>NC_092728.1:89500450-90700450 GCF_047496885.1 Scyliorhinus torazame | reverse complement strand
CATGGCTTCCTAACTGTATTTTGAGTACTACTATTTTTTCAAAGTACCTTACAAACATTTAATGTTGATTGAGTAAAAATTGTTTCTTCTAATCTTTGCTGTAAGTGTATTTTTCACTGATTTACTGATGTACACCAGGTCCAGTAGTCTTAAAGAGAAAAATAATATTTATTTTTATTATAATGTATTATGATTAGAATGAGATAATTATCTGTTTTATTAATTAATTCTGAAATATTAATCATGCATTTGGAACTGAATTAATGAATTGATTTTGCTGAAACTTTGCAGGTAAACAAGCATAAACGTAATTGTCTTTTAGTCTTTGAAGATAATTCTGAATTTTGGATTCTTTGGAAAGATATACAACATGGTGAGTGCAATATTCAGCACTATATGGACAGCTATTGAGTTGAAGGCCACCACATTACAGAATCATTCCACTGTTTAAAAGGTCAATATGCTGACTTTCTACAATAATAGACTCTCTCTCAATGAAGTTTGTACAATATCAGCACTTTTATTTAAAAATTGATGAGGAAAGTAAAGAAGACCTGAATCGTATTTTATTTTACATCTGCCCCCATCCCACCCCACCTTAAGGCACAGTATCGCTGATGCCAGAGGCCATTCCCCCAAGTATAAGCTCTCATTAACAGGTGTGACAACTGGTCAAAGTAAAAGTTTAAGTTTCTTTTTCACAAGAATATACCTTTTTCCAAATCAGAATGTATTTAACTATTGAAGCTGTGAGCAATAAGGAACCAAATAAAAAGCAAATTTATTAATCACAAGACCAGAGAAAATTTATTAAAAAGCAGGGCAGCACGATAGCACAGTGGTTAGCACAGTTGCTTCACAGCTCCAGGGTCCCAGGTTCGATTTCTGATTTGAGCTACTGTCTGTGTGGAGTTTGCACTTTCTCCCCGTGTCTGCGTGGGTTTCCTCCGGGTGCTTCGGTTTCCTCCCATAGTCCAAAGATGTGCAGGTTAGGTGGATTGGCTATGCTAAATTGCCCTTAGTGAACAAAAGGGTTAGGTGGGGTTATGGGGATAGGGTGGAGGTGTAAGCTTAAGTAGGGTGCTCTTTCCAAGGGCCGGTGCAGACTCAATGGGCCGACTGGCCTTCTGCACTGTAAATTCTATGATTCCAGTTATTAGGACTCTCTCACATACACACAGGTATCAAATAAAGGGAATGAGAGTCCAATTTTTAAAAATGGTAAAATAGTATATGCTTAAGTGCCTTTTGAGGCATAGATTTTAAACAATGCGGCTGATTTGGATTAGCTGGTTTCTTGGGTGCAGTCAGATGTAGAAGATGTTGTAATTATTGAGAAATCTCAGCTCATTGCTGGATTCTAGTAGAGTTGGCTTCTCAAACAGGGCGACATGCTTATTACAAGAGAGAGATAGCAGCCTGTTTCCTCTGCTGAAGAATTTCTAGACACCACCTGTGTCAATCTCTCTCAAGTGGTTGGGCAGCATTGCCTTGAAATACTACACCCATTGTGTATTTCCAAGAGGTTTTGGGCCTGTCTGTCTGGCAGCCATTGTTTCAATATCTAGCACGTTGCATTTTTAATGCTTTTTGTCACAGTGGTTAGCACTGCTGCTTCACAGCACCAGGGGCTCGTGTTCGATTAGGAGACTGTCTGTGTGGAGTTTGCACGTTCTCCCGTGTGTCTGCGTAGGTTTCCTCTGGGTGCTCCGGTTTCCTCCCATGGTCCAAAGTGTGCAGGTTAGGTGGATCAGCCATTCTAAAATTGCTCCTCAGTGTCCAGGGATGTGCAGGCTAGGTGGGGTTATGGGGATAGGGCGGGGGAGTGGACCTGAGTGGGCTGCTATTTCAGATATCGGTGGAGACCCAATGGGCCGAATGGCCTCCTGCACTGTAAGGATTCTACAATTCCTTAGTTACAGGTTACGATGGGTGCCTGGATTATAAGAAATGTCTCCCTCTTCACATTCTCCTGAAGGTGATTTGTTGGTTTCTCACCTCCACATTTGGAAGTGGCTTTGCATTTTTAAGCAGTTTGCTGTGTCCCTGTCCCATCTGCAAAATTGAAAAATCATATTTTCAAGAAAAGTGGGGCATAGCCTCGTAACAAAGTCCAGAGTGTAGTTAACCTGTGTAAATGTGGAGGTTGCTGCCTGTACGCTGCTCTTTACTCACCCATACATCCGCACAAGTGAATTTTCCAGTCAGAGCCCATTGATGAGAGTCGAGAGTGGAGACCCTTGTCTTTTTTCCCCTCCTTAACTTCCTCTCGACTTCTCTTCCTGAAGGCTTGACGATTATTTGTTGAACCACAGGCAGGAGCCATGATTTTCTTCTGCGGATAGGGTGAGGAGGCACGCCCCAGGTCTACCGCTGGTGGAACAGGAATCGAACCCCAAACTATTGGTGTTAATCTGATCCACATGCTAACTGTCTCACTAACTGCATTATCTGCAACTCCCCCTCCCCATCCCCTCTTAATTTAGGAACTCCAGTTATGGAGTTATTTTAAAAAATAAATTTAGAGTACCCAATTATTTTTTTTCCAATTAAGGGGTAATTTAGTGTGGTCACTCCACCTAACCTGCACATCTTTGGGTTGTGGGGGTGAAGAGTTGTATGGTTCTAACCTGACCTGATCTACATATGCACTGTGCATTTCCCAATTGCGCCCTGGGGAATCTGGAATATGTTTTAAACAGGTGTTCCCCATCACCAAAACAAAACGATAATGAGGATTGTTATTTAGTTCCAAGTGTTTTTCTGATATATTTAAGCTGCAATTGCTGACAGTACTTCTTTGTTTATTGTTTATGTCCTTTCTGGAAGGCAGTAATCCTTTACAAGGCATGCTGCTCCAAAGATGGCGGCAACGCTCCATTATTTCCTCAAGTGACCACTCTATGTTTGACCTTGAACAGTGAGAGTCAACGGGCTGTTCGAATCTGGGGAAGCGTCATTGTTGAGACAATCCAGCTCCTAGCCTGAAATTCCCACACACAGATGCTATCTAACAGCAGTCAATGGGGTAGATGTTGACTTGGTGCAATGGTGTAAAACAAGTGCTTAATGAGACAGCAGCCCGTTCTTACATCTCTCTTGATTTTTTATTGATGGTTGACTTTAATAGAGATAAACCTCGAGAGAGAGAGAGAGAGAGAGAGAGATGCAAACCAGTGTGCCGATTCACTCGTTTCCATTTTGCAATATTTAATCAGAGCAGAAATCCTAGCTGACCACCCCCCCCCACCCACCCACTTTGAGGTCATTCAAAAACTGCAACCCTTCCAATATATAAATATTACTTAATTCTCATATGTCTTTACATTTTCTCTAATACGTGTTTCTTTGTCCAACATTTCTGCATTAAAAGATCATTTTTTTCCCCCCGAGCAGCTGGTGTTCCTGGAGAAGAGCCGAGATGTAACATCTGCTCGGAGAAAACATCTACAGCACCTAATGAAATTTTGATTTGTGGCAAATGCGGGCTAGGTAAGAGGCACTCTTAATAATCCCCTTTGAGAATGCTCAAGGCCATAACGGGGGCAAGATTGAGCAGGTTCTTTGGAGTGGAGGACAAATGTGGGAGGTGTGGCGGGAGCCCGGCAAACCACGCACATATGTTTTGGGCGTGCCCGGCACTGGAAGGGTATTGGAAGGGAGTGACGGGAGTGATTTCGCAGGTGGTGAAGGCCCGGGTCAAACCAGGCTGGGGGTTAGCTCTATTTGGAGTTGCGGAGAGCCGGGAATGCAGGAGGCGAAAGAGGCCGATGTCGTGGCCTTTGCGTCCCTAGTAGCCCGGCGCAGGATCCTACTCATGTGGAAGGAGGCGAAACCCCCCGGACTGGAGGCCTGGGTAAATCATATGGCGGGGTTCATTAAACTGGAGCAGATAAAGTTTGTCCTGAGAGGATCGGCTCAAGGGTTCACCAGGCGGTGGCAGCCATTTCTCGACTACCTAGGGGAGCGTTAGAGGGAAGACAGATGACCAGCAGCAGCAACCCAGGGGGAGGGGGGGGGGGGTTAGTTTAGTTTAGGTCAATAGACAATGGGGTTTTGTTACCTGTGTATTGTTAAAAATTTCTGTTTTGTTATTGTTTCGTTTGCTTTGTAAGAGGGAAAAATTGTTGTTTGGAAACATTTTTCAATAAAATATATTTTTTTTAAAAGAGAATGCTCAAGGCCAACTACTGATAGGGCTGAAAGGTGATTGGAGGCAATGTGACAATGGCAACCTGCTCTCCACCGAATGAGTTTCTGATATCATCCAGAATTTCTCTCGAGCATTGTCAGAGGGGGTTTCCCCAGTGATAGAGAGAGAAGGCAATCGGGAGAGTGCCAACCAATGTCATTTTCTGTGAATCTCCGTGAGCGACAAGAGCAAGGGCTTCAGAGCAGCATCTGTGGAGAGTAATAGCGTTAAGGGACGGGATTATCCGGCCTTTCTTGCTGACAGGATCCTCTGGTACAGCCAAAGTCCACCCCCCCCCCCCCCCCCCCCCCCATGGGGTTCCCCCGCCCCTGGGGCCAGTGAACCATGCAAAACGCTGCAGACTTCACCAGGACCGGAAGATCCCACCAGGGACCAGTGGCCCGTTGCTTCCGCCACAGGAAAACCCATAACGGGGAGGGGTGGGGTGCCGCAAAATCTCAGCCAATGTTTCCGATCTGAAACAATTTGATGAAAGGTCATTGTGACCTGAAATGCTAATTCCGATTCTCTCCACAAATGCTGCCTGACCTGCTGAGTATTTACAGCATTTTTGTTTTTGCTTCTAATTTTGAGCATCTGCTTTTTTTACTGGCTTTAAGGTACTGATCTGAGAAACAGGCTCAGAGAAAGCACATGTTTTTTGAAAAAAATAATTTTTATTAAGGTTTTCACAGAATATCAGTAACAAAATGAAAAAGGAACCCAACAGGGTTAAGTACAAAACACAGTCCAAAAAAGCAACCCTCCATACCCCCCTCTCCCTGTACATAAATAATAAATTAACACCCCGACTTAACACAAAGCAAACAGCAAATATATACAACCCCTCAGACCCACCAGTGTAATTGAACAAAAACAAAAATAAAGTAAACCTCCCCCCCACCCACCCCCGAGTTGCTGCTGCCATTGACCAATGTCTACCGTTCTGCCAGGAAGTCTAAGAACGGTTGCCACCGCCTAAAGAACGCTTGTACCGACCCTCTCAAGGTGGATTTCACCCTCTCCAACTTAATAAACCCCGCCATATCATTGATTGAGGATTCCACGCTTGGGGGCCCCGCATCCTTCCACTGAAGAAGAATCCTCCGCCGGGCTACCAGGGACGCAAAGGCCAGAATACCGGCCTCTTTCGCCTCCTGCACTCCCGGCTCCTCTGCCACCCCAAATATTGCGAGCCCCCAGCCCGGCTTGACCCTGGAACCTACCACCCTCGACACCGTCCTCGCTACACCCCTCCAAAATTCCTCCAGCGCTGGGCATGCCCAGAACATATGGGTGTGATTCGCTGGGTTCCCCAAGCACCTAACACACCTGTCCTCGCCCCCAAAGAACCGGCTCATCCTTGTCCCGGTCATGTGTGCAGCACCTTAAACTGTATGAGGCTGAGCCTCGCGCATGAAGAGGAAGAGTTCACCCTCCCTAGGGCATCTGCCCACGTCCCTTCCTCGATCTCCTCTCCCAACTCCTCCTGCCACTTACCTTTCACCTCCACCACCGAGGCCTCCTCCTCCTCCTGCATCACCTGGTAAGTTTCCGAGATCTTCCCCACTCCCACCCACCCCCCCAAGAGCACCCTGTCCTGTACTGTGTGTGGCAGCAGCCGTGGGAATTCCACCATCTGCCGCCTGGCAAACGCCCTTACCTGTAAGTACCTGAAGGTGTTCCCCGGGGGGAGCCCACACTTGTCCTCCAGCTCACCCAGGCTCGCGAGCTTCCCGTCCACAAACAGGTCTCCCAACCTTCGTAGCCCTGCCCTGTGCCACCCTTAAAACCCTCCATCTGTTCTCCCTGGGACGAACCGGTGGTTCCCCCGTATTGGGGTCCACACCGAGGCCTCAACTTCCCCCCTGTGCCGCCTCCACTGCCCCCAGATTTTGAGGGCAGCCGCCACTACCGTGCTCGTGGTATACCTCCTTGGAGGGAGCGGTAGCGGCGCTGTTGCCAGCGCCCCCAGACTCGTACCCACACAAGACGTCATCTCCAGCCTCTTCCATGCAGCCCCCTCCCCCTCCATCACCCACTTGCGCACCATCGTCGCATTGGCGACCCAGTAGTACCCACAGAGGTTGGGCAGCGCCAGCCCCCCCCCCATATCTCTACTCCGCTCCAGGAACACCCTTCTCACCCTCGGAGTCCCTCGCGCCCACACAAACCCCATTATGCTCCTGTTGACCCGCCTAAAAAAGGCCTTCGGGATAAACACGGGGAGGCACTGGAACAGGAACAAAAACGTTGGGAGCACCGTCATTTTGACTGACTGCACCCTACCCGCCAAGGACAGCGGCAACGCGTCCCACCTCTTGAACTCCTCCTCCATTTGGTCCACCAGCCTTGTGAAATTAAGCGTATGCAGGGCCCCCCAGCTCCTGGCCACCTGGACCCCCAAATACCTGAAGCTCCCCTCCGCCCTTTTTAGTGGGAGCTCGCCAGTCCCCCTCTCCTGGTCCCCTGGGTGAACCACGAACAACTCGCTCTTCCCCATGTTGAGCTTGTACCCCGAGAAATCCCCAAATTCCCTGAGGAACCTCATTACCTCCGGCATTCCCCCCACCGGGTCCGCCACATATAGCAGCAAGTCGTCCGCATAGAGCGACACCCTATGCTCCTCCCCACCCCGCACCAACCCCCTCCAGTTCCTCGACTCCCTCAGTGCCACAGCCAGGGGTTCAATCGCCAGTGCGAAGAGCAGGGGGGACAGGGGACACCCCTGCCTCGTCCCTCGGTGCAACCGAAAGTACTCAGACCTCCTCCTGTTCGTGGCCACACTCGCCATCGGGACCTCATACAACAACCTAACCCACCTGACAAACCCCTCATCAACCCAAACCTCTTCAGCACCTCCCACAGGTACCCCCACTCTACCCTATCGAAGGCTTTCTCAGCGTCCATCGCCACCACTATCTCCACCTCCCCCTCCCTCGCCGGCATCAGAAGCTTCCGCACATTCGCGTTCAACTGCCTTCCCTTCACGAACCCCGTCTGGTCTTCGTGGATGACCTGCGGCACACAATCCTCAATCCTCGTGGCTAAGACCTTCGCCAGCACCTTGGCATCTACGTTTAGCAACAAAATCGGCCTGTAAGACCCACACTGCAGGGGATCCTTGTCCCGCTTCAGGATCAAGGAGATCAGTGCCCGGGACATCATCGGGGGCAAAGCCCCCCCCCCCCCCTCCCTTGCCTCATTGAAGGTCCTAACTAGCAACAGGCCCAACAGGTTCATATATTTTTGATAGAATTCGACCGGGGAACCATCCGGCCCCGGTGCCTTCCCCGCCTGCATGCTCCCTATCCCTTTGGTCAGCTCCTCCTGCCCAATCGGGGCCCCCAATCCCGCCACCAGTCCCTCTTCCACCTTCGGAAACCTCAATTGGTCCAGAAAGCGGCCCATCCCTCCCTCCTCCAGTGGGGGCTCGGACCAATACAATTCCTCATAAAAGTCCCTGAAGACCCCATTGATGCCAACCCCACTCCGCACCACGCCCCCTCCTCTGTCCTTAACTCCCCCGATCTCCTTAGCTGCGTCCCGCTTCCGAAGCTGATGCGCCAGCATCCGGCTTGCCTTTTCCGCATACTCATAAATCGCCCCCTGGGCCTTCCTCCATTGCACCTCCGCCTTCCTGGTGGTCACCAGGTCGAATTCAGCCTGGAGGCTGCACCTCTTCCCCAACAGTCCTTCCTCAGGCACCTCCGCATACCTCCTGTCTACCCTCACCATCTCCCCCACCAGACTCTCCCTCTCCCTCTGCTCCCTCTACTCCTTGTGGGCCCTAATGGAGATCAGCTGTCCCCTAACCACCGCCTTCAGCGCCTCCCATACCATCCCCACTCTGACCTCCCCATTATCGTTGGCCTCCAGGTACCTCTCTATGCTTCCTCGGACCCGCTCACTCACCTCCTCGTCTGCCAACAGCCCCACCTCCAAGCGCCACAACGGGCGCTGGTCCCTCTCCTCCCCCAGCTCTAAGTCCACCCAATGCGGGGCGTGATCCGAAATGGCTATCGCCGAATACTCGGTATCCTCTACTCTCGCTATCAGCGCCCTGCACAAAATAAAAAAGTCGATCCGGGAATAAGCCTCATGGACATGTGAGAAGAATGAAAATTCCCTAGCCCCCGGCCTTGAAAATCTCCAAGGGTCCACCCCTCCCATCTGGTCCATAAACCCCCTCAGCAACTTAGCCGCCGCCGGCTTCCTTCCCGTCCTAGACCTGGAGCGATCCAGTGCCGGATCCAACACCGTGTTAAAGTCTCCCCCCATCACCAGGCCCCCCACTTCCAAGTCTGGGATCCGACCCAACATGCGTCGCATAAAACCCGCATCATCCCAGTTCGGGGCGTACATAGTGACTAGCACCACCCTCTCTCCCTGCAACTTACCACTTACCATTACGTACCTATCGCCATTGTCTGCCACAATGCGCGACGCCTCGAACGACACCTTCTTTCCCACCAAGATCGCCACCCCTCGATTCTTGGCATCCAGCCCCGAATGAAACACCTGACCTACCCACCCTTTCCTCAGTCTTACCTGGTCTGCCACCTTCAGGTGTGTCTCCTGGAGCATGACCACATCCGCCTTCAGCCCTTCAGGTGCGCGAACACGCGGGCCCGCTTGACCGGCCCGTTCAATTCCCTTATATTCCAGGTTATCAGCCGGATCGAGGGCTACCCGCCCCCCATCCCCGCCGACAAGCCATAACCCCTCCTCGGCCAGCCACGCGCCCGCACCCTACGCCCGGCCCGTTCCGCACGGCGGCAGACCCCCGTCTCGACCCCCCCACTCGCTCCAGCTCCCCCTTGACCATATCAGCAGCAACTCGACACCCTCCCCCCCCCCCGCGGGCTAGGACCCCTCCTAGCTGTTTTACTCCCCCCATTGCACTTCCGCAAGTCAGCTGACTCCTGCTGACCCCGGCCACTCCCGCCTCTCCTTCGACTCCTCCCATTGTGTGACACACCCTCCTCTTCCATTCCCCATCCGCAGGCTCTCCACCTCCCCCTTCCATCCCAAGCGCGGGAAACAACCCTCGCTTCCCCTCCCCGGCTCTGCCCCCTCCAGTCTTCAGCGCAGTCAAAAGCCCGCGCTTACCACCTACCCGGCCCCGCCACCTCTGACGCAGCTCCTTTTACAGGCCCAGTCCCCTCACCCCTGACTCTGGCCTCCCCCTCCCCCGCGGGGCCCCATCACACTGCCGGCCATCCACCCCTGTTCCATTTGCTTACCCCCCTCCAAGAGCCCCCCCCGCCCAATCCAACCAAATCAGTGTCCAACCCGCCCTAACCACCCTCACCAAACCAGAAAGAAAAAAAACAAGAGCAAAGGACCCCCCCTCAAAAAGTAACATATCAACCGCAATCCCCAAACGCCCATCCCGACCCTCAATCTGTGTCCAACTTCTTGGCCTGAACAAAGGCTCACGCCTCATCCGGAGACTCAAAATAATGGTGCCGGTCCTTGTAGGTGACCCACAGTCACGCCGGCTGCAACATGCCAAACTTCACCCCCTTCCTGTGCAGCACCGCCTTCGCTCGATTGTACCCGGCCCTCCTCTTCGCCACCTCCGCACTCCAGTCCTGGTATATTCAAACCTCTGCGTTCTCCCACCTGCTGCTCCTCTCCTTCTTGGCCCACATGAGCACACACTCCCGATCAGCGAACCGATGAAACCGCACCAGCACCGCCCACGGAGGCTCGTTAGCCTTGGGCCTCCTCGCCAGCACTCTATGGGCCCCTTCCAGCTCCAGGAGCCCCTGGAAGGACCCCGCTCCCATCAGCGAGTTCAACATGGTGACCACATAGGCCCCCACGTCCGGCCCCTCCAGCCCCTCCGGGAGGCCCAGAATCCGCAAGTTCTTCCACCTCGACCGATTCTCCATCTCCTCGAACCGCTCCTGCCATTTCTTGTGGAGTGCCTCGTGCGCCTCCACCTTTACCGCCAGGCCTAAGATCTCGTCCTCGTTGTCGGAGATCTTTTGTCGGGCCTCGCGGATCGCCACCCCCTGGGCCGTCTGTGTCTCCAGCAGCTTATCGATAGAAGCCTTCATCGGCTCAAGCATGCCTGCATTAATCTCACTGAAGCAGCGCTGGATAACCTCCTGTTGCTCCTGCGCCCACTGCATCCACGCTGCCTGATCCCCGCCCGCCGCTATTTTGTTCTTCTCCCCTTGCACCTTCTTCGGGTCCACCACCACTTTTTTAGTCGCCCCGCTCCTGGTAAAAGCCATATACTGTCGGGGAACGATTGTACTCTCCTTCCCACATCGGGAAACGTCGAAAAAATGCCTTTGGGGGCCTTGAAAAGGGCACAAAAGTCTGTTTTTTGAGGGAGCCGCCGAATGTGCGACTTAGCTCCGCATTGCCGCAACCGGAAGTCGAGGAAGCACGTGTTGATTAATAAATCGGAATCTAACACTTGGTATTTCATGATCTACTCTTGTAAACTGCACTCTTGAAATGACATTGGGCGCGATTTACCAGCTGAATCCCGCAGGAATTGGGAGTCGCGCGATCTGTGTCCGCCCAGTTGAAAAACCCACTTAACTGTGCTGGACTGAATGGCTACCTCGCTGATGAGGTCCCAGCCACGCGCCGACTATACTGGTCCACACAAACGGGGAATGGGGGGACCGGTCTCCCAGGCGATCAGAGGCCACTGGCCCCTGTGTGGTCAGCCTCCAGTCAGGCACCCTGGCACTGCTGGTGCCACCCAGGCACCTTGGCACTGTCTGGCAGTGCCATCTGGGCACCCTGGCAGGGCGCCAGGCTGGGAGTGACATGGTGCCAGCCAAGCTGGTATTCTTTCCTGCACCGGGGATCGGTTCCCGGGGGTTCCCTGTCGGTATGTGGTGGGATGCAGGGGGTTCGAGGACCCCTCCCAACAGGTGGGGGCTGTGTCGGGGGGTGGGGTCCGAAAGATCGAGATGCCATTTGGCGTCCCAATCTCTGGACTTCCTCAGTGCAGGAAATGACACTGTGTGGCCTTGGAGACGTTGTTGGGGGGAGAGGTTTGCGGACGTTGCCGGCGGGGACCCGAAATAGCAGAATGGACTATAATTTTTTTTGGTAACATCATAAGCAGTAGTTTTTTCATTGGCATCTGTAAGGTTCTAGATAGACCCCTGTTTGGTATTACAGTTATCCCATGCTGCGTGCCCTAGATCTATTTACAATGTTCTTTTTTAAACCTCCTCCATCTCTCTCTCTCTCTGCACTCTACATGGTAGCTAACCTTAGTGACTGCCAAATGCGGATGTCTCCAAATGTTTATTTTGCCAAGTTTATTTACTTGTTGCAAATGCATTTTACTTGCGCTACCAGAATGCAAATCATTTGCCTCTTGCTGTCAAATGTAGTAACATAGTCAAATTGAATAGTAAAACTCTGTTTCTCTTTAGGTTACCATCAGCAATGCCACAATCCCAAAGTAGATAGCACAACAAATGCATCCACTTCACCTTGGTTTTGTCGGCAGTGTATATTTGCTTTGGCTGTCAGGGTAAGAGTATTTCTGGCTTAAGTAACTTGTGTGATTGGCAATACTGACTCTGTGCTATTCAAGTTATAAGTGCATGCTTATAGGATTATTCAGATTGTCTACTGGGTAATAAATAGTTCTGTATCATTCCGAAAGAAGAGTCATTATGAAGCCCTGGTTCATATTTAGAATCCGGGAAAGGGTTTAAAACAATTGGTGTTAGTTTATAAAACTCAAGACATTTAATGGGGAACACGCGGAAAGAAGGAATTGGACTGACAGGACAGCAAGAAATAAATAAAGTTATTGGCCGCGAGCTACGGTGCATTCATACCAGTTGTTGACAGTTTTATATGATCCTCAGCGCATGGATTTATCACCCTTACAGGACTTGGAGCCAATGATGCGCACTTCATAACCCCCAATTGAAGAATCAAAATTGCGCCAGATCACATCCTGAGGATGCCCCGAGGCATTTTAGAGCTAATGAGTTACACCTGAAGCGTTGCAGTCACCGTTGCTATTGAGGAAAATGGGACAGCCACTCAGTGCACAGCAAGGTCCCACAAACAGCGAATAAGATGAATGACTGTCCTTTGGTGCCATTTTGAATGAGGGACGATGTTAGGCAGGGGAACGTCCTGTGTCCTTGAACTCTGAAAAACAATGAGCATGCTCTTGGTTATTAATGGTTCTCAGCATGAACTTCATTATTGGTGTGAAGAATCGGCAGAACAAAATCTGAGTACTCAACTCCAAAACACGATTCCTGACTCTCCACCATTGACTCACCACCACCTGTAGCACAGTGGTTAGCACTGTTGCTTCACAGCGCCAGGGACCCGGGTTTGATTCCCGGCTTGGGTCACTGCCTGTGCGGAGTCTGCACGGTCTCCCAGTGTCTGCGTGGATTTCCTCCGGGTGCTCCGGTTTCCTCCCACAAGTCCCGAAAGACGTGTTTATTAGGTGAATTGGACATTCTGAATTCTCCCTCAGTGGACCCGAACAGGCGCTGGAATGTGGCGACTAGGGGATTTTCACAGTAACTTCATTACAGTGTTAATGTAAGCCTACTTGTGACAATAATAAAGATTATTATTATTACCCTGTTTTGTGCTAGCTCCCTCAGGCTGTACAGTGTGATTCTAATACCTAGAGTTTCATGTCTTAACGCAGTTTTGCTCTGATGTTTAGATTTTTCTAATGACTAACAACTCTCCCATGGAATTGCCTCGCAGAAAATTGTCGGACACACTGTCTTATAAGGACGACCTCTTGCACCATGTCATGTACATGTATTATTCTGTCGCTAAGATGTCCTTTTACGCCACAATGTTTAATTGCTGTGAATAGATGTCATCTGAGTTCCGTTAAGCGGTAATCGCTGTTAGGGGCAGCATGGCGGCACAGTGGTTAGCACTGCTGCCCCACGGCGCCGAGGACCCCAATTTGATCCGGGGTCACTGTCTGTGTGGAGTTTGCACATTCTCCCCGTGTCTGTGTTGGTATCACCCCCACAACCCAAAGATGTGCAGGGCAGGTGGATTGGCCACGCTAAATTGCCCCTTACTTAGAAAAAAAAGAATTGGGCACTTTAAATTTCTTTTTAAAAGTGGCAATCGCTGTCAGATATGTGATATATCCTGAGTTCAGACACAGTTTAATTGCTATTTCTCTTTCATCTTGCTCCTTTAAAAAAAAAATCACGCATTGCTTGGTTCTCCATTCATTCAGTTGTGATCTGATGCTGTTTGGTGCAAATATCATATTTGTAATTCAGGTGCAACAGTGAAACTTTCATATTAACCAATGCACCACCTGCACAAAAAGGAAAGGGCCAATGAAACCCCAAATTTGCTGCAAATGATAAATTGCTAAAAGGTTCCAAAAATTCGAAATCCGCACCCCTCCCCCGAACCAGAAAATAGATTCTCAGCACAGATGATTCAGTCGCTGTTCCTACCCACATGGTGGAGAGCCTGATGTAGAGGTGAAAACGAGTGGTCACAAGGCAGCTCGTAGAGCTTCAAGATTGAGGGAACCCGTGAGCTGGGGGTTAGACACCTCCTGGTCGGTGGAGGAATAACAGGCTGCCGAGAAAGATGCTCCAGTTTGGGTCGGTTCGACAGCGATCATATTTTAGATTTAGGCAGTGAGGAAACTATAATGCACACTCTACTCATGCGGAGCAGCTTGATATTGTGCAAAGCTTCTCGTGGAGATGTAATGAATACTGAGGTATTGTGACACTGCTGTGATAACACTGTTATTTGTTTTTCTGCCTCTTTATAACAGAAAGGAGGTGCTTTGAAAAAGGGACCACTTGCTAAAGCTTTACAGATCGTCAAACGAGTGTTACCCTACAACATGGATGAGCTTAACTGGGATTCTCTGCATAGAACTAACCTGCAGCAGTGCTACTGTTACTGCGGAGGACCTGGAGAGTAAGATTTGCAGAATAGATTATTTTTTACTCCACTCGCCCCCAAACCTCTCTTGATTTTTCTCCCACCATCCCCAGTGCCTTATCTTATTCCTTGTCCAATCACTAGGAGACACACACTGAGGGTGGCACAGGTAGACTTTACCTCAGACCTTTTGACCCCTCCATCTGAATAATTGAGTATTCAGTACTGGGTGAACAGTGGTGCAGCAGTATTGTCACGGGATTTAGTGATCCCAAAGACCAGGCTAATGCCTGACGGACACGAGTTCAAATCCCACCACTGCAGCTGATGGAATTAGAATTCAATTAATAATATCTGGAATTGAAAGCTCGTCTTTGCAATGGTGACCATGTAAAAAACCCATCATATCAGATTCAGATAGTGCCGTTTCGGGAAGGAAATCTGCCATCCTTACCTGGCCTGGCCTACATGTGACCTCAGACCCACAGTAATGTAGTCGACTCTGAAATGGGTGAGCAAGTTAATCAGTTCAAGTGCCATTGGGGAAGGGCAATAAATGTTGGCGTAGCCTACGATGTCCACATACCATGAAAGAACAAAACAAAGGGATCAGAGCTCACCCCCAAAACCTGCATCCATCACTACCTGTTGCACTAAATCTGAAGCTTTATGCAAGATGATTAGATAGGAAGGACCATTAAATGTAGTTTCATCTGGTTTTCAGCACTTTACCACTCTACAATGACAAATTGACAGACTAGTAAGGTTCTGCATATGAAAGCTTAGTGCTTTGACAATTCAACAATTTTCTGTTTGTGTTAAAGATCCAGTGAACGGTGATATTTCTGTATCCACCTTTCATTACATTTAACCGTAAAACCCCCTCTTAATGGACTGATGGATAAATATACCTAACAGCACAGACCAGAAGATCCCAGATTCGTTCCTAATCTCCGTTGGGACAACTACTGAGATGCTGCATTTGACCTTGGCAAACAGTCAAGGGGGATAAGTCAGTTAGGGATCACGTTCCTGACTGCTGTCTCGCTTCTGCTGCTGGAAAGATCTAGAGATTGTGGACTTTAGATGACAGTGAGACAGGCCTCAGCCATGATGTTTTTCATAATCAATTAACCTGTCAACACCACCCTCCTGGATTGATCTATGAGGAGTAGCCACTTGGCTGAGGTACGCTGGCACTCATGGGAATATATCTGAGTCTTCAAGAGGAAAAGTGGGAGAATGTGGGGAGAAGGGACAAGTCTGAAAATCCCATCTCCATTAATATTTCAATAGTTGCTACCAGGGAAATGTCTTACAGAGTATATGTGATCTTTATGTACGGGCAACATCTTTTAAAACTTCAGAATTCTTACTGTTAGAGTCTGGTTTAGCACAGTGGACTCAACAACTGGCTTGTAATGCAGAACAAGGCCAGCAGCGCGGGTTCAATTCCCGTACCAGTCTCCCCGAACAGGTGCCGGAATGTGGCAACTAGGGGCTTTTCACAGTAACTTCATTGAAGCCTACTTGTGACAATAAGCGATTATTATTATTATTACTGTCTAGTCTTCAGTTTACTTGTTAGAAATTAATTTCAACTGAGGTGGATTGGCTGTGCTAAAATTGCCCCTTATTGTCCAAAAGATGTGCAGGTTAGGTGGGATTATGGATTTAGGGCGGGGTGCTCTTTCCGAGGGTCGGTTCGGACTCCATGGGCTGAATGGTCGCCTCCTGCATTCTATGTTCAAGTGGATTATTAGCCAGGAAAGATTAAAATGTGCTGACATGTGTCATTGTAAATGTGCTAGTATTTCACACTGATGTAAACGTGATTCCTCTTACCTTTTGGCACCAGGTGGTACCTGAAGATGCTTCAGTGCTGCAGATGTAAGCAGTGGTTTCACGAAGCCTGCACTCAGTGTCTGAGTGAAGCCATGATGTTTGGAGACAGGTGTGTGCTCACATTCAAGTCATTTTCCTAATGTCATGATGAATGATAAACTGTTGTGTGTGGTTGGGGGGTGTTAGTAGAGGGGGGGATGTTAGAAGAGTGTCATTCTTTAATTCACTGCCACACTGCAAATTACTAATCCCACATGAAACGCAATGTTTTCTTATTGTATGTGCCTTTGGTGTTTATAACTACACTCGGGAGATCGGCACATCCGTATTTGTTTCAAAGTCACAAATTTGGCTTGTTTGTTTCTCCTTCCTCGTTGTTACTTCTTTCTGATTGAATGATCAAATGTTTATTTCGCACACATTTAATGAAAGTGGTTGTCGGCACATCCATTTGGTGAGGCACAAATTTGGCCAGAAGTAAAACTCTTCACAGTGTAGTGTGGAAATGTCCCAGGACATATACTCTGATGCCTGAGGGTTTGGAGGAGGGAGTTACGGGAGACCAGCAGTGCGTCTACATCCATCCGCCACCAGATCTCAAATGGCAGACAGTATTGTGGTCTCCTCAGCAGCATTTGCGTATATATGCGGCTGCCACATCACACCGTGTTCGGAGGAACCCTACAGGACACCTTTGGCCTGGATAGTGTCAATGCCTTTGAGGATTACCGGTGGAATATGTTATATTTATAATCACTTTACCCACTGATGGCAGTCTGTGAAAGGTCACTTTATTCCACAGCAGCTGGGTGGCTTGCACACTAAATTTTGTTAATAGGTGGCAGGTCTGTTGTAACATGAACTTATACCGTCTGGGTCAAGGAATAATGTCATTCATCCCTGTTTATTTTGAATGTGATAAGAAGTGACAGTGGTGATGGTGTGTTACAGTCCATTCATTTTGTAATCTGAAGCTATGGATAGTCATGGTATCGAGGTTCCAACATTCTCTCCGTCACATGGCTGAGCAAGAATCCCTCTGTTATGAAAAGTTTCCTTGGCCTACAGTCCTAGGGTAGGATTTGAACCCTGAGCTGTTGGCGCAAAGGCAGGGGTGTTACCACTGCACCACAAGAACCACATGGGCTGCAGCGGTTGAAGAAGGCAGCTCACCACTGCCCTCTCAAGGGCAATTAAGAATGGGCAATAAATGCTGACTAGCCAGAGATGGTCACATGCTATGAAAGAGTAAGAAAAAAGGTACATGCTCACCGCTGACCTCGTAGAAAACAAAGATTTGGCAATCTCTGTCATGTGGATTTCACCTTTTGAGGGTGGCACAGTAGCACAGTGGTTAGCACAGTTGCTTCACAGCTCCAGAGACCCGGGTTCGATTCCAGGCTTGGGCCACTGTCTGTGCAGAGTCTGCACGTTCTCCCAGGGTCTGCGTGGGTTTCCTCCGGCTGTCCCGGTTTCCTCCCACAAGTCCCGAAAGACGTGCTTGTTAGATGAATTGAACATTCTAAATTCTCCCTCAGTGTACCCAGAGTGTGGCGACTAGGGGCTTCACGTAAGCCTACTTGTGACACTAATAAAGATTATTAATATTATTAGACAAACAGTAGATGGTGCTTATTTATTTGCACGCTGCAGGCATGAGCTGATTTATTCCTCAAAATGCAAGCTTTATTTCATATAACTTAGAAGCTCAATGGCATTGTTACAGAAGAGGTTTTTGTTTGATGTGTAACCAGGATGGGGGAATGGGGCAAACCTCCCCCACTTTCTGATTCGTAAAGACGCTCATCAGCCCATGTCTTTGCGGTTTCAGTACTTGGATGACTGTCTAAATTAATTTTTTTTTGCATGTTTTCTTTGTTTAAGTGCGCCTCAGTGTGTGCCAGGTGCTCTACTTTTCATGAGTTGAAGCTCACTCGTAACCTGAACATAATAAGGCACATTCTCCTTGCGCTCAAAATTACACTTTCATTGAAGATTTGGGGCCAGATGTTGCTGGAGTAGCTCCACTCATGGCACTACTGCCGTTAGTGAGAAATATTTAGCACAGGGCTGAATCGCTGGCTTTGAAAGCAGATCAAGGCAGGCCAGCAGCACAGTTCGATTCCCCGAACAGGCGCCGGAATGTGGCGACTAGGGGCTTTTCACATTAACTTCATTTGAAGCCTCCTTGTGACAATAAGTTATTTTCATTTCATTTCATATTCCTACTCTCTCCAACTCAAACTTATTGTGCACCATAATCTGCTGAAAATGGGGACTGATCGCAGCATGGGGAGGGCAACCAGAGTATCTGGGGCCCCAGTGAACACCAGGACCAACAACCTTAACCAAAGAGATTTAAGGATTGAGAAATAAACAGAGGAATGGCTGAAAAGGAGGATGATTCAGAGTCAGATCAGATCATAGAGTCATAGAATTTACAGTGCGGAAGGGGGCCATTTGGCCCATTGAGTCTGCACCGGCCCTTGGAAAGAGCATCCCACCCACGCCCACACCCCCACCCTATCCCAGTAAACCCCATCCAACCTTTTGTTTGGACACTAAGGGGCAATTTAGCGTGGCCAGTCCACCTAACCTGCAGATCTTTGGACTGTGGGAGGAAACCGGAGCACCCGGAGGAAACCCACGCAGACACGGGGAGAACGTGCAGACTCCGCACAGACAGTGACCCAAGCCGGGACCCTGGAGCTGTGAAGCAACTGTGCGAACCACTGTGCTGCCCATAAGAGAGAAATAAAGAGAGGAATAAGAATTAGTTTAAAAGAGTGAAAAAAGAGGCAAAAAGGAAAAATAAAAATGTAAACATTAAAAAAATTCTACATTTTTAAACTCTTCCAACAGTAATCACTACTGGAAAGAATGAGACTCAGCATCTTAAATTCATTGCTTTCTGGGCCAGAGGAGGTGTTTGCCTTTACATAAACTATTATCACCTTGTTAAAAGTGTGCCTACACTATTAATTACAAGATTTAGCTTTCTATGGCAAGCTAATGAACAGTTGAATGAAAATTCAGAAAGTTTTTAAACCTAAAGGGTGACTAAGGGGGAGAGATACCCGATGTGCGAAGTAAATGGTGAAGCGGCATTAGTTGACCTGCAATTCTAAAGGTTTCCATTTAATCTCCTGGACCTCCTGATCAGTTTGTACATTAATAATGGTGTGTGTAGAGACTTCCGGTGGCGGCGATGAGTGAGTGAGCCGCACAATCGGTGGCTCTCACTCCGGCGGGATTTGAGGACCTGGTTCCCCGGTTTTGCGGGACCGCGGAGCGCTGGAAAGACGGAGGTGCTGAGGAACGGGCAGAGCTGCATGGAACTGCGGGAGAGCAGAAAGCACGCAAACGGGAGAGGAAGGGACAAAGGCAAGGTGCAGGGGAAGCTGACCCGGGAGCAAAGATGGCGGACCTCGGACCCGGCGATCCAGCAGGCGCTGGAAAACATGCTGCAGGTGATAAAGAGCAGTTTTGAGTCGTTGAAGCGGGATAACTTGGACCCACTTCAGAAGGCAGTGGATCAATTGAACCAGAGATTGGATGCCCAGGATGAAATAGGTAAGGAGCTGGGGGAGGCGGTGGCGGAGCAGGCGGACGCGCAGACGATTGCTGTGCTAGAAGTCGGCGGGTTGAAGGAGAGACAGAGAAGACGGCTGGACAGAGTAGAGGAGCTGGACAATAGAGCCCGCAGACAAAATCTGAGGATCATCGGCCTCCCGGAGGGGGCGGAGGGAGCGGATGCCACAGCGTTCGTGGCGGATCTGTTGATGCAGCTGATGGGGACTGAAGCCTGTCCCGCCTGCACAGAGTACAGGCGAGACAGGTGCGTCCGATGGTGGTCAGGTTCCACAGGTTTGTGGAGAAGGAGCGGGTGCTGCAGTGGGCAAAGAGCGCTAAGAGCAGCACGTGGAATAACAGAGTCCTTCGCATTTCCCAGGACCTAAGCCAGGAGGTGGCCAGGCGGCGAGCAGCCTTTAAACAAGTTAAGGAGGTGTTGTTCAAAAAGCACGTGAAGTTTGGTCTGCTCTTCCCGGCCCGTCTTTGGGTTACGCATCAGGGCCAACACCACGACTTCTCTGAGCCCGAAGAAGCGATGGACTTTGTGAGGGATCAGGGGCTGATCTCGAAAAAAGGTCCCACGGGCGCAAGCTAGGGTCCGAGAATTACTGGTTGAAGGGACGCCTACTGTGCCTGGACTGCAGGTCGACTGTTTACTGCTTTAAAGGTGCCGTGTGTATTTTTGTAATGGGCAGTTTGGCCTGTGGGGGGAGGGTATTTCTCCCCCCCCCACCCCCCCTCTCTCGAATGGTCTTTTTCCTTGTATTGCGGTGTTATATATTTCTTCTTTTTTTTTCATTTTGGTGCTCAGAAAGGGACGTGGGTTAACACTTTTCTGTGTACACAGCTGGGACTGTATTGTACCTGGAGCAGCCTCGCGTTGCTGGTTGATGTTTACATCTTGTTTGATCTTTCCCATCTTAGTGAGACTGCTCCAGTGGGTCGGAGTGGGGGAAGGTGTGCTTGGGAGTGGGGAGATGAGGTCGGGGAAACAATGGGAGTGAGACAAGGGGGCGCCGGAGCGATGAGTCACCGGGCTAGCAGATTGGCTAGTCAAGAGAGTCAGGTGGGGGGGGGGGGGGGGGGGGGGGAGAATACAGCCAGTGAATGGCAGGGGTGGAGTTATCGGGGGATGTTGCTAGGGGGGGAGGGGGGGTTGAGTTATTTTGCCGACGTGGGGGATCTGAAGTAGGTAATGGAAAGGAGGTCGGGGGTGGAGGCAGCCAAGAGGCGAGCCAGGAATGGCACGGCGCAAGGGCCGGGGGCGGGCCCAAGAAAGGTTATGGCTGACCGGCGGGGTGGGGGGTTGTGCCCCCCCAACCAGGCTGATCACCTGGAATGTCGGGACTAAATGGGCCAGTTAAAAGGGCACGTGTGTTCGCGCATTTGAGGGCTCTAAAGGCGGACGTGTTTATGTTGCAGGAGACACATCTGAAAGTGTCTGACCAGACTAGGCTAAGGAAGGGCTGGATCAGCCAGGTCTTCCACTCGGATTTGGATTCTAAGTCCAGGGGGGTAGCAATTATGATCAATAAGCGGGTTCAATTTGAGGCGGAGGGCGTAGTCGCAGACGGCGGGGTCAGATTCCTTATGGTAAGGGGCAAGCTGGAGGGGAGAAGAGTGGTGCTGGTGAACATATATGCGCCAAACTGGGACGACGTTGACTTTATCAAAAGAGTGCTGGGGAAGATCCCGGACCTAGGCTCACGCAAGTTGATAATGGGGTGGGGGGGACTTTAATACGGTCCTTGACCCGGGGCTGGACCGGTCATGTCCCAGAACGGGCAGACTCCCAGCAATGGCAAGGGAGCTGAAAGGGTTCATGGAGCAAATGGGGGCTGTGGACCCAGGGAGAGCCAGACAGCCGACGGGAAGGGGCTACTCGTTCTACTCGCATGTTCATAAAGTATATTCTAGGATTGATTTTTTTATTTTGAGCAGGGACTGGGTAGGGGAGGTAAAGAATACGGAATACTCGGCAATCACTATCTCGGACCATACCCCGCACTGGGTGGACCTGCAGGTCGGGGGGGCCGAATTACCATCGCCCACAATGGAGGTTAGACGTAGGACTGTTGTCGGAGGAGGGGATATGTGAGAGACTGCGGAAGTGTATGCAAAATTACTTGCAGGTGAATGATACGGGGGAGGTTTCAGCAGCGACCCTGTGGGAGGCGCTGAAGGCAGTAGTGAGGGGGGAGCTGATCTCAATTCAGGCTCACAGGGCCGGGGCGGACAGAGCAGAAATGGACAGATTGGTTAGGGAAATTCACCGGATAGACGAGGAGCATGCGGGGTCCCCGGGGGAGGACCTACTCAGGGAGAGATGGAGATTGCAGGCTGAACTGGGGGTGCTATCCACGAGTAGGGCCGTGGAACAACATAGGAAGGCGAGGGGAGTGGTGTATGAGCATGGGGAGAAGGCCAGCAGATTGCTAGTGCAGCAACTCAGGAAGAGGGAGGCGGCCAGGAAACTAAGTAGAGTGGTTGATGGGGAGGGGAGCAGAGTGGAGGACCTGGCAGGACTGAATAAGGTATTTCGGGACTTCTATAGGAAGCTGTACACTTCAGAACCCCCAGAAGAGCCGGAGGAGATGAAAAGGTTCCTGGATGGACTAACCTTCCCAAAAGTAGGCAGGGGACTAGTGGCCGGGCTAGGGGCCCCGATTAGAGCGGAGGAGGTATTGGGGGCCTAAAGGCCATGCAGTCGGGGAAAGCCCCGGGACCGGATGGATACCCAGCAGAGTTTTACAAGATGTTCTCGGAGATAGTGGGACCAGTCCTGACAAGGGTTTTTAATGAGGCAAGGGACAGAGGGACCCTGCCACCGACGATGTCGCAAGCCACCATCTCGCTGATACTAAAGCGGGACAAGGACCCGGAATCCTGCCGGTCATACAGGCCAATCTTCCTGATCAATGTGGATGCCAAGCTCCTGGCCAAGGTCCTGGTGGTTAGGGTTTGTGAAAGGCAGGCAGCTGACCGCTAACTTGAGAAGATTGTTTAATGTGATCATGATGCCCCCGACGGGCAAGGAGGTGGAGGTAGTGATGGCAATGGACGCTGAGAAGGCCTTCGACCGGCTGGAGTGGGGCTATTTGTGGGAGGTGCTTGGACGTTTTGGGTTTGGGGAGGGACTGGTTAATTGGGTCAGACTATTTGACCAGGCCCCAAAAGCTAGCGTTAGGACGAACAGGATAATGTCAGATTATTTCAGACTACACCGCGGGACCAGACAGGGGTGCCCACTCTCCCCGTTGCTGTTCGCGCTGGCCATAGAGCCGTTGGTGATGGCGTTGAGAGCTCCGAAGGGGTGGAAGGGAATGACTAGGGGTGGAGCACAGGGTCTCTCGCTATGCGGACGACCTGCTCCTGTATGTGTCGGACCCACTGGCCGGGATGGAAAATATACTGGAAACATTGAGGAAGTTTGGCCGGTTTTCAGGGTACAAATTAAATATGGCCAAGAGTGAGATGTTTGTGGTGCAGGCTAGAGGCCAGGAGAATAGGCTGAAGGAGCTGCCATTTAGGCTGGTTGGGGAAAGTTTCCGGTACTTGGGGATACAGGTGGCACGAGACTGGGGCAGGTTGCATAAGTTAAATTTGACTAGGGTGGTGGAACAAATGAAGAGGGAGTTTCGGAGATGGGATGAACTCCCGCTGTCACAGGCGGGGAGGGTGCAGACTGTAAAGATGACAATCCTCCCTAGATTTCTGTTCATCTTCCAGTGCCTCCCGATCTTTATCCCATGGTCCTTCTTCAAAAGGACTGGCAAAATCATCATGAGCTTTGTCTGGGTGGGAAAATCCCCGCGGGTGAAGAAGGCGATGCTTGAAAGGAGCCGCAGCGAGGGGGGACTGGCATTGCCGAGTCTGATCAACTACTACTGGGCGGCTAACATAGCCATGATAAGGAAGTGGATGGTGGGTACGGGGTCTATCTGGGAACGAGTGGAGGTGGCTTTGTGCAGGGGCACCAGTTTGGCAGCCCTGGTCACAGCTCCCCTACCGCTGTCGCCGGCCAGGTACTCCACCAGCCCGGTAGTGGGGGCGGCCCTGCGGATATGAGGCCAGTGGAGGAGGCATGTGTGGGGGGGTGTGTCTGTTTGGGCTCCAATATGTGATAACCATCGATTCGCCCCCGGGAACATGGATGGAGAGTTTCGAACATGGCGGCGGGCGGGGGTGGGGAGGGTGGGCGATATGTTCCTGGAGGGAGCTTTGCGAGTTTGAGGGGCTTGGAGGAGAAATTTGGGCTGGTAAGGGGAAATGACTTTAGGTACTTACAGGTGTGGGACTTTGTACGCAGACAGGTCCCATCCTTCCCACGCCTCCCGCCAATAGGGATCCAGGACAGAATAGTCTCTAGAGAAGGAGGAGAGGGTAGAGTCTCGGATATCTACAAGGTGCTCATGAAGGGGGAAGAGTCCCAGACGGAGGAACTGAAACTCAAATGGGAGGAGGAGCTTGGCGGGGAGATGGAGGACGGGCTGTGGGCGGAAGCTCTGAGTAGGGTAAATTCAACTGCAACATGTGCCAGGCTCGGCCTGATTCAATTTAAGGTCGTTCACCGGGCCCACATGACGGTAGCTTGGATGAGCAAATTCTTTGGGGTAGAGGACAAGTGCGCTAGATGCGCGGGAGGACCAGCGAACCATGTTCACATGTTTTGGGCATGTCCTAAGCTTAGGGGGTACTGGGAGGGATTTGCGGGGGTCATGTCCCGGGTGCTGAAAACAAGGGTGGTGATGAGTCCAGAGGTGGCAATTTTCGGAGTTTCGGAAGACCCGGGATTCCAGGGGGAGAAAGAGGCAGATGTTCTGGCCTTTGCTTCCCTAATAGCCCGGAGGCGAATACTGCTGGCATGGAGGGACTCAAAACCCCCGAAGACCGAACTATGGCTTTCGGACATGTCAAGTTTTCTGGGTATGGAAAAAATTAAGTTCGCCTTGAGGGGATCTGTACTGGGGTTCGCCCGAAGTTGGCAAACATTGATCGACTTCTTTGCGGGAGAGTGAACGTCAGCGCGGGGGGAGGGGGGGGGGGATTAGGGTAGAGTAGGAGGGATAAATAGGCGGGTAGTGTCTAGGGGAGAGGAGCGGGCATGTGCAGTATGGTTTGATTGAAGTAGTGGTTTTATACTGATGGTTTTATATTGATGTTTGCACATTTCTGTTAGCTGTAACTGTTTACAATGCCAAAAAAATACCTCAATAAAATTGTTTGTTAGAAAAAATAATGGTGTGTGTTGCTTACTCGTAGTTCTTCAAGTTTCACCCTAATGTTTTCTTTTGCCATACATCCCGATTAACAAGATGCCCACTCACTGCGTCTATGTTATTGTATTAACTATATTTTCCGTTCTCCTATTTTCAGATTTTATTTGTTTGTCTGCTCCGTGTGTAATAAAGGACCCGAATATATCAAACGTATACCCCTCAGATGGTAAGTAATTCAATGGATTTAAAACACAAATAGGTAAAGTTTGATTCACAGCAGACCCTATTGTTTGCCTCTTAGCATTGTCGCTCTGAAATCTTACCGTGTATTCCACCACAGCACGAACCCCATGTTAGGTCCCAGTCACATTTGAAAGATAATCCTCAACTAGGCCATACCAAGGTGGAGATGAGCATAGGTCACGGGCGGGATTCTCCGTCCTTGCGGCGCGCCCCCGGGATTCTCCGTCTCGCCAGCCGGCCAATGGGGTTTCCATTATGGGGAGAATGTGCAAACTCCACACGGACAGTGACCCAGAGCCGGGATCGAACCTGGGACCTCGGGGACGTGAGGCAGCGCGTACTAACCACTGCGCCACCGTGCTGCCCTTGATTCATTCCTGCTTGAGGCAAGTTAATTACGATTATTTGCCAAACTATGGTCAAATTGCCATGATTCTTTGCTACAGAGAGGTCGGCACAGAGTCTGCTTCAGGTGGAACTGAGTATTGAACCCAGTCCAGTTGGTGTCGATCTGAGCCACGTGCTAGCTGACTAACCAATGATGCTAACCAGCTCCCCATGTATCCGCGAACATTCTGCCCCACTCGCCCTGCTGACCCTCCCCTGTCTGCCTCCCGACCCTCCTCCAGTCTCCCTCCAGACTGTCTGCTGCTCTCCCCGCAGACCCGCGCCTCCTCTCTCTTCAGACCCACTGACTCACTCTGTGCAGAACACAGTTGTACATTTCCTGCACTTTGCTACACTCTGTCAAAGCGTCTTCCTATTGGTGAGGTTTGTTTCTTCCTGGGCATGCAGCAATCACTGTGGATGACTGAGGTGAGGATGATGACAGCTCTCTTCGCTGTACAATGTGACTGGTGTTTCCATGGTGCTGAGCTCTGCTGTTTTCACCAACGTCACACAGCATTTTAGCAGATAATTAATAAGCAGCGACACTGGAAACAAAACGCAGAAGTGTCAAAAAAGATTCACATCTTGAGCTTTGTCTTAACCACTTTACCATCAAATGCACAAAAAGGTTAAATCGAATGTGCATACACTGAGTGAATGGGTTTTGAGATCAAACGGGTGGACTTCTCCCAGTCACCTCGTGCAGGTAGCGAGCGTGTGCGGTGAATCTGGCGGGCGGGCATGGTGAATCTGGTAGGTGTGGTGAAACTGGCGGGAGCCAAAAAGATGGGCCACCTGCCAGTGGGGTGACTGACCCTCCATTAACCCACCATTGGGAGAATTCCAATGTGATTTTCGATCTGGACAGCTCTGTGCTGTGGGACTCATGCGGTCACTGCAACAAAGGTCCCACGTTTGACCAGGGGTGGATTGCGAGAGGGGGGGTCGGGGGGTAAATGCGATCTGGTGGCCTGACGAAAACAAGGGGGCAGTGTGAAAGGAAGGATGTGCAAGGAGGAGGGAAGAGCGGGGGAATCACGATGGCAGGCAGAGGGGCGAGGAGGTGGATTCAGAAGACGAACAATGGAAGGCAGAGGGAAGACAGAGAGGAGGGAATCTGGACCCCAACAGGCTCCATTAAAAGCTCACAAACAAGGGGGGGGGTCAAAGGGCTATCACGCTGCCTACTGGAAGGGGATGGATGAAGACTGCAGATGTGGTGGGTAGAAGTCCGACTGAGGCATGGGTGCGTCGCAGGTGATGGGCTGGGGGTGGGGGGAGGGGAGAGGTGATTGGAGGAACAGATTTCTTCTTGAGGCTGCGAGCCTTTTCCCTCTGAATGCTGCCATCCTGCACGGTTTGATGAAGACAGGTTGGGCTGGAGAGTGAGTGACATGAGTGTGCCGGATGGGTATTTAAATATGCGATCGGACCTTGGAAAGCTGGGGAGTGGACTAACGAACGGCCCACCAGGAGAGTCAGAGGGGAGTCCGCCTCTGCATAATTATTGAGGCTCCAAGCACTGAATCTGGCGTGGGATTCCGCCAATCTGGCCGGTGGGACAAGGGCCACCGGAACCACCCGCCACCTCACTTAGTCTCAAAACATGGGAATTCCACCCACATTTTCAGTGATGGGTTCTATTACTATTAGAATTTGCTAATCAGAAAGGAAACCAGCCACATCCAAATTTCAAATTTGGTTCACATGGAGCGTGAGTAATATATTGGACAATTTTGGTTGTTGTAGACTGAATACATCTAACTCCACAGGAAATGAGAGGACTTTAGGCAGCACCCACGACCACTACCATCTAGAAGGACAAAGGCAGCAGATACCTGGGAACCCCACCACCTGGAAGTTTCTCTTCAAGTCACTCACCATCCTGACTTAGAAATGTATCGTCGTTCCTTCACTGTCACTGGGTCAAAATCTTGGAACTAATATTACAAAGGTTCAAATTTAACTCCATGGCGGAGAAACCATTGCACCCTTTGTAACAAGGCTAAGACAAATCACAGAGCTTTGCGATTTCGGGTCAGTGTTAAATGACATGTTACGGGACTGATTGGTATGTGGTTTAAACAGCGCAGCTATACAGAGAAAATTGGTCGCTGAGCCAGAGTTACTGTTTAAAAAGATGCTCGTAAGGCGTCAGCGATAAAGAGCGCCGAGGGTGGCGCCCCGGAAGCTGCAAAGCGCACAGAGCTACGAGGTACACCAGTTAGGGTGGGAAGCTACGAGCAGCAGTGGCGCCAGGAATGAAGGCGCTGGTTTAAGTAGAGAGAATAATAATGCAGAATCCAGGAGAGTCGCAAGGTATAGAAGATTTAATCAACAGCCTAGGAATAACACAGAGTGCTATTGGTGCGGGGGAGTCACTCTCCAGAAACGTTTAGATTAAGAGAAGCAGAGTGCTTTGCATGGGGAAGGAAAGGACATTTGAGGCACAAGTGTAAAAACAAGCAGGGCCTGCCCAGCATCAGCAGAGTAAATAGTCCAGGCGAATCGCCCAGCGGGTGAACGGAACATTTTGTCACTGAATAATGTGAAAGTGGGCAAGGCAACACTCCATCAAAATGGAAGTAGACACGGGGGTGTCAGCTACTGCCATGAGCAAACAGACCTACTGGACCGAGTTTAATGGGGTGCAGCTCCAAGAGGCCAAATTGAACAAGCTGGAAATGTTTAAATTGAAAGAGGAGAGCCTGCACGAAGTTATGCAGAAATACCAAGATGTGTTCCAGGAGGAATTGAGAAAGATCAAAGGATTGCAAGCAAAAATCCATGTGGAAGCAGAAGCCATCCTGAGATTTTCTAGAGCAAGATCTGTGAACTACCCATTGCTGGAGAAAGTAGAAACAGAACTAAAATGACTGGAAGACTTGGGCATCATTAGGGTGGCCAATTTGCAGGGTGGGCAGCACCCATTGTGCCTGTAGTCAAACCAGACAAGATCATCCATATCTGCAGAAATTACAAGCTGACGGTAAATCAGGCCATGAAATAGAGGATCCATATGCCAGGTTGGCTGGGGATTTGACATATGCCAAGTTGGATATGTGCCACGCTGACCAACAATTAAAACTGGAGGACTCATCAAGAGGACGTCACCATAAATACTCATAAGGAGTTATACCAATATACACGATTGTCATTTGGGGTTTCATTGGATTGCGCCATCTTCCAGCAAACTATGGAGAGTTTTCTGCAGGGTTTGCCCAGGGTTGTCATTTATTCAGATGATGTCATTTATTTTAATAATGGAATCCACTGAAGAGGAACATCTGGCCAATTTGACAATATTTTGAAGCGATTTCAGGAGGCGGGAGCACGCTAAGTAAACAAGGTGGTTTATCTTGGTTATCGGGTGGATGCTTAGGGGTCCCCCCATGGAGGCCAAATTGAGGGCAGTAAAGGAGGCACCAGCTTCTCGACACATCATAACTCAGATCTTTCCTGGGGATGGTCAACTATTATGGGCGGTTCCTCCCAAATCTCGACATTGCTAGCGCCGTTACATTAGCTTTAAAGAAGTGCCAGAGATGGAGTCGGAAAGCACCACGACAAGAGGCATTTAACCAAGTTAAGCAGGCACAACAGTCTTCATGCTTATTGGTGCATTTCATCCCCTCAAAGAAGGTAGTACTCACATGCAATGCATTACCATGTGGGGTAGGGGCAGATTTGGCAGGGAGGGCTGGAGACAAGGCAGAGTTGCCAGAAAAGGAACCATGATTCAGCAAATGTGGAAAGAACATTTGAGGTCGACGATCCAGTTTTTATAAAAGAACCTTGGAAGTGGACCAAGTTCGGTCCCGGGCTTTGTGGTGTCCAATGAACAGAACGTGCAGGAGCAGCTTTTGAAGAAACACATAGACCACTTGCTTAGGCGGGAGCCGCCCCAAGAGCTAGTATTACGGTGTGATCCAATGGTGCCAACACGTAGTGGTGTTGTTAGTCCAAGGAGTGAAGCAGCTGATCAGCTAGGGACAGGCCAAAGTGCTGCTGCTCCCAGTGAAACCAAGGAAATAGTGGAAAGTGAGATGCTGCTACCAGGAGAGAGTCCCAGTGAAGCAGGTCCAACCAAAGTTGCCTCTACAGTGCAACCTCAACCAGTTGAGCTACGTCGATCCCAGAGAAAGAAAAGGTCCCCTGACAGGCTGAGTTTCTGATAAACTGTGTTAAAAATGCTTCATATTGCTAATATTTTGGAAGTTGTATAGGTTATCAATGCACTATGTAATAAGGGACTTAAAAGGGGAGGGGTGTAGCTGCTAGCCCCTTTAAGGGGGGGGGGGGGGGGGGAGAGAGAGTGCATTGGAAAGGTCATGTGACCCGATCGTCCAATGTGGAACAGGTTCGGAGATCTCGGTGCAAAGACACCGATTATAGTGCTCTGTGTATAGTTTGAATTTACAATAAACCCAAAATTGTTCGTTTGTTAACTGGTGGTCGGCGATTATTGCATTTCTTACATTCACAGAACCTGTATTGCGGCTGCACCAAGGGGGACCAGCATAAAAGCTGCAGTTTGTACTGGGCAGGTGACTGCCCCAAACATGCTGCACCAGATATTTGGACACAATTTTGGCCGATCTTCGATTCTGGATTCAGTTCTGAAAGCGTAGTATAACTAGATGTCACACATTGGGGCTTTGGACGCCTCATTTCTATATTCCTGATGACTACAGACCAACACCGTCAGTAAATGCTGCACATATTTAGGGAGTTCTTTGTTCTTTTATTTGAACCCTATCTCTTTGCTTTATTTCTAGGGTAGATGTCGTGCACCTTGTTTTATACAATTTAGGGGTCTGTGGGAAAAAGAAATACTTCGATTTTGAAGAGGAAATATTAATATTTATTAATCAAAACTGGTTGAGCCTCCAGCTTGGAAAGGTAGGTGCACATGTTACTGTGGAGCTGGTCTATAGATAAACGCTCTCCTGCTCTGACAGAGGTACAAATTAAATTCGATGTCAAAGAACCTTCCGAATATTAAAAATTGGTTTGTCTTCAGCAATATTTGACAAAGTAGTTGAAAGGTCGTTTGACTTGAAGCTGACTTGATTGATGTTAAGAATGGTCCCCAGTGTTGGTTACTGACATTCGAATGCAACTTATTTCGGGCTCTTAACCTTTCAATGCCAGTGTAAAATCAGAAAAGCAAGCACTTAAAAGTGAAATTCAGACTTGCTGAGAAAAATAAAAAGTCAGGAATGCAGTCAAACATATGGCTTGGTTTATTAATTGCAGGAAAGACAGTGAGTTTTAATGCAATTCTTTGTTTTGTGGTTTATAAGGGTTTAATTTTGTTTTGCAAAAAATATACTTTATTCATAAACTATCTGAAAGAAACATTTCAAATTGTGATAACAGTAAAGTGCAATGATATTCACATTCACTACGGCAATCAAGATGCACTGTGAAGTGCTTCAATACAGTAATGAGAACATCACAAACATTCCAATATTTTTGTTACAGAGAGTACAATGCTGTTCAAATTATATACATGTTGCACTCTGAGGTGCTTCGACACTCTTACATTTACTAGGCCCAGTCAGGATTAAGCTGGCGGTTTGATGGGTTTTACACGGTTTCCAGCCCCTCGGTGTACATTGGCGGATAGGCCTTACACAGTGGCCTTTCCCGATCGTGCCTTGGCGGCAGCTGCCCCCAGCTTGAGTGTGTCCCTTTGCACATAGTCCTGGACCTTGGAATGTTGCCAGTCTGCAACACTGGGTTGGGGACAATTCTTTGCACTGGAAGATCAACAAGTTTCAAGCAGATTAAAGAGGTTTAATTATTTTTTTTTTTTTTAAACTCATAAATTGAGATTTATAAGACATTTCCCATCAGTTAATTGCCCTTTGCTCCATCAGAAATTTCTTTAAGTGGGCCTTCTTGACCCAATTGTCTTCTGGGCATTCACCCCAATTTACACTGTGGATGGGAACAGTGGGGTGCAGTGTTTGAAGGAATGGACCAAGATTTCAACTTTTATCCCTCTGGGTAGTAAGGGAGGGATTGTGGGTGTGGTAAAATACTCCCTAACGCTTTTATAATACAAAACCTGGTTTAAAAAGGATGTAAAAATCAACTCGACAGAAATGTCTTGCATGCTGAAATCAATTGTAAGGTTGTCAATTTCTGAACCTGAAATTTAACGGGGTACAATAGAGATAGACGGCCTGATGTTAGCTCTATGTAAGCGGACAAGTTTCAATTGAGTTAAAACCTCACCCAGAGAGTTTAGTTAAAGACTTCAAACATATGTAGTTGCAGAGACAAATGAAAACCGCATTTAATACTGACAAATTTGGTGAAAAATCTGCAATGTAAATATATTGAATTTGGCTCAAGTTATCTGATAATTCTCTTTTGCACTAAACCCCCACTTTGCTATGTTATTTACAATTTGCAATTCAAATTTTGGATAATTAAAATAATGTGCCACAGAAATCACTTTGAATTGTCAGGTTTAGACCTTGTACAATTAATAAGGTTGCCATACTCCCAAATGAGCATAGGCTGCTTTCCCATTTTGAGGGGGAAGAGCTGACTGGTGGTGATTTAGGGCACCACGGTGGCACAGTGATAAACACTGCTGCCTCACAGCGCCAGGGACCCAGGTTCGATTGTGGCCTCAGGTCACTGTCTGTGTGGAGTTTGCAAGTTCTCCCCGTGTCTGCGTGGGTTTCCTCCGGGTGCTCTGGTTTCCTCCCACAGTCCAAAGATGTGCAGGTTAGGTGGATTGGCCACGCTAAATTGCCCTTTAGTGTCCAATAGTTAGGTGGAGTTGCAGGGGGTGGGCCAGTGTAGGATGTTCTTTCAGAGCGTCGGTGTGGACTCGATGGGTCGAATGGTTTCCTCCTGCATTGTAGATATTCTAAATCTAAACCCGAGGATCACCAGCCACACCTCAGGCAAGGGGCAAGGTTGAGAAGGCGGGTTCTTCATGAATAACCTCCATACAGAGAGTTTTAAAGGGACACAGGTACAAAATAAGGCCGGGTGCTGGCACAATGATTAAAAAAAGCTAATGTTGATACGAATGGCCAGAAAAGTAGAGGCTTTACAGTAATCAGTTAGAGTATTTAGTTTTGTTCTGATCACCATATCACATTGAAGCTGGTGCAGAGAGGGACAAGGATGACTCTTAGCGTAAAGGGAATGAGCTATGCGAAATCCAGACTGTATGGCCATTTTCTTTTTTGATCTTGACCATGTTAATGTCCCAACTAGAATTAAATTCAATCTCAATCTCCCGCGTAAATTGAGTTTTCCATTCCTTGGCGGAACAGCAAATTCATCTCATTTAAAGGAGCGAGGAAGCAGTTGAGACAAGACCAGAATGGTTAATAAGACCCGAGGGGTTAATAATTCTATTGTCAATGTGGATCAAAAACATGTCTAATTCGTGTTGGATTTGGAACATTTTTTTTTTAATTTATAAAATTCCCAATGATCGACCTACTTGACTCTTTTCCGGAATAAAATCTCGGAAGATATTGTTGCTGAAATATTGCGGTGCTTCGATACTGAATAATTATTCTTATTTCTCTTTAGCTGACAGAAATGACAGTGCATGAACGAAAGCCGCATCTTCTCGGTGCATTAAACAGCTACAAAAGCAGGTGAGACGTTATCTTGGGTTTTGTGCAAAGAGACATAGTAAAATTACAAAAGCCACATTTGATTAGTTCCACGAGAGCCTTAATAATGAAAATGACTTGTGCATTCATGAGGCCACTGCCTATCACCCTCGGGTGCTAAGTTTGAATCCAGCTCACATTTGACGCCTCCGCCTGCAGTACATGTGAAAGTTCAAAATTAAAATGAGATTTCTGCTTTTCCTGAAGGGCATTCATTTACAACACAAAACCCTCCATGAAGATCTACACCTACAATGCTTCATTAAAAATTTCGCAGTTGCTGTCCACAAACCTCACTTACTGCTGTCACCATTTTTAGTCATTTCTTTACATCAACATAGTACAGATTCATAGAATAGTTGCAGCACAGAAGGAGGACATTTGGTCCATCATATCTATGCTAGCTCTCTGGAAGAGCAACGTAACTGAAGTTCCTCTTCCCTGGAACTATTCTCACGAATCTTTTCTGCCTCCCCTCCCCCAGTGCCTTCATATCCTTCCTAGCGTGTGGTCTTAAGACTGGACACAATACTCCAGTTGAGGTTTAACCAGTGTTTCTTGTAGGAATATCGTAACTTCCTTGTTTTTGTACTTCATGCCCCTATGTTTAAAGTTCAGGATCCCGTGCACTTGATTAACTGCTTTCCCAACTTGTCCTGCCACCGTTGATGATCTGTGCACTTACACCCCAGCTCCCCTGTTTCTGCATCCTCTTGAAATGAAATGAAAATCGCTTATTGTCACAAGTAGGCTTCAATGAAGTTACTGTGAAAAGCCCCTAGTCGCCACATTCCGGCGCCTGCACGGGGAGGCTGGTACGGGAATTGAACCGTGCTGCTGGCCTGCCTTGGCCTGCTTTAAAAGCCAGCGATTTAGCCCTGTGCTGAACCAGCTGTAACCTTTATTTTTATATTGATTTCCCTCGTTCTTTCTACCCAAACAAATCACTTCACACTTCTCTGCGTTAAATTGCACCTGCCACTTGCCTGCCCATTCGACCAGACCGCCTATGTCCCTTTTGAAGTTTAATACTATCCTCAATTGACAATCCAATATGGAATTCTCCAGCAAAAATAGTCTCTGCTGCTGTACTTGCGGGTTACAACCACTAAGTGGCACTGTAGCTCTATTGTCCCCTGGTACCAATACCAATGTATTTTAATCTGTTCAAATTGCAGGATTTAGATTAGATTTAGATTTATTGTCACGTGTACCGAGGTACAGTGAAAAGTATTATTCTGCGTCGTCCAGGCAGATCGTTCCATACATGAAAAACAGAGGACATACGACAAATACACAATGTAAATACATCGACATCGGGTGAAGCTTGCAAAGTGTAGTGCTACACAGTAGAGAAGATATATGGAGAGATCAGTTCAGTCCATAAAAGGCTCATTTATGAGTCTGGTAACAGCGGGGAAGAAACTGTATTTGAATCTGTTAGTGTGTGTTCCCAGACTTTTGTATCTCCTGCCCGGTGGAAGAAGTTGGAAGAGAGAATAACCCGGGTGGGAGGGGTCTGTGGTTATGCTGCCCGCTTTCCCCAGGCAGCGGGAGGTGTAGATAGTCAATGGATGGGAGGTGGGTTCGTGTGATGGACTGGGCTGAGGCAGGCCATTCTGGGAAATGTGACATCAAAACAATGATTCCATTAATTTGGTTTTTGTTGCTTAAGAATCTGTCCTCTGTTTTTCATGTATGGAACGATCTGCCTGGACGACGCAGAATAATACTTTTCACTGTACCTCGGTACACGTGACAATACATCTAAATCTAATCTAAATCCTGCAATTTGAACAGATTAAAATACATTGGTACCAGGGGACAATAGAGCTACAGTGCCACTTAGTGGTTCTAATCCGCAAGTACCCAGGCTGGTGAAGTGTGAGGGGTGGATGAGATGCGGTGGTGAAAGAGGGGCTACTATGTTTTGGCTTCTGTCACCTGGGGAATGGGGGAAAATTGGTTGAAACCCTATATCAGTACGAAAATAATAACATTTTTACAAAGTATGTTAAAAGTATGTCATATTTATACGATGTATTAAATGTTGCTCTATAAATATGTGAATTTTAACAATTATATATCACTGTGCTGTTTATTGCAGTTTTGCTTTTGTTTGGACACGATCACGGTAAATTTCAAATGTTAAAATGGGGTCACATCAGGAAAATAGTTTGGGAAGCACTGAGTAAGATTTATTTTTAATCCGAAAAGTAAGAGGATAAATATATCCCAGCATTGAGAAAGGGTCAGTTGAATCTTGCTGGGGAGCACTTGATGTTGAGACTACCAGTCCTATATTTGCACGGCTTCTCGTCGGCAGGAGGGGGTCAGTGTCCTCCCCCCCGGGGCTGTTTGTACATCGCCTCATAATGGAGAGTTAAGACCTTTGGCAGAGCCGTTTACCTCACAATGTTTCTTCTGTTATTATTCTTAATTGTCGAACATTAATGTAAATCACATTTCTGATTGGCGGGGCAACTGTGAATATTCAATTAATCACCTAATCGGTGGAACATTTGATTAGAGAAATAATCAGTCCTAGTGTGTATCATCTGGTTTATTTCTCTATTTCAAATTCAAGAGTACACTGTTGCAGTAGAACCAAATTTACAGGCGGCACTGAGAATATGTTAAAAAGACTATTCTGAGTCCATACTGGGTTATGGGGATGGGGTGGAGGTGTTGATCTTGGGTAGGGTGCTCTTTCCAAGAGCCGGTGCAGACTCGATGGGCTGAATGGCCTCCTTCTGCACTGTAAATTCTGTGAAAAAATGTCTCTGGGGGAATTTTATCTTTATTTTACCCCAGCAACCTACGTGAGGATATGGATTTAAAAGGGATAAATTATGGAGGGACTTCCGGTGGCGAAAATCAGTGAGTGAGCCGCACATTCGGGGGATCTCACTCCGGCGGGATTTGAGGACCTGGTTCCCCGGTTTTGCGGGACTGCGGAGCGCTGGAAAGACGGCCACAGAGATGGTTGAGGAACGGGCAGAGCTGCATGGAACCGCGGGAGAGCAGAAAGCAGCGCAAACGGGAGAGGAAGGGACAAAGGCAAGGTGCAGGGGAAGCTGACCCGGGAGCAAAGATGGCGGACCTGTGGACCCGGCGATCCAGCAGGCGCTGGAAAACATGCTGCAGGTGATAAAGAGCAGTTTTGAATCGTTGAAGCGGGATAACTTGGTCCCACTTCAGAAGGCAGTGGATCAGCTGAACCAGAGGTTGGATGCCCAGGATGAAATAGGTAAGGAGCTGGGGGAGGCGGTGGAGGAGCAGACGATTGCTGTGCTAGAAGGCGGCAGGTTGAAGGAGAGACAGAGAAGACGGCTGGACAGAGTAGAGGAGCTGGAAAATAGAGCCCGCAGACAAAATCTGAGGATCATCGGCCTCCCGGAGGGGGCGGAGGGAGCTGATGCCACAGCGTTCGTGGCGGACCTGTTGATGCAGCTGATGGGGGCTGAAGCCTGTCCGCGACCGCCGGAGCTGGAGGGGGCACACAGAGTACAGGCGAGACAGGTGCGTCCGATGGTGGTCAGGTTCCACAGGTTTGTGGAGAAGGAGCGGGTGCTGCAGTGGGCAAAGAGCGCTAAGAGCAGCACGTGGAATAACAGTGACCTTCGCATTTCCCAGGACCTAAGCCAGGAGGTGGCCAGGCGGCGAGCAGCCTTTAAACAAGTTAAGGAGGTGTTGTTCAAAAAGCACGTGAAGTTTGGTCTGCTCTTCCCGGCCCGTCTTTGGGTTACGCATCAGGGCCAACACCACGACTTCTCCGAGCCCGAAGAAGCGATAGGGCTGGTCTCGAAAAAAGGTCCCACAGACGCAAGCTAGGGTCTGAGAATTACTGGTTGATGGGACGCTTACTGTGCCTGGACTGCAGGTCGAATGTTTACTGCTTTAAAGGTGCCGTGTGTATTTTCTTTGTGGGCAGTTTTTGCCTGTGGAGGATGTGGGGGGAGGGTATCTCCCCGCCCCCCCCTCGAATGGTCTTTTTCCTTGTATTGCGGTGTTATATATTTCTTTTTTTCTTATTTTTGGTGCTCAGAAAGGGACGTGGGTTAACACTTTTCTGTGTAAACAGCTGGACCTGTATTGTACCCGGAGCAGCCTCGCGTTGCTGGTTGATGTTTACATCTTGTTTGATCTTTCCCATCTTAGTGAGACTGCTCCAGTGGGTCGGAGTGGGGGATGGTGTGCTGGGGAGTGGGGAGATGAGGTCGGGGAAACAATGGGAGTGAGACAAGGGGGCGCCGGAGCGATGAGTCACCGGGCTAGCAGATTGGCTAGTCAAGGGAGTCAGATGGGGGGGGGAGAATACAGCCAGTGAATGGCAGGGGTGGGGTTATCGGGGGATGTTGCTAGGGGGGGAGGGGGGGTGGAGTTATTTTGCCGACGTGGGGGATCTGAAGTAGGTAATGGAAAGGAGGTCGGGGTGGAGGCAGCCAAGAGGCGAGCCAGGAATGGCATGGGCCGGGGGCGGGCCCAAGAAAGGTTATGGCTGACCGGCAGGGTGGGGGGTTGTGCCCCCCCAACCAGGCTGATCACCTGGAATGTCAGGGGACTAAATGGGCCAGTTAAAAGGGCACGTGTGTTCGCGCATTTGCGGGCTCTAAAGGCGGACGTGATTACGTTGCAGGAGGCACATCTGAAAGTGTCTGACCAGACTAGGCTAAGGAGGGGCTGGATCAGCCAGGTCTTCCACTCGGACTTGGATTCTAAGTCCAGGGAGGTAGCACTTATGATCAATAAGCGGGTTCAATTTGAGGCGGAGGGCGTAGTCGCAGACGGCGGGGGCAGATCTCAATTCGTGCTCACAGGGTCGGGGCGGACAGAGCAGAAATGGACAGATTGGTTAGGGAAATTCACCGGATAGACAAGGAGTATGCGGGATCCCCGGGGGAGGACCTACTCAGAGAGAGACGGAGACTGCAGGCGGAACTGGGGATGCTATCCACGAGTAGGGCCGTGGAACAACTTAGGAAGGCGAGGGGAGTGGTGTATGAGCATGGGGAGAAGGCCAGCAGATTGCTAGTGCAGCAACTCAGGAAGAGGGAGGCGGCCAGGGAAATAAGTAGAGTGGTTGATGGGGAGGGGAGCAGAGTGGAGGACCTGGCAGGACTGAATAAGGTATTTTGGGACTTCTATAGTAAGCTGTACACTTCAGAACCCCCGGAAGAGCCGGAGGAGATGAAAAGGTTCCTGGATCGACTAACCTTCCCAAAAGTAGGCAGGGGACTAGTGGCCGGGCTGGGGGCCCCGATTAGAGCAGAGGAGGTATTGGGGCGCCTAAAGGCCATGCAGTCGGGGAAAACCCCGGAACCGGATGGATACCCAGTAGAGTTTTACAAGAAATTCTCGGAGATAGTGGGACCGGTCCTGACAAGGGTTTTTAATGAGGCAAGGGACAGAGGGACCCTGCCACCGACGATGTCACAAGCCACCATCTCGCTGATACTAAAGCGGGACAAGGACCCGGAATCATACAGGCCAATCTCCCTGATCAATGTGGATGCCAAGCTCCTGGCCAAGGTCCTGCCGATTAGAATTGAGGATTGCGTACCGGAGGTGATTGGGGACGATCAGACAGGGTTTGTGAAAGGCAGGCAGCTGACAGCTAACTTGAGAAGATTGCTTAATGTGATCATGATGCCCCCCGACGGGCAAGGAGGTGGAGGTAGTGGTGGCAATGGACGCTGAGAAGGCCTTCGACCGGCTGGAGTGGGGCTATTTGTGGGAGGTGCTTGGACGTTTTGGGTTCGGGGAGGGACTGGTTAATTGGGTTAGACTATTGTACCAGGCCCCAAAAGCTAGCGTTCGGACGAACAGGATAATGTCAGATTATTTCAGACTACACCGCGGGACCAGACAGGGGTGCCCACTCTCCCCGTTGCTGTTCACGCTGGCCATAGAGCCGTTGGCGATGGTGTTGAGAGCTGCGAAGGGGTGGAAGGGAATGACTTGGGGCGGGGGTGGAGCATAGGGTCTCTCTCTATGCGGACGACCTGCCCCTGTACGTTTCGGACCCACTGGCCGGTATGGAAAATATACTGGAAACATTGAGGAAGTTCGGCCGGTTTTCAGGGTACAAATTAAATATGGCCAAGAGTGAGATGTTTGGAGTGCAGGCAAGGAGCCAGGAGAATAGACTGAAGGAGCTGCCATTTAGGCTGGTTGGGGAATGTTTCCGGTACTTGGGGATACAGGTGGCATGAGACTGGGGCAGGTTGCATAAGTTAAATTTGACTAGGGTGGTGGAACAAATGAAGAGTGAGTTTCGGAGATGGGATGCACTCCCGCTGTCACAGGCGGGGAGGGTGCAGACTGTAAAGATGACAATCCTCCCTAGATTTCTGTTCATCTTCCAATGCCTCCCGATCTCTATCCCATGGTCCTTCTTCAAAAGGACTGGCAAAATCATCATGAGCGTTGTCTGGCCGGGAAAATCCCTGCGGGTGAAGAAGGCGATGCTTGAAAGGAGCCGCAGCGAGGGAGGACTGGCATTGCCGAGTCTGATCAACTACTACTGGGCGGCTAACATAGCCATGATAAGGAAGTGGATGGTGGGTACGGGGTCTATCTGGGAACGAGTGGAGGTGGCTTTGTGCAGGGGCACCAGTTTGGCAGCCCTGGTCACGGCTCCCCTACCGCTGTCGCCGGCCAGGTACTCCACCAGCATGGTAGTGGGGGCAGCCCTGCGGATATGGGGCCAGTGGAGGAAACATGTGGGGGGTTGGGTGCATCTGTTTGGGCTCCAATATGTGATAACCATCGATTCGCCCCCCAGGACCTTGGATGGAGGGTTTCGAACATGGCGGCGGGCGGGGGTGGGGAGGGTGTGCGATATGTTCCTGGAGGGGAGCTTTGCGAGTTTGAGGGGCTTGGAGGAGAAATTTGGGCTGGTAAGGGGAAATGACTTTGGGTACTTACAGATGCGGGACTTTGTGCGCAGACAGGTCCCATCCTTCCCACGCCTCCCGCCAATCGGGATCCAGGACAGAATAGTCTCTAGAGAAGGAGGACAGGGTAGAGTCTCGGATATCTACAAGGTGCTCATGAAGGGGGAAGAGTCCCAGACGGAGGAACTGAGACTCAAATGGGAGGAGGAGCGCGGCGGGGAGATGGAGGACGGGCTGTGGGCGGAAGCTGTGAGTAGGGTAAATTCAACCGCAACATGTGCCAGGCTCGGCCTGATTCAATTTAAGGTCGTTCACCGGGCCCACATGACGGTAGCTTGGATGAGAAAATTCTTTGGGGTAGAGGACAATTGCGCTAGATGCGTGGGAGGACCAGCGACCCACGTTCACATGTTTTGGGCATGTCCTAAACTTAGAGGGTACTGGGAGTGATTTGCGGGGGTCATGTCCCGGGTGCTGAAAACAAGGGTGGTGATGAGTCCAGAGGTGGCAATTTTCGGAGTTTCGGAAGACCCGGGATTCCAGGGGGAGAAAGAGGCAGATGTTCTGGCCTTCGCTTCCCTAATAGCCCGGCGGCGGATACTGCTGGCATGGAGGGACTCAAAACCCCCGAAGACCGAACTATGGCTTTCGGACATGTCAGGTTTTCTGGGTATGGAAAAAATTAAGTTCGCCTTGAGGGGATCTGTACTGGGGTTCGCCCGAAGGTGGCAACCATTCATTGACTTCTTCGCGGGAGAGTGAACGTCAGCAGGGGGGGGGGGGAGGGGAGAGGAAGAGGGGGGGTGAGGGGGGAGTTTAGGGTAGAGTAGGAGGGATAAATAGGCGGGTAGTGTCTAGGGGAGAGGAGTGGGCATGTGCAGTATGGTTTGATTGAAGTAGTGGTTTTATATTGATGGTTTTATATTGATGTTTGCACATTTCTGTTAGCTGTAACTGTTTACAATGGCGAAAAAATACCTCAATAAAATTGTTTGTTAAAAAAAAGGGATAAATTAGATTCCAGCAAATATCATCCCTATGCCGCATGAGTAATTTATAAAACATAACTTTAAAATGAGAAAATCTTACTGCCAAGAGCTTCAAATAAAATATCAAACTGGACAGCCACTCGGCGACTCACCTTGTTCTTTTTCTTTAATATTCATCCGTGAGATGTGACCACCTATAGCAAGACTGGCATTTATTGCTCTGCCCTGGTTAACCCTGTCGCTAAAACGCTCACCTCCCCACTCACAGGCACAACAGTACCAGGCACCACGCCATTCAACAGGAAAGGGAATGTTTCAGTGTTCTATTATCAACCGGTTTCACATTTTAGAAAAAGAATCCTCGGGATTTTCTTCCCGTATGTTTTCGCTTGGCCTCGTCATGGTCCACGATGCCCGCTGAGGTCGTTAGAATCAGATACCCAAACTGGCGGGGAGGCAGGTGACCAGTTTAACCACCTTGCTAACTCCTTTACTTGAGCCTCGAATCTGGGGCTAACGACACGGCGTTTGTTCAGTCTGCCCGTGAGATTGACAACTGTTTTCCCACCCCTGTGGCCATCAATAATCTCAAACTCTCCAATGTAGCCATGCTTCATCATTACAGTCAGGAATCGCACGATCACCTTGGAGCGTGGCCAGAGGAGAACCTGCCGTTTTCCGTGTTTCTCCCCATTGTTGACGCTGGTCATGAGAACATCCACCGTGATGCCGCTTCATCAATATTGCCAAAAGAGAAGGAAGTTCTGGCCAGGGCACCTGGAAATCAATGACAATTAGGAAATAGGGAAGGGGACCAGTGTCTGGCGCGCGAGCCGAAACCCGGAAATGATCAGGAGCCTCCTCCCTCGGCAGTTTGGGGCTGCGATAGCTGGAGGCCGTTTTCACAATTAGCAGCCGGTGATGAAAAGGGAGATTGTCCACATTCTCCAGGCTTCTCCCGCAGCCCATATACAGCTTCTGGGCTTGTGTATGTTCTGAAATTGAGTTCATCCTCAGTGGAAGGCACAATGGATCACAGCCCGATTGACTCCATACCTATCGCTCTGTTCATACCTCCGCAAGGGGGCGTGAGTTCGAAACTGGGTGCTTCTCCAAAAATGGCGGAGGTGGAAGAAAATCTGCTGGTCCGTCACCTGGGCCTCTACTAGTGGGCGTTGATGGACAGACATTTTAAGCCGCCTCACAACCAGAGAAAGGGCTGTGGTATTGTGAAAGGGAAGATGGATAGACTGCTGTTGACACAAAAACCTCAATTTTGATTATATTCAAGAGCTGTGAGTTTTAGTTCGATCATATGCTCGGACGACCTTTCCTATTCGGTATTTAGCGTCCTCTTTACTCTCGCAAAGAGTCCCATGAGTTTCATGCAAGGTGAGAAGCACAACAATTTCTCACAATGATATAACACTTGAGGATTTAACGTTGAAAGAATTTAGTGTCATGATGTGCATTGGAGGCCAAAGGGAATCCTGGGTCGTGCTGATAAAAGAATTAACCTTGACGCACTTATCTTTTATCTTAAAGGTTTATCTGTGGTAAAGAAATTAAAAAGAAAAAATGTATTTTTCGTCTCCGTACTCGAGTACCCCCAGTTCCTCCGAATATTATTTTGCCAGAGAATGTTGGTCAGTTGACTGACAATGGTTCCAACGAGATCAAGAGGAGAGGAAAAAACATGTTGGTGTTTGCTCCAAAGTATGGGTATGTATTGAGCATGTTTACAGACTGACTGCCAGCTACGTGGCCTGTCAGTCCAACGAATACTTCAGATTGGTGACAAACAGTGTTTGCGATAAATGCTCGCCGCCTGTAGTCGTGTGAATGTAATAACTGTTGGTGTGGAGGTCTTGTGGTGTAGTGGTCGTCTACCTCTGCTCCAGTCCCACTCCAGGACTTGGTGCCTATGGAAGGTGTATTCCATAGGCATGGTAGCACAGTGGTTAACACTGTTGCTTCACAGCGCCAAAGTCCCTGGTTCAATTCCCGGCTTGGGTCACTGACTGTGCGGAGTCTGCACGTTCTCCCCGTGCCTTCGTGGGTTTCCTCCGGGTGCTCCGGTTTCCTCCCACAAATCCTGAAAGACGTGCTGCCAGGTGAATTGGACATTCTGAATTCTCCCTCTGTGTACCCGAACAGGTGCCGGAATGTGACGACTAGGGGCTTTTCACAGTAACATCATTGCAGCGTCAATGTAAGCCTACTTGTGACAATAATAAAGATTATTATTATTATTCAACAGATTGAGTATCAGCTTGTAAATCCTTCCAGTACGCCTGATGGCAGGTGGTAAGAGTGGAAGAGTTTCCTGGTCAGCCATGCCGCAGAAGGCAACGGCAAACCACTGCCAATACTTTGCCGATTTAATCATGGTTTAACGCAATGGAAGTCCATGGCGTCTTAGGACATGAGACTTAGAGGAGGAATAACTCAGTTGTTTATTGTAGCCTGTCTGGATCCCTACCTGATTTTAAGATGTTTTGCAACACCAGTTAAAGTCCAACAGGTTTATTTGGAATCATTAGCTTTCGGAGCGTACCTCCTTCATCAGGTGAGTGAAGAGGTTGGTTCCACAACACTTATGTAGACAAAGTTAATGATGCAAGATGATACTTTGCTACCTGCAAAGACTCGCTTTAAACCATGTTGCATCACTGACTTTGTCTATATATGTGTTTGTGGAACCCACCTCTTCACTCACCTGATGAAGGAGCTATACTCCAAAAGCTAGTGATTTTAAATAAGCCTGTTGGATTTTCTAACCTGGTTTTGTAAGACTTCTTACTGTGTTCACCCCAGTCTAACACCATCATCTCCACATCATGATTTTAAGATGGTTGCATCCAGGATTTAATTGCCTTTGACTCTTGTTTGTTGTGTCACAGCCCCCTGCCAGAAGTGCCTCAACCTCGCAGGCGAAGGCTTCCATTGAAGAGGGGGCTGAAGTGCAGGAAATCAAACTGGTTTCTGCAGGATGCAGTTCCAGAGGTTAGTCCCACTCCCTCCTCTTCCTCCACCTCCTGCTTCAGCTGTGAATTGTGAACCCCATTTTAAGGAAGTCTGTATCATAACCGTTTTGTTTTTTTATTTCCTTGGGAATCAGGGTTGCAATGTGGGAATTCTGGTAACACACACAACCTGGAATGTGCAACAATAATTTGGTTATCATAGAGCGTGATGTCAAACCCTTGGAGACAGCGCAGAGGAGATTTCCCTGCCCTCCAGTTATGCCGAGGGAAGCCGAGGTCGCGGAAGGCTGAGAGGAGATCTAAAAAGATTTTTAAAATTCTTTTTTTTTAATAAATATTTTATTGAAAATTTTTGGTCAACCAACACAGTACATTGTGCATCCTTTACACAATATTATAACAACACAAATAACATGACCTATTTTATAAACAAAAAATGAATAAATAATAAATAACAAAAATGAAAACTAACCCTAATTGGCAACTGCCTTATCACAAGTAACACTCTCCAAAAATATAATTTAACAGTCCAATATATAATTATCTGTCGCAACGACCTATACATATTGTACAGTATATATTAACAACCCTGAGAGTCCTTCTGGTTCCTCCTCCCCCCCCCCGATCCTGGGCTGCTGCTGCTGCCTTCTTTTTTCCATTCCATCTATCTTTCTGCGAGGTATTCGACGAACGGTTGCCACCGCCTGGTGAACCCTTGAGCCGACCCCCTTAGAACGAACTTAATCCGAGCTTTATAAACCCTGCCATGTCATTTATCCAGGTCTCCACCCCCGGGGGCTTGGCTTCTTTCCACATTAACAATATCCTGCGCCGGGCTACTAGGGACGCAAAGGCCAAAACATCGGCCTCTCTCGCCTCCTGCACTCCCGGCTCTTGTGCAACCCCAAATATAGCCAACCCCCAGCTTGGTTCGACCCGGACCCCCACTACTTTTGAAAGCACCTTTGTCACCCCCATCCAAAACCCCTGTAGTGCTGGGCATGACCAAAACACATGGGTATGATTCGCTGGGCTTCTCGAGCACCTCGCACACCTATCCTCCACCCCAAAAAATTTACTGAGCCGTGCTCCAGTCATATGCGGCCTGTGTAATACCTTTAACTGAATCAGGCTTAGCCTGGCACACGAGGATGACGAGTTTACCCTGCTTAGGACATCTGCCCACAGCCCCTCCTCGATCTCCTCCCCCAGCTCTTATCCCATTTCCCTTTTAGTTCATCTACCATAGTCTCCCCTTCGTCTCTCATTTCCCTATATATATCTGACACCTTACCATCCCCCACCCATGTCTTTGAGATCACTCTGTCCTGCACCTCTTGTGTCGGGAGCTGCGGGAATTCCCTCACCTGTTGCCTCGCAAAAGCCCTCAGTTGCATATACCTGAATGCATTCCCTTGGGGCAACCCATATTTCTCGGTCAGCGCTCCCAGACTCGCGAACTTCCCACCCACAAACAGATCTTTCAGTTGCGTTATTCCTGCTCTTTGCCACATTCCATATCCCCCATCCATTCCCCCCGGGGCAAACCTATGGTTGTTTCTTATCGGGGACCCCCCAAGGCTCCAGTCTTTCCCCTATGCCGTCTCCACTGTCCCCAAATCTTCAGTGTAGCCACCACCACCGGGCTTGTGGTGTAGTTCCTCGGTGAGAACGGCAATGGGGCTGTCACCATAGCCTGTAGGCTAGTCCCCCTACAGGACGCCCTCTCTAATCTCTTCCACGCCGCTCCCTCCTCCTCTCCCATCCACTTACTCACCATTGAAATATTAGCGGCCCAATAATACTCACTTAGGCTCGGTAGTGCCAGCACCCCCCCATCCCTGCTACGCTGTAAGAATCCCTTCCTCACTCTCGGGGTCTTCCCGGCCCACACAAAACCCATGATGCTCTTTTCAATCCTTTTAAAAAAAGCCTTCGTGATCACCACCGGGAGGCACTGAAACACAAAGAGGAATCTCGGGAGGACCACCATCTTAACCGCCTGCACCCTCCCTGCCAGTTACAGGGATACCATATCCCTTCTCTTGAAATCCTCCTCCATTTGTTCCACCAACCGCGTTAAATTTAACCTATGCAATGTGCCCCAATTCTTGGCTATCTGGATCCCCAGGTAACGAAAGTCCCTTGTTACCTTCCTCAACGGTAGGTCCTCTATTTCTCTACTCTGCTCCCCTGGATGCACCACAAACAACTCACTTTTCCCCATGTTCAATTTATACCCTGAAAAATCCCCAAACTCCCCAAGTATCCGCATTATTTCTGGCATCCCCTCCGCCGGGTCTGCCACGTATAGTAGCAAATCGTCCGCATACAAAGATACCCGGTGTTCTTCTCCTCCTCTAAGTACTCCCCTCCACTTCTTGGAACCCCTCAACGCTATCGCCAGGGGCTCAATCGCCAGTGCAAACAATAATGGGGACAGAGGGCATCCCTGCCTTGTCCCTCTATGGAGCCGAAAATATGCAGATCCCCGTCCATTCGTGACCACGCTCGCCATCGGGGCCCTATACAACAGCTGCACCCATCTAATATACTCTTCTCCAAAACCAAATCTCCTCAACACCTCCCACAAATAATCCCACTCCACTCTATCAAATGCTTTCTCGGCATCCATCGCCACTACTATCTCCGTTTCCCCCTCTGATGGGGCCATCATCATTACCCCTAACAGCCTCCGTATATTCGTGTTCAGCTGTCTCCCCTTCACAAACCCAGTTTGGTCCTCGTGGACCACCCCCGGGACACATTCCTCTATTCTCATTGCCATTACCTTGGCCAGGATCTTGGCATCTACATTTAGGAGGGAAATAGGTCTATAGGACCCGCATTGTAGCGGGTTCGTTTTCCTTCTTTAAGAGAAGCGATATCGTTGCTTCAGACATAGTCGGGGGCAGTTGTCCCCTTTCCTTTGCCTCATTAAAGGTCCTCGTCAATACCAGGGCGAGCAAATCCACATATTTTCTATAGAATTCGACTGGGAATCCATCCGGTCCCGGGGCCTTTCCCGCCTGCATGCTCCTAATTCCTTTCACCACTTCTTCTACCTCGATCTGTGCTCCCAGTCCCACCCTTTCCTGCTCTTCCACCTTGGGAAATTCCAGCCGATCCAAGAAGCCCATCATTCTCTCCCTCCCATCCGGGGGTTGAGCTTCATATAATTTTTTATAAAATGTCTTGAACACTCCATTCACTCTCTCCACTCCCCGCTCTATCTCTCCTTCCTCATCCCTCACTCCCCCTATTTCCCTCGCTGCTCCCCTTTACCTCAATTGGTGTGCCAGCAACCTGCTCGCCTTCTCCCCATATTCGTACTGTACACCCTGTGCCTTCCTCCATTGTGCCTCTGCAGTGCCCGTAGTCAGCAAGTCAAATTCTACATGTAGCCTTTGCCTTTCCCTGTACAGTCCCTCCTCCGGTGCTTCCGCATATTGTCTGTCCACCCTCAAAAGTTCTTGCAGCAACCGCTCCCGTTCCTTACTCTCCTGCTTCCCTTTATGTGCCCTTATTGATATCAGCTCCCCTCTAACCACCGCCTTCAACGCCTCCCAGACCACTCCCACCTGGACCTCCCCATTATCATTGAGTTCCAAGTACTTTTCAATGCACCCCCTCACCCTTAGACACCCCCCCCTCATCTGCCATTAGTCCCATGTCCATTCTCCAGGGTGGGCGCCCTCCTGTTTCCTCCCCTATCTTCAAGTCTACCCAGTGTGGAGCGTGATCCGAAATGGCTATAGCCGTATACTCCGTTCCCCTCACCTTCGGGATCAACGCCTTTCCCAGCACAAAAAAGTCTATTCGCGAGTAGACTTTATGGACATAGGAGAAAAACAAGAACTCCTTACTCCAAGGTCTGCTAAATCTCCACGGGTCTACACCTCCCATCTGCTCCATAAAATCTTTAAGTACCTTGGCTGCTGCCGGCCTCCTTCCAGTCCTGGACTTCGACCTATCCAGCCCTGGTTCCAACACCGTATTAAAATCTCCCCCCATTATCAGCTTTCCCATCTCTAGGTCCGGAATGCATCCTAGCATCCGCCTCATAAAATTGGCATCATCCCAGTTCGGGGCATATACGTTTACCAAAACCACCGTCTCCCCCTGTAGTTTGCCACTCACCATCACGTATCTGCCCCCATTATCCGCCACTATAGTCTTTGCCTCGAACATTACCCGCTTCCCCACTAATATAGCCACCCCCCTGTTTTTCGCATCTAGCCCCGAATGGAACACCTGCCCCACCCATCCTTTGCGTAGCCTAACCTGGTCTATCAGTTTCAGGTGCGTTTCCTGTAACATAACCACATCTGCCTTAAGTTCCTTAAGGTGTGCGAGTACCCGTGCCCTCTTTATCGGCCCGTTCAGCCCTCTCACGTTCCACGTGATCAGCCGGGTTGGGGGGCTTCCTACCCCCCCCCCCCCTTGTCGATTAGCCATCCCCTTTTTCCAGCTCCTCACCCGGTTCCCACGCAGCTGTATCTCCCCCAGGCGGTGCCCGCCCATCCCCTCCCATACCAGCTCCCCCCTCTCCCCAGCAGCAGCAACCCAGTAATTCCCCCCTCCCACATCCCCCGCTAGCGTAATTACTCCCCCCATGTTGCTCCCAGAAGTCAGCAAACTCTGGCCGACCTCGGCTTCCCCCCGTGACCTTGGCTCGCACCGTGCGACGCCCCCTCCTTCCTGCTTCTCTATTCCTGCCATGATTATCATAGCGCGGGAACCAAGCCCGCGCTTCTCCCTTGGCCCCGCCCCCAATGGCCAACGCCCCATCTCCTCCACCTCCCCTCCTCCCCCCATCACCACCTGTGGAAGAGAGAAAAGTTACCACATCGCAGGATTAGTACATAAAACTCCTCTTTCCCCCCTTTTTAACCCCCCTCTTCGCCCCCCACATTCGCCCCACCACTTTGTTCAAACGTTCTTTTTAATAACCCGCTCATTCCAGTTTTCCTTGCACAATAAAAGTCCACGCTTCATCCGCCGTCTCAAAGTAGTGGTGCCTCCCTCGATATGTGACCCACAGTCTTGCCGGTTGCAGCATTCCAAATTTTATCTTTTTATGAAGCACCGCCTTGGCCCGATTAAAGCTCGCCCTCCTTCTCGCCACCTCCGCACTCCAGTCTTGATAAACGTGGATCACCGCGTTCTCCCATTTACTGCTCCGAGTTTTCTTTGCCCATCTAAGGACCATTTCTCTATCCTTAAAACGGAGGAATCTCACCACTATGGCTCTGGGAATTTCTCCTGCTCTCGGTCCTCGCGCCATCACTCGGTATGCTCCCTCCACCTCCAACGGACCCGCCGGGGCCTCCGCTCCCATTAACGAGTGCAGCATCGTGCTCACATATGCCCCGACGTCCGCTCCCTCTGCACCTTCAGGAAGACCAAGAATCCTCAGGTTGTTCCTCCTTGCGTTGTTCTCCAGTGTCTCCAACCTTTCCACACATCGTTTCTGATGTGCCTCATGCGTCTCCGTCTTCACCACCAGGCCCTGTATGTCGTCCTCATTCTCGGCTGCCTTTGCCTTCACGAAGCTCCCGTTCCTGGGTCTTTTGTTCCTCCTTTAGCCCTTCGATCGCCTGTAGTATCGGGGCCAACAGCTTTCTTCATTTCCTTTTTGAGCTGTTCCACACAGCATTTCAAGAACTCTTGTTGTTCAGGGCCCCATGTTAAACTGCCACCTTCTGACGCCGTCTTGGTTTTTGCTTGCCTTCCTTGCCGCTGTTCTAAAGGATCCACTGCAATCCAGCCACTTTCTCCTCCTTTTTTCATCCGTATCCAGGGGGGATTCCCTTCTGGTTTACCGCACAGTGCTTTTAGCCGTCAAAATTGCCGTTGGGGCTCCTATCAAGAGCCCAAAAGTCCGTTTCACCGGGAGCTGCCGAAACGTGCGACTCAGCTGGTCATCGCCGCACCCGGAAGTCAATTTTTAAAATTCTGAGGGTTCAATATCAATGGGGGTGTTTGAAATTCTGAGGGTTTTTGCTCAAGTAAATCAGGCAAAAATTATTCCATTGGAGGACAAGTCAGTACCAACAGGGCTGGGATTTTTTAAAATGAGTACGAGAATGCACCGTGACGGAGTCAGATTAAACAGTAACTTTCAAAAAGGAATTGGATATTGTTTGAAAGGGGAAAATATGCAGGGCTATGGGAAAGATCAGGAAGTGTGGGACTTTGGAAGAGAAGATTCTCCGAGACTCCTTGGACAGAACCTCACAAGCCCACAACTGCTACCATTAAGAAGGACAAGGGCAGCAGATACATGGGAACACCACCACCTGCAAGTTCCTGTCCAAGTCACTCACCATCCGATTTGGAAATGTATTGCCATTCCTTCACTGTCGCTGGGTAAATCCTGGAACTCCCTTCCTGACAGTACTGTGGGTGTACCTACACCACATGGAGTGCAGTGGTTCAAGAAGGCAGCTCTACTATCATGTGACTCTTTACATCATATTATGGGCAGTATTGTTCTCCAGTCCCACATTAACCCATACTCTGCCGAACATCCTTATACTGCACCTCCTTCCCTAAATCCTTACCCAAATGTATTTACTATACAATCTCCATTTTGCTTGCTACCCCATCTCCCCTGTCAAGTCTCTGACATTATAAATTCAGACGGTCTTGTCAGTTCTTCCAGAACTCATTTTTGTCACGTTTGGTCGTCTCAGTTGCTTTGAGTTGACTTGGTCAGTTTGGTACTGAAATTGTAGAAATCTGTGTTTCTGGCTCTTGATTGTTTCAAATTGATTCGCTTTTTGCTCTCCTTTGACAACCTATCAACAACCTGTCTGCTTTGTTCAGACACAGTGGGTTTGTCCCCATCCTCCCGAAGGGAATGTTCACTCCGTTCATTCCCAGATTGGACTTGGATTTTCTTTTTTTGTGAGGTCTGCCATGTTCTTGTTGAACGTTGACATTTCAAAAATGCCATCTTCATTTCCACTTGTTTCACAATTTCAGCCATGTCATGTTTCAATGGTTCTCGGTATGTTTGAGGTGCCCAGTGTTTTTCCTTCTAGTTCCTTGAGCTTCAGCATCGGATTTACATTTTCCAATCTTCTGTCTTTCCTTTCTCTGTCTGCGCTTTGTCCTTGTCTTTCGTTTTGGTTTCACCGTTGGCCAGGTCTGTCTCCGGCGAAGCCTTAACTTGTTTCAGTTCCGTAATTGTGTTGCCCGCGGCTTCATTATCCGCTTGCACCTTGGAAAGTTTTTCCTTTCAATACCAATTTCCATTCACACTTTGCTCTCATTGTAATTTTCCAGAGGGACAAATAATGACCTGAGGGATCCTTGTATCGTGTGAAGCTCCTTCAGCAGGTTTTCCTGTTCTTTGCAAAGCTCAGTTGCTTCGTCTTGAATTTTTTTGGTACTTCAGCTGAATCTCCTCGAGTGTCTTCTGCTATTCTTCCATTTTACTGTTCAAGACAGTCTTTATTTCTTCATCCTGCGGAAGAGTTATGTATTCCTCTTGCATTTCATCTTGGAGGACAATCAGCTGTTCTTTCAACTGTTTATTTTCTTGTTGACCTCTCGCCAACTCACACTGTGCATCAGTGCATTGCTTTTTTGCTACTGATTTCTCTAATGTTACTTTTTCTGAAGTAGTTTTTAACAGGTTTTTTTTAGCTCCTCATGTTTAGCCACGATTGAGCATGGATTCTTCAAAGAGCGTTTCAGGGCAGTGACTTAATTGAGTAACTTTTCTGCTTGCTGTACTTAGTCTGGCTGTACTTTTAGTTGAGCTCCTTCAACTCAGCTTTGTTCCGAACATTTTCCTGTGGAGTAGCATCGTTTCTCTTTTTGCAAGTTTTGTTACCTTTGGGCTACCTCAAATAGTTTTCCTTCATTTCCAACCAGCTGTTCTCTCTGCATTGCCACTTGCTGTTGCAGTTTGGGTACTGTGACAGAATTTTCAAACATCTCTATTTTTTAGCCTTTTGGCTGCTTCTCAACCGTTTCTACCTTCTGCACTCAGCTATTTGCCTCGTGCACTTCATTGTGCTGGCATGGCCTGTGACCACCTTGTAGTTTGCTTGAGTATTGTCTCCCTTACTCTGGAGTCTCCTGTCTTTCTCGCTCAGGGGTCGTTCATCTCCTGAGCTCTGGCGTCTCCTGCCTCCCTCATTCTGGGGTTTCTTTGCTCCAGCCGTGCTTTATTGGGGATGTCCAAGACCTTCTTTTATGCTCTGTGCTCTCCATAACCTGGAGTTTAAAATATTTGTCAAAGGCTTTTAATATCTCACTACATGTGGTTGAGGACTCAACTATACCTTGGTGTAGGATTAAGTGATTCGTAAAACCACCAAACAAGTATAGAAACATTTTAACTTGCACTTCTTCTGATTCCTTACTTAGTCCCGATGTACTTACGTAATCTAAAAATGTTCTGCTCCAGGGCTCCCAATTGTGGGTCTGGTTTGTCCATTCTCTTAGCCTAAGCTGGTCTGGTAGTTTTAATTTTCTATCCATGACCCCTTTTTAAAATAAAGCGAGTACTTTTTAAAATGTTTTTATCTCTTCACAATGGCTCTGCACCTGCCACTTTCTTTCTCTTTTTCTGTTCTTCTCGTGCTTTGTCAGTTTTGACAGGTTCGTTTTTGCTCTCATGGGCCCTTTTTTAACTTATCCGCGGCACAGGAGATCTTTAAAATCGCAGTTTTGGCCCTCTGCTTGGTTTTTCAATTGGAGAAAAGTACTCGAGGGTGACCCTTTACTCTGTCTCCGGTACGTTAAAAACTTTTTTCCCCCCCAATTCAGCCCGGCCACCTTGTTACGGTGCCGGCTGTGTACCCGTTGCTGCAGCCTGCTTCTAGCTGCGCTCTGGATCTGCCGACCCTGATTGCTGCCCATTGTGAGAGCTAAGTTCAGCTTTTTTTACTGTGTTTTGTTTGCTCACCCTTCTTGTGATTTGGCTAGGTCTGTCGACCCTGCTGTCACTCGGGCCTGGCTTTTCATCTGCACAATCTATTCAGTCTATTTTACAATTTGCTCAGCTTTCTTGTGACCTGGCCAGCTCCTTCGATTCTGCATCTTCGTCTGGTTAGGCCTGGCTTTTCTTCCACACAGTACATTCTTTTGCTGCTTTTTGGACTTTTTTGAATTTTGCTCAGCCTTTCTTTTGACCTAGCTTGGTTCCTGACTCTGTGTTTAATTAGTTCTGACAAAGGACCTCCGCATGTCCTGGTGGGGTCCTTCCAGGTGCATCCCAATTCTGTCTTCAATTTCTTTTTAGGCAATTTCCACTTGCCAATTTAGAGGTGGGTTTTTTACACAGAGGGTGGTGAGTGCCTGGAACACGTGGCCAGGGAAGGTTGTGGAAGCAGATACATTAACGGTGTTCAAAAGGCATCTCGTCAAATACATGGATAGGATGGGTATAGAGGGATACGGCACCAGAAAGTGCTGAGGGTTTTGGCCAAGGTAGTATCAAGACGGTACAGGCTCGGAGGGCCGAAGGGCCTGTTCCTGTGCTGTATTGTTCTTTGTTCTTCTCTCAGGTCAGGCTTCAGCTTCTTTACTTCTTCATGCTTTGAGATTCTGGGTTCCTTCCCCAGCTTCCCTGGGATTTGATTGTCGTTTTACGTAGAGGTCTGGAGGCTCGTAGGGTTAAACATCAACCATTTATGGCTAACCCATAACTGTGTACATATCCAGGGTACTTTCATGCTTGGCTGCTGTCTCCATGCAGGCTCCTTCCAGACTCTGCTCCACAGACAGTCTACTATCAGAGGTGACTCTGTACATCATACTGTGGGTGGTACTGTTCTCCAGTCCCACATTAACCCTTGCTCTGCCGGAACGCCTTACCCTTATCCTAACCAAAATTGCTCCCTCGCCCATTTTACCAAAACCTAGCTGCTCCTTTCATTGTTATTTGCAAGATGATATTGGCAAAAGAATGACAAAGTAATGCACTGTGTGAAACATTAAAATATTTCCAAGTGATAGGGTGTTTAGTAAGTGATGATTTGCAACAATAATTTGCAAGTAATATTCCAATTGTTGATCATCACTTTATTTTCCTCCAGAGTGACTTCTCAACCGCTGAAAGTACCAGCTACTATTTGGCAAACATTTTTGACTTTACCGTGGATGACATTCAGAGTTTGAAGAGGTGAGTGAGATCCCACCTTTAAAAGAGTTGCCTGTTGGAAAAGGCCGCGGTTGTGTGCAGAGTGTGTCAGAACCGGGTCAAACTGGCCACCACTGGTTTGCACCGGGAGAGGGCGCTGGATGGGGGGGGGGGTTTCGGAGGTGACTCGAGCTGGGATCGAGCGGTTTGGGGACCTGTTTATCGACGGCAGCTTTCTGCCCCTGGCGGATTTGGAGGAGGAGTTTGAGCTGCCGGTGGGAATGGGTTCCACTACCTGCAGGCGAGGGACTTTGTGCGGAGGCAGGTCCTGACCTTTCCGCACCTGCCGCCCCAGGAGGTACAAGACCAGGTAGTGTCGAAAGCGGGGGAGGGGAAGATTTATAAGGAGCTGATGGAGTGGGAGGGAGCCCCGATAGTGGAGGTGAAGCGAAAGTGGGAAGAAGAACTGGGTAGGGAATTAGAGGCGGGGTTGTGGGAGGATGCCCTGAGTAGAGTCAACGCGTCCTCATTGTGTGCTAGGCGGAGCTTGGTACAATTCAAGGTGGTCCACAGGGCGCATATGACTGCGGCCCGTATGAGCAGGTTCTTTGAAGGAGAGGAGGACAGATGTGTGCGGGAGTGCCCGCAAATCATGTCCGCATGTTTTGGGCATGTCCGAGGCTTCGGGGATTTTGGCAGGGATTTGCCGATGTCATGTCAAAGGTATTGAAGGTACGAGTGGTTCCGAGTCCAGAGGTGGCGATTTTTGATGTGTCGCAAGACCCGGGAGGTCAGGAGGTGAGAGATCCTGATGTTTTGGTCTTTGCCTCCCTGGCAGCCCGAAGACTGATCTTGTTGGGACTTGGAACCCCCGAAATCGGGGGTATGGGTCAGTGACATGGCCGGGTTTCTCAGGCTTGAGAGGATCAAGTTCGCCCCGAGAGGATCGATGCTCGGGTTTGCCTGGAGGTGGCAGCCGATTATCAACTTCTTTGGGGAAACTTAAGCTGTTGGCAGAAGGTCGGGTTGGGGGGGGTGCGGTTTATAAGGAAAGAAGGAGGCATTGGTCAAGGTGGGAAATAGTTAGTGGGAAAGGGGGATGGGGAATTGTGTGTGTGAACCACATTGGTCGGGTTTGGTTGTTGATTGGGTGGGTGTTATTTGCTTTGTTGTTTTTCCCTCTTGAAAATTGTTTAAATTATATATGCCTTCATAAAATATTTTTAAAATAACGAACCGGGTCAAACACCCCAAAGGACAGGCTGTGTTGCTTCCTCGGAGGTCCAGCGGAAATACTGGAGACGCCCGGTGATAACAGTTTTCCCAGCATGAGAAAGATTACGGCCTCCGATCAGCACCATCAAACTGGTGCTTGCAAAACTGGCTGCAGGGACAAACTGCAGCCACAGGCCTGAAGCATTTCTGTTTTATGCTCCAGTTCCGGCCTGGTCGGTCTCCGACATGCCTCACCAACCCTGCCCTTATCAAAATCTCTGTCGGCCTGATTGCTTCTTCTCCGCGGAGATTTCAGCCCTGTCTTTTCTTTACCTGCTTTCAGCGATTGCTCTGAGGGGACCTTCAACTCTGACCTGGACTCGACTGATGCAGCAAGTACGTCTGGTTCTGCCTCAACAAGCTTGTCCTGTGACTCTCTGTAAGACCAACATTTTTGTTTCACAATTATTTATGCAAACATTTGTAATAACAATAATAATAATCACTTATTGTCACAAGTAGGCTTCAATGAAGTTACTAGGAAAAGCCCCTAGTCGCCACATTCCGGCACCTGTTCGGGGAGGCTGGTACGGGAATTGAACCCGCGCTGCCGGCATTGTTCTGCATTACAAGCCAGCGATTTAGCCCACTGTGCTCAGTGTGTGGTTCTGCCCAGTGAATACTGTCTAATTAGAACATAGAACATGCAGTGCAGAAGGAGGCCATTCGGCCCATCAAGTCTGCACCAACTCACTTAAGCCCTCACTTCCACCCTATCAACGTAACCAATAACCCCTCCTAACCTTTTTTGGGCACTAAGCGCAATTGATCATGGCCAATCCAACTAACCTCCATGTCTTTGGACTGTGGGAGGAAACCGGAGCACCCGGAGGAAACCCACGCAGACACTGGGTGAACATGCAGACTCTGCACAGACAGTGACCCAGCGGGGAATCGAACCAGGGACTCTGGCGCTGTGAAGCCATAGTGATAGCCACTTGTGCTACTGTGCTGCCCGAATTACAGAAAAGCTGTTCTGACCGACAGAAAACATGAGGCAGTGAGAATGTCTTTGACTGAAAGGTGGCACTTTGCATTAGAGCTCAGGCAGAGTTGCGTTAGAAAGAGATTCTTCCTACAATGCAGCAATAAAGGCAAAATACTGCAGGTGCCAAAAGTCTGGAATAAAAACAGAGAATACTGGAAATACTCAGCAGTTTGGGAGAGCATCTGTGGGGAGAGAAACAGAGTTAATGGGCTGGATTCTCCGATTATGAGGATCCGTGGCGTTTTACGTGGGAAAGATCGGTGACGCCCCAGCACCGATCCTCCACCCGGTGAGGGGCTAGCAGTCGCGCCACGTAAAACGCTCAGCCTCCACAAAATAAATGGCCGGAGAATTGCCGGCTGTGTGGCCGTGCATGCGCACGCCGAGGACATACAACGTGGCGTGGCCGTGCGCGGAGCCGAACCTGCCAGATAGTGCCCCCCCCTCGCCGCCCCCCTCAACCAGCAGCATGGCTCCCGTCCGACTGTGGCGGCGCTGGATGCAGCCGCCACGCCGGGTTCCGGCACGTCTAGGACCACACGTCCCCCCACACCGTCGTGAACTGGGCCCATCGGGGCCTTCAGGTGACATCATGAGGCCGTCCCAATGGCAAGTGCAGTGCGCACCGCGATAATGCCTTTTTTGAGGGGATGGAGCATGCGCAACCTGCGTAAAACAGGCGCCGCCCCTGATTCGGTTGTAAAAATGGATTCTCCGCCCGATCGCCGATTATGAAATCGGCGTCAGGAAACTGAGAATCCCGCCCAACATTTTCAGGTCTGTGCCCCGCCCCCCACCACACACACACACACCCACACACACACACCGGTCATCATTGTTGTTATTTATTATCTTGACCGTCCTTGTTGTTTTATTTTCTTGCTCCCAGAAAGACTGTGGGGAGTCGTAAAAGGAAGGCACCGTTAGAATATTCACTCAATGGCAGAAACAAACAGAATGAAGGCATTCATGATCCAGGGAATGGAGTGGATGAGACAGAACGACACATGGATAATAATTACACTAACGGCCACACCTTTGATAGTATGAGTGATGACGAAACCTCCCTGTCCCACCTTAAATCGTCGATCACAAATTATTTTGGTGCTGCAGGAAGGCTGGCGTGTGGCGAAAAGTTCCAGGTGCTTGCCCGGAGGCTGACCCCGGATGGGACTGTGCAGTACCTGGTAGAATGGGAAGGTGCCACTCCTTATTAAACCGCGGCTGGGAACTACCCTCAGTAACCAGAGGAACAAGGTGAAAACCTGGATTGGGCAACTCTTGTCTGTAGTTGTTTTAAAAAAAAAAAATTTGAAGTAAACCACAGTGGAGCTTTCTTATTCAAAACATTTAATCGAAGAATTGAGGTCTCCTTAGCTGCCAACTGTACAAATATAATTTTCTTTTAAAAATGATGATGCAGGCGAGATTTGTTTTTCTGCTGCTAGTGGTAGCTCGTGAACGTAGTAAATATCCGATTGAAGGACATTTCCGGAACATTCCAGATATCCTAGTGACCATGAATGAGAATCCAGCTGTGCAGATGACCTGAAGTCGAGACAACATCAATGGAATGATCTTTCCCGTGCCCAGGAGAAAGCGGAGTGTGTGTAGGAGCTACTGAATGGAAGAGATCGAGGAGCTATTCCACTGCTGCTCCCATTTCTTTTGTCCTTGCTGTTTATTGTGGATAGCTTCGCTGATGTTGATGTCTGGCTGATATGAGTGAGTTTGTGGTCATCAAAGTCTTATTTAAAACACGATTTGATGGAGAAGACGCTCGGTTCAGGTTCAAGTGACTGGAGGGCAAAGTTGAGATGTGGAAGTTTTGATTGTTTTTAAGTTTTGTGCAGCGGTGAATGGAAATGGTGTCATATACTGAGAATGTTTCATCGTAAAGTGGGATTAAGCCTTCGCATAAGTTGATCTTAGGTGGGCTCCACTGTATCTGCTGCATACCTAACTCTTTTTACTAATCTATTTTCATACATGGCTGTGCTTTAGAATTATGCTACCTCATCGTGTAGCCAGTTGCTATGTAACTGATTGAATTACAGCTAGCCTTTTGAAAAAACTTTGTACTTTGCATTCGTCAGCCTCCGCTGCTTAAATCTTCCTATCAGCCAGCTGTGCTAAAAGTTTTATTTTTGGCAAAAAATCCCCCTTGTTTACCAGATAGAAATATCTCTGTCTGTCAAGGGAAAATCCGGCTTCTGCAGATAACGTGATAAGTAGAATTGTTGCTGCTCCTGGTTGCCCTCTCCCGTGGGTACCGACACATTCTTTATTGGGACTGGAATTTCCTAAATAGAGAATATATATAGAGAACCCTGCTTGAGAGAATGTGAATTGACAACTATTTAAGCTGCTGCTTTTGCTCTGTGGGTCTGTCTTTAGTCGTGCAGATTTCACGTGCTTTGCAATTTTTACCCTTTTTTCCCCCCCTCCCAGAAATTGCTTGATGTACCTGTGCCAACATTGGAAGTGTAACCAGACTGAATCTTTGCTGCCAGGGGTAATGACCGTAACACTGTGTGCAGGTCACACGCTAATTGAGATTCTTTCTTCTGTCACCCTACTTTGGTTGCTGTAAATTGGGATTTTATTTTGTCACTGTTTCTTGAAAGACTTCATGTTGTTTCTGTTCTTTAGAGGGCACTTTAACCTTTGCGTTGGACTTTCGGCAGACATTGGCAGGACAAGTCCAACTCTCTTACCCCTTATCTCGTGTCCTGTGTCTCCAACATTCTCTGACCCTAAAGGAGAATGGAGGCACAGTGCATCAAATGTTCCAGCTTTGAAAAAACAGTGCAGTCCGAATTTTCAAAAGTCCAGGGGCCACTTTAACCAGTCCATTCGACAGGAAACTACAGCTAGCCTTTTGACAGGACAGTCAATCAGCCTCCCATTTCCAATTGCACGTTATTGAATCTAGAGAGCATCGTAAGTGGGGCAAAGCTTCATGGGGCCAGGATGTGGGAAGGCTGGCAAAATGGCCCAGTAGGGTGTTAGGTGGTGTGCCCATGTATTGCCATTTCACCAATGTGGCTGGCCTGCCCAGAGTCCAATTGAACCACTTAAGTGGCCAATTGGCATTTTACCAGCACTCCAGGAAGTTCTCCACCAGATGAGGAGATGGTCAGGTAAATCTTGGCAGCCTCTCGGGCTGGGGCTGCCTTTTGAGGCCCTCTTTGACCCACAAGTGGGTGCCCCGGAGGCAGTCGCCATCTCCACACCTCAGTGTTGCACGCCCTCAGCGGCCGCACTCCCCTCCCACTTGCCGGAGTCAGCCTGAACGGCACTGGAACCTCCAGGCCCCCCACTTTTCTCTACCTGAGGCTCCAACCCACCGTGAGCCCTCTTCGTCCAGGTGCAGACCCAGCCGTGGCCACCACTGGCAGTGGTCGCTGCAGGCCCTCTGATTGCACTGGCACTCTTCAGGGCGGGCCAACCTCCTTTATAGGACGACAGCCACTTGATTGCTTCCCCGCCAGCCCCTGCTTACAGCAGGCTCCCTGCCTTGCCAAAAAAGGTGCCGGTCATGATCTGAGAACTATCCTTAGCAGATCCGGCAGGGTTCCCGGGATAACTATCGGGAGCAAGAATCTGATTTGATTGCTTTAGTTTTGCCCCCTAGGCGAGTCCTGGGCTTCCGTAACCAAATGTAATATTCCTGACAGTCAGCCTTGGTGGAGATCAGCACAGAAGCAAGGTTCAAACCTGGGTCTTGTCTTTTCTGCCTGGCTCAGCTTCAGACAATCTATGCACTTATTAACTAAGCAACCATGAAAACTGAAACTGCTTTAATAATTCACTGCTGCAGGTGGTTGCAGCAAAGCAAAGAGTTATGCACTTTGAAAGCTACAGAAATTCTGTTTGTTCTCAAAGGATTGACCTTTAATATATCTGAATGTACCAACCTGGTGTTGCGAATGAAATGCTTGGACATTGATTATCAATAACGGCCAAAGAATCCTATGTGTATGATTTATATTGTCAAGGTTAAGTGTTGCTAGAGCTGTCATTGTCGATTTTAAAAGTGAAAACGGTTGTATGAACTCTATTTTAAAAAGAATAATTTTCAAGCAAAACTAGCCAGATTATAACCACATTAAAGATGTCAATTAATTGTCCTCTTCTCTCAATGAATACCGACGGTATTTTTGTTGTGAGAAATGTAGCTCTTTCTCTGATTTAGCCTGTGTGGGATCAAAATTGACAGGAAAGATTATTCACTCAAATCATGTTTTCAGGAAAACTGGCGACTTGATTGAGTGGGATCAAAATATGCTGTTCTTGAAAATACCCTGCTATAAGTCTTTAATGGAGACAAATTATCTTTTTTATGTCGATTATGACAAATAAAAAGCCCAGTTTTCCGAGTGGCTTTTTCACGTGTGCAATATGGGGAATAATAGTGATTTCAGACTCCATAAAATAGACCCTGCTCTCGCCAAAGACTCAACACTTTTAGTGGCTTTATTTTCCCATGGACAAAAGTTGTTATAAAATTGCCAATAAATCATATGGAAGCTCATCTTGGTGCAGAAACAGGAGTTGGTGAATTATCAGTCGGAGTCACCCTCTCTGATTTGTTTTTAATTAATCAGTGGAAAGCGGGTGGCCTGTATGTTGCCCGCAGTTTCGCATTACGACCCAATGGACATGAAGGCTCATCTCTCCGTCGCATGACAACAAGTCAGACCTTTTCCTACGCATGCTGAGCGGTCACCTCAGACACCAGTTAAGCCCTTTATAGTTGTGAATGAGGGACCTGCCCTTCCAAAACTTTGTTCTGGAGTCAAGCAGAGCAGGTCTGAACCCCTCTCCTCACTCCTCACCTGCTATTGCATCAAACCCATCCCCACTCCAGGGTCCCTGAGATCTGCGGCAGTCTGGGACTCGCTTGTTTCTTCCCCCCCCCACCCTCCTTCACCACCTTCCTGCTTCAACATGCTGAAATGAAACCTACCAAACCGACAACAATTCGCTCACCGAGTTACTTTCACATCAGCTGTGGTGAGATATCCAAAACTTTTCTCTTTGCTGCTTCTGTAAGTTGGTGGTAATGCTGCTTCATACTGGTACCCGTACCATATTTTTTTCAAAGTGTCGGGCTCAGACGGAAAACCCGTGTGTAGCTCTCCAGCTGCACGACCCGGTTTTCACTTCAGATCTTCAGCCTCTCTGAGGAAAACAAAACGAGTGGCCTTGGTTTCCACCGTCACCGGGCGCACGAGCCGGCAACATAGGAATCGGTACGCCATGTTTCAAGGCAATCCGAACTGAAGATCAATTCGCCCACACACACACACCAGCGTTCTCCTCTCTCCCCCCCCCCCCCACTACAGGGGTACCACTGGCATTCCCCCTCCCACCTGTGCCGACAAATTCCCCCCCTCAATGGCCTCAGCACTCTCTCTCCCCCACCCCCCACATACATTACCGGAATTCCCCCCCACTCCCCATGTAGCTCCCCAGAGGGCATTGTGCCAACCTCTGCAAAGGGTTATTTCCAGGGCACTGCCCAGGCATGCCCCACCCCCACCCCCCCCAAAAAAAGCGGGAAGGTTATACTTACTTTTGCATCCTTCGGGAATCCCCTCGATTGATTCACGTCTTCAAATTTGCTGTTCTAGATCACGTTGGCGAGTTTTTAATATTCAGTGAGAGGGGATAGTGTGGCGCTGGGTAATTATATTAAAATACATCAAAATGAGGTTCTCGACCGTTGCAGGCGTGAACCATGTGACGTCACCGGGGAGGGGTGTGGAAAATTGGGGAATCGAGTTTCCCAATTCTCTCTGGACGTTCCGTCCACATCGGCGATCCCGCGGATCGCTAACGCGGGCTCAAAACCACCCCCACAGTGTCACTCGAACAACATTCAGTCCTAGCCAAGAAAACAGGAGGAGAATTCCAGTACTGTGGCTAGAAAACGCTTTGTCTATTTCGTGAAGTTCCTTTCAATGCCCTTTGCTGAAATAATCTTTGTGAGGGGAAAAAATATTGAGTTGCAAATAGCAATATTACTTTAGAGATTTTTTGCTGAGGAGGTTGTGTGCGAAGACTTACTTTGCTCAACACACAGACAATCACTTTGTTTATTTCGTCATTATAGTGTGCCGGTTAATGCACAGTGGTCTGATCGGTCCAATGATTAGATACAGTTGGAACAGTACCATGAGTGGGGGTATTGGAGCGGAGCTAGCTAGTGAATTATGCTCAGTACTGTACCAGGTCCCCTCCCATGTAATGATATAAGATATAGGATCTGAATTAGGCCTTTTGGCCCATCAAGTCTGCTCTGCCATTCAATCATGGCTGATACGTTCCTCATCCCCACATTCTCCTGCCTTCTCCTCATAACTCCTGATCCCCTTAATAAAGATCATAAGATATGTATCTTGTAGGCAGTCGCCCTATGCCCATCCAGCATTGCTGACTATTTTTTTCCTTTATTCTTTCACGGGATATGGACGTCCCTGGCAAGGCCAGTATTTTCTGGCCATCCCTAATTGCCCTTGAGTTGAATGTGGAGACATTTCAGGAAGCAGTTAACAATCACCCGCATTGCTGTGGATCTAGTGAGCCAGACGGGGGTTTTGATGACAATCAGTGATGGTTGTCATGGCCACCGGCTTTATAATTCCAGATTTATTAACTGAATTTAAATTCCACCAGCTGCCATGGTTTGATCTGAACCCGTTAATCTGGGCCTCCTGATTTCTAGATATTACCAAAGTGCCATCGTCACCCCCCCCCCCCCCCAACACATGATCTGACATTAGAAAAATCTGACATGACAATCCTGGTGCATTGTTGCCTGCAAAATGTGATTTGCATAACCATTAGAGGTTCTACAGTATTACTTTTCACCATTGTACACTTGTAAGCAAGCACAGTATGTTAATGCCCTTTTCTCATAACGAAACATGTACTCTTCATTATGCAGTCAGTATTCTTTTCTGTATTATCTAGCTATGCAAAATAATTGACAATAAATTCTTGGGTCAAGTTGTTGTCCTGTGCTATTGTCACCTTTCTCATTTTTGACCACGCTGTTGGGGGATTTGGAGAAAGTGATATTTTTTAAAGCAACACAAATTCAGGGAGTTTGGCTTCAGAGCCCAATCCCGTTAAACTGATGTTCCAATTCGGTTTAGTGCAGAAAACTCTTCTTTAAAAGTTACGTAACCACTTTGATTAAAATCCGAGACTTGTGTGTCATATTCACAACCCCTTGAAGGAAAATGCTGTCCAGCTTTTTCGTTGAAGCTTTTCATATTGCACTCATCAAGACAATCGCGGGAGTGCCAATGTCAGGGGGGAAAAAACAACTGTCGGTCACCATTAACTGGTGCATTCCTCATGGCAAACTAGCACTCTCTTCTTTTACATTATGAAGTTGTTTACCCCGATAATAGTATTCTTCAAAATTAGACAAGAGTTCTTTTTTTCCAGCCGCAGTCAAATTCTATATTACCAAATAACTAACTGCCTGGATACTGATTACTTTTGCATTCTACCACCACTATCGTCTTGAATAAAAGGCCAGTTAAGCTGAGCCACCAGTTACAGCAAACCAGCTCCATGGGAGGAGCTATCTAACGATACGGGTCAATGGTTTACAACGCTGAGATGAAATCACTGAAATCTGGCTGTGGGCTTTATTTATGGCACTCAAAGGCTTTGTGTGTTCACACAAGCAACGTGACACTTTGTCAATACTGTTTCCATGACAACGGAAGAGAGTAAGTGGTGGGTTTGCATGGTAGGTCTTGAGTCACCTTTTTGCTCAATTTTTAAAAAATCATAAACAAGGGGGCAATCCATTTCTCGAGTTTCAACGCTGCTCTGGTGAGGAAAATTGAACATATTAAATGGGTACCAATTTTTCCAGGATAAGCTGAAATGGATAAAGTATCCAAATTAGAAATTGCATCAAGTGGCTTTGACAGCTGGAGGAGCTTTGGATTTATAGTGCAAACAAGCCCAGATTCGCTCTGTGGACATGGGCTCCTGCTGCAATTACTGGCATATCCTCCCACATCAGCACACACACTTTAAGGCTTCTTATTGTTAACTGAAGTCAGCGTTATTGTGATATCAGCTGTGCTTTCAGGCTATATTGATCAGGTTTTTCTTTGCTAATTGAGAAAACTCACCCAGCTTGAAAAGGTAACAGCATTCTATACAAAGTGAGTGCTTATGTCAACAAGCACCAAGAAAGACAATTTGGTATATTTATCCAGCATTCTCTCAGATTAAGAACCGACAATGTAATCTGGGTTCAATTTTACAAAGATGTTAGAATGGATTGATCAAGCTAGCTCATGTTTTTTTATTGTGGTGTTTCAGGAAAGCATTTCACAGGTGAAATATTTTTAAATATCACATTTGCAGATGCACACTACTTTCTCTTCCTTTTTGTGTTCTGCTATGCACTCTCTGGCTGTGAGCATTGCCAGATGTTGTTCCCAGGCCTCTCCCGATGCCCATTCTACACTGGCTGCAAGGAGGTGTGTGTGTGAACATTGGTTGGTGGACTAACCGATTCCTGTTCCTCTGAACAGATGTTGGCGAACCCGACTATGTATTTTAAGTATTTCCTGATGTGGGTGGGTAATAACTAATGGTTCAGATACGCTACGTTTTAGGCAGAAAGAGCTCTCCTGAGCCTCAATCCCAGGAATGCCCCCTACCCTCCTCAGGCACCAGAACACTGTGCTCCTAATAATTGTCACATATTAAGAATCTAACTCTGCTTCAATCATGTAACCTGTTCCAGCCCTATTCTAGTTCTGAGTTTGTCCCCTGCCTTGCGCTTCCTATGTGCAGGTTGAAAAATACAAGGGGCTTGACTTGGTCGACATGGAGATGTTGGGCACAATTTATCAGCCTCGCTGCGCCTGACGTGGTGTCGGGACGAGGCAGTTGAATCTCGCGAGAGGCCACTCGCAAGGCTCGAAAGGTCTCACAAGATTTAATGAAATCTTGAAACGTCACAATCTGGATCTCGCTCTCGCTGGGCAAGATCCAGATCAGAATGTTTACATGAGCCGTATGGCCATTATCAAGGTTTGCGCCCCACGCCGGCGGGTCCATGCAAAACGGTCATTTGCGTTGATTTAAATAGCATTAACGGGTTGGACGCTTTATGCTCCGACCCTCTTAGGCAGAAGTCTCGCGGGCGAAAATTGGAGCAAGTATTTACAAGCGGGGTCTGGGCGTCACGCCTGTTGAGGGAGAGCGGGAAGCTCTGTCAGGCGGGCTTTCGTACCGGGGGATAGAAGTGGTGAATTACATTGTGCCACGTCCATGGGCTCAGGACCTCACCCTTGAGATCGGGGTGGCCTGGCTCAGACAGCCATTGCTGCAGTTTGTGGATGTAAACACACCCCTTTGGTACTACTTACAGGCTCCTGATTGTTCACATCGCTGATTGCTCACTGTGTCCTGTGAATGTTCCGAGACCCACTGGTGATGTGGGAGCCCACGCAGACTGCCCCTCTGGACATCCTCATACCCCAGCGGTATCAGCCAGGGATTGGCCGTGGCCAAGCTCAATCAGTGACTCATCAGATGTTGGCACTCCTCAGAAGCGCTGCCCCATTGCAGAGGAAGCAGGGGAATAGCAGAGCTCACCACAAATGAGCCGTTGGAACCCTCCCTGGTACACTGCCCCTCTCAGGGCAGGGGCCTTGCCAGTGACCCTGGCCCCTCAGGATCAGGATCGGTCTCCTGGTTTGGCTGGCAACACCGGCCCCTGCTGTTGGGGAGGGCGGGCTTTAATCTGCGGCCCTCCTTGGGGAACAGGGTGTCCCTCCTCTCCTCATTGGCTTCGAGCAGTGGGTCCACCTCGGACTTCTGAACTCCTTGGGGGGGGGGGCAAGTCTTCTCTGAGCCATCTTTCTGCAATGTGTGTGTGGAGCGCTAAAGAATAACTCCAGCTGTCAGGCTCTTTAGTGTTAATTCTGGCCCCAGCAGCTATGACACCCACAGGGCCAGGAATTGCTCTAAATTTGCGCTGAATCCCGGAACTAATACCACCCCCAATGGAAAAGCGAATTGCATCCTTTTAATTTCTGTTGGGAACTCTTAGCCTCAAAATCGGAGAATTTGGCCCCAAGTGCGGAGGATCGGTGGCGTTTTATGTGGGAAAAGTCGTCAGCGCCCCCTCACCGATCCGCCAACCGGGGTGGGGCTGGCGGCCGCGCCACGTAAAACCCCCGGCCCCCACGAAATAAACGGTCGGAGAATTGCCGGGTCCGTGGCCACGCATGTGCACGGCGACAACCTGCAGCGGTCGCGCCGCACAAAATGGCACCGGCCGTGCGCGGACACGACCTGCCTGTTAGTGACCCCCCTGGACACCCTCTCGCCGCCCCCCCCCAGCCCTCACGGAAGTCCTCCCGGCCAGCAGCAGGGTTCCCGCCCGACTGTGACGGCGCTGGACACAGTCTGCAGCCGCCGCGCCGAGTGACCACACAACCCCCCCCCCCCCCCCCCCCGTGTCGTCGTGAACTCGGCCCATCGGGGCCTTCAGGTGATATCTGAGGTCGTCCCAGCGGCGCGATGACACCGTTTTGGAGGGGGCGGAGCATGAGTTAGACAAGTGAGCCCCGATTCCGTCATAAAAATGGATTCTCCGCCCGATCGCCGATTACGGAATCAGCTTCGGGAAACTGAGAATCTCGCCCGGTGTCTCTCAAACGGAGAATCCCAGCCATGATCTTGTTGAATGACGGGGCAGACACGAGGGACTGTAAGGTCTGCTCAGATTTCACACGTTTCCACACCATGTCTGTTTCAGGCTGCCCATGGGAATGAATACACTCACACACACACACACACACGTGTGTTTATATACTGGGCTGGATTCTCCGGTCACCTGGCCGTGTATTTCCCGACGGCATTCCGTTCTCTGCTGGCGGGATTCTCATCCTGCCGCTTGTCAATGGTATTTGCCCATTAAAGTCCCCCCATGCCACCGGGAAGCCCGTGGGTGGGGGGGCACTGCCAGGGGGAAAAGAGAATCCCAATGGCCGGTGAATTCCGGCTTTAATCTTTCATTTAAAGGTGTTCCATTTTCAAAAATCTGTGCCGCACTTTTCAAAAGAAAAGCTGGTCATTTCACGCTGTTTTCAGAGAAACCTCCCAAACAACAGAAAATACATTTTTTAATTGAACAGGCAGCTGCACACAAATCTATTAGACAACAGTAAAAACATTGTACTAAAGCTCGATTAGCTAACTTCATTTTTTAAAACTTATGATGAATAAGCTGCTATAAAACAATCCTGCTGTGTTTTAACGAGCTAACAATCAAGATTCAGTTCTAAAAGTCATAATTAAGCTACAAAATGTTTTTATCACTTCGCTATCCTTGTCTTTTTTTTTAAAAAATGTAAATGTTTTAATTTTAATGGGCCGGGATTTTCCAGTCCTGCCATGGAACAGAGGATGCGGTGGGCCAGCCAAATGTCCATTTGAGTTTTGCGGGACTGGAAGGTCCCAACACCAAGACGGGCTGCAAAAATGACCGCCAATAATACAAAACTGAGATGTTTCACTCTTTTTATAAACCATTAACTATAATTCTCTTTGGTGACTAATGTGCTGGAAATGTTTGCTCAGTGCAAATCCGATTTACCCACTTTACAGTCACTCAAACCGTTTCATTCTCATTTGTGACCAGAGGAAATATCACTACTTACTATTCCAAAATCAGCCGTGGAAACTTGCAAATACCTTCATTTTGGTTGCTGGCAGGAAGGGCCAGAAAACCCTGCTCTTGGTCACCAGTCTAATAGATAAGCATTTTGGTTGTAATTTCCCACACACTTTCGTTCAGGGATATTTGAAGCCTGACAGCGTCTTCATTTTGAAGGCCAAGCTAGTCCTTGGCTTATCTATAAATTGATGACCAAGAGCAGGGCTTTCTGTCCCTCCCTGCCAGCAGGATCTTCCGGCTCTACCCCCCCCCCCATGGTGGGTTCCCCGGCAAGGGGACGGGCATGTCACGCAAAACACGGCCGACATCTGTGGGACTGGAAGATCTCGCTGACGGCCAGTGGCCAGCCGCCACTGGAAATCACGCCATGCGGGGCTGGAGCCAGAGTTTCGGAAGGTAGAGAAAAGTCAATATATGTATTTGCATCGGGGTTCTTTCAAGTACATGACATTGCCATTCACTGCGTTGGGCTGGATAAAGGCTTCCTCTCCTCTGCAGAGTATTCACTATTATCATAGATTATCATAGAATTTACAGTGCAGAAGGAGGCCATTCGTCCCATCGAGTCTGCACCGGCCCTTGGAAAGAGCACCCTACCCAAGGTCAACACCTCCACCCTATCCCCATAACCCAGTAGCCCCGCCCAACACTAAGGGCAATTATGTTTTGCTGCAGCGTTTTTTTTTAAAAAACAAGTCACGTCTCTCATTTATACAGCAATTGTTTTAAAAAACTAATGAACATTGAACTCTTTTTAAACAATGAGTATATCATTCTTCTGGCACCGTTTCTTCTATCCATTTCAAGTATAATGGGTTGCCTTGATCAACTGAGAGACTTATAACCTCGGGAATTTCAAAAGGATGAACTGACCTGGGTGGAGGGAGAAAATAAATAGTTTAGGGGATAGGTTTTGACAGGTTTTCTGGCAAAATTGATTTCAGAATTTTGTATGTTTACTTAATTTCCAGCATGACCCAGTACAATCCAGAACAAATAAATGAAACAAGGATATAAAGACTTATTGCCCCTTTTTGGATCTTATATCTCATTCCTGCCAGCTTTTAAGGGATAAAACAACAACAACTTGGATTTATTAAATGGAGAAAGACAGCAGAAAGTTGCAGCACAGAGGGATTTGGGGGTCTTTGTGCATAAATCACTAAAAGCCAACATGCAAGTTCAGCAGGTAATAGGGAAGGCAGATGGAATGTTGGCTTTTATTTCAAAGGGACTGGAGTATAAAATTAGGAAAGTCTTGCTAAAACTATACAAGGCACCAGTTAGACCACACCTGGAATACGGTGAACAGTTTCGCTCCTGTTATCCAAGGAAAGATATACCGGAATTGGAGGCAGTCCAGAGAAGGTTCACAAGGTTAATCCCGGGTGTGGAGGAATTTTCTTATGAGAAGTTGAGTAGGTTGGGCCTGTAGTCATTGGAGTTTAGAAGAATGAGAGGCAGCCGTATTGAGACATATACGATTCTCATGGGCTTGACAGGGCAAATGCTGAGAGGATGTTTCCTCTTGTGGGACCTCTTCTGGGAGAGTCTAGGACCAGAGAGCGTAATCTCAGAGTTGGGTCGCCCATTTAAGACAGAGATGAGGGTGACTTTCTTCTCTCAGAGGGTAGTGAATCTGTGGAATTCTTTACCGTAGAGAGCTGTAGAGGCTGGGTCGTTAAGTATGTTCAAGGCTGAGGTAGACAAATTTTAATCAGTAAGGGAAACAAGGATTATGGAGATAAGGCAGGAAAGTGGAGTTGAGGATTATCACATCAGATCAGTCATGATCATTGAATGGTGGAGCAGACCCAATGGGCCAAATGGCCTACTTCTGCCCCTACGTCTTATGATGAATGTAGGATTATAAGTATTTGGTGAAATAAGGGATAAAAGCCTGGGTTAGTGTGTTTGACTGCTGAAGTCATGTTTTTAAAGAAATCTTGGTTTGAAAGACAACAAAGGTTTTAGGAGCCAGAGGTACAATTAACCATTGCAAAAAGCTTGGGCTAATGCGAATCTTGAGTTGATTAAGGGGATTCCCTGGGGAGTTAATTAGATTTCAGCTTGGTGAGATGTGTCATTGCTGGAATGGAGCTACAGCATCAGGCACAAAGAAAGTTTTGAGAAAGCATTTTCAGTATCAGTTCTGATTTGGATGAAGGCATGTACAGTGAATTGGATGAAGGCATGTACAGTGAAACAGTTCTGCTCTCACTGTAAGTTAGTTAAAAGAGATTAACTATTTAAAGCAATGCAGACTTGTCAGAGGACAAGAGGGAACTGAAACAAGCCAGTTGAAAGCAGCTTTTGACGACATCCAGCCAGAGTTTCTGCAGGGGTTTGGATCAGAGTCAGATCTGTCCTGTAAAGCAGTGTCGAGATCTCTTTCTCAAAGAATAACTCTGTAAAACAAGGATTATTCGGCGCCACTGGTATTTAGGGTGGATTGAGAGCTGAGATGGTTTATTTTCTTGTTGTTTAAGTGGGAATAAAGATAACAAGTAAGGGTATTGTATTCACTGTATTGAGTGGTATTGTTTAAGGGGTAATTTTAAGCTGTTTTCAGTGGTGATGTTAAAGACTTTAATACTGCAATAAAGTTTGTTTTAAAATACCACCCTATTTCTTTGTGTATTCACTCCTGAAGCGAGATATTCTTTCCTCACAGTCTTACAAAATTAAAATAAAATATTGGGGTTTCGGTCACTGTTTCGGTCTGGCCTGGGATCGTACTAGTCTTTAATGTAATAAAACATCCCAAAGTCACAACATGGAGCATTAGAAAACAAAGTTTAACAGCAAGCCACATAAGGCAATAGAACAGATGACCAAAGACTTGGTCAAAGAGGTAGGTTTTAAGGTGCGTCTTGAAGGGGGAAAGAGAGCTGGAGGCACAGAGAGGTTTAGGGAGGGAATTCCAGAGCTTAGGGCTGAGGCAGCTGAAGGCACGGCCGCCATTGGTGGAGCGGTTAAAATCCAGAACTGAAAGCCAGAATTAGAAGAGCACAGAGCTTGGAAAGGTTGTGTGGCTGGAAAAGATGGAAGAAGGATGTAAGTTTTAAATTTGATTTGTTTTGTTTTGACCGGGAGCCAATGAGGGCAGTAAGTTTGTGTGATGGGCAAAATGGGATGGAATGCAAGTAAGGGCATGAGCAGCAGAACTTTGGATGACTTGAAGATTACAGAGGGTTGAATAATAATAATCTTTATCGTCACAAGTAGGCTTACATTAACACTGCGATGAAGTTACTGTGAAAATCCCCTAATCACCACATTTGGGTACACAGAGGGAGAATTCAGAATGTCCAATTCACCCAACAGCATGTCTTTCGGGACTTGTGGGAGGAAACCGGAGCACCCGGAGGAAACCCGCGCAGACACGGGGAGAACGTGCAGACTCCACACAGACAGTGACCCAAGCCGGGAATCGAACCTGGGACCCTGGCGCTGTGAAGTAACCACTGTGCTACCGTACAGGAGGCTCGTCAGCGTGCATTGGAATCGTCAAGGCCAGATGTAACAAAGGCATAGACAAGGGTTTCAGCAGCAGACAAACTGAGGCCCGAGGCAGGGGGGGGGGGGGGCAATGTTACAAAGGTGGAAATTAATGGCCTTAGTAATGGAGCAGAAGTGTGATCGATGAATCATAGTCAAAAAGTGGGAATGGTTTGGGTCCTGAAATTCTTGGTAACTGATTGAGGTGATTCAGGCAGCCAATCTCTGGAATGATCGTGTGCTTCCATATTTTGTTCTATTTGAAGCCAGTTAGGTAGAGGAACTCCTCAGACTGAGGCAATTGAGTACGAGCTACAGTGACTGAAACACTCCAGCTCACAGCACTGCCGACAATATGATACAATGGTGCCTACCCGACTGGTATGTTTCAATGCAGGATTCGCTTTTAGAAATGAGATGCATGGAAATCTAATTCGTAGTTTGCGAACTGCTCCAGAATTGATTCATCAAGTACTTAAAAGATTTATGTAAATCATGAACAAGATGTACATACAAGTTGTTTTTTGTTCGTATTGAAAACTGACATCTTATATTTGGAAATCAAGAGGTGTCTTCTCAGGTGTGGGCTGAATGATTAAACTGCAAATATTCACCTCAGCCGCTGCATATTTCTAAAGGGTTAAGTAAAACATGGGCCCTTCACAGGGACAATATACTAAAGATTTTGCCAGTTACTTTTTCCACCGTTGTGCACTTTAAGCTCCTTAGGTGTTAATTGGTCCAGATCGACCCCACGTGAACGATTTTGGAATTGATGGCCTATTATCGGAGAACAAAACAGTCCTTGAGTTTATCTAATGACCAATGGTTCCTTCAGCGTGTGGATGTAGAACCTACAACCTATATTTGCAGGTTTTGGTTTTCACCCAGATTTAGATTTTGGTGTTGCAATGATGTCCTTTTTATTTTTGTTCTTAATACCTGTTGTAAGATTATGCTTTTGTTCTTTTTAATTTGCTAAGTACCTGTACATAAAACTGGTAGCATTGCCTCCAGGCTGGATTACGTGGGATAAAGTGGACTGATTCTCAGACAGATTAGGAGTATAGAGTGGCTCTTAGGGGTGAAATTACAACCTTGCAGAATGCAGATCAGTAAAAGCTCCTTTCATAAGCTCGGGACACCCTAACCTTTTCGGGAGACACAGCAGCTAATTTGTAGATCAATGCCCCAACAACAATAAGGTAACTGACCATATCGCCTGTTTTCGTGAGGTTGCTTCAGTATAATAGTAATTTGTGATGTTCTGTACACGTGCAAAGTTGCAAATTCAGACTGTATTTCAGCATCCGGATCAAGATCAGGAACAAAATCTTTTTCCAACTAAATACTGATCTTGTTGTGAAAGGCTGATAGAACTGGGAACAGGAGCAGGCCTTTATCACCGAGCAGGGTGGGGGGGTATATGCTGGAAAATGAGCTGATTTCTTTCTATGATCATTCAAGTGTGTGCCAGACCTCGAGACATATATAAAAAAAAGAGACTGAAAAACAAACTTGTTCATGTAAACTGTGGATTCCAAATTCCAGAAGTTTCCTTCTCAGTAACTTGTTTTCCCATCTCTAATCGTTACATCCAATTGAGTGATTGATACTCACAACTATAATTGTTGCAATCCACAATTCATTAATCCATTAATTCTGAAATTAAAGTAAGGACAAGTTGCAAAGTACAGAATGATGGTTCATTCTGCCAATGAGATAATGGAAGGTTCCGCACTGGAAGCACAACCCAATTAGATTTTAATAATATTCTGGAGTTCTTGCTTGATTGCATTTGTGGGTCAGTTTGAAATTTTGAGTAATCTTCTCTGAGGACATGAAGTGGGTTAAGTTTGCACGTTCTCCCCCGTGTCTGTGTGGGTTTCCTCCCACAGTCCAAAGATGCTCAGGCTAGGTGGATTGGCCATGCTAAATTGTCCTTTAGTGCCCAGGATGTGCAGGTTAGGTTATGGGATTACAGGGATAGGGTGGGGTGGACAGGTTAGTGTGCATGGGTATAGTGCTCATTCGAAGGGTTCGCGTAGACTCGATGGGCCGAATGGCCCCCTGCTGCACTTAGGGATTCTATTTAAGTTCAGGATAAGATGTATAGTTCATAATTTGGGTCAGCTGGGCCTGTATTCTGGTTTCATTGGGTCTATATCCTCTGGAGTTTGGAAGGAGGGATCTAATGGAAACATACAATTCTGACAGGGCAGGACAGACAGCAAGGATGCGGTTTCCTCCGACTAGTGGGTCTACAGCAAAGGGTCACAGTCTCAGGATAGGCTATTTAGGATTGAGATGAGAAGCATCTTCCCCCAAAGGATAGTGAACCTATGGAATTCTATCTCAGAAGGCTGTGGAGGCCCGGTCACTGAATATATTTAAGGAAATAGATTTCTGGACTCTAAAGGTCTCAAGACTCTGGGGAGAACACTGGAGTATGGCATTGAGAGAGAGGATCGGCCATGGACATATTGAAATGCTAGGGGGCTTTCACTACCCAATTAAGGAAAGTAGTCCCCAACAGGCAATCTGAGTTCTGTCCTCATCGCTGGAGTGGGCTGGAAGGGCCAAATGGCCTACTCCTGCTCATATTTTCTGTGTTTTTATGTTCATGGAAGGGGCTGAATGGTCTTTCCACTTTCATTGGGATCTTGTATTCTTAAAATACCTTTTAGAAAGAACCTGTAAGTGACAAGGTAAATCCTGCCACTGTCACACCCTTGGGTAATGAATACACTCACCTGATAAATTCTGTCAGTTCGCGCATTTTTGTGCTTCTTGTTTTTATCACCTACAGAAATATAGAAAATCTCCTATTAGTCTTCAAATGTGACTAATTAAGTTTGATCTTGCCAGAAGGCGAGGCTGGTGCTGCCACCTTGTTCTTAAATGGTGTTCTCTTGCTTTCCCTTCATTGGAAAATCTACGAATATTGCACTGCCGCCCTCCAGAGAGGATGCCCTGGGGAGCCAAGCCAAGCAACCCTTCCCACACCAACATGCAGGCCCAGCTGCAATTCATCATCTATCATGTCTGCCCATTCCCATACATTTAACCCTTCATTGGGTTGCGTCCGCCACATGTTGCGTTTTCCCTTGCAGCCTTTCAAAAGGCTAAGATTTTATTTTAAAGTCTTGATGCAGTGACCTGGAAAGACGGAGATGCACAATTTCCACATCCGTTTGGGTGAGCTCCTACCAGCAGACACAATCCAGGCCGGTCTGTTATAGAGGCGATGAGGACAGAAACCAGATTGCCTGCTGGGGCCCACTTGCCTAAATTGGGTAGTGGAAGCCCCCTCGCATTTCAGTTCAAATGCCTGAGCCCCAAATTCAGATCCCCACAGCCCCACCACATGGCCTATGGACGGTGCAATGCCAGTCAGTCATTCACATAAAAACATACATAGAAAATAGAAGCAGGAGGAGGCCATTCGGTCCCTCAAGCCTGCTCCGACCATTCATGACGATTCCCGCCTTCCCCCCAATACCCCTTGATTCCTTTAGTCCCAAGAGCTATATCTAATTCCTTCTTGGAATTACACAATGTTTTGGCCTCAACTACTTTCTGTGGTAGTGAATTCCACAGATTCACCACTCTGGGTGAATAAATCTCTCCTCACCTCAGTCCTAAAAGGTTCATCCCTCAGCCTCAAATTAAGACCTCTAGTTCCGGACCCCCTACCATCGGGAACATTCTTTCTGAATCTACCCTGTCTAATCCTGTTGGAATTTTATAAGTTTCTGTGAGATCCCCTCTCACTCTTCTAATCTCCGATGAATATAATCCTAACTGTCTTAGTCTCTCCCTATATGACAGTCCCGTCATCCCAGGAATCAGCCTGGTAAACCTTCACTGCACTCCCGCCTTGGCAAGGACATCCTTCCTCAGATAAGAACAGCAAAACTGCACACACTACTCCAGGTGGGGCCTCACCAATGCCTTATACAATTGCAGTAAAACATCCCTATATTCAAATTCTCTCGCTATGGGAGCCAACATACCATTTACCTTCTTTACTGCCTGCTATACCTGCGCGCTTATTTTCAGCGACTGATGCACGAGAACACCAAGATCTTGCTGAGTGTCCACTTCTCTCAATTTACACCCAGTCAAATAGTAATCTGCCTTCCTATTTTTGCTATCGAAGCAGATAACCTCACATTTATCCACATTATACTGCATCTGCCATGCATATGCCCACTCACTCAGCCTGTCCAAATCCCACTGAAGCATCTCTTCCTCCTCCTCACAGCTCACTCTCCCACCCAACTTTGTATCATCTGCAAATTTGGAGATAACACATTACGTTCCCTCGTCCAAATCATTAATATATAATGTGAACAGTTTGGGTCCTGGCATAGATCCTAGACGTTGCCTGCCAATCAGAAAAAGATCCATTTATTCCAAATTTCTGCTTACTGTCTGCTAACCAGCTTTCACATGCGCTTTAACTTTGCATAGTAATCTGCTATGGGAGACCTTGTCAAAAGCCTTCGACAGTCTAAATAAACCACATCCACCGGTTCTTCCTGGTCAACTCTACCAATTATATCTTCAAAGAATTCTAGTAGATTTGTCAAGCATGATCTTCCTTTCGAAATCCATGCTGACTTTGTCTGATTACACCACTGCTTTCCAAATGCTTTTCTATGAAATCCTTGATAATGGACTTCCCTACTGCCGACGTTTGGCTCATCGGTCTACAGGTCCCGGTTTTCTCTCTACCTCCCTTTTTGAATAGCGGAGTTATATTAACTACCCTCCAATCAAGATGGCAAGCCATCTTAGACAAAAGAAACAAAAGGCCGGATTTTGAAAATTCTTTCCATGCTTTGAAAAATAGATTCATGCAGCAACTCACCATTAAAACTTCAATGGTTTCTGTTATTTCACTGTCCCAGTTGTACCTGAACATTTGATGGGAAGAAACACAGTGGTCAGCTGGGCAGAGGCAGTTATTGTTACTCACAACCATGGGTTACAGCGGAGGAATCAATCCAGTCTGAACTTATAGGTTCAAGCTGGTTTATTGTAAGACACTTCCACATAGCTACTCAATGTCACATGTTTAACTAGCAATGCCCTTGGCAAGGTAATTGATTAATAGTACATTGACATTAAGCTGCAATTCTAAAGTTGCTCCATCTGTTGCTCTTGTTCGACATAGTAAAGGGCAAGCTTCAAAACTGCACAAGGCTTTCAAGTGCCATTGGTTATTCCAGTAAACATCCAGGGCAATTGTAACTGCTACTTACATCTTTCGTACATTACATATAGATGAAATTTAAAGTGAACAGCTCACTCTGTCCTTACTGATTTCTGGGTGTTGAAAGTATCTTTAAGGGTGTTTTGTCCAACAGAAATAGTTATCGAACATAATAAAAACAGAAATTGCTGGATAAACTCAGCATCTAATGAGCATCTTAAAAAGAACTTAGAACATACAGTGCAGAAGGAGGCCATTCGGCCCATCGAGTCTGCACCGACCCACTCAAGCCCTCACTTCCGCCCTATCCCCGTAACCCAATAACCCCTCCTAACCTTTTTGGTCATTAAGGGCAATTTAGCCTGGCCAATCCACCTAACCTGCTCGTCTTTGGACTGTGGGAGGAAACCGGAGCACCCGGAGGAAACCCACGCAGACAGGGGGAGTGCGTGCAGACTCCGTGGAGCGCGAAACAGAATTACTGGGCGGAATCTATCGGCTGTACACGCCGGCGGGATATTCCGGACCCACGGACAGCGCACGGGTTTCCTGGCGACAAGGGGTGCAGTCAACGGGAAATTCCATTGACAATGGCGGGACCAGAAAGTCCTGCTGGCGGGCCGGCTCCGCCGCGACGGGTTGCTCGGTAAATTCCGCCCAACGTTTCGAGTCCAAATGACCCTTCCACAGAACTGGTTAGTTATATGACATCGTTGTTACATATAAAGGCAATTTATTTTCAGATTGCTCATTTCTACGCAGAGCCTTTTCCCCCAGGTATTTCCAAAATATAAGATCCTGGTGCTCTTTAAGACCAAGCAGAAGGAGCCAGTAGAATGAAATAGTTAGAATTTCAGAAGACAATGACATGACAACTGATAAATCAACCAGTAACATGGAAGGATTGGAAAGCAAACAGTAATCCAGGTCCCAGAAACGAAGGATGCCTCCAGAACGTCACTTTGATGGGGAGGGACAAGGCTGTGGAGGAATTAGAGGGTGAGGATATTAGCCAATTCACTGGTACACAGAGTACTAGTGGAACTTGATAAGGATAGTGTACGAGGCCCAGGAGCATTCGGGTTATGAGAGCAGTTATCACTTTGAAATCGCCCAAATGATCTGGAGACAGTCCTTAGATCGCAGAGAGATCCTTATACAGCTGCTTGCTTTTCCTGCAGGTATCCAGCTCTCAAAACGAAACTAAAAACACCCTGGGCTAAATTCTCCGGTATCGGCGTGATGTCCGCCGACCGGCGCCAAAAACGGCGCAAATCAGTCGGGCATCGCGCCGCCCCAAAGGTGCGGAATCCTCCGCATCTTGGGGAGCCGAGCCCTAACCTTGAGGGGCTGGGTCCGCGCCGTGCTGATTTCCGCCCCGCCAGCTGGCGGAAGTGCCCCGCCAGCTGGCGTGGAAATTACATTGCCGGGCGGCGCATGCGCGGGAGCGTTAGCGGTCGCTCACGGCATCCCCGCGCATGCGCTGTGATGAGAGTCTCTTCCGCCTCCGCCATGGTGGAGACATGAAAATCTTATCAGGATTAATAGCGACAAGTAAGCAAATTTTTAATGACAAAATGATTGAAGTCCAAGATGCATAAAAAAGTAATTCATCCCATTGGGCCTGTTGTAGCATTTAGTTAGGCGGCACGGTGGTTAGCACTGCTGCCTCACAACGCCAGAGATCCGGGTTCAATTGGGTGACTGTGGATTTTGCACTTTCTCCCCGTGTCTGGGTGGGTTTCCTCCCGGTGCTCCGGTTTCCTCCCACAGTCCAAAGATGTGCAGGTCAGGTGGATTGGCCATGCTAAATTGCCCCTTAGTATCACAAGATGTGCCGGTTGGGTTGCGGGAATGGGGCAGGGGAGTGGCCTAGGGAGAGTGCCCTTTCGGAACCTATGATTCTATGAATAGAACTGACTTAGAATTCCTATAGTGCAGAAAAGGCCATTCAGCCCATCGACTCTGCACTGACTCTCCGAAAGAGCACCCCACCTAGGTCCACTCCCCCACCCTATCCCCATAACTCAGTAACCCTACCTAACCTTTGGACACTAAGGGGCAATTTAGCATGGCCAATCCACCTAACCTGCACATCTTTGGACTGTGGCAGGAAACCGGAGCACCCGGAGGAAATCCATGCAGATTTTTAAAAATCCCAACTCCCTGCCCTTACTCCATATTCCTTTATACTCCTGCCTTCTCACTAACCGTTTGTCCCCCTTTTCCACATCTCACTTGGTTCTGTAATTAAGGTCTCCTCAGCAGGACAAATTCTCACAAACCTTTGTGTGGAAGTTTTGCTTTGCTTGCACACTGCTGAGTTTCCAGACGACACCTATTGTTACGGAATTAGGCACAAGTGTGAATTCTTGTGAACAGTTTGCTGACGGCTAAACCTTGAAACAAAGATTCTTTCTGTCTCTTCAACTTACATGGAAAACACCTCTGGTACAATGTTCACACAGGCAGCCAGCTTCTTCTCCATAATGGTTCTGAGGAAGGAGGTTAAAGAGAAGTTAATTAACAAACCACGTGAAGCCACCCCTGTGTTTTAAGATTTGAAGGTTATTCTATTACTTCATTTTATTATTCTTGCAGTTGCCCTTTCTCATCCTTTATAATATAAATTTAGAGTACCCAATTATTTTTTTCCAATTAAGGGGCGATTTAGCGTGGCCAATCCACCCACCCTGCACAGCATTGGATTGTGGGGGTGAAACCCACGCAAACACGGGGAGAATGTACAAACTCCACACGGACAGTGACCCAGGGCTGGGATTCGAACCCGGGACCTCAGATCCGTGAGGCAGCAGTGCTAACCACCTGCCATCCCTCCCTTTCTGATCCTTAATGTGTCACCAGAACCATCAAGTTACCGTGGCAATTCGGCGAGACTCAGAACTTTACTTGCTGTTCCCACACAATTCTGGAATTACAATTGCAGTTTGTCTGCTCAACCTGAAAATTCTTGTAGCATCAGCCAGTTTCTACTTCCAGCAGTTTAGTGCGAGAAGGAAGCCAAGCATTCAGAACTATTTTACACCCTGACTGGCACAGAGAGAAAAGAGGTTTTCCGGAGGGGTGACTGATGTCAACGGCACCTTTCTATCACCACACAATCGTTATCTCTGTGAGGTCACGCAATAATTTCCGTTTCGAGGCGAAAGGGACAGACCAGTGGCACAATTCCTTTCAAGGCTGCACGAGTCTGCCAATAAGGCTGCATCTTGCCGAGGGAAGTCTACACATTACCCACATTATCTAAAGGATCACAAAACCCACGGAACGTAGAGACCAAACTGACACACAAACCTTTGGAAGTGAATGTAGGAAAATCACGAGGCACCAACACGGGGATGGTCCTCGCTGGTATTTTATTCAAAGGAAAATGTTGACACATGACAGAAATATAGAACAAATACTTTGCAGATAGAGGTAATAGAAGAAAAAAAATAGATTTCCAGACTCTAAAGGTGTTAAAGGGTATGGGAGAGGGCAGGAACAGCCATGATTATACTGAATGGTGGAGCAGGCTCAAAGGGCCGAGTGGCCTAATCCTGCTCATACTTTCTACGTTTTTATGTAAACCCTCCTAACATTAGATCTCGGTAATGACATTTCTCTGTAATAAGAACATATTACATTTCATAAACTGTGTACAGTTCAAGGGAAAATAATTTAATTTAGCCTCTACAATTTTTACTTCTTCCCAAGGCATGTGAATGAGAAAATGCGGTACATCAAAGAACAAAGAAATGTACAGCACAGGAACAGGCCCTTCAGCCCTCCAAGCCCGTGCCGACCATGCTGCCCGACTAAACTACAATCTTCTACACTTCCTGGGTCCGTATCCCTCTATTCCCATCCTATTCATGTATTTGTCAAGATGCCCCTTAAATGTCACTATCGTCCCTGCTTCCACCACCTCCTCCGGTAGCGAGTTCCAGGCACCCACTACCCTCTGCGTAAAAAACTTGCATCGTACATCTACTCTAAACCTTGCCCCTCTCACCTTAAACCTATGCCCCCTAGTAATTGACCCCTCTACCCTGGGGAAAAGCCTCTGACTATCCACTCTGTCTATGCCCCTCATAATTTTGTAGACCTCTATCAGGTCTCCCCTCAACCTCCGTCGTTCCAGTGAGAACAAACTGAGTTTATTCAACCGCTCCTCATAGCTAATGCCCTCCATACCAGGCAACATTCTGGTAAATCTCTTCTGCACCCTCTCTAAAGCCTCCACATCCTTCTGGTAGTGTGGCGACCAGAATTGAACACTATACTCCAAGTGTGGCCTAACTAAGGTTCTATACAGCTGCAACATGACTTGCCAATTCTTATACTCAATGCCCCGGCCAATGAAGGCAAGCATGCCGTATGCCTTCTTGACTACCTTCTCCACCTGTGTTGCCCCTTTCAATGACCTGTGGACCTGTACTCCTAGATCTCTTTGACTTTCAATACTTTTGAGGGTTCTACCATTCACTGTATATTCCCTACCTGCATTAGACCTTCCAAAATGCATTACCTCACATTTGTCCGGATTAAACTCCATCTGCCATCTCTCCGCCCAAGTCTCCAAACAATCTAAATCCTGCTGTATCCTCTGACAGTCCTCATCGCTATCCGCAATTCCACCAACCTTTGTGTCGTCTGCAAACTTACTAATCAGACCAGTTACATTTTCCTCCAAATCATTTATATATACTACAAAGAGCAAAGGTCCCAGCACTGATCCCTGTGGAACACCACTGGTCACAGCCCTCCAATTAGAAAAGCATCCTTCCATTGCTACTTTCTGCCTTCTATGACCTAGCCAGTTCTGTATCCACCTTGCCAGCTCACCCCTGATCCCGTGTGACTTCACCTTTTGTACTAGTCTACCATGAGGGACCTTGTCAAAGGCCTTACTGGATGTTATAGACAACATCCACTGCCCTACCTGCATCAATCATCTTAGTGACCTCCTCGAAAAACTCTATCAGGTTCGTGAGACACGACCTCCCCTTCACAAAACCATGCTGCCTCTCACTAATACGTCCATTTGCTTCCAAATGGGAGTAGATCCTGTCTCGAAGAATTCTCCAGTAATTTCCCTACCACTGAAGTAAGGCTCACCGGCCTGTAGTTCCCTGGATTATCCTTGCTACCCTTCTTAAACAGAGGAACAACATTGGCTATTCTCCAGTCCTCCGGGACATCCCCTGAAGACAGTGAGGATCCAAAGATTTCTGTCAATGCCTCAGCAATTTCCTCTCCAGCCTCCTTCAGTATTCTGGGGTAGATCCCATCAGGCCCTGGGGACTTATCTACCTTAATATTTTTTAAGACACCCAACACCTCGTCTTTTTGGATCTCAATGTGACCCAGGCTATCTACACACCCTTCTCCAGACTCAACATCTACCAATTTCCTCTCTTTGGTGAATACTGATGCAAAGTATTCATTTAGTACCTCGCCCATTTCCTCTGGCTCCACACATAGATTCCCTTGCCTATCCTTCAGTGGGCCAACCCTTTCCCTGGCTACCCTCTTGTTTTTTATGTACGTGTAAAAAGCCTTGGGATTTTCCTTAACCCTATTTGCCAATGACTTTTCGTGACCCCTTCTAGCCCTCCTGACTCCTTGCTTAAGTTCCTTCCTACTTTCCTTATATTCCACGCAGGCTTCGTCTGTTCCCAGCCTTTTAGCCCTGACAAATGCCTCCTTTTTCTTTTTGACGAGGCCTACAATATCTCTCGTTATCCAAGGTTCCCGAAAATTGCCGTATTTATCCTTCTTCCTCACAGGAACATGCCGGTCCTGAATTCCTTTCAACTGACACTTGAAAGCCTCCCACATGTCAGATGTTGATTTGCCCTCAAACCATCATATACTAACAATGTTCAAATAGAGTTTGAAAGAATATTTTTGCACTGGAACTGTTTAAACCGCATATATAAACACCTGTGGCCGAATGGATTAATATTAAACCAACCTCAGATTTCAGGGTGCTGAAGGGTTGCAACCGAAAGAATGCAGAGTAATGTTTATCTCAATTGTACCAATTGTTCTTGGTTTTTTTAACAAATTCTCTTCAAACGCAAATCTCCTGCTAAACGTTCAAAATAAAAGTGTGACCAATTCAATTTGAAGCATTGAGCAATAACTTAGTAAGAAGCTTATTATTGAGGAATGCCTCGCCAAGGCTGCATTTACCTTCATTTCCTCTGCAGGAAGAGATTGTGACGCCCAAATTCTAGACCCTCCCACAGTGGCCTCCAGACCCCCCCACCCCCCTCAAAGTCCTAATTTACCCGCTAGGAGGTCCTCAAGCCACCCCTCATCCCACCTCATAAAGGCAGGGCACCCCCAGACCTGATCCCTGGCAGTGCCAACCAGGCCCTCAGGCATCTTGACACTAACCTGTGAAGAGTGCCCCTGACAGCCTGGCAGTGCTACCCGTGCACTCTGACAGTGCCAGGGTGGCACTGCCAGAGTGCCTAGGTGGCTCTGTCAGGGTGCAAGGCTGGCACTGCCAAGGTGCCCAGAAGGCAGCAGGAGAGCCTGGGTACAACCCTGTCTAGAGGGGCTTCTGATGGCCTGGGAGACCCCCCACCCCTCCCACCCCCATCCCCCCCACCCCACACCCCTCCCAGGTGTCGCTACACCTTGTCCATGTATGTATAGACCAGTGCTAAACACCAAGGCGAGTTCTCCCACGCACGGGCTTTTGAATCTGGGCCTTGGGAGAATCCACGCCAAACTGCTCACTTAAATATATTAATCTGGATCCCGCCAGCACACGCAAAATGCAGCGAAGGCGAGATCCAGTGAGGGTGAGATCCAGCTTGCGACATCTTGCGAGATCTCGTCAGGTCTCGCCGGGCGTCCTGAGCATCGCAAATCTTATGAGGGTTAACGGCCTCATCACGTCCCGAGTAGGGTGCAACAAGGCTGTTCGATCAAGCCCACAGTCACAGGCCGTTTGGCTCAACTAGTCCACGCCAGTGTTTACAATCCACTCCAGCTGCCTCCCACCTTTACTCATCTAAATCTATCATTGTACCCCAAACACAGCAGTGCCTGTACTTCCTCAGGAAACTAGGAATTTCGGCATGGCCACATTGCCTCTTACCAACTTTTACAGATGCACCATAGAAAGCATCCTATCTGGCTGTATCACAGCCTGGTATGGCAACTGCTCGGCCCAAGACCGTAAGAAACTACAGAGAGTCGTGAACACAGCACAGTCCATTGACCTCCCGCTGCCTTGAGAAAACGGGCAGCATAATCAAAGACTCCTCCCACCCGGGTTATTCACTCTTCCAACTTCTTCCATTGGACAAAAGATACAAAAGTCTGAGAAGACACAAGAACAGATTCAAAAACAACTTCTTTTCCGCTGTTACCAAACTCCTGACTCTTAGGGACTGAACTGATCTCTCTACGCATCTTCTCTACTGAGGAGCACTATACTCCGTATGCTTCACCCGATGTCTACATCTATGTATTTACATCTTGTATCTATCGTTTGTCCCATGTTTTTCATGTATGGAACAATCTGGCTTTTCACCGTACCTCCGTACACGTGACAATAAATCTAAAAAAATCTAATCTGTTCCCTTAATGTATCTATACCATTTGCTTCAACCACTCCATGCAGCAGTGAGTTCCACAATCTCTCCACTCTTTGGGTAAAGATTAAAGTTTTACCTGAACTCTCAATTAGATTTCTTGGTGACTTTTTTACACAAATGGTCTCTGGTTATGCTGCCCCCCCGCCCATTCGGCCATTCGGCCCATCGAGTCTGCACCGGCTCTTAGAAAGAGCACCCTCCCCAAGGTCAACACCGCCACCCTATCCCCATAACCCAGTAACCCCACCCAACACTAAGGGCAATTTTGGACACTAAGGGCAATTTATCATGGCCAATCCACCTAACCTGCACATCTTTGGACTGTGGGAGGAAACCGGAGCACCCGGAGGAAACCCACGCACACACGGGGAGGACGTGCAGACTCCGCACAGACAGTGACCCAAGCCGGAATCGAACCTGGGACCCTGGAGCTGTGAAGCAATTGTGCTATCCACAAGGCTACCGTGTTGCCCCACGGATTAGGTCACTCCTCAGCCTTTTCTGTTCATGAGAAAAGAGACCTGACCTGTCAATCTTTTCTGGATTTGTCGACCACAAATTCTGGTATCATCCTTGTAAATCCATGCACTCTCTCCAGTGCCTCGTTATCTGTGTTATAATTTAGCGACTGGTTTGGTACAGTGGGATAAACAGTTGGCTTATGATGCAGAACAAGACCAGCAGCGCGGGTTCAATTCCCATACCGGCCTCCCCGAACAGGCATCAGAATGTGGCAACTAGGGGTTTTTCACAGTAACTTCATTGAAGCCTCCTTGTGACAATAAGCGATTATCATTATTAATTTGACAAGAACTTCACTCAGGACTCTCTAGTTGTAACCAAGATTGATACCGGTTTAACACAACTTCCCTAACTTTCAATTCTATCCCTCTAGATATAAAGCCCAGTGCTTGAATTATTTTTTTGTGGCTTTGCTGATCAGTGGCCTAACTTTTAATTATTAGTATTTGTACCCTGATAGGCAGCACGGTGGCGCTGTAGTTAGTGCTGCTGCCTCACGGCGCCGAGGTCCCAGGTTCGATCCCGACTCTGGGTCACTGTCCTGTGTGGAGTTTGCACATTCTCCCCATGCCTGCGTGGGTTTCACCCCCACAAAGCAAAGATGTGCAGGATAGGTGGATTGGCCACGCTAAATTGCCCCTTAATTGGAAGAAAATAATTGGATATGCCAAATTTTTTTTTTTTTAATCTTAATAAAGTATTTGTACCCTGAGATTCCTTTGCTCTATCCCACCTAGGCTTGTACCTTCAAAATATTAAGTGACCTCCACATTTTTTCTAACTTTCTAATCCCATATATATATGGGATTAAGAGGAAAAGAAAAAATAATTAAAAAGGTTATAAAATCATGATTTTTCTCAAGTCTACAACAAATAAAACTGAAGGAGTGTGCACCAAACTTGGAAAAACTTTTCAGTGTAAGAGTTCATTTGACAGTAATTAAGACTTGTTGCGCCATCAGAAAAGGCGGTTAATTTGAAATGGACATGCCCTAACTACAAGGAAAGTACTGTACCCTGTTCAATACTTTTTAACGATGAATCAGACAGCGTGCCCCCTCCCAGAGTGTTTTCCCACAGCGAAGGCACCTCATCATTAGCCTGTGTCTGGATCTTACAATCCCGACAAAGTCTATGGTGTTTTGTACGGCTCTCCCTCCCCGCCACCGGGGAACCAGCCATGGGGGGGAGGTGCCTTTGGTGGCACAGGAGGATTCTGCTGGCATAAGGGTCAGAAAATCCCACGCAACAAGATACTGGTCAGAATTCTCTGGTCGTCGGGATTCACTTTTCCCATCGGCAGCTCATCCCCGATGGCGTCGGAAATCCCATTGACAAGCGGCAGATAGAATCCCGCCGCCAGCGAACGGCGCGCCACCGGGAAACAGGCGGCTGGGGGACCGGAGAATCCTGCCCACTGGTTTTCTGCTGTTTAAGAAGGAAGGGCACATATAGGACAGAAACTTCCGGATTTTTGTCTTTAACTGCGTGCATCAGCTCACCTGAAGTTGTTGTCTAATTTGTGCATAAAACGATCTCTGGCCGCCGTTAGCTCAGTGTTAGAACATAGAACATAGAACAATACAGCGCAGTACAGGCCCTTCGGCCCACGATGTTGCACCAAAACAAAAGCCATCTAACCTACACTATACCATTATCATCCATATGTTTATCCAATAAACTTTTAAATGCCCTCAATATTGGCGAGTTCACTACTGTAGCAGGGAGGGCATTCCACGGCCTCACTACTCTTTGCGTAAAGAACCTACCTCTGACCTCTGTCCTATATCTATTACCCCTCAGTTTAAGGCTATGTCCCCTCGTGCTAGCCATTTCCATCCGCGGGAGAAGGCTCTCACTGTCCACCCTATCTAACCCTCTGATCATTTTGTATGCCTCTATTAAGTCTCCTCTTAACCTTCTTCTCCCTAACGAAAACAACCTCAAGTCCATCAGCCTTTCCTCATAAGATTTTCCCTCCACACCAGGCAACATCCTGGTAAATCTCCTCTGCACCCGTTCCAAAGCCTCCACGTCCTTCCTATAATGCGGTGACCAGAACTGTACGCAATACTCCAAATGCGGCCGTACCAGAGTTCTGTACAGCTGCAACATGACCTCCTGACTCCGGAACTCAATCCCTCTACCAATAAAGGCCAACACTCCATAGGCCTTCTTCACCACCCTATCAACCTGGGTGGCAACTTTCAGGGATCTATGTACATGGACACCTAGATCCCTCTGCTCATCCACACTTTCAAGAACTTTTCCATTAGCCAAATATTCCACATTCCTGTTATTCCTTCCAAAGTGAATCACCTCACACTTCTCTACATTAAACTCCATTTGCCACCTCTCAGCCCAGCACTGCAGCTTATCTATATCCCTCTGTAACCTGCTACTTCCTTCCACACTATCGACACCACCGACTTTAGTATCGTCTGCAAATTTACTCACCCACCCTTCTGCGCCTTCCTCTAGGTCATTGATAAAAATGACAAACAGCAACGGCCCCAGAACAGATCCTTGTGGTACTCCACTTGTGACTGAACTCCATTCTGAACATTTCCCATCAACCACCACCCTCTGTCTTCTTTCAGCTAGCCAATTTCTGATCCACATCTCTAAATCACCCTCAATCCCCAGCCTCCGTATTTTCTGCAATAGCCGACCGTGGGGAACCTTATCAAACGCTTTGCTGAAATCCATATACACCACATCAACTGCTCTACCCTCGTCTACCTGTTCAGTCACCTTCTCAAAGAACTCAATAAGGTTTGTGAGGCATGACCTACCCTTCACAAAGCCATGCTGACTATCCCTGATCATATTATTCCTATCTAGATGATTATAAATCTTGTCTCTTATAATCCCCTCCAAGACTTTACCCACTACAGACGTGAGGCTCACCGGTCTACAGTTGCCGGGGTTGTCTCTGCTCCCCTTTTTGAACAAAGGGACCACATTTGCTATCCTCCAGTCCTCTGGCACTATTCCTGTAGCCAATGATGACATAAAAATCAAAGCCAATGGTCCAGCAATCTCTTCCCTGGCCTCCCAGAGAATCCTAGGATAAATCCCATCAGGTCCCGGGGACTTATCTATTTTCAGCCTGTCCAGAATTGCCAACACCTCTTCCCTACGTACCTCAATGCCATCTAATCTATTTACCTGGAGCTCAGCATTCTCCTCCACAACATTATCTTTTTCCTGAGTGAATACTGACGAAAAATATTCATTTAGTATCTCGCCTATCTCTTCAGACTCTACACACAACTTCCCATCCCTGTCCTTGACTGGTCCTACTCTTTCCCTAGTCATTCGCTTATTCCTGACATACCTATAGAAAGCTTTTGGGTTTTCCTTGATCCTTCCTGCCAAATACTTCTCATGTCCCCTCCTTGCTCGTCTTAGCTCTCTCTTTAGATCCTTCCTCGCTACCTTGTAACTATCCATCGCCCCAACTGAAACTTCACACCTCATCTTCACATAGGCCTCCTTCTTCCTCTTAACAAGAGATTCCACTTCTTTGGTAAACCACGGTTCCCTCGCTCGGCACCTTCCTCCCTGCCTGACCGGTACATACTTATCAAGAACACGCAGTAGCTGATCCTTGAACAAGCTCCACTTATCCAGTGTGTCCAACACTTGCAGCCTACTTCTCCACCTTATCCCCCCCAAGTCACATCTAATGGCATCATAATTTCCCTTCCCCCAGCTATAACTCTTGCCCTGCGGTGTATACTTATCCCTTTCCATCCTTAACGTAAACGTCACCGAATTGTGGTCACTGTCCCCAAAGTGCTCACCTACCTCCAAATCCAACACCTGGCCTGGTTCATTACCCAAAACCAAATCCAATGTGGCCTCACCTCTTGTTGGCCTGTCAACAAACTGTGTCAGGGAACCCTCCTGCACACACTGTACAAAAAACGACCCATCTAATGTACTCGAACTATATCTTTTCCAGTCAATATTTGGAAAGTTAAAGTCTCCCATAATAACTACCCTGTTACTTTCGCTCTTATCCAGGATCATCCTCGCCATCCTTTCCTCTACATCCCTAGAACTATTTGGAGGCCTATAGAAGACTCCCAACAGTGTGACCTCTCCTTTCATGTTTCTAACCTCAGCCCATACTACCTCGGAAGATGAGTCCCCATCTAGCATCCTCTCCGCCACTGTAATACTGCTCTTGACTAGCAGCGCCACACCTCCCCCTCTTTTGCCTCCTTCTCTGAGCTTACTAAAACACCTAAACCCCGGAACCTGCAACATCCATTCCTGTCCCTGCTCTATCCATGTTTCCGAAATGGCCACAACATCGAAGTCCCAGGTACCAACCCATGCTGCCAGTTCCCCTACCTTATTTCGTATACTCCTGGCATTGAAGTAGACACACTTCAAACCACCTACCTGAACACTGGCCCCCTCCTGCGACGTCAAATCTGAGCTCCTGACCTCTATACTCTCATTCTCCCTTACCCTAAAACTACAATCCAGGTTCCCATGCCCCTGCTGCATTAGTTTAAACCCCCCCAAAGAGCACTAACAAATCTCCCCCCCAGGATATTTGTGCCCCGCAGGTTCAGATGTAGACCATCCTGTCTGTAGAGGTCCCACCTTCCCCAGAAAGAGCCCCAGTTGTCTAATCGTAAATTCTGGCCGTTTATTATTCAAAAGCTACATGAAATTAACATGGGCGGATTTCCAGTAACTCATTCAGCAACTCAACAAAGTGACCAGTGAACCAGCTGTACTTGTGACTGATTTCTCTGTGTCAGTGGAGTCTAATAGTAATCTTTTTATTGTCACAAGTAAGAATTTTAAAACTAGAGAGTGTTCACCTTCAAAACAAAGTGCAGAATTGTTTGATATTTTTTTCTGAAAGTGCTGTCTCAGGTGGGAAAAGCAGAGCCAACTGCCTTGCTGGGTTCGTACTGCCGTATTTTTAAACACTTCAAAAAATGGAAAGGGTGGGTCATGCTGTTTCAGAATGAGCTTTCCCAGCCAGTCACCTCAACTCCTGATAGATAAGAGCGCCCTGATCTGGACATGGAACCCCACGCCAAAGGAACCCCTTAACCTCCCCAACATAAGCGTCCCTTTAACCTGGTGTTGTAAAGCTTCTTACTGTGCCTAGCCCAGTCCAACGCCGGCATCTCCACATCCTGATTTTAAGATAAGTGGGAAAAGAACCAAAGTTGACATGAAGGGAAACTTTTTTCACATCATCGGTGGCTGGGCTCAGAAATCTACTGCGTCAGCATACTGTGGAGGCAGCTTCAATCATGGCTTCCTCAAAGGAGTTGGATAATTATCTGATTAGAAAACATTGGAACGGCTATGGGTTTTTTTAGAATATATTTTATTGAAATTTTTTTTCCAAACAACAATTTTTTCCCTCTTACAAAGCAAACGTTAACAGTAAAGAAATTTCTAACAATACACAAATAACTAAACCCCATAATCTTTTGGCATAAGCTAAACTAAACCCCCCCCCCCCTCCCCCCTCCCCCCCCTGTAAATACTCAGCAGGTCAGGCAGCATTTGTGGAGAGAATCGGAATTAGCATTTCAGGTCACAATGACCTTTCATCAAATTGTTTCAGATCGGAAACATTGGCTGAGATTTTGCGGCACCCCACCCCTCCCCGTTATGGGTTTTCCTGTGGCGGAAGCAACGGGCCACTGGTCCCTGGTGGGATCTTCCGGTCCTGGTGAAGTCTGCAGCGTTTTGCATGGTTCACTGGCCCCAGGGGCGGGGGAACCCCATGGCGGGGGGGGGGGGGGGGGGGGGTGGACTTTGGCGGTACCAGAGGATCCTGTCAGCAAGAAAGGCCGGATAATCCCGTCCCTTAACGCTATTACTCTCCACAGATGCTGCTCTGAAGCCCTTGCTCTTGTCGCTCACGGAGATTCACAGAAAATGACATTGGTTGGCACTCTCCCGATTGCCTTCTCTCTCTATCACTGGGGAAACCCCCTCTGACAATGCTCGAGATAAATTCTGGATGATATCAGAAACTCATTCGGTGGAGAGCAGGTTGCCATTGTCACATTGCCTCCAATCACCTTTCAGCCCTATCAGTAGTTGGCCTTGAGCATTCTCTTTTTAAAAAAATATATTTTATTGAAAAATGTTTCCAAACAACAATTTTTCCCTCTTACAAAGCAAACGAAACAATAACAAAACAGAAATTTTTAACAATACACAGGTAACAAAACCCCATTGTCTATTGACCTAAACTAAACTAACCCCCCCCCCCTCCCCCTGGGTTGCTGCTGCTGGTCATCTGTCTTCCCTCTAACGTTCCCTTAGGTAGTCGAGAAATGGCTGCCACCGCCTGGTGAACCCTTGAGCCGATCCTCTCAGGGCAAACTTTATCTGCTCCAGTTTAATGAACCCCGCCATATCATTTACCCAGGCCTCCAGTCCGGGGGGTTTCGCCTCCTTCCACATGAGTAGGATCGTGCGCCGGGCTACTAGGGACGCAAAGGCCACAACGTCGGCCTCTTTCGCCTCCTGCGCTCCCGGCTCATCCGCAACTCCAAATAGAGCTAGCCCCCAGCCTGGTTTGACCCGGGCCTTCACCACCTTCAAAATCACTCCCGTCACTCCCTTCCAATACCCCTCCAGTGCCGGGCACGCCCAAAACATATGTGCGTGGTTTGCCGGGCTCCCGCCGCACCTCCCACATTTGTCCTCCACTCCAAAGAACCTGCTCAATCTTGCTCCCGTTATGTGTGCTCTATGTAGCACCTTAAATTGAATCAGGCTAAGCCTGGCGCATGAGGAAGAGGAATTTACCCTGCTTAGGGCATCAGCCCACATACCTTCCTCTATCTCCTCCCCTAGTTCTTCTTTCCACTTTCCTTTTAGTTCGCCCACCAACTCCTCCCCCTCTTCCCTCATCTCTCGGTATATCTCTGACACCTTGCCCTCTCCGACCCACACCCCTGAAAGCACTCTGTCCTGAATCCCCTGTGTCGGAAGCAGCGGAAATTCCCTCACCTGTTGTCTAGTAAACGCCCTCACCTGCATATATCTCAGGAAGTTTCCCCGGGGCAACTTATACTTTTCCTCCAATGCTCCCAAGCTCGCAAAAGTCCCATCTATAAATAAATCTCCCACCCTCCTAATTCCCAACTGGGCCAGCTCTGAAATCCTCCATCCATTCTTCCTGGGGCGAACCTATGGTTGTTCCTAATTGGGGACCCCACCAGGGCACCCCGCACCCCTCTCTGTCGCCTCCACTGTCCCCAGATATTCAATGTTGCCGCCACCACCGGGTTCGTGGTAAACCTTTTTGGCGAGAATGGTAGCGGCGCCGTCACCAGCGCCTCTAAACTCGTCCCTTTACAGGACTTTCTCTCCAGTCTTTTCCACGCCGCTCCCTCACCCTCCATCATCCATTTACGTATCATTGCCACATTGGCGGCCCAATAGTAATCGCCCAAGTTCGGTAGTGCCAATCCACCTCTGTCCCTACTACGCTGAAGGAACCCCCTCCTTACTCTCGGAACTTTCCCTGCCCACACGAAGCTCGTGGTGCTCCTGTCTATTTTATTGAAAAAGGTCTTAGTGATTAGTATAGGGAGACATTGAAATACAAATAAGAACCTCGGGAGGACCATCATCTTAATTGCCTGCACCCTGCCCGCCAGCGACAGAGGCTGCATGTCCCACCTCTTGAAGTCCTCCTCCATTTGTTCTACCAACCGTGTCAGATTAAGTCTGTGCAAGGTTCCCCAGCTCCTAGTGATCTGAATCCCCAGGTATCGGAAGTTTCTTTCCACTTTCCTTAGAGGCAGGCCTTCTATCTCTCTACTCTGGTCCCCTGGATGTATCACAAATAATTCACTCTTCCCCATGTTTAGCCTGAGAAATCCCCGAACTCCCTCAACATTCGCATAACCTCTATCATCCCCCCCCGCTGGGTCCGACACGTATAACAATAGGTCATCTGCGTATAGCAAGACTCGGTGTTCTTCTCCCCCTCTAATCACCCCTCTCCATTTCCTGGAGTCTCTCAACGCCATGGCCAGAGGTTCAATTGCCAATGCGAACAACAATGGAGACAGCGGGCATCCCTGTCTTGTTCCTCTATATAGTCGGAAATACTCCGATCTTTATCGACCCGTAACTACACTTCCCGTTGGAGCCCCATAAAGAAGTTTGACCCAGCTAATAAACCCGTTCCCGAACCCAAACCTCCTTAACACTTCCCATAAATACTCCCACTCCACCCTATCAAATGCCTTCTCTGCATCCATTGCCGCCACTATCTCTGCCTCCCCCTCCACTGGGGGCATAATTATCACCCCTAATAGTCGTCGCACGTTAACATTCAGTTGTCTCCCTTTTACGAACCCTGTCTGGTCTTCGTGCACCACCCCCGGGACACAGTCCTCTATCCTCGATGCCAGTACCTTTGCCAGCAATTTGGCGTCCACGTTCAATAATGAAATAGGTCTATAGGACATGCACTGCAACGGATCTTTATCCCTCTTCAAAATTAGCGATATCGTCGCCTCCGACATTGTTGGGGGTAAAGTCCCTCCTTCCCTGGCCTCATTGAACGTCCTCACCATCAACGGGGCCAACAAGTCCACATATTTTCTGTAAAATTCCACCGGGAACCCGTCTGGTCCCGGAGCCTTCCCTGCTTGCATGCTTCCCAGTCCCTTAATAACCTCGTCCACCCCAATCGGTGCCCCCAGGCCTACCACCCCCCGCTCCTCCACTTTTGGGAACCTCAATTGATCCAGGAACTGCCGCATCCCCTCCTCTCCCTCTGGGGGTTGAGACCTATACAGTCCCTCATAAAAGGTCTTGAACACCTCATTTATCTTTCCTGCTCTTCGCACCGTGTCTCCCTTTTCGTCTCTAATTCCTCCCATCTCCCTCGCTGCTGTCCTCTTTCGCAATTGATGAGCCAGCAGGTGACTAGCCTTTTCCCCATATTCATACCTCCTCCCCTGTGCCTTCCTCCACAGCACCTCCGCCTTTCTGGTGGTCAGGAGGTCAAACTCCGTCTGGAGTCGTCTCCTCTCCCTGTACAGTCCCTCCGGGGTCTCTGCAAATTCCCTATCCGCCCTTAAAATCTCCCCCAGTAATCTTTCCCTTTCCTTGGCCTCTGTTTTCCTTTTGTGGGCCCCAATGGAGATCAGCTCTCCTCTGACCACCGCTTTTAGTGCTTCCCATACCACTCCCACAGGGACCTCGCCGTCGTCATTGACCTCCAGGTATCTCTCAATACAACCCCGCACTCTTGCACACACTCCCTCATCCGCCATCAATCCCACATCTAATCGCCAGAGTGCTCTCTGCTCCCTTTCCTCTCCTAGTTCCAGGTCCACCCAATGTGGGGCATGGTCCGAAACCGCTATGGCTGAATACTCAGCTTCTTCCACCCTAGAGATCAACGACCTTCCCAAAACAAAAAAATCTATCCGGGAGTACACTTTATGGACATGGGAGAAGAAGGAGAACTCCCTCGCCCTAGGTCTAAGAAATCACCATGGATCCACTCCCCCCATTTGGTCCATAAACCCCTTAAGCACCTTGGCCGCTGCCGGCCTTCTTCCGGTCCTTGAGCTGGATCGATCTAGCCCCGGGTCCAGCACAGTATTAAAGTCCCCTCCTAAAATCAAGTTTCCTACCTCCAGGTCTGGTATACGCCCCAGCATCCGTCTCATAAATCCCGCATCATCCCAGTTCGGGGCATATACATTAACCAACACGACCTCCATTCCCTCCAGCCTGCCACTCACCATTACATATCTACCTCCGCTATCTGCTACGATGTTCTTTGCTTCAAATGCTACCCGTTTCCCCACCAAAATGGCCACCTCTCTGTTCTTTGCGTCTAGTCCTGAGTGGAACACCTGCCCCACCCATCCTTTCCTTAACCTAACTTGGTCCGCCACCTTTAGGTGCGCCTCTTGGAGCATAACCACGTCTGCCCTTAGTCCTTTCAAATGCGCAAGCACTCGGGCCCTTTTTATCGGTCCGTTCAGGCCTCTCACGTTCCACGTGATCAGCCTCACTAGGGGGCTACCTGCCCCCCTCCCGTGTCGACTAGCCATTACCTTCTCTAGGCCAGTCCCATATCCCGCCTCCGCGCTCCCACTCGCTCCCCCAGCGTCGCATACCATCCCCGTCCACCCACTCTTTAGCCATTTCTTTTTGGATTTCCGCAGCAGCAACCCAGTTGTCCCCCCCCCCTCCCACGCTAGATCTCTTTCTAGCGTGATTGCTCCCCCCATATTACTTTCGTAAGTCAGCTGACTTCAACTGACCCCGGCTACTCCTGCTCACTCCTCGACCCCCCCGTGTGGGGAACTCCCATCCGCCTTGCGCCTGTCTTCCTGCCATATTCTTTCTGGCGCGGGAACATCCCTTTACCTGACCCGCCTCTTGTGGCGCAGCTCCCTTTCCCCTCCCCCTCCCCTTCCTCATTCTCCATCTATGTCCCGTCTTTCCCCCCTCACCGGCGCCCACATTTCCCAATGTCTCCCCCCTTCCCAATTTACTTCTCAATTAACTTCAACCATAACATTAACAATAACATTTCCTGCAGCATCAGTCCCTCAGTTCCGATCCAATTTCTCCTCTTTGATAAAGGTCCATGCTTCCTCCGCCGTCTCGAAATAATGGTGTCTCTCCTGATACGTGACCCATAGTCTTGCCGGCTGCAGCATCCCGAACTTCACCTTCTTTTTATGCAACACCTCCTTGGCTTGGTTAAAGCTCACCCTCCTTCTCGCCACCTCCGCACTCCAATCCTGGTACACCCGTACCACTACATTCTCCCATCTGCTACTCCGCACCTTTTTAGCCCATCTCAGGACCTCTTCTCTATCCTTAAGGCGGTGAAATCGCACAATTATCGCCCTGGGTGGTTCTCCCGCTTTTGGTCTTCTCGCCGGGATCCGATGTGCCCACTCCACCTCCAAGGGGCCCGTAGGGGCCTCAGCACCCATCAGTGAGCTCAGCATCGTACTTGCATAAGCTCCACAGTCCCCTCCTTCCACACCCTCAGGGAGACCCAGTATCCGAAGGTTCTTCCTTCGCGCTCCGTTTTCTAGGGCCTCGATCCTTTCAGTACACTTTTTATGAAGTGCCTCGTGCGTCTGTGTCTTAACCGCCAGGCCCAGGATCTCGTCCTCATTATCCGTCACCTTCTGCTCCACCACGCGGAGCTCTGTCTCCTGGGTCTTTTGTGTCTCCTTAAGCCCCTCAATTGCCTGTAGCATCGGGGTCAGCACCCCCCTCTTCAGCAGCTCCACGCACCGTCTCAAAAATTCATCCTGCTCAGGCCCCCATGTCGCCTGCGCTTTCTCCGCCGCCATCTTGTGCTTCTCCCTTTCGGTCTCTTCCTCGACGATTCCTCGCGCTGCAGCCGCCGCCGTCGGTTTTTTCCTCCTTCGTTGGGGGGGGGGACTTCCTTCTCACTCACCCCACACCGGGTTGCGTCGCCCAAAAATTTCCCGTTGGGGCTCTTAAAAGAGCCCGAAGGTCCGCCGGAGCTGGAGCCGCCGAAACGTGCGGCTAGCTAGGCATCACCGCAACCGGACGTCCGGAAGGGCTATGGTGAAAGACAGGGGAGTAGGAGTAACTGGGTCATGAGAGCCAGCACAGACATGATCGGTTCAATGGCACCTTTCTGTGCGGTGATTATTCTATGACCATGACTACAGAACTCTGAGCAGGCAAAGCCCATACTGATACACTACAGTCTTCTTGTGACCTTTGTTACCCGCGAATTCTAAGTTTTGTTGTGTTATATCTGACCATGAATTTGAAAATGAAATGAAATGAAATGAAAACCGCTTATTGTCACAAGTGGGCTTCAAATGAAGTTACTTTGAAAAGCCCCTAGTCGCCACATTCCGGCGCCTGTTCGGGAAGGCTGGTACGGGAACTGAACCGTGCTGCTGGCCTGCCTTGGTCTGCTTTAAAAGCCAGCGATTTAGCCCTGTGCTAAACCAGCCAAGAATTTGATTTTCTTCACTGTTACCTGTTAATTCAGTCCACTAGCTAATTAACTTACTTAAACCCTCTGGAGACCTCGAGAGTCAACTTCAAAGTTCTATTGGCTGTGCGAAGACTGTGGTCAGATTATTAATTAAATGAAAACACCACCTCCCATCGGGGAAAAAGACAGCTTCATAATTAATAAGACTCCAGTGACACAAGGTAAAGTAGGTCAATTGAGCCATGGCATGAATTTACAGGCTTTATCTTCAAACATTTTGAGGCAGGGTGCCACAAACAAGATGACTTGCTCCAGCAGTACTCACTCTGCTGAACTGCTGACAAGGCCTTTTGTTAAGCAATTACAAAGCATGTTGTTGCTTCAATAAGAAAAGTGAGAGATTGATGTGGCCACTTCAGGAATGCAACTGGGTTGATGCTTGAGATGTAATTCGGTTTCACCTTTTCTTGGGGGCTGCCTGTGCTGGAACATTAGGTGAGGATAAAATGAGGCTCAGTTGTATAGAAGCCTGTCAATACTCACTGCCGAGGCATCCAAGAATGGTTCCTAGGCTGAGGCAGGGGGCACACAGAGACAGAGCCCAACGTTAGACTTTGAGGGGAGGTCAGCAAAAGGAAGAAAATGTGATTTCTTTTAAACCTATTGAAACTACAGAAAAAGCAAAAATTGTTCGAAACGCCTGTCTGGACAATGACATGAAAAATGTCAACCCTACTGCAGTTTTCCGCTACAACCAAACCTTTGGAAAGACTGTGGCGACACACAACAAGACCTTTAAAATCCTTTTCTGGATTAAATGTTTGTAGAAGCACAATTTCCTGTTTCAATTCCCTTAGCTTATCTGTGCGAAAATGTAAGGTGAATAACATAAAGCTGTTGGTGCTCAAGGTTTCTTAAAGAAACACACTCTCTCTGAAAGACTACAAAAACAAAGCAGTAACTAAAATAAACTTTTAAAAATCGTAATTCTGAAATAATTGTACGAACGCACGATTTATGTGGTGATGGAAAACCACGATTTTCAACCAGAACTGATTGACACAGGACCAAATTTATACAAAGGATAACAGGCAGGCATTTTAGATAAAGTAGACTTCCTAACCAAAATGTAAATCATTCTTTTTTCTTCGCACTTACTGGCATACTTGCGTATTTCCAGAATCGATTGTTTTTGATGCAGTACCTTGGTGAGTAAGTACTTCAATGGTCCTCAAAGTAAATTCAGGTAATGATTTGGAACATGATGCCAGAACAAAAATTATTTATTTTATACCTTGCGATGATCTTGCCAACTTGTTCATTGGGGCAACTGATGAAAACAACAGAGTGGGTTCCAGAAATATAGCTCCCTGTTACTGCTGAGTGCAAATATACAACAATGTTTTTCAGCCCCGGATATAGTAGCAAGGCCATTATCAGAACCTAAAGACCAAGAAAAGCATTAGTTAGTTCATTGTCTAAGCTTTAAGCAGTTACAAGAGTTAGACTGACAGGTTAGCAGATGGCTCCGGAGATTTTCACTCTCACCCTGCAATAGAAAAATCAAGCTCAAACAATTTAGTCTGTCAAGCATCCCCCAGTTTTCGTCCACCGATGTGTCGTCATCGTCGTTCCCCCCCCCCCCCCTCTCCTCCTCCTCCCCCCTCCCCGCACCCTAAAGTTGCTGCTTAGCTCACAAAGTAGGCACGGCCAGAGAATGAATCCTAGATTCTCAGGTCAGATGATTCCACGAGTAACCTTCTGACTTAAAATCATATTTTTATTCTGGTAAACTAACAAGTGCCAGAGGCAGTAGTAACTTTTTAATTAGTGTAGCTTTAAAACAACAGTGGTAGCCTCTTGGTAAAAATGTTTTTTTTTAAGTTACAAGAAAACATCGCACCACTGAACCGGTCGCTTTCCATAACTCTAGTTTCAAATGTTGTCTTGGGCCCGGTCAAGGGCTTTAAATATCGAGGTCAACAGTTTCTCCCTTCCTTTTCCCACAAGTAAAGCGAGAAAAACTCCAGGATGTCCATTTAATGATAGGTTTTAACAGCATCATTATTAATACTGATGATTTGATACAGTGTAATGTCTTGTTGCTGTGTACAGTCCAATTTTTCACCCATATTTGAACAGGTCCCAGAGGCAGCAAAATAATCAAGCCAGAATTTGCAGGTAATAACGGGAAGGCTGCCGATGCTCACTGTTTATATTAAGAGTGACAGAAACATTTGGCATCTGCACATGCAAATACACAATTCTGGAAGTTACTGTCGGATACACTCGACTCCTCCTTCACAGGCTGAGATGTTGCAGTTTTCACCAATGTAACTGGCATACAAATCAGTGTTAAAGCATGAACTTAAATTAATTGCTCCCTATTTTTACTCTAAAGACTGATTTTTAAAAATAAGTGTTGTTCATTCGGGTGTAATTGAGTTTTTAAATAGGTAGAGGCGTTGCGATGGAGAATGCAGCAGGTGGCAGTTAACTGCCAAGCTTTTATTCAAGTTCAAACGAGGCAGGTTGACTCCGGCCAAGGCATTGCCATGGAGGAATGAACTAGGGAATGGCTGTTCCCTCAAGCTTTTGCTTCGGTGAAAAAGGTGCAATGTGTGGACATGCTCCTCATGGCAGGTCTCTGTGTGTGAATATATGTGGCCTCCAATATGCGTAAGTGAGCCACACTGGAAGCACCAGATTATCGTTAGTTGGCTTTCAATGTAATTCTTAGCACAATCAGGATTGTTTGGCAAACGTTGTCCAAATGCAAATCACATCTAACGTTGTACACTTGTGTTTTGAATTTTGTCTGCAAGGACTAGTCGGTTAGAACATAAGAACCAGGAGCAGGAGTAGGCCATCTGGCCCTTTGAGCCTGCTCCGCCATTCAATGAGATCATGGCTGATCTTTTGTAGACTCAGCTCCACTTTCCGGCCCGAACACCATAACCCTTAATCCCTTTATTCTTCAAAAAACTATCTATCTTTATCTTAAAAACATTAAATAGGTTATGGTCAGTACGTTTTCCTGTTGCGAACAGCCAAAGGTTACATGCTGTTTGATATGATAGACCTGTCGACTGGCAGTTCCAAATTCCAACTGGCAATAGGAAAGAGTAAGTCTATGCTTCTAGAGCCCATTAAAATATGGACAGCTTTATTTGAAGGGTGAACAACATTCCTTCGCCGCTGACTGCAAAACTCACTCTGAGTGGAAAGTAGCATTTAATCATTTATATCCAGACTTTTAACTCTCAGTCCAATTCTGGGACAAATATTCATTCAGTAGCGTTTATTTCTAATAATTGATTGCAGTTTTTTTTTTTGCTCACTTAGTTCCAATGACTAATGTAAAAGTGGCAGGAATCAAATTTCTTCCAATCTCAGTTTGCTTGATGCTTATTAGCCATCTACCTGTGTAGCTTACTTTGACCTGCGTAAACTATTCCTCTTGTTGTGTGTACAGCTGCATCAGCTACTTTATGTCTAAGCCTGAGTTACAGGTGATTATAAAGCCAGAACTTGGGGAGCCAAGATAGAAATCTTTCTGTGATTACTTGGTTGCAATGCCATTGACCTTGCCTCTGCTGCATAAATGTATTCTAAGCTAACGAGTGACATCTCGTCAGTGATGTAAATCTCTTTACTTCCTCTTCACTTGAATGACAGAAGATTAATCACAAGATGTATGTGGGCCACTGACAGCTTAAAGGAATAAACAAATAACACAGAAGTGAGAGTCAACACTAAGGTACAATGGATTTTCCGACAACTAATGCTACATCAAACAGTCTTTTGATGAGAGTAAGAACGGGTGTTAATATGTTCACAAGGCAGAAGAATAGTAACAAACTTTGACCATACATGGGCAATTTTAACAAAGGTTTGCTACTTTATTTCTAAAGAATTTGCTACAAAGGAACACTCAAGTTGCGGCAGGTAAGTAAATAATTCAAAGTACAGAGACTGCCAGGAAAAGCACACCATGTGCGATGGTAAACATTTAAGTATAGTGCTAATGTACTTTGACCTGTTCACAAAGCTGTGGGAATCTAGCGCCATGACCTACGTTTGATATTGCAGTTGAAGATGTGTGTATCTCGTTTATCCATTGCTCTCCTCCAGTGGGAGAACTTCAGCAGGCCTTCAACTGTCTAGACAGCTCTGTAATTCCCTAAATAAAGCTCTCTATTTTCCTGACCTCCTTCAAGATATTCCTTAAAATCGATCACTGCGACATATGTTCTGATATCTCAATGTGGCTCTGTATCAAATTCCATCGGATAATGCACCTGTTGAGTGCCTTGGAATATTGTACTTTAAAGGCGCTATATAAATGCAAGTTGGCACTATATAAAGGCACTTTATAAATGAAGTTGGTGATGGTGATGTTAAACTGGGGCACCTTTATTTTACTGCTGTGCACTGACTTGTGCATTCCCCAGTGTAAACTGCCTGACCTGCATTGTTCTGGAGACAGAGGGGGGAAATGTTTTTTATGTGTGGGAGTCAAGCAAAGGCTGATAAGTTCAAGTAACATTCACACCATGCCAGCCTATGACCATCTCCAACAAGAGAGTATCTAACCACCTCCCCTTGACATTCAATGGTTTTACCAATTCCAAATCTCCCAACAGCAACACACTGGGAGTCAACATTAAAGAGAAACTCACATATATATAGCTTTGGCTACTCGAGCAGGTGAGTCAATGGGTATTCTAGGTGATGACCGACATCCTGTCTCACCAAAGCCATTCCATCAGCTATTAAGGCATGTTATGAGTGTGATGGAATATTCTCCACTTAGAGGCGTGGCTGCAGGTGCAAAACTCAATCCCGTCCAGAATAAAGAAATTCACTTGATCAGCAATCTGTTCACGGACGTAAACATCAACTCCCTCCACCTTGCACCATCTACAAGATGTACATAGACATAGAACATACAGTGCAGAAGGAGGCCATTTGGCCCATTGAGTCTGCACCGACCCACTTAAGCCCTCACTTTCCCCCCTATCCCAGTCTCCTAATCTTTTTTGGTCACTAAGGGCAATTTATCATGGCCAATCCACCTAACCCGCAGGTCTTTGGACTGTGGGAGGAAACCGGAGCACCCGGAGGAAACCCACGCAGACACGGGGAGAATGTGCAGACTCCGCACAGACAGTGGCCCAGCAGGGAATCGATGCACCGCAGCAATTCACCATGCATCCTTCAATCGTATCTCCTATCACCAACAAAGGCAGCGGGTGCAGGGCACATGACAATAATGACTTGGAAATAAATTGCCCTTCTTTCATTGCCACTGAGTTTCAAAGGCCTGGACTTCCTATCTTAGCACTTGTATGGGGGAGGGTACCTTCAACTCACAGATGGCAGCGTTTCAAGAAAGCGCCCCCCCCCCCTCTTCCACTACCTTCTCGAGGGCAGCTTGGGGTGGAGAATAAATGCCAGCCTTGCCCACCTCCCAATGCCCTGACGCAATGTGCCTGCGGGTCTTAAGCCAATCACTCCACAACTATTCCTGGGTGAGATTCTATCTTCCAGCTCTTTAACTCTTAATCAAAATTAGGTCTCAATTTACTTTCTGACTACAGCTTCACTCTTTCCCTTCAAACCCTTGACAGGTGTCGCTTCAGCACTCGCCCAGCACGCCCTGTCTTCCCCAACCCAACTCTTTGCACCATGAGGCGTGTCTGCTCACCCATGGGTCCTTATTAAAGAAATGTTCAAGGCCCCTGCTAAAATTTCCTTGCGGCGGGTAATTTCAAATCTATTTTGCTTTCTTCAGTTTTATTATAGATGAGTTATGTTAGACACGGTCGAAAATAGCCCCCGCAGGAATGTTACTGCCCGCTTCAGTCGACAGCTGCGACTCACCAAGGGGACGTGGCCAAACCCTGGGCGCCAGGAGCTTTGGAAGCGCTGCATGAAGCGGCTCAGTGTGGACACAGCACCGAATCAGCCATCGCTGCCCATCGGGGACACGGGGACAGAGCCCAGGGAGCCAGCCAGGCAGTCCCGCTCAGCAGGGCAGCACTGCCACACTTCTCAATATCTGCTTCGTTCGTCCCTCACTCACTCCTGTCCCTCCTGCTCTCCGCTTTAGTCACTCTTGATCTGTTCACTCCTGTTCGCTCGATTTGTATCAGTGTTTCGATCCACTTCAAGTGCGGTTCCGGTTTGCTGGTTTCCTTTAGTGTTTTCTCCTCCCTCTCAGACTCTCTCTCTCTTTCCTGGCGATGACCTGTGATAAGATTATCCTTCCCTCGCTGCCAATCACAAGGCAGCCTCGCTACTCAGCCTTCCATTGCCCACTGATTGGTCTGGTTAATGAGACAGTCACACTGAACTTTTCTATGACTGTAAATAGTGTGGTGACATGCATCACTGTAAATACACAAGGGGTTAATGCAAATACACTAAGACTAAGTGAACACTAGAGGGAGCACCAGAGACATCATGACATGCAGACATACAGCTAATGAACACACAGAATAGGACACGACCAATGGGCAGTCAAGACACCCATAGGTGACACTACCATAAGGGAGCAACCCATATAAAAGGACAGGGCACACATGGGGTGCGATTCTCCGCTCCCGCGACTAAGTGCCCATGCCGTCGTGAACGGCATCGAGGTACACGACGGCGCGAAACGGCCCCAATCTCGACCGATTCAGGGCCCGAAAATGGGCTAGGATCGGGGCCGCGAGAAACTCAGGGGGCGAGTCGCTAAAGCAGCGTCGTCAGTGAGCGCCGGGCATTGGCGCCGCATAAAAACGGCGCCACGTCATCCGCCGCCTAACTGGCGTCACCCGCACATGCGCGGGTTTGCCGGCGCCAACCTGCGCATGCGTGGTTGCCGTCCTCCCCGCAAGAAGATGTTGGATGGATCTTGCGGGGCGCGGAGGAAAGGAGGTCCTCCTTCAGAGAGACCGGTCTGCCGATCGGTGGGCACCGATCGCGGGCCAGACCCCTTGTGAGTGCAACCCCGGTGAAAGAACTCCCCTCGCCCCCCCCCCCCACAGGCTGCACCCCCCCCCTCAGCGTTCCCGCGTGTTCCCGCCGACAGCGACCAGGTGTGGATGGCGCCGGCGGGAAGCCGTCTTTTTGGGCAGGCCGCTCGGCTCACCCGGGCAGGAGAATAGCAGGTGTAGCGGAGAATCGCCATTTTGGGTGTCCCGGGCGATTCTCCGGCCTGCGCCGTGCAGAACTCGACGGGGCCGTTCCCGCCGCTTGGGTGCATCGCGGGAGGGCGTTGTGGGAAAAATGGCGCGCCAGGCGATTCTCCAAACCGGCGCGGGAGCGGAGAATCACGCCGATGCTCTTTCTCTTTCCACAGGCGACACTTATTGAGAGACACGGGGCAGATCGGAAGCAGACTGGTTAGTTAGACTGAGTTACTGTAGCAAGGTTAGCAGGAGAGTTGAACTCAAGTAGTAGAATTGTTAAATGTTCAATAAATGTGTTAAAACCTATCTCCAAGTCTGGGAATCGAACCTGGGACCTTGGTGCTGTGAAGCAACAATGCTAATCACTGTGCTCCCGTGCCATAAAAATACAAGTTTTATTTATTATTTGACATTTAACTGGCAGTTAAAGCCTTAGAGGTCGTGGGCGGAATTCTCCCCCCCCCCCACGGCGGGTGGGAGAATCACCGGGGCGCCGCCCGTGTCCCGCCACGCCGCCCCAATGCCCGCACGCGATTCTCCCCCCCCCCAAACCGGCACAGCGAGAATCACAGCTGGCCGCTGGGAATATCGCCGCTCGCTGTTTTGCAACGGGCGAGCGGCGATTCTCCGGCCCGGATGGGCCGAGCGGCCTGCCCAATATGACGGGTTCCCACCGGCGCCGTCCACACCTGGGGCGTCATTCTCCGACCCCCCAGTGGGTCGGAGAATGGCCGTTGGCCGCCGTGAATCCCGCCCCCGCTGGTTGCCGAAGTCTCCGAAGGGAGAAAAGTCGGCGGGGCGTTAATGGCGCCGCTGCCGCGGAGAATGTCACGGGTCTGCGCAAGGCAGCCGATTTTCGGCCTGCCGATATTCTCCCTTCCGGATGAGCCGAAGTCCCGTCGACGTGATGACCGTTCACGTCGAGGTGAATCAAACCTCCTTTTCATCGGCGTGACCCGGTGCTCCAGGCTCACGCCGACCAGCGTGGAGTTGAGTGACGGCCTGGGGGGTTGGCTCTGGGCAGGAAATGGCGTGGCCGCAGACTGATTGCGTGAGGAGAGGTGTGTCTCGGCTTGTGTGTGTGTGTGTGCGGCGGGGGGGGGGGGGGGGGTGGTTAGAGTAGGCTGGGCTCCGGGGGAGTGCCGGGAGGGGGTCCGTGCTGGGGTGGAGGTTGGGGGTTGGAGGGGGTCCGTGCCGGGGTGGAGGTTGGGGGGGGGCTCTGTGCTGGGGTGGAGGTTGGGGGTTGGAGGGGGTCCATGCTGGGGTGGAGGTTGGGGGTTGGAGGGGGTCCGTGGTGGGGTGGAGGTTGGGGAGGGGGTCCGTGCCGGGGTGGAGGTTGGGGGTTGGAGGGGGTCCGTGCTGGGGTGGAGGTTGGGGAGGGGGTCCGTGCCGAGGAGGGTGATGGAAGGGCAAATGAGTTGGTCCACCTGGCCAGGTGCCAGCCTCCAACAGTTGGACCCATGCGGTCCATGCCACCTGGCTGGGGGGAGGAGGGGATATGGGCAATGATGACATGTCGTCGTTCCCCTCCCCCCCACCAGGCCGTCATGTTTTCAGATCATCCAGCGATGTTGGCCGCCGTGGTGGCAGCCGCTCATGTCTATGTTGCCCTGGATGAGGAGGAGGAGGAGGAGCGTGCCAGAGAGGCGGCGCAGGCTGCCGCAGAGGGGCAGGCGGCAGCCGCCCAGGCTGGAGGGACACCTGACCGACAGGACGAGGAGGGGGAGGAGGACGTCGCGGCCCCATGGCAACGGAGGCACCCGAGGGCGCCCCGTGTGTACCGGCCCCGGCAGTCATACCAGGACCTCACGGACCGGGAATGCAGGAGGAGACTCCGGATGAGCCGGGAAACCGTGGCACACATCTGCCACCTGCTGGCACACCTGTCACCGCGTGGCACTGGCGGGGGACACCCTCTCCCCGTGTCCGTCAAGGTTACGGTGGCCCTGAACTTTTATGCAACGGGGTCATTCCAGGCACCGAGTGGGGACCTGTCCGGCATATCGCAGACATCGGTGCACCGGTGCATCCGGGCAGTGACAGATGCCCTTTATGCCATGGCGCACCGCTACATCCGCTTCCCCGTGGACCGGGCCAGCCAAGATGCCCGGGCCGTGGGCTTCTCTGCCGTGGCCGGGTTCCCCATGGTCCAGGGCGCGATCGATGGGATGCACGTCGCCGTGCGGCCACCTGCAGATAACAGGGCCGTGTTCACTAATAGGAAGGGGACCTACTCGATGAACGTACAGGTGGTCTGCGACCACCGCATGATGATCCTGCACGTCTGCGCCCGTCACCCAGGCAGTGTACACGACTCATTCGTGTTGTCGCGGTCATCCATCCCCGGCATGTACGAGGGACGCCATCCCCGGCTGAGGGGCTGGTTGCTGGGCGACAGGGGCTACCCATTGCGATCGTGGCTGATGACGCCTATACGGAGGCCACGCAATGAGGCGGAGAACCGCTACAATGATGCCCATGTAGCGACAAGGGGAGTGATCGAGAGGTGCTTTGGCGTGCTGAAGATGCGTTTCAGGCGCCTGGACCTCTCTGGGGGCGCCCTCCCGTATCGGTCAGATAGGGTCGGCCGCATCATTGTGGTGTGCTGCGTCCTGCACAACATAGCCCAGCAGAGGGGCGATGTGCCGCAGGCAGAGGAGGGCGGAGTGGAGGAGCAGCAGGAAGAGGCACAGTCCTCCCCAGATGAGGGGGATGGGGGCAATGGTCAGGGCAGACGGGGTAGACACAGGCGGGTGGCTGTCCACCGTTACCGGCTGGCCCAGCGGGCACGGGACAGACTGATAGACGCCCGCTTCACTGACTAGATGGGCGTGGGAATCGGGTAGTATGGCCACAGACCGCACACCATGGCAACAGCCGACCACCCACACCCCCCACCCATCCACCCACCCAGCACCCTCACCCCCCTCCCCAACCCCACCCACCCCACCCGCATGCACACCCCCCCCCCCCCCCCATTGCCGATCCACCGGCGGCACAACGGGCCGGGCTCACACAGTTGCGGGTGGACGCGTGTCTATTGCAGGCCATGGAGGATGATGACAACCCGCCCTGCGATGAGCTCCTGGCTCTACATCGTTGGACTATGTCTGACCCATGGCCACAGTACCACCATCCACCCGGACCATCCCTGCATGCGGCTGTGACACTGCAGCGCACGGTCCCGTCCTCTGCCCGGGGGATGTTGATGGCGGCCCAGGGGGAAGGGGGCAGACTCACCTGGGGCTGAGGTAAGACCACCCCTCACACACACACTTGCGCTCAACGTACATGACACGCCCGCACACTTTGGACAGAGCACAAAGGCAGCTTCGGTAGGTGTAACATTGACTTTAATAACCAAAGGAGTTCATGCACGTGCCCTAGCCCCTAAAACTCATCTGTGCCCTGCACCCGTGCCAACTTACTCAGTGTCTAATTGTTTGGCCTTACGGGCCCTTTGACTACGTCTACGTGGTTCCCCAGACGGTACAGCAGAACTGGAGGTGGACTCCTGTGATTCCTGCCCTCTGACACTGGATCCCTTTGGCCGCCGTTTCCTGGGGCGTCCTGGCCTAGATGGGCCAGGCTGCGGCCCGGGCGACTGGGATGGCGAGCTGCCAGCCTGTCCTGCCCGTTGCCCACCCGATGCACCTGGGACGGAAGGGGGGGAGTCCGAGGTGTCGCGGTGTACCGGGACCTCCCCTACAGAGGGAGCCGGGACGGACCACACCACCTCCTCCTCCCTCGGGGTGCCCGATGGCCCCCAGGCCTCTACATGGGTGGGGGATGCGAATGGACTGGCCATCTGACGCGCCCCTGACTCTGGCGCTGCCAGTCCTGGAGGCCCGTGCTGGTATCGACAGGGGCCTGCAGGTTTGCAGCCATGGAGCCCAGGGTGTTGGCAAACCCTGTCTGTGACAGTGCGACGCCGGCTCGCACATGGCCACTGGCGCCGATGCCCTCAGCGATGGCCTGCTGAGACTGGGCCATGGCCTGCAGAGACTGGGCCATGGCCTGCAGAGACTGGGCCATGGCCTGCTGAGACTGGGCTATGGCGTTGAGCGCCTCTGCCATCTGGCACTGGCACTGGCTCATGGCCTCCTGTGAGAGGGCAGCCATTTCCTGGCCCACAGACGCCGCCTGCACGGAAGGCCCCAGGCCTCGCAAACCGTTCCCCATGTCTGACACCGTCGCAACCATTGCCTCCACCGCGGACGCCACCCGTGCGGTGTCAGCCTGGGTGGCACGCATGACCAGGACCACTCCCAGCTCCTGGACGCGGGTGGACTCCTCCACCTGCGACCGCAGCCGCCGCAAGCCGCCCGTCACCCTCTTCGCTCGTCTCCGGGTCGGTGGTTGCATCGGATCTGTGTGTGGGTGTGGTAACTGCAGGAACCCGGGATCCATCTGGGCGGCAGATGTTCGCTTGGGCTGGGCTGCCCTCCGACCGCCCGGCTCCTCTGCTGCTCCTACCTCCACCTGCTGTACCGGGACGGCTGTGTTGTGCGCACCAGTGAGTGTACCAGACGCCTCATCACTAAAGTGCCCAACCGTGGTGAGTGTTTCTGCGATGGTGGAGGGTGTTGGTGACAGCAGTGGCGTTGTGTCGTGCTCTTCGTCCCACTCTGACTCCATGGCACTTTGGGGTGGGGGTTCGTCTCCACCCATCCACTCTGAGTCACTGTCCGGTATTTCGTCTTCCCGGGTAGGGGTGTCCTGGGTAGTGCTGTCCCGGGTAGTGCTGTCCCGGGTAGTGCTGTCCCGGGTAGTGCTGTCCCGGGTAGTGCTGTCCCGGGTAGGGGTGTCCTGGGTAATGCTGTCCCGGATAGGGGTGTCCTGGATAGTGGTGTCCTGGGTAGTGGTGTCCTGGGTAGTGGTGTCCTGGGTAGTGGTGTCCTGGGTAGTGGTGTCCTGGCTCGGATGTGACGGGGGCCTGTGGCTGCCCCCCTCATCGCTGGGTGGTCGCTCCCGCACGTGACGGGGGTGTCGTCTCCCTGTTGCTCCAGGTCTCTCCGTCTCCCGTGGTGTTCGAGGGGCATCCTGTGGGCGTCGCATGCTGGAGGGTCCGGGTCTCTCCGTCTCCCGTGGTGTGCGAGGGGCATCCTGCGGGTGTCGCATGCTGGAGGGTCCGGGTCTCTCCGTCTCCCGTGGTCTCTGAGGGGCATCCTGCGTGCGTCGCATGCTGGAGGGTCCGGGTCTCTCCGTCTCCCGTGGTCTCCGAGGGGCATCCTGCGGGCGTCGCATGCTGGAGGGTCCGGGTCTCTCCGTCTCCCGTGGTCTCCGAGGGGCATCCTGCGGGCGTCGCATGCTGGAGGGTCCGGGTCTCTCCGTCTCCCGTGGTCTCCGAGGGGCATCCTGCGGGCGTCGCATGCTGGAGGGTGCGGGTCTCTCCGTCTCCTGTGGTCTCCGAGGGGCATCCTGCGGGCGGTGTGCATCTGCGGGGATGGGTGCCTGGACGTTTGGTCCTGCGATACACAATGAAGCATGCATGGTTAGACATCAGGCAGTGATCAGGTGATACGGGGGAGGGGGATATAGGGGAGGGGGGATATGGGGACGGGCTGTCGGTGGCTCACTTGCTGGTGGGCCCCCGACCTCTGCATCAGCAACCTCCCGGTCCTCAGGTCCGCCAGCCAGTTCCAGGGCCCTTTCCTCGTGTACGGTCAGTGGCCTCTCATCAGCGGGGCCTCCTCCAGTCCTCACATGCTCCCTATTGTTGTGTGCGCGCTTCTCCTGTGTGTGTGTGGGGGGGGTGGTGGCAGGGGTAAAAGGCAACAGTGTTAGGCAGGTATATGAATGCACGCCATCGGTTGCGCGTGCATTGCAGAGGTTAAGGTTAGGGCTGGATTCACTTGGGGGTATGGGGATATGGGGGAGGGGGGATATGGGGGAGGGGGGATATGGGGGAGGGGGGATATGGTGGAGGGGGGGATATGGGGGATATGGGGGAGGGGGATATGGGAGAGGGGGGGATATGGGGGAGGGGGGATATGGGGAGGGGGGATATGGGGAGGGGGGATATGGGGGAGGGGGGATATGGGGGAGGGGGGATATGGGGGAGGGGGGATATGGGGGAGGGGGGATATGGGGGAGGGGGGATATGGGGTAGGGGGGATATGGGGGAGAGGGGATATGGGGGAGAGGGGATATGGGGGAGGGGGGATATGGGGGAGGGGGATATGGGGGATATGGGGAGGGGGATATGGGGGAGGGGGATATGGGGGAGGGGGGATATGGGGGATATGGGGGAGGGGGGATATGGGGGAGGGGGGATATGGGGGAGGGGGGATATGGGGGAGGGGGGATATGGGGAGGGGGGATATGGGGGAGGGGGGATATGGGGGAGGGGGGATATGGGGGAGGGGGGTATGGGGGAGGGGGGATATGGGGGATATGGGGAGGGGGAATATGGGGGAGGGGGGATATGGGGGATATGGGGGAGGGGGGATATGGGGGAGGGGGGATATGGGGGAGGCTCACCCTGCCTCCTCTGACGAGGTTGTTCACCTTCTTGTGGCACTGGGTGCCTGTCAGTGGTGTCAGGGCCACAGCGGTGACGGCCTCTGCCACTTCCCTCCACAGACGCCGGCTGTGGCGTGGGGCAACTCTGCGGCCGTGCCCGGGATACAGGGCGTCCCTCCTCTGCTCCACCGCGTCCAGGAGCGCCTCCACATCGCGTGACTCGAACCTCGGGGCTGAGCGACGGCCAGCCATCCAGTCGGGTGTTGCGGTCGGGTGTTCCGGTCGGTTGGGGGGGAGCAGCGCGGCCTTATGAGCCGTCACGCCGTGCAGCGCGTATGACGCTGCACGGCGTGAACCACTGCGCAAGCGCGGATCCCGTTATGTCGCTGCTAGCCCATTTCGGGCCGGAGACTATCGGCCCATTTTTATGACGTGACGCAAGTGGGATTTGCGCCGTTTTTTGCGCCAATCGGCGGACTTTCCGCCGATAACGGAGAATTTCGCCCCTGGTCACTGCCGACAGAAAGAGCACTGGAACGCTGGGGGGGGCGGCCTGTGGGGGGAGGAGGGGGGGTTCCTGCACCGGGGGGGGGGGGGCCTCAAATGGGGTCTGGCCCGCGATCGGTGCCCACCAATCGGCGGGCCGGCCTCTCTGAAGGAGGACCTCCTTTCCTCCACCGCCCCACAAGATCCATCCGACATCTTCTTGCGGGGCGGCCTCGAGGAGGATGGCAACAGCGCATGCGCGGCTTGGCACCAGCCAATCCGCGCATGCGCAGGTGACGTCATTTACGCGGCGCCGGCCGCGTCATTTATGCAGCGACGCTTTTATGCGCCGCCAAGGCCCGGTGCGCGTAAATGACGCGACACCCCTCCTAGCCCCCCTGGGGCAGGAGAATAGGGGGCTGGGAGCGGGCTCCGATGCCAGAGTGAAACACTCCGCTTTTCACTCCGGCGTCGGCACTTAGACTCCCGATGGGAGAATGGCGCCCCGTGTGTTTGCAAATTAAAATATCAGTAACTTCCCTCAAAATGTTCTGTTTCTTTGCAAGTTACTAACATGTTTTGAATATAGTAATTAAGTACATGAGGAGGTTCTGTGAAAATATTAGTTTTTATGTTTGCCATTCAAAAGGCCATTTAACTCTCACATTTACAAATAGTTTCAACTCTTCCTGATAAAACTCTGAAACCATTCAAAGTGAATCAAAAGTAAAAAAAACAGAAACGCTGGAGGAAAAATAAAATCTTGGTGGTTTAGGAGTTATCGTTTCAGGTCCGTGACCTTGTTTCCTCGACACAGATGCCGCCTAACAAGCAATTTCTGTTTTTATTTCTGGTTTCCAGCATCTCCATCACTCTGCCTTTCGATTACAGTAAAGTTTGAAAATGTATTCATTTTAGAATGACGGGAGATAGAGAAATAAACACAAATTGTGGCTGTGAGCAATGTTTAAATTAAACTGATCAGAATGTAGCAGAGTCAGAGTGGGGGGAGTTAAGCCTTAATATCATCACTTTTAATGCTTCTTAGAACATCTTAGAAACTCTAATTTAAGGTCAGCTGCTTGTCTGTGTGGCAGTGTGCAGTCACGAGGGAGACAGTGGTACAGATGAGTAATCTAGAGACTTTGATTAATTCTCTGGAGACATGGGGGGGCGGGGGGGGGGGGGGGATTTTCCGGTCGTTCTCGCCAGCGGCATCTTCCAGTCCCGCCGACAGCGAACCCCCGCCGTGGGGAAGAGGACTCAATGGGAAATCCCATTGACCGCAGCGGGAGCAAATGATTGCGCCAACCTACCACCTCCCACCACCGAGAAACACGACACGCGGGGGAGCTCGGAAAATCCCCCCTGTAAATTCAAATCTCAAAATAGCAGCTGGTGGAATTTAAATTCAATTAATTAATGATCTAGAACAATGAATAAAGAATACAGCACAGCAACAGGCCATTCGACCGTCCAAGCCTGTACCGGTCATGAGACAACCCTTGCCAAAACCCGCAAAACATCCTTGTGCCGTATCCCTCTATACCCATCCTATCCATGTGTTTGTCAAGATGCCTTTTAAAAGGCGTTAATGTATCTGCTTCCACAATCTCCCCTGGCAGCGCGTTCCAATCACTCACCACCTCTGTGTATAAAACCTGCCTCGCACATCTCGTCTAAACGTTGCCCCATGGACCTTAAACCTATGCCCCCTAGTAACTGACCTCTCCACCCTGGTAAAGAGTGCCTGGCCATCCACTCTATCCATGCCCCTCATAATCTTGTAGACCTCTATCAGGTCGCCCCTCAACCTCCGTCATTCTAATGAAAACAATCAAGTCTTTTCAGCCTCTCCACATAGCGAACACCCTCCAGACCAGGCAACATCCTGGTAAGCGTCCACTGCACACTCTCCAAAGCCTCCACATCCTTCTGGTAGTGCGGCGACCAGAATTGTGCGCAATATTCCAAGTGCGGCCTTATCAAGGTTCTATACAAGTGTAACAGGACCTGCCAGTTTTTATACTTGATGCCCCGTCCAATCATAGAATTTACAGTGCAGAAGGAGGCCATTTGGCCCATCGAGTCTGCACCGGCCCTTGGAAAGAGCATCCTACCCAAGCCCACACCCCCACCCTATCCCCGTAGCCCAGTAACCCCACCCCACCTTTTTGGACGCTTTCTCGACTACCTTGTCCACTTATGTTGCCACTTTCAAAGATCTGTGGACCTGCACGCCCAGATCTCTCTGACTCTCTATATTCCTAAGAGTTTTGCCATTTACTGTATATTTCCTCTCCATGTAAGACCTACCAAAATGCTTACCTCACATTTGTCCGGATTAAACTCCATTTGCCATTTCTATGCCCAAGTCTCCAACCTATCTATGCCCTGCTGTATCCTCGGACAATCCTCAACATTATCTGCCACTCCACCAACCTGGTTCCTAATGTCCTTCAGGGAAAGTAAATCTGCTGTTCTTATGGGCAGTCGGGGCCTCATGTGACACAGGACCTACTGCCCTCCAAACTTGCCAAGCAAGCCACTCAGTTCACCACAACATGTTCCAGGACAATTTCAGGTGGGGAACAAATGTTGGCCTTGCCTCTGACACTCACATCCTACGACAGACGTTTTAAAGATGTGTTTGGTGCTTCAAACTCAGTTCTTATTCATAGGCAGCAGTCAAAGTGGGTGGAACAAAATAGTGAACTGAGATAGCTGCCAGAAAGCAGGAAAGACTAGAATACACATCCCATCACAGGCCAATATCTAACATCCCTTGTTTTTCAAAGGTAAAGGGAGACACAAAACCTATCAAATCAGTGGTCCAGCAAATCGGGCTTTGTCTTTGATTCTGTTCTGAGCCGGGTTAAACCATTTAACATTTGAGAAATTCATTATGCTTAGCTTTCTAGTTAGCCATTTGATTCAATAGAATTAACTTGGTCACCATTTTCACCGCACTTAAAGTGACAAATGTTGCATTGAGCAATTAGCAGCAATAGCATGACCTGAACTGGGCGCCTTCATGTTAATTTTTGAAGACCCAGTTTTTCAATTTGCATTCATAGAATAATAGAATTCTTACAGTGACGAAGGAGGCCATTTGGCCCATCGATCTGCCCATACCCTCTGAAAGAGCACCCTACCTAGACCCACCCGCTGTCCTATCCCTGTAACCCCACCGAACATACACACACAGGGTTTTTTTTCTTTCAGCATGGCCAATCCATCTAACCTGCGCGACTTTGCATTGATCCAAGGTGATTAGTTTCTTGTGGCAGGTTACAGTTACCCCTCCCAAGTATGGCTTGTTTTCCTTTCTCTTCTCCAACAAAAGCTTTTCATCCTTTCAGCCTGCGCTTCTATGTAAAAATAAGGGCACTGTGTGTTACCTCCAATTAAAGCCCTATCACCCATTGATGTACAATTTACACAGAGCGTGTGCTTCCATGTAGCTAAGAGCTAAATAGAATTCAGTGGAAAAACAAAAGAAGGAAACGTCTTCAAGAGTTTTGAGAATAATTTTCCCATTAAATTAGTTGTACAGCTGAAGTATTTTCTGAAACAAAACATAGCACCTCATGAATTCTCATGATTAGATTATTGGTGAATAAAGGCAACATGGTGGCGCAGTGGATAGCACTGCTGCCTCACGGCGCCAAGGTCCCAGGTTCGATCCCAGCTCTGGGTCACTGTCCGTGTGGAGTTTGCACATTCTCCCTGTGGCTGCGTGGGTTTCGCCCCCACAACCCAAAGATGTGCAGGGTAGGTGGATTGGCCATGCTAAATTGGAAAAAATGAATTGGGCACTCTAAATTTAAAAAAAGATTATTGGTGAATACAGAAACAGAATTGTTCTAAAAATATTGATGTGAAATATTCGGATATGTCGCCAAATCCCAATTAGTCGGAAATCGTAGCTTCTTTGATAATGGAAAATATGTATTCTCATCACGGAAACAACCCTAGGTATGATAAAATCTAAGCAAAAATGATTGTAGGACAGGTATTCTTCATTCTTATGATAAAAGCATCGGAATATAGTCCATTAAAATGCACTGCATGAAGACAATTCAGGTTTGATGTTAGATGAAATCCAAATTCAAACATGGAATCTTACTCAAGTCCCACCAGGGCCTTGACCTTCCTATCTCTGCAACTTCTTTGAGTCCCACAAGGCTCCGAGATGTCTGCATTCCTCTAACTGGGGCCTCTTGTTTATTCCAAATTTTGATTTGTCCACTATTGGTGGCCATGTTGCCCAGGCCCCGAACTCTGGAATATCCTCATCTATACTTCCCTGCCTCTCTACCTTGCTTTCCTTCTTTAAGCCATTCCTTAAAACGTATCCCTTTGATCAATTAAGGCTTTCAATCCTCTGATCTTAGATCACTTTGCGTATCCTGGAGTCATACTTTCTTTTGTGAATCTGTGATTATGTTGGAGGTGCTGTCTACATATAAATTGCTGTTGTTGTGGTTGCTCTCTGAACGAGATACCTGACATTGAAATATTAGAGGTTTTTGTGGTCGTTTCTGCCACGACCACATTTTAACCTGTGCGGAGAGTTTTAACATGGTGTATGTATGGATTTATTATCTTCTTTCTCCTTCAACAAAGCTGAATGCTGTTTTAGTTCTACGTTTGCTGAAGTATTCCATTGTGTCAGTGAAGAAACGTAATTTTTTTGCAAATGTAGTTAATCACTTTGACAAGTTGATAAATTGTGTGATGCACGATCAATTGCACAAAGACTAAAGTTGGGTACAACTGTGGCTTTATTACAGTCAGATGCGTGGCCTCCTGCTGCAGCTGGCGAAATGGCAGGGCACTGGAGGTCATGCATATTTATACAGTTCTCCGTGGGCGGAGCCAGCCGGCAGGAGCTACCGGCGAACCTGTAGTGCAGGTCCTACCTTACATCCCCTATTACAGTGGATCCCCCCTTTCACCCCCTGTTAAAAATGAGTCCGGCGGGGGTGACGTGAAACCATATACAATTAGTGCAATTATGTACAGTGATAGGGAAAGAAAAGTCCATGTTGACGGTCCGGAGTCCGTCAAAGGTTCAGCAGGTCCGGTGCTTTGGTGCTTCGTCGGGAGCGGCGTAACGGTGGCGGCGAAGTCGGTGCTGGCGGTGGCACCGATGGCGGTGCTGATGCTGGCCAGTCATCGGGGAACTCCGGGAGCGTGCAGAAGTCCTCTTCGTCCTCTAGTGCGGAAAAGGGGAGGGGGGTTGATCTGGTGGGGTCAATATTGGCGGCGCAGTGGGTGGGGGGGGGGGTGTTGGGGTGGAACCTGACGGTGCCAGGTCCCTGGCATGGGGGAGGGGGCGATAGCGGGCGCGATCGCAGCGACTGCGCGGGCCTGGCACAGATCCACGAAGTGGCCCTTTTTACTGCAGGCTTTACAAACTGCAGTGCGGGCTGGGCAGTGTTGGCGGGGATGCTTCTGCTGACCACAGAAGTAGCAGCGGGGACCCCCGGGGTGCGCGGATCGGCGTGCGCCACAGGTGTATTGGGAAGGCAGGGCCCCGGCTGAGGAGGTCGTCGGCGGGATCCAGGAGGGGTAGGAAGGGGTAGATGGGTAGGCAGCGCGGCGGGAGAGGTACGATTGTACGTTACGGGATGCGACTGTCATGGAGAGCGCCAAGGTTTTCGTCTCCGCCAGTTCAAGCATGGCCCCTTAATCGTTCTCGGATGCAGTCCAACGCAATCCCCGTCACAAAGGTATCGCGCATGAGGAGATTTGCGTGTTCGGCGGCCGTGACGGCCTGATAGTCACAGTCCCGGACGAGTGGAATTAGGGCCCGCCAGAAGTCTTCGATGGACTCACCAGGTAGTTGCGAGCGGGTGGCAAGTACATGCCTGGCAAAGAGCGTGTTCGCCTTCTGCGCGTAGTGTTCCTTAAGGAGTTCCATTGCTTTTGTGTAAGTCGTGGCGTCTTGGATCAACAGGAACACGCTGGAGCTCAGTCTGGAGTACAGGACATTGATCTTCTGAGCCTCTGTTGGCGCGGGGTCCGCCGCGTTGATGTAAGCCTCGAAACAAGCTAGCCAGAGAGTAAAGTCTTTCCTGGCGTCGGGTGAGTGAGGATCCAACTGCCGGCGATCGGGCTTAATTCGGATATCTATTCTGTGGAAAATCTGACTGTAATAAATTGATGCACGATCAATTGCACAAAGACTAAAGTTGGGTACAACTGTGGCTTTATTACAGTCAGATGCGTGGCCTCCTGCTGCAGCTGGCGAAATGGCAGGGCACTGGAGGTCATGCACATTTATACAGTTCTCCCTGGGCGGAGCCAGCCGGCAGGAGCTACCGGCGAACCTGTAGTGCAGGTCCTACCTTACATCTCCTATTACAGTGGATCACCACATTGTGCTTTTCAGCAGTGTTGTTGACGCTACTCCAAAGCAACGTGAGGCATGGTGCTCAACACAAAGGAGCATTGTTTCTGTGAATTACTCGATTTGCAATGTGAATAGATCTTGATGACACCACCATTATTGTATTTCAGGAAAAGAACCATCTCAGGATGGAAAAAGTGTTCTGATGTAAATTTTGCCTACTGGCTTCATGTAACCAGGTTGGTTGGCAATGAGTGCATCACTGGAATCCTCAAATCGAACCCAATACCCTGACTACCTGTGTTGGCACACATCACTCCCCCTCCCCCCCCCCCCTCCCACTGATCCGCCTCCACTCCGCCCTCTGTGAAGCCCCAGCAAATCGAGGGAAAATAAATGCCTCCCTACCCATCAGAACCTCGCCTCAGCTTGAAGTCATGTAAGCCCTTCAACCCTGAAAAAGTTTGGAAAAATGATTGGTGGTCACAAGAAGTTACAAGCAAACACCTCGGAAAGACCCGAGACCTCACACAAAGATCATGGACATCCCTAAACCGCATCTGTACAAACCACGGCAGATTTGGATACCTGGTCCTCAAATGGAAAATTACAAGCTCTCCTGTGTGCAACTGTGGTCACGCAGACCAGATCATGGAACACATAACGATTCAAACCCTGACTCATAAAAATGAAGGAGGTATTAAATTGATACATTCTGTCACTCCTGATGTAATATCTTGGCGGCTTAACCACTTTGATGTAAAATTACAATTGTTGCTCCATACTCTTTTAAAAAATATATATTTATTCAAATTTTTCAACAAATTTTCAACAAACCCCCCCAACAAAAAGAAACAAGAACACAACAATCAGAAATTATACATTGGATTTCCCCCAGAACCCCCATATAATATTTAAAAACACAAATAGGGAAAACCCCCCCACCTTCACCCAAACGCCACCCCAAAAGAAATCCCTCCCCCCCCCCCGCCCCCCACCCGCCCATGGGCTGCTGCTGCTGACCTCCTCCTAAAGCTCCGTGAGATAGTCTAGGAACGGTTGCCACCGCCTGAGGAATCCCTGCACAGACCCTCGCAAGGCAAACTTTATCCTCTCCTGCTTGATGAACCCTGCCATGTCATTGATCCAAGCTTCCACACTAGGGGGCTTCGCATCTTTCCATTGTAGCAAAATCCTCCGCCGGGCTACCAGGGACGCAAACGCCAGAATACCGGCCTCTTTCACCTCCTGCACTCCCGGCTCGTCCGATACCCCAAATAATGCCAATCCCCAGCTTGGCTTGACCCGGGCGTTCACCACCTTGGACAAAGTCCTCGCAAAACCCCTCCAAAGCCCATCCAGCGCCGGGCACGACCAGAACATATGGACGTGATTTGCCAAGCTCCCCGAGCACCTCCCACATCTGTCCTCCACCCCAAAGAACCTACTCAACCTCGCCCCTGTCATTTGCGCTCTGTGAGTAACTTTGAACTGTATTAGGCTGAGCCTGGCGCAAGAGGAGGAAGAATTAACCCTACTCAGGGCATCAGCCCACAGACCCTCATCTATCTCCTCCCCAAGCTCCTCCTCCCACTTGCCCTTTAACTCCTCCACCGAGGCCTCCTCCTCTTCCTTCAGCTCCTGGTAAATCGCCGAAACCTTGCCTTCTCCAACCCATGCACCCGAAATCACCCTGTCCTGAATCACACGAGCCGGAAGCAGCGAGAATTCCCTCACCTGCCGCCTCACAAACGCCCTCACTTGCATGTACCTGAAAGCATTTCCCGGGGGTAGCCCAAACCTCTCCTCCAGCGCCCCTAGGCTCGCAAACGTCCCATCGATGAATAGGTCTCCCATTCTTCTAATCCCTGCCCGATGCCAGCTCCGAAACCCCCCGTCCATCCTTCCTGGGGCGAACCGATGATTCTCCCGAATCGGGGACCAAACCGAGGCTCCCACCTCGCCCCTGTGTCACCTCCACTGTCCCCCAGATCTTCAGCGTCGCCGCCACCACTGGACTCGTGGTGTACCTTGTCGGCGAGAGCGGCAGCGGTGCCGTCACCAGTGCCCTCAGGCTCGTGCCCACACAGGACACCATCTCTAGCCTCTTCCACACCGCCCCCTCTCCCTCCATTACCCACTTACGGATCATCGCCACATTGGCTGCCCAATAATACAAATGCCCACACAAATTCGGCAGCGCCAGCCCCCCCCTGTCCGTGCTACTCTCCAGAAACACTCTCTTCACCCTCGGGGTCTTATTCACCCAAACAAATCCCATGATGCTCCTGCTTACCCGTTTGAAAAAGGCCTTGGGGATCATAATGGGAAGGCACTGGAACACAAAGAGAAACCTCGGGAGGACTGTCATTTAGACCGACTGCAACCTACCCGCTAGTGAGAGTGGCAGCATATCCCATCTTTTAAAATCCTCCTCCATCTGCTCCACCAACCGCATCAAATTGAGCCTGTGCAGGGCCCCCCAACTCCTAGCTACTTGGATCCCTAGGTACCGAAAGCTCCTTTCCGCCCTCTTCAGCGGTAGCTCGTCTATCCCCCTTCCCTGGTCCCCTGAATGCACCACAAAGAGCTCACTCTTCCCTACGTTGAGTTTATACCCCGAAAAGTCCCCAAACTCCCTAAGGATCCGCATGACCTCCGCCATCCCCTCCACTGGATCCGCCACATACAACAACAAGTCGTCGGCATACAACGACACCTGGTGTTCCACTCCCCCCCCGGACCAGTCCCCTCCATTTCCTGGACTCCCTCAGTGCCATGGCCAGCGGCTCAATTGCCAGTGCAAACAACAAGGGGGATAAGGGGCACCTCTGCCTCGTCCCCCGGTACAGCCGAAAGTACTCCGACCTCCGCCGGTTCGTAGCCACACTCGCCACTGGAGCTCTATATAGCAGCCTGACCCAACTGATGAACCCCTCCCCGAACCCAAACCTCCGCAACACTTCCCAAAGATACTCCCACTCCACCCGATCAAAGGCCTTCTCCGCGTCCATAGCTGCCACTACCTCCGCTTCCCCCTCCTCCGAGGGCATCATAATCACATTGAGGAGCATCCGCACATTTGTATTTAGCTGCCTACCCATCCCAAATCCCGTCTGGTCCTCATGAATCACCCCCCAGTACACAATCCTCAATTCTTGTAGCCAGCACCTTCGCCAGCAACTTAGCGTCAACATTGAGGAGCGAGATTGGTCTATACGACCCACATTGCAATGGATCCTTGTCCCGCTTCAAGATCAAAGAAATCAGCGCCCTGGACATTGTCCGGGGCAAGGTCCCCCCCTCCCTCGCCTTATTAAAAGTCCTCACTAGCAACGGGCCCAGCAGGTCCACGTATTTCATGTAGAATTCAACCAGGAACCCATCCAGCCCCGGGGCCTTCCCCGCCTGCATGCTCCCCAATCCTTTAACCAGCTCCTCCAGCCAATCGGCGCCCCCAAACCAGCCACCACCTCCTCCTCCACCCTCGGGAACCTCAGCTGATCTAGGAATCGTCGCATCCCCTCCCCACCCGCTGGGGGCTCAGACCTGTACAGATCCCCATAGAAGTCCCTAAATACCTCGTTTATTCTCACCACACTCCGCAACGCACTCCCACCTCTATCCTTAACTCCACCAATCTCCCTCGCTGCCTCCCTCTTACGAAGCTGATGTGCCAGCATCCGACTCGCCTTCTCCCCATACTCATACGTCGCCCCCTGTGCTTTCCTCCACTGTGCCTCTGTGTTCCCCGTGGTCAACAGGTCAAATTCCTTCTGGAGGTTCCGTCGCTCCCTAAGTAGCCCTCCTCTGGGGCCTCTGCATACCTCCTGTCCACCCTTAAAATCTCCCTCTCCCTCCCCTCTCTCGTCTCCCTGTGGGCCCTAATGGAGATTAGCTCTCCCCTGACCACTGCCTTCAACGCCTCACAGACTACCCCCACCTGCACCTCCCCATTGTAGTTGGCCTCCAAATAACTTTCAATACACCCCCCACCCGCCTGCACACCCCCTCGTCCGCCAACAGTCCCACATCAAGGTGCCACAGCGGGCGCTGGTCCCTCTTCTCCCCCAACTCCAACTCCACCCAATGCGGGGAGTGGTCCGAGATGGCGATGGCCGAATATTCCGTTCCCTCCACTTTCGGAATTAGCGCCCGACTCAAAATGAAAAAATCTATCCGGGTGTAGGCTCTATGGACGTGGGAAAAGAAGGAAAATTCCCTGGCCAGCGGCCTGGCAAACCTCCATGGATCCACTCCTCCCATCTGGTCCATAAGCCCCCTGAGCACCTTGGCCGCAGCCGGCCTCTTACCCGTCCGGGACCTAGAACGGTCCAGTGCTGGGTCCAGCACCATGTTGAAGTCCCCCCCCCCATTATCAAGCTTCCTACCTCCAGATCCGGAATCCGACCAGCATGCGTTTCATAAATCCGGCATCATCCCAATTCGGGGCATGTACGTTCACCAGTACCACCCGCACCCCCTGCAACCGACCACTCACCATCACATATCGACCTCCATTATCCACTACAATATTCATTGCCTCAAACGACACCCGCTTCCCCACCAGTATTGCAACCCCTATGTTCTTCGCATCCAGCCCTGAATGAAAGACCTGCCCTACCCATCCCTTTCTCAGCCTAACCTGATCTGCCACCTTCAGATGTGTCTCCTGGAGCATAACCACGTCTGCCTTAAGTCCCTTTAACTGCGCAAACACCCAGGCCCTCTTGACCTGCCCGTTCAGGCCCCTCACATTCCAAGTTGTCAGCCGGATCGGGGGGCTACTCGCCCCCCCCTTCCCCCCCCCACTGCCGACCAGCCATCTCCTTTTCTAGGCCAGCCACGAGCCCGCGCCTCCCGCACCCTCCAGTCCCCCAGGCGGCGGACCCCCGCCCACTTCTCTTACTTCCAGCTCCCCTTTGGCCAATGCAGCAGCAACCCAGTCCCCCCCCCCACCCCGGCTAGATCCTCATCTAGCCAATTTGCTCCCCCATGACACTCCAGTAAGTCAGCTGACTCCTGCTGACCCCAGCCTCTCCCGCCATTCCATCGACCCCCCAGTGTGCGAATCCCCCCACCCCTTGGCAGTCAGTGTGCGCTCCTGTCCAGCACCCCCGGCCCCACCCCCATCCTTCCCTAACGCGGGAAAAAGCCCGCGCTTTCCTGAGCCGGCCCCGCCCCCTCTGGCGCAGCTCCTTTTTGCGGCCTTACCCCAACTCCCCATCCCCGGGCCTCCAACCCCCCTCTTCCTCCGTGGGTCCCTGCCCCTCCAACACCGACGCCCACACTCTCCCACAGCCCCCACATCAAATCCATTCACCCATCCCCACCCAGCACTCAAATAAAAAGAACATTCCCCAAACACAGTAAACATCCCCCCAAGACAAACCCTCAATTTGAGTCCAACTTTTCAGTCTGGATAAAGTTCCATGCCTCATCAGGCGTTTCAAAATAGTGGTGCCGATCGTGGAACGTGACCCCCAATCGCGCTGGCTGCAGCATCCCGAACTTCACCCCCTTCCGATGGAGCACCGCCTTAGCCCGGTTGAAACCAGCCCTCTTCTTAGCTACCTCCGCACTCCAGTCCTGGTAAATTCGGATCTCCGTGTTCTCCCACCTGCTGCTCCGCTCTTTTTTGGCCCATCTCAGGACACACTCCCTGTCCACAAAGCGGTGGAACCTCGCCACTACAGCCCTTGGCGGCTCGTTGGCTTTGCGTCTCCTTGCCAGGACCCGATGAGCCCCATCCAGCTCCAGGGGCCTCGGGAAAGCTCCCGCGCCCATCAGCGAATTGAGCATCGTGCTTATATATGCCCCGGCATCGGGCCCCTCCACTCCCTCAGGGAGACCCAGAATCCGAAGATTCTTCCTCCTCGAACTATTCTCCAGGCCCTCGAATTTTTCCGCCCACCTCTTGTGCAGCGCCTCGTGCGCCTCCACCTTCACTGCCGGGCCCAAGATCTCGTCCTCGTTCTCCGAGGCTTTTTGCCGCACCTCCCGGATCACCGCCCCTTGGGCCTTCTGGGTCTCCACAAGCTTCTCAATCGCCGCCTTCATTAGTGCCAGCATTTCTGTCCTCAGCTCCTCAAAGCAGCGTTTAAGAAACTCCTGCTGCTCCTGCGACCACTGCGCCCACGCTGCTTGGTCTCCACCCGCCACCATCTTGCTTTTCCTCCCTCGCACTTTTCGCTGCACCAGGATCACGTTTTTAACCACTCCACTCCTGGTCCAATCCATATAATGTCGGGGGGACCTTGCTGTCACCTTCCCACACTGGAAGCTGTCGAACAATTGCCGTTGGGGCCCCTCTGAAGAGCCCAAAAGTCCGTTCCCGGCGGGAGCTGCCGAACATGCGACCTACCTAGGCATAGCCGCAAGTGGAAGTCTGTTGCTCCATACTCAGCCACGCAAGAGAAGAAGAAGAAGACCAGGTTGGTCAATTCCACAGAATTATTGAATTTTATGATACAGAAACAGGCCATTTGGTCCATCACCGGTGCTTTCGTTCCACTGGAATCACTTGGTTTAATCCCTTTATTGAAGCAAAATACTGCAGGTGCTGGAAATCTGAAATAAAAGCAGAACGTTTTGTAAATGTTCAGTGTGTCAGGCAGGATGTGTGGAGAGAGAAACAGATTTCAGGTCAACTATCTTTAATCAGAGCAGTTCCGATAAAAGACCATTGAACTGAAAGTTTAATGTTATACTGCCTCAGAAGGCGGTGGGAGAGGGGGGGTCAGGGGATGTTTTTAAGGCGGAGGTAGACAGATTCTTGTTAGGCAGGGGTATCAATGGTTATTGGGGGTAGATGGGAATGTGGAGTTTGAAACACAAACAGATCAGCCCTGATCTTATTAAATGGGCGGAGCAGGCTCGAGGGGGCGAATGGCCTACCTCTGCTCCTATTTTATATGTTCCTTATAGATAGAATAGTTCATAGAATCCCTACAGTGCAGAAGGAGGCCATTCAGCCCATCAAGTCTGCACGACCCTCTGAAAGACCACTCTTCCAAGCCCATTTTGCTTTCCAATCAGTTTCATGATACAGCGTAGATTCCAAAAGCAAATACATTCTAGTTGTGATAGTATAGGAGGTCTGGGGGTGTCGGTGCCGCACAATTACATGCAATAGGTGAGGTTCACCACTGCCCTCAACTTCTAAATCTTAGTATGTTTAAACTCCAACAAAACTGTTGTAACAATCCTCACCGGGCCCACGGGGATACCCTAATCGATCTCCCCATGGGACCCGTGGAATACAAGGTTCCCCGCTAGTTGGCAGAGGCCCGCCCAGCTGGGGCTCATAATTACACTGTATAAAAGCCGGCCCGGGAAGGGACCGGCATGTTGGTAGTCCCAACAGACACTTATCCTGTGTGTGTATACACCACCATAGCAGCCATTTCCTTTGACCGTGAACAAACTCCCGTTTACTCAACTCCTTGGCCTGCAGGGTCTTTATACTGGCGATGAGGAAAAAGCAGTGATTACGATTCAGGACGTCCCAGCTGAGTTGGTATATTACCGAGCAGCAATGTGTTCGATAGAGTTTGAAAATGCCGCTTGTTGTAACCCGTATGGGATCCACGGGAATGGCACAATTGATCTCCTCATGGGGTTCGTGGAATAAGAGATTCCCCACTGAAGGATGGAGGCCCAACAGCGGAGCTCGGTAACTCCACGGATAAAAGCTGGCCCAGAAGGGAACCGGCATCCTCGGATGGTCCTGGCTGGGATTAGCTGTATTCCCGCCGCCTTACGGCTTTACTTTAGTTAGGAATAAAGTATTCTGTTCCAAACCTCCTTGTCATTACAATGCCGCTCTTTGGAAAGTTAGAGGCCTTCGATTTAGGCCTGGAAGATTGGGTCCAATACGCTGAGAAAAAGCGGTATTTCGTCCAGGCTATCGGCATCAATGGAGAGGACCGATGGAAGGTAATCCTCCTGACTGCCTTCGGGGCCTAAACCTACGGCATAATTAAAAGCCTCACCTACCTGGCTGCCAGGTTCATCCTTTGATGAACTGGAGGAGTTGGTATCTAATCATTATGGCTTCACTGGCACATCAAATTGGCAAAGAAAATCTCAATCTTTTCTTACGATAATATGAGCCTGTGCCCCGTGCTCCAGATTTAGCCACATTTTCCAGTATCAACCCAGTCATTTTTCACATTGGCATGTGCCTTCTATTTGCTAGGAACATAGTCAGATTTTGGATTCTTGCAATGCATTCATACATCACATTTAGCATCTTCACAAAATGGAACCCCTTTCGATGGCAAGTAAGATGTTCAGTAAGAAGTCTTACAACACCAGGTTAAAGTCCAACAGTTTTGTTTCGAATCACTAGCTTTCGGAGCACTGCTCCTTCCTCTGATGAATCAACATTCACCTGAGGAAGGAGCAGTGCTCCGAAAGCTAGTGATTCGGAACAAACCTGTTGGACTTTAACCTGGTGTTGTAAGGCTTCTTACTGTGCCCACCCCAGTCCAACGCTGGCATCTCCACATCAAGTAAGATGTTGTGTGATCAGGGTTGGTGGAAATGACATTGATTTGCCAGGCCTAGCTGCCTAACTCCAAAGTCTGGTTGTTTCAGATCCAAATTATGAATCCCAGACCACAATGGAACATATTGTCCTTCCCAAAGGTGAAGTCTGAAATGATTTTAATGGTCTAAAAAATCCTCAACTGTCGTGAGCAGTACGTGTCCAGATATCACCATGAAGCCATCAAAGGAATTCTCGTGAGCTTATACTCGGCTTTGGAAGTGCCTGTGTGAATGGGACCCAAACCTGGCTGACCTTGAGAGCAGTTTGCTGTGGGTTGTATCAATGGAGTCCAAATGAATTGTTATCTTGGTGCAGTCTCCAATAAATACATTTCCTTTTATTGTTTACGTCTTCAACAGCAATTATTTTCAATTTGGATCTAATTAAGTTGCTCATTAACAAGCCCATTCCCTTTTCTGCATTAGTCATTGTTTTAACTTGAAATCTATTTGTGAGTTCATAGAACTCCTACCTGTTCAATTCAAATTTAATTCTCATGCACCTTTTGGTTTTAGGGATTGACTGATGCAGAATATTATGTGATGAAAATGAAAAAAAAGTAGGACAGGCGATCTCTATAAATCATCTGGATTGAGGGCAAAAGATCATTTTTCACCAGTGTTGAGTTTAGTTCAGTCAACACAAACTGACACATATAAACGCATGGGACCCTCAAACCCTCGCTTATTTTCTGTGTTTTTTTACACGTAGATTTACGACCACGGCCATTGGATATAGGTGTAAACATTGTCTCAGGGTGGCAGTATAAAACCATCAGATTGGCTTTTGGTCGAAAAGAAATCATCCATGTAACCAAACAGATTACGCATAGAGCTACTCTTTGTCACAAGCGCTTGAATATTCTGGATGGAAGAAAAGGTGAATGACTTACTTCTGCATATTCATCAGTATCTGTGTGGTGGGAGGTGGTGGCAAAGAGGACCTAGGGAATCCAGAGACCTAGGGTAATGCTCTCAGGACCTGGGTTCAAATCCCACCATTGAGGATTATGAAACTTGAATTTTAAAAAATTGAATTAAAAGTCTCCCGACGACTATGAAACCATTGTTGATTGGTGTTAAAAATATCCCTAATATCCTTTAGTGGAAGGAAATCTGCTATGACTCCATATTCAGCGATTGTAATTTTTTTTTAGTTTTCACCTTTAATTTTGCAACCACTGTACATGAAGGCACAACCGGTCAATGCACAAGATTTTCTCATGACCAGCATCTGAGGTGCCTCTAAATTGTTGGTCTTAGAAAAAGATATATAAATGTAAAGTGTCAGAGTCCATTTGTCATGTAAGATTGAACAAAGCCTGATCAGTACTGCTCCTCAGCTGTAGTTCACTTGACCGTCCGCCGCATCTTTTGTCTTTTACGCTGCAGCCTACACATTCGCGTCACTTAACTCTTATGTCAATAAGGATCTCAAAATCCCAGAACCAAAAGAAAACAGGGCCTTCATTTGACAGGCATTATTAGGGTTTGGTTTAATTCAGTTGAATCAGATTTATCTGCATAGAATGATCAGAGCAGGACTCGAACATGCAGTTTTCTGATAACATCACGGGTAATGCCAAAGTCAGATGCCTTATTCATTAGGCCAAGCGGCCATCACACAAAGCATTAGCCTGTGTATCTGGATTGCTACTCCAGCGATATTACCGCTACACCACTGTCTAGTTAAATGTCGAAGTGTGATGGTTAGATTGCTTCTTGTTGGGATAGTCATTGTCTGTCACCTGTGTGACATGAATGTTACTTGCCATTTACCAATCAGGGGGTAGTGTTGTGGAAATCATGGGGGACCTTGGCCATGTCCCTGCTTCATCTAATTAGGCAAGGAGCGCCAATGATGGCCAAGGTGAACAGGTCACAACAGGTAGGAAATAATGGATGTCATTTTCTTGGGGGCAATGTTTTGGTGGAGGACCCTCTTTCTCCCATTTTAATGTAAGACCGTCAGACCACAAGAAATAGGAACTGGAGTATGCCATTCGGCCCCTTGAGCCTGCTCCACCATTCAATAGTGGAGTTCCAAAGACTCACCACCTCCCGAGAGAATAAATTCCTCCTCATCTCAGTCCTAAATCAGCACCCTTTTATTCTGAGTCAGCGCCCTTTGGTCCTAGGCTCTCCCATGATTCAACCAAACCCCGCGAGATGTCGTGCTCTGCACCTCACCCTCGCTGGGCAAGATCCAGATACGTATATCTAAATGAGCCATTAGGCTCATTTAAATATGCACGCGGCGGATTCTTCCGGGACATAGCGGCCTCGCCCGGGCAAATTTGTCAGGGTGCTGTTTCCACACAAACATGGACCAGGCTTAATGGCATATGGAGGGTCTCCGAGGCCTTTGGAGACTCCTGGGTGGTCAGGGACTAGGTAGGGTGGAACCTGGCACACCTGCTGGCACTTGGGCAGTTTGGCACTGTCAGCTAGGCACCATGGCACTGCCAGCGTGCCCAGTTGCCAGGGTGGCACTGCCAAGGGTCAGGGCCTAAGGGGGCCCTGCCGATGAAAGGATGGGAGTGTGTAGGGAGGGTATGAAGGAGCCTCATAAAGGTTGGCGGTGTGAAGTAAGAGGATCTAAAGGGGGGGGGAAACCTGAAAGGTTTGGGGGGGGGGGAGGCCTGAAAAGGGGGGCCCTCAGTGCCCCATAGTAGGGTGTCCTCACATGGGGGGGGGAGGTAATGTCCATGTGTGCGGGGGAGGGGGGGTGACATTGTCATGGGTGGGGGGGTGTGGGGGCCTTCAAGCTCACTCAGAAATCAGGCCATCCTTTCAAAATGGCGGCCCGATCTCTGCGGAGCCAGTCTTGCCGTTCAACCCCCACTGCTGAAAAAAATCTCTAAATGTGGGCTGCACTGCCATGGTGACCAGGTGGCACTGCCAGCTGGCAGGGGCCCTTCCAGGCTACCAGGTTGGCATTGCCAAGATGCCAAGCTGGCATTTTGCGTGCGGCAGCGATCGGGCCGGGGGTGCCCTGCGTGGGTGTTGGTAAGGTGCAGGGGGCCCGGAGACACCCTCTCATAGTGAGTTGGGGCTTGAGAAGGGTGTCGGGGATTGCATCAGGGGCTTCGTAGATCAGGACGCCTCAGTGCAGAAAACGGGACAAAGTGCGGCCTTTGCCCCCTATCTAACCCGAGTGCCATTCGATAGCGTTTCGTTTCTCGGCCAGCCTTTCAAAATGGCAAGCGCCATTTTGCGGCTAAATGCACTCGTTACGGGACTGTGTTCCCATTTAGTTCAATTGCGCCCTTCATAAAAAGAAAATCCTTGCCTGTGTGTCCAAAATGGGAAACAAAGTTACATTTATCAATGGCATCCCTTAACTTGATGGACATTAAACAAATCCTCTCCACGTCCTCCCTCCCCACCACATCTCATTGCAGTAGCACAAACAGCTCATCTGCTCCCTCAACAAGGCACACACACACACACACTCAATTCCTGGAAATGTTGTTGTTGTATTTTCCTAGCCTTGGCTTCTGCACATAAAGTTTGAGAATATAAATAATTGTTGGGGTAAGCATGGAACACAGCTATGTCTGATCTTGATTAAAGAAGAAAAACTGATAGCATCTTTCTATAAATAAGTGACTTCTATCTTGTGGGTGTTTAATGAGCTTAGTTTCAGACTGTGAGCAGCTCGCTCTACAAAAATATAAGACACTTAATGAAGCTGAAAGTGTTGGTAGCAGATGTAGCTGTGAAACCACATCTGGAGTGGCGGGGTGTTATTAAATTCTTCAACTTCAAAAATTCCTAGTAGTTAGAGTATCAGAAAATCTAAGCTTCAAATTGAACTGTACTATTCAATGTATAAGATCTTTTCATGACCAGCATCGGAGGTGCCTTAAAATTGCTGCCCTTAGAGAAAGATGCGTGAACAGAAACGTCAGAGTACATTTGCCATTTATGACTCAACAAAACCTGATCTGTGCTGCATCTTCAGCAGCCGTTGGCCTGGATCTCATGGGTATTCATGAGCTGCTTCACTGTTTGATTACCAGGTGATCAAACATCAGTATACCTTTTAGTTTTCTAAATTTTGTAACCATTCTTTAAACATTCTATAACAAGCTATTGTATAAATGAAAATTGCCGTATACCGTACTGCGCGGATGTTGGAGGGGTGCATTTTGTTAAATTGCCCTCACTGCTGGGGAGGTGTAGCTAAAGTTAGTTCAGTGATGGCTTTTTGCTGTGGATCCGCATTGTGGATGCTCAATGCAGGACGATGGAGACAAGGATGGGATTGGGATTTTTTCCCCCATTTCATTTGAGAAATTATGGAGGAAAGAACATTGTGCACACTTTTTAAAACTCTTAAGTTGATTTTGAGTATGTTTAAGTGATTTTGAACGATTGCTCCAAGCGCATTTATTGGGCTGGATTCCCCGTTCCTGAGTCTAAGTGCTGGTGCCAATGGAGAATCCGTGGAGTTCCACGTCGGAAAAATCAGCGCCACGCCCACACCGATTCCGCTACCGGTGGGGAGCCAGCACCCTCGCCGCGTGGAACACCCGTTGAACACACGGAAAGCGGTGCTGGAATTGCCGGGTCCATGATGAACACGGGCAGGGCTGACAAGCTGCAGCCGCGCGTTCACTATACACCTCCAAGCCGCACCTCCCACCCACCGATCGCGCCCGAAAAGTTGGCACCGGTTGTGCTGGACCGCGTCCCCGGCCTACAGCCCAACTCCTGGCCACCCCCCCACCCCCCCATCACTGTCCCCAGCCCTGGCAGAAGCCCCCCCGGCCGTCGGAGGCAGAGCATCGCGGGTGGGCCCGCTAATGAGATGCGAACGCGGTTGCAACTACGCACGGCCTGCGTCGCGATGACACCATTTTCACGGAGCATCACGATCCGGCGCCAAACCGGCACGTTTTCAGAGTTGGGAGCTATCCTCCATCCACTCGCATGACCCAATTTCGGTGTCGCCCACCAGATAATCCCGCCCATTGTATTCATGAATGTGTGAGAGTCAACAAAGCATATAATCAAAACGAATTGGCATATTTGGGGACAATGGGGGAATTCACCCCTAAGAAAGAGGACTGAAGTAATTGAGAACATAGGTTGTACATTTGCGTGAAAGCGAATAAAATAGGCGATGAGGACAAAGCAAATGTTTCCTCACCGCGATGGAACCAGATGCTTTTGAGGTTGTGGCAAACTAGTATTGCCCGCGAGACCCCAGTACGATGAACTATTCTGAACTTAATTAAATTTTGGACCCATATAATGGCATGACTAAGGAAGCCGTTGCCAAGTGAGATTGTTGCAAGAGTTAGAAGAACTCTACCCCCACTGTTTGGCGCGAATTTAACCTTCTTATAGACACACTACTGGAAGCCTAAAGAAGAATGAAGTACAAGCCAAGCTTTTGAACAAAGCTGACATGGAAGGAGGCCGGTGATTAGGCCACACCCATGGACATGGCAGGAAAAGATTGTTGCAAGTTGCAAAGGAGTTCTTTTCCTGAGCTGACAGGCAAGGTCCACATATGATTTCAGTGAGATCCAGGCAGCAGAGTTCAAGGTCACAGCCAGAAATATAGATATTACCATTGCCATTGCAGCTACCAATCATTTAAATGTCCCCATTCCCAGTCAAAGCTCTATGCCTGTGGGGAAGTCAGTCATATCCAGATGTCATTGAACTGAACGATCAAGAGTTGCATGCGGGGCGATGGGAGTAAAAAGGCTGAAGACGAATTTCAGCATCCACAATTTAAAAATTAAAGTCAAAGATTCACAACTTACTTTCTGCATTGATATAGCTTCAGCAGTGCCTGTTATATCAGGAGAGTACAAGAAATCCCGAAGTCACATTCCCTAACACACAACCAGAATGGAACTAACGACTTATTCTAATAACAGTATTTCAGTGTCAGGTAAAGTTAGTATCCGGGTCAAGTATGCCAATGCATCCTATTGTTTGTTACTGGTAGGTCTCGCTGGGAAGGAATTGGCTGAAGAAATATGTTAAACTGGGCAGTGCTATTTGCAGTAGAGATCAGTAAGCGTGCACTTGTCATTGAGGAAGTGCTAAGAAAGCACAAAGTGGTCTTTGAGCAAGGAGGAGCAAATGATAAAATTAGCCACAAGTACACTATTAAAGTCGGTAGATCTTGCTAATATGGGCACACTTTAAAGATTCCCCATGAAGACTGATTTATTTCTAACCACTTGAGTTACCTGTGAATTACTTTGCATACACAAATGAGATGTCAGTGTCTCCGAGAGAAATTAGTAAAATAAACTTTTACGGATGTGGTGATCAGTTAGAGATTTAATTATGTCATGAATGACTGGCCTAAAGATTGTGATGATGAGAAGCGACAGGAGTATTTCACACATAGAGATGAACTGAGAGTGGATCGAGACTTTCTCCGATGGGGTTTGAGAGTCATTATTCCGCCAAGGTTTTGAGAGATAGTTGGAGGAAACTCATCAAGAACATAAAGAGAATCCATATCAAAGCAGTAGCAAGAGGCTATTTTTGTTATCAAAAGGTAGGTAGAGAAATCTACAAGTTGGTGAAAAGTTGGGGTGTGACTCAGAATGGGAGGTGACCCAACCAAAGTTCCTTTCATTCTATTTTCAAACACAAAGGGCGCCATCTAATGGAAAGGTTTCTAAGTGCAGTAGCGAACGGGAACAGACGAACGGGAACTGACCCGGCAAGGCCATCACCGGTGCCTAACTTTAATCGGGGCACTCTATGTTGCCCCACGGGCTTCATGCTGGAAAGACTGTCCCACCAGCTGATTAGTCTATACCATGCTCGGCAGCTCCACATTGCACGAGGGGGAGTAGCAGTTAAACCAATCCCGCAGGACAAACCCCAGATGGTACGTTGCCATACAACCTCGCAGACCAGCTCCCTGATTAGGAAATGCCAACCTGGCTAGATTGTTTGATGCGGTGGAGTCCAGGTGGGATACCCTGTTCCCCCAAGGGGGTTGGAGGGTCAGCCACAGGCAGCCAGTGCCATCTAAGAGGCAGTGGCAGCGACCGTCAGCACGGGGAGTGTCACCTGGAGGTCCACCACCCAGTGCTGCAAGAAGCTCATCGACCTCCACTGGGCGAGTTGGCACAGTTCCCTGGCACCAGTCCCATCATGGCCCTGCGATGGGACTGCACTAACCCACCCTCCCCCCAAGCACACCAATGCATCTATTCCCCAGTATACCCTGGCACCCACCTGCACAACCCACCCATTCCCAGCAATGGTGCCCATGCCTGACCTCCGCCATACTCCCCCGCCCGGCAGTGCATGAAGCGTGTGACTCACGATGCCCACTCTCTGTTTCCCCATGAGAGGTTGGCTCCACAACAGATGGGAAAAGGCCTAGATGGGCTGCGGGGTGCTGGACATCAGAGCCCTTACCCCCTGTGGTGATATGCATCACTGTAGATACACAAGGGGTTAATGTAGATACACTAGGACTGAATAAACACTAGAGGGAGCACCAGAGACATCATGACACACAGACATTCAACCAATCGGTCAGTAAGATAGGACACGACCAATGGGCAGTCAAGACACACCCAGAGGTGACACTACCACAAGGGGGCTACCCATATAAAAGGACAGGGCACACATGCTCTTTCTCTTTCCATAGGCGACACGCAGAGAGACAGGGCCAGATCAGGAAGCATCACACCCACCGCATGGATTAGAGCAGACTGGTTAGTTAGATTGAGTTACTATAGTAAGATCAGCAGGAGAGTCGAACTCAAGTAGGAGAATTGTTAACTGTTCAATAACTGTGTTAAACCTATCTCCAAGTCTGAACCTTCCTTTGTCAGAGTGTACATCAAGGAAACAGCTTATGCTACATGAAGAAGCATAACACAACATCCCCTTCGAGGAACAGGCCCTGGATGTTGCAGGGATGGCCGAGGACAGATCTGTCACCGACATCGAGGTTGGCCTGTGCTGCAGAGGGGAGTATCCATTGCCCCCCACCCAGTCACACGTGAGTTGATCATGCCAGAATAGTGATCCTTCCCTCCCATTGTCCTTCTCCTGCAGGATCTCCATCCGATGGTGCCCCACCCCCTGCCACCCACGGAAACACCTTGGAGGACCGTTCCAAGGATGCCCCCATTGAGGCGTCACAGCTGTCATCCCCACCCTCCACCAAGCTCAAAGACACACACGTCAGTGGCTGAAAATAGTCCACAGGCCTCTGGGGCACAATCTGGTGAGTACAACACAGTTGCTGATGCACATCGGGTGGAGGCAGGAATGTCGAGGGGGGACAGCAGTCAGAGATCTGTAGGATTCCAGGACCCAGGTGGGACCTGTTAGATTCCGAGCCTCTGGACCAAGTTATTCCGAGGCTGATGCAGACGCTGGGGTGTGGCTGTGATATTCAGAGGGGGATGTCAGCGACATTCCTGCAGGTCCATAGCCGATTGGAGGAGTCCCAAAGGCTATTGGTGCAGGAGATGGCACCGAGAATGCTTGGCACCGAGGCCAACACTGCTAGGGTGGCGGCCACAGTAGAAAGCCTGGAGCATGTTGTCAGCACCATGAGTAGTGGTGTCCAAGGCATTGCCCAGTCAGTGATGGCCATGGCTGAGCATCTCAACAGCACGTCCCATTCACTGGAGGACATGTCCCTGATGCAGGTGGACCTTGCCGAGGCGCTGTGAAGCATGTCCCAGTCTTCTGTGAGTATTGCCGAGGCGCTCTAGAGCATTTCCCAGTCACTGGGGGCTGTAAGCCACTCACAGCTGGATCTTGTCGGGGTACTGCTGGGCATGTCCCAGACGCAGGTGGTCGCCAAGGATGATGGGGGTTAAAGTGACCTGCTCCATATTACCACGGACAGGGGTCTGTCCTGGATGTGTTTGGTGGGACAGACTGGCAGAAGGTCATCTCTGGTTCAAACCCCATCCCCCCGCCCAAGCAATGGGGCAAAAGCCCCAGTGCCCCAGGACTGACTGCCCGTTTACCATTCACCTCCATCAATCCTCACAGTAGCCATTTTACTAGCTTCGCATTTTTAAATAGGTGTGCTAAACGGCACCCATTTGACCACTCTCTGGGGAGCCGGTCAGTTCACTGGAGGCCGTTAGATAGGGGGTCCTTACCGTTAATGGGATGGAGATTGGCCTTAATTGGTGATTATTGGTTTCGTGCCATGCCGTGGTGGGATCCTGATCTTGCCAACAGGAGTGGGCAGGTTAGATCGGAAACCGGTCGGCATCCTGTGCGCTTCCCGATTTTGGACTCTCGTGGCCACCCAGGAAAGCTGTAGGAATGAGGACATGTCAATTACTTTGGAGTGGAAGGGAAAGACCTTGCTTTAGCCAATAGCCATAGCAAGTGGGTAAATGCTGAGTCTATTCCCAAAACACCAGAATTATTGCGGTTTTGAGAAGTTATTTTGGGATCAGGGTGATTTTGGGTTACCAGATGCATTGGGATCAGAATATGGTCCAGTTTACATTATACAAGAGTCTGGGGCGCGATTCTCCGATCCCCCACCGGGTCGGAGAATCGCCGGGGGCTGGCATGAATCCCGCCCCTGCCGTGTCCAGAATTCTCCGCCACCAGAGATTCGGCGGGGGTGGGAATCGCGCCGCGCCGGTCGGCGGAAATCGCGCCAGTCGGCGGGCCCACCCCTGGCGATTCTCCGGTCCGCGATGGGCCGAAGTCCCGCCGCTGTCAACCCACGCCAGCCGGCGTGGATTGAACCACCTTTCGAACGGCGGGTCAAGGCGGCGCGGGCGGGCTCCGGGGCCCTGGGGGGGGCGTGGGGCGATCTGGCCCCGGGGGGTGCCCCCACGGTGGCCTGGCCCGCGATCGGGGCCCACCGATCCGCGGGCGGGCCTGTGCCGTGGGGGCACTCTTTTCCTTACGCCTTCGCCATGGTCTTCACTATGGCGGAGGCGGAAGAGACCCCCTCCACTGCGCATGCGCGGAGATGCCGTGAGCGACCGCTGACGCTCCCGCGCATGCGTCGCACGGCAAAGTCATTTCCGCGCCAGCTGGAAAGCCAAAGGCCTTTCCCGCCAGCTGGCGGGGCGGAAATCACTCTGGCGCGGGCCTAGCCCCTCAAGGTGAGGGCTCAGCCCCCCAAGATGCGGAGAATTCCGCACCTTTGGGGCAGCGCGATGCCGGACTGATTCGCGCCGTTTTTGGCGCCGGTCGGCGGACATCGCGCCGATTGCGGAGAATCCCGCCCCTGAAATATTTAAGAGTAACAATAGAGTCAAACATACCATCTAATGCCACCATTTCACCTAGCATCGAATAGTGCTGCAGAAAGAAGAGTATATTTTGTGTTAAGGTCTTTGCAGAAGTAGTTGCTAGGTGATAGGCTAGGCAGTAACTTTCATGTTTCTCTCTGACACAGACCAGACAATTTTCTTTTGTCTTACAGAATAACCTCACTGTCTACAACAGGTTTTTCCACATAGTGTTTAAACATGGCGCCAGGACAAGATTTAATTTGGTTAAAACTAATGTCATAGCAAAGGGGAAAAAAAGCAAGACAAAATGAAGGTGAATCACGAAACACATGGGACTGGATTCTCCGCCCCGCCACATTTCTGCCTCGACCCGCCGGCGGGATGCTCCATTATGCCGGCCAGTCAATGGGGTTTCCCATTGTGGGGCAGCCCCACGTCGTCGGGAAACCCCCGGCAAAACGGAGCATCCCGCCGGCGGAGAATCCCGCCCAAGGTATGAAACTTAAGAATGTTCAGTGCAGGTCAGTAGGTCGGGAAAAACCCACCAAAGTGATAAGGAAAAGTGCCTGATTGGAGTTGTCACAAGGCTGCAGAAAGATGGGCGCCCAATGATCGCCTGATTTCTCCCGCGCATTGAAACCATTCCCCTACCTCAAGGGAAGAAAAGGAACCTTCCAGCCTGAGGTTAATTCAGTGACTTTTCCTGGAACTAATTCCAAAGAGTAATTTCAAATTGAAGGGGCATTTAGATACCAAGAAAACGGGAAAATATCTATGTGTGATTTCTCGACGGCTGCGTTGGCTAGACTGTGGCCGGTATTTAACGGCATTCAGCCACCACGAGCTTCTCATCATTACCGGCTGTCTTGCTGTCCGATTCGCCAGTGCCTCAGCGTCCCGCTGCGAACCAGAGGGAGCAGCTTTTAAACGCCTCCTCACCACTCTCTCCCAGTCAACACACAAGCATGGCAGCACGCAGATCTGCTCCTCGCTTTGGCGATGTCGACCTGGCCAAGCTTCTCAACGCTGTGGATGCGAGGCAGGACACCCTGTTCCCCCCAGGGGGTTGGAGGACCAGCAACAGGGTCACCAATACCGCCTGGACGACGATGGCAGCGGCTGTCAGTGCTGGCAGCGTGACCAGGAGGACCGCGGTACAATGTAGGAAGAAAACTAACGACCTCTACCGAGCTGTAAGGGTGTGTGGGGGGGGCGGACACCAGAGATCCGATCCCTCACCCCTATGAGGAATGGGCCCTGGAAAGCCTGGGATTGACTAAGGAGAGAGTGGTCACAAACAGTGAAGTTGGCCTGCACAAATAGAGGTGAGGACCTCACTGTCCCTTCACCCAGATGATTTGTCTCAAGTGAGTTGTTCGTGTCAGACAAAATGATCCTTCCCTCTCACTGTCCACATGTCCAGTCTCTCACAGGATCTACATCTGGTGGGGTTGGGCTCATCCAGAGTCATCCAGCAACCCCCCCCCCCCCAAACATCCAAAAGAACACCTCGAAGGAGAGCTCCGAGGAGACTACAATCGAGGCGTCACAGCTTCACCCCCACCTTCCATCAGCGCAGAGACACACACCTCGGGGGGTGACATTAGTGGACAGGTTTCTGGGGCACAATCTGGTAGGCACCACGCAGTTGTTGATGAACATCAGGTGGAGGCAGGACCATTCAAGTGAGTCAGCAGTTGGAGGTCTGCGGGATTCCAGGACTCAGCTGAGTCCCAGTCCGATGCTGAGCCACCGGACAAGGTTATCCCAGAGCTGTTGCAGATTCTAGGACACGGCCCTGAGATTTAGGAGGAGATGTCAGTGAAATTCTTGTGAGCGTATAGCTAATTGGAGGAGTTCCAAAGGTTACGGGTGCTGGAGATGATGCCGGCAATGCGTGGCACCAAGGCCAGCACTGCTAGGGTGGCGACCGCAGTGGAAAACCTGGAGCACGAGGTCAGAGCCTGAGTGGTGGCCCCCCCAGGCACGGCTCAGTCCGTGACGACCATGGCTGAGGGCCCCAACATCATGTCAAAGTCACTGAGGAACGTGTCCCATACACAGGTGGACATCGCCGAGGCACTGCAGAGATTGTCCCAGTCAAGGATAGTCATGTGCCAGACGCAGATGAACATTGCCGGGGCACTGCAGAACGAGGCCCAGTACTGAGGAGCATCGCTGAGGGAGTTGACACCATGATGCAGACAACAGGGAGGCGCCAGGAATGGCAGAGCCAGATGATGCAGAGGCCTCTGGAGCTCACTCCAGCTGCCCCACTCCGTGCCATCGAGATCCCCACGGCCCTATGGAAACGTCAGGGAGGAGGAAGCGCTGAAGGCCAATCCGGGGCCTGCCACCAAGGAGACGATGGCAGTCTCCAATTCCTCCGAAAGCCACCTTCCCCGACACCAACGCGTCTCAAGGGCAGCGGACAGAACAGGGTGGCATGGCGAAGCTGGTGAGACTGTTAAGTCGGCCAGGGCTCCCAGCTCCAGGCCCTCCAAGAGGACATCCGTCAAGTGCATCAAAGGCCTCAGGGACGGAAAGCAGCAGGCTCGGAGGGGCTGGTTTAAACTGTGGGCTAAACTGGCTTGCAGCGTAGGTTCAATTCCTGTACCGGCCTCCCCGAACAGGCGCCGGAATGTGGCGTAGGGCTTTTCACAGTAACTTCATTGAAGCCTACTTATGACAATAAGCAAATATTATTATTATAATCCTGGGGACACATCTAAACATAGTACTAGACAACTTAAGGTCAAGAATATTGATGAGTACTGAGTGGGTACTGGGAGGCACTCGGTGGAGGGGGAGAAGAGGTCACTATGTATACATAAAGGAAATTGAAATGTCAAATGTTCACTAATAAAACATGCTGCAACTGATAGATGCAAAGCCTCTGTCACATTAATCTTCACAGTGCGCCTGCCTACACTCCCACCCCCTGTTGCCCTCTGCTCCCCTCACCACACCCCTGGCGCTCAGTAGTCCAAGATCAAGCACCCCTCATGCAGACCCCCATTTAGAGGATGGGTGTGAGCTGTCAGTAGAAAGGCAGATTTTGGCATAAACTGAGGAGCACCAGAGCTTGCCACAAAGTGAGGAAATATCACTATCCTGCTATATTGATCTGCTGACAGTGCCGTCACAGACCCATCACCCTGGGGTGATGTTACACAGACCCTGGAGGGTGAAACAAGGAAGTTAGGGGTGTAGTGGTGGTGGTGGTGGGGGTGGGGGTGTTTAACTTACTTTTTGCTTTAAAAAAAATCAGAAGCTGTTCTGCAGACAGAGCTCCACCAGAATGTAATTGAACCAGCTGTGGGTCATCTAAGCAGCCAAGTTAACAAAATTGGGAGAAGGATTCTCTCCAACACGTTCAAGTTCACTTGAGAATCAATCTCCTGGATATTCGACCACAAGAAGCCCTGCAGATTACTGAGAATCCTCTGCTTTAGAAGACCTTGACTTCAACTAACATATCAATTCATCTAAGAAACTATAGGCCTGCCACAACAGCGACTGAGATAATCATAAATTATAATTGTACTGTTTTCATCAGTATATAATATTTTTGTATGTGATAGTGCATGAGTTGAGTTAGTGAGACATCACAATTTAAACATCCGAGCAAATATAGAATTTTACAGCACAGAAGGACGCCATTTAGCCCAATGTATTTGCACCAGTTCCTACCTACCTAGTACCTTTCCCAAACATATCTCCATTATCTTCTAAATTCATCACTTTCTAACATATATGCAGCTCTCTTTTGAAACCACCTATGGAATCCACCTCCGCCATTCTCCCTAGCTGTGCATTCCAAATCCCAACAACACTCTGAGCAAAGAAGTTTCTCCTCATCTTACTCCTAGCTCCCTTCCTGACCATCTTTAAATTGTGTGACCCAAGACACTGAGTTACCAACGAGTGGAAGCAGAAGACCTTTCTTTATCCCGTTAAAATTGTTTAGAATTTTGAACACCACAATAAGGTCACCTCTTAATCTTCTCTGCTCTCAGGAGAACAAGCCCAATTTCTCTAAATTTTCCTTGTATCTAAAATTCCTCATTCCTGGCACCATTCTAGTAAATCTCCTCTGCACTCTCTCTAGGCTTTAACATCCTTCATAAATAAGGTGCCCAGAACTGAACACAATACTCCAAATGTAGCCTTCTTAACAATTGTTTCAACTTGCCTGGCCACCTTCAGAGAATTAGGCATATGAACCCCGAGGCCCCTCTGCTCCTTCAACTCCCCTCAAAATTGTAACATTGAGCCCATATTGTCACCCCATGTTTCTTCTCCTAAAATGCATTAAATCACAGTTCCCTGCATTGAAATTAATCTGCCAGGTGACTACCCATTTGGCCAACTTGTCAATGTCCCTTTGAAGTCGCTCATCGTCATCCTCACAATTCACGATCCCCCCCCCCAGCTTAGTATTATCTGTTAATTTAGAGATGTTGCCTTCTGCACCCATCTCTAAATTGTTTATATAAATCAGAAAAAAGAAGGGTCCCAGCACTGAGCTCTGGGGAACACCACTTTCAACTCGTCTCTAGTCTGAGTAATGCCCATCTCTACCTACCCTCTGTATCCTATCGCTTAACCAACTTCTAATCCATGCTGCCAAGGACCCATCAATCCCAAACAGTTCTAATTTTCTGACCAACCTGCCATGTGGCACTGTATCAAATGTTTTCTGAACCTCTAAATATACAACATCCACAACACTACCCTCATCCGCTGCTTGCGTAACCTCGTCAAAGAACTCAATTAAATTTGTCAGATATGACCTGCCCTTGAAAAAACATGTCTGCTGTCCAGTATTAACTTATTGTTCTCTAAATATATATTTGTCTCAGCCATTATTATAGCTTCCATCAGTTTTCCCACTATTGATGTCAAGCTGACAGGTCTGTAGTTTCCTGCATTATCCTATGCCCCTTTATTAAACAACGGCGTCACATTTGCAATTCTCCAGTCCCACGGGACTAATCCTGTGCCCAGAGAGGCCTGAATAATTTCTGTCAATGGCTCCGCAATTTGCCCCCTTACATCTCGCAGCAATCTAGGATGCATCCCATCCGGGCCTGGCGACTTCTCTACCAGAGTGCTGCCAACCATTTTACATCTCTTTTTTGTCTATCACTATACTGCTCAGTTGCTCAACACCCACATTTTCAATTGGGCCATTATCACCATTCCATTTTCTATTTTGGTAAAGACACAAGCAAAGTACTCATTTGGCACCTCTGCCATATTTCCTCCTTCAGTGAGCATAGTACCTGCTTGCCCCTTATGGGTCCCACACTATCCTTCACTAATCTTTTATTATTTTATTAAAATTTACAGTACCCAATTCATTTCTTCCAATTAAGGGGCAATTCACGATTGCCAATCCACCAATCCTGCCCATCTTTGGGTTGTGGGATTGAGACCCACGCAAACACGTGGAGAATGTGCAAACTCCACAGGGACAGTGACCCAGGGCTGGGATCGAACCTGGGACCCCCGCGCCGTGAGGCAGCAGTGCTAACCACTGCTCCACCATACTGCCCCTCAATCTTTTATTATCAATATGTTTGAAGATCATTTTACTATTTGTTTTAGCGCAGCCTGCCGTCTTTGCCTCACACTTCCTCGTAGCCGTCCTTATTTCAGCCTTAGACTCTCTTCTGCATTTTAGGTACTCTTCCTGGTTTCTATTGCTATTATTATTCTGGCATGTATCATATGCCTCTTTTTTTCTTCCTTATTTTCTCCTAATAATAGCCTTAGTCATTCTGTTCACCTGCAGAGAGCTGAAGAAGTCCCCAACATCCCACAGGGGGCGATGGAGCCCATAAGGATGAGGGAATGAGGGAATTAGAGGAAAATCCAGAGGACTTTCCGGAAGCCTGCAGGTGGCCAACTGAAGTAAAGAGTCAAGACAGAACCAATAAAAGCTAAAAAGACTCAAACCCTGGTCAATGGGGTTGAAGGAGCCCAAGGCAGGGTCCATGGGAATTAAAACATAAGAAAGGGGCTGAAACAGAAGTCTGGTTAGCAGAAACTGGGCGGGATTCTCCAGTCGCCGACCAAATGGGGGGGGGGCACTTTTTCGCAGGTCGGGTCCGCGAGTGGCCGGCGCCATGTTGTACGGCGCCAGCCGCTGCAGGCTACCGCTTTGCGCATGCGTGTCCACGGACCCGGCAATTCGGAGGGCCGTATCGGCAGCTAGGGCCGGATGCTCTACGCTGCCTTGTTGCTAGCCCCCAGCCAAACGGAGGATCGGTGGCCGTTTTACGCCATTTCTTCTGTCGCAAAACACCACCGTTCCCACGCTGGCGTGGGGACATAGCCTCAAAATCGGGGAATCCAGCCCACTTTCTTTCAGGATTTAAATAGGGATCGAAACATTTCAAAAAACAGCAGTTGGACTGTGAGCGAGATGCCTCACCCAGTCAAAGTGCCACATGGCTGTGGAATCAAAGCTGGTCATCCACCTGCCAACTGTGTTAGTAGTGTCCCAAAGGACAGATTAGGAACCAACCCAGCCCAAAGATAATAGAAAAGGCGAAGTCAATCTGTCTTCAGACAAACTACATCTGTAAAAGCCGCGTGGAAGTACAAGTGCAGATAACATAGAATTAACCACAACACCATCACAGGATCAAGTTCAAAACTTAAATCCACCTGACCCTCGCAGTTCAATTTCCAAGGCAACTGATAATAAAGGTGCCAGAAGTGAAGCCAGACACCTCATAGGGGTTCAAATCAATACATCCCACTTAGAAATAATAATAATCAATGAACCAGAACCAGAATTATCAGACTCCTTGGTTGTGGAAGCAGCCATGAAAGAGTTAAGGACCTTACAGGCAACCCAATAAAACAATCAGAGTAAATTACATACTACAAACTTCAAAACAGACTCCAGCCTTGTGAAACACTGGGAATGATGTGTCTGTTCCTTGGGTACCAATATTAATAAACAGTCGCCAGACAACACTTAACTGCAAGGAGATTTTAAGAAACGTGAATGCAACAGGAACTGTGGCAATGCCAGATTATTGTGTGTGAAAATCTGACTGTGCATGAAGAAGTGATTATGTACATTATTCTTTTGCCTCGTAAGGAAGCCTTGTAAAAATGTGTCATCAATATTCAATGTTTTTCTCCGTGCAATGGAGGTGTGTCATGTCTTAGTTAAATTTTGAACTTCAGGCGATTGTATTTTTAAAACCTGAACACAAAATGATGGGCACCTGACTTATGGTCACCTTGGACTTATCCAGTCCAAAGGCCTCAAGAGTTCTAGTTGTCAATCACTCATGCTTAGAGACAAATTATGCATATTATTGAATAGAAAGTTAACGGGCAGTTTCTTGCATCATTCGATTCCCAGCACCTGTTAATGCTTTGACCAGTACAATTCAATTTAAGCCCCTGTAGCAGGTATTGTTTTCACATCAGATAATCGGACAACTCAGCTCCTGATTTACATTTTGAAGCATTGTAAGGAAAGTCAGCTCGCATTTTAAATCTAATTATTTCAAAACTCGGAAAAAATATTGAAACCTCCCATTTTAACATAAATATGTTTATGCTATCACTTCCCCTATGGTCAATTTTCAAACTTTCATATTAAAATGAGTTCTATTAATATATGTTATCATTTTCCACTGGTGGGTTTGTATAATTAAATGTCTGTTGTGGTGTGTTTAGTGCAATTAGAAAAATCTTATTGGTTGTTTTTATTAACTATCTCCTTCAATTACCAAATAATTATGAAGGGAATTCTCATGTAATAAAAGATGATCGTATAACAGCTTCCTGAGCACGTGATATTCATGTTTGTCAAGATGGAGCATACAGGGCGGCACAATGGCACAGTGGTTAGCACTGCTGACTAACGGTGCTGAGGACCCAGGTTCGATCCCGGCTCTGGGTCACTGTCCGTGTGGACTTTGCATATTCTCCCCGTGTCTGCGTGGGTCTTGCCCCCACAATCCAAAGATGTGCAGGGTAGGTGGATTGGCCAGGCTAAATTACCCCTTAATTGGAAAAAATAATTGGGTACTCTAAATTTATTTTAAAAAAAGATGGAGCATACATATGCAAAGGAAGGATGGTGCATGGAGACCTAACAATGGAGGGGGAAAAAAACTATACAATATATTTTGCTAATGCAGGTAGCGTCCTTGATCAATTGAGTTGTTTAATGGAACATACATGATTACTCCTCTCCAGGCCATTTTTTGTTGTGTTGATAGTTTGTACATAACATTGTCCTTTGAGATGTTGCTACACCAGTTAGGTGTCTGGGCTTAATGCAGAACTCATTGCTCCTGTTAAAGCAATAGGAGAAGCATTGCACAGATATAAATTAATTTCTCAAAATATTTCTAACCCCTCCTGCGCTCCACAGTGTTAAGATTCATCAAAGGAATAGCTTGATAAATTATATATAATCAGATTTTGCTCTGTCTGAAGCTGAATCATTTCACTGAGATTTTAAGCTTCATGATGGGAAGGTGGTAAATCATTTTCCCTTACATCTGCAAACTGAACAACGCAAGTGTTTTAAAGATTTGATTTCCTATGGGATTTGTAAGCAATTTTCTTCTACAGCGATTGGCTTTTTGCCATCTGTATCTGTTACTGTTTTATTTTGACAAAATTTAGCATCAGGTGAGGACTACCAAGTATTGCAACATTATTGTTTTGTGTGCAATTTATAAAACTAGGTGTCTGAGAGCAAATCATAGGCCTGCCATTCAATTTGAGTTACTTATGGTCCATGCGCACCGTACTTTTTAAATCCAGTGACAAATCTGTAATTTACTCTCCCTTTTTATTATTTTTATCAGTGTAAATGACAATTTCCATTAAATGAATTTAAAGATTTCCCCTTGATTGCGTTTGCAGCACTTCAGTTTCGATGATGCACAATATTATATACAGCACTCATTTTCATTAAGAGTTTTGTTACAGCTGTTCCCTCAATTGCTGATGACTATTTCAGCATTTTATGGAGGTTGCTACCAAACTAAAAGTTGTTGTGTCCATTAATAACCAAGAGCTGTAATAGCACATTACACAATAGCAACAAATGCCATGTGTCTGAAATGTAAAATAAAGTTAGCTCTGATACGTTGTATTTTTGTTAAATTACTTAATCAGAATTGTAGTTCATTTCGGCACATTGTTACTTGATATATACATCTAGGTTTCCTAACAAGTTCCCAGTGTATGGATCCAAAGGGCAACTCGTGGGCAGCACGGTAGCACAGTGGTTAGGACTGAGGACCTGGCTAATGAAGCTCCAGGTTCCCAGGTTCGATTCCCGGGTCACTGTCTATGTGGAGTCTGCAAGTTCTCCCCGTGTCTGCGTGGATTTCCTCCAGGTGCTCCGGTTTCCTCCCACAGTCCAAAGATGTGCAGGTTAGGTGGATTGGCCATGCTAAATTGCCCTTAGAGTCCAAAAAAGGGTAGGATGGGTTACTATGTTATGGGGGTAGGGTGGAGATGTGGGCTTAAGTAGGGTGCACCTTTCCAAGGTGCAGACTTGAGGGGCCAAATGGCCTCCTTCTGCACTGTAAATTGTATGACTCTGATCAAATTCACCCATATCTGTTGAGCAAATCTGACAGTTATAGCTCGCCTCAGGGCTTCAATACTGGTCCTTCAGCTAGGAATCAAATCCTTAGTTGCTTGAATTACTGGACCGTGTAAAGATTGTTTGTTCATTAATTTATTTTTTCAATTCTTTTGAAATTATTATTGAAGGTATTTTTCAAAGCGTCTTGATTACTCTGTGACAGCAATCAAAATCCCTTTACGAGAGCAAAATTTTTCATCATTATGCCAAATGATTTTCAGAATAAGGGTTGCAGCACGAGGTGGAATGACTAATCATTACGTGAAAACATTCCAAAACCTAGCCTTGGGTCAGCAATCTGTCCTCATATTTCAATTATTTTTCTTTATTTCTGTAAAACCCCAAATGCTTTCCCAGAGAATCGAACAAAAAAAAAAATCATGCCGGAGGAAACTGGAGGGTAGAAATGCTCCACCCATTCATTGAGCATTACGATATCCCACCTAAAACTAATAACCCTAATTAGGTATAACTGTCAAGTCCTACTGTCACCAAGACCAAAACCTGTTACCATAGCGATGTGAATCAAATAATTTTACTCTTGCTGCACTGGCCTGTTGTTCAAAGTCTAGACTCTGACTTTTTCAGTACCACAACTTTGTGCCCCCATGGTTTACTGTAAAGCCGCCTCTTGAAGTTTATTTTTCCCTGGAAGAAATATTGATCTATTCCAATTCATTCCACATCAAGGGGAAAATAAATAATTTGTCAAACTGGATACACTCCTCTGAGCTTTAAATGTTCTGACATAAAAGAAACCTTCTGCAGGTGCGAAATATATAGATCCTGGGTGGCTGCGAGTGAATTATAATGCACTGATATAATTGAATGGGTCGTAAGCCTGAGCAGTTTGTGTTCTTTGCCTCTGCGCTGAGATAGATTATCTTTACCCTTCAGATATCCTTCCATCAAACAATGAAAATGTCATTTCTTACAACTGCCCGATAGTAGATTATTCATTTTACTCATGAGTTCCATGCATCTTTAACCTTTGATTTTTAACTATAGTTCATCTATTGGTATTTGTAAATGCACTGTGGTAGGTTTTCAACTGGTCACCCAGGCATAAACCTGAAGCTGCAGAACAGCTGCCCATTGGGCTGACACGGCGGCACAGTGGTTAGCATTGCTGCCCCACTGCGCCAGGGACCCGGGCTCAATTCCGGCCTCGGGTGACTGTCTGTGTGGAGCTTTCACATTCTCCCCGTGTCTGCGTGGGTTTACTCCGGTTTCCTCCCACAGTCCAAAGATGTGCAGGTTAGGTGGATTGGCCATGGTAAATTGCCCCTTGGTGTCTCAGGTTGTTGGGATTCCAGGGATAGGGCGGGGGAGTGGGCTTAGTTAGGATGCTCTTTCAGAGGGCCGGTGCAGACTTGATGGCCCAAGTGGCCTCTTTCAGCACTGTAGGGATTCTACGATTATAGAAACTGCTGGATTTTCAGTTCTGTCGATGTCAGTGTAAGTATTGTTCCTCTGAACCTCTTTCTTTTCTTTCTGCTGAGCTCTCTCATTATTCAGCATGGGCTTCCCTGCATCATCATATCAAATCAAAGTTCATCACACTGTCTATCACACTCTCTTTTTTGCACCATCTGCTAGCTGTACAACAGTTTCATGTTTTTTTCCATTCTACCCAACTTTCCATATTCTGAAGCCTGCTTCTTGATGTATCACATCTTCCCTTTTTGCCTTCAATGATGTTCGGAACAATGGGCCTTGCCCTTAACAGGGTTGTCATATTTATTTTAAAAGGGCCAGTGTGGTATTAATAAATCATTTCACAAGATTTTGTTTGGGTTGCTGAGTTTTGTGTTAGAAAATAGCATCAAATCATGGCCTGATTAGGGTATTTTCCCTTTTACCTTAAAGATCATAAATTATTTATACAGTTTCCCGCGAATATTTTTGGTCAGGGTACAGTTCAAAATAGGGCTGATTCGCTGGCCATTTTGGACGGCCCCCTAACAAACTGAAACCCCGGCATGCAGGGGCGCATCCACCAGGTAAGTATGGGTGAGCCCGCAGGACCGGGGGGATTGAAAACCCCCCACCAGGATTGTTACCTGGAACGTAAGGGGACTCAACGGCCCAGTGAAAAGATCCAGAGTCTTCGCCCACCTAAGAAGCCTAAAAGCAGACTTTTCTTTCCATAAATTTAGAGTATCCAATTCATTTTTTCCAATTAAGGGGCAATTTAGCGTGGCCAATTCACCTACCCTGCACATCTTTGAGTTGTGGGGGCGAAACCCACGCAAACACGGACAGTGACCCAGAGCCGGAATCGAACCTGGGACCTCGGTGCCATGAGGCAACAGAGCTAACCACTGCGGCACCGTGCTGCCCCTTAAAAGCAGACATAATCTACTGACAAGAGATGCACCTGAGGGAGAAGGACTGACTGCTGGTAAGGAAGGGCTGACAGATGTACTATTCATACTACGGGACGAGGGCTAGGGGAGTAGCAATATTAATTAGCAAGAGGGCGAGGTTTACGGAAACCAAGACAGTTACGGACCCAGGGGGATGGTACGTCATGGTCAGCGGTGTCCTGGAAGGGGCACCGGTCAGACTGGTAAATGTGTACGCTCCCAACTGGGACGACACAGAATCGTAAAAAAGACCATGGCAGAAATCCCCGACCGTGATACACACCAACTGGGGGGGGGGCGGACTTTAACTGCGTGCAGGATCCACTGACCGACCAGAGCAGGGAAAAAGACTGGCATGGCGAGGGAACTAGGAGCATTTATGGAGCAGATGGGGGCGGCGGACACATGGAGGTTCCTGCACCCAGGAGAGAAGGAATTTTCATACTTCTCACAAGTACACAAGGTATACACCCGTATCGACTTCTTTGCAGTGGGGAAATCGGTGCTTCCAGGGATCACGGGAATGGAGTACTCCATGATTGTTATCTCCGACCACGCTCCACACTATATGGATGTGGGGTTGGAGACAGGCCGGGCCCAGCGCCCCACCTGCAGGCTGGACATGGACCTCCTGGCCGACAAGGCCTTATGAAAAAACATTGCGGGCCTTAGTTGACTACGTTAGTAACAACCAAAATGGGGATGTCTCACCCTCCATGTTCTGGAAGGCACTGAAGGGCGGGATTAGAGGAGGGATCATAGCCTTCAAGGCAAGCAGAGATAGGAAAGAGAGGGTGGCCAGGCGACAACTTGGGGACTCCATCCTGGAAGTCGAAAGAAAATACTCCGAGGCCCCGACCGTAGGGCTGCTGGCGGAGAGGAAAAAGCTGCAAATGGACTTAAACCTGTTATCCACTAGGAAAGCAGTGTACCAACCCCGTCAGACACGGGGAAGCTTCTACGAACACGGAGACAAGGCTGGCCGCCGATTGGCTCGCCAGCTGAGAAAGCAGGCAGCCACGAGGGAAATAGCGCAGGTAAAGGATAGCAGAGGCAGACTGGTAACAGAAACAAAGAAGGTCAATCAGGCATTTGAGACCTTCTACCGGGGACTGTACACTTACGAGCCCCCCAACGGGGGTGCGGGGATGAAACAGTTCCTAGACAGACTGGAACTACCAGTTGTGGGGGAAGACAGAAGGGGGAGCTGGAAGCACCAATAGATCTGGGAGAAATCATGGAGAGCATCAGCTCCATGCAGGTGGGGAAGGCCCCGGACCCGACGGGTTCCCGGCGAACTTCTGCAAAAAATTTAATAATAAGAAGAAGAACCTTTTATTGTCACAAGTATGATGTTACTGTGAAAAGCCCCTATTTGCCACATTCCGGCACCTGTTCGGGTAAGCTGGTACAGGAATTGAACCCACGCTGCTGGCCTTGTTCTGCATTACAAACCAGCTGTCCAGCCCACTGAGCAAACCAGCCCTATTTGCACCAGTCCTGGCCCCACACCTAAGGGACATGTTCGCGGACTCACTGGCAAGGGGCACCCTGCCCCGCACGCTAGTGCAGGCCACAATTTCACTGTTACTCAAAAAAGATAAAGACCTGCTGAAATGTGGATCATATAGACCCATTTCACTGCTGAACGTGGATGCGAAAATACTCGCAAAGATCCTGGCCAAAAGGCTGGAGGGCTGCTTACCAGAGGTGGTCGCAGAGGTCCAAACAGGCTTTGTCAAGGGTAGGCAGCTCACAGCGAACATCAGGCAGCTGCTGAACGTGATAATGACTCCCCGGGGAGAGAACCAAAGGTGATCGTTTCCCTGGACGCAGAAAAAGCCTTCAACAGAGTCGAATGGAACTACCTCCTCGAGGTACTGGAGCGGTTTGGGCTGGGAGCGGGGTTCACCGCCTGGGTGAGGCTCCTGTACAACGCTCCCAAAGCGAGCGTCCGAACTAACACCACCAGCTCTGAATACTTCCAGCTGCAGAGAGGAACAAGACAGGGCTGCTCCCTGCCCCCACTCTTGTTTGTGTCATGATATTCAAACACACACATCATGATAGACACACCAACAGACAAATCAGAACACACAACACCACAACCAATGACAGAAAGATATAAAAGCACAGACTCGACCCCTGGTGGTCAGTAAGGGCTGCAGAGGAGAACCAGGACACAGCTATTGCCAAAGACACTCAGGGAGACAGCACGTGCAGAGTATCCAGAACGAACTGTATTATAAGAGTTATAATAAAATAGAGTTGTACCACATACAACTGTGTTGGCTCATCTGTGCACCAGAGCACCCAACACCACATGGTACAGGAGTGGATCGATACCTGCCGGCATACCTCAGTGTACACAGACAACCAGCAGTGCCCAGGCAAAATGATGTACGAGCTCCCGGTTCCGCAGACGCTCCAGTGCGACGGCGACCTCCACGAAAACTGGCGGCGATTCCGGCAAATGTTCGAGTTGTTCCTGGCGGCAGCGGAACTCAAGGACCTGGATGATAAGGAAAAAATTGAATTTCTCCTCATCGTCGCTGGTGCAAGGGCAAGAGCAATGTTCAGAAGGTTCAGGTTCTTCAGGAGGCAGCAAAGGCACGATTACCAGGCAGTCATGGGCAAATTCGCCAAGTACTGTGAAGAATACGCAATCCAATGGGGACTTAAAGGTAAGAAAAGCTGCAGTACTCACCTCGTGGCTGGGATCCCGGAGCCCGAAATCCCGGGCCTGAGAAAAGGCTGGGTCGAGGTCGGCGGCCATCTTGCTAAAGGTATAACGCTAGCACAGTTGCGCGAGAAGTGCGCAGAACCGGACGTTTCGTTTGCGCATGCGCAATATGGTGCGCATGCGCAGTTAAGAAAACGGCCATCGGTAAAGGAACAGCGATCTGAGCATGCGCAGTCGCTTCCTACGTGCTACATACCGAGCGTCAGGATGTCAGAGGCCCAAGACTGGATCAATTTAAAAAGGAAATGTCCCAAATCCAATTTAAAAGGGAAACGTCCCAAATCAAAAAAACAAAAATCTGTTAAAGCTGTAAAACAACCTTCCTTCACCTGGAATGACAGCACAGTGCCGCAAATTGACCCAGGAGATGAATTTAACCTCCGAAGAACCCTCCGACAAGCAGTTACCTACGCACAAGCCGATGATTCCGACCTTGAATACTTCGATGACGATTTTTACAGTGTTTCCGGACCTCGCGAGCCCAATGATAGCTCCGTGGTCCTATATGACTATGACTCGGACGAACCTTTCGTGTTGCACATTGGCGGCCCCCATATTGAATCCGACGTAGATGCGGATTCATTTTTCGGATTTGAGGATCTTCAACCCAGCAGATATGACGTTCCAACTTATCAGTACCGGATGATGCTGCAGCCTGACATTAACAGACAGGGAGCGGTGCAAGCACACGGAGAGTGCCCTGCTGCCACACAGAGCGTGGTCCACGTCCCGCTCAACGTTCCCGACTCTATCAAAGAAGACATGCAAGACTCCAGAGTGCAGTCCTCGCATGAACCAGAAGTGACTCCAGTGTCACAAGCTTCCACAGCAAGCTCGTGGACAGCCTCCACGATAGAAGCAACGCAAGACTCCAGAGCGCAGTCCTTGCACGAACAAGAAGTGACTCCAGTGTCACAAGTCTCCACAGAGAGCTCGTGGACGGACTCCACGATGGAAGGAACGCAAGACTCCAGAGCGCAGTCCTTGCAGGAACAAGACCATGAGGGTCTAGCAACCTCTCCTGACCAACCAGCGGCAGACGATGCAAGTCTGCCATGATCCCGTGAACAGCAAGAAGGCTATAACAGCCTACCATGCTCCACTACACAGCAGCATGACCATGACGGTCTCTCATGCTACAATAAAGGGCACAGCGCTGAAGACTGTTCAAGCCCAACTGAAGACAAGCCAAAGGAATCGCCTCGTCCAAGCCCGAAGAAAAAAGGTTTATGCGCTGACCTTCAGGATCATTGTAGCCGAACAGAGATTAATAATGCAGCACGGCCACAGAAGGATGCTGAGGATTTGCTAACGAAATTAATTGAATGTTTAACTTGCAAGGAGCAGACTGAGAATTGCCAGTGTTTTAGTACGGATCGAAAAAATGGACAAGACATTGATCCTCAGGTAATGGAAATAACACAACCTGAATCATATCTACAGCAGGGACAAATGTCTCCCTTCAACACAATGCCGCAAAATCCCAACTTCGGAGACCAGCAGTTAGTCAGTAATGACTCTTCAAACCTGGAGGGGAACATTAATTGCATTGAACCTATACACACTCCACTGATTATTGAGCAGAACATTGGAGCAAGAATCCTGAGGACACCGACATCGAGTAGCCAGATAACGAATTTAAAACCCACAGCAGTTTCAAGTGAACCAAGTGTGCTTTCCACTAATGGTGAAGATGCAGATAAGGTCGACCCGATTATCCATTGTACCACACTAACCCCAGTGATTAAGCAGTTATGTATGGGGAGTATAATGTGGGCAATTGAGAACAGTAAAAGAGAGACTGTGACCATGCCAGTCCCAGCAAAATCAGACCCAGAGACCATGAAGGCATGTACATTAAACAAAGTTACATATGAGGTACCTGAGAAGAAAAGTGAAACGGAATGTTCTTTGGAAAATGGTACAATGTCGATAGAAACAGTGGATCCTATATTCGAGACCATACATATGGGAGAATTTGGGGGTAATAAACAAGGTTCTGCAATGTCTGGGGGAAGATTTAAAGTTCCAAAGAAGAAAAGCCCAAATGAAGGACAATGGCAAGACAATGACAGTCCACCGACATGGTGTGCACCACCAGAGGAAAACTCTGACAATTTACCCAACCCTAGTGAACAGCAAGCTGCTAATGACGATCTATCCACGGGATGTGAGACGAGTGACGACAGCATCCCACTTCCCATGCAAAAGGTGCAAGGTGACAGACCTCGCCTAGTGCGTACCGAGGCACTCAACGATCACGGTGGGACCACTGACGACTGCGGTGGCGGCGCACCGCTTCCACCCTCGATGGCTCGAGCCTCTCCACTGGTTGGTGCATTCCTGCATGTTCCGACTCCAGAAGTGCAGCTTCAGGGAATCTCGGCTGCCTCCAGTGAACCTGTTGGGACTCCGGACGGGGGGCATCGACGGAAGGCAGACCGGACTCCAGATGAGGAGCAGCCAAGCGCCGACTCTGATCTGCGCACGCCAGACCTTGCTCCGGACGGGCGGTGTCGCGGCCTCGGTGATGGCACGCTCAGGGTGACGGCAGATGCCACGGCGACAGGGAATGGATCGCGTGGCAGTCCCACTGGGTCGGCAGTGGCAACCAGCACCGGCGGTCCAAGATGGACACACCAATTCGCGCCATCGCCAGACGTTGATGCGAGCAACAATTCTCTCTCCAAGGCGACATGCTTCGACGTTTCTCTGCGGAGTCGCCCTTCCGGCACAGCAGAAGGCCGGAACCAGCGTATACGGTCTTGGCCAACTTCCACATCTGGCACAGTCATCGCCTTGCATGATATTAGTGATGGTGCTACTTCGATGGCAACGACCCATCGGCTACAAGATGCCGTCCACCACAAACATAAAAAGAAAACAGACTTCACCTTGTTCCTGGCATGCAGGGCGGATGGATTGGTGCGTAGGCGCAATCAGCGGGCTTTGTGCCGCCTTCCACGCTCGCAACTGCACCGTACGCACACGCCGGATCCTCCACTGGTTCCCAAGGATGACTTCGTGGAGATGCCACGGATCATGCCCCTTCCATCGCCACCAGAACCAAACCACAGCCAGGGCACCACTAACAAAGATGTTGAATGTTATATTTGCAAGAATGAAAAAAAAAAAAACCAAGCACTGCATGAAGTACAACAAATGGTAAAGTAGAGACTTCGGCAACAGCATCACCTCCAACAGTCCAAGGTGAACCAGTGTGACCCCAAATCTCCACAGCTGAACCGGCTTGAGGACCAGCCCATTCTTGAGGCGGTCACCCATTAGACTGGACTTATAACGCTGTTAATACGTTCAAAAAAGTCAAACACTTCTGTATTATAACCTGTTGTTGTTTATTGTTCCAGATATCGTCTGACCGGACCAATGTTCAAGTTTTTTTTTCTCTCGCATCCAAGTTTTGTTATGGTACAACCTTGTTAGTGTGACGCACCCGACATCGCCCCATGTAAATAGTTACGTCATAAACACACGCTGTACACAACACAAACGCACACTCTTAGATGCACTCACGACACAATTATATTTATAACCACGTAGGCACTTGTCTTTGTAAAAAGGGGGATGTCATGATATTCAAACACACACATCATGATAGACACACCAACAGACAAATCAGAACACACAACACCACAACCAATGACAGAAAGATATAAAAGCACAGACTCGACCCCTGGTGGTCAGTAAGGGCTGCAGAGGAGAACCAGGACACAGCTATTGCCAAAGACACTCAGGGAGACAGCACGTGCAGAGTATCCAGAACGAACTGTATTATAAGAGTTATAATAAAATAGAGTTGTACCACATACAACTGTGTTGGCTCATCTGTGCACCAGAGCACCCAACACCACAGTTTGCGCTAGCAATCGAACCCCTGGCGATAGCCCTGCGGGACGCAAAAGGCTGGAAGGGAATTCGGAGGAGACAGAGAGCACAGAGTCTCACTCTGTGCAGATGACCTGCTCCTCTATGTCTCGAAGCCACAGGAGGAACTGAATGCAATACTGCAAATACTGAAAGAGTTTGGAACCTTCTCGGGCTACAAACTTAACCTGGGCAAAAGCGAGACATTCCCAGTGAACCCAAATGGGGGAGGGACAGAGGGGCTCCCATTCAAAACAGCCCAGAACAGATTCCGTTATCTGGCGATCCAGATAGCCTGTAACTGGACACAGATCCACAAATGGAACCAGCCTGGTGGAGGAATAAAGAAAAGACCTTCAAAATGGAGCTCACTCCCGCTCTCCCTGGCGGGGAGAGTGCAGACGATCAAGATGAACGTACTGCCAAGGTTTATCGTCTTGTTTAGATCCATGACGATCTTCACCCCCAAGGCCTTTTTCCAAAACATGGACAGTCTAATCATGACGTTTGTGTGTGTGTGTGTGGGGGGGGGGGGGGGGTTTAAGAACCCAAGAAATCCCAAACAGACACTGCAAAGAAGGGATATCAAAGGGGGCTTGGCCTTACCAAACCTACAATACTACCACTGGGCAGCAACGGCAGAAAGAGTGAGAGGATGGGTACAAGAACCCGATACAGATTGGGTACAAATGGAGGAGGCATCCTGTAAAGGAACAACCCTCCGGGCCCTGGTCACAGCAGCACTCCCATCCTCCTCAACAGGATACACGAGTCCAGTGGTAGCGGCCACGCTGAGAACATGGACCCAGCTGAGACAACACTTCGGGATAACCAAAATATCCCCCATGGCCCCCATCTGCGGCAATCACAGATTCCCCCCCCCAGCCATGCTGGATACCACTTTCAAAAGATGAAGACGGGACGAGGGCACACTGACGGTCGGGGATTCTACGTAGGGCACAGACTGGCAATACTGGAAGAACTGACGAGGATGTGGAGGCTAGCAAAAGGACAGGAAATGAGACACCTCCAATTAAAACACTTCCTCCATAAAGAGACAGTGGAGTAACCCGGGGCCCCAGCAAGCACACTACTAGAGGACCTGATAGGCACAAGCAGCGAGAAGGGGGGCTATGTGGGAAAATATACGGACAGCTACTGGACAGAGCCCGGACTCCACTGGACGAGACCAGACAAAAATGGGAGGACGAACTGGGGACAGAGGTAGGGTGGGGACTCTGGAGCGAAGCACTGAGCAGTGTGAACTCCACCTCCTCCTGTGCAAGGCTAAGCCTAATGCAGCTCAAAGTGGTGCCCGGAGCGCACCTGACCAGAACCCGAATGAGTTCACAAGAGATTGCGGGGGGGGGGGGGGGGAGGGGGGGGGGGCTATCCCCTTTTTTTTCATTCTTCCTGGAAAATAAAAGAAAAACACAGCTGAAGCCAGGGGGGGGGGGGGGGGGGGGGGGGCGGGGGGACCACAGGGAAGGGGGAGGAACTAAGGACCGATCCAGAGGGCAGCGAAATGTACATAGGGTCAGTTAAACAAAGGACAATATGAACCTCTCTGCAAAATAAAGGAAATTAGCGCGGGCAAGAAAAGTGTGATGTATGTAAACAAGTGTTTATAAATATCAGAAAAGCCAATAAAAAGATTTTTTTTAAAAAAAGGATTGATTATGCACGGTGGGTAGATGGGCCAAATTTTGTAAAAGTTTTCTACTGCAGGGCCAGCTACGCCCCAGTTAGTAGTGGACATGTCAGTCAGAACGTTATGGTTTTGAGGTTTCACTCCAGACAATTCAGCACAAAAGTCTAGATTGGCACTCTGGTGTAGAGCTGCTGGAGGTGCTGTCTTTTGGATGAGATGATAAACAGACTCCTTCTACTCTCACCAGAGGATACATACATATAGATACATAGATAGGAGCAGGATGAGGCCTTTTGGCCCTTCGAGCCTGCTCTGCCATGCATCATGATCATGGCTGATCATCCAACTCAATAGCTAATCCTGCTTTCTCCCCATAGCCTTTGATCCCATTCTCCCCAAGTGCTATATCCAGCCGCCTCTTGAATATATTCAAAGTTTTAGCATCAACTACTTCCTGTGGTAATGAATTCAACAGGCTCACCATTCTTTGTGTGAAGAAATGTCTCCATATCGCTGTCCGAAATGGTTTACCCATAATCCTCAGACTGTGACCCCTGGTTCTGGACACACCCACCATTGGGAACATCTTCCCTGCATCTACCGTGTCTAGTCCTGTTAGAATTTTATAAGTCTCTATGAGATCCCCCCCTCATTCCTCTGAACTCCAGTGAGATCAATCCCAACCTCGGCTTCAGCGGGATGAGAAGATTCTGCTGGCACGAAGGGCCGTAAAATTCCACCATCAATTCATGATGAATTTATAACTTTTCAGTTTGACTTTAAGAAATAAAGAATTAAAAGTAGAACTAATTATATTCCATTCAGCCACAATTTGATGATTGCGTTTTGTTTACCTTCAAATTACCCGTGGGTAACAAGTAATTTGTCTTTCAAATCAAGACTATGGGCGAAACTGAGATAATGGAGGCGACCTTCTGGCCTCGTTACGCTCTCGCTCAGGTAAAATGAGGCCGGTGAATAGTGGGAGGGGCCAAAAACGAGATCCGCGCCAGGTTACATTCAGTGGGCAGCGTGCAGTGAGCACACTTCTCGGCAGCTGTCTGGCTCTCTGGTAATTAAAGCCTTTGAATTATCAATCTTCTCTCCTGAGTCGTAATTGAGGGTATCTCAAATAATAATTGTTAAAATTATTGTCACAAGTAGACTTACATTAACACTGCAATGAAGTTACTGTGAAAAACGCCTAGTCGCCACATTCCGGCGCCTGTTCGGGTACACAGAGAGAGAATTCACCCGCTTTGGGCCCCAGCTGCCCCTGCACCACCTGGCTCTGTCAGCCCTGGCAGTTCCCCAATGTCCGCACCATAGTGTCAACGCCCTCGGCGATGCTCCTCAGTGACTGTGACATGCTCTGCAGCATCTCGGCAATGCCCGCCTGCGACAAGCTCTGTAGCACATGGGCCATTCCCATCTGAGAGCAGGACATGTCCCGCAGAACCTCGTCAAGGTCAGCCTGGTACTGGGTGATTCCCCAGCGAGGCAGACATTCTGCTGAGACCCCCAGCCATGGCCGTCACCGACTGAACGACGCTTCAGACGACACCTTCACTAATGGTGCCGACGTCATGCTCCAGGCTCTCCACTGCGGTTGCCACTCTTGCAGTGCTGTTCCTCACCTCTGCGGCATCCGCCAGCCTCCGCGTGGGTGATTGCCCTGTCCTCAGCCACCCTGTCACCTCCAGGGTCCGATCCTCGAAAAAGGTGATGATTCTCAAGTCCGGCACCCCACCACCAGTCTGGGCCCTCTCCTGCCGATTATGGGAAAGCTTTTCCTGAGGAGACTCAGAGGGCATCATTAGCCACAAGCGTGGTTCACAGCTGTGGGGAAGCAGTTTGAAGGGAGGGTTGAGGTTGGGGGGGTGAAGGGAAGGTTGGTAGGGGTGAATGGAGGGTTGGGGGTCGCCGGAGTGTTGGTGTCTGCTTTACCGTGCTGCCCGGTGCACTTCATTGATCTTCTTCCAGCACTGGAGGCCAGTCCTCCTGGTCAGCCTGCCCGAGCTGACTGATGACATCACCTCGTCCCAGCTGGGGGCCTGGCGAGCCTTCATTTGTGGCAAGGAGCTCATCGGGCCTCATTAAGTGGACCAATTAACATTGAATTGCGTTGCCGGCCTAGCTGGACCGAGTGCCAGGAAGCTAGAGGCAATTCCCGCTCACTACAACACTTGGAAATTTTTTGGAGGATCACGCCCAAAGTTTTGACGCTCAGACTGAATTTCATGCAGTTCAAATTCCTGTTAAGGGCGCCATTTGCGAAGCAATTCGGGACATGCTGATGGGCCAGCATTCTGCTGGCATGAATTCCGAGCAATTCCTGGCCCATCCTAACCGCTGGAGGTAGCGCCAAAGAGCCTGGCGGCTGGAGCTGTTTTTAAGCACTTCACTTACCACACTCTCACTGCAGCCTCCAAGATGGCTCAGAGAAGACCTGCCCCTGAGGTCGGTGATCTGAGGTGGACCCACAGCTCCCTGCCAGTGAGGAGTGGAGGGGCACCGTCTTCCCCAGTGCAGGCCACAGTCTCAAGCCTGCACATTGCCTGGAGGTGGTGGCAGAGGCAGTCAGTGCTCCCAGCCTCACTAGGAGGAGACGGCTGGTGATCCGGAGGGGTGGGGGGGGGTCACTGATGAGACCTCTGCCCTGAGAGGGGTGTCCTCTGGTTGGGGTGAGCTCCGTTGATCCTCTGTAATGGGGCAGCGCTTCTGAGGAGTGTCAACACCTGGTGGGCCCCTGATTGAGCCCATCGTCTTGTTGATACAGTTGGGATATGCGGGTGTTCAGAAGGCACAGCCTGGGTGTACTCCAGAGGCCTTCTGAGCATTTAAAGGACGTAGGCAGCACTCAGGAGTGAGAGCAGCCAGGAGCCTGTAAGTAGCAGGGAGAGAGTGTGTTTAAAAGACACAATGGTGGTCTGAGCCAGGACACCCCGATCCCGAGGGGAGCACCCCAAGTCCGTGGACTTGGCACCAGGTGACTACCCGCTTCTTCCGCTTGCCCAGGCAGCCACCCCCCAGCCAGCCCGACAGTTTTCAATGGTTTTTCATTTCTTTTCTAGATTCTCTCTTCCCCCTCCGCAGCCATGCCACCCAGTTCAGATTTGTAAATGCTTGTAGCAATTCATGCCCGCCAGACATCCGCCTTGGAGTAGCGGAGCATCGCGAAAGTGCGGAGCAAACATGTGTCCAACCCGCTAATCACATTTAAATACATGCAAATGACAGTTTTGCATGCTGTTGCCAGCGCGGGGCTCCAACCTCGTTATACACCACCAGCAAGGGACTGGGACATGGCTCCCGATTCGGCGCCAGGCGCGGGCCTCGATTTTGCTGGACGTCCGATTCGCCGCCCGATCGTGGTTTACGTTCCCCAATTAATTTCTAATGGTCGAAAACTGCGTGATCACTTCTCTTCATAAAATATCAGTCTTTGTTACTGATTGTGGACTTGGATGTTCGATATAAAGAATTTCTCTGACTCTCGCTGGCTAAAATGTAAGTTGACTCTTTTATTCCAAACCTGGTTTTATGCGACAATCATTAGTTCATAAGGAGAGAAAAAAAAGCAATAGATTCCATTCGTTCACAGTAAATCACACAACTGCAAAAAGATGAAACAGCAGTAAATGTGATTTAAAGATTTCTCTACAATGGGCGAGAGAAGGAACCTCTGGAGTTACGAAGGACGATGGATAAATGTTGATTATTTGTGGGAAATTTTAAAAGCATGGGTTCAGTTTTTTTTCCATACAACAGTTTTGAATTGTTTCTCTTTCCTACTCAGCTTATGCTGTGCGATCTCAAAATAACTTATTCTTATAACTTAAAGTTAATCAAAGCTGCTTAAGCAGATCACCTGATATCAATATTACTCCATTTTGGAACCAATTTTAAAAAGTATATGGGGTGGGGCGAGGGGATTTTCCGGCCGTTCTCACCCGTGGAATCTTCCAGTCCCGCCGATGGTGAAAACCCACCGCCGGGAAACTTACTGGGAGCAGAAGTTCCCATCGCAAACCAATGGCGGGCCACCTCCCATCGCCAAGAAACAAGCCACAGGGGGGCATGGAAAATCCCCCCACATCTCTATATAATCTGCAATTAGAATTTAAATATCTTGCAATATTTTCGTAAATGGAATTTTAGGACAAATGCAACTCTTCAAAACAAAAATAGTGTGTGTGTAAATTGAAAGTTAAAAGGAGGCGTCAAATTATGAAACTTTCCTTTTTAAAGATATTGAAGATTGCTGCTAATACCGTACATCGGGGTAGCACAGTGGTTAGCACAGTTGCTTCACAGTTCCAGAGTCTTAGGTTCGAGTCCAGGCTTGGGTCACTGTGTGGAGTCTGCACGTTCTCCCCTTGTGTGCGTGGGTTTCCTCCGGGTGCTCTGGTTTCCCATAGTCCAAACATTTGCAGGTTAGGTGGATTGGCCATTCTAAATTGCCCTTAGTGTCCAAAAAGGTTAGGTGGGGTTACTGGGTTACGGGGATAAAGGGGATAGGGTAGAGGCATGGGGCTTGAGTGGGGTGTTCTTTCCAAGGGCCAGTGCAGACTCGATGGGCTGAATGGCCTCCTTCTGCACTGTAAATTCTACAGAGATAATACATTTCACCTGGAATCTACTTACTAAGGTTCAATAGTAGCAATCACGGAAAAATTACTTTGGTTGCATCATCAATCACTATTAGCAAAAAAGCAAATAAAAAGGCACATCAAATTACCTGGAGGAAATCAAATACAAAGTTGGATAAGCCTTGAAAATGTAACATTTAGTTTTTGATAAGTAAAATCCGAGACTCACAGAATCACTACTGTGCATAAGGAAGCCATTTGGCCCATCGAGTCTGCACCGGCCCTCCGAATGAGACTCTACCTAAGACCACTACTTTGCCCCATCCCCATAACCCCTTTGTACCACCGAACCTTTTGACACTAAGGGGCAATTTTATCATGACCAATCCACCTAACCTGCACACCTTTGGACTGTGGGAGGAAAGCGGAGCACCCGGGGGAAACCCACAGAGACACGGGGAGAATCTGCAAACTCTGCACTGTCGCCCAATGCCGGAACCTGTGCACACCCACACCAAGTAGTCACTCAAATTAATTTCAAATTGAAAAATAATTATTTTTGCCTGCTTATGTTTCCTACAATCGCAACATACAGGTCGAAAGTCTGGGTCCCTGGCAGTGTGAGGTTTTGTGAAACACTGGTCTCCATTTAACTTCTTTAAATAAAGTATTCCCTTTTTTGCGATAAATAAAATCCACTGACTACCCAGAGTGTTGAGGCTGCTGCAGATGATCACCCGAAATGCACCAGATGAAGTTGAATAAATGGCATTCTTCTGGGTGCTGGGTTACAAGTTGGATTTCTCCACCACATGCCAGCACTTAGCAGGGAATATAGTTTGTGTGTAAGCTGTTGAAACATCAAATAACATAATACTGAGCTCCGCTGTTCCAACATTTCTCCACGGATTTGCAACACAACAGCACTCCGACACCATATTGGGATGTCAGTTTGATGTATGGATTCAACACTTGCAAATGATGCTTAATCCCCATTCATAGACCATTAGCTATAAATCTGAGACAATTGACACTCTGTGAGCCGTCTAATAAATACTTCTGCTGCCATATACCTGACTCCATGAACTCTCTGTCCAAAACTAGATACACAAAATGCTTTTTAATGATGTACAACCCAGCAAAATATGCAAGATTTACTCCAAGTTGATATTTAATATTTATGAAAGGTGATAGCTCTGATGGTGTTGAAATCTATATCATAAATTGAGTATCCTTTGTCTGTAAATCCAAAAACTGCACATGTCCAAAACACTCACATTTTTTGAACCTCATTCACCTTTAGTGCAGGAAGTCTGGTTGTTTGGCTGCACCCTTGACCTTGCAATTTTTTATGGTGAACATGTCAAAAATAACTTTTCTCAGGTACCCCTGTATTTATTATTCAGTGATACATTTTCCTTCTCCAGCCATTTTATTGACTTTAGCCAATAGCTAGCTTCGGCTTAGGCTATTGTAAGGTATGTCGTATCTGAAAACTGAAAAGGTGCAACCTTAGTCCCATTTCTAACTTCTGCCCCAGTCCTTCTGCCTTCACAAGCGCCTCCGCCGCTTCCACCGTTTCAAAATAAACGTCTTTGGATAGTAGGTCACCCTCAACTTAGCTGAGTACACTATGCCGAACCGTACACTGCTGCTGTACAACCTTCACTCGGCTGAAGGCCACCCGCCTCCTCGCCAGCTCCACAGTAAAGTCCTGGTATATACGTACACCAGCTCCAGCCCACTGCGCCTCCCGCTACTGCTTCATCCAACTCAGGACCGTCTCCTTCACGTGGTACCTACGGAAACAAATAATCACTGCTCTTGGCGGCTCATTCGCCTTTGGTTTAGGCCTCCACGCCCTATGAGCCAGATCCAGTTTGTACCGGGAGGGATCTTCCCCCTCCCCCAACAGCTCTGCCAACATCTTGGCAAAATACTCCATCTGTCTCGGGCCCTCCACCCCTTTGAGCAGACTCACGATCATCTGATTTGGCCGCCTAGATCTGTTTTCCCAGTCCTCCACTTTGGCTCCTCCCCCATCGAGGCGAGCTGATCGTTGGGTTGTGACAAGGCCTCCTCCACTCCCTTTAGTTTCTCACCCTCCTCCCGCAGCTCGGTTGACATCCTCAACACCGTCGCCTTCACCGGGGCAATTGCCTCCTCCACCAGCACCTTCAATGCTGCCAACGTCTCCTTCCTCATCACCTCCATGTGCTTTGCGAACTGTTTTTCCACGTTCCAAAGCCTTCACCTCGGTCATCTTTTCCGCCGTGAACATTGGGACCCAGCAACCCAGCCTCCGCCATCCTTCCAGTTACCGAGCCGATCCTTCCACTCGACGGCAAACCTTCATTCACCCCCTTATTCACGGTGGCTTACCTTTGGGTTTTGGACATTCTTCTTCCTTATGTCTTCCTGCACTTATTTTTTTATTTATTTATTTAAAAAAAATTTTTTTTCGAGTACCCAATTATTTTTTCTTCCAATCGAGGGGCAATTTAATGTGGCCAATCCACCTGACCTGCACATCTTTGGGTTGTGGGGGTTGTCATGATATTCAGGTAAACATCATAGCACAAACATACATACATACTGATGGACAGATCAACGGACCAATCAACACACACACAACACCACAGCCAATCACAGGCAAGAGCATACACAGTACAAAACAGGGAACACAACACTTCCTGGGGATTCCAGCAGGAGACAGCTCAGGGCACAGAGCTCATAGCAAGCCACTCAGACATCCACCATGTGCTGAGTATTAGGAATAGGTCCACAGATTCTAGGGTTATGGTCGAACCTCAGTAACCAGTTTACCACTGTAAATAAATGATAGTAATAAAACTGAGTTGTACCATTCGCAACCGTGTTGGTTCGTCTGTGTAGCAGAGTACCCAACACATCAGGGGGAAAACCCACGCAAACATGGGGAGAATGTGCAAACTCAACACAATGACCCAGGGCCGGGATCGAACCCGGGTTCTCAGCGCCGTGCGGCAGCAGTGCTAACCACTGCTCCACCGTGCCGCCCTTTCTGCACTTATTTAACGAACAACTGCCCCTGGGACCGGGCATTAAATACTAAAAAAAAAAAAATCAAACCTCGAGCAGGAGCCATCCAACGTGCGACCATCTCCTACATGCCTCCACCTCAAGTTCCGGCACGGGGCTGCTTCATTGTTGGAAGAGTTGGGAAATGAAGGAGCCGTAAATAGACCTGAACGAAATCATCAACGATCAGCTCCATCCATATCCTTTAATGGTGGGGCACTGCGGAAAAAGCTGGAGATGATAAAGCCGTGGAATTTACCCTGAGGAGCTTGTGGTTCAGTATGAATTCAGCTATTGAAGGGTTCCCCTTAATAATAATCATCTTTTTCTGTCACAAGTAGGCTTAGATTAACACTACAATGAAGTTACTGTGAAAAGCCCCTAGTCGCCACACTCCGGCGCCTGCTCGGGTACAAAGAGGGGGAATTCAGAATGTCTAAATTACCACAATTACCTTTGACCCTCAAATTACATCTGTTTTAGTCAACAATTATGATGCCATAATTGTTTGAATGCTTTGTGGGTGTGTAAGAAAATAATATGCAATATGCAAATTAAAATTAAAAAGTCAGGTTAACAAAAAACCCTCCACTTCCTGTACAAATAGAATGAATCACAGATATTGATTAAATACTCAATTTGTCTACTCGAGTGAGATTGTTAAGCTCTATTCGCGATGCTATTCTTCTCTTCTGTGTAGCTTTAGGAGCTGTGACCTTGGCTGTCTCCTCTGTACATCTGTTTATAGTGTAATTCGTGATTTCATTTGCAAATGTTTTTATTTTACTTTATTCAAAAGACTGATGAATTTTTTAAGAAGCTGTAGAAACGCAGCCTGAAAAGAGAATTGAACATTAGGCCAAATCAAAAGCACATATGTAAAGAAATTGGGATTCATTATCTTAATGCAGCAGGAATGTATATATATTTTATAAATGCTACAGGCAAATTGCACCTGGAAATTCATTGGAGGCTGAATTGCAGAGAAATTGTAACACCTTTGACAAGCTCCAAAAATTAAAAAAAAAAAAATCAGTGAAAAGGGATTGAGGGTACAGATAATGAACTGAGAGCTTTCAGCTGGTGTAAAATCACGAGGGATATCCCATTGGCAGTGGAAGTTCATGAATATTCATGAGATGATCTGTAATAGCTTCTTATTTTCCATAATCACCATTAAACTTATTCTGAGGGATCAGCATGTCAATATGCTTCTCATGTTTGGAAAAGTTTGGCATCCACTTATTACGCGTGACTGGTGCTTGGGGGATTTATTTTATCCTTTATTTTATTATTCGAAAAGGGCAGAAGACATTTTGTTTTAACCGTCCTCTCCCTTAACTCTCAGTAGATGGAGCTATCATGCAGCATAATCACCATTCAATGAGCTGGCTCAGACAAAGGCTGTGCAGCTGCAGTGGAAACAGTACTGTAGGCGAGAGTAAAGTCTAACGGTTGCAATCTAAAAAAAGTCACGATTGGGCGGCACGGTGGCGCAGCGGTTAGCACCGCTGCCTCACGGCACCGAGGACCCAGAGTTCGATCCCGGATCACTGTCCTTGAGTTTGCAAATTCTCCCAGTGTCTGCGTTGGTCTCACCCCACAATCCCCAAAAATGTGCAGGGTAGGCGACTTGGCCACGCTAAATTGCCCCTCAATTGGAAAAGAAAAGAATTGGGTACTCTAGATTTATTTAAAAAAATAAAAAGTCATGATTTCGCAGCGGATTTTGGAACTGCCTTGTCCAGTTCCTTTTTAACATAACGAAAATGTTCAATGTACTCTACAGAGGGTGCGAGTATTGCTAAAGGAACACAGGTGGGATGTTTCCGGATGTGACTGAAGGTTTAGACTAAAGAAAATGCATTTAGTTAGTGTTTTTCATGACCACCGTATGTCCCAAAGGGTTTTTACGAAAGGGAACTCTTTGGATAGGCTGTGGAGGCAGTGAGAGGAGCAGCAGAGGTGAATTCTACTGTGTGGGAATGGGTTGAAAGGAGGGGGAGAAACACACAGGACACCAGAGAAACAAACAGAGGGCATGTGCTGAGGTGGAGGTAAGGTTGCCAAACTAGAGTGAAGCCATGGCAATGCTTGGCCAGGTTTTTACAATTGATACATGGGGAGGTGGTAGCTGTCATTCTTCCCCCTACCGTCAGTTCACGCTGGCACTCTTTAGAAATTGAAAATATTAATTGTGAATCTCTGCTCACAGACCAGGGCAGCAGTTTAACGAACTGGAACTACATCTCCAAACGGAGGTGAAGGAAGAAGGGAATTATTGACTTTCATTCTCATACCTGCACAAGTGGACAATAACTGGGGTAAGATTAGAGATTGCTGGAAAAGCACAGCAGGTCCGCAAGAGAAAAAAAACCTACAGATGGCGGCACGGTAGCACAGTGGTTAGCACTGTTGCTTTAAGGCGCCAGGGATCCGGTTCGATTCACCGGCTTGGGTCCCTGTCTGTGCGGAGTCTGCACGTTCTCCCCGTGTCTGTGTGGGTGTGATAATCCACAGGAGGCAGGGGTACCGTCACTACACCAGTATTTATTTGCAATAACTATATCCAAGAGCAGCTGCAAACAGTGCTGCTAGCATTCCAGTCAACTTAAGACTGCCTCACAAAGCCTACACAGGTGCTTAAATGGGCCCCCTCAATGAGCTATCATTGAGGGAGCTCATACTCCAATTGGCCAACCAATAATGCCAATTGGAGGTCATTACACCCCCCCCCCCCCCCCCCCCCCCCCCCAAGGTCCGAGGAATTCCTGCCAGCTGGCATTCCTCTGAGCTGCTTCCTGCTCCTCATGTCCGGGTCTGTCACCTCTGTGTCGTCCGCCGGGTCGTTCTCCGACGTGGGTGGGGTGTACCTTTAGGTGCCCGTCTTTTCCTTGACTACCTCCTTGGAAGTTGTTCTTCCTCCTCCTCGGGGAGAGGTGTCGCGGCGGCCTCGTCAAACTTGTCCATCTCTGACTCTGACGACTGGGTCTGGAGAAATTGCTTGGGGCTGGGATGTGGGTTTCTTTTCCATCTGGGCTATCCCAGCATGAGGCGGTCCTGCTTCGACCGCCTCCAGGTGTGGTTCCGCTGCCCTTATTTGGTCTAGGTGTTTCTTCAGCACCTTACCTCCTATCGAAACTTCATAGGATATGGGCCCTGTTTGGGACTCTACCGTGCCTTTGACCCACGTTGGTCCATTCCCATAATTCTTGACCCAAACCGGTGCCCCCAGCTTGAAATGTTTCTGCTGCTGACTATTATCATGCCCCCTGCGTTGGACCTCCTGTTATTTCTCCACTTTTCCCGTTAAATTTGGGAAAAGGAGACTCAGCCTCGTTCGCAGCCGCCTTCCCATTAAGAGTTCAGCTGGCGGTATGGTCCTGTAATCAAACAGCCAGCGGGAGAGCTTTGTGTCCATTGACGCTGCCGGCTGCTTCTTGAGTCCCGCTTTTAGTGTCTGGACCGTTCTCTCTGCCAGGCCGTTGGACGCTGGATGGTAAGGGGCCGTTTTGATGTGGCGGACTCCGTTTCCTTTTAGGAATTTTCCAAATTCCCCACTTGTGAATGCCGTTCCATTGTCCGACACCATTACCTCCGGAAGTCCATGTGTTGCAAACGAGGCCCTGAGCTTTTCAATTGTCGATGCTGTGCTTGCCGCGTTTACCCGGTGGACGTCCAACCATTTGGAGTGGGCGTCCACTATTACCAAAATCATTTGAGCCCATAAAAGGGCCGGTGTGGTCAATATGCAGGCGGGTCTACGGTCTGCCTGGCCATTTCCACGGTTGCAATGGCGCAGCTGGTGGCACTCTTTGCCCCTGTTGGCACTCCTGGCACCGACGTACCAAGACTGCTAGGTTTGTGTCCAATCCTGGCCACCAAACGTAGCTTCGAGCTAGCATCTTCATTTTAGACACCCCTGGGTGTCCGTGATGTAACTCGGTTAAGATTGCCCGACGGCCCTGAGCTAGGACTATTACCCGGGCTCCCCATAATAGGAAACCATCTTCAACGGTTATTTGGTCCCTTCTGCTCCAGTATGGGTGCATCTGGGGCTCCACTGGTCTCTCCAGTTCCCCTGTTAGCAGTAAATGCTTCAACTTGGCTAAAACTGGGTCTTTTTGCGTCCACAACCGAATATGTTGCGCATCCACTGGTAGGGTGTCCAAAAAATTTAGAGTCATTACTGTCTCCTCTACTTTCGGTATTAGCGGCGGGGTGTCTGGGAGGGGAAGTCTGCTCAAAGCATCTACATTTGCTACTCGCATTCCTGGTTGGTGCTCCAGAACGTATCTATACGCCGCCAGTAGCAACACCAAGCGTTGGATTCTAGTTGATGCAATCGGTGGTATTGACTGGTCTTTTAATAACCCTAATAACGGCTTACGATCCATCACTATGGTGAATTTCCACCCGTACAGATACTGGTGAAATTTTTTTACTGCAAATATCACCGCCAGTCCTTCCTTCTCGATTTGGGCGTACTTTCTCTCATCCATGGCCAAGGTCCTCGAAGCAAAGGCTATTGGCCGTTCTTCCCCATTCCTTCCTTTATGGGCTAAGACGGCTCCTACCCCGTAAGGTGATGCGTCACACGTGACCACCAACACCTTCCTTGGGTCATAATGCTCTAGGACATTTTCGGATGACAGCTGTTCCTTAATGTCCCTAAATGCTCGGTTTTGGCGGACGGACCATTTCCATTCTTGTCCCTTTTTTAGTAGCTGGTGGAGGGGTTCGAGGATGGATGCCCTATTTTCAATAAATTTGCCATAATAGGTTACCAACCCTAGAAATGATCGTAGCTCCTGGACCGTGGTGGGAGCTGGGGCTTCTTTTATTGCCCTTACTCTGTCTTCCAATGGGTGTAAGCCCGACTCGTCTACTTTATATCGCAGGTACGTCACTTGTGGGGCCATAAAAACACATTTTTCTCTTTTCAGCCGTATGCCTGCCTTTGCGAAATGCCTGAGCACTTCCTCCAGGTTCCTTAAGTGTTGCCTGTTTGTCCTACCCGTGATTAAGACATCATCCAAATAAATCACCACCTGCGGTAGTCCCTGCAGAATATTTTCCATCGTACGCTGAAATATAGCGCAGGCTGATGACACTCCGAAAGGTAGCCTAGTATAACGAAAAAGTCCCTTCAGGGTGTTGATCGTAGCGAACTTCTGGGGGTCCTTGTCCAGTTTTAACTGCAGGTAGGCGTGGCTCATGTCCAGTTTCGTGAACAAAAGCCCACCTGCCAATTTGGCATATAGGTCGTCTATTTTCGGGATCGGGTATTTGTCCAGCAGTGCGTATTTGTTTACCGTCTGTTTGAAATCTCCACAGAGACATATCGAGCCGTCTGGCTTCAAAATTGGTACCACCGGCGCTGCCCGTTCCGAGAACTGTACTGGTCTGATAATGCCATCGCGCCGTAACCTTTCTATTTCGACATCTACTTTCTTCCTTAATGCAGAAGGTACCGGCCTGACTTACAAACTTTCGGAAGGGCTTCTGGGTCCACGTGCAAAGTTGCTTTGGTGCCTATAATTTCCCCCAAACCTTCTTGGAAGACCTCCGGGTATTTTTGGAGTACTCCACTCAACTGCCCGCTTCCACTCTGGAAAATTTTCATCCAATCTAATTTTAGGTCTTTCAGCCAGTTCCGTCCTATTAAGTTCGGTCCGGAGCCCTCTACTATCGTCAACGGTAATCTGAGCAATTGTTTGTCATATTCCACGGGTACCTAAGTCATGCCTAGAATTTCCAGGGGTTCCCCCGTGGAGGTTTTAAGTTTCGTCAATGTTTTTGTTAGGGTTAGTGGCTGGAGTCTATCTTTGATTTTTTAAAATGCTGCCACTCCCATTACTGATATGGCCGCACCCGTGTCTATTTCCATTATTGTCGGCCGACCGTTCAACCGTGGGGTAATCTTAATAGGTTCTGCTTTCTTCATCGCAATATCATATAACTGTTCCCCTTCGGAGGAGGATGGGGTGTCTAGGTTGTGTACTTCCCTACGTCCCCACCTGCTATTCCTCTTTTGCCACCTCCTTCTAGGGTTTCTGTCGCTGTTACCCCACTCTGTCTGGTGCCAGAAACGGTCCTTCTCTGTTGGGGGAGCCTCAGCCAGTAGTTCCCTCTGTCTCCTGTTAGTCCTAGCAGACTTGAGGGCAGTTCTGGGGTTTTCCTTTGGCCCTCTATTCCTCAGGCTTTTCCGGAGGGCGGCTATCTGGTAGCTGGACCCATTGTGGTAGTCCCTCTCACAGGTATCTACCTCCATTGGCGTGCCCTGTAGTTCCTGCGCCCCACTTGATGCCTTTTCTCGGGACAGTGCGAGCTGTAACGCCCGTCTGCAGTCTAGCTGCGTTTCTGCCAACAGGCACTTCTGTATTGTGAGGTAATTTATGCCACACACTAACCAGTCCCGAAGCATTTCATTTAGCGTCGGGCCGAACTCACATTTTTCCGCCAGCCTTCTCAGGCGGGTCAAGAAATTTGTGACTGACTCTCTGTCTTCCCACTTCGTTGTGTAGAATCTGTACCTACGCAAAATGAGGGGTGATTTTGGGTCATAGTGCTCTTCCACCAATTTCGTTAATTCTTGGAAAGGTATAGTGTCCGGCGTATCCGGATAAGTTAGACTACGTATAATGGCGAAGGCGGAGGGTCCGCACGCCGACAGCAGGATAACCCGTTTCCTTCTGTCCTCCGTTATCTAATTGGCCTGGAAGAAGTAACACATTCTCTCCACATACTGGGACCAGTCCTCAATAGTCAGGTCGAATGCATCTAACTTCCTAAAAAACGGCATTTTTGAAATAGCAAGGCTTACCCTCCGAGTGCGGCAGCTGGTCTCCGCAAGGTTCTTTGTTTACCTCCTCGCCACTGTAATAATCCACAGGAGGCAGGGGTACCGTCACTACACCAGTATTTATTTGCAATCACTATATCCAAGAGCAGCTGCAAACAGTGCTGCTAGCACTCCAGTCAACTTAAGACTGGTTCACAAAGCCTACACAGGTGCTCATACTCCAATTGGCCAACCAATAATGCCAATTGGAGGTCATTACAGTGCGTTTCCTCCGGGTGCTCCAGTTCCTCCCACAAGCCCCAAAAGACATGCTCGATAGGTGAATTGGACATTCTGAATTCTCCCTCAGTGTACCCGAACAGGCGCCAGAGTGTGGTGACTTGGGGATTTTCACAGTAACTTCATTGCAGTGTTAATGTAAGCCTACTTGTGACAATAATAAAGATTATTATTATACTGCTGAGATTGTCCAGCATTCCCTGTTCTTGGGCGGGATTCTCCGACCCCCCCCCCCCCCCCCCCCCCCGCCAGGTCGGAGAATCGGTGGGGCCTGGCGTGAATCCCGCCCCCGCCGGTTGCCGAATTCTCCGGCACCACATATTCGGCGGGGGTGGGAATCGCGCCGCGCCGGTTGGCGGGCCCCCCCCCCCGGTGATTCTCCGGCCCGCGATGAGCCGAAGTCCCGCTGCTGGAATGCCTGTCCCGCCGGCGAGAATCAAACCACCTCTCTTACCGGCGGAACAAGGCGGCGCGGGCGGTCTCCGGGGTCCTGGGGCGCGGATCGTGGGGCAATCTGGCCCCGGGGGGTGCCCCCACGGTGGCCTGGCTCGCGATCGGGGCACACCTATCCGCGGGCGGGCCTGTGCCGTGGGGGCACTCTTTTCCTTCCACCTTCGCCATGGTCTCCACTATGGCGGAGGCGGAAGAGACCCCCTCCACTGCGCATGCGCGGGGATGCCGTGAGCGGCCACTGACGCTCCCGCGCATGCGCCGCACGGCAAAGTAATTTCCGCGCCAGCTGGCGGGGCACCAAAGGCCTTTCCTGCCAGCTGGCGGGGCGGGAATCAGTCCTGCGCGGGCCTAGCCCCTCAAGGTGAGGGCTCGGCCCCTCAAGATGCGGAGAATTCCCCACCTTTGGGGCAGCGCGATGCCGGACTGATTCGCGCCGTTTTTGGCGCCGGTCAGCGGACATCGTGCCGATTGCAGAGAATCCCGCCCCTTGTTTCAGATCCCAACATCCAGCGTATTTTGCTTATATTAATAATTGGTGTAATTTTGGCATGCCTTGCATGTACGCAGAGCCTAACATTTTACCCGATTCGCCCTTTTCAGCAGCTCCCCTCTGTTGCGGAAGAGTTATGCTTGCAGTGCTATCTTCCTGATTTTGACTTGAGTTTCCAAACAAGACGATCATTGCTGCAAAATTATCCATTAAGTCTGATTGTCCAAGTTAAATACAGGCAGTTGGCATGTACATGATAATAGAGCCAGCGGAATAACACTCAATGAAAATAAGCAGAATGCTGAGCTCTGGCGAAAATAGTAACAATCGAAACCAACGGATGTCCTGTGGGCAGGGGTTACATGTTAAAGCTACTGAAAGACTAATTTAAGGGCGATGCCAAGAACCTGTTCATGCAAGGAGTGATAGGCACTTGGAAAGGCTTGGCCGGATGGAGATGCTGGAAGGGGGAACTGCACACTTTTCCAGATGAATGAGCTAAGATGGCTGTGTTAGCTAAGTAGCTTGCATGGTAACTTAACCTTGACAATAAACACAGCGCTATCTCAATTGTTTCATTTGGCTTGGTAAGAAAAAGTCCTTAAGGTCTTTCTAATTTATCCCACGATAACATCAGCTGGCAAAAGTTGATAAAAGATACAAACTGAGGAAACACAATTGAGAAAGGTCATGTTTTGTAGAACAGGAGCTGATCTCCGCCCAAGTTAAATGCTTGTGAGGTGCTAGGGATTAAATGGCCGCTGGTGGTATTGCTCACTGTAATTTGCAGATTTAATTAGGGAAGTGACACTGATCTATCAGAATTCATGGAAACACATTGCTGGAATGTGGGATTTGGGTCCAGTGGTATATTTTAGTGTTCTGGAATCACGGTGGGATGTTCTAGAATGTAGGATCATGGAGCAAGGGTCTGGCACTATTAGGACGATGACCAGTGTTCCCTCTAAGCTGCATTGCCATAACATGTCCTGTGTTGGATCAAGATAAATTAATCACTTTAACTTACCATGTGTGCCTGGCCAGACAAAGAAACTTTAAAGGCCTACAAACTAAAATGTATTATCCATCCACAACAAAAATTAGAGGATCCGTTGGCAATGATTGTCTGGGATATTTAGAGATAGATTTTGGATCAGAAATATTGGGATTGCAGTCTGGGGATATTAATAGGGGTTTCAAGATTTAGGGATGGTTGGGTTGAAGGGCGATGTTGGGTAGAACTCCATGGGTAGTGGTGGTACAGAACTGACAGTTTTGCGGATACTTGACACTGGGAGACGACCAGGCCCAGGAGCTGAGAAGAACCAAGGCAATTGGACTCTAACGGCCCTTGGCCATTTCTTAGCCATCAAGTCCCAAGTCACCCACCCCACCACGTTCTTCGCCATTAATCCTTTCCTCAAACCCAACTCCATCCTGCTGGAATTCTCTAATATCCCCCCCACTTCCCTATTAACAGCTTGTTCCTTTACTTACATCCCTGCAGTAAAATACTTTGCTTCTCAAAACAAATGGATGGAAAATCTTGGGACATGCCTGGTTTTATAGCAAATGCCCTGCTACCCAATAATTTCCTGAAAATAGTTCAAACATCCTGATTTTCACCTTTCCCCTTTGTGTCAAATATAAACTCAGTCTGGGGGAGAAAATCTGTGTGAAAAGTCACCTTTCTTCCTGTAAACACCCATCAGATAACACAGCATAGCAGGCAGCGGGCTTGTGTCCTTGCCCCACTGCCCCCTTAATGTCTCCAAGGGAGTTGTCACCACCTTTTTGGCACTGGTTGCTCCATTGCAAATGACGCCTTTTAAATTATTTCTGGAATAAGGTTGCAACTTTGGCTCGACATATTTTGGGAGGTGTCTTCATATGAACTCCCACTTTCACTGCCCCTCCTCTAGACTCCTGCCATTGGTCACCCAACATGTCAATTATCCCACGGTTTTGCAAAATGTCCTGAATTTAACTTTAGAAAATTGGATCACCCTGTATCTTTTCCACTTATTCCTCCTCTCCTGAAAGTAGTAGCGGCTTCAGTATTTAACCAGGTGACCATTCTTAATCTTACCATCAGTTATGACTCCCATGATTCATAAAGCTTTTCACAGCTAAAGTTAGCGCTGGTAGCACAGTGGTTAGCACTGTTGCTTCGCAGGGACCCAGGTTCGATTCTCGGCTTGGGTCACTGTTCGTGCAGTGTCTGCATGCTCTCCCCCGTGTCTGCGTTCCCCCGGGTGCTCCGGTTTCCTTCCACAAGTCCTTAAAGACGTGCTTGTTAGGTGAATTGGACATTCTGAATTCTCCCTCAGTGTACCTGAACAGGCGCCGGAATGTGGCGACTAGGGGATTTTCACAGTAACTTCATTGCAGTGTTAATGTACTTGTGACAATAATAAAGATTATTATTATAAATGTAAGATATGTAAAACAGTTGCGCAAATCATAAGACTGGCGAGTAAAGTGTGAATGTTAGCAATGCCACATTCTTCAAAACATAGATGTTGAGTTGAGGCACAAACCAAGGAAGACATCACAGCCTTTCAATCCTTTCAGTTCTCATGAAGGGTCCTGGACCTGAAATATTCGTCAGACTTTTTACCAACCCTTTGGAAACATTTTACTCGTGTTTTACCAGTGTCGAGTCCATCAGCGTAATCTAGCTGAACTCTCAGCAGCTTCCCAGGGTGGGGATGAGGATGTGAAGAGACCTTTCTTTTCAGAGGCTCCATGTCTCACAAAGGGAGCCACGAGTGCTAATGGCTGCTCCCACACTGCAGCTGAAGGACTCAATCACCGCTCTGATTGTTGGGACTGCTTGGCCCTGGTACATCAATTTGATTTTTATGCCAGCCAGCCCTTCAGGGGCATTTCAGTATGGAAGCACCCTTTCTTTTCCATTGCAGTCTCTGCAGTGGCTGCCTCTATCACTGATACTGCTGAGGTTGCATACCTTCCTGCCCTCTGCCAGTAGCTTGGGGAGATCAGGCCAGCAGCAGCCTTTTGATTGACCACTGCCAAACAAACTGCTGCTGAAGTCCCGCCACCCACTCCAGCGAGCTTGGGATCTGCATTTGGTTCCAACCTTGGGGCACCCGTGTGCTGATAAAATCCTGGCCATTAACTCTGTTTGCCTCTCCATGATCGCTGCCTGATGTGATGAGCATTTCCAACATTCTTTATAGCCAAACTTGATCTTGTTCTTCTTGACATATACATATAAAATTACTTATACGGATCACTAAAAGAGCAATTAAGACTGCTGCTGTATCTCTGCCTGAACTGTTTTGACTGAGATACGGGAGTGGATATTAAACTGGAGACGCCCAGAGAGTATCCCACCCCAGGTTGAAAGAGTGACACTCAAAGTCACAGATTGAACTGCAAGAACAACATAATTTAATCTACCATATTGGCCAACTCCTGAGCATGTGCGATCTGACCTTTCACCCCAAGCTCGGGTGACCCCATATGTAGAACAGAGTGTACCTTCTCTGAGTACTGAATAGTATTTACTGCGCGAGTGCACACACAGATACACAATCACCTATCACCATGACATCCCTCCCTTACTCTGCTTGGTGTATGTAGCCCCGTCCCTTACTAAACATACTGCAATACGTTCTGCAAATAAATTTAACAAATCATGACTTCCGCTGACAGACATGGGGCTGAATTCTCCGCCGTGGGGATTCTCTGTTTTGCCGGCAGCCCGAGGGTTTCCTGATGGCGTGGGGCTGCCCCACATTGGGAAACCCCATTGACCAGCCGGTGAAACGGAAATACCCATCTGCGCGGCGCACCAGAAAACGGAAGAACCTGCCCATGGAATGAGTGGTCGCACTCGGGGTGGCTCCGGCTCGAATGTTTTGGTTTTGGCCCTTTTCACTCATGGTTTGGGTAGATTCGTCGGAAAAGATAAGTGGAAAGTGTAAGGGAAGAGGTTCGCCCCTGAATTGCTATGTTTTTTGGCTATCAGACCCGGCAGAAGACAATGTGGGACCTGGCTAAGGAATTGGAGGAGACTCATGGTGCAGCACCAATTGTGAAAATGGCCGACGGGGAAGGGTCGGTGGGAAAGCCTCAGATGGCGCAATTGATGAGCTTCATCAAGAAGGAATTTCAGCAGCAGAGGAAGGAGACGTATTTCTGGTAAACATCCTCAATAGATCAGCCAGGGTCGGACTGATTGGGATATAGTTCCCAGTTCACCTCTCATTATGCTGGCATTCTGTGGTCCCCGTGCCTCTGCTATTGCTCCTACTGTTATGGGCCAGGACCTAGAAACACCAAAGTGTATTATAAAGTTCACCTGACCTACAAACTTTATGCTGAACGTGGCTAGGATGAACACAAAAGCCTTCGCTGCAAATGTGATTCATCAGTCTTCCTAGACAATTCAATCAAAACAAGGTTTATTCTAAGAATGTAGCTAACACATATATATACCTGTAAACACAGCAAGAATTTTTATCAATTACAAACATAAAGACACCACACAGATATGGTAATGTATGTATATAACCTTAATGAATTCCCCCTTAACTGTTCCAATTCAATAACAAGATCCAATTAAACCAAACCCCAGCACACTGTATTCTCACTTTAATGGGACTGGTCCTTTTCCTGAAATTCTGATCCAATTCCAAACAACAGATTCAAACTCCTTCCAGAAAGCAATTATATCTTTAAAGTTATCAAGGCAGTTAGCCAGAACCAATGTGCTTTGTACTGGAACAGCTTTTAAAGTGAAAACAGAGAATAACAGGGAAACACTTCTTTCTCTTTCTGCAGTCCAAAGCAGTCAAACTGAAACTGAAACCTAAAAAAAACCCTCTCACCTGACAGCCACAGCCCAATGTGCTACAAGTCACATGATAAGAGGCTAAACCTTTCTTAAAGGGATACTCACATGACACTACCTTGTCTTTGGCTGGATTGATTCCACTGCTCACAAGCTCATGCCCAGTCAATTTTTAGGCAGAAGGAAGCAGGTGCAGGTCGGGCGGCAAACAGAAAAGAAATTGTTTCCCCAACTCATGCCCTCAATCCGAAGGCCTCCTCAGAGATGGAGTGCCTCCAACTCACCACTGGTACCTTGGAGCTCTGGGCATCCTTCCCCCCCCCAATGCCGCGATTGCCCACCTCTCAATCCCCTGGGCGTTCCCTACTCTCTTGCCATAGGACCTCCAGGACTTACCTTTCCAACAGTCTCGGGATTTAGTTCCAGGCAGAGTGTTGCAATACTGCTTCTGGCTACAGCAGTGCTGCGCCGGGCAATCTGATTGGCCAAAACACTGTCACAGGCAGTATTTCCTTCCAAGGATGGACGGACGTTCCACCCACTGCTAATCAATTGCTCAAGTGAGGGTTAAATGGCAGTCGGATTTTGAAAGATGGCGGTCGTACGTTATGCAGCGACTCTTGCTCCTGTCATCTTTAAAATCTCACCCCTTGTTTGTTGACGACTCTTGAAAGTCTTTGTCCACAGTAGGAATTGGGTTCTCTCAATACCACTCCATTCACATATCAACAGAGTCTGATGTCGCCATTTTGTTTAGGCCTGACCACCACAGGTCTTACCTATGGTGTTGGTCCTTCACCTGGCTCCATGATGTCTTGTTCAATTGTTCACCTGGCTCCATGATGCCTTGTTCAATTGTTCACCTGGCTCCATGATGTCTTGTTCAAAGGTGTTTTGAATGCAGGCTCCACATTCTCCCCAATGGTTAAACTCACTTGGCAGTTGTGTAACTTCTCAATTCCTTGAAACATGAGACCAATTGCCTCTCTAAGCTCCACATAGGATTTCACAGAATTCACTTTCAATCCAATTGGTATCCACCCCCAAGCCTTTCATAGCTTCCCTGCTCAGGAGAGGTTCACTACCCTCCTCAATCTCTTCAAATTCTGCCTCTACACTCCAATTCTCAGCTCTCACATCTGTAGTGAAGCAGCCAACAGTTTGAACTGGAGTTTTAGATGTGTAAGGTTAAAGCTTTTTGATACATGTTCAAGATGTGCAGTAGATTTTCTTTGTCTTCGGTTCCTCCCACAGTGCTCTGTTGGTGACATTACTGTCATTGTCTGAAACTACAATAATGCTTACTTCTACAGCGGGGTGTGGTGAATGTGCTATTTTGAGGTTGAGAAATCAAAAGGAACAGATTTACCTCTGATCTTGCTGAATTTAATAGCAGGGCCTGGATAATATTTTTGTCTCTGTTCCCCGGACTAATTGATGTTGAATGGGTCGGCCTTTCAGCAGGCTGAGCAGAGAGAAAGTTGGAGGCCTGTGAGAATGAGGGGGGAAGGGTGATCGGAGGGGTTGTCACTGGAGGAGGTGGAAGGCCTTGGGGATAGGGAGATCAAAACGCTCAAGGGGGGAGATTGGAAGGGTCATGGGGAGATTGAAGGGGTTTAGAGCGATATCAGGAGAATCATAGAATCTCCACAGTGCAGAAGGGGGTCATTCGGTCCATTGAGTCTGCACCAACCCTCTGAAAGAGCACGCTATCTAGGCCCAATCCATGTAATCCCACCTAACCTTTTGACACTAAGGGGCAATTTAGCATGGCCAGTCCACCTAACCGGCACATCTTTGGCCTGTGGGTGGAAACCCACGCAGACACGGGGAGAATGTGCAAACTCCACACAGACAGTCATCCAATCACTGGTGCTGTGAGACAGCAGTGCGAACCACTGTGCTGTTTGCAGGGGAGGTTGGAAAGGTTGTGGGCTTGAGCGGAGGAATGAGTAAGAGTTGATGGGAGATTGGAACGGTTAGTGTGGAGAGATTGGAAGGGCCTTGGGGTGGTGGCTAAGAATAGCTGAGGGGCGATCGTAGGGCCATTAGTGCGGATCAAAATTTCTCTGGATGAAGTGTCAGTGATAGGGGATCGGAAGGGTTGGTGGGTGGGGGGTGGGTGGAGGGGGGGAGGGGGGGGCGATGGTTGGTGCTCGGTGAAGACATTAACTAGATCCAACCAGTGGAAAGACACTTCCCTCCTGGATCGAGAAGTCCTCACTTCCCCTTAGGAGTCAGGCTTCCTGAGGCTTGGAAAGCTCAATTGGCCAGAGTTAAATTAAAAATGGTGTTTAAATATGAGGACACATTCAGCCTCATTAGAATATTTAGAGGGCCAAATTAGGAGCAGGTTAGTTGCCCAACGCCCTCATTCTGCCTGTGTTAAATCTGGAAGTGGTGCTTCGGAGCCAGATTGTGGTCAGGATTCAGCTTTTTATCATTTTTACATCCCACACAACACCAAGCCACCTGTTTTGGGGAGTTAAAGTTCAAACCAAGCCTGATGCTCAGCTAATGTTACCAGAAGGAGAGCTGACAATGCATCTATCTTAAAAGAACTCGCAGATTTTGAGGAAAGGGGGGTCCCTGATCTTATTCAATATCTCCGCAGAGTAAATAACTTGTCACAAGTGGGACCATTAATAGTTTTTGGTATGTGTCTCTTTTAATGTTAGTATTTGTGAAGTTCATCAATACTGTGCTAAATGGTAGGAAAAGTGGAACATGCTTTTTCACAGCAAGATGTGTTGATTTTTAAACGCCTTTGATGTGAGATGTGTCAAATATTAAGCACGTTACTCTTCCCTGTTTGACGGGCTGGTTTAGCACAGGGCTAAAGAGCTAGTTTTTAAAGCAGACCAAGGCAGGCCAGCAGCGCGGGTTCAATTCCTGTACCAGCCTCCCTGAACAGGCACTGGAATGTGGCGACTAGGGGCTTTTCACAGTAACTTCATTTGAAGCCTACTTGTGACAATAAGCGATTTTAATTTCATTTCATTTTTTCATTTCTGTCGCACTGATGGAATGCTGAAGACATCAGAAACTTGCAGTTCTCAACATAATAATAATAATCTTTATTAGTGTCACAAGTAGGCTTACATTAACACTGCAATGAAGTTACCGTGACAAGCCCGTAGTCACCACATTCCGGCGGCTTTTCGGGTACACTGAAGGAGAATTCAGAACGTCCAATTCATCTAACCTGCACATCTTTCAGGACTTGTGGGGGAAACCGGAGCACTCGGACAAAACCCACGCAGACACGGGGGAGAACGTGCAGACTCTGCACAGACAGTGACCCAAGCTGGGAATTGAACCTGGGACCCTGGCACCTGTGAAGCAACAGTGCTAACAACCACTGTGCTACTGTGCCGCCCATAGCAAAGCTCGCAAGAATGCAGTCCATTTCTGACCAACACTCAAATGCAAGTCATAAAAAGGTCCTTTCAATGGCTACCAACATGCACTGGATTTTTCTTGGCAGTGATTCAAGCCACTATGACGGTTAGTTTAACCAATGTGCAGGTTGGTTTACAATCCGCTCACACTATCAAATCCACTGCCTGAAGCATTGCAATATAATCTGTGCAACATCCTTGTTTTGCTGACACACAGGTTGGAGCTGATTCAGCTCTGACTGATTTGGCTGACATTTGAGGCAGCTTGCTGAATGCATTCCAGGAAAGATTAACAGACATTCAGGATGTCATCCACAGTAGCCTGACCCAAGTTGATGACTGGCTGCCCTGCAATAACCGATGTACAATCACGGTGGTATGTAAATGATGTGAGAGTCCCAGTATACAGCTCAGAAGCAGTTTTGAGAATTCTATTCCTGCATGCCGGGAACATATCTCACCAAGTTGTGCAGCCAGGGCCTATGATTTTCCTCCACTGAAATTAATGTGAAGTGCTTTGGGATGCCTGAGGTTGTGAAATGTGCTATATTAATGCAAGTTCCATCTTTAAAGTATTATTTTCCAAGATGACAGTTTAAAAAGAAACAATAATTATTGGCATTCAAGTTCCTTATTCATTCTATGGCACAGGTTATTACAGAATGAGTGGAATGAATAGAAGAAGGATCTAACTCGAGTTATCCATTCAGGGAGAGTTCTCAGTGAGCAATGGTTCCTCTTGCTTTGGAGCACATTTGGTTGCACATTAGACTATCTTTTATCTTCCGTTTATGTGGCAGGGTTTGATGTATGAAACTCCATGATGGATTGCAGCAACACATATTTTTTTGTGGCATGGTGAAGCTGGGCCTGCGATGAGGCCCATGATCAGAATCGCGGCACGGTGGCACAGTGGTTAGCATTTCTGCCTCACCGCGCCAGGGACCCGGGTTTGATTCTGGCCTTGGGTGACTGTCTGCGTAGAGTTTGCACGCTCTCCCCGTGTCTGTGTGGGTTTCGTCTGGATGCTCCGGTTTTCTCCCACCGTCCAGGTTAGGTGGATTGGCCATGCTAAATTACTCCGATGTCCAAACGATGTGCAGGTTATGTGGGGCGATGCGGTTATGGGGATAGGGCAGGGGAATGGGCCTAGGTAGGGTGCTCTTTTGGAGGTCCAGTGCAGACCCGATGGGCCGAATGGCCTCCTTCTGCACTCTAGGGGTTCTATGGAATCCGACCTGCCATATTTGGATGATAATTTACAGTGCCCTGCTACATAGAATGGAACAGATAACTTTTCAAGCTCTAGTCACCATTGGGGTTTCTCAGAAACAGTTAGTTTTAGTGTGCATTAAATTCTCTTGGTGGATATACATTATAAACTCTCACACCCACCTCTGTCCAGTATCAACATATTTCGAAATAAAAATCGCATCGGGTGAGGGAGAAACCAACAAAAGGGTCATACGATTGCATTAGGGTTGGAGGAGGTTCATGTGAAGCAGAAACACCAGCACCGACCAATTGCATCAAGTAGCCTGTTCCTCTGCTGTGAATTCTATGCCATTTTCCACCCCTCCCCTTTTACGTGAGGGTTTTGGTTTCTGACTAATAAAATAATAATAATGTTTATTATTGTCACCAGGCTTACATTAACACTGCAATGAAGTTACTGTGAAAATCCCCGAATCGCCACACTCCGGCACCTGTTCGGGTACACAGAGGGAGAATTCAGAATGTCCAACTCACCTAACAGCACGTCTTTCGGGACTTGTGGGAGGAAACCGGAGCAGCCGGGGGGACCCACGCAGCCACGGGGAGAACTTTCATACTCCGTACAGACAGTGACCCAAGCCAGGAATCGAACCTGGGACCTTGGCGCGTCGTAACACAACGGCATGGACACTCTGCCGCGGGATTAGAGAATCCCGCCCTCAATCTCTGCATCCACAGGGGTCATTAGTGTCTCTTTAAAGAGAATGAGTCGTCAGCTTCTCTGAATGCCGGATAGGTCCTTTCGCTTGAGCCACGACCAGTCATTTTAAAGCCTTTGTCCAGTTTTAGAAAAAAATTATAATTTGGCCATAATATATATTTATTCAAAAAATAGTGACGTTTTAGTCCCCTGACAAATGGCTTTGGGTTCATGAGCTACTCAGAAGAGAAAAGTTGGGCTTAAGCATCAAGATTTTTTTTTGCATTACATTTATTTAATATTGAAGGAGTTTAGGAATATTAAGATGTTAAATTATATTCAATCTTGCTGAAACTTTTTTGTATAATTGCAATCCTGATTGCTGATTAATATTAGGAACATTTTTTTTCTTGCTCTCTTGGAACTGCTATTAGAATTAAATGAATCGTTCGCTGTTCTATTCCCATGGGCTGCTCTTAATGAATTTCAATGAACAAATTGAAAGGCAAATCTGTTATTTAATCATTCTAAAATCTATTGGTAATAAAGTGTGCAATTTTTTATTATAACTTCATTATTCCACTTGGATTGACTCCAGTGCTCATAACAAAAGACAACAGTTGTAGATTTTTATGTGGCCACTTCCATCAGTATTGTTGAAAGAATAGCCAGCCTGCCCCAATTCCAATGGAAATAATTGTAGGCCCAAACCTTTTTGCAGTCAGTTCTCAGGGAAATGCAGTCACGTGCTCCTGAGCAGCTTGATAATCAGAAAGTTTGAAAAGTCTGTAAATCCTCCATATTGTCCCGCTGGTCACAGAAGTAAAAGTCATTCTAAGGGAGGACCTGATATCGGAGGTAATTTTTGTATTAATGCTTCCCCTGCCCCACGAAATAAGTTGCTCACAAGGCTTTCAAAGCAGGCAGAAGCAGTCAAAGAAGCTGCTGGTTTGACAGCTTAATGCCACATACCAATGGCTAGGGTGCGTGTGTGTGTGTGTGTGTGGCACATACTTGATCCATTGCTACTTGAAAATTGCTTTGGGGTTCTATTGACATAACAGGATTTCTCCATTTTGCATAGCATGGATGCCTGCTTCTGTTGGCCACCTGGGCCCCCATTTCAGGGCTTCTGCCAAAATGGCGGCTGCTGGATGTAGCGCACAATGACTGACGAGAGAGACGAGAAGTGATGAAGTCGATTCAGGCTTTATTAAGCGAGACTTGTCCCCAGCAGTTCAGCAACAGAATGAAGCGGCGGGGAGAAGCTCGGGTTCTTATATTCCGCCTTCAGGGCGGAGCCAGGAGTCAGCAGCCAACCAGGACCCGGGGTCTGTCAGCCAATAGCATCACGGCTTCACAGTCCCACATGACCCCTAATACATACCACCACATTCACCCCTTGTTAAAAGGAACCCGGCGGGGTGGTGGTTCGCATGGTGGTAGGGGTTTACAAGGCTGGCCCTGGAAGGAAAATTTCGGACATGTTACTACAGTTTTAGCCCTACACTGGGCTATGTACAAAGTTTGTGAAAACTATTTACAATATTAGCAAGAGAAATTTTTTTTTTGTTACAATACAACAACATTCTTGGTGTCACGCGGATGCCACGAGTCGAGCGGGCGGTCTGGTCTTCCTCGTCGATCGCCTCAGCCCCGGTGGTGGTGCAGGTGCTTGTTCAGGCGTTGTCATCTCCGGGAGCGTTTCGGTGTTTGTTCCTGTTTCACTCCTGGGCGGGCACGGGAGGAGGACCGATCCTCCCGGGAAGGGGGCAGTCGCGGGGTGTGCCGGTGGTGGGGAGGGGATGATCGGTGTCGGGGGGGTGTGTGTGTTGCCGGCGGGCGCCAGGTCCCGCAGGGAGACCGTGTCCTGTCGGCCGTCGGGGTACGCCACGTAGGCGTACTGCGGGTTTGCGTGGAGAAGGTGAACCCTCTCGACCAACGGGTCCAATTTGTGCGCCCGCACATGTTTCCGGAGCAAGATGGGTCCTGGGGCCGCCAGCCAGGTCGGCAGCGACGTTCCGGAGGAGGACTTCCTGGGGAAGACAAGGAGGCGCTCATGGGGTGTTTAGTTAGTGGTGGTACACAGCAGCGACCGGATGGAGTGGAGAACATCCGTGAGTACCTCCTGCCACCGGGAAACTGGGAGATCCCTGGACCGTAGGGCCAGCAGGACGGTCTTCTAGACCGTGCCGTTCTCCCTCTCTACTTGCCCGTTCCCCCGGGGGTTGTAGCTGGTCGTCCTGCTCGAGGCTATGCCCTTGCTGAGCAGGAACTGGCGCAGCTCGTCACTCATGAAGGAGGACCCCCTGTCGCTATGGATATATGCGGGGCAACCGAACAGTGTGAATATGGTGCCAAGGGCTTTAATGACTGTGGCCGCTGTCATGTCGGGGCAGGGGATGGCGAAGGGGAAACAAGAGTACTCGTCCACCACGTTCAGGAAGTATGCGTTGCAGTCAGTGGAGGGGAGGGGCCCTTTGAAATCCAAACTGAGGCGTTCAAAGGGGCGGGAAGCCTTGATCAGGTGCGCTCTATCCGGCCTGAAAAAGTGCGGTTTGCACTCTGCGCAGATGTGGCAGTTCCTGGTGACTGTACGGACCTCCTCCACAGAGTAGGGGAGGTTGCGGGACTTTATGAAATGGTAGAATCGAGTGACCCCCGGGTGGCAGAGGTCCTCGTGGAGGGCTTGGAGACGGTCTATTTGTGCGTTGGCACATGTGCCGCGGGATAGGGCATCGGACGGCTCGTTCAGCTTTCCGGGACGGTACAAGATCTCATAGTTGAAGGTGGAGAGCTCAATCCGCCACCTTAAGATCTTGTCATTTTTAACTTTGCCCCGCTGTGCATTATCGAACATGAAGGCTACCGACCGTTGGTCGGTGAGGAGAGTGAATCTCCTGCCGGCCAGGTAATGCCTCCAATGTCGCACAGCTTCCACTATGGCTTGGACTTCCTGTTCCACTGAGGAGAGGCGGATTTCTGAGGCGTGGAGGGTCCGGGAGAAAAAGGCCACGGGTCTGCCCGCTTGGTTAAGGGTGGCCGCCAGAGCTACGTCGGATGCGTCGCTCTCGACCTGGAAGGGGAGGGACTCGTCGATGGCGCGCATCGTGGCCTTTGCGATATCCGCTTTGATGTGGCTGAAGGCCTGGCGAGCCTCTGTCGACAGGGGGAAGGAAGTGGTCTTTATTAGCGGGCGGGCCTTGTCTGCATACTGGGGACCCACTGGGCGTAATATGAAAAGAAACCCAGGCAACGTTTCAGGGCTTTGGAGCAGTGGGGGAGGGGAAATTCCATAAGGGGGCGCATGCGTTTGGGGTCGGGGCCTATTATCCCATTGCGCACTACGTATCCCAGGATGGTCAACCGGTTTGTGCTAAAAACGCACTTTTCCTCGTTGTATGTGAGGTTCAGGGCGTTAGCGGTCTGGAGGAATTTTTGGAGGTTGGCGTCGTGGTCCTGCTGATCGTGGCCGCAGATGGTTACGTTGTCGAGATACGGGAACGTGGCCTGCAACCTGAGCTGGTCAACCATTCGGTCCATCTCCCGTTGGAAGACCGAGACCCCGTTTGTGACACCAAATGGGACCCTTAGGAAGTGGTATAGACGCCCGTCTGCCTCGAAGGCTGTGTACTTGCGGTCACCTGGGCGGATGGGGAGCTGGTGGTAGGCGGACTTGAGGTCCACGGTGGAGAAAACCGTATACTGGGCAATCCGATTTACCATGTCGGATATGCGGGGGAGAGGGTACGCATCTAGCTGTGTGTACCTGTTGATAGTCTGGCTATAGTCTATGACCATCCTTTGCTTCTCCCCGGTCTTTACTACTACCACCTGGGCTCTCCAGGGACTATTGCTGGCTTGGATTATGCCTTCCTTCAGCAACCGCTGGACTTCAGACCGAATAAATATCCGGTCCTGGGCGCTGTACCGTCTGCTCCTAGTGGCGACGGGTTTGCAATCCGGGGTGAGGTTTGCAAACAAGGACGGCGGTTCAACCTTGAGAGCTGCGAGGCCGCAGATAATGAGTGGGGGTATTGGGCCGCCGAATTGAAATGTTAGGCTCTGCAGGTTACACTGGAAATCTAATCCCAGTAATGTAGGCGCGCAGAGTTGGGGAAGGACGCAGAGCCTGTAGTTCTTAAACTCCCTCCATTGCACCGTTAGGTTCGCGATGCAGAACCATTTGATCTCTACAGAGTGGGATCCTGCAGCTAGGGAAATCTTTTGCGTACTTGGATGGATGGTCAGAAAACAGCGTCTTACCGTGTCTGGGTGAATAAAACTTTCAGTGCTCCCGGAGTCGATCAAGCATGATGTCTCGTGACCGTTGATCAGCACCGTTGTTGTCGTCGTCTGGAGCGTCCGGGGCCGTGATTGATCCAGAGTCACCGATGCCAGTCGTGGTAGTAGTGTCGCGGCGTCTTCTTCGGACCCCGTGGAGCCGTCGATGCTGGGGTCCTTTGTTGTCAACCAAGATGGTGGCGTCCATGAATCGCACGCGGCCGGGGGTGGACAAAATGGCCGCCCCCATGGATCGCACGTGGTCGGGGGTGGACAAAATGGCCGCCCCCATGAATCGCACGTGGTTGGGGGTCACAAGATGGCAGCACCCATCCTCCCCTCGTGGTGCCCGGGACCCAAAATGGCGGCACATGGGGCGCTGGGGGGTTGGGGAGCGTTTGGGCTATGCTGGGCTCGTTCTTCTCCGGGGATTGCGGCTACCCCCCGGGACCGGCACACCGCCGCGTAATGGCCCTTCTTGCCGCAGCTTTTACAAATAGCTGCGCGGGCCGGGCAGCGCTGCCGGGGGTGTTTCGCTTGCCCGCAGAAATAGCAGCGGGCCCCCCCAGGATGGTCTGGCGCTTTAACCGCGCAAGCCTGCGAAGGGGGGGTTTGTCGCGACGGGGGTCCACGGAGCCCAAGGGGCTGCCGCGCGGTCGGGGCCGTAGGCGCGGGCGTTTTGCGAGGCCACATCTAGGGAAGCTGCAAGGGCCCGTGCCTCTGAGAGTCCTAGCGACTCTCTTTCTAAAAGTCTTTGGCGGATTTGGGGAGAGTTCATACCTGCCACAAAAGCATCGCGAATTAGCATGTCCGTGTGTTCGATCATGTTCACCGGCGGGCAGCTGCAGCCCCGTCCCAAAATTAGCAGCGCGGCGTAGAATTCTTCTAGCGATTCTCCGGGACTTTGCCGTCTCGTTGCGAGTTGGTGGCGCGCGTAGACCTGGTTCACGGGCCGAATGTAGATGCCCTTCAGTAATGCGAGCGCCGTCGGGAAATCCTCTGCGTCTTCTATGAGAGGGTAAATTTCCAGGCTTACCCTCGAATGCAGGACCTGCATTTTCTGGTCTTCTGTGATCCGGCCGGGGGCCGTTCGGAGGTAGCCTTCAAAACATGCTTGCCAGTGTTTAAATACTGCTGCCGAGTTCGCTGCGTGGGGGCTGATCCGCAGGCATTCCGGGGCGTTCCGGAGCTCCATAGTCTTTTAAGCTCGTTTAATAAATTGTAGCGCACAATGACTTACGAGAGAGACGAGAAGTGATGAAGTCGATTCAGGCTTTATTAAGCGAGACTTGTCCCCAGCAGTTCAGCAACAGAATGAAGCGGCGGGGAGAAGCTTGGGTTCTTATACTCCGCCTTCAGGGCGGAGCCAGGAGTCAGCAGCCAACCAGGACCCGGGATCTGTCAGCCAATAGCATCACGGCTTCACAGTCCCACATGACTCCTAATACATACCACCACACTGGAATAGCAGGGAATGGTTTATTAAATGCTGCATTCCAATTTTCATTACACTGCCACCTTCTTCCTGCCTGGAGATGAAGGTGGAAGTCAGTCTCTGTTGGGTTATGTAATTCGGAATAACACAAGCTGCCACTTGATACAGTTTTGAGTAAAAGATGCTCCAGACTTTGCAGTGAGTTCAATGTGTTTTATTGAACTATTAGCGCAGTTCTCAATGAGTTTGACTCTCTGCTAATCTAAATGTAGTAGCTCAGTCTAACTGAACCAGCCTTGCTCTAAGCCACGTGCTGGGGTGTGATGCTGAGGATACACCCTGTCTCACTCTGTAGATGTTGGTTTGTGGAAAGAGGCGGGGTGTGAGTGCCTCATCCCTTTTATAGTGAGATACCATCCTTGAGTGTCCTGACTGCTTATTGGTTGTGTCCTATTCTATGTGTTCATTAGCTACATGTTTGCATATCATGACAGTCTCCATAAGGGGCAGCACGGTAGTATTGTGGATAGCACAATTGCTTCACAGCTCCAGGGTCCCAGGTTTGATTCCGGCTTGGGTCACTGTCTGTGCGGAGTCTGCACATCCTCCCCGTGTGTGCGTGTGTTTCCTCCGGGTGCTCCGGTTTCCTCCCACAGTCCAAAGATGTGCAGGTTAGGTGGATTTTCCATGATAAATTGCCCTTAGTGTCCAAAATTGCCCTTAGTGTTGGATGGGGTTACTGGGTTATGGGGATAGGATGGAGGTGTTGACCTTGGGTGGGGTGCTCTTTCCAAGAGCTGGTGCAGACTCGATGGGCCGAATGGCCTCCTTCTGCACTGTAAATTATATGTTAATATCACTAAAGCCACTTTGCTACAATGACCACATTTATACACACGTCGTAACATTGAAATCCACCTATAAACCTTTCAGCATAAAACCTTGAATCTTAATATTTAACCATTTGTGATGGATTTTTATTTTCTGCATAATTAATATACAATGTAGAAACGAACAATAATCATTTAAATTGAACATGGATGGATTTAACTTTCAACTTTTGTGCTAGACGGTTGAAGTTGAAAAGTATTGGATGCGATCAAATGACCTTGTCGTCCCAGTCTCTGTGTCTCAACGAGGCTGTTAAATCTTGCAAGAGGCTTCTCGTGAGATACGCAATGCTCATAATGATCTTGTTAGAGCTTGCGAGATGTCGCAATCTGGATCTCGCCCTCACTGGGCAAGAGCCAGATTAATTTAAATATGGCTACACCCGATTATCAAGAGGCCCAGAATCTAACGCCCGTGCCTGTAAGACCTCGCCTGGGCGCCGTTTAGTACTGGTCCAAACAAACCTTGGCAGTATCAGCTAGGCACCCTGGCAGTGCTATCCTGGCTGGCAGTGCCAAGGTGCCCGGGTGCCAGGTTGTTTGTGCCAGGGATGGGGCCCAGAGGACCCCCTAAGAGATAAGTAGGGGCAGTGGGGGGATCCAGAGGTCAGTGCAGTGGTGTGTCTGAGGGGGATCGAGAGATCGAGGCAGCATTTAAAAATGGTGCCCCGATCTCTTCCTGCACTCACGGGCTCAGCTCGTCACGGCCTTGGCACGGTGTTCCCAACCAAAGCCAGAAAAAAAATGATAGAGTCCCGTATGGTAGCACCGAGAAAGACCCCACTATACATGCCCAAAACGGGATTCTGTTTTTTGCACATTAAAGCGTGCCCGTATTGTGTGGCATTATTTTAATACTTGACAAACAGGGCCTTAATGACAAACTAGAAAATAGCAGAAGAAAAGTAGGTAAACTCCAATGTGTTAATTACTTTTTGTGCAGGTGACAATTCTATGCCATTGCAAAGTGTATTGAACCACCAATTCATATGCCAAGATAATGGAGTACACAGGTTTCAATCCTGCACATCACTGAGTTCAAAATTCCAATAACACAGTTGCGTGGAGCAGTGAAGAGACCTTAGGTATTTGGCTGCTGGCTCTCTATTATAGAAATAATTATTTCAATACCTGCTGCATTAATAATTTCCTCAACACCCAGATAGATTGAGAATGTCCTCCAGTTATACAGGATAGTAATAAATTCACTTACTTTTTTAAAACTTTAGTATATACTTTTCCAAATAATGGCTGCGTTTGAACAACTCAATGTTCTTTCTCTTTGTAGTCTACAGGTGCACAGATTCAACCTTCTGGAAGACGATTGCTATTCAAATCCCAGAGATGGCACAGTGGCTTTCATCTTCTGCAAAAGGGTTCCTGGATGATATTCCATTGTTGGGATGGGGTACCATTATAAAGATATTAGCAGGTGGCATGAAACAGGAACCAGATTAGTGAATAAATCTACCCTGTTGCTCATGTATCTTAATAGTTGATTCAGATTTTCTGGTTGTTCTGGATCACAGAAGGTGATCGTGCAATGCAATCCAAAATTAACATCCAAAGTTCAATTTAAAAAACAGTAAATATAATGGGCGGGTTTATCTCAGCCCGTGGCCGGGCTGGAGAATCCCCGCGACCGGCGGAATCATGCCACGCCGCCCCGACGCCGGGACGCGATTCTCTGCAGAGCAGAGAATCGGCACCATTGGCGCGGCGCCAGTCGGGGGCCACTCTACGCGGCCCCCCCCGATTCTCGGCACTGGATGGGCCGAGCGGCCATCGTAAAAAACCTGAGTCCCACCGGCGCCGTTCACACTTGCTCTCAGCTGGCAGGACCTCGGCATGGAAGGGTCCGGGGGTGGCCTGTGGTGGGGCAGGGGGGGTCCGACTCCGGGGGGAGGCCTCCGATGTGGCCTGGCCCGCGACCGGGGCCCACCGATTGGCGGGCTGGCCTCTCTGGCTGGGGGCCTCCTTTCTTCCACGCCAGCCCCTGTAGCCCTGCTCCATTTTGTGTCGGGGCCGGCGCGGAGAAGGGAGCCACCGCGCATGCGCACGTTGGTGCTGGTGCCACTGTGCATGCGCGGACCCCGCGGCGCCCTGTTCACGACAAATCAGCAGCGATCCACACCGCTCCAGTGCCGTGCTGGCCCCCTGTAGGGGCAAGAATTGCTGATCTTGAGGATCTTGAGGCCGTGTTGACGGCGTCGAGAAACGCGGCGGTGTTTCCGACGGCGTCAACACTTAGCCTCAGGGTCAAAGAATACCGCCCCCTGTCTGTGCAAATAATTGCATCACAAATTTGGTACATTCTATTTGTTATCTGTGAGGGTGGCACAGTGGTTAGCACTGCTGCCTCATAGTTCCAGGGACCCAGGTTCAATTACGGCCTCGAGTGTCGCAGTGGAGTTTGCTCTTTCTCCCCGTGTCTGAGTGGGTTTCCTCCGGTTGTTGTGGTTTCCTCCCACAGTCCAAAGATGTGCAGGTTAGGTGGATTGGCCATGCTAAATTGCCCCTTAGAGTCCAAAAGATTAGGTGGCGTTACTGGGTTACGGGGATAGGGTGGAGACGTGGGCTTAAGTAGGGTGCTGTTTCCAAGGGCCGGTGCAGACTCGATGGGCTGAATGACCTTCTGCACTGTAAATTCCATGATCTATGAACTCTATGAATTCTGTGGTGGAATAAAGGGTTGTTGAGCACAGACCAGATATTTATCTGGGTGGCGTGGCCTGCAAGACACTCATAAATCTAATAGATATTTCAGGGCAATATTAGTAGAGACCTGGGAGCAAGTCATCTGAAATCCAGAAAGGTGAAATGGAGAAAAAATACATCTATTTTTTTTTAATGTTCAGGTGCCGAGATGGGAACGTTTTTATCATACCTCCTAAATTTTAAATGTTTATCTATTTCTCATTATTGCTTTTTTACTTGGAAACTTGATCTGTGCCTGGTTTGAGGTTTTCAAGATGATTTGGAGATCTCAAGAAACATCTCCTTAGAAGCTACAGCAATTAGAGAGTAATGCATCAATACATCTGTGGCCTTATTCACCATACTGCACCCTGTGATCGTTTTGTACAATCTTCCTCACGAACAAGTGATTTAAGGTGATGGCATTATTCACATTCCAAGTGTTTGTGCATATTTAATATGGAATAATCATGCAGGATGATTGACAGTAGAGTCATATGCCACAGTTATAATTGGTGAGGCGGACACACTGTATCCTTTTTTTAACCACCCATGCAACATTTTATTATTTAGTCAAAAACAGTGGATGCCAAACAAATGAATAAAAGTCTGCAAGTTCCAAGGGGTGGCCTCTCTTTCTGCAATCTATGCGTACAGGTACCACTAATAACTGCCAATCAACATTAAAGTCAGAAAGCTAAGCATACAAATGACATTCATTTATATTCTCCACTCTAATTTACTTCACTGTAAAGTGGATTAAATAATGAAATAGGAAACCTGCGTTTTAAAAGTCCTCCCCTATAATCTTTCATCAATGGTCCAGATGTTCTGATGAAAGATTGTTGACTTTCAATGCTAACTCTCTTTCTTAGTAAAGAGACCTTCTTAGTACTTCCAGCACTTTTGTTATCATCGCCATCATCAAGACTGTTTACTCTCACTTCTGCGATATTTCTTGCCTCTGCTCCTACTTGAGCCTCGCTGCCTGCTCAGGGGGGGGGGGTCGACTTGGTCGGGGGGGCTGAAGCGTTCCAGGTCGAGGATCACTCCTGGGCTGGGGTGACAGGGGGGGTGTGAGGGGCTTTTCGTCTGTGAGGCCTTCAAGCCATCTTTAAATATTGTGGATACCCATAACAGGGGCAACTACAGCTGCTGCCTGTCTGTCCTAGCAAACACATCCAGGACAGAGCCCTGCTCTTGGTTCTATCGCTGAAGGTTACTTTGATTCCCTTTGACTGTGAGCAGCCTCTTGCTTCACAGCTGACAGCTGAAGGCTATTGATAATGAGGAATTGGCCTTGTTAGTTGTGAGAGCAGTTCACAGCTACAGGTTGTGTTTGCTGCTTATGCCTGGTTGCTGTTGCTGTTTCCTCCCTTTTCTGTAGCTGGAAAGAAGGACAATTTTTTCTAAGATACCTGGCTCCTGGAACACCGGGCTCAGGCAGACGTATGAGTCCAGAAGGCAATCTGGTTTGAAGCACTCATGACCGTTGCCAGCTGGCTCTTGACAAGTTGTAGATGGAGGGTCATGAGTCACCCGTTGATGACAACAGTGAGCTCCGAGAGCCAGTTGATGAGTTCAATCGAGTACGGTGTTGGTGAGACCACATCTGGAATATTGTGCCCAGTTTTGGTCTCCTTATTTGAGGAAGGATATGGAGGCATTGGAGTTCAGAGATTTTCACCAGATTGATTCTGGGGAGGAAAGGATTGACGTATGAGGAGAGTTTCAACAGCTTGGGTTTATACTCGCTGGAGTTTAGAAGGATGAGAGGGGATCTGATCAAGGTGTATAAATACTAAAAGCCATTGTTAAAGTAAATGTAGACCAAATGTTCCGCCTTGTGGGGCAGTCTAGAATGAGAGGTTATGGATACAGATTGAGAGGCGGTAGATTTAGAACTGAGATGAGGAGGAACTACTTCTCGCAGAGGGTGGTGAATTTGTAGAACTCACTGCCCCATAGTGCGGTGGAGGCTGAGTCATTAAATGGGTTCAAGAAGGAGATAGATATATTTACGATTTTAAAAATGGGTCAAAGGGATATGGGGAACAGGTGGATTTGAGACCAGCCATGATCTGATTGAATGGTGGAGCAGGCTCGAAAGGCTGAATTGCCAACGTCTGCTCCTAATTCCTATGTTCATTTTTGATGGATAATCCAACTCCACACATCCTGAGCTGATCCTCGGGGTTTCCTCTCCAGGAGAAGGTGTAACCAGCATCATTTTCTCTCAGCTGCCCTTTGCCTACTCTTCAAGCCTCTTGCAGGGCAGCAATGTCAATGTTGAAGTGCTTGAGTTCATGGGCAATAAGGGCAGTTCTCTGTTCCGGTCGATTGTTTTGCTCATTATCCATGAGGGTTCGTACATTCAAGTTCCAAAATTGAGCTTGAGTTTGATTTCCTGAGTGCAGACAGATAATCCCGCTGGATGTGGTTTTCCAGCCAGGTTGGGGATGGGACAGATTATTTTTACGGCACCTTTTCTAGCCCTCTCCCCATGCAGGGTGAGCAGAGTGGATTCTGAAGAGGGCTGCTCAGTCTTGTTGAGAACTGCCGAAATACTCTCCTGCTCCCATTCCAAGAGCGAGATGACTGAGTCAAATTCCACTGCCTACGTGCCGGTCTGAAGCAAGCGACTTCCAGATCCCCGTCACCTCTCGCTTTTCACCGCAAGGCTTGTAGATTTGGTGGGTGTGTTGGTTTCCTCTAGGTAGACAACCCAGCATGGTTGTTTTCTGTGCTCCCCCACCATTTCCACCCCCCCTGCCACCAATGCCTTTTCCCCCATCACCAGTGAACTCCCAGGCATCACCTTCATCCTCCCCACTATAACCTTCCTACCTGGAACCTTTTTGTTTAAGACTGTCCAGGTGAAGGTGCACATTCCTTTCCTACCTGAAATCCCAACGCCTACACATTGATCTGCTCGACCTCCACTTGTTCACTTGCTGAGTTACCTCTGCATCCCCCCAACTACCCTCACTGACCCTTCACCTGACACCATTGAACACTCACCCTCCCACCCTACTGGTTCTCACTGCCCCCTGTAACTTTAACCATACCCTCCTATCATGCCCTCCCTCAGTTTGCTTTCCAGGAGTGAACAATTGGCTCCACCGACCCCTCCCTGTGCGCACGTTCACTTGGATATTTCACCCCCCATCTCCATTCACACACCTAGACATTCATCCCCCCTGCTACCAACACGGCAAGTGGATGGCCCTTTCCCAACTCTCCCTCCATTCCCTGATTCATATTACTACGCACCTGTGAATCCTTTCCTTGACCCATAAAGACAGCTCCCCTCCTCTAGGCCCTCAGACCCCCACCACATCTGCACTCCTCCTTGACTTCCTTAACCCCTCCCCAACCTTCCTTCACCATCCATCGGTCCTTCCTGCTACCCTTCATCTGACAGCTTGAGGGTCTGAACCCCCATGGCATGTTCCCTGGAAGAATTACCAAACTTATAGCAAAGTCCCTGGAAGAATGTCCAAACACATGGAGACGTTTTTGGAAGAATATCCAAAGCCGAAGCAAAGCCCCTGGAACAATGTCTGGAACCTGGGGCGAAATTCTCCATTATCGGCGGAAAGTCCGCCGATCGGCGCAAAAAACGGCGCAAATCCCACTTGCGTCACGTCATAAAAATGGGCCGATAGTCTGCGGCCCGAAATCGGCTAGCAGCGACGTAACGGGATCCGCGCTTGCGCAGTGGTTCACGCCGTGCAGCATCATACGCGCTGCACGGCGTGACGGCTCATAAGGCCGCGCAGCTCCCCCCCACCCGACCGGAACAGCCGACCGCAACACCCGACTTGATGGCTGGCCGTCGCTCAGCCCCGAGGTTCGAGTCACGCGATGTGGAGGCGCTCCTGGACGCGGTGGAGCAGAGGAGGGACGCCCTGTATCCCGGGCACGGCCGCAGAGTTGCCCCACGCCACAGCCGGCGTCTGTGGAGGGAGGTGGCAGAGGCCGTCACCGCTGTGGCCCTAACACCACGGACAGGCACCCAGTGCCACAAGAAGGTGAACGACCTCGTCAGAGCAGGCAGGGTGAGCCTCCCCCATATCCCCCATATCCCCCCTCCCCCATATCCCCCCTCCCCCATATCCCCCCCTCCCCCATATCCCCCATATCCCCCATATCCCCCCTCCCCCATATCCCCCATATCCCCCCTCCCCCATATCCCCCCTCCCCCATATCCCCCATATCCCCCCTCCCCCATATCCCTCCCTCCCCCATATCCCCCATATCCCCCCTCCCCCATATCCCCCCCTCCCCCATATCCCCCATATCCCCCCTCCCCCATATCCCCCTCCCCCATATCCCCCCTCCCCCATATCCCCCATATCCCCCCTCCCCCATATCCCCCATATCCCCCCTCCCCCATATCCCCCCTCCCCCATATCCCCCCTCCCCCATATCCCCCTCCCCCATATCCCCCCTCCCCCATATCCCCCATATCCCCCCTCCCCCATATCTCCCCTCCCCCATATCCCCCATATCCCCCCTCCCCCATATCCCCCATATTCCCCCCTCCCCCATATCCCCCATATTCCCCCCTCCCCCATATCCCCCCTCCCCCATATCCCCCATATCCCCCCCTCCCCATATCCCCCCTCCCCCATATCCCCCCTCCCCATATCCTCCATATCCCCCCTCCCCCATATCCCCCCCATATCCCCCATATCCCCCCCTCCCCCATATCCCCCCCTCCCCCATATCCCCCATATCCCCCCTCCCCCATATCCCCCTCCCCCATATCCCCCCTCCCCATATCCCCCCTCCCCCATATCCCCCATATTCCCCCCTCCCCCATATCCCCCATATCCCCCCCTCCCCCATATCCCCCTTCCCCCATATCCCCCCTCCCCCATATCCCCCATATCCCCAAGTGAATCCAGCCCTAACCTTAACCTCTGCAATGCACGCGCAACCGATGGCGTGCATTCATATACCTGCCTAACACTGTTGCCTTTTACCCCTGCCACCACCCCCCCCCCCCCCACAGGAGAAGCGCGCACACAACAATAGGGAGCATGTGAGGACTGGAGGAGGGCCCGCTGATGAGAGGCCACTGACCGTACACGAGGAAAGGGCCCTGGAACTGGCTGGCGGACCTGAGGACCGGGTGGTTGCTGATGCAGAGGTCGGGGCCCCACGAGCAAGTGAGCCACCAACAGCCCGTCCCCATATCCCCCCTCCCCTATATCCCCCTCCCCCGTATCACCTGATCACTGCCTGATGTCTAACCATGCATGCTTCATTGTGTATCGCAGGACCAAACGTCCAGGCACCCATCCCCGCAGATGCAGACCGCCCGCAGGATGCCCCTCGGAGACCACAGGAGACGGAGAGACCCGCACCCTCCAGCATGCGACGCCCGCAGGATGCCCCTCGGAGACCACGGGAGACGGAGAGACCCGCACCCTCCAGCATGCGACGCCCGCAGGATGCCCCTCGGAGACCACGGGAGACGGAGAGACCCGAACCCTCCAGCATGCGACGCCCGCAGGATGCCCCTCGCACACCACGGGAGACGGAGAGACCTGGAGCAACAGGGAGACGACACCCCCGTCACGTGCGGGAGCGACCACCCAGCGATGAGGGGGGCAGCCACAGGCCCCCGTCACATCCGAGCCAGGACACCACTACCCAGGACACCACTATCCAGGACACCCCTACCCGGGACACCACTACCCAGGACACCCCTACCCGGGACACCACTACCCAGGACACCACTACCCGGGACACCACTACCCAGGATACCCCTACCCGGGACAGCACTACCTGGGACAGCACTACCCGGGACAGCACTACCCGGGACAGCACTACCCGGGACAGCACTACCCGGGACAGCACTACCCGGGACAGCACTACCCAGGACACCCCTACCCGGGAAGACGAAATACCGGACAGTGACTCAGAGTGGATGGGTGGAGACGAACCCCCACCCCAAAGTGCCATGGACTCAGAGTGGGACGAAGAGGACGACACAACGCCACTGCTGTCACCAACACCCTCCACCATCGCAGAAACACTCACCACGGTTGGGCACTTTAGTGATGAGGCGTCTGGTACACTCACTGGTGCGCACAACACAGCCGTCCCGGTACAGCAGGTGGAGGTAGGAGCAGCAGAGGGACCGGGCGGTCGGAGGGCAGCCCAGGCCAAGCGAACATCTGCCGCCCAGATGGATCCCGGGTTCCTGCAGTTACCACACCCACACATAGATCCGATGCAACCACCGACACGGAGACGAGCGAATAGGGTGACGGGTGGCTTGCGGCGGCTGCGGTCGCAGGTGGAGGAGTCCACCCGCGTCCAGGAGCTGAGAGTGGTGCCGGTCATGCGTGCCACCCAGGCTGACACCGCACGGGTGGCGTCCGCGGTGGAGGCAATGGGTGCGACGGTGTCAGACATGGGGAACAGTTTGCGAGGCCTGGGGCCTTCCGTGCAGGCGGCGTCTGTGGCCCAGGAAATGGCTGCCCTCTCACAGGAAGCCATGAGCCAGTGCCAGCGCCAGATGGCAGAGGCGCTCAACGCCATAGCCCAGTCTCAGCAGGCCATGGCCCAGTCTCAGCAGGCCATGGCCCAGTCTCAGAAGGCCATAGCCCAGTCTCTGCAGGCCATGGCCCAGTCTCTGCAGGCCATGGCCCAGTCTCAGCAGGCCATCGCTGAGGGCATCGGCGCCAGTGGCCATGTGCGAGCTGGCGTTGCACTGTCGCAGACAGGGTTCGACAACCCCCTGGGCTCCATGGCTGCAAACCTGCAGACCCCTGTCGATACCAGCACGGGCCTCCAGGACTGGCAGCGCCAGATGTCGGGGGCGCTTCGGATGGCCAGTCCGTTCGCATCCCCCACCCATGTAGAGGCCTGGGGGCCATCGGGCACCCCGAGGGAGGAGGAGGTGGTGTGGTCCGTCCCGGCTCCCTCTGTAGGGGAGGTCCCGGTACACCGCGACACCTCGGACTCCCCCCCTTCCGTCCCAGGTGCATCGGGTGGGCAACGGGCAGGACAGGCTGGCAGCTCGCCATCCCAGTCGCCCGGGCCGCAGCCTGGCCCATCTAGGCCAGGACGCCCCAGGAAACGGCCGCCAAAGGGATCCAGTGTCAGAGGGCAGGAATCACAGGAGTCCACCTCCAGTTCTGCTGTACCGTCTGGGGAACCACGTAGACGTAGTCAAAGGGCCCGTAAGGCCAAACAATTAGACACTGAGTAAGTTGGCACAGGTGCAGGGCACAGATGAGTTTTAGGGGCTAGGGCACGTGCATGAACTCCTTTGGTTATTAAAGTCAATGTTACACCTACCGAAGCTGCCTTTGTGCTCTGTCCAAAGTGTGCGGGGGTGTCATGTACGTTGAGCGCAAGTGTGTGTGAGGGGTGGTCTTACCTCAGCCCCAGGTGAGTCTGCCCCCTTCCCCCTGGGCCGCCATCAACATCCCCCGGGCAGAGGACGGGACCGTGCGCTGCAGTGTCACAGCCGTATGCAGGGATGGTCCGGGTGGATGGTGGTACTGTGGCCATGGGTCAGACATAGTCCAACGATGTAGAGGCAGGAGCTCATCGGAGGCGGGTTGTGATCATTCTCCATGGCCTGCGATAGACACGCGTCCACCCGCAACTGGGTGAGCCCGGCCCGTTGTGCCGCCGGTGGATCGGCAATTGGGGGTGGGGGGGTGGTGTGCATGCGGGTGGGGTGTGTGGGGTTGGGGAGGGGGGTGAGGGTGCTGGGTGGGTGGATAGGTGGGGGGTGTGGGTGGTCGGCTGTTGTCATGGTGTGCGGTCTGTGGCCATACTACCCGATTCCCACGCCCATCTAGTCAGTGAAGCGGGCGTCTATCAGTCTGTCCCGTGCCCGCTGGGCCAGCCGGTAACGGTGGACAGCCACCCGCCTGTGTCTACCCCGTCTGCCCTGACCATTGCCCCCATCCCCTCATCTGGGGAGGACTGTGCCTCTTCCTGCTGCTCCTCCACTCCGCCCTCCTCTGCCTGCGGCACATCGCCCCTCTGCTGGGCTATGTTATGCAGGACGCAGCACACCACAATGATGCGGCCGACCCTATCTGACCGATACTGGAGGGCGCCCCCAGAGAGGTCCAGGCACCTGAAACGCATCTTCAGCACGCCAAAGCACCTCTCGATCACTCCCCTTGTCGCTACATGGGCATCATTGTAGCGGTTCTCCGCCTCATTGCGTGGCCTCCGTATAGGCGTCATCAGCCACGATCGCAATGGGTAGCCCCTGTCGCCCAGCAACCAGCCCCTCAGCCGGGGATGGCGTCCCTCGTACATGCCGGGGATGGATGACCGCGACAACACGAATGAGTCGTGTACACTGCCTGGGTGACGGGCGCAGACGTGCAGGATCATCATGCGGTGGTCGCAGACCACCTGTACGTTCATTGAATAGGTCCCCTTCCTATTAGTGAACACGGCCCTGTTCTCTGCAGGTGGCCGCACGGCGACGTGCATCCCATCGATCGCGCCCTGGACCATGGGGAACCCGGCAACGGCAGAGAAGCCCACGGCCCGGGCATCTTGGCTGGCCCGGTCCACGGGGAAGCGGATGTAGCGGTGCGCCATGGCATAAAGGGCATCTGTCACTGCCCGGATGCACCGATGCACCGATGTCTGCGATATGCCGGACAGGTCCCCACTCGGTGCCTGGAATGACCCCGTTGCATAAACGTTCAGGGCCACCGTAACCTTGACGGACACGGGGAGAGGGTGTCCCCCGCCAGTGCCACGCGGTGACAAGTGTGCCAGCAGGTGACAGATGTGTGCCACGGTTTCCCGGCTCATCCGGAGTCTCCTCCTGCATTCCCGGTCCGTGAGGTCCTGGTATGACTGCCGGGGCCGGTACACACGGGGCGCCCTCGGGTGCCTCCGTTGCCGTGGGGCCGCGACGTCCTCCTCCCCCTCCTCGTCCTGTCGGTCAGGTGTCCCTCCAGCCTGGGCGGCTGCCGCCTGCCCCTCTGCGGCAGCCTGCGCCGCCTCTCTGGCACACTCCTCCTCCTCCTCATCCAGGGCAACATAGACATGAGCGGCTGCCACCACGGCGGCCAACATCGCTGGATGGTCTGAAAACATGACGGCCTGGTGGGGGGGAGGGGAACGACGACATGTCATCATTGCCCATATCCCCTCCTCCCCCCAGCCAGGTGGCATGGACCACATGGGTCCAACTGTTGGAGGCTGGCACCTGGCCAGGTGGACCAACTCATTTGCCCTCCCATCACCCACCCCGGCACGGACCCCCTCCCCAACCTCCACCCCAACACGGACCCCCCCCCAACCTCCACCCCGGCACGGACCCCCTCCCCAACCTCCACCCCAGCACAGACCCCCCCCCAACCTCCACCCCAGCACGGACCCCCTCCCAACCTCCACCCCGGCACGGACCCCCTCCCCAACCTCCACCCCAGCACGGACCCCCCCCCCAACCTCCACCCCGGCACGGACCCCCTCCCCAACCTCCACCCCAGCACGGACCCCCCCCCCCCAACCTCCACCCCGGCACGGACCCCCTCCCCAACCTCCACCCCAGCACGGACCCCCCCCCCAACCTCCACCCCGGCACGGACCCCCTCCCCAACCTCCACCCCGGCACGGACCCCCTCCCCAACCTCCACCCCAGCACGGACCCCCCCCCAACCCCCAACCTCCACCCCGGCACGGACCCCCCCCAACCTCCACCCCGGCACGGACCCCCTCCCCAACCCCCAACCTCCACCCCGGCACGGACCCCCCCCCCCAACCTCCACCCCGGCACGGACCCCCTCCCCAACCTCCACCCCGGCAGGAACCCCCTCCCCAACCTCCACCCCAGCACGGACCCCCCCCAACCCCCAACCTCCACCCCGGCACGGACCCCCTCCCCAACCTCCACCCCGGCACGGACCCCCTCCCCAACCTCCACCCCGGCACGGACCCCCTCCCCAACCCCCAACCTCCACCCCGGCACGGACCCCCCCCCCCAACCTCCACCCCGGCACGGACCCCCTCCCCAACCTCCACCCCAGCACGGACCCCCCCCCCAACCTCCACCCCGGCACGGACCCCCCCCAACCTCCACCCCGGCACGGACCCCCCCCAACCCCCAAACTCCACCCCGGCACGGACCCCCTCCCGGCACTCCCCCGGAGCCCAGCCTACTCTAACCACCCCCCCCCCCCCCCCGCCGCACACACACACAAGCCGAGACACACCTCTCCTCACGCAATCAGTCTGCGGCCACGCCATTTCCTGCCCAGAGCCAACCCCCCAGGCCGTCACTCACCTCCTCGCTGGTCGGCGTGAGCCTGGAGCACCGGGTCACGCCGATGAAAAGGAGGTTTGATTGACGTCGACGTGAACGGTCATCACGTCGACGGGACTTCGGCCCATCCGGAAGGGAGAATATCGGCAGGCCGAAAATCGGCTTCCTTGCGCAGACCCGTGACATTCTCCGCGGCAGCGGCGCCATTAACGCCCCGCCGACTTTTCTCCCTTCGGAGACTTCGGCGGGGGCGGGGGCGGGATTCACGGCGGCCAACGGCCATTCTCCGACCCGGCGGGGGGTCGGAGAATGACGCCCCAGAGTGAAGTTGCTGCGTGGAGAACTCCCACCTTCTGAAAGCTCCTTCCATGTGGATTAGGCTCTACTCACCTTGTACGTAGTGCTTCGGAGTTCTGTAGATGGAAGCCTCCATCTTCTTGTCATCAGATGTCTGCAAGCTGTATGACCCCTAAGGTAAGTCTGACTTTGACTCCATGTTGGTCCTGACATGGTCTGGACCGGTGCGTTTTCCAGCTTGCATTGTGGAAGGAAGATCCAATCATGCCTTCATCTGCATGCCATTAAACGCAAATTGCTATCATGCCAGCCTCGAGCAGGAACCACAACCAGCTATTATGGGCAGTATCGGCAGATCCCGTTGTCATTTCACGCTAAATTCTCTCCCCCCTCGCCTAGCCATTGATCCCGTCAGCGGGGGTATGGGAGAATTCCACCTGATGTTTCCCTTTCTGGGAGTGTCTGCAAATAGGGGACACATTATTAAAAAATAAGGGGTCTCCCAATTAAAACAGATGAGGGGAACATTTTCCTCTTCGAGTTTGTGGGATTCTCTTCCCCAGAGAGTGTGGAGGCTTAACATTGAATGTATTCAAAAGCTGAATGAGATAAAGTTTTGAATGACAAGGGTGTCAGGAGTTATGCGGGGCAGACAGAAACGTGGAGTTAAGGTCACAATGAAATCAGCCATGATCTTGTTGAATAGTGGGAAAGTATAAAGGTGTCTAATGGCCTGCTCTTGTTCCTAATTCTTGTGTTTTTGTGATACTGATGTTCTTAGTATGACCTCTCAATCTCCAATAAACACCAGGGGCTGGATTCTCCGTTTTAGGGACAATGTCCCCATGGTGTTGTGAAAACTGGCCTTTCACGCCATAAAAACTGGCGTCCAAAGGCCATTTATTCACAGCCCTGCTGGGGGCTAGCAGGGACTCATCGTGAAGATCGCAGCTCCAGCTGCAGATACGGGCCCCCGCACTTCCGGGTCAGAGGCTGCGCATGCACACGGCGGCGGCGGCCTCCAGCGGCCGCGCCGTGCTCCATGGCGGACTCAGACCGCGGAGCTGGACCGCTTAAATAGTGCTTCCGATCGGCTGTGCGCCCGACCGGACTGCCCGTTCAAAAATACCCTGGTCCCGTATGAGGCCCCCCCTGCCCTCCGATCAGCCCCACCCTGACCATGGTGGCCGCGGACTGAAGTTTCCAGTGCTTCCCGGGTACTTCCCGGGTACGCTGCTTTTCGGGGGCCGGAGAATCGAGGAACCGGCGCCGGTTCCATGCGTGGAACTGGATTCTCCGCCCCGGCGCCGGACGCAATTTGGGCGTCAGGGTGTGGAGAATCCAACCCCAGATTTGCCTCAACTATGCCATATATAGCATGTCTGACATGTTTAGCATTGCAATCCTTGTTGACATATTGGCTTACCATGATCCATCACATTTAATTTAAAATGTTTGTCCTTGTCATAGAACATAGAACAGTACAGCACAGAACAGGCCCTTCGGCCCTCGATGTTGCGCCGAGCTGGCCCTTGTCTTTGATCTCCTCCAGCCCTGACTGTTCTATTCCTCTTGCCAGTGTGCGCTTGACCTTCTTTCACCTTACCATCAGTGGCTCAGCATTAAGCTGCTTCCGTCCTACTCTTTTGATCTCCAAAACTCTCTGCTTCTCTCTTTATCTTTAAAATTCTTCTCAAAAACCCATGGGTGGGATTCTCCGATCCCCCGCTGGGTCAGAGAATTGCCGGGGAGGCGTGAATCCCGTCCCGCCGCTCCGACCCCGGCTGCCGAATTCTCCGGCGCCGTTTTTTTGGCAAAGGTGGGGATCACGTTACGCTGGTCGGGGGCCGTTGGCAGTGGCCCCCTCGGCGATTATCCGAGCCCCAATGGGCCGAGCGGCCGCCCGTTTTTGGCCGGTCACGCCGGCATGAAATACACAGGGCGCTATTCACCCCCCCCCCCCACGCTGGGTGGGAGAATCTCCGGGGGGGGCCGCACAAATCGCGCCACGCTGCCCCGACCCCCTCACACGATTCTCCCACCCCCCGGAAACCAGCGGCGCGGGATTCACACCGGGTCATTCGGAGAACCGGCGAGCAGCGTTTCTCTGGCCCGGATGGGCCGAGCGGCTGCTACGACACGCCAGGTTCCCGCCGGCGCCGTCCACCCCTGGTCGCTGCCGGCAGGCACTCTGCAGGAACGCGGGGGGGGGGGGGGCCTCCTTCACCGGGGTGGCTTCCGATGAGGTCTGGTCCGCGATCAGGGCCCACCGATCGGCGGGCTGGCCTCCCTCCCCCCCACCCCCCCCCCCCCCCCCCGGGCCTACCTCCTTCCGCGCGCGGCCCCAAAACATTGGCTCCATGTTGGTGAGGGGCCGGCGTGCGTAGGATGGCGCGGCCCAACTGCGCATGCGCAGGATTGTAAGGACGCTGGAGCGGCGTGAACCCTGTGGGGGCCAGAATAGGTCGTGTCCAGGCCCTGTTTGCGCCATCGTGAAACGCGACGATGTTCACGACGGCACGAACACTTGGCCTCAATATCGGAGAATCGCCCCCACAAGGTCTATACCGGCGGGACCTGGCTCTGAGGGCGGCTTGCGGAGCCCTCGGGAGGGCACGGGGGGATCCGGCCCTGGGGAGGGCCCCCACGGTGGCCTGGCCCGCGATCGGGGCCCACCGATCTGCGGGCAGGCCTGTGCCGTGGGGGCACTCTTTTCCTCAGCGCCGGCCTCTGTAAAGCTCCGCCATGGCTGGCGCAGAGAAGAAGCCTCTGCACATGCGCAGGGATCACGCCAGTGGTTCGGCGCATGTGCCAGAACACGCTGGTGCTCCCGCGCATGCGCCATCTGCCGCCGGCCGGCAGAGGCCCTTCGGCACCAGTTGGCGCGGCACCAACCACTCCAGCGCTGGCCTAGCCCCCGGAAGTGCGGAGGATTCCGCAGCTTCCGGGCGGCCCGACGCCAGGGTGGTTCACGCCACTCTTTGGCGCGGGTACGGACTGCCCGCCGGTTGGGGGAGAATCCCAGCCCATCTCTTTGACAGGCTACCTTCTTGTAATTTTAAACTTGTGGATAAGCATCCATTTTCCTTACGCCTTACTTTTAAAAAAATTATTTATATTCCCCTCCTTTTTCACATTTTCTCCCAAATTTACCAACAATAAACAATAATCAGTAACGAATGCAATGTCAATCCCCATATCAATAACAACAATCCCATCCTCCCACCCAACCCCCAAACATTAGCCTGTGTATTAACATAAACAAATAACAAAAAGGAATCAGGTATCATCCATAGTCACCATTGACACATTCAGTCCTCCTCCCCCCAACTCTCCCAACCACGCCACCCCCCCACCCCCCAATGTTCGATGTAGTCCAATTCTCGAAAGTGCACAATGAATAATGCCCATGCATTGTCGAACCTCTCCATCCTTCCCCTCAGTTCAAATTTGACCTATCCTTATGCCTTACTTGTGTTGTATTTTGGGATGTTTCTTTTTGTCAAAAGTATTAAATAAATGCAGTCTGTTGATTTACGACTTAAGAGCACACCAAGATTTTAGTGACTGAACAATGTAAGTTAGTGGTCACATTTCTGCTACTGTAGAGAGGTGCTAAGATAAAGCTAATCATCCTCCCACCATAGCTTGCGAAAATCAGAGTCATTCTTGAGCACTGCTCGCTTACTCAGAGCAACATTAGCAGAAGCCTGGGAGCACTTCATCTGCCTTTTTTCCCTCGTCACAGCCTGCACGTGATCTGGGAAACCAGAGAATTGGTGAGATAATGAGAGGATTGCAGGAGAAAGAAACATTAAAAACCTATTTTTTCCCTGTCTGGTTTTGATGAAGCGTGTGCTAATGACATCCTGAATGATGAAAAGCTGGAGTAACTAGTGAGCCCACCAGTGTGGCGATGGAGCTGAATCAATCTCAATAGTTACAGTCATTAACCCAGCATGATTCAAGGATTTGCCATTCAATTGTACATGCTAATTCATTTCCTGCATATTGTCCAAGTCACCTGACTCCTCCCAGCCAATTTCTCCAATTGGGTCATCAGTATTTGTTATTTGAATAAAATCATTAATATTTTTTTTTGTTAGAAAAATTGAGATATGCTGGATGTTGGATAATCCACTGGGTTCTTTTTGCACAAAAAAAAGTCATGATTTCAATAAATGAATGATTAGGAGCCACCATTTTTTTGTCATTGGCGAACCCAACTTTTTCATGCAATTTTCTGGTGTTGGTCAGTCACAGGAAAATGAAATTCAGTAATTTTAAAAATACAGCAAATGTGAGCAAATCTAATCAAGATGATTGCAGCAATATTTTTGTGTTGCTTACAGTTGTTGTATAATTTTATATCCACCGAACTTAATCCAATTCCCAGAATGGTATAATTTTGTCTTAAACTGAACATGGTCTGAAATTAAATGAAGATGGAAGCGTATCCCCCCCCAATACTGTACCAATCTATCCAATACGTATCAGCAGATGTTTCACATTTTCTAGAAATTCAATTATTTATATTGTTTGTTACTTGGAAATGAGATATGATAGCAGAAATCCAGGATAGCTCCTAGTTCAGCAGTAAATCCATTAGGTTGGGACTGCACTTTACATGGTGATACCGTGGGCGGGCGTCAAATACCTGCACTGCACAACATTTTGGAGGGAAGGGACTGTAATTTAGGTTTAATAATATTTTCATTGTTGTAAATGTGTCTAAACCCTGTTAATAGTGCATAACTCTAGGTCAATTGCACTAATATAGAATAACAGACAGCTGATACTGAGTTACAAGGAAATAATTCAATACATTGGGTCTGTCAAAACAGTTGGATCAAATCTTCAATTGTTCATATATATCAGCCGAAACCCTTGAGATTTAATCACTCCCTTAAAATCTCTGCTAGAAATTTATTATAAATAATAACATATTGCAGCAATTCATTAAATGAACATGGCATATATCTTCAAATTAAATATTTTATGATATCAATTAAATGTGATTGTTATACAAGGATGGTGGCTACTATACAGTATCCATTCATTTTAACATTTAAAACTACCGCGTATGCATATAGAATGCACAGACACAGAATAGCTCATAACGATTTTAAAATTAGTTTATTATCAGTACAAGGCTTGGGCATGTGGGACGAGAGTCTCCGACCCCCCGCCGGGTCGGAGAATCGCCGGGGGCTGGCGTGAATCCCGCCCCCGCCGGTTGCCGAAGTCTCCGGCACTGGAGATTCGGCGGGGGCGGGAATCGCGCTGCGCCGGTTGGCGGGCCCCCCCGCTCGATTCTCCGGCCCGAATGGGCCGAAGTCCCGCCGCTAAAATGCCTGTCCCGCCGGCGTAAATTAATCCACCTACCTTACCGGCGGGACAAGGCGGCGCGGGCGGGCTCCGGGGTCCTGGGGGGGGGGGGCGCGGGGCGATCTGGCCCCGGGGGGTGCCCCCACGGTGGCCTGGCCCACGATCGGGGCCCACCGATCCGCGGGCGGGCCTGTGCCGTGGGGGCACTCTTTCCCTTCCGCCTCCGCCACGGTCTCCACCATGGCGGAGGCAGAAGAGACTCCCTCCATTGCGCATGCGCAGGAATGCCGTCAGCGGCCGCTGACACTCCTGCGCTTGCGCCGCCCGGAGATGTAATTTCCGCGCCAGCTGGCGGGGCACCAACGGCCTTTTCCACCAGCTGGCGGGGCGGAAATTCGTCCGGGGCCGACCTAGCCCCTCAATGTTGGGGCTTGGCCCCCAAATATGCGGAGCATTCCGTACCTTTGGGGCGGCGCGATGCCCGTCTGATTTGCACCGTTTTGGGCGCCAGTCGGCGGACATCGCGCCGTTTCCGGAGAATTTCGCCCGTGGTGTTTAACAATTAATAGATTGACATCGCTTTGGATATATACATTTTATACAGAATCAACATGCAATATGTGTCCTCAGAAAGTCCCCCCCCCAACACCTGTTCAAATTGGTCAATTGATAATTTCAAATCATAGATCATAGAATTTCCAGTGCAGAAGAAATCACTGATAGATTTTTGTTAGGGGTGGCATTGTTAGTCAAGGACAGTATTATTGTGGCAGAAAGGACGTTTGATGAGGACTCGTCTACTGAGGTAGTATGGGCTGAGGTTAGAAACAGGGAAGGAGAGGTCACCCTGTTAGGGGTTTTCTATAGGCCTCCGAAAAGTTCCAGAGATGTAGAGGAAAGGATTGCAAAGGTGATTCTGGATAAGAGCGAAAGCAACAGGGTAGTTGTTATGGGGGACTTTAACTTTCCAAATATTGACTGGAAACGCTATAGTTCGAGTACATTAGATGGGTCCGTTTTTGTCCAATGTGTGCAGGAGGGTTTCCTGACACAGTATGTAGATAGGCAAACGAGAGGCGAGGCCATATTGGATTTGGTACTGGGTAATGAACCAGGACAGGTGTTAGATTTGGAGGTAGGTGAGCACTTTGGTGATAGTGACCACAATTCGATTACGTTTACTTTAGTGATGGAAAGGGATAGGTATATACCGCAGGGCAAGAGTTATATCTGGGGAAAGGCAATTATGATGCGATGAGGCAAGACTTAGGGTGCATCGGATGGAGAGGAAAACTGCAGGGGATGGGCACAATGGAAATGTGGAACTTGTTCAAGGAACAGCTACAGCGTGTCCTTGATAAGTATGTACCTGTTAGGCAGGGAGGAAGTGGTCGAGCGAGGGAATCGTGGTTTACTAAAGCAGTCGAAACACTTGTCAAGAGGAAGAAGGAGGCTTATGTAAAGATGAGACATGAAGGTTCAGTTAGGGCGCTCGGGAGTTACAGGTTAGCTAGGAAGGACCTAAAGAGAGAGCTAAGAAGAGCCAGGGGGCATGAGAAGTCTTTGGCAGGTAGTATCAAGGATAACCCTAAAGCTTTCTATAGATATATCAGGAATAAAAGAATGACTAGGTTAAGAGTAGGACCAGTCAAGGACAGTAGTGGGAAGTCGTGCGTGGAGTCCGAAGAGATAGGAGACGTGCTAAATGAATATTTTTTGTCAGTATTCACACAGGAAAAAGACAATGTTGTCGAGGAGAATACTGAGATTCAGGCTACTAGACTAGAAGGGCATGAGGTTCATAAGGAGGAGGTGTTAGCAATTCTGGAAAGTGTGAAAATAGATAAGTCCCCTGGGCCGGATGGAATTTATCCTAGGATTCTCTGGGAAGCTAGGGAGGAGATTGCTGAGCCTTTGGCTTTGATCTTTAAGTCATCTTTGTCTACAGGAATAGTGCCAGAATACTGGAGGATAGCAAATGTTGTCCCCTTGTTCAAGAAGGGGAGTAGAGACAACCCAGGTAACTATAGATCAGTGAGCCTTAATTCTGTTGTGGGCAAAGTCATGGAAAGGTTTATAAGAGATAGGATGTATAATCATCTGGGAAGGAATAATTTGATTAGAGATAGTCAACACTGTTTTGTGAAGGGTAGGTCGTGCCTCACAAACCTTATTGAGTTCTTTGAGAAGGTGACTAAACAGGTGGATGAGGGTAAAGCAGTTGATGTGGTGTATATGGATTTCAGTAAAGTGTTTGATAAGGTTCCCCACGGTAGGCTACTGCAGAAAATACGGAGGCATGGGATTCAGGGTGGTTTAGCAGTTTGGATCAGAAATTGGCTAGCTGGTAGAAGACAAAGGGTGGTGGTTGATGGGAAATGTTCAGACTGGAGTCCAGTTACTACTGGTGTACCACAAGGATCTGTTTTGGGGCCACTGCTGTTTGTCATTTTTATAAATGACCTGGAGGAGGGCGTAGAAGGATGGGTGAGTAAATTTGCAGATGACACTAAAGTTGGTGGAGTTGTGGACAGTGCGGAAGGATGTTACAAGTTACAGAGGGACATAGATAAGCTGCAGCGCTGGGCTGAGAGGTGGCAAATGGAGTTTAATGCAGAAAAGTGTGAGGTGATTCATTTTGGAAGGAATAACAGGAAGACAGAGTACTGGGCTAATGGTAAGATTCTTGGTAGTGTAGATGAGCAGAGAGATCTCGGTGTCCATGTACATAGATCCCTGAAAGTTGCCACCCAGTGTGAGAGGGTTGTTAAGAAGGCATACGGTACTTTACGGTGGAGCTGGCGAGGAGGCGGGCTGCCTTCAACCGGGTGAAGAGGGCACTGTACATTAGCAAGGTGCAGTGCGACATTGTATATCCAGCAAAGCTGAGGGTGACTTATAAGCTCAGGGACTTTTATTTTGGAATGGCGGAAGCAGCGGAGGGGTTTGCGAAGGCAGAAGGACTGTGGCAGAACTGACAAATTGAGAAATGGCCATGTGCCGATGTAACCTCATGACTGTATTTTCTTCTTTTTTGTTTCACTGCGTGCGGGTGTAGGGGCTAAAGGAACCAATGTTGTATATATTTGGACAAGGGAAGGGATGGGACTTTAACTCTATATGAGGGCTCTTTGGGGTGTAGGTGGATATGCGGGGTGTGTGTGCTAAAAGGGGATCTCTGGGCTTTCCTAGGGCCGGGCAAGGGGGAAAGGGACCCGGGCGGGGGCCTCCACGCTGGCCGGTTTAAGCCGGTCAGTGAACGGGAGTGAGGTGGGGGGAGGGGCTGCGGCAATTGGAGCCTGGGGGAGTGGAGTGGACTCTATAGGTCAATGGTGACCATGGGCGGTCCCGGACTCCTTTTTCTTTGTTTTTTGTTTCCACCGTGGGAGGGTTTGGTTTATTGGATGCATATATTGACAGGTGGGCCGTTGTTTGGGGTGGTGGGAGGATGGGATCATTGGTATTGTTAAGGGGATTGATTTTGTATTTGTTACCATTTACTGTTTGTGGGTGGGGTGTAAATTTTTGAAGGAAAATGTGAAAATGTAGAATAAAAAAATATTTTTTAAAAAAAGAAGGCATACGGCGTGTTAGCTTTTATTGGTAGAGGGATTGAGATTCGGAGCCATGAGGTCATGTTGCAGCTGTACAAAACTCTGGTGGGGCCGCATTTGGAGTATTGCGTGTAATTCTGGTCGCTGCATTATAGGAAGGATGTGGAAGTATTGGAAAGGGTGCAGAGGAGATTTACCAGAATGTTGCCTGGTATGGAGGGAAGATCTTATGAGGGAAGGCTGAGGGACTTGAGGCTGTTTTCGTTAGAGAGAAGAAGGTTAAGAGGTGACTTAATTGAGGCCTACAAGATGATCAGAGGATTAGATAGGGTGGATAGTGAGAGCCTTTCTCCTCGGATGGTGATGTCTAGCACGAGGGGACATAGCTTTAAATTGAGGGGAGATAGATATAGGACAGGCTTTCAGGGAGCTAGGATGGAAGCTCAGAACTAGAACAAACAGAGTTGTTATCTCTGGGTTGTTGCCCATGCCACGTGATAGTGAGATGAGGAATAGGGAGAGAGAGCATTTAAACACGTGGCTACAGGGATGGTGCAGGCGGGAGGGATTCAGATTTTTGGATAACTGGGGCTCTTTCTGGGGAAGGTGGGACCTCTACAGACAGGATGGTCTACATCTGAACCTGAGGGGCACAAATATCCTGGGGGGGAGATTTGTTAGTGCTCTTTGGGGGGGTTTAAACTAATGCAGCAGGGGCATGGGAACCTGGATTGTAGTTTTAGGGTAAGGGAGAATGAGAGTATAGAGGTCAGGAGCACAGATTTGACGTCGCAGGAGGGGGCCAGTGTTCAGGTAGGTGGTTTGAAGTGTGTCTACTTCAATGCCAGGAGTATACGAAACAAGGTAGGGGAACTGGCAGCATGGGTTGGTACCTGGGACTTCGATGTTGTGGCCATTTCGGAGACATGGATAGAGCAGGGACAGGAATGGATGTTGCAGGTTCCGGGGTTTAGGTGTTTTAGTAAGCTCAGAGAAGGAGGCAAAAGAGGGGGAGGTGTGGCGCTGCTAGTCAAGAGCAGTATTACGGTGGCGGAGAGGATGCTAGATGGGGACTCTTCTTCCGAGGTAGTATGGGCTGAAGTTAGAAACAGGAAAGGAAAGGTCACCCTGTTGGGAGTTTTTTATAGGCCTCCTAATAGTTCTAGGGATGTAGAGGAAAGGATGGCGAAGATGATTCTGGATATGAGCGAAAGTAACAGGGTAGTTATTATGGGAGACTTTAACTTTCCAAATATTGACTGGAAAAGATATAGTTCGAGTACAATAGATGGGTCATTTTTTGTACAGTGTGTGCAGGAGGGTTTCCTGAAACAATATGTTGACAGGCCAACAAGAGGCGAGGCCACGTTGGATTTGGTTTTGGGTAATGAACCAGGCCAGGTGTTGGATTTGGAAGTAGGAGAGCACTTTGGGGACAGTGACCACAATTCGGTGACGTTTACGTTAATGATGGAAAGGGATAAGTATACACCGCAGGGCAAGAGTTATAGCTGGGGGGAAGGGCAATTATGATGCAATTTGACGTGACTTGGGGGGGATAAGGTGGAGAAGTAGGCTGCAAGTGTTGGGCACACTGGATAAGTGGGGCTTGTTCAAGGATCAGCTACTGCGTGTTCTTGATAAGTATGTACCGGTCAGACAGGGAGGAAGGCGTCGAGCGAGGGAACCGTGGTTTACCAAGGAAGTGGAATCTCTTGTTAAGAGGAAGAAGGAGGCCTATGTGAAGATGAAGTGTGAAGTTTCGGTTGGGGCGATGGATAGTTACAAGGTAGCGAGGAAGGATCTAAAGAGAGAGCTAAGACGAGCAAGGAGGGGACATGAGAAGTATTTGGCAGGAAGGATCAAGGAAAACCCAAAAGCTTTCTATAGGTATGTCAGGAATAAGCGAATGACTAGGGAAAGAGTAGGACCAGTTAAGGACAGGGATGGGAAATTGTGTGTGGAGTCTGAAGAGATAGGCGAGATACTAAATGAATATTTTTCGTCAGTATTCACTCAGGAAAAAGATAATGTTGTGGAGGAGAATGCTAAGCCCCAGGCTAATAGAATAGATGGCATTGAGGTACGTAGGGAAGAGGTGTTGGCAATTCTGGACAGGCTGAAAATAGATAAGTCCCCGGGACCTGATGGGATTTATCCTAGGATTCTCTGGGAGGCCAGGGAAGAGATTGCTGGACCTTTGGCTTTGATTTTTATGTCATCATTGGCTACAGGAATAGTGCCAGAGGACTGGAGGACAGCAAATGTGGTCCCTTTGTTCAAAAAGGGGAGCAGAGACAACCCCGGCAACTATAGACCGGTGAGCCTCACGTCTGTAGTGGGTAAAGTCTTGGAGGGGATTATAAGAGACAAGATTTATAATCATCTAGATAGGAATAATATGATCAGGGATAGTCAGCGTGGCTTTGTGAAGGGTAGGTCATGCCTCACAAACCTTATTGAGTTCTTTGAGAAGGTGACTGAACAGGTAGACGAGGGTAGAGCAGTTGATGTGGTGTATATGGATTTCAGCAAAGCGTTTGATAAGGTTCCCCACGGTAGGCTATTGCAAAAAATACGGAGGCTGGGGATTGAGGGTGATTTAGAGATGTGGATCAGAAATTGGCTAGCTGAAAGAAGACAGAGGGTGGTGGTTGATGGGAAATGTTCAGAATGGAGTACAGTCACAAGTGGAGTACCACAAGGATCTGTTCTGGGGCCGTTGCTGTTTGTCATTTTTATCAATGACCTAGAGGAAGGCGCAGAAGGGTGGGTGAGTAAATTTGCAGACGATACTAAAGTCGGTGGTGTTGTCGATAGTGTGGAAGGATGTAGCAGGTTACAGAGGGATATAGATAAGCTGCAGAGCTGGGCTGAGAGGTGGCAAATGGAGTTTAATGTAGAGAAGTGTGAGGTGATTCACTTTGGAAGGAATAACAGGAATGCGGAATATTTGGCTAATGGTAAAGTTCTTGAAAGTGTGGATGAGCAGAGAGATCTAGGTGTCCATGTACATAGATCCCTGAAAGTTGCCACCCAGGTTGATAGGGTTGTGAAGAAGGCCTATGGAGTGTTGGCCTTTATTGGTAGAGGGATTGAGTTCCGGAGTCGGGAGGTCATGTTGCAGCTGTACAGAACTCTGGTACGGCCGCATTTGGAGTATTGCGTACAGTTCTGGTCACCGCATTATAGGAAGGACGTGGAGGCTTTGGAGCGGGTGCAGAGGAGATTTACCAGGATGTTGCCTGGTATGGAGGGAAAATCTTATGAGGAAAGGCTGATGGACTTGAGGTTATTTTCGTTGGAGAGAAGAAGGTTAAGAGGGGACTTAATAGAGGCATACAAAATGATCAGGGGGTTGGATAGGGTGGACAGTGAGAGCCTTCTCCCGCGGATGGATATGGCTGGCACGAGGGGACATAACTTTAAACTGAGGGGTAATAGATATAGGACAGAGGTCAGAGGTAGGTTCTTTACGCAAAGAGTAGTGAGGCCGTGGAATGCCCTACCTGCTACAGTAGTGAACTCGCCAACATTGAGGGCATTTAAAAGTTTATTGGATAAACATATGGATGATAATGGCATAGTGTAGGTTAGATGGCTTTTGTTTCGGTGCAACATCGTGGGCCGAAGGGCCTGTACTGCGCTGTATTGTTAAAAAAAAAGGACAGATGTCAGAGGTAGGTTCTTTACTCAGAGAGTAGTAAGGGCGTGGAATGCCCTGCCTGCAACAATAGTGGACTCGCCAACACTAAGAGCATTCAAATGGTCATTGGATAGACATATGAACGATAAGGGAATAGTGTAGATGGGCTTTAGAGTGGTTTCACAGGTCGGCGCAATATTGAGGGCCGAAGGACCTGTACTGCGCTGTAATGTTCTATGTTCTATATGAAACACAAGAAATACCATATGGCCCATCAGAGTGATTCCATCATTCAATACAATGGTGGCCAATCTTGGGTTTCAATTCCATTTTCCTGCCCTCTCCCCATATCCCCATTCACCAAGAGGCCAAACATCTAACTATTTCAGCCTTACCTATATTCAACAAGGCAGCAAACCTGCAGGGTCGAGAATTCCAAAACTGTTGAGGAAGCGACCAAACTGAAGTGTAAGGAAAGCTCATACTCCACGAGACTCACGGGGAACCTCATCAGCCCAGCCCCTGTGGGTTACAACAAAAACATTCATAACCCTTTGAGTGAAGTAACTTCTCATCTCTAAATGTTATACTGAGACTCTGCCCCCGTACTTTAGACTTCCTGACCAGCAGAAACAATTTCAGCGTCTACCCTATCAAGCACCTTCAGGATTTTGTCGGTTTCAAAGAGATCGGCCCTCATTGTTTTAAACTTCAGAGAATACAATACCAGTTTACTTAGCCTCTCATGTCTCATTAAAGACCAAGGTGGGTAAATGGAGTTAAGTTACAGATCGGCCATGACCTAAATTAATACAGCATTGGAATAGACTCGAGGGACTGAAGGGCTGACTCCGAGTGCCTTTTCTCAGCAGACAAATGATAAACTATGGACTCAGTTTGACATGGTTTATGTTGTGAGAAAAATACATCGAAACAGCATTTCATGATGCAGACGAAGTTTGTAAATCTATTCTCCACCATTTATTTTGCAGTTAGTACACAAACACATTGGCAGTTGACAGAGTCCTTATTACATTGTCCCCAGGTGCTCCCGTATATCACAGACGGGAATGATGCTGAAAAGGTCTGAACCTGCTAGGCAGGGAGAGGCAGTGAATTCGACATTCTGAACAGCAGTTAGCAGTGCATGTGCAAGTTGGGGACTTCTGATTATTCATCATTTCCCATTATTAGACCGGGATTGATAGGATAGCCCCACCCCCAAAATTAAGATAGTTTTATATGTACTGCAACTTTCATTTTTGGTCATTTACACATCTCTAAATCAAAATCTATTTCTCCTTTAAAAGCACTGCATTGAGAATTTAGTGGCGTTCAATTCTGGCCTTGGGTCGCTGTCTGTGTGGAGTTTGCACATTCTCCTCGTGTCTGCGCGGGTTTCCTCCGGGATTCTATGGTTCTATGATAACTCACTTTCGCCTAGTTAAAACCATTCCATTACTGTTTCTCTACACATCTTACCTAGTCACCTAAACATTCCCAACATTTTTCTGTTCAATTTCAGATCTCCAGCATTCAAAGCATTTGCTTTTGTGTTTCAGAAACCCAACGGGTTGCAGCCTGCAGTGGTTCCCTGGTAAATTTAAAAACGCTATTTAATCCGCATCAGTGTCAAATGTACCAATGTTGCCAACCCCAAGTTGCGAACTTGCCTCCTCTGATTTCCCACCCTCCCTGGCCCGCCCCCTCGCCACCACTGTTCGGATTGGAGGGACCTCCCGCCGCCGCGTTGATCCAGACGGTGAGCGGTGTCAATCAGGCCGAAACCGGCACCTGCTTGGACAGGGTGGCTGTCGATCAAAACCAGGCCCCGCCCGTGAGTGGTCGGTCCCGCCGTCAATCATCCGGCCTGCTCCAATCGGATCGACCTGGGGAAAGCGGGAGGAGCGTGCCCCTGCCCGCCCCCCTCCCTTCTACTCACCCTCGCTCGAGGACAGGTGGTTCAATTCCAGATGAATAAAAGGCGCCGACTTTGACAGGCGTCGGGTTGGGAGCGCAGAGGTAGATAGAGACCGTTTCAAAAGTTAGGTTTTATTCACCCGGGTGAGGGAGGGAGGGAGAAAATTGATTGTCGAAAAGAAAAGGAAGAGACGGCGAGGCGATCTCCTGGTGTTGGGGTGTGGAGCGAGAGGACCGTTAGTCGAAGCCGATGTGAGGGCGGCCGCTCGGCGCGATCCCATGGAGCCGATAATCGAGGTGGACTCGCTCCTCTACTTTGCTGCCAGTTTGTACCAGGGTTGGCTCCGAGTTTACGGTGAGTCCTGTCAGCGAGTGAGAATTCTCATGAAAGTTTCTGCCCGCTGAGGAAAAAGTGCAGGGTGACAGGTGCAGCCGTCAGGATCAGTCCCACTCCCTCACCTCAAAATCAATTCCATATTTAAAAAAAGAATACAGTCGGTCCTGGCCTCAGTTGGTTCGGCGATTTTTTTTTTTAGTTGTATGCTTGGGACACAAACTTGCGCGGCGAGGTGGACTGAAATCCAGCCCCGACCCCCCCCCCCCCCCCCCCCCCGCGTCTTGTTTTGATTTAAAAATACACCTTTTTTGTTTCGGTCAAGCAGCTGCATTACTTTAATCCCAGGTATAATCGGGAGGAGTGAGTCTCTCGCTTTCCTCGGCGTTTTTGCCCTTGTTGGGACTTTGCACAGATTGCACGTGTGGTGGTGGGTAGAGTGTGTGCAAAGATTGTTGTGTATGGGACAGGGGAGGATGTGAGTGGTACGTGTGGGGCGTGCTCATGCATGTTGGATGTGTCCATCCATGCACGTGCCAAACGTGGTGGTGAAAGGTCCCCCTGCATGTTGCAAACTTAAACAGTATCGGGGTGCAAAAGAGACAAAACCCAAGTGATGAGAGGGTGCAGCACTTTTAAATTGGGCATAAGTCAAAGTGCGAGCTCAAGAGGATATCCGTTGGGAAGGTGCATTTGTGGATACTTGTGAAAAATGTGGGCTGATCATCTAAATGTGCTGGTTGGGACCATTTGTTGTTCCAGAAGAAGTGCAGATTTCAGGCAGCTTGTCATGATCTGGAAAATGTGATGAGGATGTGTAGGTGGTGCAAGTAAGTTGTGGGTGTGGTGTTAAGCTGACATATTGGATATAAAGATACTGCAGGGACCTTGAAGGGCATGTGCAGACCAACATGCATACAGGGTTTGGAGAATATTTACAGTGGGATGTTAGTCAAGTCTTGTGTAAACTAGTGTTTTGGAAGGTTTTTTGTTTCTGAGATTGTGTTTTGGTTGATAAATAGTTGATTGCAAAATATTTTTTATTTGCAGCTGAGGAACACCAATGATCCACATATGTCAGTGATTGATTAACAAATGAAAGTTTCAATTTTAGCTAGCATATTTCATGTTTGCTAGTCACTAAATATATTGGCCTCTGTAGGGGCATTGGGAAGCTTGATCAACCAAACTACTAAAATTGGCCAAGTATCCACAGATCTGTTTAGTATAAAATTAAATCTGATTAGGGTTCTTTCTGCTTTACTAGATACCCAGTTCCATCATGCTACACATAATGTTCCTAATCAATTGTATATTCTCCAATTAAAATATCTGTTTTCAAATGTTCTCACTTCTCTGGTTCTTAAGGTGTGACCTAAGAATATGAATTCTCCAATTAAAATATCTGTTTTCAAATATTCTCACTTCTCTGGTTCTGAAGGTGTTGACCTGATGAACATGAAAATGTGCTGTAAGAGTGACATTTTAGACCCTTGCATAAATTGGCATTATACATTTGTTAGTACAGTGAGTGTCGACTGTGACTAGGGAGGGTGGGGACAATGACTGCATGTATATAGTGCTTTTCAAGACCACTGGAGGTCTTGGAAGTGCTTTACAGCCAATTAAGTACTTCTGAAGTATAATCACTGTTATAATCTAGGAAACACAGCTGCCAATTTGCACACAGCAACAGATAGCAGTGTGAAAATTATCTGGTACTTTATCCTTGTGATGTAGTATGAAGGGCAAATATTGGGGATAACTTATCTGCTTCTTGAAATGTGTCATGACATCTTTTAAGTCCACTGAGCAAGCAGGTGGAGCCTCCGTTGAATGTCTCATTCGAAAGATGACACCTTTGACAGTGCAGTCCTTCCTCCATTATCTGTTGACATTTCTGCTCAAACCCTGCAGTGGCACTTGAATCTGGAACCTTGCAGTTCCGAAATTACTAAACAATGGCTGACACATTGATTAACAAAGCTTAATCCAAGAGGCTCAACGGTATCATAAGAGATGCTTTCTATTGGATCTAGACAGAGAAGGAGCCATTTGAGACACTCTGGCTTTTGAAGAACGTAGGCCTTGGTAATTTGATCAAACCTTTTAAGAAGTCACTAATATTGTGATGGGGTGAAGAAATCACTTATATTGTGATGGGGTAACCTGGTAGTTTAGTCTACAAGGACTTTCAGGCAACCTTTCCCTGCTGCACAAGATAAAATATTATGTAATTTGGGAAGTTGCTAAAGGGGATTGAGAATTGGTTTCATGCATATAGGCATAGTGTTATATATCAGTGACTGAATCTACTTGTTGTTAGTGGTGTCTCACAGCAATCTGTGTTGGAGCCATTGTTTTGTACCATTTTTATTAGGCCCCTCGAAATAGAGGGAATTATCATTATGTTTTTCCAATTATGAGGCAATTTAGTGTGGCCAATCCACCAACCCTGCATATCTTTGGGTTGTGGGGGTGAGGCCCTCAAGATACAGGGAGAATGTGCAAACTCCACACGGAGAGACCCGGGATCGAACCTGGGTCCTCGGTGCTGTGAGGCAGCAGGGCTAACTACTGTGCTGCCCATGATCGTCAAGTTTGCCGATGGAAGGGCAGCACGGTGGCGCAGTGGGTTAGCCCTGCAGCCTCACGGCGCCGAGGTCCCAGGTTCAATCCTGGCTCTGGGTCACTGTCCGTGTGGAGTTTGCACATTCTCCCTGTGTTTGCGTGGGTTTCGCCCCCACAACCCAAAGATGTGCAAGCTAGGTGGATTGGCCACGCTAAATTGCCCCTTAATTGGAAAAAATGAATTGGGTACACTAAATTTAAAAAAAAAAAGTTTGCCGATGGATTGTCAAGTTTGCCGATGATGAAAAGATCACCAATCCAATGTTGGTGTTGGGACAATGGTGGTGGAAGAGAATACATTTCAGCAAGCAGAACTTGAAGATGCTGTTGGAATAAAAGACCCAATGTTTGGCAAATACTACTAAGCTTGTCTAAATTAAATACGATCTGTGAGCAGGATCAATGTTCTGTATATAAAAACTACATGAGCACGTCTGTGATATTGTCCTATCTCCAAATATCCCACCACCAACACTTCATTGCTTTTGTTACTGGATAGCAGGTGGGAGGGAGGAAGGAATTACATTTTAAAAACTAGCATTGATGCAACACCCATCACAATTGTCGGGGCAACACAGTAATTGGAGCCAATCAAATACTGTTTTTGAAATGTAATCACTGATGATACTTAGTAACCCAAAAAAAATTGGGTATTTTAAAACTGATCTTAATCACAGCTGTGCAATTTGTAACTAAAATGCAAATAATATAGTGCTGCATTCACAAGACTGTAAAATATGAAGTGCAATGTACCATTTTTCATTGGTCAGACTTCAAGTACCCAGTTTTCATTCCTCAACATCATGGTAGCTTTGGAAATCCATATAATAGTTACAACCACAGAAGAAAGGATAATTAGCCTGTTGAGTGTGTGCTGACTTTCTGCAAGAGCAACTATGTCTTATTCCCATTCCACATAGCGCTGCCAATATTGTCTCTTCAGATGGCTGTGCAATTTCCTTTTGAAAGCCATGATTGAATCTGCCTCCACAACACTCTGACAACGAATAGATTCTAAAACCTTGTTGCATAAACAATTTTTTCTTCCTGTCACCTTTTGGTTCATTTGTTGTTTAACTTGTGCCAGTTTCCTCTGGTTCATGATCCTTCCACCTAATGTACTCTGTACAGACTTCTCACTATTTTGAACACCTCTGTCAAATCTGCTCTTCCCTAAGGTGATTAACCCCAATTTCTCCAATCTATCCACTGAAATAGGTGGCGCAGTAGAGTTTGCAATTTCTCTCTGTCTGCTTGGGTTCCTCCGGGTGCTCCAGTTTCCTCCCACAGTCCAAAGATGTGCAGATTAGGTGGATTGGCCATGATAAATTGTCCCTTACTGTCCAAAAGGTTAGGCGGTGTTAGTGGGTTATGGGTTGGAGGCATGGGCCTGAGTGGGGTGCTCTTTCTAGGGGCTGGTGCAGACTCGATGGGCTGAATGGCTTCCTTCTGCATTGTAAATTCTATGACTCTAAGTGTGTCATTCCTGGAACTATTCTTGTATATCTTTTCTGCTCCCTCCCTAAAGCCTTCAAAACTTTCCTACAGGGTGGTGCCCAAAACTGGACACAGTACTCTAGTTGAGGTCGAATCCATTTACCATAATTTACTTGCTTTTTGACTTTATGGCTTGATTTATAAATCCTAAATCCACTATGGCTTTTTACCCCCTTTCTCAATCTACTTTAAAAAAAATAAAAAAAAATTAATTTACAGAATAAGGCCAGCATTTGTAGCCCATCCCTAGTTGCGCTAAGCTGGAGAGAGAAAGATGTTGTGGGGGTTGTATTTTGAGTTGTTGGAAATGGTTTGGGGGAGGGATGTGGGTGTGGTTCTTTTTCTGTCCTTCCTAATCTTTGGTATTAAAGTTGGGCTGGGGTAGGGCAGGATGATTGTTCCATGTCTGGAAGACATTGATGTTTATTCTGGGTGGGTGCCACCTGCAAGCAGTATAGCTAGTAGATGGAGGGGGGTGGGGGGTGTGGGGGGAGAGGTGGGAGGGAGGGAGGGGTAGTTTGCTGACGGTGACGGTTCCTTTATTTTTGAACTGGCTTGATGGGGTAATGATGGCTATCTTGGATGGGCCTGGAGCTGGCGCAGGTTGCGGGGGGGGGGGGGGGGGGGGGGGGGGGGGGGGGGGGAAGAGAGGTGGGTGATTCTGCGGTTAGCATTTTAACAGGAGAGCAGTACTTTATTGTTGGCAGGCATGCTGGTAGTTTTGGTCAATGCGTATACAACAAATTGGGATGACATTGAATTCATTAAGAAGTTGCTGGCCTCTATTCCAGATCTCTACTCTCACTGGTTAATTATTTGGGGTTAATTAATTATATCCTGCACATTTTTGGACTGTGGGAGAAAACCGGAGCACCCGGAGGAAACCCACGCAGACACTGGGAGAACTTGCAGACTCCACACAGACAGTGACCCAAGCCGTGAATCGAAACTGGGAGCCTGGAGTTGTGAATCAACTGTGCTAACCACTGTGCTATCACGTTGCCTTACTCCACTAGGTTCTCTATCTCCCTCCTGAATTCTGACTCATCGTTGTTCGAGATCCGTCCCACTACTGCCGTGTCGTCAGCAAACTTGTAGATGGAGTTGGAGCCAAATTTTTCCATGCAGCTGTGTGTATAGGGAGTATGGATGGGGGGGCTAAGTACGCAGCCTTGCTGGGCCCTGGTATTGAGGACTATCGTGGCGGAGATGTTGTTGTTTATTCTTGCTGATTGTGGTCTATGGGTCAGAAAGTAGAGGATCCAGTTGCAGAGTGAGGAGCCAAGTCTGAAGTTTTGCAGCTTTGATATGAATTTGGCTGGGGTTATGGTATTGAAGAAGGAGCTGTAGTCAATAAGTAGGAGTCCTTGTTGTCGAGTTGCTCCAGGGAGTAGTATTGAGCCAGGGAAATGGTGTCTGCTGTGGATCGGTTGCAGTGGTATGTGAATTGCAGTGGATCTAGGCATGCTGGGAGTATGGAGTTGATGTGCCTCATGCCCAACCTCTCGAAGCACCTCATTACGATCAATGTCAGGGCCACTGGATGGTAGTCACTGAGGCATGTTGCCTGGTTCTTCCTTTGCACCGGTATGATGATGGTCTTGAAGCAGGTGGGGACCTCGTAATGGAGTAGGGAGAGGTTGAAGCTGTTCCCGAACACATCTGCCAGTTGGTCCGCGCAGGCTCTAAGTGCATGACCAGGGATCCCGTCCGAACCCGTAACCTTCCGAGGGTTCACTTTCAGGAAGGGCGATCTGACTTTGGAAGTGGTGACGGTGGGTATGGTGTCTGGGGTTGCTGGGGCAGTCGACAGTGCATTGATGGTTTCTTGCTCAAACCGGGCATAGAATGGATTAAGCATCGGGGAGGGTTGCGCTGCTGCCGGAGATGCTGCTCGGCTTTGCTTTGTTCTCCGTTATGTTATTTAGGTCTTGAAACAACCGCCGAGAGTCTGTAACTCGAGTCTGTGACTGTAGCTTGGTGTGATATTGTCTCTTGGCATGCCATATGGCTTTGTGGAGATGGTAGCTGGATTTCTTGTATAGATCAGGGTGGTGTGACCTGAGCGCCTCATATCGTCCCCAGATAAGGAAGGAACGTATCAGATATTGAACATATCAGATATTAAACTGATGAAAACAGATTTTTAAAAAAAAAAAAATAGTTTTCTGAGTTACAAACCCAGAGCTCAGTGTGGACAGGGGCGAACCCTGTTCCTTGTCTGCTCCAAAAACTAATTCCAATTCAAATTGAATCTAATTCGTGGTCCCCACAGAGAGACATACCAGATCCAGGCATTACACTTGATCCCACGCTCATCTTACTGATAAGAACAGATTTTTATTTTTCAAAAAATATACTTTATTCATAAAATCTCTAATAATAAACATTACAGTACATTTCAAATTATCATAACTGTACATTTTCAATTCAATAGGGATGAGCCAAAAGGCCAAGAAGTGATGCTGGCGCCACACTTGAATTGCCCAAGTGCCATATGTCTTCACTCTTTTACAGTCGGCTGACAGCATTCAAAGACTTTTCAATGTAAGCACTGACACGTTCACTCTTGGCATATTGGAACAGGAGATTCATATTGACAGAATTTGCCTCTTTTCCCCTTTTTCCTGTCAGATTGCATGACAGTTATAGCAGTATGCCACCAATCAGATGGGGGAGGGTGGTGCCTAGCCACACATACGTCATTGTCACAGGCGGTGGCTGCGGAACAAGCTTTTGAAAACACTTGCATGTCTTGCCAGTGAGAATGCTGCAGCAGCAGCAACCAATTCACCTGGTGCCACTTGCCCTGCCTTTTCCCTGTAGCCCTGAATTTTTTCACCTTCAGATAATTATCCCATTGTCTTTTGAAAGGCAGGCTTGAATCTGCCCGCAGCACACACTCAGGCAGTGCATTGCAGATTCTAACCACTCGGGCTGTGCAAAAAGATTTCTCCTCGCGTCCAAAGACTGCATCATGAAAGGAATTCTGCTAGCCCAAGTCTCGCTCATGTGATACTGGCTCCGGCTTGTTAAACGAGGCCCTCTTGTTGAAACCATAGAACAATCAATGTTTCGGCCATCAGCACCGTTATTGGAGATCCGCTTCTGCGAACGGCAGTCTTTGTTCAAAGCTGGCTGCAACAGACAAACTGACTGTTGGCTCAACTGTTAGTTTATTAACTTGCACAGTGAGCACGCCTTGCACTGTTATGCCTTCAAGGAGGAGCTGGACCAATTTAAGTCATACTAGTCATAGTCAGTGTGGTCTCTTGGAATACGTTGGTTGCCTGGTATGGTTGAAGAGGAGCTTGCCAGATTTTTCTCCACTGTAAAGGCAATTGCATGGCTGCTGTTGGGAAAGGAGTATCTGGATTGTGTTGCATAAGACATCAGAGTCCAAGATGGATTCTATTTTTTTTCCCCTGTCTGACATTTATTGTACAAGCCTACTTTAGTAAGGAACTGTTGACAGCGATGAGATTTTTTTTTTCTCCTTCACCAGCCTAAGGGGATCCCTAACATCCCAATTATTACTCTGGATTGAATCCACTAATCATGTGGACCAGTGACCAAATCTGAGCCCTTTCTATTCGGTATGGTTCAGCTAGTCACTGTCTGACCTGGCACAGCCATGAGAAAGTTTAGAAATACTTGGAAAGCACAATTTATGTATGTTTTTAAATTTGCAAATCTATATGCAGCTTCACTGGAAATGTCACTTGTGAAATCATTCTTATATTTCCCTTTCCTTCAATTTCATGAGCACCCAACAATATATTTGACAGTATTGTGAGAAATTCAGAATTCAGCCTCAAGAAATCCAGAAACCATATTCTTTCGACACCAGAGTACAGTCAATTGTGTACCAGAATAGGATATTCTTTATAGTAATCATAATTTAACCATATAATTGTTCCAATGTCAAATACCCATCCCTACAGAAATTGCTGACTTTGCTAGAGAATTAACCTTTGGGGGAAAATAAATGTTGATATTGAGTATTGTAATTGTGAACTGATGTTTTGAGGTGAAGTATAGGGATCATTTATTTGTAAATGTTACATGGAACTCTTTGTAGCCATACCATAAAATGGCAGTTATTTTTTATATCTTCCTCAATGGAATGAAATGAACTGTTTACATTGCAATGACAATTCCATCATTCTTTGAGTGTAACCATGTGAGTGAGGTCAGTAGTTTTGGTTAGACAGATCAATCAAGCTAATGATAGAGAGACTCCCCCAAGGATGATACTTCAGCCACTGTTTCTCTGCTGGTTCAGATTTGTGGGCAAGGACTTGCAAAAGACAAAATTATGAATACGTAGATCTAAAATGTAGCACGGAGAGCCATTATTTTTAATGTGCAGATCTTTTGGGGTCCTTTTTTATAAAGCTTGCTCAAGGAAGGATAATTTATTTGGAATTATGGAGGGCGTTTTTTAAAACTTGTGACAAGCTAGCAGCGGGGGATATTGTAGGGTGTGGGATATACCATTTGGTAGTTTTTACTCCAAACTTTACAACAGTAATGAACCCACCCAACACATTAAATCCCCACCCATACTTCCCCCTCCCTCCCTCAACAGTCTATGGTGACCAACTATCCAAAATGCAAAATAAACCCCTACTTTTGGAGAAACTATTACTGATCTCCCCTTAAAGCAAATTTCACCTTCTGCAGGGCTAAAAACCCCAACGGGCCTCCACGCCCATGCAGAGGTGCTGGTCTGACACCCCAAATATGGATTCCAGGGGATCGGGCTTCACCAACATGCAAAACTGCCCTCCAAAACCTTTCCAGCTTCGGGAAGGACCATATGTACGTGGACCCCTCCCACATTGCTCATACACATCCACCACCCTCTTCTCCATTTGGTAGGTCTTAATAAAATCTTTGTGCCCTCCGAGGCACAATGGTGAGATTCCACAGGTTCCTGGACGAGAAATGTATTTTACGGTGGGCCAAGCGCACTGGGAGTTGCAAGTGGGAGAATAGCATCCTGCGGGTGTACCAAGACTTGAGCGTGGAGGAGGCGAGGCCTGTGGGTTATGCACGAAGGCCAACATCATTATTTTGAGTCGCCCGATGAGGCGTTTGACTATGCAAAAAGAAAAGGACTCATGGGAGCTTGAGAACTTTTGGACTGGGTGACAATATGTTGGCCTTTATTGGGCCCTTTTTCTTTTCTGTTTTTCTGAGGTTTTTTTTTTTTTTGTTTATTTGTTTTTCTTCTCTTCCCCCTTGGAATGTTGGTGGGGTTTCGGTTGTGTTTTTTTTTTCCTGTTGTTAAAACTGGCTATGTTTTCTCGTATTGCTTTGTATCCATCTTTTTGGAGCTCTGTTTAGGGGAGAGGGAAGAAGAGGGGTTATTTTCCGTTTTGTTTTTAGTTTTTTCTTTTTGGGGTAGATGTTGGTAACGTTCCTTTTGTGTTTTATCTTGGGTGTTTATACTGTTGTGCACTTTGGTGGGATGGAGACGTGCCTGTCTGGGTTTCGGTGCTTATGTTCTTTGTGTTTTCTTGCTGCTGGGTGTTTGTTTGGGGATTGTTGGATGAGGGAACCTGTTTACAGGAGCGGGGGGAGGGAACAATGGGTGGGAAACTTCTTGGTGCCAGAGGTGGGGGTCACCAAGCTAGCTGGGTGAGCTAGCTCGTGGAAACACAGTGGGGGGTGTGTATATGTTTAGTTTATTAGTTAGGTTGGGATTTAGAGTAGTGTTGCTAGAGGGGGGGATGGGTTCCGCTGACGTGAGAGGGACTTCAATGGAAGGTCGGTGGTGGGGGCTGCCCCGGGACGGGCCGGAGGAGTTGCGGCGCATGGGCTAGAAGCTTCCCCCCCCCCCCCAACTAGGCTGTTCACCTGGAATGTCCGGGGGCTAAATGGGCCGGTGAAGAGGGCTTGTGTGTTTACACACCTGAGCAGACTGAAGGCGGACGTGGTGATGCTGCAGGAGACACATCTTAAAGTAGGGGATCGGGTCAGGTTGAGGAAAGGCTGGGTTAGTCAGGTTTCCCACTCTGGGCTGGACTCCAAGACATAGGGGGTCTGCGATTTTGATCAACAAGCAGGTGGCGTTTGAGGCAGGGAGGATAGTCTCGGATGTGGGAGGTAGATTTATCATGGTTAGTGGCAGGCTGCAGGGGATGAAGGTAGTGCTGGTCAACATATACGCGCTAAATTGGGACGATGGGGATTTTATAAAGAGGGTACTGGGGTAGATTTCGGACCTGGACTCGCACAGACTGATTATGGGTGGGGATTTTAACACTGCTATTGATCCAGGCCTGGACCGGTCATGTTCAAGAACAGGCAGTGTGCCAGCAATGGCAAAGGAGCTGAAAGGGTTCATGGAGCAGATGGTGGATCCGTGGAGATTTAGGCAGCCGAGAGCCAAGGAATTTTCTTTCTTCTCCCACGTTCACAAGATGTATTCCCGGATAGATTTCTTTGTTGTGGGCGGGGCCCTGTTGGCGGGGGTGGTGGACCCGGGTTATTCGGCGACTTACGATCTCGGACCATGCTCCGCACTGGGTGGACCTGCAGGTCAGTATGGATAGTAAGCAGCGCCCGCAATGGAGATTGGATGTGGGGCTGTTGGCGGACGAAGCGGTCTGCAAGAGGTTAAGGAAGTGCATGCTGAACAACCTGCAGGTAAACGACACTGGGGAGGTCTCCACAGCGGTGCTCTGGGAAGCGCTGAAGGCAGTGGTGAGAGGAGAGCTGATCTCGATCTGGGCTCACAGGGACAGGATGGAAAGGGTGGAAATGGACCGACTGGTAAGAGAGATCCTACGAGTGGGTAGGAGATATGCGGAGGCTCCAGAGGTGGGGCTATTGAGGGAATGTCGGAGGCTGCAGACGGAATTTGGTTTGTTAACTACAGGAAGGGCAGTGGAGCAGCTCAGGAAGGTGAGGGGAATACTGGGGAAAGGCCAGTAGGATGTTTGCACAGCAGCTCAGAAAGAAGGAGGCAGCGAGGGAAATAGGGAAAGTGGTTGACGAGGATGGGAACTTAGTTGGGAACTCTGAGGGGGTGAGCAAGACCGTTCGGGACTTTTATAGTAGGCTGTATAGATCGGAACCCCCTGGGGGGCCGGAGGGGATGAGGCACTTCTTGGATGGGCTGACTTTCCCGAAGGTGGATGGGGAGCTAGTAGAAGGGCTGGGGGCCCCAGTCGGGCTGGAGGAGATAGTGGAGGGCTTAAAGACCACGCAGTCGGGGAAAACCCCGGGGCCGGACAGGCACCCAGTTGAGTTCTATAAAAGGTTCTCCGGAATATTGGGGCCAGTACTGCTGAAAGTCTTTAACGAGGCCAAGGAAAGGGTTTTTTTTTACCCCAGACGATGTCACACGCCACGATCTTGCTCATTTTGAAAAGGGAGAAGGATCCGGAACTGTGTGGTTCTTATAGGCCGATATCCTTGTTGAATGTGGATGCCAAACTCCTGACCAAAATACTGGCCTCTAGGATTGAGGACTGTGTACAGGATGTTATTGGGGAGGACCAGACAGGGTTTGTTAAGGGTAGGCAGCTGAGGGCCAATATAAGAAGGTTGCTCAATGTGGTTATGATGCCCCCGGAAGGTAGGGAAGCCTGAAGGGGTGGTTGCGTTGGATGCGGAAAAGCGTTCGACTGGGTTGAGTGGGATTACTTATGTGAGGTGCTGGAGCGGTTCGGGTTTGGGAGGGGCTTTGGTGACTGAGTTAGGCTGCTATACCGGGCTCCGGTAGCTAGTGTACGGACAAATAAGACGACCTCGGAATATTTCAGACTACACTGGGGGACGAGACAGGGATGCCCCCATTCCCCACTGCTGTTTGCACTGGCAACAGAGCTGCTGACAATTGCTCTGAGGGCCTCAAGGGGCTGGTGTGGGGGTGGAGCACAGAGTTTCGTTTTATGCGGATGATTTGCTGCTGTATGTCTCAGACCCAATGGAGGGGATGGGGGAAATTATGGAAATCCTAGGGGAATTCGGCCGGTTTTTGGGTTACAAGCTTAATATGGGGAAGAGCGAGTTGTTTTTGGTTCAGGCGGGAGGTCAGGAGAGGCGACTAGGGGAACTAATAAGATTATTGTGGGCTTTGTGTGGGGTGGTAAGCCCCCGCGGGTGAAGAGGGCAATGCTTGAGCGGAATCGGGGAGATGGCGGGCTGACGCTGCCGAATTTCAGTAACTACTACTGGGCGGCCAACATAGCCATGGTGAGGAGGTGGCTGGTGGGGGGTGAGCCTGCCTGGGTGCGCATGGAGGCGGCTTCGTGTAGGGGCACAAGTTTAGGGGAACTGCCGTTCCCGCCGGCGCGGTACGCCACCAGTCTGGTGGAGGAGGCATGTGGGAGCAGAGGGGGCATCGGTGTGATCCCCAATCTGCGACAATCATAGGTTTGCCCTGGGGAGGACGGATTGGTGGAGAGTAGGGATTGAGAGGATGGGGGACTTGTTCTTGGAAGGCAGCTTCCTGAGTATGAGTGTGCTGGAGGAGAAGTTTACACTGGCTGGAGGGAATTAACTTCGATATTTACAGTACGGGACTTTATACGGAGGCAGGTACCAACCTTCCCACTCCTGCCGTTAATGGGGATTCAGGACAGGGTGTTCTCTAGAGGATGGATAGGGGAGGCGAGCGCCTCGGACGTATATAAAGAGCTTATGGGTTCGGAGGAGACGCAGACCGAGGAGCTGGGGGGGGGGGGGGGAAGAGATGGAGGAGGGCCTTTGGGCAGACTCGTTAGGAAGGGTCAATACTACTGCAACATGGGCCAGGCTCAACCTGATCCAATTTGAGATTGTTCACCGGGCTCTCATGACAGTGGCCTGGATTAGCAGGTTCTTTGGGGTGGAGGGCATGTCCAAAACTGAGGGGATTTTGGCAGGGGTTTGCCACAGTATTAAATACGAGGGTGGCAATGAGTCCAGACAGAGGTGGCGATTTTTGGGGTATCGCAGGACCCGGGAATCCAGGAAGAGAAAGAGGCAGACGTTCTGGCCTTTGCTTCCCTGGTAGCCCGGAGGCGTATATTGCTGGCGTGGAGGGACTCGAAGCCCCTGAAATCGGAGACCTGGCTTTCAGACATGGCAGGCTTCCTCTGCCTGGAGAAAATTAAGTTCGCCATGAGAGGGTCTCAGCTGGGGTTCGCCCGGAGGTGGCAACCATTCGTTGACTTCCTCGCAGAGAACTAATCGTCAGCAGAAAGGGGGGGGGGGGGGAGGGGCGGCTAGGCTAGGCTAGGCTATCATAGGTTAGGGGGGTAAGTAATGGCAAGACCTGTGGGAGACAGTGGTGGAATTTGCACTATGTATATATTTCTCTTGTTATTTATATTGTTGATTCTGTTGCTGTTAAAATTCCAAAGAAAATACCTCAATGAAACGTTTATTTAAAAAAAAAAAATCTTTGTAATCTTGAGTAGGTTAACTATTATTAAGTATACAAACTATATGCATACATATGGTAAAGAGTTCAAGCCAGGAGCTGTCATCATGCCTGTCCACATGGCTCTGTCCAACAGTAGACTGACCCTTGGGTGCAGGTCACAAACCTTTTGCATCAATGTATGGGCAGTACTCTGTCCCACATTAGCTTTTTATGTTGCAGACCCTTGTACTTCTCCCCCCAAGTCTTGTGTTATTCTAATTTACCCACTGTGGTACATTATTATTACTTACCTCATTCTCTTCCCAAGTCTCTGACTTAATAGATTCAGGCAGCCAGGAGGCCTTATAACTCTTCCATATCTCGTTTGCATTGTTGGTGGGTATCTGTTGCTGCATGTAAACTCTGTTGATTCTGGGGTTCCATTCCTTGGCATTGAATCGCTCTTTGTTGATTCAGCAGATGTGGTGATTGGTTGTTATTCCACCACATGGTGGACAAACATTGTGCTTATTTCCATGTCATTCCTTTCCTCTCCTACCTTTGTCGTGTGGATTGTTGCAATGTCCTCTGATGGAAGATGGTCATTCCTGTTATGAGGATACTGGTTTTTATTAAACTTCCCTTTGTGTTGGGCTGTCGGCCAATGGCACCTACTACTTGGTTCCAATATTCTGTGTTTTGTTCTGGCTAGGAGTTTCAGTGTTTGCTCAGTGTTGACCTCCTCAAAGGATGTCTGAGCTGGAGGTTGAGGCTCTTTTCGCTGCTCTCTTGTCTATCCTCCACTGGAGTCGTCTTGACATACATTAGCTTGAAGATTTGTTTGCCATCATACCTTAGTAGTTCTAGAATCACGCTTATGACTGGAAGTCTGATTCCTTCGGACTCCAGTGTGTCTGTTGTTCGTAGCCAGAGATCTCTGCCATGGTACTTTGTCTGATAGCACCGTAACACTGGCCTCCGTGTTAATTTAAAATTGGTGAAATGGCTGGTAACCAAAATGTCTGCATTGAAAATATGAAAATCCTGTCTGACCTTTGCTCAAGAAACATCATTGTGTGTCCTCTAGGTGTGCAGTCCCGACCTCTTGAACCCTTCGGGTTTTGAAAGCCTTGGACTTAAATTGCACCACAATTGATCTCATATGGGGGGTGCTCTTCTCCACAGTGCTGCTCAGTTAGTAATGCTTGCCTTGGCTGAGGTACCGTGTTTCAGTGTTGTTTAACTAACTGGACTGTGGGGTTTCCTGACCTCTACAAGAATTCAGACTGCCAAACAATCTGGATAGCTTTCTTGAGGGTTAGATCTTCCTTTGCTGACAGCATGTCTCTTTTTTTTAAAAAAAAAGTGTTTTTATTCTCCATTTTCACATTTTCCTTCAAAATGTACACCCCACCCACAGACAGTAAACGGTAACAAATACAAAATCAATCCCCTTAACAATAACAATGATCCCATCCTCCCACCACCCCAAACAACGGCCCACCTGTCAATATATGCATCCAATAAAACAAACCCTCCCATGGTGGAAACAAAAAACAAAGGAGAAAAAGAAAAAGGAGTCCCGGACTGCCCATGGTCACCATTAACCTATAGAGTCCACTCCCCCCTTACACTCAACACCATCCAACCTCTGAAAGAGTACCATACATGATACCCAAGAGTTGTAAACTCCTCCAACCCCTCCCGTCCACTGCCTCTTGTAAAACTCCTCCCCCCAACCTCCGTTCCTTTCCCCCCCCCCCCCCCCCCCAACTTTCCACCCCGGCTAGACCACTCGGACCCTGTTCTGCCAGGCTCCGATTGCCGCAGCCCCTCCCCCCACCTCACTCCCGTTCATTGGCCGGCTTAAGCCGGCCAGCGTGGAGGCCCCCGCCCGGGTCCTTTTTCCCCCTTGCCCAGCCCTAGGAAAGCCCAGAAATCCTCTTTTAGCACACAAACCCCGCATACCCAAAGAGCCCTCATTTCGAGTGAAAGTCCCATCACTTCCCTTGTCCAAATATATACAACATTGGCTCCTTTAGCCCATACACCCGCATGCAGTGAAACAAAAAAGAAGAAAATACAGTCATGAGGTTACATCGGCACATGGCCATTTTTCAATTTCTCAGTTCTGCCACAGTCCTTCTGCCGTCGCAAACTCCTCCGCTGCTTCCGCCGTTCCAAAATAAAAGTCCTTCAGCTTGTAAGTCACCCTCAGCTTCGCTGGATATACAACGCTGCACTGCACCTTGCGAATTAACAGTGCCCTCTTCACCCGGGCCTCCTCGCCAGCTCCACCGTAAAGTCCTGGTATACACGTATACCAGCTCCAGCCCACTGCACCACCCGCTTCTGCTTGGCCCAGCACAGGACCTTCTCCTTCACACTGTACCTACGGAAGCACAGAGTCACTACCCTTGGCGGCTCACTCGCCTTTGGTACAGGCCTCCACGACCGGTGAGCCCGATCCAGCTCATATTGGGAGGGATCCTCCCCCTCCCCCAATAGTTTCGCCAGCATCGTGGCAAAATATTCAGGTCCTTCAACTCCTTCGGGCAGCCCCACAATCCTCAAATTCTGTCGCCTGGATCTGTTTTCCAGGTCTTCCAATTTTCCTCGCAGATCTTTGTTAATCTCCATCACCTTCCACATCTCCTTCCTCATCGAGGTAAGTTGATCACCGTTCTGCAATAACGTCTCCTCCACTTCCTTCAGCGCCTCCCGTTGCTCCCGCACCTCCGCCACTGCTCGCCACCGCTGTCGTCACCGGGGAAATAGCTTCCTCCACCAACACACTCAAAACCTCCCTCATCTCCTTCCTCATTGTCTCCATGTATTTTGTAAACTGCCTTTCGAATTCCGCAGCCATCACCTTAGTTATTTCTTCAGCCGTAAGCAATGCGGCCTCCACTGGTGCTCCAGCCTCCAATTTCCTTGGTGACCCCCGTGGTGACCTTTCCACTCCCCGACAGACCTTCAGCTGTTTTTTTACGGCCGTTTTTTTGCTCACCCTCAACGTTTTTCTTTACTGTACCTTCACTGTGCCTTCACCCTGCTTTTGCCGCCTCCGTGGACCCTGGGACCGGGCTTAAAGCCCCGGAAATGCCGTTCCCGAACGGGAGCCCTCCATTGTGCGGCTGCCTCCCGCCCGCCGTCACCGGACGACAGCATGTCTCTTTGTCATCGGTTACGGCTGCAACTATTCCATCCCTGATAATCCGATTTTAGGTTGCTGTATTTGCAGCCTTCAGCCATCCTGTACAGATCTTTAATGAATAAGTTGGTACGTTCCCTGGCTCTTGGCCACACTTATCAAATTTAGCCCTTTGCAAGGATTTTGTTACATCTTGGGTTAAAATAAACGTCAAATGATTTTAGTACTACTTCAGATTTGTTGAAGCAATAAGGTTGTCTGCTATCTGGCCTACCAAATAAAGCAGTGTGTTTACTTCAGCTTCCCCCTTTTTAATCCAGACCCAAAGCAAAAGTGGCCTTCTGATCCTTGGTTAAAAGATTTTAAAGTGTAAGTTCCAAGAAGTTGCTGAAATTGAAGATGTCGTTGCCATTTGGTTGAAGGCAAAGGGCTTGTCAGTGCTTGGCTGGTTTTGGTGCAGTTCTCGCCGCAATGGTGCTCGCGCCCAGTGTTGAAATGGCTGCTTGAATCACTTAGTTGCAAGCATCTCTGTTTCCACGCCTTAAGGGTCCCAAAAACTTCAAATCCCAGCCTTTTCTGGTCTTAAAGTTAATTATTTAGTTGTGGGTCTTTCTGAATTAATTATTATTTTTATTTTCTCTGCGATTTGGAGATCTAATTTATCCGATGGAGTTCTGATCACTGAACTTTTTAAAAGTTTCTTGAATACTGCTGTATCCTGGAATTTATAACTTTTAGCTCGCCCCTGCCTGGTCTGCTTACTGTACACCTGCGAATTGAAGCTAGACCTAGTCGTCTTCTACCGTGAGGAATTTTAGATGCCTGCCTGTGGAGCTTTCCCCTGGTGATTTGTTTCCTTCTGCACGTTTGCTTTTTCAAGCTTTTCTTCAGGTCAGAATGCTTCTTTGAATTTTTCTTTAGTCTTCAGCATTTTAGTTCTTTCACGGTTTGGGGTTTTTTCCATTCGCTACCATATGTTGTAGGGTGTTGGATACTGTTTGGTATGCTTTAATTAAATCCTCACAAGTTAACTGTTTTATTAACTAACTACATGTACATTAAAGGGTTAAAGTTTGGAGCTGGCTCTTTGCTTGCTTTTGCACATGGCTCTGAACAACACTAGACTGATCGAGTCTGCGTCAACCCTCTGAAAGAGCACCCAATCCCCTGCCCTATCTCTGTAACCCCACCTAACTGTTGGATATTTAGGGGCAATTCATCATGACCAATAACCTAACCTGCATACCTTTGAATTGTGGGAGGAAACTGGAACACCACACGACAAGGAGAATATACAAACTCCACACAGTCACCCGAAGGTGGAATCGAACTTGGGTCCCTGGCGCTGTGAAGCAGCAGTGCTAACCACTGCACCACCGTGGGTCCCTGGCACTGTGAAGCAGCAGTGCTAGCCACAATGCCACTCCTAGATGAAAGGTTTGACTGGAATGTGATCTGAGTCCAGAGTACTCACCGTTACATCATGGAACCTCAGCCATGTGATGTGCAATGTTGACTTAACACCTTGCCTTGATTGTACTATTTTCTTGGAGCACTCGGGGGCCCATCAAATGGCCACAGGCGGTGAAGGCAGTCACTCAGTCTGGGGATGCATCATCATAGTACTTGTGTAGACTGCTTGAGTTCCGATTTAGAGAGCTTTGTTGGATGGCCAAGACAGCTAGTTGGGTTTTCATAAAATGTCTCACACACCATAAGTGAGCTTTTTACGCCAGTTTGCTGTTGGCGAAGAGAATAATTCTGCAGGTGACTTTCAAGTCACATTGCATGCTTGGAGAGAGATTGGTGGAGCCTGTCTAAACCGCGAGTGTGGTGTTAGGCTAGACCCTCCAGTTATTATGGATTTGGATGTTTAAGAACATCTTTTTGGCTGGATTGAGGGCAAAGGGAGGGGTGATTGAAAATGCTGTGCATATGCTGTACAAAAGTGTTTTGTTGCAATATACTGTAACATCAGTGTGAATCTTCTGTAAGAATGTATACTTTTAAAGGATGCTGCAAAATAAGAGCTGTTTTCATGCAGGTGTTAGTTCTGGTTCTTAATGATGCAAGATCTATATCTTGAAATCCTCAATATTCCAGACTGATTTTGTAGAAATAGTAATCTTAGAAAACTTATTAAATCTTAGAAAAACTTATTAGCAATAGAATATAATCCGATCAGTACATGCAGTACCAAAAACTAAAGAATATATAGGTTTGTAGTGAACAAAGTATTTTGTGACAACAGATAATGCTGAACAGTGTTGACATGCAGACTCGAAACATTACTGCTGTTTCCTCTCCACAGATGCTGTAAGACCTGCTGAGTCCAGCATTTTCTGTTTTCGTTTCAGATATCTGGATCCGCAGTAATTTGATTTTGAGTATTTTGTGGACTATCTTGAGTAACCACAAATTTTGATTCCAATACTGTTGTTCGTTCATTGAAGTTCAAGTGTATTTTCCATATCTACCTTGTTGAAGACTTTTAGCAATTACTTCTTGTTCTCTGTCACACAGTCTTCTTTCCCCAGCTCTGCTGCTAAATTGAGATTAATTGAACATCTAATTTTATTCTATTTCACAAACTAAAAACTATCGATATCTAAATGAGCAGTCGTTTTTAAATTTTGTTGCTGCTTCAGTGTTTATAAACCATAGAGTTGTGTCACCCAATTTAATTTCCTGATTTATCTTTTACATTTTTACACTTTTGATACCTGGCATCCTGGAGTTTGGTCCTTCAGCTTTCTCCAGTGATTACGTTAATTTTTAAAAATAACTTGCATCAGTTAACAGGAAGTTGTTTAGCTAATATTATAATCAACCTTTTTAAAAAAAGAACACCTTGATTGGAAAAAAATGTACTCCTTCTGTAATGATGGTGGCAGAGGAGGCAACAGTAATATCGGGATGATCCTCTTCTGTAAGCTTGTCAGACGAGTGCTTTTACTTTGGCAGCCTTCCTGATGTGATAAAACAGTTTCAATTGAAACATACTCCCAGTTTATGACACTAAGACATCAATTGGACCATTTAACTTTCAGCTGTTGAACTTTAGTTTGGTGGATTGATAGTTGCTCTCGCTTCCTCAGCATCTTCCATGATGAAGTTGACAGTCTATTGCATAATTTTAGTTTCCTGGTTTTCTTTTGGCATATCATTTCATGTCGAGTTTTGTATTGGGGCCCAAGTACCAGCTGGCTAACCTGTTCAAAGAAATTGCATGTTATGACTGATCCTAAATAAATTCATAAATTGAAGCTGTCAAAGGACCGCTACTATTTAATGGATGTTATTATGGAACAGATCTGTTAGCCATATGAAGAACATCATTGGAGGAAAGAAACCATATTGGTTTCAGCAGATCAGTTGAATATTTCTGTTCCAATTTCCATGCAGAAATCAAACCGACATTGCCGCAGAGACTGAAATAGCTGCTTTAACTTCGAGAAATTTGTGACTAACTGATTTATTTTTCTCTGCCACCAAAAGGCAAATGCAGATGGTTTGTATTAAAGTATAATGGGGTGTTGTGTTATTTACTCTGGGATAACACAGGCTGCAATTGGATGCAGCTTTAACCAAAAGATACTCCAGACCTTTAAGTTAGTTCAATCTGATTTATTGAACCAGTACCAGTTAGCACAGTTCTCTGAGTTCGACTTTCTGCTAATCTAAGTGTGATTACTGTCTGACTGAACCAGACTAGCTCTTAGCCACGTGCTGGAGGTATGATACTGTAAATACACCCTGGCTCACTCTGTAGATGTTCATCAGTGGAAAGAGGCGGAGTGTGAGCACTTTGTGCCTTTTATAGTGAGATACCACCCCTAAGTGTCCTGCCTGCTCATTGGTCATGTCCTGTTGTCTATGTTCATTATCTGCATATCATGACATCTTCCCTTTTTAAAAATGTTTTGTAGGCATATGGGAATGTACTTGCATGCGGTGGCATATGTGAATGTATTTACATGTGAAGACAGCTGTCTAATGTGAGAAAACAGAATATAGAAAACAAAACAAATGTTCATAAGTCCAGTCTCTGGGGTTTGCATCTGATCCTTGTCGACCGCCGGAGAGGTGGTGGTGGGGACGACGGCGTCTTGACAGGCGGGATGGAAGCCTGACTGGTGGCCTCGTAGTTTGAGGTATCAGGAGGTGGCAAAACAACAGACGGAAACAGAAGAAAGCGGTTGCGGGCAGGCAACTTTGCGCAGTGCCCGTCTGTTTCGTCGCACAACAGAACCATCAGCCATACGTACAACAGACAAGCGGGGCGCAGCCTGTCGAACAATGACAGCTGGAGCAGACCAGCCACCATCCGGTATCTTGATCCTGACAGTGTCTGCCGGGCAAATCGGTGGCATGAGCATCATAGCCCTGCTTTTGCTGGTTTCGGAGCTGCTGCACCTTCTGCAACACCGGGAGGTGATCCAGGTTGGGCAAGTGTGTGGCTGGAAGTGTCGTCCGCAGGTCCCTGCTCATCAGGAGTTGAGCCGGCGACATGCCAGTGGACAGTGGGGTCGCCCTGTACGCAAGCAGCGCGAGTCAGAAGCCGAGTCCACGGCCTTGCAGATGAGCCGTTTCACAATGTGCACCCCTTTTTCAACCTTTCCATTGGTCTGTGGATAGAGTGGGCTGGAAGTGACATGTTTGAAATGGTATGACTTGGTAAACATAAACCACTTGTGGCTATTGAAGCACGGGCCATTGTCACTCATGACAGTGAGTGGGATACCATGCCTGGCGAACGTCTCCTTACAGGCCTTGATGGTCCGGGATGTGAGGTCTGAGAGCTTCACGACTTCAGGATAATTGGAAAAATAATCAATAATCAACACTTAGTCATGACCATTTGCACGAAAGAGGTCGATGGCAACCTTGGACCATGGGGAGGTCTCGATTTCATGCCGCTGGAGCGTCTCCTTGCTCTTTGCTGGCTGGAAGCGTGACAGGTTGCACAGTTGAGGACTATGTTCGAGATGTCCTGGCTAAGGCCAGTAGACAGCCTGCCTGGCAATGTGTCTGCACTTCTTGACGCCCAGGTGTTCCTCATGGATGCTTTGGAGACTGAGTGGAATGACAATCCGGTCCAGCTTGAGGAGGGTACCATCAATCGCCGTCCGGTCGTCCTTTACATTGTAAAATTGAGGGCACTGCCCTTTCTGCCAGCCATTGGCAAGGTGGTGCATGACACTGCTGCAAGAGGAGGTCTTTGGCTGTCTCCTCGCGGATACGAGCCACCTTCTCATCAGTTGCCAGGAGGGTGCTAGCACACAGCTGCACCTGTGATTCAATCTGCCGTATGATGTCCAGCGGTTCACTAGGCAATGTGATGAAGCGGGACAATGCATCAGTGATGATGAGCTCCTTGCCAGGCATGTACACTAAGTCAAAGTCGTACCCTCTGAGTTTGAGGAGGATGCGCTGCAACCGAGGCGTCATGTCATCCAGGTCCTTGTGAATAATGTGGACCAGAGGCCTATGATCCGTCTCGACAGTGAATGGCGGCAGGCCGTAGACATAGTTGTGAAACTTGAGAATGCCAGTGAGCAGACCCAAGCATACCTTCTCTATTTGCACATTACTTGTTTCGGTGGGCATCAAGGCCCTCTGTGTAGGCTACAGGTGCCCAGGATGAAGTGTCATTGCGTTGAAGCAGCACCGCACCGATGCCATCCTGGCCCACATCTGTCGAGATCTCCGTCTCCCCGACGGGTCGAAAAATGCCAAGACTGGTGTAGTGGTGAGCTTGGCTTTCCGCTCCAACCACTCTGCCTGATGTGCTGCTTCCACTCGAAGGCAGTGGACTTTATCACCAGGTTTCGTAGGGCCGTGGTGTGTGAGGCCAGGCTTGGGATGAACTTGCCCAGAAAATTCACCATGCCCAGGAAGTGCAACACTGCCTTTTTGTCTTCAGGGACCTTCAAGACTTTGATGGCCTTGAGCCTGTCTGTGTCCGGGCACATGCCCTGCTGAGATCTGGTCACCTAGGAACTTGAGTGACATGCCAAAGCAACATTTGGACCTGTTCAGCTTCAGGCTATTAGCATGGACACGGCAGAATACCTGCTGGAGACGGGAAACATGCTCTTCTGGGGTCGTGGACCATATGATGATGTCGTCCACGTACACACACATCCCTTCAATGCCCTCCATCTGCTCCATGATGCGATGGAAGGTCTCCGATGCCGAGACAATGCCAAACCGCATGCGATTATAGCAGTATCTGCCAAACGGTGTTTTCTTGGTGAAAAAACATGCGTGTGCCATCTCACTGAGTTCCACCCGCTTCGGGATGGGGTAGTGTTCACGCATTATATTCTTATTGAGATCCTTGGGATCAATACAAATGCGCAGGTCTCCCGAAGGCTTTCTAACACATACCATCGAGCTGACTCAGTCGGTTCAGTTACCTTGGAAATGATGCCCTATTGCTGAAGATCCTTGAGCTGTGCCTTCAGGTGCTTCCTGAGCGAAGCCAGGACCCAGCGTGGTGCATGGGCCACTGGCTTGGCATCAGGTCATCCACTGGCTTGGCATCAGGTCATAGCAGAATCTTGTATTGATATGGCAGCGTGCCCATTCCGTTGAACACATCCGGATACTGAGCGAGGTTGTCGTCTATGCTGGCCTGAAGATCCACATTGGAGGATGTCGTTGTGCAAACCCGCTGCATGAGGATCAGCTGCTTGCAGTCATGCGCGCCAAGTAGGGATGCCCTGTCTGGCTTGAAAATTTCAAAACTTAACAGTGGTTGACCTGCATCACCGCACGCCATTCGTCTGCAGAATCCACAGCGAGGATGAATTGACTTTGTGATGAGTTGGATGTGGCATATTCACATTTGGTAATGATGCCCACACAGTAGGCGGATTCCAGGCATTCTTCCTCTGGATCCGTTGTGCTGCCAGGATCAGAATCCTGTAGTCGTTGTTGCACACTGAACGCGCCGTCGTCGGAATTGGGAGCGCTGGCCCCTGACTGGTGGTGCAGACCTGCACAAGGCTGCATAACTGTCCAGGCTTCCCGCAGTTTAAACATCGCCTGCCTCTTGCAGGGCAGTGTTCTCAAGTGGGCGTTGCCGCAGTTCGAGCACGTCATGACGTCAGCGTCCTGACGCTCCGCACGTCGTCGCACATGCGCAGTGTGGGTGTCGGCCGCTTTGTTATCCCGTTTGCATCGCGCATGTGTGGGGCCTGGGGAAAAGCGTGTGAAATGGCCGCTTTCATCAATGCTGAGGCGCTGCACCCGGGAGATGGCCTGCACACTCTCTGCCTCGTGGGAGGCAAGTTTCTCATTTTCAGCCGATTTGTACTGGGCATAGCGATTTTTGCCGTGCTCATGCACTGCATGTTTCAATCGCGACTGGCAGTGTCATGTGCTTGATTTTTAGTAGCTGCTCTCTCCAAAGATCAGAGTGAACTCCAAAAATGATTTGGTCTCTGATCATGGAGTCAGCAATATCACCAAAGTTGCAGGACAGCGCTAGCAGGTGGAGGTTAGTTAAGATGGAGTTGAAAGATTCATCTTTACCTTGCGCTGTTTGAATATGTAGCGTTCGAAGATTTCATTGGTGTCCACTTCACAGTGACTGTCAAATGTGTCCAGGATGGTCTGAAACTTTGTCTTGTCCTGGCCTTCGGTGAAGTGAAAAGAGTTGAAGAGTTCGATGGCTTGATCACCCGCTGTTGAGGAGAAGCTTGATCTTCCTTGCATCAGACACACCCACAAAGTCTGAAGCTTCAATGTACAGCAGAAAGTTTTGCTTGAATGTCCGCCAGTTGGCACTGAGATGGCTGGAGGTCCTGAGCTGGTGAGGAGCCTGAATCTTCTCCATGGTGCCGGGATACATTCGCTGGTCGTCACGGAACGGACTGAGGTAAACCACCTAGACTAAGCAGTCTCCTGGTAGTATGTCGTATTATGTACTCTGGGATAACACAGGCTGCAACTGGATGCAGCTTTAACCAAAAGATACTCCAGACCTTGAAGTTGGTTCAATATGATTTATTGAACCGTTAGCACAGTTCTGAGTTCGACTCTCTGCTAACCTAAATGTAGTTGTTCTGTCTGACTGAACCAGACTACCTCTTAGCCATGTGCTGGAGGTGTGATACTGTAAATACACTCACTCTGTAGATGTTCATCAGTGGAAAGAGGCGGAGTGTGAGTGCCTCGTGCCTTTTATAGTGAGATACCACCCCTGAGTGTCGTGCCTGCTCATTGGTCATGTCCTGTTCTCTGTGTTCATTAGCTGCCTGTCTGTATATCATTGTCTGCATTCAATGACAATGGGGCAGTACAATATTGGAGAAAAGGATACGAGTAATTTAAGCACCAGAGGTTGTGAAGTGATATTCAAAATTAGAAAAGTGGCAGATCGAGATTGACATTTTATAGTGTCTGTGACAGCTTCTGCTGAAAAAGATCATTGATGCAAGAAAGGCAAAGACAATTCATCAAGTAGAAATTATTACCAATAAAAACTGGTTTTTCAGTTTTGTAAAATATGGTGCGCTTCTGGAAGCTGTGACAAATCTTCCACAGTTGATATTTCTCTACATCTATATAAAAATGATGTGCTAGATATTGTGAAAGATAATTTGAAACTTGGTTGCTGTGATATTCATGGCTGTTGGGGAAAGGAAGAAACTGTTGTACACTGATTTTTATTCTAAGTAAACAATGATATTACAGCTTCATCTCTGACTGCATTGCATACAAATTGGTGGCTGTTCAAAGGCACACTGAAAATCATGTCTTTATTTTGTAGATAATTCTACCTTTCACTTGCATCTTGACATGGTAAATTTTGAGTTGTGGAGAGTTACATTTTTTTAAACTGGCGTATATTGTGTAAATTTTATATTTTTCACCTGGTTGCGCTTGGCTTATTCATGCTTTTGCAAAACCTGACAACGTTATTTCTGAACTAGGAGTAAAAAGTATTGTTGGGGATGAAGTTTCATGTGTTAACTTAGTTATGGAGAAAACATAAATGAACACAATTTTGAATGATTGATTTCAGTGCAATGTTCTTTTAGAGATAAGTGATCTTTCGGACACAGCACATGCACAAATGAGAAACATCCAAGAAATGTTCTTGGGTTATTGATAGCTTCTGATGAACTTTTAGACGGGGGTGTGGTGCAGTGGTTAATGATCATAGATCTTATCTAAAAATCTGGAAGTAGCTTAGGGTGCACACCGAATGCTCAGGTGGGAAAATCTCAACATGCTGTGGGATAATACATACAAATTGGGATTGTTTGCCTCCGACAAATGACATCCTATGTAACTTGCGACAAAAGTACACCAATCTGCCTCATCCTTGGTTACGATCCCTTAAAGACCAATACCTTTGTAAAAGAAATTCCAACTTCCAGTTCCTAGCTGAAAAGATGACCCAACAAGATTTTCTGTTTTTACTAACCAGCAAACCAACTTGTGCTTTAAAATACAGAACTTCCCCATTTACTTTCCAACACAACTGAAAGTCCACTTCACAATTCTACTTTGCATAGTTCCTTAAGTAGACATCCCAATCTTCCAGAAGGAGTCCACCTGAGGGTTTTCCTCTTCTGTTCTTCCTTTCCTAGCTGGTCCACATTTAACCCCACAACTGTCTAGGTGAGGGTTTTTCCTAGAGATTCTCCATCTAGCACAAACTAGGCGAATGTTCAAACCTTTTCAAATCATTTACTAATTTGGCCTTTTTCAATCTGTGCATGAGCTCTTGCCTGCATTCCTGTGTGGTGAACCATCTAAGACTTTCAGCCTTTGGTTGCTGTCTCCAAGATCCTGACAGACTAACTAGTTTGGGTGATTCAGTGACATTCTAGGAAAGCCTGCAACCCGATCCTTCCATGGTTTCCTGAAGACTCTCGGCCTTCTCAAAGCCTGTGATAACAACATGAATTACTTGAGCCTTCTATCCAGATAGGAATGCTGATTAGCTATTCTTTGGACCCGAGACCCCCAGGAAGTAAAGGGACTGTTTTAAAGTATAACATTTTCCTCTGGCTGTGATTCGATTTAAATAAAAATGAAACAAGGCATGTGAAATCCAACCTAGCCTTCTCCAGGCTAATTAGGAATGGACATTCTTTCTAGCAAAATGGCCTGGGCCTTCCTTTAATCTTTAACCGTCACATTCACATGACCTCCATTTTATCCTAAATGAAGACCTAGTCCCAAAACACCAATCTTTTATTGTAATCGTCTTCTTGACTTGTCAGCAATCTTTGAGCGCATTGTTATTCTGGAATGCCTTTGCTGTCATTCAGCGTTTATTAAAAAAAACTTATTCCACGGGCAGACTAGGTTAAAGATGCGTTATAAATGCAAGCTGCTTTTTTAATCTTTTGTGCCATATAGATCTCCTAGAATGCCCATATATGACAACCAAGCATATCACACTGGATGTCACACTGGGGAAGACAAAATTAACAACTGCCTGAAGCATGCAGAGCAGGCAGATTATGGTATTAATCAGTGTGCAAAATTAATTTGCCTATTACTATGATTATACGAGTGTTGGCACTTTCTATAGTTGATTACAGTTGCAGAAGTCTAATGAGTAGTGTAACATGTGCTAAAAGTGCTTTTGACAACTTCTAGGCTTCTACACACATTTCCAGGTAGAGGTGCACTAGTAGACAATCCCCTTGCGATATGAGCTAGAGGAGGGGGAGGGGGAGGAGAGGCTGTCAGCAGGTGTGGCTTGCAGGGTGTTCCAAAAGCAATTCTCCTACCTGAACCTCAGCAAGACACATCATGTGGGGTGTCTGCACTTCAGCAAGGATATTCTCATTCAGTTCTGCCACTTCCTGGAACTGAGGGCAAGAATTTTACAACTAGTGGCTGTGAAATTGACCATGGCAGTGAACCTTTGTGCGTCTGCTTTCTTCCAGGCTGGAACTACTACAGGTATTTGCAATTTGTAAATTTTCTTTTTATTCATTTACGGGATGTGGGTTAGGTCAACATTTATTGCCCATCCCTAGTTGCCCTTTAGAAAGTGGTGGTGAGTTGCTGCCTTGAAACGCTCCGGTCCTGTGTAGGTACACCCACTGTGCTGTTAGGGAGGGGTTTCAAGGATTTTGCCCCAGCTACAGTGAACTAACAGCAATATATTTCCAAGTTGGAGTGGTGAGCACCTTGGAAGGGAACCTCCAGGTGATGGGGTTCCCAGAAATCTGCTGCTCTTGTCCTTCTAGATGGTAGTGGTCATGGGTTTTGAAGGTGCTGTCTAAGGAACCTTTGGTGAGTTACTGCAGTGCATCTTGTAGATGGCTGCCACTTTAATTTTAAAAATATTTTTTTTTTTTTTTAAAGTTTTGCAAAGTTTTTCATAATAAATAGTAATAATCCTAACACAGCAAAATAGAGTGAACATTAACATAGTGCAAAAAGAGAATATACAATAGCAATTGACTAGACATGACCCCATGCGCCTCAGTCTTCCCACACCCTCCCAACGGAGCACTCACCCCCACTCCCCTACGGGTCGCTGCTGCTGACGTTTTAATTTACCCTGGGAAGCCATCGGACGGTATTATGGCCCCGCTCAACAGCAGCAGCTCTGTACACTTGGCAAAATTATTTACATGCATAAGTAGGCATCTGTTCGTGGTGTTGTCATCCCTTGCTTCTCCCAGACGGAGTTCGCTGCCGTTGTCGTCTCGTTCCGCTTCTGCGCACTTGCGCTTCTGTGGCCCTCCCGTCTTCCCCGTTTTCTTCCCCCCCCCCCCCCCCCCCCCCCCCCCCCCGGTCTATCTCTCCCTCTCATGCTTTGGCTACTCTCCCCTGCTTCTTGGCTACCTGGCTATTCTTCTGCTTGTTTGTTGGCCACAAACAAGTCTTGAAACAATTGGGTGAATGGCTCCCACGTTCTGTGGAAGCTGTCGTCTGATCCTTGGATGGCGAATTTGATTTGCTCCATTTGGAGAGATTCCGAGGGGTCGGACAGCCAGTCTGTAGCTTTGGGTGGTGCTGCTGACCGCCAACCGAACAGGATTCTACGGCGGGCGATCAGGGAGGCAAAGGCAAGGGCGTCCGCCCTCCTCTCCAGGAATAGGTCTGGCAGGTCTGAAATCCCGAAGACCGCCACTTTCGGGCATGGCTCCACCCTCACCCCCACCACCTTGGACATTGCCTTGAAGAAGGCTGTCCAGTACTCCACCAGCCTGGGGCAGGACCAGAACACGTGGGTGTGGTTGACTGGGCCTCCTTGGCACCGCCCACATCTGTCCTCCACCTCCGGGAAGAACCTACTCATACGGGTTCTTGTTAAGTGGGTTCTAAGTACCACTTTTAGTTGCGTCAGGCTGAGCCTTGCGCATGTGGAGGTGGAGTTGACCCTATGCAGTGCTTCGCTCCAGAGTCCCCACCCTATTTTGATCCTCAGGTCCTCCTCCCACTTCATTCTTGTTGCGTCCAATACGGTGTCGGACCCTTCTACCAGTCAGTCATACATGTCACTACAGTTTTCTTTATCTAGTATGCTTGCGTCCAGTAACTCTTCCAGTAGTGTCTGTCGTGGTGGTTATGGGTATGTCCCAGTCTCCTTTCGTAGGAGGTTTTTTAGTTGCAGGTACCTTAGCTCGTTCCCCCTGGCTAGCTGGAATTTCTCTGTCAATTCGCCCAGTGTTGTGGTCCCTGACTGTCAGTGTCCTTCTGTCCTGTCTCCACCTTTTCGAAGGTGGCGTCAGTCAGCACTGGCGTGAACCTATGTTTGTTGCAGATGGGAGCTTTACCCGACATTCTGGTCGAACGCCATGATTAGTTTGTCTAGTGCTTTGAAAAAGGCCTTTGTGATGTAGATCGGGATGGATCAGAATAGGAAGATGTACCTGGGCAGCACGGTCATTTTGATCGTCTGGACTCTCCCCGTGAGGGAGAGTGGGAGTGTGTTCCATCTTTGCAGGTCCTTTTTTACGTCCTCTGTCAGACTGGTGAGGTTCCATTTGTGGATCCTTTTCCAGTCATGGGCTATTTGGATCCCCAGGTAGTGGAATTTGTGTCGGGCTTGTTTAAGTGGCAGTCCTGTTAGGGTTGCCCCACCTACTTGTGGGTGGGTGTACCGGGAAGATCTCGCTTTTGCTCATGTGAGTTTGTAGCTCGAAGGTGCCAAACTCTTTCAGGAGCGCGATGATTCCGTCCATGCTGCTCTGTGGATCCGAAATGTAGAGGAGCAGGTCATCTGCATAGAGTGAGACTCTGTGCTCTCTGCCTCCCCTTCAGATCCCCCTCCAGCTTTTTGCTGCTCTGAGCGCGATTGCTAGTGGTTCGATCGCTAGAGCGAACAGCAGCGGGGACAGTGGGCATCCTTGTCTGGTGCCCCTGTGCAGCTGGAAGTATCTGGAGTTGGTATTGTTGGTCCATACGCTCGCCATGGGAGCGTTTTATAGGAGCTTTACCCAGGTGAACCCTGTTCCAAGCCCGAACCGCTCCAGTACCTCTGAGGTATTTCCATTCGACTCTGTTGAAGGCCTTTTCTGCATCTAGGGAGACGATCACCTCTGGTGTCCTCTCCCCAGAGGGGGTCATTATCACGTTCATCAGGCGCCTGATGTTCGAGGTAGGCTGTCTACCTTTGACAAAGCCTGTCTGGTCCTCTGCGACCACTTCTGGTACACGTCTTCTAACCTTTTGGCCAGTATTTTGGCGTCTGCATTCAGCAGTGAGATGGGTCTGTATGTCTTTCTTCGGTATCAGCGAGATTGAGGCCTGTGCTAGCGTGGGCAGCAGTGTGCCGCTCGCTAGCGAGTCTGTGAACATTTCCCGCAGGTGCGGGGCCAGTGCTGTCGCAAATCTTTTGTAGAAGTCCGCAGAGAACCCGTCTGGTCCCGACGCCTTCCCCACCTGCATGGAGCTAATGCTGTCCATGATCTCTCCCAGTGCTAGTGGTGCTTCCAAGCTCTGTTTTTTGCCCTCCCCCACGACTGGAATGTCCAGTCCATCAAGGAACTGTTTCATCCTAGACTCCCCCATTGGGGGCTCTGAGGTGTACAGCCCTTGGTAGAAGGCCTTGAAGGTTTTGTTCTTTGCTGGTTCTGTTTCTTGCATGCCTCTGGTATCCCTGATTTGTGCAATTTCTCTGGTGGCTGCCTGCTTTCTCAGCTGGTGTGCCAACAGGCGGCTGGCTTTGTCTCTGTGTTTGTATAGGGTCCCATGTGCCTGGGTTGGTGCACTGCTTTCCTGGTGGAGAGCAGGTCAAAGTTCCTTTGTAGCTCTTTCATCTCTGCCAGGAGCTCTATGGTCAGAGCCTCGGAATATTTACGGTCTACCTCCAGTATGGAGTCGACCAGCTGCTGCCTCGCCACCCTTTCCTCCCTATCTCTTCGCGCTTTTGAAAGCGATGATTTCACCTCTTAGTACGGCCTTTAGTGCTACCCATTCTGGTTGTTCTCTCTGTACTCTGCAATGGCCCGTGATAATCTTTCGTTGAAGACCTTGTCCGCTAGTACAATGATTAGTCGATGCGTCGCTATGTCAGGGATTTCTGCCATGGTCTTCTTGATGAAGCTCGTGTCGCCCCAGTTGGGTGCGTACACATTAACTAGTACTACCGGTGCCCCGCTGACCATGACATACCGTCCCCCTGGGTCCGTAACTGTCTTTGTTGCCCTAAACGTCGTCCACTTGCCGATCAATATCGCCACCCCCCCTGGCCCTTGTCCCATAGCAGGAATGGTAGGTTTGTCCCACCCAGCCCTTTCTTACCCGCAGTCGGTCTTGCTCTCTGTCTTCCTCCAAGAGACACACCTATGTCGGCCCTCATATTTCTTAGGTGGGTGAGGACTCTAGATCTCTTCGCTGGGCCGTTGAGTCCCCTTACGTTCCAGGTGACTATCCTGGTGGGGGGCTTCTGCCCCTTCGCCCCTGTGGGATTAACCGTACTTACCTGGTGGGTGTGTCTCTGCCCTCCGGGGTTTCCCTTTGTTAGGGGGCTGTCCAGGATGGCCGCTGTCACTGCTCTCTCCATGCGGTCGGGTCCCTGCGCTCCAGGGTTTCCCTTTGTCCCGGGGGCACCCGACATGGCCGCCCACTGTGCGTCCGCCATGCGGGTAGTCCCCTGCACTCTGGGATCTCCCTTCGCCCAGAGACCGCACTGGGTGGGTGCTTGCAGTGATTCCTTGTTTCGAGCCCTTGGTTGTGGCACTTTGTAGCCCAATTCCTTTTCTAGCCTTGTTTGTCCCTCCTTCCCTGTGTCGCCCCTCCCCGGTCTCTCCTCCCCCCCCCCCCCCCCCCCCCCCCCCCCCCCCCCCCCCCCCCCCCAATCTGGTCTCTTCCCCTTTTCCCCCCTCTCCCTTGTACCCCTCCTTTGTCCCTCTTTTCCGCTGTTCCTGTCCCAGTTTGCTCTCCCGTCTCTGTGTGGTCCCCCCCACCTCCAGCCTGGCACCTTCTCTCACCCCCCCCCCTTTCCCGCTAGTACAGTGGCCCCCCTCTTGGGAGTTACTGTCTCGCTTCTCCCCTGCCCGGCCTCTACGGTTTTCTGCCCGCTCTTCCCCTATCCTACCCTGCACTCCTCTTGCTTGCTCTCGCTTTTCCGCTACTCTTGTTCCCTCGTGCTGGGGCCTGGCCTCCCACCTGAAGCGGTCCCTTGGGCAGTGGTTTGTTCTTTGTTCAGGGTGCGCTCGCCATGGCGGGGGGGGGGGCCTGGCGTTGCCTCACCCCTCCCCCACCCCCCTGTCGGCGTGTTGTTGCCCCCTGCCAGGGGCCCCTCATTTCTACCTTCGCTGGTGGTTTTCCAGCACGTGTTCCTCGACAAACTTGTTTGCTTCGGCAAGGGCTGTAAAGAAGTATTCTCTTTCTTGGTATGTGACCCAGAGTTTCGCTGGGTACAGCATTCCAAAACGCACGCTGCTCTTGTGAAGAGCTGCTTTCGCTCTATTAAACTCAGGCCGTCTCCTGGCTAGGTCTGCCCCAATGTCCTCGTAAATTCTAATGGCATGTCCTTCCCATTTGCAGGTTCTGTTTTTCCTGGCCCAGCGTAGGATTGTTTCCCTATCTTGGTATCGGTGCAGTTTAGTTATAACTGATCTCGGGTTCCCCCCTGCTTTTGGGCTTTGGGCGCAGCGACTGGTGCGCTCTGTCCATTTCTGGTGGGCTGGGAAAGTTTTCCTTCCACACTAAGTTGCCCAGCATCTCGGCCACATATGCCGTTGCGTTTCTACCCTCGATCCCTTCTGGTAAGCCCACTATCCTGACATTTTGCCTCCTCGAGCGGTTTTCCTGATCGTCCACTCTGCCCTTCAGGCTCCCCTGTGTTGTGCCCAGACTCGCCACCTCCCTCTCCAGGGCTGTGATCCGGTCGCTCACGTCAGTCGCTGCTTTCTCCAGCTCCTTGATGCTCGCCTCTTGGGCTTTCAGTTTCTTCCCTTGGGCGTCCAATTTCTCTTCTGCTCTGCCCAGGGCCTGCTGCACCTCCACCAGGGCCTTGGCCATTGCTGCCTGCACTGCGGCCTCTATATCTGCCCAGCCTCTGCCTTGTTTACCTGATGATGTTCTCTCAGCGCATCGGCAAAGGCTGCCTTCCAGTTCCAGCTCCCCCCTGGCCCCGGGCGAGACTGCACCTGTCTGCCCATCTCTTTTTGATGCGGCGATGCTTCCTTTGTGCCAGAAATGACTCCAACCAGTGGAGAGTTTTCCCCCTGATTCCCATTGACTCCAGTTTAGCTAGGGGTTCTTGATGCCATACTTGGTCAAATGCTGCCTTGATGTCAAGGGCAGTCACACTCACCTCACCTCTCTCATTCTCTTTTCTCCATGTTTGAACCAAGGCTGTAATGAGGTCAGGAGCCGAGTGACCCTGGTGGAACCCAAACACTGTGTCCGTGAGAAGGTTATTGCTTGAGAGCACTGGTGACTCCTTCCATTACTTTGTTGATGATGAGTGGACTGATGGGGCAGTAATTGGCTGGGTTGGATGCGTCCCGTTTCTTGTGTACAGGGTACGCCTAGGCAATTTTCCACATTGCTGGGTCGATGCCAGTTTTGTAGCTGCACTGCATTTGTTTTCTTTTTACGCAGGTGCACTGGATGTGTGGCTTTAGCCTGAATAGCTTGCTGAGAAGGAGAGTGAATAACAGGTAAGCTCCTTCTTTCTTTTTCTTTTTTTATTTAGAGGGGATGGCAGGGAAGGTAATGCAATGTTCCTCCTGCAGAATGTTTGAGGTGAGGGACGCTGTCAGTGTCCCTGCTGATTTCATCTGTGGGAAGTGCACCCATCTCCAGCTCCTCCGAAACCGCATTAGGAACTGGAGCTGGATGAGCTTTGGACCATTCGGGAGGCAGAGGTGGTCATAGATAGAAGCTTCAGGGGTGTAGTTACTCCGAAGAATAAAGATAGATGGGTGACGGTGAGAGGGGCTGGGAGGAAGCAGTCAGTACAGGGATCCCCTTTGGTCGTTCCCCTTAGTAACAAGTATACCGCTTTTGGATACTGTTGGGGGTGGGGGAGACTTACCAGGGGTAAGCCATGGGGTAAAGGTCTCTGGCACAGAGTCTGTCCCTGTTGGTCAGAAGGGAAGGGGGGAGTGGAGTAGAGCATTGGTCATTGGAGACTCCATAGTTAGGGGGATAAATAGGATATTCTGTGGAACGAGAGAGACTCGCGGTTGGTGTGTTGCCTCCCAGATGCCAGGGTGTGTGATGTCTCGGATCGTGTTTTCGGGATCCTTAAGGGGGCTGGGGAGCAGCCCCAAGTCGTGGTCCACATGGGTACCAACGACATAGGTAGGAAAAGGGATAGGGATGTAAGGCAGGAATTCAGGGAGCTCGGGTGGAAACTTGGATCTAGGACAAACAGAGTTATTATCTCTGGGTTGTTACCCGTGCCACGTGATAGTGAGACGAGGAATAGGGAGAGAGAGGAGTTGAACACGTGGCGACAGGGATGGTGCAGGAGGGAGGGTTTCAGATTTCTGGATAATTGGGGCTCATTCTGGGGTCGGTGGGACCTCTACAAATGGGATGGTCTACACCTGGACCAGAGGGGTACCAATATCCTGGGGGGGAAATTTGATAATGCTCTTCGGGAGGGTTTAAACTAGTTCAGCAGGGGCTTGGGAACCTGAATTGTAGCTCCAGTATACAGGAGGTTGAGAGTAGTGAAGTCATGAGTAAGGTTTCAAAGTTGCAGGAGTGTACCGACCGGCAGGAAGGTGGTTTAAAGTGTGTCTTCTTCAATGCCAGGAGCATCCGGAATAAGGTGGGTGAACTTGCGGCATGGGTTGGTACCTGAGACTTCGATGTTGTGGCCATTTCGGAGACATGGATAGAGCTGGGACAGGAATGGTTGTTGCAGGTGCTGGGGTTTAGATATTTCAGTAATCTCAGGGAAGGTGGTGAAAGAGGGGGAGGGGTGGCATTGTTAGTCAAGGACAGTATTATGGTGGCAGAAAGGACGTTTGATGAGGACTCGTCTACTGAGGTAGTATGGGCTGAGGTTAGAAACAGGAAAGGAGAGGTCCCCCTGTTAGGGGTTATCTAAAAGTTCCAGAGATGTAGAGGAAAGGATTGCAAAGATGACTCTGGATAGGAGCGAAAGCAACCGGGTAGTTGTTATGGGGGACTTTAACTTTCCAAATATTGACTGGAAACGCTATAGTTCGAGTACTTTTAGATGGGTCCGTTTTTGTCCAATGTGTGCAGGAGGGTTTCCTGACACAGTATGTAGATAGGCCAATGAGAGGCGAGGCCATATTGGATTTGGTACTGGGTAATGAAGCAGGACAGGTGTTAGATTTGGAGTAGGTGAGCACTTTGGTGATAGTGACCACAATTCGATTACGTTTACTTTAGTGATGGAAAGGGATAGGTATATACCGCAGGGCAAGAGTTCTATCTGGGGGAAAGGCAATTATGATGCGATGAGGCATGACTTAGGATGCATCGGATGGAGAGGAAAACTGCAGGGGATGGGCACAATGGAAATGTGGAGTTTGTTCAAGGAACAGCTACTGTGTGTCCTTGATAAGTATGTACCTGTCAGGCAGGGAGGAAGTGGTCGAACAAGGGAACCGTGGTTTACTAAAGCAGTCGAAACACTTGTCAAGAGGAAGAAGGAGGCTTATGTAAAGATGAGACATGAAGGTTCAGTTAGGGCACTGAGAGTTACAAGTTAGCTAGGAAGGACCTAAAGAGAGCTAAGAAGTGCCAGGAGGGGACATGAGAAGTCTTTGGCAGGTAGGATCAAGGATAACCCTAAAGCTTTCTATAGATATGTCAGGAATAAACGAATGACTAGGGTAAGAATGACTAGGGCCAGTCAAGGACAGTAGTGGGAAGTTGTGCTTGGAGTCCGCAGAGATAGGAGAGGTGCTAAATGAATATTTTTCATCAGTATTCACACAGGAAAAAGACAATGTTGTCGAGGAGAATACTGAGATTCAGGCTACTAGATTAGAAGGGTTTGAGATTCATAAGGAGGAGGTGTTAGAAATTCTGGAAAGTGTGAAAATAGATAAGTCCTCTGGGCCGGATGGGATTTATCCTAGGATTCTCTGGTAAGCTAGGGAGGAGATTGCTGAGCCTTTGGCTTTGATCTTTAAGTCATCTTTGTCTACAGAAATAGTGCCGAAAGACTGGAGGATAGCAAATGTTGTCCCCTTGTTCAAGAAAGGGAGTAGAGACAACCCCGGTAACTATAGACCAGTGAGCCTTACTTCTGTTGTGGGCAAAATCTTGGAAAGGATTATAAGAGATAGGATGTATAATCATCTGGAAAGGAATAATTTGATTAGAGATAGTCAACACGGTTTTGTGAAGGGTGGGCCGTGCCTCACAAACCTTATTGAGTTCTTTGAGAAGGTGACCAAACAGGTGGATGAGGGCAAAGCAGTTGATGTGGTGTATATGGATTTCAGTAAAGCGTTTGATAAGGTTCCCCACAGTAAGCTACTGCAGAAAATACGGAGGCATGGGATTCAGGGTGATTTAGCAGTTTGGATCAGTAATTGGCTAGCTGGAAGAAGACAAAGTGTGGTGGTTGATGGGAAATGGTCAGACTGGAGTCCAGTTACTAGTGGTGTACCACAAGGACCTGTTTTGGGGCCACTGCTGTTTGTCATTTTTATAAATTACCTGGATGAGGGCGCAGAAGGATGGGTGAGTAAATTTGCAGATGACACTAAAGTCGGTGGAGTTGTGGACAGTGCGGAAGGATGTTACAAGTTACAGAGCGACATAGATAAGCTGCAGCGCTGGGCTGAGAGGTGGCAAATGGAGTTTAATGCAGAAAAGTGTGAGGTGATTCATTTTGGAAGGAATAACAGGAAGACAGAGTACTGGGCTAATGGTAAGATTCTTGGTAGTGTGGATGAGCAGAGAGATCTCGGTGTTCATGTACATAGATCCCTGAAAGTTGCCACCCAGGTTGAGAGGGTTGTTAAGAAGGCGTACGGTGTGTTAGCTTTTATTGGTAGAGGGATTGAGTTTCGGAGCCATGAGGTCATGTTGGAGCTGTACAAAACTCTGGCGCGGCCGCATTTGGAGTATTGCATGCAGTTCTGGTCGCCGCATTATCGGAAGGATGTGGAAGCATTGGAAAGGGTGCAGAGGGTTGCCTGGTATGGAGGGAAGATCTTATGAGGAAAGGCTGAGGGACTTGAGGCTGTTTTCGTTAGAGAGAAGAAGGTTAAGAGGTGACTTAATTGAGGCATACAAGATGATCAGAGGATTGGATAGGGTGGACAGTGAGAGCCTTTTTCCTCGGATGGTGATGTCCAGCACGAGGGGACATAGCTTTAAATTGAGGGGAGATAGATATAGGACAGATGCCAGAGGTAGGTTCTTTACTCAGAGTAGTAAGGGTGTGGAATGCCCTGCCTGCAACAGCAGTGGACTCTCCAACACCAAGGGCATTCAAATGGTCATTGGATCGATATATGGACGATAAGGGAATAGTGTAGATGGGCTTTATAGAGTGGTTTCACAGGTCGGCGCAACATCGAGGGCCGAAGGGCCTGTACTGCGCTGTTATGTTCTATGGACTGCTTCTGGTCCACACATGGTCAATGAACATAGGATATCATGGTGAACAGGACTTGGTAATGGTATGCATGTGTGGCAAGAAGCTCATGTCTGGATTAAATAACACACATTCATACAAATTAGAAGTAAGAATTGAATGCAAAGTAAGTGGTATATACCAAACAGTCCTTGGATTGTTCGTGAGGAGTAAATGATGCAGCGACATTTCCATTGTGATTGGGGCCATGCTGATTTCAGCAGCTGAATGGTCTGTTTCGAGAATCCAGTGTTTTGCACTTCGGCTGAGAAGCTTCCCTGTACCCCTTTTTTCTGCTGTGGATTTGCTGACCTGTCTTATTTCAGTAATCCGAGAGAGTGTACCTACAAACCTCTTCTCGTGTCCCACATGCTGCCATACCCAGCACTAGCCAACAATTGACCAAGCTTTGCAACTAGCTTTTATCCTAGTCTTTTGTATATTCCTGGCAGGTGTAAACCACATCTTAGTCACAGGATATCATTCCTGCTGAGTTGGTAGTCATCTCCCATTGTCTCTATTGGAAATGGCAATTAGGTTCATGGATGGCATTTGTGCTTTTGCTGTATCTTTGTCTGCAAACAGGGTGTGATTTGAGTGTCTCTCTCTTGGTGTCACCCAGCATCTTAGCCACTGATTGAATTTACATCCTTGGCTATCTTTGACTTGGCTTATTTAAAGTTTAAATATTTTGTCTGTAATTTCGGTGTTTTTTTCTTCCATCATTGTGACAATAAAGAATTGGGTTAGTAGCAGAGTCCATAGAGTTAGGCTTAATAAGTGGGGACAGTTTTGTTCATTCAGTATAGGCTGTTCAATCAGCAGTATGACAGTGGAGGGTTGAGAGAAGAGGTGTTGATCTAGAGCTTGTTGTCACCTGTGTACATGTTGATCTTGAGCTTGGTGTCACCTGTGTACATGTAGAAACTGACACAGTGGACCTTCGCTTCCTCGAAGTGGCTAGCCGTTTCGATTGCCACTCTCCGTGCATGCGCTAAGTGCCTGTCTCTCTCAATTTTCCTGATACCGGGTGAGAATCAGGCAGCATAATGACTCCTGGGCTCCAGTGTCGAAGTCCAAAAGAAGCGGAGCGAAGGAGGAAACTCTTTTATTTTTATTTTTTTCCCCCAGCACTAGCTGCCATAAAGCAGGTGGGTTTGAAGGTCTTATTGAAAATAACAGAGCAGGTAAGTGGAAAGGGCAGGGGTGGTGGTGGTGGCAGTGATGTCCACTGCCACCACCACCACCACCCCTGCCCTTTCCACTTACCTGCTCTGTTATTTTCAATAAGACCTTCAAACCCAGGCCTTAGGACATTGGGATTGTTGTGGTTTGGATTGTGGTGAGGTGGGGAGAGCAGTCCTGTCAGGTGGGGGTAGGTGAGGGGGTGTCAGCTATCCATTAGGGGTTCAGGAGTGTGAGTATTGTGATGTCCTGTGTTCAGTCATGCTGAAGTTGGAAGTACTTTTATTTCTAACTATCAGTGTAATAATGGCAGAAATGCCCAAAACTAGTATAAGAATGACTTTCTTGATGGTTGCAAGCACAGTGCAATTGTCCAGGGGAACTTAGTACTTCTGGACAATTGCTGCATTAACCCTTACCTGAGAACATCTGAGAGGGATTCCCCATCACATCATTGGCCTCACATATAGCCTAATGTTGGCAGCTATTTCATTTGTAACCTGCAATCAATTTGCTGTGTTCTAAAACACAGATTCTGCTCTTTTTGGTGAGCTAAAATAGCATTTGAAACTTGTTACAAACAATCTTCTAACTATTTTGATTGTGTAACACCCTCCACCCCAGAACCCCAATATTAAGGGGAGGACTCCTCCGTAGAGGGACCTCCACTGAGGACCGCTAGCTGGATGGCAACAAGGCATGTTTGGGCGACGGGCAAGGGAGTGATGAGTGTGCAGCAGCGGCCATACAGAAACCCCTCTTCCCATTGTGAGGGCACGGAGAGCACTTCTTTGAGATGGCATAGGCTGTGGTCTGGCTCCTGAGGGGGAGTCGGGGCTTGGGGCCAGTGTGAAATTCTGCCTGGGCCATCGGGTCAGAGCATGACCCTTTTGAAGTCACGGATGCCATTGGCTGCGAGTTAGACACCCCCCCAATCGATACGTTAACTATGAGTGTCATCCAGCCCACTCCTCTACCACTCAGCATGTCCCTGGTCACGCCAGCAACCACTGCACGTGCCTCTGCCAGCCGCTGGAAATGGTATTGGTGGAGATGAGGATTCCTAACGGCAGCTACTACTCCTTTGGCGTGACGTGACCATGTAGGTCCTGGTAAAAGACTGACAATTCCTGCATGAGTTGCGAAGACTCCTCTGGTCTATTGACAAAAGCTGCATGTCATAGTCAGGTTGTGCACCTGACAGAGAAAATGCGTTGCCAGGCCACATCATCTAGGAGGGGGCTTGACACCGAGTAAATATATCTCTGAAGGGTCTAAAGGCAGAAGGTCACCACCTGTGTGCAATGGCACACCAGTGCATGACCACCCTCCATAAGCCAAAAGACCCGGAACTTCCACAGCATCTCAGTGCAGTCTTTTATCTTCGAAGAATTGTATGAACATTCTCTGGAAGTTTGGTGACAAAATTTGGGGGGGGGGGGGGGGTTTGTCAAAGTGGCCAGCCAGTACCATAACATGGAGGCAATTAGCTGGTTTATAACCAGAGCGTAACTCCTGTCTGAACAGTCCGGTCTAGATTGCTGGCCAGGATTCCTAAACCGAGTAAAGATGGACTCCCAAGTAGAAGAGGTTGGCCCTGCTGAAAGCTCCTTTTGGCAGGGTGCTCATCTCCTCCTGACCCATTAAGAATCCAGAACGTGGCTTAGTTGATCTTAGCAAAGGGCACAGCAGAGTGCACAGCAGTGTGCACAGACTGGGACACTCTCATCCTTTGCAGATCAACAGAGTCTGTGAGCATGAGGTACACGTCATCAATGTAGGCCAAAAGGACCACCCTGATGCCTGGTCCAGGCAGAACCAATCCCAATGACACCTCAACAAGAATCACAGAAAAAACTCCACACAGATGGAATACAGTTGGCCAGACAGATAGGGCTTGGAATTAGTGTTCAAATTAGAAAGTCCTAGTTCTGCAAATTATCATGTAATCCGGCTCCAAACACTTGCATTTGTGGCACTTCTTAAATATAAAAAAGGCGTGGTACAAAAAGTGCTGAGTTGGAATGTATCCTTTGTTGTCCATTAATCATTTTTAAGCTGGATTGAAGGTATTATTGTGATTAAATTATATAATCTGGATTAAAGATAGTTATTCGAGCACAGGTTCTGTCAGCATTTTTTGTTTCAATGATAAAGAAATGGAGAACTAGAGGATCATTGTGATAGTCAACAGTCGCATTTTGATTTTAATGCTAAATGTTCTTTAACTCATGCCCCTTCTTCCTCCTGTAAACATACCTGATTTCTCCAATGAGCTAGTGTAGCTTTACCAGAGAAGCAGTGCACCTTTTACCTACTTCATATCCAGATAAAAATATAAATGATCAAACCGATAACCGTTAATCACTATAGTCTAGTTCACTGGTATATGCCCTATTGATTTTCTTTTCTTTGGATGGTCCAGCCTGGGCTGTAAACTAATAGACAAAATTAATTTAATATCAGACAGATAAGTGCATAATAATTAGTGCAAACAGTATATTTGCAGTAGTTCTGGGTTATGTACTTAACTATTCTTTTAATGTCAAAAACCAACAAATACTTCTCTTGAACTAGCCCTCAAAATGATCTGATCTGTGAAATATAATCATGTGGTGAAATGCTATTAAAGCTTTTCTTTAGCCCAATGACATTAATTGTTACAATCCAGTTAGGGACCAGTCACTTTTTGTTTAAAAGTAATGTTTGGAATCCCAGTCACCCACTAGAAGAAAGCCACAAGATTTCACCACTTTAAACAAACAAAAAATAGATCGTTGCCGTTTACTCTAACTTCAGAATTAACATGAGGTAACTATATTAATTAAAAGGCAAACTGTGGTTGTACCCCACACTGCGCAGTAAATGGCAAATGTGACCAAGACTGATCTCATGAATTTCTCCGCAACCCAGCCGGATGTCAGTATCTGATTAGTCTCAAACTTGCATTTAAAATTGTCTCATTCACGAGGGATTTAAACTTGCATTTCCTCAAGCCACTCTGACTCATACTAACTCAACAGCTGCTCACCTCCTCCTTGTGTTCCAATCTCTTTCCCCGAAGACTGCATTCCATGGTATTCGCAAAGTTGCATTCCGCCTCTAATAACTGACACCAAACTCTGTTTTGTTTGCTTTACTAAGCTGGCACTGTATCTGGGCTTCTCTGAACTCTGGCCTCGTGACTGCACCAAGCTATAAATGGATCCCAGGTCTTCTGAGCCCTAACTGTCTGGCATAGAACCAGTGACCGGCTGCCACCATCCCGACTCCCTAGGATTTCTCTTGGCTCTTAACTACCTGGAGCCTGCTAACAGCAGTACCATTTCAGTATGAGACCCCTTCCCTGCTGTCGAATACTCTCTGATAAATTGAAACCAGAGAACTGTCGTAAGCTCCACCTATCTTCATGCCACTGTAGCCTTTCAGGGTTCACTGCCTTAAAACTAATTCACTTCTAACTCACAAAAAAAATCTCTCTGGACTGCCTTCTTTGCAAGCGGTGTAAACATTGTGTTAAATTCAGAATCTTAGTTCTCCAGCAAAGAAGTCCACCTGCTGTTTTGTGGCAGCATCTTTTCAATTCTGGCTCTATTAAACAAACACCGGTTACCTTTTGAACTACATTTTCTTTTAGTTCATCTGGTAAACCTCTAAAGCCCAACATTTTAGTTACTTACGTTCACGACAATAATCTTCCAAGGACTAAACATTGTCTAAATTAGCAACATGAAACATGAACTGGATATTTGTCACAAACTGCAAAGCTTTCCAAACATTTTCCCACTGTGGCCCAATTTAATATTTTAAAATTGATGTCACCCCACAGTGAGCCTTTGGGGTGTGGATGTAGGGAGAAGCTGTAGGAGGGAACAAAGACTAGAAGAGTTATTGAGTGGGCGGGGTGGTTGGGTGTGGATGTTGTGCAACTTGCATTGTTGTCAGATTAGTTGTCAGATGTGACCAAAGTTCTGTGAAGGCTTCATGGTGATGTATTATGCTGGTGTCCAGGACTCGAGAAATTGGATGCATTGCTACATCACTTTTGCCTGTCCTAACTGTGTGCTATCCGGATGTGATCGTTCGATTCCTAATGTGGTGATTCCTGTCAGTAGCCTAGCTATAACACTGCCTATGTAGCACAGTGTTCACACAATCGCGATCCCCACCCCACGTCACATAGGCGAGGGCTAGTAGAAAGTGCCAGTGTCAAAGTCATTTCTGTTCACGTGGCATAGAATGTTTTATATAGTAATTGAGCCCTAGAGTAGATCTATTTGGTAAGGACTGTACCTCAAGAGTTCACACGCTGTCTTACTCCTCCATAAGTGCATGGTAACTGCATAATGTGCCCCCAAGGGATATCTGTAACAGAACATGGCCATCTTCCCCTTGCCCTCTGACCCTGCCACATTCCACATCCATCCCAAGAGTAGAGTAATGAATGCCACTGGATCACACAAAGGCAACAAAATGAAAGCTGGCCCCAGCAGCTCTAGTAACCAGCAAGACTCTTGCCAGGGTGTATGCCGGGGAGCCATTGTTCTATCAAAGTGGCTGATTAGATCAGTTCCATAACACTGTTCCACTCCCGTCATTACCTTGCAACCTAAACATTTCAGTGGGGTTTTGGAACAGCTGCTTTAATAGCTTAAGACTGACCTAAATTGGAAAAAAATTATTTAACAAAAACAAACAAAAAAATCTTTCTCCATTTGAAGATATTTTGGGACTGTTTATCTTCATGAACATTAAATGTTCAGATGTTCGCATATACATAAACAATTGCTTCTTACAATAAGGTTCAACACTCTCTCAGCCTGTCTATGGTCATCAAGGTGTTAGGTTCACCAAACACAACAAAAATACACCAAGGAGTTCTTCATGGGACTAATGAACCTGGTGACTCTTCTATTTCTTTTTTACAGTGCCTAATTTTAACCCCACTTGTACTGTGGGCAGCAATAAAGAATTTGATAAATAATCCACCATGGGGAAAGATGTTCCAGTTTGTCACGGTGATGATGACCGAAACGTTTGACTTATAAAAAAAATAAAAAGAAATATCTATATAATCCAACCTAATTTTGAATCTGGTCTCTACCTCGAAGTATTAATGATGAAAAGTTGCACAACTACATTGAACTCCAGCTGCCATTTTGTTTTTTTCCATGTCATTCTAACTTTATAGGGTAAGTATTTGAAAGTGGGGACAAATGTTTAAAAATGATAGAATACCTGTTCACTGAAATAAATAACTGACTAATGAAGTTCCGTTTTTGAAAATTTAACTTTGTTCCTTTAATACTTGGTATGTCCCTGAAGTCAACGAACATTACCCCTTTAAAAAAAAATCTTTGCTTATTTCCTTGCGACACAATCTAAAGTGGAAACGTGCCATGAGTTGCAAGCATGAATCACCATTTCCATCTATTTCATTAATTGTCTACAAGTTTTTGTTTAAAATGATATAAATCTAAATTTGAACAATTGAAACATGATACCTGGAAAATTTGTTTTTTAAAAAATTTATTTGCTTGTGTTTTTAAAGATGAGTTAAAAATATTAAATTTTCTTCTCTGATTCATTTACTGACTATTGTGCATATTCACAATAGCCTGGATTTCATGGTCACATCAAATATACCACCTCTCAAGCCCTACCAAGGCAGGAATTTTGGCTGCCTTGCAGTTGATTCATTCCTGGCATGGGTTGTGGTAAGGCCCAGCAGCAAGGGCTTCAGCTTCTGCTTTTCTGCATTACTGGCTAATTCACCTGAAAACTGCATTCCAAATGATTGATTTATTTCACTCACCAATACTTAAGAATTGCATACCAGTTGCAAGAAATGTCTGAAATAAATTTGCCTGTAATTAACGACATTGGAAATGTGATGTGATGGATAGAAGGTGCATACATACTGTTTAATACTAATGAATCTCTAATGGTTTTGTTCAGTCAGAGGATATGCTATTTTATAAAATATGAACATATCCACATTCTAATTTTACGTGGTATGTTTTCTTTAAATTAGCTATATTAAAACCCTTGCTTTGAGTGGTATTGTTAAGCAGGTGGAGGGTGGTCATGGATCTGGAAGTAGAGGGGAAAGAGTCTGGTGATGGGAGCACTTTTTGACAGGAATTGCACAACTACTGTCGGAGAATGCAGGGGTACACATTCCGTGCAGATAGTGAAGATGCAGGTATGCCCAAGGAGAAGGGCTAAACACGTGAATGGATTTTAAGATTCCGTAGTAGGTAGAATACGGGCTTATGAGTACTCTGGATCTTGTAATTTTCTGGTGAGTGAATCTGGGGAACAGTGCTTGCAGTTGGTACCGTGCTCCGGGTTGGTACAGGAGTGGATATCAACAGCATTGATAGGAGGGGTAGGTGGTAGGAATTTAGGTTGGGAAAGAGGTCGGATTATTGCAGTAGCACACACAGCTTGAAAATGCAAAGTAAAACCCGAGAGAATCGGATGAAGAGTGGAACAAATGAATTAGAGACAATTATAAAAATTAGAGATTAAAAGTACCAAATTTGAACATGTTTGAAAAATATTAAATGTCACTGATGGAAATGATAGGAATGTATTGCAGGAAGTAAATGTCACGCTTTGTAAACGGGCATTAGTAGAAGGCCATGTAAGATGCAGTACTTTTAATATACTATTGGTGATACACATGTGGAGCCAAGACTACAATATTTGGGTCAAGCAAGGCTTGAGGTCAGGGGATGATTTTGTGTCGGGAAGAATGGAGGTAAATGGGTAGGACTGGGACAGCGAGAGAAGTCAAAAATAGAAGGAGAGCAAGTTTGAGAAGAGACACATTGAGGGAGATATGTAGGATTTGGAGAGGAATGAAAGGAAACCAAACAACTAGGCGAGGGAAAAAGTGGGGGGGGGGGGGGGGGGAGGAGGAAAAGATGACAAAATGTTGATCAGTGGATGGGGTAGCTGGATGTTAATTTGACGCTTTTGAGATTACAATTTTTTCCAGTTGTACTTGATTCTCCGGTTCAGCTCGTTAATAAGAATGTCACAATGGGACCCCCACCCCGCCCACTCCCAACTTCATCTACGTAGTATTCCTTGGTCACATATGGGAGCAGCTTCTACTTGTATAATGAAAGCAGTCACCACCACCGTTTGCCTGCCTCTCTGTCTTGAATGAGCTATAACATTATCCACAGCTATTGGGGATGATCAAAGACATTGCCTTCAACACTGCACCGTAAACTCTTTGTCTTGCTACTATTAGGTAAGTGAATGAATTGAGTCATAAGGGGGGGGGGGGTTAGAGCCGAGAGTAAAAATAGCATGCTAGTCAAATGCTTATACCCCAAGTGAATTTTGCACACCGTCCAGGATCGGAGATCAGCAAGAACCCTCCAGCAAGGCCGTGGTTATTTATGTCAGAGGAAATGGTCTCAAGCTAGGAGGCGATAACAGCCAAACTCTGGGTGAAAGTTTAATAACCTGATCGAAATTTTAAACCATGTTCAGTACTGACTAACTGTCAGCTAATCGGTGACTTGGAGGGAGAGTGCTATATTAAGACTGCTCTCCTCTCTCTGTGGGCTGTATTAAGGGAGAGGGCTGCTTCGGAGGTTTCTCTGAGGTAGTGCCCTCCGTGCTTGAATCATGAATAAACTATCCTAACCTGTCCCCGAGACATCTGTGGTTATTAGAAGTCCACCACAACACTACAATCCCATTTTGTTTGCTGGCCACCGTTTACAGTTGAAACAGATTGTTTGTATTCTTGGCATCCTATTGTACCAAGCTGAGCTTCCAACTCTATATTGCCTCCATCACAATTATCTGTTTTCACCTATGTAATATTGCTCATCTCCACCCTTCTTTCAGCCATCTGCTGCTGTCACGCTCCTTCATGCTTTTGTCCTTGCCAAACTCTACTATTCCAATGTACTCCTTGCCAGCCTTTCATCTGAACTTCTTGCTTGCATACTATGCTTCACCAATTCTATCTCCCCCCCCCCCCCACTCTTCTCTGTCCCAAACACCTTGAATTTAAAATTCAAATCCCACCCCTCCATGGTCATCCCTGCTTCCTATGATTGTGCAACAACAACCCCCAAGTTGGAATTCTCCTCTGCACGCTAATTGCACTTTGCCTATAATTGTCCAGATATTTAACCTTTCAGGCACCATATTCTGGAATGTCTTTCTAACTCTCCTACCTCTCTATGATCCTGTTACAATTGCACTTTATTGACTCAGCTATTGGTCACCCTCTTAATTGCTCTTTTTTTTTTTTTTGCTCATGTCCACTTAATTTTCATGTCTGGTTATGCCTCGGGTGCTTTGGATTTTTTCTGTTTCAGAAGTACTATTATATGAATGCATGTTACATTTATAGCAGCAGCAATGGACTGCGGGAGCCACAATGCAAATGTGGGGAGGTGCAGATACGGAGGATGAACATGGACCTGCTGCTTTGATAACTTGTTTAGACAGCATCAATTGACTTCCTGTACTTTGGGAAATATAACAATAGAATGAGGTTAACAGCCTTGTCATACAGTGGAAAAAGTGTTGAAAGTTCTTGGTCTGTTCAGTGATGTTTGGTAAATGTATGGGTTGCAAATTTGTAATATTATTAAAAATAACATTCCATGCAGGAGGTGGCATGTTCAATAGCACCACTACAAACTGAGCTGGATGCGTCCTAAAGGACATAGCTTTTAGACTGGGTTTGTGGCAGGTGTTGAGGACACCAGCAAGAGGGGAGAAACATACTATACCTCAACCTCCCCAATCTGCCTACCACAACTGCATCTGTCTATGATTATTGGTAGGAATGACCACCACAGTGTTTGTGGAGATGAAAAGTATCGTCTTCACATTGAGGATACCCTCATTCTGTTGTGTGGCACTAGCATTGTGCTAAATTGAATAGATTTTGATCAGATCTAGTAACTCCAGACTGGGTATCTGTGGGCCACCCCATCAGTCTACTCTCAATCATACTGAAGCGTGGAAGGGGTCATCTGTGCTATAAAGCAGCAGTTGCTTAGAAATAACCTGCTTACTAATGCACAATTTGTGTCCTGCCAGGGTCACTCGGTTCCTTACCTCAATTCAGCTCTGGCACCCCACTCACAAGCATTTACCTCCTCCTCCACCATTGATGTAAAATGCCAACGGTGTGCACCATCCAGAAGAGGCACTGTAGGAACTCACCAAGGCTCCTTGGAAAGCATCTTCCAAACCCATGACTGCTTCCGCTTAAAGGGAGAAGGATAGCAGTCACATGGGGCCACCACCACATGCAGGTCCCCCTTCAAGCTACTTGTTATCCTGACTTTGAAATATATCACTGGATAAAAATCTTGGATCATTTCTCTCTCGCTCGCTTGCTCTCCCTCTCCAATAGCATTGTGGGTATTGCTACCATATGGGCTGTAGACACTCCCTCTCCAATAGCATTGTGGGTATTTGCTACCGGAATGAATGAAAAAAACAAGTCGCGCTTTTCACCTTGCAGCAGATCTTAATGCCCACCTTCATGTTTGTGGTGGTGGTGGTATGTATTAGGGGTAATACGGTACACCAGGAATGCCGAGCAGCTATTGGAGGACAGATGCTGGATCCCGATTGGATCCTCCACCTACTGGGCTCCACCCAGATAGGAGGGATATAAGAACCTGGGTTTAATCCCCGCAGCTGCATTCTGTGAGTGAGCTGCTGGGGAACGTGTCTGAATAAATCTGCTCAATAAAGCCTCGATTGAAGTTCTTTACATCTCGCCTCGTGTGTGACCGATGGTGCTACAATTTATTGAGCAGACTTAAAAAGGAATATGGAGCTCCAGATCACCCCGGAGTGCCTGCGAATCAGCCCCCACGCAGCAAATGCAACATCTGCGTTTAAACACTGGCTGGTGTGTTTTGAGGGATACCTCCGAACAGCCCCCGGCAGACCAACAGAAGACCAGAAGATGCAGGTCCTGCATTCCAGGGTGAGTCCCGAAATCTACTCACTCATCGAGGGCGTGGAAGAATTCCCAGAGGCGATCAACTTGCTGAAGGAGATCTACATTAAGCCTGTCAACCAGGTCTACGCACGCTACCAGCTCGCGACGAGACGACAAATCCCCGGGGAATCGCTAGACGATTTCTTCAACACTCTAACGATCCTGGGACGAAACTGCAACTGCCCAGCGGTTACGGCGAACGAACATACGGACCTCCTGATCAGAGACACTGACGTAGCAGGTTTGGCATCGTCGCAAATTCGCCAGAGACTTTTAGAGAAAGACTCTCTTGGACTCACAGAGGTACGGGCCCTCGCAGCCTCCCTCGACGTGGCCTCCCAAAACGCCTGCGCCTATGCCCCCGACCGCGCTGCAGCCCCTTGGGCTCCGTGGACCCCCGCCGTGACCGACCCCCCCCGGCAACCCCAACCCCTCCGCAAGCGTGCGCAGCCAGACTCCCAGACCACCCGGGGGGCCCCCGCTGCTACTTTTGCGGGCAGTCAAAACACCCCCGCCAGCGCTGCCCGGCCCGCTTGGCCACCTGCAAAAGCTGCGGTAAAAAGGGGCACTACGCAGCGGTGTGCCAGTCCCGTGGGGTCGCCGCTATCTCCGGGGAACAAATGGGACCACGGGTTCAACTCTCCCAGCGACCCACGGGCGGCCAACGGGCGCCGCCATTTTGGACCCCGGACACCACGAGGGGGGGATGGGCGCCGCCATCTTCCTACCCACGGGCCGCGTGCGATCCATGGGAGCGGCCATTTTGTCCACCCCCGGCTGCGTGCGACTCATGGGAGGGCCATTTTGTCCACCCCCAACCGCATGCGATCCATGGACGCCGCCATCTTGGCTGACAGGCAAGGACCCCGGTGTGGCCGGCTCCACACTGCCTGAAGACAACGGTCTGATACACCAACCACGTTTGGCATCGGTGACCCTCGACCAGTCGCGGCCCCGGACGCTCCAGACGACAACGACAAAGGTGCTGGTGAACGGCCACGAAACGCCGTGTTTGATCGACTCGGGGAGCACGGAGAGTTTTATTCACCCGGACACGGTAAGACGCTGTTCCCTTGTAATTCGGCCAAGCACCCAAAAAATCTTCCTGGCGGCGGGGTCCCACTCCGTTGAAATCAAAGGGTTCTGCATCGCAAACCTAACGGTGCAGGGGAGAGAGTTCAAAAATTACCGGCTGTACGTCCTTCCCCACCTCTGTGCTCCCACCCTCCTGGGGTTGGACTTCCAATGCAACCTCCAGAGCTTAACATTCAAATTTGGCGGCCCTATACCCCCACTGACTATCTGCGGCCTCGCGACACTCAAGGTCGAACCGCCCTCCCTGTTTGCGAACCTCATCCCGGATTGCAAACCCGTCGCCACTAGGAGCAGACGGTACAGCACCCAGGACCGGACGTTTATCAGGTCCGAAGTCCAGCGGCTGCTGCAGGAAGGCATAATCCAGGCTAGCAATAGTCCCTGGAGAGCCCAGGTGGTAGTAGTGAAGACAGGGGAGAAGCAAAGGATGGTCGTAGACTACAGTCAGACCATCAACAGGTACACGCAGCTAGATGCGTACCCTCTTCCCCGCATATCCGACATGGTCAATCGGATTGCACAGTACAAGGTCTTCTCCACCGTGGACCTTAAGTCCGCCTGCCACCAGCTCCCCATTCGCCCGGGTGACCGCAAGTACACTGCCTTCGAAGCAGACGGGCGGCTATACCACTTCTTAAGGGTTCCATTCGGCGTCACGAACGGAGTCTCGGTCTTCCAACGAGAGATGGACCGAATGGTCGACCAGCACGGTTTACGGGCCACGTTCCCGTACCTCGACAACGTCACCATCTGCGGCCACGACCAGCAGGACCACGACGCCAACCTCCGCAAATTCCTCCAGACTGCTAACGCCCTCAACCTCACCTACAACGAGGAAAAATGCGTGTTTAGCACCGACCGTCTAGCCATCCTGGGCTACGTAGTGCGTAATGGAGTGATAGGCCCCGACCCCGAACGCATGCGCCCACTCATGGAGTTCCCTCTCCCCCACTGTACCAAAGCCCTGATACGCTGCCTGGGTTTCTTTTCTTATTACGCCCAGTGGGTCCCCCAGTACGCAGACAAGGCCCACCCACTAATCCAGTCCACTACTTTTCCCCTGTCGTCAGAGGCCCGCCAGGCCTTCAGCCGCATCAAAACTGATATCGCAAAGGCCACTATGCGCGCCATCGACGAGTCCCTCCCCTTCCAAGTCGAGAGCGATGCGTCCGACGTCGCTCTGGCGGCCACGCTCAACCAAGCAGGCCGACCCGTGGCCTTTTTCTCCCGGACCCTACACGCTTCAGAAATTCGCCACTCCTCAGTAGAAAAGGAGGCCCAAGCCATAGTGGAAGCTGTGCGACATTGGAGGCATTACCTGGCCGGCAGGAGATTCACTCTCCTCACTGACCAACGGTCGGTAGCCTTCATGTTCGATAATGCACAGCGGGGCAAGATAAAAAACGACAAGATCCTGCGGTGGAGGATCGAACTCTCCACCTACAACTACGAGATCTTGTACCGTCCCGGAAAGCTGAACGAGCCGTCCGATGCCCTATCTCGCGGCACTTGTGCCAACGCACAAGTGGACCGTCTCCAAGCCCTCCACGAGGACCTCTGCCACCCGGGGGTCACTCGTTTCTACCACTTCATAAAGGCTCGCAACCTCCCTTACTCCGTCGAGGACGTCCGAACAGTCACCAGGAACTGCCAAATATGCGCAGAATGCAAACCGCATTTTTTTCAGGCCAGATAGAGCGCACCTGATAAAGGCTTCCAGTCCCTTTGAACGCCTCAGTTTGGATTTCAAAGGCCCCCTCCCCTCCACCGATCGCAACACGTACTTTCTTAACGTCGTTGACGAATACTCCCGCTTCCCCTTCGCCATCCCCTGCCCCGACATGACCGCGGCCATGATCATTAAAGCCCTCGGCACCATCTTTACCCTGTTCGGTTTCCCCGCCTACATCCATAGCGACAGGGGGTCCTCCTTCATGAGTGACGAGCTGCGTCAATTCCTGCTCAGCAAGGGCATAGCCTCGAGCAGGACGACCAGCTACAACCCCCGGGGGAATGGGCAGGTAGAGAGGGAGAACGGAACGGTCTGGAAGACCGTCCTACTGGCCCTACGGTCTAGGAGTCTCCCAACTTCCCGCTGGCAGGAAGTCCTCCCGGATGCCCTTCATTCTATCCGGTCCCTGCTGTGCACCACCACGAACCAAACGCCGCACGAGCGCCTCCTTGTCTTCCCTAGGAAGTCCGCTTCTAGAACGTCACTTCTGACCTGGCTGGCGGCCCCGGGACCCATCCTGCTCCGGAAACATGTGCGGGCGCACAAATCAGACCCGCTGGTGGAAAAGGTACATCTACTCCACGCAAACCCGCAGTACCGCGTACCCAGACGGCCGACAGGACACGGTCTCTCTGCGGGACCTGGCGCCCGCCGGAGCTCCCCACCCCCCCAACACACATCACCTCCCCCTCACTCCCGCTGGTGCACCCCACAGCCACCCACATCCCGGGGGGGATCGGTCCTCCTCCCAGGCCCGTCCAGGAGTAAGGAAACAGAAGGGGACAGCGCGATGCTCCCAGAGTCGAACGGACCAGAGCCAGCACCACCACCACCCGGGCTGAGACGATCGGAAAGGTCGACCAGAGCACCATCTCGACTCATCGAATCGACTTAAGATGTATATAATTCAGTGGCCCAGCAAAGCGGCATTGTTGTAAATAGTTAACGCTGCAAATCGGGTAAAATGTGAATAATTCGGTGGCCCAGTAAAAGCGGCATGATTGTATATAGTTCAATGGTTAAGGTACCGACCCTATAAACCCCTACCACCATACCACCCACCAGGGTTCTTTTTTAACAAGGGGAGAATGTGGTGGTATGTATTAGGGGTGATACGGTATACCAGGAATGCCGAGCAGCTATTGGAGGACAGATGCTGGATCCCAATTGGATCCTCCACCTACTGGGCTCCACCCAGATAGGATGGATATAAGAACCTGGGTTTAATCCCCGCAGCTGCATTCTGTGAGTGAGCTGCTGGGGAATGTGTCTGAACAAATCTGCTCAATAAAGCCTCGATTGAAGTTCTTTACGCCTCGCCTCGTGTGTGATCGATGGTGCTACAATGTTCAAAACTGGTTCAAGTTGTAGTGTGATTGCTTGGTGGCTTTGATATTGGCAGAATTTAATGGCAAAATTTCTAAGTTCATATTGTAGGGTGTTTTTTGCCGGCGCGTTCCCCACCACTATCAAATGACACTGTTTTGGACCCTGAGGAGTTTCCCACCTGTTTAGCCCACACTTGGAATTTTTTTTTTGCTCTGGGTTACTGGACTCTGCCATTTTGAAAGGATGCCCTGACCTCTAAGTGAGCTTGTGGTCCCAACCCCCCCCAAAAAACCACGCACTCGCACACACGCACGGACACCCCTTGGGCCCTGACCCGTGGCAGTGCCACCCTGGAAGTGCTCCTGCCAGCTTGGTGCCAGCTGGGCAGTGCCAAGGTGCACACATTCCAGAGTGAAGGCCTTGGAGCCTCCCTGACCACCCAAGGACCTCCAATGGCCTTGGAGAACCCCCCCCCCCCCCAACCCCAAACCCCTCCCTGGCTGCCATTCTGTCAAGTCCATGTTTGTGTGGGCTAGTACTGAAAGGTGCCCACCTGCAGCCTCACTGGGGAGGCTGGTAGATCCTGGGTAAACATGCCTAAGTAGGTTTAAATTTACTTGGGTGTGTGCTGTTTGGTCACGCCCCTTTTGGGCAGGATTCCGATGCTTCGCGGTCTTGGGTATATCCGTCGTGGCGTGAAGATCGCCGGGAAGCTGTGGGAGGCCTTTCCCAGGATCTACCGGCCATATTGTGCTAGAGCAAGAGCGCAACGCTGCCAGTAGATAGTGCCCATAATTGTTACTTTAAGGCAAATGTGGTTTAGCTCTGGTGCCATTTTGCATTTTGAGCTTTCGTGACAAATGGCAAACTTACTAGCTTTTTGTTCCCAATAAATAGGCCTAGTGTTGCAAAAAATTGGAAAATTGTGGATTGCTACAGTATGGACTGATCTGAATAAAAATTAGCGAGGTTGTAGATGAAGTCTATATAATTCATGATTTCTGGCCCTCTTGTCTAATTTCCATTTGTGTTAATTCACATGCTGGATTTTCCATCCCACAAAGGCACAAATAGATGTCTTACTGGCTGCTATGATGTGATATCAACCTTTTTGGGATACTGCTCATCAGGTAACCGATGCGTAGCTGTAGCTAATAATGCAGTAATTCATTCAAAAGATCCTGATGCCGTAATGCTCAAGCAATTTATTAAATGTCAGCAGACTCTATGGTTGTATTGCCTTTTGAATTTTTATTACTGTACATAATGTCCATTTAAACTATTTCAGGTGCAATGATTACTGTAGCAACTGTAATAAAGGTGTACAATGATGAAGATAATGTCATAAGAGCTAAGGTTTTGTGCCTGATCAGACACCATAATAAAATTTATTTTTCCTTTGGTCGACTAAAATATACGAAGGTAGGTGACAGTAGTATTTTTGCTTGGGATGTATTTGAACCCTACAGATATGCAATTGTCTATAAACTTTTCTTCAGCTGGCAGAATTATGATGAACACAGGCTTTTCCATGTGTCTTAATTCCAATGTGCCTAGACAGCATAGTATCAAACTGGTTACGTAATGCCAGCATATATTTACAAGGTAAAGGAAATAGTAGAAGTTGGTTTGATTCTTTGACAAGTGATTTACTTGGCCACATTTGTTGGGAAAATTTGTGGACCATGTGAAATGTTGCATTACCCTTATTCCCTTTGCCGAAGATTAAATTGGAATGGTTCTAGCCCTTCAGCATTTTCTGATTGAACCTTTCTAAGAATAATGTAGAACAGAAGAGCCTCTTAGTGAAACAAAGGCAGAATTCTCAGCAGTATAAAAATTGCCTGTAAAATGTTCAGCATAATAGCAAAGAAATGGTGTATGAAATCTGAATTTTAGGCTTCATTGTAAATATAGAACTTTTTCCTTTTGCGTTTTGTTGCATTGGGAATCATTTGGCACAGTGAATAGCCACTCAAACAGACAATATAATAGTCTGCTTCCATTCATATAATGTAATAAATATATTTTAATGTCAGTGAATAAGGAAAAAACGTTTAACTTGTGTTGCTAGCCTCAGATGTTGGGCTGGAAATGTCATTATAACCCCTGTGGTGAGCTGCTCAGGCTGAATCAGTCACTGACTTAAATATATTTGTTTTCTCTCCAGTTACCTCCCTCCTGTAGTTTTCGTTTGCACATCTTGATGTTTGTGAATGTTTTTAAAAAAAGGACAAACCGTGCGTAAGATTGCACCTTTCAAAAGATTAGAAAAATTGATTTTTTAATTCTTTCGCAAGTTACGGTTGTTCTGTAAAGGTGGAGGTAAGCCTTCTTGAATCATTACTGTCGACACTTAAGAAATGTTCAGATGTGTACTTGCGATGCCACAGCATAGAAGGCTATGTGGCAAGTGCTGGAAAATGGGAGTGGATTACTTGGGTGATTGTTTTTGACCAGCGCAGATGCGATGGGCTGAAGGGCCTTTTCTGTTGACTCCGCGATTCTATGCTGGTGCTCTGACACTGTTTGGGCAGAGTTTGTAGTGGTTTGATACAATTAAATGGTTTGGCTTTCTTGATCACTTCAGAAGACAGTTGAGAGTCAACCACATTGATATGGGACTGAGGTGACATATTGGCTGAATCAAGTCAATGAGGCAGGTTGTCAAGGTGAGTTTACACTCAATCAGTCAGAAAATGCTGAAGGATTCAAACAATTCCAATGTAATCTTTAGCAAAGGAAGCAAAGGGATATGCAACATGGTCTACAAATTATCCCAACAATTATGGTCAAGTAAATCACATGTCAAATAATCAAACCAGCTTCTACTATTCAGTTTACCATATAAATATCTGGATTATTATTCCAGTGACCAAACCACAACACTGTTGTCATGTCTCTTCAGCCACATCCAGTGTTATATCTGCTCTCACATCCTTCAGTTGTCTGCTTGTGTGTTTGAATCTTCAGTTGTTGTAGGTCCTACTCACTGGCATTGCTTTCCACAAGCTTCTCCACCTTTTCCTGCATTTTTAAAGACTCATCCTTTCAATTTAGCTTTTGATCATCGTTTTCTGCCTTTGCTCTATGGCTCTTTATCTATTCCCAAATTAGGTTCAACTTGCACTTGAAAACAAAAAAAGGAATAATCAATCTGTAATGCCAATGTAACATAATCTGTAATGCCAATGTAACAGAGTATGTTTCATGTACCCAAGATTTCCATGGGAACCAATGAGGATGATCCTTATCGATGTGCCAAAACCTAATGCAATGCAATTTTTTTTAAATGTGGGAGTCTGATTTGAAGCCTACCACCAGGTGGGATTTGTTTATCCAAAAAAAAGCATGCTTTTCAGTTCTGAGTAACACACTGTGCCCTGTATTACTATATATAGTTTAATACATCATGGACTGTGACGCTGCTGTGCAACACGTTTAGATGGAATCTGTGAGACTTTGAACTGCAGCAGTTTTGTCTAGATTTGATTATGTTGTGTTGGCGGAATAGGATATAGCAAGGCAGATGGGCAGTTGGATTTTGGGAATAATGTGCAAATTGGTGAGAAATTACATTAGAATTCATTTTATTGGCTGATACGTGGGAATACTACTTTACTGGCTTGAAGTTTAAAAGTTAGAAGGAAAGCAAATTATGCTCTAAACATCTCAAGCATAACAGCTTTGTGCAAATGTCATGGGTGTTCAATACTTGGAATTCAATGGAGGAGATCTGAACTGCAAATATGGAGTGCAGGCAGTTTTGTATTGTTGCTCTTTTAACTGGATACTGATATGACAGTTATTAATGATATTGCTTTTCAGAGTTGCCAGGTATCAAATGATACCACCACAAGGTTTTTTGATTTGATTTATTATTGTCACATTTATTAGTATACAGTGAAAAAGTATTGTTTCTTGCATGCTGTACAAACATTGCATACCGTACATGGGGAAGGAAGGAGAGACTGCAGAATATAATGTTAACAGTTATAGCAAGATGTAGAGAAAAGATCAACTTAATACGAGGTAGGTCCATTCAAAAGTCTGATGGCAGCAGGGAAGAAGTTGTTCTTGAGTCGGTTGGTACGTGACCTCAAACTTTGGTATCTTTTATGTATTGGGTTTTTGAATAAAGTATATTTACCGTTATGTACACAGAATGGGTCTGGTGCTGGTGTTGTCCCTTGCTTCTCCCGGAAGGATTTTGCTGCCGTTGTCGTCTCGTGCTCGCTTCAGCCGGCCTTCCGCCTGTATTCTCCTTTTTCTCTGTTCCTGTGGATGCCAAGTTTGTTAACGTTTCCCTGACTCCCCTCTCCTCTTCCCTCTTTCGTTCCTCCACCTTCCTGGCTCTCCTCTATTGTTCCCTGTCTCTTCCCTCTTCTCTCTCTTTCCCCCCCCCCCCCCCCCCCCCCCGCCTGTGGTTCGCCTTTCCTTCCTCTTAGATTTAGCTCTTCCCTCTTCTCTTTCCCCCCCCCCCCCCCCTTGCCTCCCCCAACCTCTCCCAGTCTATCTATCCCTCTCATGCTTTGGCTACTTTCTCCTGGTTCTTGGCTACCTGGCTATTCTTCTGCTTGTTTGCTGGCCACAAACGGGTCCCGGAGCAATTGGGTGAATGGCTCACACGTTCTGTGGAAGCCGTCGTCTGACCCTCGGATGGCGAATTTGATTTTCTCCATTTGGAGAGATTCCGAGAGGTCGGACAGCCAGTCTGCAGCTTAAAGGTGGTGCTGCTGACCGCCAGCCAAACAGGATTCTACGGCGGGCGATCAGGGAGGCAAAGGCAAGGTCGTCTGCCCTCCTCCCCAAGTATACATCTGGCTGGTCTGAAGACCGCCACTTTTGGGCTGCCCCCACACACACACCACCACCACCACTTTGGACATTGCCTCGCAGAAGGCTGTCCAGTACCCCTCTAGTCTGGGGCAAGACCAGAACATGTGGGCGTGGTTGGCTGGGCCTCCTTGGCACCGTTCAACATCTATCCTCCACCTCCGGGAAGAACCTACTCATACGGGTTCTTGTTAAGTGGGCTACCACTTTTAGTTGCGTCAGGCTGAACCTCGCGCACGTGGTGGTGGAGTTGACCCTATGCTTCGCTCCAGAGTCCCCACCCGATTTCGATCCCCAGTTCCTCCTCCCATTTCATTCTTGTTGCATCCATTATGGTGTCGGCCCCTTCTACCAGTCGGTCATACATGTCGCTACAGTTTCCTTTATCTAGTATGCTTGTGTGCAGTAACTCTTCCAGTAATGTCTGTCGTGACAGTTGTGGGTACGTCCTTGTCTCCTTTCGTAGGAATTTTTTGAGTTGCAGGTACCTCAGCTTGTTCCCCCTGGCTAGCTGGAATTTCTCTGTCAGTTCGTCCATTGTTGCGATCCTGCCATCCGTGTATAGGTCCCAGACTGTTAATGTTCCTCTGTCCTGCCCCCACCTTTTGAAGGTGGCGTCAGTCAGCGCTCGTGTGAACCTATGGTTGTTGCAGATGGGAACTTTGTCCGACGTTTTGGTCAGGCCAAATTGCAGCCGTAGTTGGTTCCAGGACTGGAGGGTGGCTATCACCACTGGGCTGCTGGAGTGTTTTTTGGGTGGGAATGGGAGTGCTGCTGTGGCGAGGGCCCAGAGGGAGGTCCCCCTGCAGGAGGCCTCCCCCGCAGCACGCACCCATTCGGCTTCTGGCTCCTTGATCTATCCACTTATTCGCTCGGCCGTCGCTGCCCAGTGGTAGAATTGTAGGTTTGGGAGGGCTAGCCCCCCCTGGATTTTGTTTTTTGTAAGACCTTCTTTGGGATCCTAGCACCCCGATCCCCCTCCAGCTTCTTGCTGCTCTGAGTGCACTGGATGCCTTTCTGAGGCAGTGGGCATTATAGATAGTAAATGGATGGGAGGCTGGTTTGTGTGATTTTACTGGATATCGATCAAAGACCAAACAGCCAGTTAGTTACTTCAAGTTCAATGATAGTTTATTTACACACAAGAATTACTTCGACATGCAACATAAAACACAAGCTAAATTACACCTAACACTACAACAACCTGTACTTAACTTCAGGCACCCGGCTTTATGCAGAGGAACAAGGCCTTTGTTCAGATCTTGGGTGGCTGGGTCTGAAGAAAAGACTTCGTTTCTGATGGGCTCATCCGTCTGGTAGCGATCGTTGGCCTTGACCTTGTCTTCTGGTCGTGATGCTACACTTGGTTTTGGGTGTAGGTCGGATGAAGGGAGACCGAGCGCTGGGGCCAAGAGAGACTGAACACATGGCAGTGTCTCTCTTAATCCTTCTGGGGTTTCGCGCTCTTTTGGGCGGTCCTTGGCTTTGGACCCAATAATTCGGCAGGCTTCGATTACTGCCTTCAATTTTGGCCAATAAAGGGGCGGGTGCTGTTGCTAACTTTTGGTTGGCTCTTAATTCGTAATTTGCTCTGTTTGTTTAACCTTTGCTCTAGAGTCGCCAGGTATCTTTATGATACAGCGAAGAGGTTCAAGTAATGATCAATAACTCAACACACCAATTAGTAAGATTCAAATCAAAGCACATTTATTATACACAGTAAATCACTACTCATGCATAAACTCTACTTTCTAGCTCTTCCTATCACTAAAAGGCCTATACTTGGCTTTGGACTGGCCCACCAGGTCAGGGGAACAAATGGCCTTTCATTCAGGTCCTGAGTCTGCAGGATTCAAAAGCTGGAATGGACTGGTAGCTAGGAGTGCCTATCTCGTAGCGATCGTTGACTTGAGACTTGCTTGGTGGGCGGCAGCTGAGACAGGTCACTGTCAAGGGTTAGAACATAGAACATAACAGCGCAGTACAGGCCCTCCGGCCCTCGATGTTGCGCCGACCTATGAAACCACTCTAAAGCCCATCTACACTATTCCTTTATCGTCCATATGTCTATCCAATGACCATTTGAATGCCCTTGGTGTTGGAGAGTCCACTACTGTTGCAGGCAGGGCATTTCACGCCCTTGCTACTCTGAGTAAAGAACCTACCTCTGGCATCTGTCCTATATCTATCTCCCCTCAATTTAAAGCTATGTCCCCTTGTGCTAGACATCACCATCCGAGGAAAAAGGCTCTCACTGTCCACCCTATCCAATCCTCTGATCATCTCGTATGCCTCAATTAAGTCACTTCTTAACCTTCTTCTCGCTAACGAAAACAGCCTCAAGTCCCTCAGCCTTTCCTCATAAGATCTTCCCTCCATACCAGGCAACATTCTGGTAAATCTCCTCTGCACCCTTTCCAATGCTTCCACATCCTTCCGATAATGCGGCGACCAGAATTGCATGCAATACTCCAAATGCGGCCGCACCAGAGTTTTGTACAGCTGCAACATGACCTCATGGCTCCGAAACCCAATCCCTCTACCAATAAAAGCTAACACACCGTACGCCTTCTTAACAACCCTCAACCTGGGTGGCAACTTTCAGGGATCTATGTACATGGACACCGAGATCTCTCTGCTCATCCACACTGCCAAGAAACTTACCATTAGCCCAGTACTCTGTCTTCCTGTTATTCCTTCCAAAATGAATCACCTCACACTTTTCTGCATTAAACTCCATTTGCAACCTCTCAGCCCAGCGCTGCAGCTTATCTATGTCCCTCTAACTTGTAACATCCTTCCGCACTGTCCACAACTCCACCGACTTTAGTGTCATCTGAAAATTTACTCACTCATCCTTCTACACCCTCCTCCAGGTCATTTATAAAAATGACAAACCGCAGTGGCCCCAAAACAGATCCTTGTGGTACACCACTAGTAACTGGACTCCAGTCTGAACATTTCCCATCAACCACTACCCTTTGTCTTCTTCCAGCTAGCCAATTACTGATCCAAACTGCCACATCACCCTGAATCCCATGCCTCCGTATTTTCTGCAATAGCCTACCGAAGGGAACTTTATCAAATGCTTTACTGAAATCCATAAACACCACATCAACTGTTTTACCCTCATCCACCGGTTTGGTCACCTCAAAGAACTCCATAAGGTTTGTGAGGCACGACCTACCCTTCACAAAATCGTGTTGACTATCTCTAATCAAATTATTCCTTTCCAGATGATTATACATCCTATCTCTTATAAACCTTTCCAAGATTTTGCCCACAACAGAAGTAAGGCTCACTGGTCTATAGTTACCGGGGTTGTCTCTACTCCCCTTCTTGAACAAGGGGACAACATTTGCTATCCTCCAGTCTTCTGGCACTATTCCTGTAGACAAAGATGACTTAAAGATCAAAGCCAAAGGCTCAGCAATCTCCTCCCTAGCTTCCCAGAGAATACTAGGATAAATCCGGCCCAGGGGACTTATCTATTTTCACACTTTCCAGAATTGCTAACCCCTCCTCCTTATGAACCTCAAGCCCTTCTAGTCTAGTCGCCTGAATCTCAGTATTCTCCTTGACAACATTGTCTTTTTCCTGTGTGAATACTGATGAAAAATATTCATTTAGCACCTCTCCTATCTCCTTGGACTCCAAGCACAACTTCCCACTACTTTCCTTGACTGGCCCTACTCTTACCCTCGTCACTCTTTTATTCCTGACATATCTATAGAAAGCTTTAGGGTTATCCTTGATCCTACCTGCCAAAGACTTCTCATGTCCCCTCCTGGCACTTCTTAGCTCTCTTTAGGTCCTTTCTAGCTAACTTGTAACTCTCGAGCGCCCTAACTGAACCTTCATGTCTCATCTTTACATAAGCCTCCTTCTTCCTCTTGACAAGTGTTTCGACTGCTTTAGTAAACCACGGTTCCCTTGCTCGACCACTTCCTCCCTGCCTGACAGGTACATACTTATCAAGGACACGCAGTAGCTGTTCCTTGAACAAGCTCCACATTTCCATTGTGCCCATCCCCTGCAGTTTTCCTCTCCATCCGATGCATCCTAAGTCATGCCTCATCGCATCATAATTGCGTTTCCCCCCCAGATATAACTCTTGCCCTGCGGTATATATCTATCCCTTTCCATCACTAAAGTAAACGTAATTGAATTGTGGTCACTATCACCAAAGTGCTCACATACCTCCAAATCTAACACCTGTCCTGGTTCATTACCCAGTACCAAATCCAATATGGCCTCTCCTCTCGTTGGCCTATCTACATACTGTGTCAGGAAACCCTCCTGCACACATTGGACAAAAACGGACCCATCTAAAGTACTCGAACTATAGCGTTTCCAGTCACTATTTGGAAAGTTAAAGTCCCCCATAACAACTACCCGGTTGCTTTCGCTCCTATCCAGAAGCATCTTTGCAATGCTTTCCTCTACATCTCTGGAACTTTTCGGAGGCCTATAGATAACCCCTAACAGGGTGACCTCTCCTTTCCTGTTTCTAACCTCAGCCCATACTACCTCAGTAGACGAGTCCTCCTCAAACGTCCCTTCTGCCACCGTAATACTGTCCTTGACTAACCGTGCCACCCCCCCCCCCCCCCTTTTACCACCTTCCCTGAGCTTACTGAAATATCTAAACCCCGGCACCTGCAACAACCATTCCTGACCCTGCTCTATCCATGTCTCTGAAATGGCCACAACATCGAAGTCCCAGGTACCAACCAATGCTGCAGGTTCACCCACCTTATTCCGGATGCTCCTGGCATTGAAGAAGACACACTTTAAACCACCTTCCTGCCTGTCGGTACACGCCTGCAACTTTGAAACCTTACTCATGACCTCACTACTCTAAACCTCCTGGATACTGGAGCTACAATTCAGGTTTCCAAGCCCCTGCTGAACTCGTTTAAACCCTCCCGAAGAGCATTATCAAATTTCCCCCCCAGGATATTGGTACCCCTCTGGTCCAGGTGTAGACCATCCCGTTTGCAGAGGTCCCACCGACCCCAGAATGAGCCCCAATTATCCAGAAATCTGAAACCCTCCCTCCTGCACCATCCCTGTAGCCACGTGTTCAACTCCTCTCTCTCCCTATTCCTCGTCTCGCTATCACGTGGCACGGGTAACAACCCAGGGATAATAACTCTGTCCTAGATCCAAGTTTCCACCCTAGCTCCCTGAATTCCTGCCTTGCATCCCTATCCCTTTTCCTACCTATGTCGTTGGTACCTATGTGGACCACGACTTGGGGCTGCTCCCCATCCCCCTTAAGGATCCCAAAAACACGATCCGAGACATCACGCACTCTGGCACCTGGGAGGCAACACCCCAACCGCGCGTCTCTCTCGTTCCCACAGAATCTCCTATCTATCTCCCCAACTATGGAGTCTCCAATGACTAATGCTCCTCTCCCCCCTTCCCTTCTGAGCAACAGGGACAGACTCTGTGCCAGAGACCTTTACTCCATGGCTTACTCCTGGTAAGTCTCTTTCCCCCCCCCCCCCCTCCCCCCAACAGTATCCAAAGCGGTATACTTGTTACTAAGGGGAACGACCACAGGGGATTCCTGTACTGACTGCTTCCTCCCAGCCCCACTCACCGTCACCCATCTATCTTTATTCTTCGGAGTAACTACATTTCTGAAGCTTCTATCTATGACCACCTCTGCCTCCCGAATGGTCCAAAGTTCAACCAGCTCTAGTTCCCTAACGCGCTTTCTGAGGAGCTGGAGATGGGTGCACTTCCCACAGATGAAATCAGCAGGGTCACTGACGGTTTCCCTCACCTCAAACATTCTGCAGGAGGAACATTGCACTACCTTCCCTGCCATCCCCTCTAGATAAAAAAAAAAGAAAAAGAAATAAAGAGCTTACCTGTTATTCACTCCCCTTCTCAGCAAGCACTCTCTCAGCAACCTCGCACGATAACACCTGAGGGAAAATAAAAGAAAAACTACTTACCAGTCACCAGCCAGTCCCTTACCTGCAGGCTGTGATGTCACGGTTCAACTTCTTTCGACTTTCTACCTGCCCTTGAGCCTTCCTCTTGATCTTAACAGCGGTTGGGGGTTTTTTTGGTTAGAGGAGGGGGTAGGGAGAGAAACACTGAAAAAGTGTTTTGGGTTTAAGTGTCACTTGACAACCGCTCCTCCACAAACCACCTTCAAGTTAGGGTGAGCACATGGATGTATGCAAATTTCCCCCACAACAGCCAATCAGCATCTCCGCTCTACTGCCCTCTGCTGGTTGGTTCAAGTTGCTGAGTGACCCTGCCAAAGAAGGACGATTTGAACTTGGGGGTTCCTGCCCTTCGGGGTGGACCCCGTACCTTATTCCAAATGATTGGACTGCGTTCCGATCACTTGGATCGATTTCTCCAATACTGGAGTTGTTCCCTGATCGTTGGGCGGTCCCTAAATGTCCGTTGACCTCCCTTTGTCTTGGCTCCTGCTGGCGCCGAGGAGTCTGGCTTGGCTTTATTCACCTTAACTGTTGCGATTGTGCCTTGGAATCGCTCATTCCTATTGAGATGGCTGCTGCATTACTATGCAGATGGCTGCTGATTTCAGTGCTGTCTGGTTCCTTACAGGTTTCAATACACATGATTTCTGTATTTGCTTGTCTTTGCCTGTGTTGGCTGAATTTCCCTTCAACCTTTGCGGTTCTCCATTTTAAGTCGTGAAGTGGCCAACTCGGGTGGCTACAGTGCCTTGATGGCGGGTCGTGTCCTGAGCGGTCATTGACCTAGGCTTTTTGGGCTCCCTGAGCAAAGTGAGTGGCGCCGATGAGTCTGTTCTGTATTTGTTACCTGAGTACAGGCCTTTTGTTCTGGGGAAATGGGCCATTAGAATCGGAGTTTCGATAGCGTCTAGTTATCTGAGTTGCTAATATACATAAGCTCTGAGCGCCTTGAGTCCTGGGTTGACCATATTTCCCATGGTCCTTTGCAGGTAGCCATATTTCCTGGGATCCTTTGTAAGTGACCATCCCAGATGGTTACAGTAACTTGTGTCAGAAAATTCATCATTGTGTATATGTTATCGGAGTATCGCAATCTGATGGAATCTCAAAGGGAAAGAGGTTAATGGTTAGGCAGTAGCTCTCTTGAGAAGCAGAAAAAATTCATAATTTGTCGCGGGATGTGGTTTTGATTGTAAAGGCAGCTTGTCCAAAATAATGTGGGAGAGAGGACTAAAGGCTAATCTAATTATATTCATCTTGATTTTTATTTGGCTACTGATGAAGATGTTACCATGGCTATTTGACCGTCATTAGAAACTAGGCCTAAATGTTAACATTAAATTGGCATTTTGATCTAGACACTATTAAAATCTTAATTTTGGTAGGGGGGGGGGGCGGGGTGGAGAGTTTTTCTGTTATTCTTTCTGCTTTGTGGTGTTTTGTTTTATGCATAAAATGTTTAAAAACTAATTTTAAAAACAATGGATCGTTTTCTGACATATAGGCTTCACCTTCACTGAATTTCAGCTGAAGTTTACCCACTGAGGCTGATACTAGTTGTAAAATTTATGCAACAAATTTAGTGCAACCACTATTTTCCATGAAGTATGGGTAACTAAGCCAACATGTTTTGCACAACTCCTATCCGATCAAATGTTTTATAATTTTGAAAAAAATCATGTTCCCCTGAAGCAGTGACTATTTTGAATCTTTGTTAATGCTGTTTTGGCCATATTCTCGCATAGCAGGTGGTGGGAGAAAGCAAAGACAAGAGATTTAGAAGGTGGATCTTACTAGACTGCTAACTTGTACCTATCGCTAACTTTATGACTGATATCAGGACACCGAACAGATACCTTCCTCCACTTTTAGCTCTTGCAATGTATGAAACATGTAGACATTGCGCTTGAAATTCACAGCTATGACCTGATTAGTATGCTGAAATTTTGCCCGTCATTGCCCTACAGGTCTGTAGTTTCCTCAATTATGGTTAGGGAATTCCTGGATTTGTAGTATACAGTGTTAAAATGAGGCATACTAGCCTTCCTTTTCTTCTTTAGTAGCCAAGTGGAGTTGCCAGGGAGGGGCCATGCATTCTGAAAGTCAAAGCTGATACTAAATAAATAGATCTTTTATCTCCTGCAAGGGCTGGAGCTGCTGGATCTACCAGTGTAGATGGTCTCTGCCGTTAACCCGTTTCCCATACTACGGTGGGCATCCAAGATGTACCAATAATGGGAATGCCTGCTGTGAATATGATCCCCTTGAAACTATGATTTCAGTCCACATTCAATGGAAAAGGACAATGCAAGTGTAAACATCAGGGTGGAGGACTGAAATATTAGAAGAAATTGACATAACGAGAGAGGAGGTACAAGCAGGAGAAGCAGCCTTAAAAATGGATAAATCTGCAGGCCCGGATGAAATGTATCCCAGGCTGTTGGAGAGGTGGGGGAGAGGCAGCAAAGGAGGAGATAATCTGAGCACTGGCAGTAATTTTCAAATCCTCCCTGACCACCGGTGAGGTACCAGAGGACTGCTAACTCTGTCCCATTATTAAAAAAGGGAGGTAGGGGTAGACCATGAAATTATAGGCTCTGTGGTGGGGGAAGTTACAAGAGAGAATTCTGAGGAACAGAATATATCTACATTTGGATAGATACTGATTGATTAATCAGGGATGGTCAGCATGGATTTGTTAAGGGAAGGTCATGTTCGCCAAATTTAAGCAAAGTTTTCGAAAAGGTAACCAGTAGAGTTGCTGAGCGTAATTTGACGTGATCTATATGGACTTTAGCAATGCTCCTGATAAGGTCCATGACAGACTGGTCAAGAAAGTAATCTACTACCATTTTCCAGTCGTGCATTAGAGATCACATCAACTCTTGTGTCTTTCGTGTTTCACTTGTCAATTATTAAATAAGAATGCACGGCCCATGTGTGTGATACAGCGGGAAGTAATGGCTATCACTTAACGAGAAATCTAAACACCTGGCAATCAGCCGTTAGAACTATGGCACAGAATTTCACCTTGTAAAACAAACTTTATTGTACATAAGAATAATTGAACCAAGCAGGCATTATGAAGTTAACACCATAATCTACGGTTGCTAAACCTATGAATCAGTTCACTTTATTCCCCATACCCACCGAGAGTTCCATTATACAAGATAACAATCTTGAATTGACTTTGGGGATCAACCCAACGCATGCCATAACCCTTCGGAATTCATTTTAATGTTGCTCCGCGCTGGCCAATTGTAATGAGTAAGGGGAGCCTGTTTGGTTCTCATGATATCACTCCAATCAGATTCACATGAGGAGGGGGCAATGTACATATCAGGTGCAGACTTCAGCCAGTTCCTTTGTGCTATCTTCATCTTTTGTGAGAATGGAAAATCGAATTTCACACATGTATGTCCTCGTGAAGGGCAATAGCAATAAAATGCTTGTTTTACTCTGCACTGGATATTCCTGGGAGATGCTACTCCGGTATACAGACAACCTCATGGACGTTTGGCATGTTTTTAGTGTACTGTCACAGGTTTGGTGCAGCAGCTTAGTCTTTTAATTTGGAGTCAGCTGTAAATTAATAACTGAGTCTAGGGTCTCTACCTCAAAAGACATTTTTCACCCACTTCTCTTTCAAAATCTGAAACTTCTCTTATTTGCCATTACTTCCCGCTGTATAACACATGGGCCGTGCATTCTTATTTGCATTGGCACAATTTGACAAAACTTTACCTCAATAAATCATCTTTCTACTGCTTTGTTTCTGAGTTTCTTTGTAGGCTGATTACAAGAGGTACAGAACTAACACTAGCACTGCTCTGCACTGCCCTACCCTGGACAACTGAGCAATTCTCTCCAGCAGATTCAGATGTGAGATCCTGGGCAGTTGGGACTCTGCCTATATGTGTCTCTGGCCGTCTCGTTCTTTTAACAGTTCACTTACCTTCATTGCTAGCAGCTAGAAATGGAAGAAGCTCGCCTCTGTGATTTGGCGCCAAAAATGCGTACATACGTGCTTGACGTCAAGTGAACTTGCAGGGCACGTGTCTTGTTCACTGCTGCCCTTTATGGCCAGAAAACTGCACATGATCTCATTTCCTTCTCATTTAAAAGGTGGCAGCAGCTGCCATTCGCAATAAAAATGCTGTAGCTTCTCCGCCATCAGGAATGCTGCGACTCATTGTTCTTCACCCCTCCAGGCATCTGTCCACGATCCACCTGCAGGTCATGACCCGCACTTTGAAATGCCCTGCAGTAGAAGACCAGATTCTGGCAGACCAAAGAGCATCTTTGACCACGTTGATGGTCTTCCAACTGCAGTTGATCTCTGGTATGTGTGTATGGGAAAAGCCTGTAGAGCAGGGTTCTTTATCAAAAGAGCTGCAAGTGATGAATCCAAATGTATCTCTCACCAGGCCGCCTCTTGTAATTATACACTTCACAGGTAGGTCTCTTTCCCACCACTGCCACCTCAAGGACACAGTAGCACAGTGGTTAGCACTGTTGCTTGACAACGCCAGGGACCCGGGTTGAGTCACTGTGCAGAGTCCGCACGCTCTCCCCCTGTCTGCATGGGTTTATTCTGGGTGCTCGAGTTTCTTCCCATAAGTTCCAAAAGACATGCTTGTTGGGTGAATTCGACATTCTGAATTCTCCCTCTGTGTACCTGAACAGGTGCTGGAATGTGGTGACTAGGGGATTTTCACAGTAACTTCATTGCAGTGTTAATTTAAGCCTACTTGTGACACTAATAAATAAAGATTATTCCAGGGTAATGTGTGGAGGGGGTAGTCTCCAGATGTGTATGAAGATCTGATCTTGCCATCGACCAAGTTATGTTTTGGTGCTTTTTTGACGTTCTGGTGATGAGGCCGTCTGCCAAATTATTTTGCCAGTCTGAACTGGGCACCAACCAACAGGAACTATGATTTCCTTTTCCTTCAGGATCTGTAAGATGTTGCATGCAAACACTGACTGATGGACATGTGGTCAATGGTGTTTTCCTGAATAAACTTTTCAGTGAGGGATGGGTGGTATGGCATAGTCCAACTGATTGGAATGTGGCAATGTGCCTGGATCCATCTTTCACACACTACCAGGGACAGATAGAATCTCGGCACCCAGTAACAAGCCGGACCAGAAATTCCCACCTGAAGTCTACAGACCTTTCGCTGGTCTGCCTGTAAAGATTCCCGCCACGGGACTGGGAAATCCTAGCAGTGGTGTTGATATACCAAGGTTCCATGTATTGCTTGATGCAGCCCACACACTGGTGCGCTGCTTGATGCAGCCGCATACACTGGTGGCCATCAGGAAATGTTGCATACTTTTTCCTTCCCCCTGAGGTTTATACTGCGTGTCTGGACAAAAAGTGAAGATGGCTCAGGTGTTTGTCACAGTACAGGGGTTAGCAGTGGACTGGACCTGCTTTATGTACAGCGATCCCGAGAGCACGTCACACCTTTTCAGTACGATGGATTCTACCTCCAAACCCCTGACATTTTGGCACTTGTTAAAGAAGTCTATCAACAGCTTTCACCTCATGGAGAGCGCCTCTTTCCGGGCTAGCAGAGAGGCGAATGCTATCGCGTCGGTCTTTCCCACCAGAGCACCCAGATCATCAGACATTCCGAAATGCTACCCACTGTTACCTCTATTCCCAATACCCTTGACGGTACATAGATAACCCCCTTCCTGAACCGCACGCATTAACTGTCGATTCCAGAATTTGCTTATCCTGGCAGTCGTTATGTGCTCTGTGCACCACTTTGATTTGGATAACTTAGTGTAGCGCATGACGGGGCAGAAGCATTCATCCTAACACCGCGCCTCCTTCCAAATCTCCCCCCCCCCCCCCCTTGCATTACTGGCACCCCGCTAATTCCTCCTCCCATTTCAGCTGAATAACCTCCATTGATGCGTTCTCCTCTTTGGTCAGCTCTGCATAGATATCAGAGGTCTTGCCTTTCCCAATCTTGACCAAGAGCCTATCCTGTAGTCTGGAGGTGGCGACATTGGGAACAAACCCACCTCCTTTCTCAAGCCCTAATCTGAAGGTATCTGAACCCATTTCCTTTGGGTAACTGGTAAACCTCTGTCAACTCAATCAAGTCGGCAAATTTCCTTCTCCCGAACTAAAGCATCTGATCCCCAGCCGGTCCCACAGCATAAACCTAGCGTCTAGTCTTGCCGGGATAAATCTATGGTTATCACAAATCGGTGCCTTCATACACATGCCCTCCACCCCCAAAGTGCTGCTGGCACTGATTCCACACCCTTGGTGTAAAGATTACAACCATATTCGATGAATAGCTATTTGGTGAGAACGGTAGAGGCACCAAAACCAGTACCCTCAAGGTGGTCCCCTTACGCAAAGCTTCTTCTACTCTTCTCCATACTGACCTTTGGTCCTCCATTCACTTCCGGACCATGACAATGTTTGCAGCCCAGTAATAATTTTGTACGTTTGGGAGCGTCTGTGTCTCTCGCCTGGAACATTCTCTTTGTCCGAGGAATCTTCCACACCCACACAAAGCGAATGATTTGGGCAGGAAAATTAGGAGACTTTGGAACATAAACAAAACATTCGGCAGCAACACCATTTTTACTGTCTGAACTCTCCCTGGTGGCATTTCTTGAAGTCCTCCCTCAGCCCTCCACAATTCTCACCAAATTTAGCTCCGAGTTGGGCCCAGTCTCATGCCACATGTATCACCAGATATCATAAACTCGACCGTTGCAATCAGAATGGAAGAATATTCAAACTGCCCTCCAGTGTTAATAGGGAATATCTCACTTTTTGTCATGTTAAACTTGTGTCCCGAGAAGGTGCCAAACTCTTTCAGAATCGCCATTAGCCTACCAAGGCACTCCGCAAGGTTTAGTATATACACCTAGGCGGTCATCCACATATAGTGAGACCTGGTGCTCCATTCCCATCCCCTCTCAATACCACTCCATTCCCTAGAGGTGGCTCAATCGCAAGGCCAAAGAGGCAATGGCGAGAGCGGGCACCCCTGACTCATCCCACGCTGCAAGGCGAAGTACTTGGTCAGGACGCTTGTCTTCAGGGCCTGTACAATAATCTGACCCAGTCTATAAAACCCGGTCCAAATCCAAACCGTTGCAGTACATCAAACAAATACACCCACTCGGTTGAACGCCTTCTCCGCACCATAGACCCTGACCCCCCCCCCCCCCCCCCCGAGGCATCATGATCACATTCAATAGCCGCCATATATTAGTTGATAATTGCCTACCCTTAACAAACTCAGTCTGGTCTCCCCCAACCACATCCAGCCTACAACTTTCAATTTGAGTGGCCAAAATCAAAATCCTTGCCAGATATTGGCAATGTTCAATAGTGATATTGGCAAGTAAGACTCAAACTGTTCAGGGTCTTTGTCCTGTCCTTCTTTAGTGAGATGGATGCCTGCAGGAGAAGGCCAACAGGATGCTTGCTCACTGATGCCTGCGGGAGCGTGGGGGAGACGCACACCCTCCCCCAGCATTTTGTTATACATCCGCAACAACAAGCGACCCAAAACGCTTATAGAATCCGGCAGGAAATCTATCTGGGCCCGGGGCTTTCCTGCACTACATCAACCATACACTCCATCACCTCCCACGGTCCTACTGGAGCTCCGGGCCCCTGCACTCTTGGCTGATCTACTCTCAGAAACTCCATCCAGAAAGCATCTTCTCCCCCTGTTCCCCGACCGGTAGCCTCCAATAGAAAGTCTCAAATTCCTTTCATCCCCTCTGGATCTGTTACGTATTTGCTCCCCTTGACCCTCGACCTACTCCCTCGCTGCTGCCTGTTTCCTCAATCGTTGAGCAAGCATCCTGTTGGCCGTCTCCCCATATTCCTGTACAATCCCTCTAGCTTTACGCAGTTGCCTCACCGCCTTTTTGATAGAAACCAGTTTAAACTCCACCTGGAGCCTTTTGTCACTCCTTAAGTAGCGCACCTTCGGGCGATTCCGGGTATTTGCGATAAATTGCCTCCATCAGCATTGACCGCTCCACCCTCAGTTTATGGGTACGGATTGAGATGAGCTCTCCCGAATCACCGCTTTCAGTGCCTACCACAAGTTAGCGGCGGAAACCTCACCCCTGTCGTTCTGCTCCACATACTTATGAATAACCCCCTCTATCCTCTCTCAAATCCATTTATCTGAAAGAAGTCCTATGTTCATCCTCAACTGGGACCTTTGGGGGGTAGGACCCTCTCTGCCTGTAGATCCACCTGGTGCGGTGTGTGATCAGACACCACGATCGGCAAGTATTCTGCCCTAGCCATCCTTGTCATAAATGTCTTGTCCGTAACAAAAAAGTCTAACTGGGAATAGTCCTTATGGACAGAAGAATTCCTTTGCCCTAGGTCTTTCGAAGTGCCACAGATCCACCCGTATAAGCTGCATAAACCCCCACTGCTCCTCAGCCATCGCCGTCATCTTCCCGGATCTAAAGTAAGATTGGTCTAACACTGAATCAATCTGTGAGTACCCTTCGTCGTCTCCTCTGATCCGCCACTTTCAATTAGTTTCTTGTAGGAATATTAAGTACGCCTTTAGATTCTTCAAATGCAGGAACACAAGCGACTTCTTAACAGTCCATTTAGACCCTGAATGTTCCAATTGTGTAAGGATGCCCCCCCCCCCCCCCCCCAAAAAAAAAAACTACCACCACCTAAATCATCCCAAACCCAGAACAATAGAAAAAACAAGGAAGAAAATAATAGAAAAAGGAGAAAAGAGAAACACTAATGAACAACAGCCGCTGTTGACTGCCTGATCGGGCTTAACTGGTTGAAATGCGCTACCTCGTGTGGGAGCCACCAAGTTCGCGACCGTCTACGGCATGGTCACCGCCGCAAGTCCATGTCCAGTTTTGTTTTTGCCTTTTGGCTATGTGCTTGTTCCAGTTTTTAGTGCATGCCCTGTCGCTTCTGAACCTTATCTCCAGCAGCTTCAGATAGACTGACCTGACTGTGAAAGGGGCAAAGGATCAACCGTGTTCTTCCCCCTCAATTGTAAAGTATCGTTTAGTTCATATTGCCGTTTCTTCCTATTAAAATGTATAATTTCACACCTGTTAAATTTCACCTGCATGTTCTTGTCATTTCAACTGTGAGGTCCTGAAGTCTGTTGCTAACCCATTGTTTGCTATAGTTTAAAATTTTTTTAAATTTTGAATACCCAATAATTGTTTTCCAATTAAGGGGCAATTTAGCCCGGCCAATCCACCTACCCTGCGCATCTTTGGATTGTGGGGATGAAACCCACACGCAGACACTGGGAGAAGCCCAGTGACCAGAGTCTGAGATCGAACTCGGGCCCTTGGTGCTGTAGGCAGCAGTGTTAACCCCTATGCCACTGTGCCACCTAGTGTTTGCTATATTTCTAAGTTTAGTTTCCTCTGCAAACTTGAATTTATGTCTGTATTCCCAACTCTAGGTCATTAATATACATTATTTGTGCACAAGTCTATTATTTATGCAAAATAGTAGATTACAAAATGGCCAGCTTTGTGCTTCTAGTTCTAATTCCACGAAACATGAAAAAGATATCAATACATGAATGATTAATTTATTGAACTTAGCAGACTTTTTGCAGTACTTCCTTCTATCCACTGGTCTGTTTCTATTGTAACCTATTGTGTGTTTGTGGATGCAAACAAAGACCTTATGATATGTTCTTTTTTTCCTTGTAATTAACCCCCCCCCTCCCCTTCCCTGTAGTTTAGCATCAGAATATGTAGAGAAATGCTCACTGGGTTTGTATTATTGTCAATGAGATGGATCTGTTATCATTTGAGCTCTGGAACCTGAAATGCTGTATGCAGGTGAATGCCAGTAATGATGGAATGGTTTCGAAGTAAATGCACTCTTCTAAGAACACAATGTTTCATGTTGTGGAGAAACACAACAGTAAATGCTGAATAATTGGCATCAAATTTAAGATGAACAGTTGAGAAACAAGATGTTGAATGCTGCTTGGAAACCAGAACTGTGAACTTTTTATTTGTTCTACTTTTGTCATGTATTATTCCCCCCAAAATAGGCAGATGATATTGTTCCAGGACATTGCCAACCAGCAGATATAAAAGGATGTTGTGATTGGTTTGGGATAAATTGCCTGCCAACATTCCATCCTTTCACAATATCTGTTCGTGCATCCTTTGGCAGCATAGTTGAGATTATGATTCATTGCAATTATTTAAAAAAATGCAGCTGAAGGATTAGCATTAAAAACACAAAGTGCTTTGAATAATTAAACCTTTTAATAACCGTATGTTCCTCTTAAACTTTAATACTTTTCCCCCCTTGCCTCCTATTTCCCTCGTACACTGAATCTGTCGATGTCATTCTTGGCTGGTCACCTAAGATGTGCAAAGAAATGCTATGATTTTCCATCCCTCTAAGGTAGCAGTTAACCTCTGCCTGACAGCGCCATAAAATGACACCTAAACACTATCAAACCTGGATCCTCTATATTGCCAAGTCTTTTTCTCTGGTAGGCGAATCGTCAAAATCATTGCCATTGTAAGTGTTCATCTTGACACAGAAAATCGACTTGTGCTTGCAAATGGACTGTTTCATGTTGATTGAAGCACTTGCATAGGGGCTGATGCAATGATAGTGGGCTAAACAGCTAGCTTGTAATGCAGAACAAGGCCAGCAGCGCGGCTTCAATTCCTGTACCGGCCTCCCCGAACAGGCGCTGGAATGTGGCGACTAGAGGCTTTTCACAGTAACTTCATTGAAGCCTACTTGTGACAATAAGCGATTATATATTACCTAAAATTGATCAGAATGCTGGTGTTAAAGCCTTTAGCTGCTTAAAACTGTCCCATGGCTTATTTGAGTGAGTGCTGCAATGGGTCAAATCAAGCTAATGTTTGTAGGTTGATAAGGATTTGATGTCATGTTCGAGGCCGTTTTGCTCATAACACAAGACAGTTCTACAAAACTGCAAAAATGTAATTTGAGGAGACCTTGATCATGCAAAAAAGTAATATGCTTGTTTGTTGTTGAAATCTCAATTTGAATGCCATTATCATATTTTTGAAGCTCCGGTCAGTTATTGTGTCTTATTTCTGCAGAGATTAACTCTTTTTTTTTATTGTCAAATGTACTGGTGGGAGGAGGTTTTTTTTTTTTTTTTGCTACTAAATCTTACACTCAGCAGAGATGGGTGTTTAAAAACAGCTGAACACTGAGATAAACTGAAATTTAAAATGTATTTTCCTTTTCTGTGGTACTTTAGTTTCCAGCCAATGGAAAGGATGCTTTCCAACTGAAACGTAAAAAAAAAACCACTCTCCTGTTTAGGTCTTGTTAATGAGCTGATGAGGTTCAGCATTAAAAAAATTCTTTCATGGGTGTGGGCATTTGTTGCCATCCTGAATTGCCCTTGGGTTGAGTGGCATGCCACAAAATTTCAGAGGACAGTTAAGAGTCAAACACAGTGCTGTGGGTCTGGAGTAAGCCAGACCAGGTAAGGAAAGCCGATTTCCTTCCCTAAAGGACAATAGACATCGGTTTCATGGCCAATTCCAAATTAATATTTAAATTCTTACCAACTGCGAAGGAATTTGAACCTTGTTCCCAGAAGGCTAAGTGCATTACCCCTGTGGCTCAACGGTGAGCAATCAACTGTTGAAAGAGCTACTATGTGATGTACTAGGAAACCTTTGCACATACCAAAAAGACCAGAACTAATCAATGCTAACCAAACAAATGATGTACACTTTTTATTATTTTAATTCAATTTACTTTTGTTTCAGATTTTAAAACTAGAGAGATTGATTACACACACAAAAGCAAATAATTTGGTTCTAAGTCCATAAATTGGTCTTTAAAACTCAAATTGCATGTACTTGAACTAGGATATTGACGCTCCATGTTTTGCTTAAGTCCCTACAGTCGCCCCTTTGGGTAATACTTAACATTTAAGTGGTACTTGAGCATGAAATGATTATGGCTAAGTCCTAATTGTCTAGATTTATGTTGATAAAGATGGCAAAATCCATAAACTAACTTGCCCAATGGGAAATTGAAGTAATCAGCATTGTTACGACCACGATGGGAGGAGTGCACGTTTATCTAGTCCCACTACTCCACAGGTTGCACCATTGGTTTAAAAGTTTCTATTCACTCACCACCTTGGCCAATTATTTACCTTTGTTACAATTAAACCCAGAATAAAAGAGACTTCAACCAGGCTTCTTTCAACAAAATCAATGATTTTATTAAGTTGCAAGAACTGGTGAGCACTCAATTGTAATCTGAAAGGATGATAATCCTTCTTAAAATTCTCCAATGCACGTTCACACAAAGGACGAACAGATGGGGGTCTCTACAGAGATCGGCAGTTGAAGAATAGTCTTTGGGGGGGGGGCGGGCGGCGGCGGCGGAGGATGGTTAGCAGGGTTTAGTCACAGTTGATCTGGAGCATCCATGTGTGAAGACAGATTGTTAGTCACAGTAGAGGCCTGGAGGTTCTCACTAACATGGCTTTGGTGGGGAAGAAAATGGAGCCAGAGCAATCCTTGCCGTCTCAGCCTCTTGGGTTTCCAAAGACAGACAAGTTATTCCTAGCCAGCTGCCAATCCCATCGCATCAGGAAAAGCGAAGTGTGAGCTGGGCAGCTTTTGATTTTCTCAGTTCAGTCGCAACTGAATTTTTAAAAAACGAGTTCAAAACTGAAACCACATCTGTTATGTGATTTACTGTAAATCACGGGCTTTTGTCTTCAAATCAGTTTTTTCCGCCATCAACTAAAATAATTGCAGTACAAACAAACGGCACTTTCCCCCATCACTTACCATGCTGGGCAGGTAATTTATTGGCTGGCTGGTTGGCGATGCGGATCGACGCCAACAGCATGTGTTCAATTCATGTACCGACTGAGGTTATCCATGAAGGCTCCACATTCTCAACCTTGCCCCTTGCCTGACATGTGATGACACTTGGGTTAAATCTCAAAGGAGAGAGAAGTCAATGGTCCTCCGGGACTATGGTGACTTTCTGTGGTGGCTTTCACTGTAATTAGCACTATAGTGTGGGAGAGGGGATTTAATTTTCCACTTGCTGAGTTTTTGATCTCTACTGCTCAGCAGACAATTGCTTGAGACAATGCAAATGGAGGCCTGGGAAAGTTCTCCCATCTATATGTTGGGCTGGAAGAGGTGTTGTAGTACTGGTAAACCCAGAAAAGAAGAAAAACCCGTGGGGTAACGAGCAGAAAAAATTGTTTTTGAAACGTGGTATTTTGTTAATGAGCATGAATCTGACAAACATTTTGGACCATGTTTTCTGTTGGAAGAATGCTCTCTTTAGCACTTGTCCTGTTATCTCCTCTTCTGACTTGGCTGGTGTATGATGCACTATTCGGCAGTTCACTGGTCTCCTGCTGATGTGGATTCGAGCTCTGACACACGACAACACGAGATGTCCCAAGAAATAAATCCTGTTTGGAGCAATGATTAAGATTTAGTACCCTCTGTCAAATGATGCAATTTAATTATGTGTTACAGTTTTTGAGCGGTTTTGATCATCCTTGCTAAAGTCACAGTATCCTAATATGTTGAGGGACAGCAATATAACTGTGCTTAATGGTTCTGATGAAGGGTCTTATTCTTTCCGCAGGTTCTGCCTCATCTGGGTATTTCCAGCATTTTTATTTCCAAATTCCAGAATCCAAAGTGTGCTTTTGTGCATATTGGTTGTCTACGAATAGCTCCAGACTTAATTGCTAATCTATGCGCCTATTGCATCCACAAGTGGAAAATATTGAAATTAGCAGCAGTTTGAGCAACATGCTAAATGACTGCATTTACAAAAGCAAGTTTATTACTTGTCAATCCAGGTAAAGATGCAGTGTGTGAATCGCGTTTGGTGGCAAGATATCACCTCTGGGATGAGAGGATGTATTTATTGCGGACTCACTGAACCACAAGATCTTTGGTAGTTGGCCTATCATTTCTCCCCTAACAATTTGTTTTAAAAGTGGAATAAGAGTTACTGTGGTTTGGATCTTATTTTCACAAATATGAACTAACTGTCCATTCTAACATATATTAAAGGAAGAATGAATGGGTATGGTAGTGCAGTAAGTAAAAAGACTGCCCTTTATATTTCAGTTATTTGGCTTAAACTCCAGCCAAATCCTGGAACGGAACCTTATTTTCTCTGCTTAAATCTCAAAAGTGAAAAATTGCCCATAATTTAGTGCTGATTTTGTATTCTAGTGTTCCGAGTTGGAGGATGTGGAAATGAGAGAAAATAATTGTCTGAAAAATCCCTTGAAGTTTGGAATATGCCATTTTGTTGCTCTCCTTTGTCTCGAGCACAATATGCATAAGGTTTTCTTGTGAATGAAATAAATTTGATGCTGCTTTGAAACTTGGACGAAGTGCTCGGTCCTCTTTTTAAAAAAAATAAAAAAATATAGTGGTTGAAAATCAGTCAAGAGTCCACAAAAATTTAACTAGCTGGAGTTTTTTGAGAAGGTAACAGATAAGGTTGATGAGGGCAACTGTTGATGTGGTGTATATGAATTTTCAAAAGACATTTGATACGGTATTGTACAACAGACTTAGCAAAATTCTAGCTCAGCGAATGAAAGGGATAGTAGGCACTTGGAGAAGTCATTAGCTGAGTGACCGAGAATAATGATAAATGGTTGGTTGTTTTCAGATTGTAGTGGGGTTCCCCAATGGTCAATGTTGGGACCCTTGCTCTTCCTGATGTATGTTGATGACTGAGACTGAAATCAGGGCGTGATTTCAAAATTTGCAGTTGATATGAAGATTGGAAACATTGTCAATTACGATAAGGAAAGGCTTGAACTTCAAAATAGCGTACACATCTTGATGGATTTGGCAGACAAGTGGCAGATTAAGTTCAATGTGGAGAAGTGAGATGATTCATTTTGGCAGGAAGAATATGGAGAGACCGAATAACCAGAGGGAGAAAAGCTAAAGGAGGTGCAGGAACACATGGACCTTGGTGTACCATGTCATTGAAGATGGCAGGGTATGTTGAGAGAGCAGTTAATTATAGTATCTTGAGCTTGATTAATAGGGACATTGAGAACAAGACTAGCATGTCATGTTAAACTTGTATGAGAAACTAGTTAGGCCCCATCTGGTGTATTGCATCCAGTTATGGGTGCCATACTTGTGGAAGAATGAGAAGGCACTGGAGACTGTGCAAGAGGAGATTCACAGGAATTATTGCAGGAATAAAGAACTAGATTGGAGAGGTTGGGGCAGTTATGCTTAGAGGAAAGATGGCTGAGAGGAGACTTGACAGGTGTATTCAAGATCCTGAGGCGTATGGACAGGATAAATAATGAGAAACTGTTCCAACTCAAGAGCACCAAGAACAAAAATGTTTTTAAAAGTCAAGCTACTGTTAGAAAATGAAGTGTTTCGGCATGAAGCCTTATTGATGTCTATTCAGCCAGTGAAATGGAAATGCTTTATATGCATTATTTTGTGAGGCATGATGAACAATGGCAGAATTTGTTTGTGTATTTAAAACGGTAGATTCTCTTATGCAGTCAGGATGCAGTGAGATGATCCTAGTTGAAATCTATAACAGTTTGCCAATAGAAATTATGCTACACCTGCACATTGTGTTTTATTAAATGATGCAAATTATTTTCAAAGAATTGAATAAAAACTAAGTTCAAGCAAGGCAGTAACTGTTCAACTTGTATAACAAGCGTGCACCAGTCAAGATCTCATAGAAAAGATATTGAAGTATTGGGGAAAAATGCAGAAAAGATTCACAAGGATTTTACCAAGACTGAGTGACTGCAGCCAGCAGGAAAAGTTGATAGCCTTGACCTCTTTCTGGAAAAGATGGAGGCGACCGCATAGAGGCGTTGGGGTTGTTTAGCTTTGCCTGTGATAACCAAGGAGACATAAATATATAGCTGCTATCATATCAAATTAATATTTGAGAAATTTATTTTTGTAAATGTGTGGAACTTGCTGCCATGTGGAGTGGTTGACACAGCTAGTTTAGATGTGGTTTAATCCTTGCTTTCAAGAGGGAGAAGAGGGTGAAAGATGGACAGAGGTCTGGTGTTATGCTGGTATAGACGGCTTGGATCCAATGACCTGTTTCTTTACTATGGATTCTATGTATGTTCTTGTGTGTTACTGTGCTGGAGAGAGAAACAAAGTTTTAAAATTACCATTTACATGGATTAACACCAAAGCAACATTTGAGGAAGTCTATGATAGATTAATGGTGCTAACTGCTGGTTTATTGAAATAAAATTGATTATTAATGTCTGAATTTAGGGAGTTGAGATCATTGGAATAAAGAATAAGGCTGAAAAGCACTATGTGCTTCACTGATGCTGTTTTTCAATTTTCTACTTTTGTGCACTATTTTTCATGCTAACTATTAAATAAAAATGTCTTCAGCAAACAAATTTTCTTTTGTTGCATAAATGAACATCTAGAAATTCTGTATTTGAATGAGCAAGAAGAATTTTCACATTGATCACAAAACCCATTCCCCACCTTCCCACTCCAAACTCAATTTGGGGTGCATCAGCACTATAGTTGCCCAGGAGTTAGAAGTGGTTTTAATTTTTCAAACTTTTCTTGGGTAAATCTTCTGCTAAGATAGTCAGAGCCATCTGAAATTTGTGATTTAAAGCGCACTTCGGATGGTTCCGATTGCAAGGCATTTGCCCAATAGAAGTTTGAAACTTCCCAGGCAATCCTTATTTGGGACGTTTGGAGGGAGGAATTTCCCAGAACATCCCAGGAGTCCATACCCTGGAGCTCAGATGTTTTGGCTCTATATTCCCAAGTCAAGTTGGTTTGTGAATGTGCACCTGCTGCTTTTTTTTCTTCCATGTGATAAATGGTGTGATTTTGAGAAATGCTGTTGAAGGAGCTGTGGCAGATTACTACAATGTATCCTGTAGATGGGTGGTAAAGGGAGTGAATGTTAAGCTGCTGGATGCAGTAGCGCTCATGTGGGCTGCTTTGCATTGATTAGGGCTTAATCACTTGTATTTTGCATTTACGCAAGTGTTCCGTCACATTATTTAGCCTAGATGGTGTAAAGGCTTTGGGAAGTCGGGAAGTGAATCACTTGCTGAAGAATATTGAGCCTCTGACCTGCTTTTGTACTCAAAAGTATTTGTGCCTGATTAATTCAAGCTTCAAAAACACCCTGCAGATAGTAGTTGGGGGATTTGATGAAAATGACAGAATCAATTTGGAGGTAGTCATTGCCTGACACCACTACTGTGGCACGAATGGTATCATAACATCATTAATCTCTACAGTGCTGAAGGAGACCATTCAGCCCCCCAAGTCTGCATCGACCCTCCGAAAGAGCACCCTTCCTATGCTCACACCCTGGGTGAAATTCTCCCCCAACGGCGGGATGTCCGCCGACTGGCGCCAAAGCCGGCGCCAATCAGACGGGCATCGCGCCGGCCCAAAGGTGCAGAAGGCTCCGCATCTTTGGCGGCCTAGCCCCAACATTGAGGGGCTAGGCCGACGCCGGAGGGATTTCCGCCCCGCCAGCTGGCGGGAATGGCGTTTGTTTCCCCGCCAGCTGGCGCGGAAATGCGGCGCATGCGCAGGAGCGTCAGCGGCCGCTGTCAGTTTCCCAGCGCATGCGCGGGAGCGTCAGCGGCCGCTGTCAGTTTCCCGCGCATGCGCAGTGGGGAGAGTCTCTTCCGCCTCCGCCATGGTGGAGGCCGTAGCGGAGGCAGAAGGGAAAGAGTGCCCCCACGGCACAGGCCCGCCCGCGGATCGGTGGGTGGTCTTTCAACACCAGGTTAAAGTCCAACAGGTTTGTTTCGATGTCAGGGTGGGTCAGTACAATATTACTTGGGTGGGTCAGTACAATATTACTTTAGGTGGGTCAGTACAATATTACTTTAGGTAGGAAAGTAAGTTATGAAGAGGACAAAAAAGAGGCTACAAAAGGATATAGGTGTGTGTGTATATATATATATATATAAAGATCTGGAGCAGTATAATGTGGTAAAATGTGAGGTTGTCCATTTTGGCAGGATGAGAAGCATATTATCTAAATGGTGAGGCTATTTTCTCTTGAGAGAATCTAGAACTAGGGACCACTGTTTAAAACTAAGGGGTTGCCCATTTAAAAACAGATGAGGAGGACAAATATTTTCACTGAGCTGAGACACTTTGGAATTCTGTTCCTTAAAAGGTGGTTGGTTGCAGCGGAGATTTTGAATCTTCTGTAAGACAGAAGTAGGTATATTCTTGAGCAAGGGGGCGGAGTAAGAATGTGAAGTTGAGGTTAAAATTGGATTAGCCACGAGTTTATTGAATGGCAGAGCAGGTTCGAGGGGACAAGTGACCTACTCCCGCTCCTAATTTATATGTTTGTATGTTCAATTTTGCACATTGATGTAATGAGGCTGAGTGGTCCCAGCAGAACCAAAACTGGGCATTGGTGGGCAGATTATTGTTGAGTAAATGCCATTTTGATAGCATGACACCGCACCTTCCATCACTTTACTATCCCATTAGTCTAATTGCCAGTAATTTGGATTTGTCCAGCTTTTCAAGGACAGGACATTTTCCTGCATTTTCCACTTGCTGTACTGGAATGTGCAGGTATTTTGTGCAACCAGCAAGATATTTAAATCACAGGAAGATAAGACATTTATTATATAATGCACAAATAAGTTTTACAGCAGGGTAATTTGAAAACAACCGGGAAATCAGCATGCACATTCGGTTAGCACTGTGGCTTCATAGCGCCAGGGTCCCAGGTTCGATTTCTGGCTGGGTCACTGTCTGTGCGGTGTCTGCATGTTCTCCCCATGTCTGCGTGGGTTTCCTCTAGGTGTTCCGGTTTTCTTCCACCAGCCCCGAAAGACATGCTATTAGGTAATTTGGACATTCTGAATTCTCCCCCCTAGGCGCCGCAATGTGGCGACTAGGGGCTCTTCACAATAACCTCATTGCAATGTAGGCCTGCTTTGTGACAATAAAGATTATTATTATATTATTACATAAATTGTCAAAATTATAGGATATTTTCCCAAATTGCAGAAATAACGACACGAATTCTGCACAGAAATTTAAAAATAAATAAAATTAGAGTACCCAAGGGGCAATTTGGCATGGCCAATCCACCTAGCCTGCACATCTTTGGGTTGTGGGGGTGACGGGGGTGAGACCCACGCAGATAATGTTCAAACTCCACACGGACAGTGACCTGGGATATCGAACCCAGGACCTCAGTGTGCCGTGAGGCAGCAGCACTAGCCACCGTGCTGCCTGCACAGAAGAAAATTGTGAATGTAATTTTTTTTAAAAGCAATGGATGGAATTCTCCCATTTTGGGACTAGGTCCTGTGGTGGGGGTGGGAATGTGAAGTGTTCCCCACACTCCAAATATTCCGACGCCAAACCCGTTAATTATTCAATCGGGTGCTTTGTGCCGTGTTCTGTGACGGGAAAGGCCTGATGGTGTCAACTATCCAGGTGCTAAATTGAACAGATGCCCTGCATCATGTACCCAAAATTGAAGAAGGGAGGTTACCCTCATGAAGATGGATCTCCAGGAACATTGAGATTGGACTCCCTCCTGGACACCAAATCTGGAATGTCCACTGGCCCTTGGAAAGAGCACTCTACTTAAACCCATGCCTCCACCCTATCCCTGCAACCCAGTAACCCCACCTAACCGTTTGGACACTAGGGGGCAGTTTTTCATGGCCAATCCACCTAACCGCACATCTTTGGAATGTGGGTGGAAACCCGAGCACCCGGAGGAAACCCATGCAGACACGGAGAAAGTGCAAACTCCACAGACAGTCACCCAATGCTGGAATTGAACCTGGGATTCTGGAGCTGTGAGGCAGCCGTGCTTGCCACCGTGCTGCCCATAGAATCCCTTTGGTACAGAAGGAGGCCATTCAGCCCATCGAGTCTGTACCAACCCTCTGAAATAGCACCCTACCTAGACCCATTCCCAGTCTTGTACTTTACCTTGAATTTGCAAAATGATGATCGCCACACCAAAAAATTTGAGTCCAAGTGTCTGAATGGTGCAGCTTGTTGAAACAATTTTTAACTACAAGCAAAGATTGATTGCTAGTTTGTAATTTTAAAAAGTCAGGCTGGGCATGATTATAAGAAGAAGTTTCCCAGCAAGGCCGTCACTTAAGGAGACCCCACAGGCTTCACGCCACAAATTCTGATCCAACTGGCTGATTCACCAGGACCACACTTTTCAGTCAGTCCCCTGCTAACAAGGGAGAGCAGCACCTAAACAGTCCCTGCACAGCCAACCCCGCTCAGCTCGCAGCCATGCTGCCGAGATGACCAGCCCACGATTTGGAAATGCAGACCTAGGGCAGATTACATCACATGGTTGAGGCCAGACAGGATGCTCTGTTCCCCTGAGGATCTTGGTGTCCACCAAAGGGCAGCCAGTGCCGCCTGGGAGAAAGTGGCAGCAGCCGTCGGCTTGGGGAGCAGCAGCCGTCAGCTTGGGGAACATGAGAGATGGGGACTGGCACCCATTGACATTAAAAAGATCAATGACCTTCACCGGGCCGGATGAATGAGTTGGCACTGAACCCCCCCCCCCCCCCCCCCCGCGCTGAATGCACCTGGCACACCCTCTGCCCAACACACCAGTGTCCAGCAGTGCTGCCCACACCAACCCCCATACAGCCCATTTCCCCAATCCTCGGGCGATACGCCACACGTACGGCTAATGATGAGCCCTCTTGTGTTCCCGCAGGAGAAGTTGGCCCACAACTGACTGGGAGGGCCCAGATGGACGAAGAGAACATACAGACTCTGCATAGACAGTGACCCAAGCTGGGAATTGAACCTGGGACCCTGGGCTGTAGTTTGAGATGTCACACAAGTTCCTGCTTGAGCCCTGGAATGATCCTGAGGTGTAAAAGTTCAGTGCTGCGGTAGCCTTGATGGCCACTCTATATCCTCCTCCTCTACGTGGTGCCAAATCTGTGAGGACATGGCACTAGTGCTGCACAGTAGGGGCTGGTTTAGTACAGGGCTAAATCGCTGGCTTTGAAAGCAGTCCAAGGCAGGCCAGCAGCACGGTTCAATTCCCGTACCAGCCTCCCCGAACAGGCGCCGGAATGTGGTGACTAGGGGCTTTTCACAGTAACTCCATTTGAAGCCTACTTGTGACAATACGCGATTTTCATTCATTTCACTGTGCCCTTGTTGAAGCGGAGCTTCCTGTGGCACACGCTGCCCATCTGTTCGAATAACCAGCGACACCTGTATATTATGGGCCTCACCCTCTGGGTCCCTCCCTGGCCTGAAGGGCGGCCAGGTCCTCTGGGTGTGGGGCAGGTGTCCTGCACGTGGGCCGCGGATCTGTGATGCTGCCGCCGCCTCTTCCGGTGTCTGGCGGCCTGGCCTGCGAGCAGCACCACAAGGTCAAGTTCTGTGAGATCCAAGATATTGCCTGTGTAATTAATATCTATAAGGAATTGGGAGAGGGTGTGAGACTGACAACTAGTGGTGTCTTCCACCCCAGGACCCTCCATTGCTCTCGTGCACCCCCGGCTGCAGCGGGGGCCCCTGCTCACCAGATCCCACACTGTACCCCAGACACCCGCACTTCACGTTACTTGGACTGTGTGCAGGTCCCCTCCCACGGTGCACTCATCCACCCTCTGGCTGCGGAAATGTCCTATGTGCAAGGGTCCAACCCCTGGATGTTCGCATGTTGGCTTCCATGGTGTTGCTTCCACTGTCTAGCCATCGCTGTCTGAATGCAATACTAGGCAATTACCCCTCCCCCCCGTGGCTCTCCCACACTACTACGAGTACCGGAGGCCCCTGGCCTCTTTGTCTGTGGCGACTCACCACCTTAGTGGGAAGGGCATTAAATCCTGGGAGGCCATTGGATAGGGGAAATCACACGTTAATTGTATGGCGATGAATGGTTTCTCGCACGCTACGGCGGGATCCTGATTTCACCAACCGGAGCGGGCCGGTTAGATCACTAAACAGATCAGCGCTCAGCACAGTTCTCATTTTTGGCCTTTCCTGTGATTTAACGGCTTTGTCGTTCTCTTGCTTAAGTGTGATGTGGCCATAAAATCGCGCCCGTTATGTGCATTTTGACACTACTAATAAGACCTGATTGGAAGAAGATGGAGCTACTTTCAGTGGGTAATACATATACACAGGGCAGTAATTGGCTGGCTATCGTTGATGAGATGGGAGTTTAACCCTTCTTTGCTACACATTGTATATCCTCATAAAATTAACTAATTAATTCCAAGGATGAGCAATTTACATTTTTATTTTCTGTCAACTTATGTGGAAGAAAGAGACCAGCTGTGAACAGATTAGTAGTCATTTATAGAGCTAGACAGAGGACTACACACATTGCTTTGAGGCCCGTAAAGCCATATGTGGCAAGTTAACATGATAGTGGATTAAGAATGATTTCATCTCTAGTACATTGTGCATCAATAGTATGTTGTAATACATTTAATTTTGCTTTTTACACTATAAAAGCTCAACTCTAGTAATGATAAACAGTAGCTGATGTTTCCAGAATGATGGGCAAAATACTAAAATGTACATGAAAACAAAACAATTTAAATAATCATCTGAGGGAAACCTTCCGGCTGAGCACGATTTGTGCTTAACTACATTTGAATTTTGGCACAGAGCTAAAAGTAACTGCTGCCTGATGCTAGTTGTACCTCCAGTTCCACAATGAACAGATGGTTGAGCTATACTTCAACGGTAACCACTGAAGGGACTTGACATTTGATATTTCATAGTTAAGAAATCTTTTGGAGGGTAATAGAGATTATTAAATGTACAGTATCTTTATAAGATGCATTCAATTTCTTTCAAAAATGTCTTGGCGGGGCTGGATGCTAGGTTCCGGGGGTGGTGACGGGTGGGGATAGAGTACTTCAGGGACTTGTTTGTGGGGCTTAAGTTTGCAGGCCTGGAAGTACTGGAGTGAACGTATGAGTTGCCTAAGGTGAATGGGTTCAGACACCTACATGTGAGGGACTCTGAGGAAAGAGGTGCCGTCCTTCCTGGGGCTACCGCCTCCAGTGTTGCAAGATGAGCTGTTGTCAGAGGATGGGCGTTGGGGAAGGGAGAGTGTTAGACATTTATGGAGAGGGAGGGCGCTTTGGTGGAGGAGACAAAGCACAATTGGGAGGAGGGTTGGGTGGGGAGGTGAGGGCTGGGATGTGGAAGGAAGCCCTGCGGAGAGTGAATGCACCTCATCGTGTGCCAGGTTGAGCTTCATCCAATTTAAGGTGGTGCATAGGGTCCACATGACTGTTGTGAGGATGAGGTTTGTTTCTTATTTTGATGTTTTGGGGGGGAAACTAAGGGAGTGGGGAGAGTTGTGGGTTGTTGTGGGCTTGTGTTTTTTTGTTTCTGTTTTTCTGATATTTCTATGTACATATGCAAAATACCTTTAATAAAAATATTTTTAAAAAATGTCTTGGCAGTTAGCTGAATAAATAGTCTATAAATACATATACTGAAAGTGACAACTTTTATTTTTAAACCCGTTTGAAATGCACATTTTTCTGGTTGTAAAACCCAGTTTCTGCCATCTTTCTTTCCCCTTAAAACTTCAACCCCAACACTCAATCACTTTCATGGCTCTTTTCTGCACTGCTCCAGCATTTGACTGCCTTTATTTATTGAGGAGATGGTAATGATGACTCCTGGACTCAAACAATAGTTAAAGAGAATGGAAGAGCATCAGTGTGTCCTCTTTGTCCTTGGTCAGCTGTCCTCAATGAACCAATGTTCTAATTTTCATTCTCTACAATTCCAGCAGAGTGGGATGGATTTGTATGGGGTCATTTCTGTCTATACCTGTTTGTAACATTCAACCCTATTTCCAACCAGATATTTTACCATCTATGTTCCAAGCAGTTATTGTTACATTTGCTGTTTTACAAGCAGCAACAAAAATGTATAGATAGGTGGGTAAAGATCTGGCAAATGGAATATAATGTGTGGAAATTGTCCATTTTGGCAGGATGAATAAATAAGCATATTAAGTGTTGAGAAATTGCAGAGTTCTTGAGGTACAAAGGAACCTGGGTGCCCCCGTGCATGAATCAGAAAAGGCTAGTGTGCAGCAAGTAATTAGGAAAGTGACTAGAATGTAATTTATTGCTAGAGAAATTGAATACAAAATGGAGAGCTTATGCTTCAGTTATACATGGCACAGTGAAACCACATTGGGAGTACTGTATACAGTATTGGTCACATTATTTACGGAAGGATGTAGATAAGTTGGATGTAATTCCAAGGAGATTTACCAGACAAATACCTGGAATGGGGGACTGTCTTATGAGGAAAGGTTGGATAGGCTAGGCTTGTACCATTGGAATTTAGAGTAAGAGATGACTTGATTGAAACATGCATGAGGGGTCCTGACAGGATAGATATAGAATGGATATTTTCCCTCGTGGGAGAATCTAGAACTAGGGCTCACTGTTCAAAAATAAAGGGTCGCGATGAAGAGTTTTGAGGGTTGAGTCTTTTGAACTCTCTTCCTGAAAAGGTGGTGGAAGCAGAGTTTTGAAAATATTTTTAAGGCAGAGGTGGATAGATTCTTGGTAAGCAAGGTGTGATAGGTTATTGGGAGTAGGCAGGTTTCAGAATTTGAGGCTATTGTCAGCCATTATCTTATGTGGCACAGACTCCAGGGCTGAATGACCTACTCTTACGCTCCTTGTTTGTATGTAATGCATTTTTACAAACAAAACCGTAAATTAGACACTTGAAAAGTTTTTGTCCAAGTGTTAATCATTTCAGTGCATCATATCCTATTTGAAACTTTCAGATTAAGTAATGACCTTTGATTAAAAATGTGTGACTCCAATTAACAATTTCTGCAGCCCATAATTTAGTGTAGCTAATAGTCTATGTAAATAGAATAAACAATATCTGACGCAGAAGTTCATTAATTTCAGTCTATTTTCTTATTTCCATGGTACTGCAACTGTTTTTTGAGATCATTTGCATATTTTACAGGATTTGAGTCCAAACCAAATCCTGATGCTAATTTGAAACAGCAGATGATTGCACAGTGAGAGGTTAATTAAGGCAGTTAATTTACACCTCTTCAGCTCACTGAAGTAGTCAGGTGACTAATCTTTTACTCACTGACAGATACAAAGCTATACAGAGACTTTTATTATGAATATTGCCCAGTTCATTTTGCCCAATGAGGTTTGGTCATGGATGAGTTGAGTCTGAACACAAGACGGAGTGCCCTAGTGTCATTGTATGTGGATTTCTGCCCTTGATATTCCCACATGAAGCTTGGGTGCATAGTTATGAACAGAGCTCTGCAGGTGCACACTTGAGAGAAGGGAAAAAAATAATCAAAGTATCAATTCTGACAACCCTTGCTGTATGTCTGTTATATGTCCTAGTGTTTGATTGCAGAATACATTGGGAGATGCCTGGGAGCCTGCCTTTTTCCAAAGATAATACTTAATTGGAGCTGGGTGATGTAATAAGAAAGGGGAGTGCAATACATACGAGCATATCAGGAGAAGGTGTAGGTTACTCAGCCCTGTTTAATAGGATCATGGCTGATCTGATTGTGACCTCAGCGCCGCATTCTGCTAACCCTCTTGATGACCTTTGTCTACCTCTGAAAAATGTTAATTTCCCCAAAGAGCAGGAGGGTCAGGAGTGGAGGCAGGGTCAGGAGTTCCAAAAATTCTCGACCCTCTGGGGGGAAATGTTTTTTTCCTCATCTTTGTCTAATGTGGGCGACTCTTATTTTCAAACTGTGCCCCTAGTTCTAGTGTCCCTCAGGATCTTTTATGTTTCAATAGGATCACCTCTCAACCTTCTAAACTCCAATATAGCCTGCCCATCCTTTCCTCATGTGAGGAAACCAGTTCCCCCATCCCAGGTATTAATTGACTGAACTTTCCCTCTACTGTTTCTAACACATTTATATCCTTCCTTAAATGAGGAGACCAAAACTGTACACCTTCCTCTAGATGTGGTCTCACCAATGTCCTGCACAACTGTAGCAAAACATCCCTACTTTTATATTCCATTCCTCTTACAATAAACAACATTCTTTTTGCCTTCCTAAACATTTAGTATACCTGCATACTAACTGTTTGTGATTCATGAACCAGGCCAGCCAGATCCCTTCATAACCAGAGTTCTGCAATTGCTCTCCATTTGAATGTGTTCTCTTTCATTCTTCCTGTCAAATTAGACAAGTTCGCATTTTCCTATATTATTCTCCATCTACCAAATTTTTGCCACTTGACTATCTGCCGCTTTTGTAGCTTCCTTATGACCTTTTCACTTTCCGACCCATCTTTTGTGCCCTTGGCAAACTTTCATCCAAGTCACCAATATAACTTGTCATGAGTTGATGCCCCAGCACTAATCCCTGTGGCACTTCACTTGACTCATTTATGCCTACTGTTTCCTGTTGGCATGGACAGAAGATTGGTTAGTTAATATGTTACCCCTTACATCGTGAGCTCTTATGGTTAGTTAATATGTTACTCCCTATATCGTGAACTCTTATTTTTGCATAGTGACCTTTTGATGTGGCACCTTGTCAAATGCTTTTTGGAAATCTAAGTACAGAACATTCATGGGTTCCCCTTTATCCACATTGCTTGTTACTTCTTTAAAAAATCCCAGTGAATTAGTCATACATGATTTTTCAAAACCACATTGACTCTGCTTGATTGCATTGAGGTTTTCTTAGTGCCCGAAATAACCTACCTTCCAGTAATTTTCCTATGACAGATGTTAGGCTAACTGGCCTGTGGATTCCTGCTTTATTTCCCTCCTTTCTTGAAGTCCAATTCGCTGTTGTTCAATTTCATGGAGCCTTTCCAGAACCAAGGGAATTTTGGAAAATGAAAGCCAATGCATCTACTATCTCTGCAGCCACTTCTTTTAAGACCCTAGGATGAGTTCCATCAGGTTCTGGAAACTTGTCGGATTTGATTTCTAATAATTTTCTTCGTATCCTTTCCCCAGTGATTGTAATTATTTTACGTTCCTCTCTTTTACTCTTAGATTCACAATTATTTCTGGAATGTTACTGGTATCCTCTATAGAAAAGAGACAACGGGCGAGTTTTAACCACTGCTTGCTCCTGGTGGGGATTGGAGCATGCCGGGTGAATAGCGGAAAGGCCAAAATCTAGAGTCCCACTGATCATGAACCATTCTGGATTTCACCAAGCTCACTCCTGGTGGCAAGTTACAGATCTCGCCCAAATATGGCGAGAATATCATCAACACTCATTTGCTGCTCGGGGTGGCTGTAGAGTTCTAGGTTGGGGGTCGTCCCCCGGGCCAGGGTTTGGGAGGGGGGGAGGGGCTGAGGGGCTTTGCATTTGCGAGGCCTTCAAGCCATCTTTAAATATTGTGCAGACTCCTAATGGGCAACCACAGTTGCAGCACGTCTGTTCTACCAAACATTTCCAGCACAGCCATGCTGAAGCTTCTCTCCTGAAAGCCCGTTTCCCCCTTTAACTGTGAATAGCGTCTAGCTTCACAGCTGAAGGCTCTTTCAAATCAAGAATTAGCCTTGTTAGTTGTGAGAGCACTTCCCAGCTGCAGGTTGTGTTTGCTGCTTGCTCCTGCTGGTGGCTGCAGAGAATAGCCTGCTGCAGCTGAGAATTTCTTTGCTTTCTGCTGATTGTCTCCCTTTTCTGGGATTGTTGCTCAGGGGAGAGGAAATGAAAGGGAAGAGTCTGCAGTTGAGGCCCTGGGACTGGCTTTAAGAACTGCCTGATTGTTCACGATTGCCTGCTAACTGCAATACTAAGGGAGGAGGCAGAGGCTGGACTGCCAATTGTGCAAAGAGGGTGTGAACGTTTTAAAATCTTTATTGTCACAAGTAGGCTTACATTAACACTGCAATGAAGTTACTGTGAAAATCCCCTAGTTGCCACACTCCGGCGCACGTTCGGGTACACAAAGAGAATTCAGAATGTCCAATTCGCCTAACAAGCACATCTTTCAGGACTTCTGGGAGGAAACCCACGCAGACACAGGGAGAATGTGCAGACTACACACAGACTGTGACCCAAGCCGGGAATCTAACCTGGGACCCTGGTGCTGTGAAGCAACAGTGCTAACCATTGTGCACAACACCACAGGAGAGGGAGGTTGGTGACTTTTCTCTGATCCCCTCCTGGGCTGGAGATGCTGCCTGGCTCCTCCCACCCAAAAACTGCTTCCCAGTAAGAAGTGAGGCTCCGTTCCTGTTTCAGAATATGTGTGTCCCTCATCTATGGTGGTGAGGCCCTCCAAGGCCACCTATGTTGGGAGGGTGGAACCTCCCAACTGCCGAACGAGTCATCTTGTCTAATGCCCCACCATACCTCCCCACAGAGCATCTCCAACTATTGGGGAAGATGAGTCTGGGCTGGTACTACTTACGCTTGGCCTCAAGGACACCCCTCTGAAGCATATCTACTCCTTCTGGCACCAGGTGTTTATCCACCTGGAAGGAGGTTTTAGACCAAGGTTTTGAGGTCCTCCATTAAGGAGAGACCATTAAAATCTTCTGGTCTGTGGACTGCGTGCAATGCCATGTATGTAAGGCAAGGGGGCACATTAGACTCAACTACCCTGCCGCTACAGCCACCAAGACGGCCGCAGTTGGTGTCGCTGCCCCCTCTCTCCATGCCCCCGTCAGGGAAGTTATAGTCGGTGCCTGTTGCCACCATGCCTGCCAGTGCGGAGGGGAAGTGGATGCATCCGTCCAGCCAGAAGGCCAAGTGGAAAACGAGGTCAGCCAGTGCTGCGCCTGACACCACGGTCCGTAAGAGCCACGTGCCCCTGATTACCGGCGCGGAGGTTACGGTCATACCTCACCCCGCCGTCACACACACATCTCCAGCCATTGACGCATGGTCATCATTTCCGGACTTTTCCAGTGTTCCGGCGTCAGGGGGGCAAGTGTCTGTGCTGCAACCTGCCTCTGGCCCAGAGTCCCGGGAGGATCTCGAGGGTAACGCGCATGTCATCTGTCCTTGGGGTGGGATTGAGGTGCCTCCCAGGGCTGGTGGGTGGGTTTGTGCAAGCCGCCATACTCCATGTGGTGGGGGACTTGGACCCAGATGTTGGCTGTCCGGAGAGGATAGCTACTTGGTGGTGGACATGGAGGAGGATTTTGTTGCTCTCTGCAACGAGGCGGAGGGTTCCCTCGTCTCCGGCACAGAGTTGCTCCTCTCCTCTCGGGGAGCTCCCGGATTTTCTTGGTACTGACCATGGCGTCCGAGACAGTGTGTGGTCAGCCCTCGACCGTGGTCGGATCTGGCGCTGGTCCTGGGGTCTACTTGCATCAATGCCAAAGAGGTGTGGGATGCGGACCAGGCAGGCATACTTTCTGCAGATTCCAGAACCTCCTGCTTCTCTGGGATGGGAACTATGTGGTGTGCTTCCTGCAGGAAACTTGCACTGCCCCAGGTTTTGGGGGGGGGGGGGGGGAAGGGTGAAGGAGTGGTCTAAATGAGTCACCAAACCTCATGATTAGGTGGGGTAGCTATCTTGTTGGCCCTGCATTTTCAGACCGAAATCATGAGGGTCAAGGAGCCAGTGCCAGGTTGGTTGCTGCACCTGAAGGCCTGCGAAAGCGCATGGTGCTTCACTTTGTCTACGCTCCCCAAGCTGGCCTGCAGCAAGCGACTTTCTTTGACAGTGTCCACACTTCTTGGCACCATCGCTGCGGGCGAGTGCATAGTCCTCTGGGGGGATTTTAGTTGCACCCTTGGGACCAAGGACCGTCTTGGTCCTCAGCGCTGCTTGCAGGTGGTGGTGAAGTTGAAGTGCTTGCTCGGGACCTTCGACTTGATGGGCATCTGTGAACTCTCCATCCTGACTCCCATGTTCACATTGGTGAGGCCTGGAGTCGGAGTGTCTAATATCAACCGCCGTTACATTTCAAAGGCGTACCAGACCAGCGTTCCGATGACCTCTGGCCTCTGTGGAGCAGGTGCAGTGCTTGGACCACTGCCTGTTGTGGAGTCAGTCTGCGTACTGCCATTTCAACAATCTGCTGCTGGAGGACGAGCAGTTTCTGGTCTTGTTTCGTCGCTTCTGGGCTGGCTGGAGAAGGAAGCAGGGAGGCTTCACCTCGAGGCTATGGTGGGACGTGGGCAAGACTCGTGCCCCTTCTGTCAAGATTACGTGAAGTCAAGAGTACGTGAAGGGGTCGACAGCGAGCCAGAGAAGTACTTGCCCTGGAGTCACGCCTTGCTCAGCCTGATGAGGACCCGGCCCTATGACTGATTTAAGACCATAAAACCGTAAGACTTAGGAGCAAAATTAGGCCACTTGGCCCATCGAGTCTGCTCCGCCATTCAATCATGGCTGATATTTTTCTCATCCCCATTCTCCTGCCTTCTCCCCATAAGCCCTCATCCCCTTATGTACAAGGAGAAGAAGGGCTTGCCGCATGCGGGACCGGCAACTTGTCTGGTCCCATGGCGCATACGTGAGGTCGTGGATCAGGATCCTTATGGATATGGATCGCTGATCCCCCTTCTACTCACTGGAAAAAGGGCATGAGGTCCATCAGCGTCTTCTTACGCTGCAGGCCGACAACAGGTCCCTCGTCTCGGATCCGGAGAGGGTCAGTACCCTTGTAGGGACTTTTACACCACCCTCTTCTCTCCAGGTCCGTCCAGCGAGGATGTTCGCAGAGTTTTGTGGGAGGACCTATCGCAGGTCGGACCAAAGGACACCGGGATGCTGGTCGCTCCTAAAAGTCTGGAGGAGCTGACCAGCTCCCTTGATAGCCTTTCTAGGGCTAACTATGGGGCTCTTCATGGCGTTTCTGGGACATCACTGGGAGTGATTCCGTGGGGGTCATGGGAGAAAACATTAGTGACCGGGGAGATGCTGTTTTTGTGGGCATTGCCTTGCTGCCACAAAAAGGGGATCGTTGCATCCTGCCAAACCGGTCTCTGTCCTCAGCATGGATTATAAAACCTTTGCCAAGACCATGGCCAGGATTTCCGTCAAAACCGGCGCGAGTGACGCCGGCGTCCACGGATCCAGTCATTCTCCCCTCGGGGGGCTAGAACGGCGCCGAGTGCTATGCGCTGCTCCGAAATCCGGCCCGCCACGGCCGATGTGGGCCTGCGCATGGCGGAGTCCTACAGGGGCCTGGCGCGGAGGAACATTGGCACCCCCCCCCCCCTGGAATTAGTGCACCCGCCGAGTTGCTCCCGACCGCGGGCCTGGCCACCGTGGAGGCCCCCCCCGGAGTCGGCTCCCCCTGCCCCCCACCAGGAATGTCCCCGCAGCCAGAAAGGCGAGGTCCCGCTGGATAGGAGGAGCCCCCCCCCCCCCCCCCCCCGTGATTCTTCGACCCGGGGCGGGTTTAGAGAATCCCGGCCATGTCTATGCGTCTTGGCATCGTGCTGGACCACATGATCCACCCTGACCAATCCTATACAGTTCGGTGCCGGACTATTTCTGACAACATTCATCTGGCCCGGGATCTAATCCCCCACTCCTCGAGGGCTGGTCTGTCAAGCACCTTCCTGTCTCTCGATCAAGGGAAGGTGTTTGTCCGGGTGAGTCACTATTATTGATTTGGAATTCTGTGAGCATTTGGGTTCAGGATGCCACGGAGTGTTTCATTAAAGTCAACGGGTCCCTGACTGTGCTCCTTGGCTTTGGGCGAGGCGTGCATGAGGGCTGCCCCTTGTCCGGCCAACTTTATTCCCTTTGCGTAGAGCCTTTCCTACACCTCCTGTGGAGGAGGCTGTCTGGACTGACACTGTGCAGGCCAGGCATCGGGGTGGCCCTTTCAGTTTGCACCGATGACATGCTCCTCATGTTCACAGGCCCCGCTGACCTGCAGAAGGTGAGAGAGTGCCAGGACGACTACTCTGCCGCGTCCTCTGCCAGGTTCAACTGAGTCAAGTGTCCTGGACTCTTGGTCGGTCTGTGGCAGATGGACCTCCTCCCAGAAGAGCTCAAGACCTTCAGCTGGAGCAGGACAAACATCCTCTACTTGGGAGTCCATCTTTGCACAGTTGAGAAATCCTGGTCGGCTAACTGGCAGGAGCTGGAGGCCAAGATCACCGCTCGCTTGCAATGCTGGACAGGACTGCTCCGAATGCAGGGATCAAGTTCTCGTCATAAACCAGCTGCTTGCCTCCATGTTGTGGTACAGTCTGGTCACTTGGACCCCTATCCCTGACTCTGTCAAGAAACTCCACAGGATGCTCATTCATTCTTTTGGGACAAAAGACTGCAGAGGTTCTGAATCACCCGCTTAAGGAGGGCCGTAGGGTGTTGGCGGAGGCAACCGTCCGCCTTCAGGCCCAGCAGCAGATACCTCTACTTCGTGCCCCCTCCACGATGGTGTGCCCCGGCAATGTATTTCTTCTGCCAGGTGCACGGCCTGAATTACGACATGCCGCTCCTGTTTGTCGACCTGAGGGGTCTTCATGACTCTTTGCAGATGCTACCAGTCTTTTACCAGAATCGCCTGGAACATGGTTGCCCCGCACCGCAGCTCTTCCCCCGTCAGTAATGGCTTTTGTAAGGGAGCCGCTGCTCAGGAATCCACCCTTTGAGGTGGCTGGTGGAGAGGAGGACTGTGGCTGCCATGGTGATCAGGATCGGGGACGTGCTGCATGGCGGAGGAAGAGGCTGGATGACACCCTAAGAGTTGGCTCAACATGCGGGGGTGAGCGTCTGGCACATGGCTGATGCAATCCGATACCTCAAAATGGTTGTGCTCGGACACTGGCGCTCGTGTGCGGTGCACTCCCGTCTGAGCGGTCCCCTGCTCAGGTGGAATTCCACACTACTCCCAGGTCCTGAACCCTCCCTTGGGAACTGGTGCCCCACAATCCTAGCTGTCTCGCGGAAATGCCCTCTGTGCCTTTTTGCACTGCGTGGAGGGATATCCTGTACTAGCTGCTGCTGCACACCCTTCACCCCCTTGCCCGTCGTCCACACACGCCTTGTTTTGCATTGTTGCTGGCCGGCGGCGGAGATCCCCACTGGAGGTCCCTCCACGGAGGTGTCCCCCCCCCTTCAATTTTGAGGACTTGCAGTGGAGGGTGACGTATGTAGCAATACAATGCAATCACCATTTGCACCCTTCATGGGTTCTCCTCATGCTTGCCCTTTTTGCGGACTCGTGGAGTCTGTGCGCCATGTCGATGTCCAGTGTTCTAGGCTGCACCCCTTTTTCATTAAAAAAAAAAGTAATTAAATTTTTTTTTTTCCTGCACTTCAGCCCCACGTTCCTCATCTAAGGTCACCCAGTGCAGGGAAGGGGGAGAACCTCCTCTTGTATCTGCTCCCGGGCCTGGCAAAACTCTCCATTAACAGATCCAGACAGCGGCCAACAAAGGAGGTGATCAAGCCGGACTGTCCGCCCCTCTTCCATGGCTATGTTCACGGCCTGGTGAGCCTGGAGAGGGACATGCTGCATCCATGGGCACTATTGCGGCTTCACGCGCCCGGTGGGCACCGCAGGGTCTGCTCACAGGCCTGGCGAAACTCTCCATTAACAGTTCGAGACAGTGGCCGACCGAGGAGATGATCCAGCAGACTGTCCGCCCCTCAGCCATGGCTATGTTCACGGCCGGGTATCCCAGGGGAGGGAGCATGCGGCATCCATGGGCACCATTGTGGCTTTTCGTGCCCGGTGGTCACCAAGGGCTCGGATTGCATTATCAACCCTCTTAATCACATTTTGATTTGATGTTTGTAAGTTTCTGTTGATCCTTTGTTCTGTTTGGTCAGTGCCCCTATCGAGAGCGCCCCCCCCTCCCCCTTTTTAATTTGTCTGAGTTTATTTGCTTTAGTTTAATTGTTTGACCTTGAAAGACTGCAGGTGGTGTTGGCAGCTGCTCCTGCTGGTGGCTACAGATGCTTGGAGGCTGCTGTTGCTGCTCTTGTGTGTACTTGCTGCTACTCTGCTGTTTGTCTGTTGCCTCTTCCCCTTGGGCTTGCCTGCTGCTTTCCGGATGGAAGAAAGAAGGCAGATGTCTTTTGGCATCTTTTACCTGGAGTGAGGGGAGGATTCTGACGGGCCTACTACTGAGCTGAAGATGCAGGACAACTTGCTCAGGCAGCTTGTGGATGTCTTTGAAGGCCTGTTTTGTTGACTTTTGACTGTATATTCTGTTTTCCTGTGGGTCACCTGTTTACCCCCTGTGTTCCTCTGGTTCCCAGACTGGGTGGCAGTGGAAGATCTGATGCGATACTGCAAGGGAGGAGGTGCGGCGACCTGGCTTGACTGCACAGCCTGAAGGTTGCTTTGGGACACTTTCATGGATTACCAGTTGATTTTGTTCAGTAGCCATCTGCTGTTCCCGTTGTGGGAGTCGTGCAGGTTGCTGGTGTTTCTTGTTTTCCTTCTCCAAGGTGTTTGGTCCTTGTTTGCCATGGGGGGGGGAATTGTATGATGGATACCATGTCACTGTAATTTATATTTTCTCCAGTTGATGCTGACTGGCTTACTTCCTACTGTTTTTTAAAATTATTCGTTCTGTATTTTGAACGATGATCTCTGTTATTTTATGCTGGGTGCCAAAGTGATTGGTGTCGTCTTTTGTATTTTTGTGGATGTCAGGATTTGGTTCTGATGCGATTGGGCCATGTGGGAGGGCCTGCACAGCTATGAATCCAGGAAGAAGACTGGCAGTAATACATGGAACAACAAACAAGTAACACATTGATGGACTGATTATTTCTACGACCGAGTTCTGTACATAATAAAACATTCTCAAGCTTGCTCTTCGTTTCTGTTGAGGAACGTGCGAGGGGTGACATCTTTGTTTTTTTTTGTGTGAAAATGAGCTGACATAGCTTTGTATTGGCACCAGTCTGGAACCGTGACGTTTCTTTGTTGTTTGGTTAGTGTGATATGTGGAATGTTGGGTAGTTTATTTTTAAATCTTTGTTAATGTTGACTGTTTTTGCCAATAAAATATTCTCAATTCAGTGCCTCGCGGGCACATGTGCCATGTCTTTGGATGATTAGTGCATAGCATATCAAATAAACTTTGAAGCCTGAACTCTAGGAGTGTCAGCACTTTAGAGGCAGCTACCAAGAATCAAAAACTAAAGGAGCAGGGCTTCAGCACTGTGGATCTTCTTGCGACCAAACGGTAAGTGTGCGGATGAGAGGAGGGCACCTACGCACAGTTTCTCTAATGTTCCGGGCAGAGGTCTTGGTCCAGAGGCTCCTGCGTCCGGGAGTGAGTGTGCAGAGACGGATTTGCTAGCACAATTGGCTCACTGGATGCCACTCTGTGACACGTAAGGGGTGGCTTGGGGGATTTGAAGGTCCCGGGATAGAAGTCTCTTCTCCAATTCCTTCCAGATCAAAAAATGTTTGCTGGTGTCAATCCCACCTGGGCTGTCATTGCGTTGCTGGTGGCAGCTGAGGCAGGCAGACGCCGGGGGAAGGCAGCAGCGACCCACTACTTTTATGCCACCATTATTCTAGAGCTTGAACGATGCATCTGGGATGTGACGAATGCTCTATGTCTGGGTTGCAGGATTCTCCGCCATCGCTGGGATGCCCCAGGTCCAGGGGGGCATCGATGACATTTGTGTCGCACTGGGGCATCAGGGAGTGTCCTATACTAACAGGAAGGGGTTCCACACCACCTCTATCATGCATGTGTGTGCATGCTACTCGGGGAGCATGCATGACAGTTACATCCTGAGGCAGTCGGAGATCTCCAGTGTCTTCAAGGACCACCCTAGGATGATACGTTGGCTCGTGTGTGTGTGGGGGGGGGGGGTGGGGGGGGGGGGGGGGGCGCAAGGATACCCTCTGAGGTCACGGCTGATGATGTCAGTAGCGAGGCGGAGACTCCATATAATGAGGCTCATATTGCCACCTGTTCTGTCATTAAGTGGTGCATTGGACTGCTGAAAATGTGGTTCCGATGCCTGGACTGCTCTCATGGTACCTTGCAAGATATCCTCCAGCGGGTCTCCAGCTTTGTGGTGGCCAGCTCTACCCTCCACAACTTGGCATAGCAGTGGGGCGACATGCTGGAGGAGTAGGGACATGTGGACTCTTATTTGGAGGAGGTGAAACGGGAGGGGCTAGAGGACAAGCCAGATGCGTAGCCGGAGGATGGCGGACGGGTGGCAAGAGTCCGACATGTGAAGGAGACACTCGTCTCTAGGTACTCCTTGGACAAAGCAGCATCCGTTAGCTCAACCTTGCTGCGCCGTGCGCGCCCCCACTACAACCATCCTGTTCCACCCTGTGTAACACTACTCCAGGATGATTGACCTGTGGCACTGTCAGCAGGTCACCTATACAAGACAGAAGAGTGATGAAAACTCACTGAGGAAAGCTCTGGGGCTACGTCCCTATTCCAGTGTAAAAACGCTGGCGTTTCATTCTGGACTTTCCTTGAGAAAGTCTTGGGCGATTCTCCTCCCTGCGGAGGCCTGGCAGGGCCCTGGAATGCTCCTCACTGCTCGCGAGGGGCGGGCCCCTCACCTTGGCCCTTTCCCACTTTTATTACGGGTTATCTTCTCCTGTGGGCACAAAGAGAGGGAAGTGTGAGCCATACGCTTGATAGGTCGAGAGGTCAATAGCGGGTGGCATGTGTAGGCACTGCACCCGGACATAAGGGGTTGCGCCGGTGGGTGCCAGGAGGTTCTGAGAAACAAGCACGAAGATAGAGTGTGTGAAGTGTCAGCCAGTGGTTTCTGGGTGGGGAGGTTTGGGAATTTGAGGGGTGGCAGGAGGAACTGATACCAGGAGAGGTGGCAACTTCAGCTCGGTGGAGGTCATTGGTCGTCTTCGGACATTTGATGGCTGTCCTGGTCATGCTGCCTGAACTGACTGCCACTGACTATCAGGTGGCATTGCTGGCCCTGCTGCTGGTCCTCCGACCCCCCCCCCCCCCCCACTCTCTTTGGGGGAACAGGGTGGCCAGCCTATCCACTGCTTCGAGAAGCCTGGCCAGGTCAGCAACGCTAAAGCGAGGAGCAGGTCTGCGCGCTGCCATGCTTGTGTTGACTGGGAGTGAGTGGTGAGGGAGCGTTAAGCTGCTCCCTCTCGTTAGTAACGAGAAGCTGAGGCACGAACCTAATGGCGAAGGAGACAGTAATGTCGAGGATCTCGTGGTGGCTCATTTTTGACACCTGTGTCGTTGAATACGTGCCGTAGAGAAACACCCCACCAAAGATGCCCAAAATGACACTTTGAAATGTTTCCGTTAAATCTCGCCCAACATATCTGTTCATCCCACCATTTCCTTATTTTTCATTCATCCTCAATCTCACTGTCTCAAGAACCTTTTACTTTTTTCTTAAATACCTGTAGACACTTTTTTCATCTGTTTTTATATTTCTAGCTTGCTTTGCCTTGTATTTTAATTTCTAAATTCTTATTAACGTGTTTGTCATTCTTTGCTGTTTCTTATATTCTGTCCAATCTTCTGACTTGCCACTAATCTTTGCAGAATTACCCACTTTTTGTTTCAATTTGATACTATCTTTAACTTCATTTGTTAGCCACAGATTGTGTTCTTCCATTAAAGTCTTTCTTCCTCACTGAAATGGATTGTTTGTGTTTGAAATATCTCCTCCTTAAATGTCTGCAACTGTGATTCAACTGACTTCTTCCTTAACCTAATTTGCCAATTTACTTTAGCTCTCATAATTGCCCTTATTTAAGTTTAAAACTCTCCTAGCTTCCTAAAACAGAATATTATGATCACTGGATAAAAGCAAATTACTCCAGATGCTGGAATCTGAAACCAAAGAGAAAATGCTGGAAAATCTCAGCCGGTCTGGCAGCATCTGTAGGGACCTTGGTGTAGAATGAGTTTGGGTAGAGGAAAATAGTAAAAGGTAAGAAGTCAGCTTTGACAAATGGTCATCTGGACTCAAAACGTTAGCTCTTTTCTCTCCCTAGGCTGCCAGACATGTTGAGATTTTCTCTTTGGATATTATGATCACTGCTACCTAAGGATGCTTTTACTTTGAGGTCATTTAATAAATACCTGTCCATTGCACATTCCTAGATTGACTATAGTGTGCTCTCTGGTTACAGCTAAAACGTGTTCTAAGAATCTGCCCCATAGATACATAGAAGATAGGAGCAGGAGGAGGCCTGCTCCGCCATTCATCATGATCATGGCTGATCATCCAACTCAATGGCCTAATCCTGCTTTCTCCCCATAGCTTTTGATCCCATTCTCCCCTAGTCCTATATCTAACAGCCTCTTGAATATATTCAATGATTTAGCATCAACTACCTCCTGTGGTAATGGATTCCACAGGCTCACCACTCTAATGTCTCCTCATCTCTGTCCAAAATGGGTTCCCCTGAATCCTCAGACTGTGGCCCCTGGTTCTGGACACACCCATCATTGGTAACATCTTCCCTGCATCTACCCTGTCTAGTCCTGTTAGAATTTTATAAGTCTCTATGAGATCCCGTCTAATTCTTCTGAACTCCAGCGAGAACAATCCCAACCTGGTCAATCTCTGCTCATATGACAGTCCCGCCATCCCTGGAATCAGTCTGGTAAACCTTCGCTGCACTCTCTCGAGAGCAAGAACATCCTTCCTCCGAGAAGGAGACCAAAACTGCACACAATAGAATTTATAGAATTTACAGTGCAGAAGGAGGCCATTCGGCCCATCGAGTCTGCACCGGCTCTTGGAAAGAGCACCCTCCCCAAGGTCAACACCTCCCCATAACCCAGTAACCCCACCCAACACTAAGGGCAATTTTGGACACTAAGGGCAATTTATCATGGCCAATCCACCTAACCTGCACATCTTTGGACTGTGGGAGGAAACCGGAGCACCCGGAGGAAACCCACGCACACACGGGGAGGATGTGCAGACTCCGCACAGACAGTGACCCAAGCTGGAATCGAACCTGGGACCCTGGAGCTGTGAAGCAATTGTGCTATCCACAAGGCTACCGTGCTGCCCCTACTCCAGGTGTGGCCTCACCAAGGCCCTGTACAACTGCAGCAACACATCCCTGCTTCTCTACTCGACACCTCTCGCAATGAAGGCCAACATACCATTAGCCTTTTTAAAAATATAAATGTTTTTTAATTGGGTTTTTGAACAAAGTATATTTACCGTTATGTACACAGAATAATATATATATATATTATATAGAAGAGAAAGGCACACACAAACAAACATAGCAACAAAAAAAAAAGTAATAACAAAAAATAAAATAACTGGTAGGGTATTATGCATCATAACAGCAGCAACTCTGGACAACTGGCAACATTATTTACTTACAACACATAAGTAGGCAACTGTTTGTGTGGGGGGAGGGGGGTTTGGAGACTGGGGAGATAGATATACATTTGGGTGCCGGAGAAACAATTACAGAGGGCAATACTCGAATGGATCTGGTGTTGGTGTTGTCACTTGCTTCTCCTGGATGGATTTCGCTGCCGTTGTCGTCTCGCGCTCACCTCCGATTCAGCCGTTCTCCACCATTAACCTTCTTTACAGCCTGCTGCACCTGCATGCTTTCCTTCAGCAACTCGTGCACAAGAACACCCAGGCCCCCCTGCGCACACCCCTCTCCAATTTACAACCATTCAGGTAGTAATCTGCCTTCCTGTTTTTGCTTCCAAAGTGAATAATCTCACACTTATCCAAATTATACTGCATCTGCCATTGATTTGCCCACTAGCCCAACTTGTCCAGATCATGTTGTAGGATCCCTGCATCCTCGTCACAATTCACCCTCCCACCTAACTTGATATCATCTGCAAACTTTGAGATGTTGCACTTTGTTCCTTCATCCAAATCATTAATATATATTGTGAATAGCTGGGGTCCCAGCACTGATCCCTGTGGCACCCCACTAGTTACTGCCTGCCAATTTGAAAAGGACCCAATAATTCCTACTCTTTGTTTCCTCTCTGCCAACCAGTTTTCTATCCATCTCAGTACATTTCCCCCAATCCCATGCACAATAATTTTGCAAAATAATCTCTGGTATCTTTGTCAAGCGCCTTCTGAAAGTCCAAATCGACTGGCTCCCCCTTGTCAACTGTACTGGTTACGTCTTCAAAGAATTCCAGCAGATTTGTCAAGCATGATTTTCCCATCATAAAATCCATGCTGACTCTGACTGACCCTGCCACTGCTTTCCAAATGTTCCACGATGAAGTCCTTGATAATGGATTGAAGAATTTGTCCCAAAAGCACTATGAATTCATCATGTATGTGGATTAAAATTACCCCTAATTATCGCTGTACCTTTCTCACAAGCCCCCATTATAGGGGCCTATAAACCATTCACAAAAGCGACTTCTTACCTTTTACTATTTCCCTCTACCCAAACTGATTCTACACCTTGACCTCCAGAACCAAGGTCATTTCTGTACTGTGTACCAATTTTAAAAAACTTTATTGAGAGAATTTTTGCAAAATAAGGGGGGAAAAAAACAAATTACAAATTTGGATTTAGGCCCCCCCCCGCCAAAGATATCTGACCAGTTCCCTGAAATAGGAAATGAACGGCTGCTACCTCGAATAGAACCCTTCTGTCGAACACCTTTGTGTTCTCCACTCGACACCTCTCGCAATGAAGGCCAACATACCATTAGCCTTTTTAAAAATATAAATGTTTTTTAATTGGGTTTTTGAACAAAGTATATTTACCGTTATGTACACAGAATAATATATATATATTATATAGAAGAGAAAGGCACACACAAACATAGCAGCACGGTAGCCTTGTGGATAGCACTATTGCTTCACAGCTCCAGGGTTCCAGGTTCGATTCTGGCTTGGGTCACTGTCTGTGCGGAGTCTGCACATCCTCCCCGTGTGTGCGTGGGTTTCCTCCGGGTGCTCCGGTTTCCTCCCACAGTCCAAAGATGTGCGGGTTAGGTGGATTGGCCATGATAAATTGCCCTTAGTGTCCAAAATTGCCCTTAGTGTTGGGTGGGGTTACTGGGTTATGGGGATAGGGCGGCGGTGTAGACCTTGGGTAGGGTGCTCTTTCCAAGAGCCGGTGCAGACTCGATGGGCCGAATGGCCTCCTTCTGCACTGTAAATTCTATGATAATCTATGAAACCTCATGATATACTTGACCTTTTCTGAGTGCAAGAACTCCACAAGGTCACCTAACCACGGCGAAGCACTGGGTGGAACTGGAGTCTTCCACCCAAGCAGAACTCACCGTCGAACTATTAGCGAGGGCCGGAGCATCCACCTTTGCCCCAGTCTGCAGCTCCAGCAAGTCTGAGACCCCAAAGATGGCCACCAAAGGGCAAGCTCCAATTCTCCTGACATGGTGTTGAAGAAGGAGACCCAAAAGCTCACAAGTTCAGCGCAAGACTAGAACATGTGCATGTGATTCACCAGCCCCCATGAACAACACCCTCACCTATCCTCTACCTCTGGGGAAAAAAACACTTATTCATGCCCTGGTCAGATATGCCCTATGCGCCACCTTGAACTGAATCAAGCCGAGTCTTGCGCAAGGAGGAGGTGGAGTTTACTGTGTAGAACCTCACTCCACACCTCCAACCCCCCCAAAAGCCTGATCCAGCTCCCTGTCCCACTTCCCTTTGACTTCATCCAATGGGGCTTGCTCTACCAACACCAGCCGACGAGAGATGTCCGAGATCTTCCCCTCCCCCTGCTCAAGCTTTGTGAAGGAGACACAGCCTGAGTGAGTGAGAGACAGCCAGAGTGGGAATTGGAACTTGGTAATTTGGGCAATGTGATAATTGGGCGTGGAGTGGGTTTCCTTTTTTTTCTGTTTCCTTCGTTTGGCTTTGTAACTGATAATCCGCAGGGAGAGGTCCAGGGTAAAATCCGGGAAGCAGGGAGAAAACCAGGGAGCACCCTGGGAAGGTAGGTGATATAAAATCTTATCCCCAGGTTCCAGCGGCCTTCATTTTCGGGAGTGAGAGAGAGAGAGAGCCGGGGAGCAGCTTGGGAACAGGTAAGTGATAGATATTCTGCTATTCTGAATGACCCGACTGGGGGGGGGGAAGAGAAAAAAAACGGAAAAGTGACGTCACAGGAAAGCTGTGACCTGATTGGCTGATAGGGAATCTGCACTAAATTTAAAAATTAAACCGTTAAACTAATTAAACATAATTAATTACTTAATCATAATTTAGAGGGGTATCTAAGCCAGAGATCGGAGAGTACTGTATTTAGCATTTACATTTATAGTAGAAATCTAGTGCTAGGAAACATATAGTTAACAGTAATTTAAAAAAAAAAATTATTTTAAAATTTAATTTACTAATTAATTAATGCAATGTCAATTAGAGGGATGCAGTGCTCTGACTGAGATATGGCAGGTCCCGTATGGCTACATCTGCAGAAAGTGCACCCAACTGGAGCTCCTCACAGACTGCATAGTTCGGTTGGATGCACTTAGGAGCATGCAGGTGGCGGAAAGCGTCCTAGATAGCAGTTATATAAATGTGGTCACACCCAAGGTGCAGGCAGAGAAATGGGTCACCACCAAAAGGGGCAGACAGTCAGTGCATTAATCCCCTGTGGTTGTCCCCATCTCGAACAGGTTTACATACCCCTTCGGATACTGTGGGGGGTGGGGGAATAGCCTATCAGGGGAAAACAGCAGCAGCCAGAGCAGTGGCATCACGGCTGGCTCTGATGTTCAGCAGGGAGGGTCAAAGCGCAGAAGAGCAATAGTCAAAGGGGACTCTATCGTCAGGGGCACAGATAGGCACTTCTGTGGACGTGAAAGAGACTCCAGGATGGCATGTTGCCTCACTGGTGCCAGGGTCCAGGATGTCTCAGAACGGGTAGTGGGCATCCTGAAGGGGGAGGGCAAACAGGCAGAGGTCGTGGTACATATTGGTACTAACGACATTGGCAGGAAAGGGGATGAGGTCCTGCAGCAAGAGTTCAGGGAGCTAGGCAGAAAGCTAGCAGGACCTCAAGCGTTGTAAACTCGGGATTACTCCCTGTGCCATGTGCCAGTGACGCTAGAAATAGGAAGATAGAGCAGCTAAACACGTGGCTAAACAGCTGGTGGAGGATGGCGAGTTTCAGTTATCTGGACCTCTCCCGGGGCAGGTGTGACCTGTATAAGAAGGACGGGTTGCATCTAAACTGGAGAGGCATGCATATCCTGGCCGCGAGGTTTGCTAGTGTCACACGGGAGGGTTTAAACTAGTATGGCAGGGGGGTGAGTACCGGAGCAATAGGTCAGAAGGTGAAAAAATTGAGGGAGAACTAGGAAATAGGGCCACTATGGCTCCGAGGAAGAGCAGACAGGGAGATGTTGCTGAAAACAGCGGGACTGGTGGCCTGAAGTGCATTTGTTTTAATGCACGAAGTATAACCAGTAAGGCAGATAAAAATAGAGCTTGGATTAGTACTTGGAACTATGATGTTCTTGCCATTACAGAGACTTGTTTGAGGGAAGAACAGGATTGGCAGCTAAACATTCCAGGTTTTAGATGTTTCAGGCGGGATAGAGGGGGAGGTAAAAGGGGTGGAGGAGTTGCGCTACTGGTTAGGGAGAATATCACAGCTGTACTACGGGAGGACACCTCCGAGGGCAGCGAGGCTATATGGGTAGAGATCAGGAATAAGAAGGCTGCAGTCACAATGTTGGGGGTTTACTACAGGCCTCCCAACAGCCAGCGGGAGATAGAGGAGCAAATAGGTAGGCAGATTTTGAGAGCGAGTAAAAACAACAGGGTTGTTGTGATGGGAGACTTTAACTTCCCCAATATTGACTGGGTCTTACTTAGTACTGGGGGCTTGGACGGGGCAGAGTTTGCAAGGAGCATTCAGGAGGGCTTCTTAAAACAATATGTAGATAGTCCAACTAGGGAAGGGGCTGTACTGGACCTGGTATTGGGGAATGAGCCCGGCCAGGTGGTCGAAGTTTCAGTAGGGGAGCGTTTCGGGAACACTGACCACAATTCAGTAAGTTTTAAAGTGCTGGTGGACAAGGATAAGAGTGGTCCGAGGGTAAATGTGCTAAATTGGGGGAAGGCTAATTATAACAATATTAGGCGGGAACTGAAGAACATAGATTGGGGGCGGATGTTTGAGGGTAAATCAACATCTGACATGTGGGAGGCTTTCAATTGTCAGTTAAAAGGAATTCAGGACCGGCATGTTCATGTGAGGAAGAAGGATAAATATGGCAAATTTCGCGATCCTTGGATAACAAGGGATATTGTATGCCTCGTCAAAAAGAAAAAGGAGGCATTTGTCAGGGCTAGAAGGCTGGGAACAGATGAAGCCTGTGTGGAATATAAGGAAAGTAGGAAGGAACTTAAGCAAGGAGTCAGGAGGGCTAAAAGGGGTCACGAAAAGTCATTGGCAAATAGGGTTAAGGAAAATCCCAAGGCTTTGTACACGTACATAAAAAGCAAGAGGGTAGCCAGGGAAAGGATTGGCCCCCTGAAGGACAGGGGAGGGAATCTATGTGTGGAGCCAGAGGAAATGGGCAAGGCACTAAATGAATACTTTGCGTCAGTATTCACCAAAGAGAAGAAATTGGTGAGTCTGGAGAAGGGTGTGTAGATCGCCAGGGTTACATTGAGATCCAAAAAGACGAGGTTTTGGGCATCTTGAAAAATATTCAGGTGGATAAGTCCCCAGGGCCTGATGGGATCTACCCAGAATACTGAAGGAGGCAAGAGAGGAAATTGCTGAGGCTTTGACAGAAATCTTTGGCTCCTCACTGTCTTCAGGTGATGTCCCGGAGCGGGACTGGAGAATAGCCAATGTTGTTCCTTTGTTTAAGAAGGGTAGCAAGGATAATCCAGGGAACTACAGGCCGGTGAGCCTTACGTCAGTGGTAGGGAAATTACTGGAGAGAATTCTTTGAGACAGGATCTACTCCCATTTGGAAGCAAGGGGTCATATTAGCGAGCGGCAGCACGGTTTTGTGAAGGGAAGGTCGTGTCTCACTAACTTGATAGAGTTTTTCGAGGAGGTCACAAAGATGATTGAAGCAGGCCGGGCAGTGGATGTTGTCTTTATGGACTTCAGTAAGGCCTTTGAGAAGGTCCCTCATGGCAGACTGCTACAGAAGGTGAAGTCACATGGGATCAGAGGTGAGCTGGCAAGGTGGATGCAGAACTGGCTAGGTCATAGATAAAGGAGCAACACAGATGGAGAAGGTAGTCAAGAAGGCATACGGCATGTTTGCCTTCATTGGCTGGGGCGTTGAGTATAAAATTTGGCAAGTCATGTTGCAGCTGTATAGAACCTTAGTTAGGCCATACTTGGCGTATAGTGTTCAATTCTGGTCGCCACACTACCAGAAGGATGTGGAGGCTTTAGAGAGTGTGCAGAAGAGATTTACCACGATGTTGCCTGGTTTGGAGGGCATTAGCTATGAGGACAGGTTGAATAAACTTGATTTGTTCTCACTAGAATGAAGGCGGTTGAGGGGTGACCTGATGGAGGTCTACAAAATTATGAGGGGCATAGACCGAGTGGATAGTCAGAGACTTTTTCCCAGGGTAGAGGGGTCAATTACTCGGGGCATAGGTTTAAGGTGCGAGGGGCAAGGTTTAGAGGAGATGTACGTGGCAAGTGTTTTACGCAGAGGGTAGTGGGTGCCTGGAACTCGCTGCCGGAGGAGGTGGTGGAAGCAGGGACGGTAGTGACGTTTAAGGAGCATCTTGACAAATACATGAATAGGATGGGAATAGAAGGATACGGACCCCGGAAGTATAGAAGATTTTAGTTTAGGCGGGCAGCATGGTCGACGCAGGCTTGGAGGGTCGAAGGGCCTGTTCCTGTGCTGTACTTTTCTTTGTTCTCAACTGCCGAAAGAACTCTCTCCACAGATTAGGGTGAGGGTGCCAAGGGAAGGAAGGAATCTCCTTACACAAAAAGTTACGCCCCTGATAATACCTAAACAGATTTGTTCTTGGAAGCTGAAACTTAACCAACCATTCCTCAACCTGCGAGCTTCCCTTCGACAAACATGTCTGTAAACTGTTCCAACCCCTACTTCCCCAAACCAGAACGATGAATCCATGGCTGCAGGAACAATACAATGGTTACCACAAAATGGGGCTAACAACAACATGGCACCCAGTTTGAAATGCTGCTAAACAGTCTCCGTATTCTTAGAGTGGCCACAACCACTGGATTTGAAGTCCTCTTCACAGGGGAAAATGGAAGAGGAGCCGTAACGATGGCCCTCAGACCTGTGCGGCACTCCTCTCCAACACCCGCATATGGACTCCATACTCCTAAACTATCCCCATATTCACTGCCCAATAATAAAATAACAAATTGGGCAATGCTAAACCCCCCGATTGCCTTTCCCTCTGCAAGAACACCCTCTGAACCCGTGGGGGTCTTGAGCGCTCAAATAAAAGATATAATTTTATTGAATTTCACAAAGAAAGATTTGGGAAGGAAAACCAGAAAGAAAAATAGAAATCTAGGGAGAATATTACTGACTGGAACCAGCCCAACAGGGAAAGAGGGAGGTGACCCCACTCCCTCAAGTCAACCTTGACCCCATTTACCAGACTGGCAAAATTTGGTTTATGGAATGAGGCCCAGTCATGACCCAGATAACAGAAGGTGGACATGGCTAATGAAAAAGGCAACCTCCCCAGATCGGCTCCCCTTCCTGGGAAATTGACCGGAAAACATTTGCTTTTGCCGAGGTTCAATTTATATCCTGAGAAGGAGCCAAAACTCCTAAGCAACATCATTATCGTCTCTACACTAGAGAGAGGATCTGTCACATGCAACAAATCATCCAGGTATAAAGACATCCTGTGCTCCCTTCCCTCTTATGGATGACCTCAAATGCTAAGGCCAAAGGCTCAATTGCCAAGGCAAAGGGATAATGGACACTCGTGCCTCTCTTCAGCTGAAATTATTTTGAGCTCAAGGCATTTGTATGAACGCTCGCAGTGAGGGCCCGATATAGGAGATGGATCCAAGATATAAATCTAGGTCCAAAACCAAACCTACCATGGATCTCAAACAGATACCCCCACTCCACCCTATCAAACGACTTCTCAGCATCTAATGAGATAATTACATCTGGCTCGGGGGCTGGAAGAGGGGGACAGAATAACATTAAGCAATTGCCGAATATTGCTCGACAACTGTCTGCCCTTAACAAACCCTGTTTGTTCTCCTGATATAACCTCTGGAAGGCAGGGTTCCAAGCGCATTTCCAAAACCTTCACCAACAACTTTGCATCCGCGTTCAGTAACGAAATAGGGAGATCTTTCTCCCTATCTTATCTTTCGGATCCTTATTTTTCTTTAAAATCTGTTGACGCCTGCGCCAAAGTGGCTGGCAACGTCTCCTGAGGCATGGAGTCATTAAACATCTCTAGCAATAATGGGACCAACTGACCCGCAAATTTCTTATAAAATTCAATCAGGAATGCATCCGGGGCCCAGTGCCAAGTTCACCCAATACAAGATTTCACTCCAGGCAGCACCCCCCACTCCGTCCCCAGCTCCACCTCGAACTCCTCCTCCCACTTCCTCTTTAGTTCTAATGACGCCTTCCCCATTTCCAGTAGCCACCCATAGACATCCACAATCCTCCCTTCCCCCAGCTCATCAATGATAACATCCTATCCAGTAAGGTATGCCTCGGTAGCTGAGGGAACAAAGGGAGTTCTTTCGTACAAAGTCCCACACCTGCATGTATCTGAATTCACTTCTCCTCAGCAACTGGTATTTCCCCCGCAACTCCTCCAAACTTGTGAACCTTCCTTCCACGAACCGTTAATCCCTAATCCGCTCAAACTGTGCCCCCCACTCCAATTCCTATATATGGTGTCCATCCTCGCTTCCTGTCCTTCCTAAATGTCATGTACCCTTGAATATTCAGGTCCCAGCCATTGTCATCCTACAGCCATGTCTCTGTAATGGCTGCATGCTGTCCCTACCACACTGATCCTCATTTTCCTTGTTCCTACCTTGCTCTCTTGCCTCATCTGTCCTCTTTACTGCCCTAGTTATAAGACTTGCCAGAACACCCATCCCAGAATGAGTCGGGTGAAGACTATCCCAATACTACAGGAACCACTTTTCCCAATACTGGTGCCAATGCCCCATGAATCGAAACTTGTTTCTCCCACACCCAAGTAATTGAACCATGCATTTTACTCACTAATCTGATTTACCCTCCAATGCCAATTTCCCTGTGGCTCTTAGTAACCCAGAGATTATTACCTTTTTGAGATTCTGCTTTTTAGTTTAGCTCCTAGCTGCTCATACTTCCTCAACAACTTTTTTTCTAATTATACTCATGTCATTTGTACCTACATGGACCACGTGGATCCTTCCCCTCCACTGAAAGGTCCCCTCCTGCCAGAGTAGATGTCTCTAATCCGAGCACCGGGCAGGCAGTACTGCCATCTTTGCTTCAGCGAACATGGTTTTCTTCCTATACCATGGTACCATGGTCAGTTTTCTCATCCACCCTGCATCCATCACTTTAATCATGCTGCAAGGCTTTGAACCTGTTGGACAATTGCAAAGGCTGAGGGTCCCCATACCTGCTTGACTCACAGTCACACCCTCTGGCCCTTGACCACTGATCAAATCAGAAGACCCTATCCTAAGGGGTGTGACCATCTCCTGGTACTGTTGCTCGTTTTAGCCTTAGTTTAATTGCTCTTGTTCTATCACCTTTGCTCTAGAGTCGCCAGGTATCTTTCTGATACTGCCACGTGGGTCAAGTCCGAGTAATGATCAATAATCCAACACACCGCTTAGTAAGAGTTAAATCAACGCACATTTATTATATACAGTAATCAATACTTATACATTAATTCTACTTCTAAGCTACTTCCTACAACTAACAGGCCAGTACTTAACTTTGGGAATGGCCCACCAGGTCAGGGAAACGAATGGCCTTTCGTATGGGTTCTGAGCCTGCGGGATTCAAAGCTGGTACAGGTCGATAGCCAGGAGCGCCTGTCTCGTAGTGAGCGTTGAAGTAAGACTTACGATTTTAGCGATTGTTGCAGAAGGTCAGCAGAAGGGTCTCAAAGGATGGAGAGAGGAGAAGAAGGGTCGATTTGAACTTGGACTCTATTCTTATAGTCCCCAGGGGCTTCCCACCTTTCGGGGTGGACCCTGTACCTGGTTCCAAGTGATTGGGACGAAGTCCAATCACTTGGTTCGATATTCTCCAATGCTGGAGCGATTCCTTGATCGATGGGCGGTTTTGGGGTGGTCGTTCACCTCTCTTTGTGTAGGCTCCTGCTGGCGCCGAAAAGTCTGGGTTGGCTTTGTGTGTCTAATTTGTTGCACATTGTTCCCGGGGATTGCTACTTAATATTCAGATGGCTGGTGTGTTATGCTGATGGCTGCAGGTATCGATTCTGTCTGGCCTCCCCAGAGGCGAATACACAGTTTTACCTGCAGCTGCTTGTTTTTAGTCCTGTTGGCTGATTTTCCCATCAGCCTTTTCCGTTCGCCATTTTAAATCGGGGTTGGCCATTCTAAACCGGGAGTTAGCCATTTTAACTGGCTACAGTGCAAAGTATTCAGATAACTTTTCTCCCTCCCTGACACATCAGTGTTTGCAACTTGGCCTCAAGCTCAATCACTCTGAGCCAAAGTTCCGCAAGCTGCAGATACTGCCTTGGATCACCCTGGTGTCCAAGAACTCCCATTCTGCAATTAGAACACATCACTTTCCCTGCCATCTTTACTATGTGTTAATTTATTTTTAATTAATTTGTGCTTGATAAGCAGTACTACTCCAAATAACGTTTTACCATTGCTAGTAAACTTTGCTACAACTATTAAAATCTTATAATTACTCATAAATTACACTGGTTTTGGAGATAAAAACAGCAAAATACTCACCAATCCCTTTAATTTGTTTTCCTATGATGTGACACTTTGATTTCTCTCAGAAAGCGACTGCTCCTCTCTGGAGCTGCAGACTGGAGACGATTGGTTAGTCCTTCTAGGTGTTGCTAACTGCCTCTGGGTCTTTCTCCTGTACAATTGAGGAGGGGGTTTCAGAGATAGGGAGGGTTGTAGGGGCCTGGTGGGGGTTACAGAGGTAGGGAGGGTTGGAGGAGGTTACAGAAATAGGGAGGGTTGTAGGAGCTGGAGGAGGTTACAGAGATAGGGAGGGTTATAGGGGCCTGGAGGAGGTTACAGAGATAGGGAGGGCTCTAGGGCTGAAGGAGGTTACAGAGATCAGGATGGAGAGGTGAGGTTAAAGGAGGGAATAGGAAACAAGAACACAAATTTTTAAATTTCACCATGATATAAAATCTAGGTAAAGCACTGTCTTCGATGGATTGAATTTGAAGCAATCTCTTCACCAGGCGACTGAGAGAGACTCTGCTTCGAAGAATATGCTTGCAGTAGAACACAAGAACTGCGAATGCTGTGATCATTGAAACCAGAGCAAAAACCACCAGCATGACTGTTGCTTTCACATGGTAAATGGTGTCATCGGGGTGTAAGAAAAGTATCGACACAACGTAAATTAAAGCACGTCGCTTCCTGTAATTAAGATATTCAAGCCGGTCACCAACACAGTCACCCGCACACCAAAAGATTTCAGTTATTTAATAAAGAAGGTCTCAAATGAATTCTTGACCACAAAAATGATCGGCAGCAGATGTTCATGTCATCAGTCCTCCCTTTGGAATCTGACTCTCTGACTCCGCCATCTGCTGTTAATAAATGCTGGCCAAGCCAGTAATGGCCACAGCCCACGAATGAGTAGCAAAAAGTGTGCAATAAAGATCGACTTATTCCAATTGTGATGAATGTAGGATGTTTCTGTACATATTAGTGCAACAGACACACAATACAATGTTATTAAAAGTACTTAGGTTAAGGTATCCAGATTATACGTCCCATGAAACTGTGGTTAAGGGGTTAACAGCTAGGCAGGCTGCTGTGCCACTCGTGTCTGTTTTTCGTTTCACTTTCCAGCTCTGCCCTGTGCCTCTTTGTTTTTAGTTTAATTTTTGGAGTAATGCTCTGATTTCTGGGGAAAGGAGGCGTGTTTCTCAGACTGACTTCTGAAAACTTCTCTCCTAAGGACTTTGTGAAGGAAACTGTAAGCCACTGACTGTTAACTGTATTAATAAGTGGCATTTGACCTGTGTGTGTGTGAATTTTGCTTAATTTAAAGTTTAGAAGTAGATGGGAAAGAATGCTCAAAAAAAGTTTCTTTATTTTTTTTAGAACTGTTTACCAGTTAATTGAAAAGCTGTTTTTTCCTGGATGTTAATGGAGTTAATCCTGTGTTAGCTTGATTTTTTTTGTGGTGGATAAGCCTCTCCTTCCTGGGCGGGGTACACAACAATAGTTATTTCGGATAAAGCTCCATATTTTGTGGATTTGGTATTGGGGCCAGGCCCTATTCAGCACTCCCTGTGGAGGCTTGATACAATGTTGTTGGCAGACAAGAGATTTTATGAGAGGTATCCTCTGCCATTGGGGAGTACATTGATTTTAACACGATTGAGACTATCTTGCCTTCCAAGTTGTGGGAGGCTGTGAAGGCGGTCATTGGGAGTGAGTGGGTGGGGGAGGGGGTGGGGATGAATAATCTCCTATAAGGCACATAAAGAGAAGAGTGAAAGGGTGGAGAAGCAGAGGTTGGTGGATTCCATGCTTGTGATGGACCGCCAGTACTGGTTTGCCCCGCCAACGAAGTTGTTGCTGAGCAGGAAGAAATTACAGATGGGGTTTGGGCTGCTCTTGATGGGTAAGAGTCCTAATTGTCACCAATGGCAGGGCAATCTCCATCTCATTAATGAGATGGAAGCCCTATCTAATGGTCTCTCGGGAGCTCCCCAGCGAGAGGTCACGCAGGCACCATTTAGCACTCCTATTTGAAGATGGGAAGATAGCACAATGGCTGTTGAGGGGATCAGAGGAAGTGAGTAGCCATTTCTGTTTCGGACATGCAACCCAGGGACACTGGAGCTGCCGCCCTAGTCCTCGGAGGGAGCGGGGCGGGGGGGGGGGGGGGGGGGTGGTTGCTGGTCGGCGGCAGTACACCATTGCTTGGGGGTCGCCCATGAGCTGGAGAGTTGCAGGGCCCAGCGCCATCGGTCCTACAGGCCATCCCCCAACTTGTGTATACCCATAATGGGCAACTACAGATGCTGTCTGTCTGCCCCACCAAACGCTTCCAAGACAAAGCCATGCTCTTGGTTCTATGCTGAAGTTTACTTTAACTCCCTTTGACTGTGAGCAGCCTCTAGCTTCGCAGCTGAAGGCTACTGCAAATGCGGAATTGGCCTTGTTAATTGTGAGAACACTTCAAAGCTGCAGGATGTGTTTGCTGTTTGCTACTGCTGGTGGCTAAAGATGCCTGTAGGCTGCTGTTGCTGCTCTTCTGTATACTTGCTGCTACTTTGCTGTTTGCCTGCTGTTTCTTCCCCTTGGGCTTGCCAGCTGCTTTCGGATGAAAGGAAGGAAGAAAGAAGTCAGCTGCAAATCTCAAAAAGACACAACTCGACCCATCCCTAACCCTCCCCCAGCTCATGATACCGGACAAAGTCATTCGCCTCTATGGCGTCTGAAAATACTGCTCCTTCCCCTGGAATGTCATCCACAACTTTGTGCAGGGAACAGCACTCCAATCTGAACTTTGAAACCTGCCCACCTCTTGGCCAGTTCAGCCCCAATGTCCTGGTATATCCGGACCCGGTTCCCCTTGCAGCTACAGTCCTGAGTCACCTTGGCCAACCTCGGGATCTTCTTATCCTGAAATTTGTGCATTTGCAATAACGCAGCCCGACAGCTCCCCTACCCTTGGCTTCTGTCTCCAGGACCGGTGGCCTAATCCACTTCAGGACTATCTCGAAGACCTTCTTGTCTACCAGCTTCCCAAACATCTTTGACATGTAGCTGCTGGCACCCGTTCCTTCAGCTCCCTCTGGCATCCCCGCAAAAAGCATGTTCTGCCGCTTTGACCGATTTTCCTGGTCATCAACCCTCGCCAGAAGCACCTTGCACATCTCCCACATCATCGCCATCTCAACCACAAAACAATACGGTCGCTATGATCCGATTATGTCCTTTCCATCTCCCTTGATCATCATCCCATGTGCCTCCAGCCACTTCTCCACACTGTCCAGAGACCCACGAAGAGGTGCCACAGCACCCTCAACTGCCACCAACCAGTCCATCTGCATCTTTTTGCGCTGTAACCTAAATTGCCCCTTGAAGCTCATTAGCTGCTCCATCTGCAAATTGTTTGTTGATGATGACGAACCATCCCCCTCCACCATCTTTCCCACTGCTGCTGCGCCGCAGGCGTCTTCCAACTCCAGGGCAAGGGCTCTTACTGACTTTAATTGGGTCTGTTAGCCCGTCGTCATCCCACACCAGGGGAGAATTCACCACCCTCCTCTCTCACGATTTGTCACCAAAAATCACCTGCCAAAAGGGCAGAAAATTACAATCATAAACTTTGAGCCGGATCAAGCCCATTCGATTGGATTTGATTGGATTTTGTTTATTGTCATGTGTACCGAGGTACAGTGATAAGTATTTTTCTGTGAGCAGCTCAACAGATCATTAAGTACATGAAAAGAAAAGGAAATTAAAGAAAATACATAATAGGGCAACACAAGGTACACAGTGCAACTACATAACATCGGCATCGGGTGAAGCATACAAGGGTGTAGTGTTAATGAGGACAATCCATAAGAGGGTTGTTTAGGAGTCTGGTAACAGTGGGGAAGAAGCTGTTTTTAAGTCCGTGCGTGTTCTCAGACTTTTGTATCTCCTGCCTGATGGAAGAAGTTGGAAGAGTGAGTAAGCCGTGTGGGAGGGGTCTTTGATTATGCTTTCCGCAGGCAGCGGGAGGTGTAGATGGAATCAATGGATGGGAGGCAGGTTTGTGTGATGGACTGGGCTGTGTTCACAACTCTCTGAAGTTTCTTGCGGTCTTAGGCCGAGCATTTGCCATACCAGGCTGTGATGCAGTCAGATAGGATGCTTTCTATGGTGCATTGGTAAAAGTTGGTAAGAGTTAATTTAGATATGCCGAATTTCCATAGTTTCCTGAGGAAGTAAAGTCGCTGTCCAGCTTCCTTGGTGGTAACGTCGACGTGGGTGGACCAGGACAGATTTTTGGAGATGTGTACCCCGAGGGATTTGAAACTGCTAACCATCAGGATTCTCTGCCATTGCTGGGATACCCCAGGTCCAGGGGGTAATTGATGGCATGCAAGTCACCTTGCGCACACTGGGATGTCAGGTAGTGCACTTCATTAACAGGAAAGGGTTCCACTACCTGAATGTTCAACTCATGTGCGACCACCAACTCAGGATCATGCACGTGTGTGCTGCTATATCCTGGGACACTTGAGATCCCCAGTGTCTTCGAGGACCACCCAAGAATGACAGGTTGGCTCTTGGGGGATAAGGGGTACCTGCTGAGATCCTGGCCGGTGGCACCAGTAGGGAGCCTGGAGACAGAGACCTGGTGTAACGAGGCCCACGTTGCCACCTGTGCTGTAATTGAGCGTTGCATCAGACTGCTCAAAAAGCAGTTCCAATGCCTGTAACGCTCTGGTGGTGTACTGCAGTACATCCCCAAGAGGGTGGCTCGCTTTGTATTGGTCTGCTGTGCCCTGCACAACCTGGCACAGCAGGCCAACATGTTGGAGGAGGAGGGACATGTAAGGCTGGAGGATGAGCCGAGGAAGACCCGATGGAAGTTAGGCAGTGGCGGTAAGGATCCAGCGTGTCCAGGAGACCCTCATCCGCACCTGCTTCTCATAGGATGGGGCTTTGTCTGTCATCTCACCCTCCTCCCTCCTCACCCCTTTCACGCCCCCTCCCTGATTACCTTGTTCCACCCCCCCAGCGCCTGTGTGACATCACTCCGAGGTGTTGGGTCTGTGTTGGCACTGTCAGCGGGTCATAATACAGGCAGTAGAGTGATGATAACCCACTGAGGTAGCTTTGGTGCTCCTCAGTTTAGCCATAATCTGACTCCTGTCTTTCTGATGACAGTGCGCTCACACCCATCAGCTGCACATGGTATGCATTGGAGACTCCTGATCTGGAAGCATGTGCCTGGGGAGCAGTGGGTGGGAAGAGCAGAGGGCAACAGGGGATGGGAGTGCAGGCCGGCCCACTGTGAAGAATAACCTGGCAGAGACTTTGCATGTATCAGGTGTAACATGTTTTAATTGCGAACATTCGAAAACCCTCATTGTCCGTGGCTACAGATGATGCCCACTCAGTGATCCTCAATCTTCTTACGCTTCTGTGCTCTGCTGCTACGTCTAGGTGTATCCCCAGGAGGTGGGGACAGTCTGCTGCTTATCGTGCCCTGTGGCCTTTGATGCTCCTGGTGGCCATTCTCTGGAGGGACTGGAGCCGGAGGGGCTGACTTACCAGTGTCACGGACACCGCCATGCCACCATGTCCTCCCCGCTGACCTTGAGACCCGCCTGTGTGAGGAAGAGGAGATTCATGTGAGGTGAAAGCTGCTGTCATCTCCCTGCCTGATGGCACTTGATTGGCCTCCAGCACATCCTCTTCATGGATAGTGTCCATCGGGACTCCCACAGGGCCAACTCCATCTTCATTTGCTGGGCTCAACTTGATTCAGTTCAAGCTGGTGCATAGGGCACATCTGACCAGGATGCAGATGAGTGGTTTTTTTCCGGGAGTGGTGGATAAGTGCGAGTGTTGTTCTCGAGGGCCAGTGAATCATGTGCACATGTTCTGGCCATGTCCTACACTTGTACGCTTTTGGGGCTCCTTCTTCAATACCATGTCAGAGATTTTTGGGATTGAGCTGGAGCCTTGCCCGCTGGTGGCCATTTTTGGGGTCTCTGACTCGCCGGAGCTGCAGACAGGGGCGAAGGTGGATGCTCTTGCCTTTGCCCTGTTAATAGCCCGAAGGCGAGTTCTGCTTGGTGGAGGGCTCCAGTTCCGGCAAGTTCTTCATCCTGGTTGAGTGACCTTATGGAATTTCTGAACTTGGAGAAGATCAAGTAGTTCATGAGGTCAACAGAAGGGTTCTACTTGGGGTGGCAGCCTTTCATTTCCTATTTCAGCGTGTTGGTCACCATCAGATGTTATGGGAGTGGGGAGGGCATTCTGGTTCCGATTTGTTTTCATTTTGGGGACGGGGGGGGGGGGGGGGGGGGGGGGTGGAGGATAAGTTTGGAATTGTATTTGTTTTGTGTTTGGTTTTAGTGAGCTAATGAAAAATGTTCTCATAAAAGTATTTAAAAAAACCATTCTCAAACCTGCTTTGCAAAGGCCCATTCTAGAAAGAGGTGGGCGAGTGTGGAGATGGTGACACTAGGCCTGCAGGGACGATCTGACAGGCTGGGCCCTTCTCACCACCAGCCAAGCTATGACCTAGTACTTGTTTGAAAGTCCTGGCGATGAAGCATTCTACCAAATTGCTTTGATAAAATGCTCAGGGAACCATCCATCAAGGTCTGCCATCTACATTTCCCACAGGGCTTGAGGCCGTTACATACAACTCAATAGCTGATGGACTTGTGGTTTTTCTTCACAAACATTAGAGGTACAGGTAGTACAGCACATTATGATGGAATGCTCTATTCAGTATTCAGTTGTAATGTGGTTAGGCCCAACCTTCGCAATACTGGAGACAAATGGAACCACGGCATGTAATGATACTTGATGTTTTTGTAGCAAGGCTCTGTGCACCGCTTGATGCAGTCACAGACGGAAGTAATCATTAGGATGTTTTTCTTCTCTTTATTTAGAGGTTTCTACGTATCACTGTGGACATGATCCATTCTCAATCCCCAAGTACGGAATTGGAACGACGTAGATTTTATTAAGAAGGTATTGACGGCCACCCCCGCCCTTGACTCTCATCATGGGGGGAGACTTCAACTGTGTATTGGACCAGAGAATGGACAGGTCAAGTTGCAAGTCCTTTGTAACTTCGGGGATGGTTCCTTGAGGCCACATACGATGAAATGCTGCCTTGAAGTAACCACAATGCAGCACTGCAAATGAAAATAATTGTAATAAAGTTAAATAATTAAAGATTATTTTTCATCGGCCTTTGACTGGATGGATATGATCCTGCTTTTTTAGCTGTCGGGTAGAAATGTTTGTATTCTTAAATTGCAGTATTGCTCTTGGTTCTTCATAAGATATATACAACGTCAGGTTTTATTTGGTGAGACGTTTTAGTGGGTGAACCTGAAAATTAATTTTGCTTTGGGCAAAAATGAAATAAGTTCTTGCAGTGAGTATGGTTGGTGAAACTAGAGATTGTTTGAAAAAATCAATAGCATTTTCTCAGTCAAGATGCAATTTCAATAGAAGTATACATTTTGAATTCTGAAAAGATAACATCCTAGAGAAAAAAAGTGTCCAGATATATGAAACCATTAATCTATGTCGCAATCAAATAGCCAATTAAAATTTTGCTGCATATGCAACGCTGACTACTATAACTTTGTCCAACTGTTTCATGGAGTGGAACTTTGTTCTCACTTCTCTGAATCAATAATGTCCTATTCCCTACCCCCACTATCTCTGTTACATTGCAGAGTGTGGGATATTTTCAATTTCTTTACTTCTCTGTTGTTGTAACTATTTCCTTAATTGCAACAGCCAGTGGAGAAGTCAGAGCGGTACATGCTTTCCCAACTAAGTTTGTGGAGGATCCTGATTTCAGTTAATTGGTAATATGCAGGTGACTTAAGGTTGATGGTGAGCAGGAGAAGGGAAGGGAGTCGGTGCAAAGTGCCATTTAGTGGTGATTCTGAGATGGTGGGAGAATCCAAAGGAATTGGATGTGAGCTAAAATTTTCATGTGTACGACACCCATCTCTACTTGACCATTAATTATCACCATTTTCACTTGCCACCTCTACTACTGTTATATTCAGACTGTTTATCGAACATCCAGTATTGGATGATCAGAACTTTCCTCTAATTAACTATTGGGCCATTGCTTTTGGTCCACGCCTTATACTCTCTGTTCTCTAGCTACCAACTCCATTTTTCTCCCTGGCAATCACCTGATTAAACCAGACCATTTGCAACATTGGTGTCATATTTGATTCTGAGATGCGACCCCACCGCTTATTTGCACTACCGCTAAGCCCCTATTTCCACTTCCATAACTCTGTCCTTTCCTCAGCTTATCTTGAGCTGATGCCCTCATTCAAAGCTTTCCCCTGCAAGTATTTTTCCACTCATATGATCACATATGTAAGTCTCAAGATATAAAATTGGCAGTTTATTTGCTTGCTCTCAGCCCCATTATGGATTACATACTGGCATTTGGGCATGATTGTATCCTTTGCACATTGAGGTTATTCTAATTTTTGGCCCCCTTTTATTTCTTAAATTATCAACAATATCACATCTTATATAAAAGCATTAAAAAAACTGGATATTAGAAATGTGGAAATACTCAGCAGGTCAGGCAGCATTTGTGGAAAGAGGAACACTTGAGGTTGATCAGCCTTAATCAGAGTTCTGAAATGTTTGTCATCAACCTGAAACATTTACTCTGTTTCTCTCTCCATACGTACTGCCTGACCTGCTGAATATTTCCAGAATTTTCTGTTTTTATTTCACATCCATATGTCTATGAAGCCCTATCTGTCCCAAAGTAGTCCTATGTAGTTGATATTGGCATTGAAAGATAAATTGTAACCATCATAGAAGCCCTACAGTGCAGAAGGAGGCCATTCGGCCCATCGAGTCTACGCCAACCCTCTGAAAGAGCACTCTACCTAGGCCCACTCCCCATCCTATCCCCATAACTCCACCTAATCTGCACATCTTTGGACACTTAAGGGGCAATTTAGCATGGCCAATCCACCTAACGTGCACATCTTTGGATTGCGGGAGCAAACCAGAGCACCCAAGGGAAACCCACGCAGACCAGAGAGAATGTGCAAACTCCATACAGACAATCATCCAAGGCCAGACTTGAACCCGGTCCCTGGTGATGTGAGGCAGCAACGCTAACCACCGTGCCACCCATGGCCCGGATCTTTTCATTATGTGAAACTTGTGCATTTTCTACGAGGTATCCTTGTCTGAGACCCCCTTTGGGTCTCCAATCTCCTTCTGTGCTCATTACTGTATAAGACTTGACTCTTCTGTGATGCCAAAAATATGTTGAGAGTAAAAATGATAGGCTCAAAAGGGGTGATAATGAATTGACAACCTGTTTTACCTTCTAACTGATTTTCTTATGCTTTTATTGCTGTTATTTTTCCAAAGCTTTTGCACGGTATCTCTTTTGGGTAGACTCTGAAATTGAAAGTAGTATTTTATGTTCTAGCTATTAACATTTTCAATGTCCACCTAACAAGAGGTAAAATTGGTTGTGTGAAACTAGTGTGCTATTGCATTTTCAATGAATGAAGTATGCCACAGCATTTTTAAACCAGGGGAAAGTGCATCATAATATTGGTTCTCGGAGCGACAGGCCATTAAATGGAAATGAAGTATGAAGGGTGTGTTCATTTTAAATCGTAGCTTTGTGAATTTATTGTAATGTTTGATTTGCTTGGTTTACTTGTAATATATATTGATTTCTACCTGAATCACATTGGCATCATTGAAGTTGTATCGGTGGGTAATTTTCATGAAATGGATCATGAATGGTTTACTGAAAGTAACAAAGCAGCTCTCGTGATGGAAACAAAGGTAGATGACCAAAATCTATTTTGGGGAATTACGTTTAGTGACAGATACTTCATGCATGTTAATTTAAACCTTAGCTGTAGGAAACAGTTCTAATACAGATTTCAAGTACGGTTTTAGGATAACAGCATTTGCTTCTCACAGTTTAATGTGTTATCCGCTCTGTTCAATCATAGAATCCCTACAGTGCAGGAGGCCATTCGGCCCATTGAGTCTGCACCGAACCTCCGAAAGAACACGCCATCATGTCCACCTCCCCCTATTCACCCTGGCCTATCCCTATAACCCCGTAACTTAACATCCCTGGACATTAAGAGGGAATTTGGCATGGCCAATTCACCTAACCCGCATATCTTTGGACTGTGGGAGAAAACCAGAGCACACGGATGAAATCCACACATACACAGGGTGCAATATTTTCCCTCTTTTTATATTCTTTTCAACTGAAGCAGTCAATTTCAAACTCAGGGTCATGACCCGCAGATGGGTCGTGGGCAGGTGTCGGGAGGGTCGCGGAGTGATCAGTCGCGGCGTTCCCGATCGCAGGAAGAAGTGCCCAACGGCTGAGACTGGTTTTTAAAAACGGTGTCCACGACTGGCTTGCAAGAATGCCGGCCGTCCCATGCCTGGGTGCTCCCTCAGCCGGATCTAGCAGCGTGCAGGCCCGGAGCCAGGCGGGGCTGACCGCCTCCTGCTGACATCAGCCTGCTGTCCCAGTACCGCCTCCACCTGATGGGCGGAACGGTAGCACAGTGGTTAGCACTGCTGCTTCATAGTGCCAGGAACCTGGGTTCGGTTCCCGACTTGGGTCACTGTGTGTGGAGTCTGCAAGTTCTCCCCATGGGTTACCTCTGTGTGCTCCAGTTTCATCCCACAAGTCCCAAAAGAATGCTTGTTAGGTGAAATGGATATTCTGAATTCTCCCTTGGTTCTTGAACAGGTGGCGTAGTGTGACACTAGGGGATTTTCGCAGTAACCTCATTGCAGTGTTAATGTAAGCCCTACTTGTGACAGTAATAGAGATTAGTATAATTATTATGATGTCAGCGCTTTGTCCCAGGATCAATTTTTTAAAAAAACAGTGGCGTCTTCCCGCCAGAAGCGGCGGCAGAGAGCAGGTCATGCACCTGTACACTGATTTCACGTAGTCGACCCAAAATTACAGAGGAGAGACTCCTCCACTTTGTAGCTGCCGGAAAGGAAGGAACAGGACTGTATGAAGAACTGAAGAAGGAACATTTTGTAATAAAGAAAGAGAAGGTCAGAGACACAAACAGTCAGTATCTCACAATTTAATCTGCTGGAGAGAACTTCACAGCAGAACTCACGGCAATACAAAACAGTGCTGGTGTGAGCTGTATCCAGAACTCCAGGGCTTCTGGTGAACAAACAATTAAGAAGAAACTGAAATTGGGAACAAAGCAGTATGACGATGATTTCTTGAGGTATGCATTGTAAATTTTGCCAATGCAAATCAGGATGCAAACTCTCTGTGTTATATGCAGGGACGTACTGGCAAATGGAAGTTTAAGGCATTTGAAGACGAAGCATGACGAGTTTGAGGACAAACATCTTGATTTTTTTCCAAAGGTTGCAGAGAGAACTTAAATCATCAGCTGAAGTCCTTAACAGAAAAGTAACATTAAATGACAAAGCAATTGAGATTGTGAGGACCAAGCAGGCTCACCTGTCACATTAAAGCGATAATGGTGTGACACGAAGGTCGGCCGGTGTGGATCATGAAAGTCGGCTGGTCTGGGTTGCGGAGGTCCATATGGGTCCCGAAGGTCGGCCGGTTGGTAAAAGTGGGTCCCAGGAAAAAAGGTTTCGCATCGTCAAAACTGAAGTGCTGCAAATGCAAGCATGGGAAGTTTTTAAATTCACTTAATGGAAATTGTCACTTACACTGATTAAAAATAATAAAAAGGGAGAGTAAAATACAAATTTAAAAATTACCATGTGCATGGACTGTAAGTAACTAAAATCGAATGGCGGGCCTATGATTTGCTCTCAGTCATCTAGTTTTATAAATTGCACACAAAACAATAATGTTGCAATACTTGGTAGTCCTAACCCAATGCTAAATTTTGTCAAAATAAAACAAAAAGCCAATCGCTGCACAAGAAAATTGCTTACAAATCACACAGGAAATCAAATCTTTAACACTTGCGTTGTTCAGTTTGCAGATGTAAGGGAAAATGTTTCACCACCATGAAACCTAAAATTTCAGTGAAATGATTCAGCTTCAGACAGAGCAAAATCTGATTATATATAATTTATCAAGCTATTCCTTTGATGAATCTTAACACCGTGGAGCACAGCAGGGATTAGAAATATTATGAGAAAGTAATTTATATCTGTACGATGCTTCTCCTATTGCTTTAGCAGGAGCAATGCTCAATGAGTTATGCATGAAGCCCAGAAATCTAACTGGTGTAGCAACATCTCAAAAGGACAATGTTATGTACAAACTTTAAACACAACTAAAAATGACCTGGAGAGGAAACTTTCAGCACAACAAAAAATGGTCCGGAGAGGAGTAATCATGTATGTTCAGTCAAACGACTCAATTGGACGCTACCTGCACGAGCAAAATATATTTTAAAGACTTTTTTCATGCAGCATCCTTCCCTTGTATATGTATGTTCTATCTTGACAAACATGAATATCACATGTGCTCAGGAACCTATTATATGACCATCTTTTATTACATGAGAATTCGCTTCATAATTATTTTTTTGTGGAATATGAGCACGAAGGACTAAATAACATAATTTGGTAATTGAAGGAGATAGTTAATAAAACCAATCAACAAGTGTTTTCTAATTGCACTAAACACACCACAACAGACATTTAATTATACAAATCCACCACTGGAAAATTATATCATATATTAATAGAACTCATTTTAATATAAAAGCTTGAAAATTGATCGCTTGTGATAGCATAAACATATATTTGTGTTTGTGATAAAATAGGGAGGATTCAAATAGAGTTTTGAAATAATTAGATTTAAAATGCGAGCTGACTTTCCTTACAATACTTCAAAATGTAAATCAGGAGCTGAGTTGACCGATTATCTGATGTGAAAACAATACCTGCTACAGAGGCTTAAATTGAATTGTACTGGTCAAAGCATTAACAGGTGCTTGGAATCGAATGATGCAAGAAACTGCCCGTTAACTTTCTATTCAATAATATGCATAATTTGTCTCTAAGCATGAGTGATTGACAACTAGAACTCTTGAGGCCTTTGGATTGAATAAGTCCAAGGTGACCATAAGTCAGGTGATCCTCAGGCGCCCATCGTTTTGTGTTCAGTTTTTGAAAATACAAACATTCACCTGAAGTTCAAAATTTAACTAAGACATGACACACCTCCATTGCACGGAGAAAACATTGAATCTTGATGACAATTGTTCACAAGGCTTCCTTACGAGGCAAAAGAATAATGTACATAATCACTTCTTCATGCACAGTCAGATTTTCACACACAATAATCTGGCATTGCCACAGTTTCTGTTGCATTCACGTTTCTTAAAATCTCCTTGCAGTTAAGTGTTGTCTGGCGACTGTTTATTAATATTGGTACCCAAGGAACAGACACATCATTCTCAGTGTTTCACAAGGCTGGAGTCTGTTTTGAAGTTTGTAGTATGTAATTTACTCTGATTGTTTTATTGGGTTGCCTGTAAGGTCCTTGACTCTTTCATGGCTGCTTCCACAACCAAGGTGTCTGATAATTCTGGTTCTGGTTCATTGATTATTATTATTCCTAAATTGATGGAATGGTATGTATTGATTTGAACCCCTATGAGGTGTCTGGGTTCACTTCTGGCACCTTTATTATCACTGTGAGGTTCAGAGGTTAAGTTTTGAACTTGATCCTGTGATGGTGTTGTGGATAATTCTATGTTAGCTGCACTTGTACTTCCACGCGGCTTTTACAGATGTAGTTTGTCTGAAGACAGATTGACTTCGCCTTTTCTATTTTCCTTGGGTGGGTTGGTCCCTAATCTGTCCTTTTGGACACTACTTACACAGTTGGCTGGTGGATGACCAGCTTTGATTCTACAGCCCTGTGGCACTTTGACTGGGTGAGGCATCTCCCTCACTGTCGAACTGCTGGTTTTTGAAAATTTTCTTACCTATTTAATCCTGAAAGAAAGCATCTGCTAACCAGACTTCTGTTTCAGCCCCTTTATTATGCTTTAAATCCCATGGACCCTGCCTTGGCCACTTTCAATGCATTGGCCAGGGTTTGAGTCTTTTTAGCTTTTATTGGTTCTGTCTTGACTCTTTACTTCAGTTGGTCATCTGCAGGCCTCCGGAAAGTCCTCTGGATTTTCCTCTAATTCCCTAATCCTTATGGGCTCCATCGCCCCCTGTGGGATGTTAGGGACTTCTTCAGCTCTCTGCAGGTGAACAGACTTTAACTGGTTCATTTCTGTTTTTCCAGTGTCCGTAGACTGTGTTTGACAGTCGGGACACAGTGGGCACAATTTTCCCAAATATCGACTGTCATTTTGGGTGCCAGCCCGATTGCGATCTTTTTGTACATATTGCAATAAACGAAACCCCATGTGAATCATGCTGAATTGGAGTCCCCAGGCATCGAATTTGCCTGAACTGGGGCTCAGCTGTGCATTGTTACCAAGGTTGAGCTGCATTTAAACGGTCCCTCTGCACTCACACTCTCAGTCAACCAAAAGGATGGCAGCAAGAAGACGAGCTTCATGTTTCCTGGAGACAGGTCTCAACAGGCTGTTGGATGCAGTTGAGGAGAGGCGGGCCACTCTTTATCCCTGAGTGGGTAAAACACCCAGAGCTAGCCAGACTAATCCTGCCTGGGGTGCAGTGGAAGCTGCAGTCAGTGCCAGCAGCCTAACAAGGAGGACCAGTGTCGAATGTCAGAAAAGAATGATGTATCTCATACGAGCTGCAAGGGTGAGTGACCACCTTTCTCCTCCTGGCATCAGTCCCACCTGTCAAGCCCTGGAATGTCACCATTATTCCACTCCTCACCACTTCTCAGTCCCCCCAGCATATTCCTCATAGCACCTTCCTGTTTTGGCGCGGTGCCCACTTATGCTGTAGACCCCAAACCCGGCAGGCGTCCAACTCACAAGTCTTCTTTGTGTCCATGTGGGAGAAGGTAGCCCATAATAAAAGAGAGGAAGAAGATGGGCAGGAGAATGCCCAAGTTGAAAGTCCTCACCCCCCATATGAGAAAAGAGCACTGGAGATTGCGAGGGAGGGCATGGAGCGAGCCGTGATGGACAGAGAGTTTGGCCTGCATCAGAGAAGTGAGGATCCACTGCACCTTTGTCTAGATGACCAGTGTCAATTGACTTGTCTATTTCCCAGCCCCTGTACCTCCCATTTTCTGAACCCATGTCCGTTGTCTTGCAGGACCATTATCCGATGGCTTTAAGCCATCTGGAGTCGCTGCTCCCCCTGCAAACCAAGAGAGCACCTTGGAGTGTTCCGAGGAGGACACTGATCAGTTATCACAGGCATCAGCCACACCAGGCACCAGCCCAGCGACATGCACCTTGGGAGCTATATTAGTGGACAAGCTCCTGGCTCACTGTCTGGTGAGCACCACACAGCTGCTGATGCACATCACGTGGAGATGGGAACTTACAATGGAACGGGCAATCAGAGGACTGCAGGACCACAGGAAACAGCTGGCTCCCAGCCAGATGCCGAGCCTCTGAAAAGGTTCTCCTTCGTTACTGTAATCCATCTGAATTCCTGATCTATCTGTGCCTGCAACCCTTGCTCAGGGCTTTTGAATTGGAATGTATACTTTTCCCATCTCTCATGCAATTCCATTTGTTCCCTTGCCTGCAACTTTAACTCTAGCCTCTGTTCGTTTCGGCAGACTTGATCCAAGTTAACCTGGTCTGTATCAGGTTCTGTATGTTCTACCTGTTTCGAATCTGGAGTGAGGGCTTTTAAAAGTGCTAGTTGTGACCCGTGGGTAGTTCGCGGTGTGTCTCAGTAGGGCCGTGGAGCATAACGCCATTCCAAAGGTTGTCCCAATCATGGGAGAAATGCCCAGCGGCTGCTATTGGCTTTTAAGTTGAGAATGGCAGCCACCACCTTTTAAATTAAAATAAATGAGACTGTGTGAAGTCTTTCAGCCTGAAGCAGTAGCAGTGAGAAGGCCAGCGCCCTGCATGTACACTTGATGATGACAAGTGCCCTGTATGTGCTTTTGGCGCCAAATCACAGAGGAGAGTTGCTTCAATGTTCTAGCTGCTGGCAAGCAAGGTAAGAGGATTGTGAAGATGGATCATTTTCTTACAAGTAAGAGATGGTTAGAGACACAAATAGGTAGTGTACCTATTGGACAGGATCTAACAACAGAATCTGCTGGAGAGAGCTGCGCAGCAGAGTCCAGGGCAAGTCAGAGCAATGCTAGTGTTAGCTCTGTACAGAACTCCAGGGCATCTGGTTAACAGCCTACAAAGAAGAACCGTAACTCGACAGCAAAGCAGTATAAAGACAATTTCTTGAGGTACAAGTTTGACAATTATGCCAATGCAAATAAGGATGCAAGGCCCATGTATGTTATATGCAGGAAAGTACTGGCAAATGAGAGGAGAAGTTTCAGATTTTGAAAGAGAAGTGGTGGGTGAAAAATCCCTTTTGCGGTTGGGACCCCAGAGTCAGTTATTAACTTACATTTGACTCCAAGTTAAAAGACAACATTGCTGTACCTAACCTGTGATACAAAATTAAAAACACGCTGAAAGCCCATGAGGCTGTCACCATTCGGAGTAGCATCTATCCAGTGCTGAGTAAAACATGGGCGATGTTGGATTTTCCGTTTTCACAGATTTTTTTTTTTAAATTTAGAGTGTGTTATGGGCCAGGGTTTAGAGAACCCCAAAGTGTATCATGGAGTTCACCTGACCCACAACTTTTAATAGATTGTGGTATGGGGAGCACACGGCCCACTCTACAGGTGTGGTACAGCAGAAATGGAAAAGTATTTTTTAAAGCAAAACAATGTTTATTCTATGAACTCAAGTTAACCTTTTTAAAACATACAGTGAACATCTTAGCAACCATCAATTCAAATACAACCCCCAAAGAATACACTAAGTAATCCTTAATAACTTCCCAAACAATATCCAGAAGACAAAAGAAACACCTTTTAACAGAAGCACATTAGGTTTACATTCACCACTGAGAACATTTATAATTCTGAATTCACCAAATGATCAAGAGATAGTCTTTTCATTGCAGAGAGATCAACAGTACACCTGCTCTGTCTGGCTTCAGCTCCAACACTGAAAATGAAACTAAAACACACCCTGCAGCAAACAGCCTAAAGTAAAAGTAAAAAGCTGACAGACAGCCCAGCTCCACCCACTCTCTGACATCACTGCAGTAGTAAACACCCATTCCTTAAAGGTGCTCTCACATGACAAGTGCCCAATTAATTTTTTCCAATTAAGGGGCAATTTAGCGTGGCCAATCCACCTACCCTGCACATTTTTGGGTTGTGGGGGCGAAACCCATGCAAACAAGGGGAGAATGTGCAAACTCCACAGACAGTGACCCAGAGCCAGGATTGAACTTGGGACCTCGGCGCTGTGAGGCAGCAGTGCTAACCACTGCACCGCCATGCTGCCCCTGTTTTCACAGAGATGAAGACGGCATAAAGGAACTGGCTGCCCTCTCCTCCTTTTGAACCTGATTCAAGTGAGATTGTGAGGTGAATGATGCGTAGCTGATGGTCACATATTGGCACGTTCATCGAGTGGTACCCCTTTCGGTTGGTGTAGCGCGGCCTGTTATCAGCAGGTGCTCGTAGGGTGACATGCATCCCGTCGATCACCCCCCCCCCGAACCCGAGGCATCCTGGCGATGGTGGCGAACCCCGCTGCCTGGGCAGTGTGGTGGGCTTGGTCCACATTGAAATGGATGTATTGAGCCGCCTGGCATAGAGGGCTTCCTTGACGGCATGGATCCACCTCTACACCGAGGTCTGTGAGATCCCGGACAGGTCCCCTCTTGGCCTGGAAGGAGCGCGTCACGTAAGCGTTCATGGCAATCGTCACCTTGACGGCCACCGAGAGCAGATGTCCTCCCCTATATCCCCATGGTGCCAGGTGTGCCATCATCTGGCAGCTATGTCGATTGTCTCTCTGCTCAGTCAGAGTCTTCGACATGCCCGGTCTGGCATGACAGGCGGTGCCGGTACACACGTACCTCATGCGACGCTTCCTTGGCACCTCCACCTCCTCCTAGGCCTGTTGGGCGGCTCGCTTTCCATCCTGGGCGGCTGCCACCTGTTCCTCTGCGGCACGCTCCGCTGCTGCAAGTTCTGCTGCTGCAACTTTCTCGTAGAGCAGCTCCAGCTCGTACACCCCCCAGGGCTGCAGCGACTAGCAGGAAGACCACAATTGCTGGTTGGATTCCAGTATCCATATCTGCAAGGGGTGAAAGACCGACATGTTAGCATGGTGCGTACTCCCGTGCTCAACCAGGTCCACAAGGCTACATGGTGACCCCGGTTGGTACCGCAGGCTCTGCCTTGGCTTTGTTGAATGCAGCCCTCTTCTTCGTCTACTCTGCTACCACGTCTTGGTAAAACTTGATGACATCGCCTCCCCATTTGAAGTCTTGATTCTCCCTCACCCATCTCAGAACCCGCTCTTTGAAGCTATGTAACTTCACTATTACCGCACACGGTGGATCCTCAGGACGAGGCCTCTGCTGGAGTGTACGGTAGGCTCGGTCCAACATAAGGGAACGTGAATTGCCCTCCCCCACCATCTTCCTGAACATCTCTGCTAAGCACTCCGTGAGCATTGGGCCTTCCATCCCCTCTGGCAGTCCCACATTTCAAACCTTTTGCCTCCTGGACCATTTCTCTTGGTCTTCAGTGATTTATTCACTTTGGCCACCAGAGACATCGCCGGTTCCAGTGAGGCAATCCTGAAAGGGCCACTTCCATTTCTTTTATCGTGGCTCCATGGGCTTTCATGGGCTCGTTAGTCTTCTGCAGAGCCACTCGGATGGGGCCATGGCCGCCTCCATCGATTTCCGGAGGTCCTCCGACACAACCCGCCAGTGTTTATCAAATTCTTTCCTCAAGGTACTCGAAAGCACCTTGGCCGTTCGAGGAGTGGCCGGAGCCCCACAGGCTGCCTCTGCCATTTTTTCTGCTGACTAGCTCTGAGAGCCCTCCAATTCCGTCGTCGAATTTCTACTGTCTGCCTTTTTCCCCCCTGAAATTTATGGGCATTTCACCTCTATAGGATCCTTAACCCATTAAATATGTGGATTTTCAAAAGAAATTAAGAGGAATGGGCAAAATGTGTAGTACTCTGGCAAGAGGCACATTCCTACCCTTATATAACACCACAGGAAATCCATGCATGTTCCTGTTTTTGATTGATGACCAATTAAAGATGGCGGGGAGACCATTAGGAGGCCTTCCTATTGCACCACTTAAGGAAACCCAGCTTCTTGATGCAGGAAGAGAGAGAAAAAAGTTTCTCAAGATTGGGTACGCCATTCAGCAATTTTAAAATCTTGCAACTTCAAAATGGTCACTATAAGTCAGCTGCTGGGGGAGGAGGCAAAAGCAGTGAAATGGAGGGCTGGCTCTCCTCCCACCCAATGGTGCCTGGAGGTCAACTTCACTACTACATTATGACCACTGCAGGGGCCAGGCTGCCGACAATCAGAATGGAGAGGAGTTTAATAGACCCCTTAATTGTCTCAAGTACCTACCACTGCTTGTGGGCAAGGAGCTGGTTCCATCCCTGACCTGACCTTGTGGGACTGTGCCAGCAAATCACACTAATGATTGGCAGGAAATTCCAGGCCCACACTATCCTGGCCCCAACTCTGGAAGTGATTAAACATTCAGCCTTCCTGATCCTCAAAGGACCAAAGGAAGCAGTTGATTAGGGCTCATGCCAAAGATTCAGTTGTCAGGAATTTCATGAGCTTCTCTGCCCTGCCAGTGTAACCATTTTAAATGATATTTCCACTAAATATTGCTCTGTTTACAGCAGTGCTGTGGAAGAGGCATTGATAAAATTCTGGAGAATATTCACCTTACTGTCACATTGTGACTGCAATATCCACAGTCGAGAGGATATACAGAAAATGTAAAGTTATTTCAACATCTCTCTCTCCCTGCACTGTCTACTACTGTCACTAGTCTACCACTGACGCGAATGAACAGCACTTTCATGGGAATGCTGTTGCCTGCAATTTCTCTAACAAATTGTATAATAGCCTGACTTGGATGTATATTTCTGCTCCTTATTGCAACCAGGCCACAATCCAGAAATGCCTTGTAGAGCATTGTGGGAACATCATAACCGCAGAGGCTGCAGCAGTTCAGGAATGCTCATCACCACTTATCAGGACATCCAGCATTCGAGAAATAAATAGCGCATAATTTCATATCTCCATAGAATTGTCACATATCTTTTACTGCATTATTAAGTGTTTGTACTTGAATATCCAAGCCTCTATTAAGCTCTATTATGACTCATATCCAGGATTCATTAAAAAAAAATTTTAAAAAAAAATTCTCCTCTTCACATTTTCTCCCACATTTACATCCATCAACAATAAACAATAATCAGCACGATATGGCAGTCCCCATAATAACAACAATCCCATCTACCCACCAACCCCCAAACCTCAACCCGCTTGTTTACATAAACAAACCCCCCCCCCCCCCCCCCCCCACCCCCGGTCTCCAGCTCCTCCCGTCCACTGCCTCTTGTAAAACTCCTCCTCCCAACCTCGGTTCCTTCCCCCCAACTTTCCACCCCGGCTAGACCACTCGGACCCTGTTCTGCCAGGCTCCGATGGCCGCAGCCCCTCCCCCCACCTCACTCCCGTTCACTGGCCGGCTTAAACCAGCCAGCGTGGAGGCCCCCGCCCGGGTCCCTTTCCCACTTGCCCGTCCCTAGGAAAGCCCAAAGATCCCCTTTTAGCACACAAACCCCGCATATCCACCTACACCCCAAAGAACCCTCATTTCGAGTGAACGTCCCGTCCCGTCCCTTCCCTTGTCCAAATATATACCATATTGGCTCCTTTAGTCTCTACACCCGCGCGCAGTGATACAAAAAAGAAGAAAATACAGTCATGAGGTTACATCGGCACATGGCCATTCCTCAATTTGTCAGTTCTGCCACAGTCCTTCTGCTTTCGCAAACTCCTCCGCTGCTTCCGCCGTTCCAAAATAAAAGTCCCTGAGCTTGTAAGTCAAGTCACCCTCAGCTTCGCTGGATATACAATGCCGCACCGCACCTTGCTAATGTACAGTGCCCTCTTCACCCGGTTGAAGGCAGCCCGCCTCCTTGCCAGCTCCACCGTAAAATCCTGGTATACACGTATACCAGCTCCAGCCCACTGCACCACCCGCTTCTGCTTGGCCCAGCTCAGGACCTTCTTCACCCTACGGAACCTACGGAAGCACAGAGTCACTGCCCTTGGCGGCTCACTCGCCTTTGGTACAGACCTCCACGACCGATGAGCCCGATCCAGTTCATATCGGGAGGGATCCTCCCCCTCCCCCAATAGTTTTGCCAGCATCGCGGCAAAATACTCAGTTGGCTTCGGTCCTTCAACTCCTTCGGGCAGCCCCACAATCCTCAAATTCTGTCGCCTGGATCTATTGTCCAGGTCTTCCATTTTTCCTCGCAGATCCTTGTTAGTGTCCATCACCTTCCGCATCTCTTTCCCCATCGAGGCAAGTTGATCACCGTGCTGCAATAACGTCTCCTCCATTTCCTTCAGCGCTTCCCCTTGCTCTCGCACCTCTGCCACTGTGCTCGCCACCTCCGTCCTCACCGGGGAAACCGCCTCCTCCACCAGCACACTCAAAACCTCCCTCATCTCCTTCCTCACCGTCTCCATGCATTTTGCAATCTGCGCCAACTGCTTTTCAAATTCCGCAGCCATCACCTTAGTTATTTCTTCAGCCGTAAGCAGTGCGGCCTTCCCTGGTGCTCCAGCCTCCATTTTCCTTGGTGACCCCGCGATGACCTTTCCACTCCCCGACGGACCTTCAGCTATTTTTTTTCCGGCCGTTTTCTTGCTCACCCTCGACATTTTTCTTTGTTCTTTTTTTCCTCCTGTGTCTTCACTGTGCCTCCTCCGTGCCTTCTCCCTGCTTCTGCCGCCTCCGTGGACCCTGGGACCGGGCTTAAAGCCCCGAAAATGCCGTTGCCGAATGGGAGCCCTCCATTGTGCGGCCGCCTCCCGCCCGCCGTCACCGGAAGTTCATATCCAGGATTCATTGGATACAATTTAACTGTGGGAATACTGGGGCTGTTTAGCACACAGGGGCTGTTTAGGACAGGGCTAAATTGTTGGCTTTGAAAGCAGACCAAGGCAGGCCAGCAGCACGGTTCATTTCCCGTACCAGCCTCCCCGAACAGGTGCCGGAATGTGACGGCTAGGGGCTTTTCACAGTCACTTCATTTGAAGCCTACTTGTGACAATAAGCGATTTTCATTCATTCATTTCATTTTTCTTTGGTTTCTGATCATTTGTTTTCCAAAATTATTTAAAAGGTGCTTTCAAACGCTTTATTCAAGTTCACATTTAGTGTTTTATCAAGGGAGAGAATGAGAAAAAACTCCACTGGTTACACAAACCTTTTCTGTGTGCTTCATAAGTGCATCATTCTGAGTGAGTATTTTTTTTCATCCTGCTTTCAGAAGTAGTGGAATTTTGCAGCAAAGAAAATTCCTCTAATAGTCACTTGTGCTCTGCTGATGGTAAGGAAAATGACATTTTAATTTGTAACCCTTGTTTCCATGTTCATGAGGCCATGTGGGGTGACCCCTAGAAGGGATTGGAAGCAGGTTAGCAGGGTGATTATTTGCTGGTATCTAGATGCAAGGACCTGACAGCAGTTCAAGTGGGAGGTCAAAGTGAATGAATGGCGAGAGGTGCAGCCAACGGGAAAGGCAGAACAAGATGGCACATAATAGAAGAACAAATCAGAATCAATGGGGCTCAAGGACACCTACATCACCTAAGCGTGATTTGAGGAGATGGTTCTTTGCATCATGAGGTTGGCTGCAACAAAACCAATGGCATCCAGCATCACTGAGAATGTTCAGGATAATAATATGTTTGTGCCTTCTGCTGTTTCTCAGCTTTCAATTCACCTATGTGCTGCTATGTGGCATGATGACCATGGCCTTCTTGCTTTTGACTTCATCCCAACATTCCCCTTCTGATTTTATCCTTTCAGACACCTGAGATAAATCATTTGCGCAGTCACAATAGTACCAGAGGAGGAGAGAGGGCGACTACACCAGTGATGTGGCCCCAACACTTGATCTGACATCTGTAGTCACCAGCTTAGATACTGACTCTGCACCTTTAAAGGCTGCTTTTGGTTTGTATGTGTACTGGGCATGAGTGCACTGCAGCCACGTCTAAAGGAAAGGATGGTTCATGTGCCAGCTCACGGGAGGGTGAGGTTGCAGTCGGGATCAATTGCAGTGGATCCAGGTTTTATTTCTTCTAACTTTTTCTGAGCAACTATTAATGTAACCCTGGTGTAACCATCCAAAGTTGGCGATTTAAATTGCTTTGTTGGCTTGTTCCCAGCACAGTGCAATTGCCCAGAGGAGGTTACCACTTTGGACAATTGCTTGGGGGAAGTTCTGAGCAAGATTCCCTTTCACATCTTAGTGGTATCCCCTGCCCCCAAATCAGACATTGGGGAGCCCAGAAGTTGAAGCTGGGATTAGATGCAAATTTAGCTAAACGGAATATTTTAAATACTTGAAACATTTCTTGAAAACCTCTCCTGTACATTATTTTTCATCCTCAAAACAGGTTACTCATTCATGTTCAGGATCCTGAGTCTTCAAAGCCAGATTTTATTACAATTAGGGCAGCAACAATTAAATAAAGAGGAATGTTGTATCAGAATATCAAAGGTAAATATGTTTATTTAGTAAGTGATACAGCACAGTTTGATCACAAAGTTAATTGTTGAAAACCGATGACAAAAATTACTTCTTCTCAAGGTAGGGATGATCAAGATTGCAGGAAACTAAAAATTGATTGAAGATAAAGTTAGCCTGCAGCTGAAAAGTCTGTGAAAAGTGGTTTCTTTTGCACTGATGCTACTGAAAAGGCTTCATGCTTACAATAAATGTAATTACTGTGGACAGTTGATTGTAGAAATATGATTTTTGGCAACTGGAAGAAATTAGCTGCCCTTTTATCTTTGTTATTGCAAAACAAATGGATTCTGAAATGGATTGAGTTGTTAGTACTTGATTTTGTTGAGGAATAAAAATAATAGTTGCAGAGTATTTAAAGTATGTAGTTTACTTGATTTTGTTCCTGGTTAAGATGCTATCCATGTCACTGATATGGATTTGTTTACCTCTGCTCTGGAAAAGCTGTTTTAAGTATCAGTATTTTTATCGTAATCATTCCTCTTATTTCTTAATATAGAGAATGAATACAATTACAAGTACTGTAAATTAAAGGTTAGCGTTAACAGCGGTATTGTTATTCGCTTGGTATAAAATAAGCACAGCTGTCAACACTAGCTTGTTATGATATCTAAACAATTGTGATCCGTGCTAGTTGTTTTTTCTTATGTGTTGAATGCATTTTTTAAAAAAAAGAGTACCAGTAAATAACACATCCTGAGTCAGCCATCATTGCCCATTGGGGTCAAGCTAGGATTTGTTTCTCGCCTGACAAATTACTGTAGTTGATAGGATGATTAGTCTTTGCAGCTGCAGAAGATTCAGCAATTTGAATTCTGACTGCCTTTAGATCCTGGGTTATTGTAGAACAATTGACAGAATAAGGATAGATTTTATGGTCTGCGAAATGGATTAAAGTGTGTGATATTGCCATTTGGAATTTTTTATTATTTCATTTAAAATCCACGAATGACCAGAGAAAACACACTTTACATTTGAGAATTCAAGTATGTATCAAATTAAAGTAATCTTGTGTACGTATGGATGACCAATCTTTTATTTGTGTATAAAAGTACATTGTAACTCTTGGAGTTAGAATCTTCTGTGTTCAATTTTCTGGCTGAAGTCTCTTTCCTCCAATTATCCTGCTTTGCTGACTGCAAGGATGGTTTTACGATGGTAATAGGATCCACTCGTCCAATACCCTTTTCACCAATGAACGTTGAATGTCAGCAACCTATTTAACTTTCGTAATCATCAAAACTGACCCTGTTCCTGTCCTTGCCTTGCCGTTTGTCTATAAAAGCATGCCACCGTGGCACATTGATATTGTTCCTCTATTCCTTTGGAATGCAGAGGTGAATTATATGTCTCTCCAATTCTTCTGGATAAGGCCAGTTAACTCTACTCAGATGATATTTGCAGTACTTTGTGGATCAATGCCATAGCAAATAGCATATGATACACTTATATAAGTATATTTTTTGAGTGTTTAACACTAATTATTTAAATCTTATGTATCTGGTGACTGTACCTGTGCACGAGTAAGCTTTCGGAAATAGTCAAAAGTATGAGTACTCAGTTTAAAATTTTAATAACTTACAATGAATAGTTTTCGTGTAAATTTGAACCAACTATTGTTAAGTGCCAAAGGAGTTTAATTGTACCTGTTACCTGGGCATTTTAAAATCAGCAGTCATTATCTTTGTATCTCTACGTCGATTTCCATAAAATTGTTAGACTCGGAAATCTTCCTCAATAGTGTGAATAAAAAAGGCAAAAATAAAGATGATTATAATTCTTTACAATTAAAAGATATTTTCATGTTGCTATCAATAAAGACTCCCTGTTTTTGAACATACAATATATTGTTGAGATTTATATACAATTTACATAAATCAGCTTTAAATTCATGCCAGAATTGTTAGCCAATTTTATTCTTCAAATTCCTTTGAACAAATTTTATGATTTTGTATTTTACAGATTTATATGCAGCTGCAATCTTTTTTGAAGAAATTTAGGCTCATTTTTCAAGAATCTGTCTTCCTTTAACGTCCTCATTGTTTGAGGGTTTCTAACCAGAGCTAATGTCACAGTATCACTGGACAGCAAAGAAATGGGCCCCAAGGACTACCTCAGCCAGTATGGGAATTGAACCTGTGCGGTTGGTGCATTCTGCACCATACCCTAGTCATCCAGCCAACTGGCTATCCTCCTTCTCAAGAATTACCTTGTTGAAAGTGCCAGTCATGAATCTAGCTAGAATGAAAGGCAGCATAGAATACAAATCTCCCTTGTGGTAGAAATAATAGTTTCAGGTTTGATCTTGTAGCTAGTGGTATTATATCAGCGTAGAGATGTTAGGCTGGAGGATCTAACATGCCTATTTTCATTTGCATAAAAAACATTAGGGAAATAAATTTAATAAAAACTAAATATTCCCCAAGGGAGTTTTGAATGGTGTCAACTGGTCTAATATTAATTTTTCACATGGATTTAGTTCGCAAGTTATCCCTAGTTCTATAAACATTTTCATTTAATTGAAAAAACAGCTGTGGGTATTGTTGCCAACTTTTGGTTGGTTCAATTGGCTCTGTTTTATAACCTTTGCTCTCGAGTCGCCAGGTATCTTTATGATACCGCCACGAGGTTCAAGTTCAAGTAATTATTAATAACTCAATACACCGATTAGTAAGATTCAAATCAAAGTACATTTATTATACACAGTAATTGCTACTCATGCACAAATTCTACGTCTAAGCGACTTCTACGACTAACAGGCCTATACTTAGCTTCGGACTGGCCCACCAGGTCAGGGGAACAAATGGCCTTTCGTTCGGGTTCTGAGTCTGCTGGATTCAAAGTTGGTACGGATTGGTAGCTAGGAGCGCCTATCTCGTAGCAAGCGTTGACTTAAGACTTACTGGATATCGGCGGCAGCTGCACTGGTCACGGTCAAGGTTGGTTCGCGTTGCTGAGTGACCCGGTTATGAAGAACGATCTGAACTTGGGGCTTAACTTTATAGTCCCCAGGGTCTTCCCGCCTTTCGGGGCGGACCCTGTACCTGGTTCCAAGTGATTGGACTTCGTTCCAATCGCTTGGTTCGATTTCTCCAATACTGGAGCGGTTCCCTGATCGATGGGAGTCTTGAGGTGTCTGTTAACCTCTTTTGTGTTGGCTCCTGCTGGCGCCGGGGAGTCTGGCTTAGCTTTGTTTGTCCCAAATGTTGCGATTGTTCCCGGGGATCGCTTATTAGTATGTAGATGGCTGCTACATTATTATGCAGATGGCTGCTTGTATCGATGCTGTCTGGGCTTTTGCAGAGTTTAATACACAGTAACTTGCACCTGCTGGTTTCTGCCTGTGTTGGCTGAATTTCCCTGCAGCCTTTGCTGTTCTCCATTTTACATCGGGAGTTGGCCAACCCAGGTGGCTACATGCCCTCCTTGTGATCCTAACGCGAAGCGTGAAGGATCACATAACTGTGTTGGTTTTTATTCCCTGACCCGGCGAGCACTCTTTTATGGCCTCTACACTGACCATAACTATGCAAAAAATTTTTAACTGACAATTCTGACTGGCGCTATGTCAAACAGGGACATGCATTACAAAACAAGAAAATCGGAACCTCTACCTATCTTTTTTTTTTGAAAGAATATATTTTATTGACATTTTTCAAACAGAGATTTTCCGTTTTTACAACATAATAAAGGAATATGCATTAAATGTTATTTAAATAATATATTAAACTACCAACAAATGAAAAAAAAGAGATAGACAAAAAGCAAATATCAAATATCAACAACTGGCAAAAAACCAAAAACGCAGGATAATACCCCCCCCGGGATGCTGCTGCTGTACTTTCTGTTTTTCCATTATCGTTCCGTGAGATAGTCAAGGAACGGTTGCCACCGCCTGGTGAACCCCTGAGCCGATCCTCTTAGCGCATATTTTATTCGCTCCAGTCTTATGAACCCTGCCATGTCGTTTATCCAGGCCTCCAAGCCCGGGGGCTTCGCTTCTTTCCACATGAGTAGAATCCTACGCCGGGCTACTAGGGACGCAAAGGCCAGAACGTCGGCCTCTTTCGTATCCTGCACTCCCGGTTCTTCTGCAACCCCAAATATAGCTAACCCCCAGCTTGGTTTGACCCGGACCCCCACCACCTTTGAAACCACTCTTGCCACACCCTCCCAGAACTCATGCAGTGCCGGACACGACCAGAACATGTGGGTGTGGTTCGCCGAGCTTCCCGAGCACCTCCCACACCTATCCTCCACCCCAAAAAAACTGCTCAGTCTTGCTCCCGTCATATGCGCCCTGTGTAGAACCTTAAATTGAATCAGGCTAAGCCTGGCACATGAGGACGAGGAATTTACCCTGCTTAGGGCATCTGCCCACAGCCCCTCCTCAATCTCTTCCCCCAGCTCATCTTCCCATTTTCCCTTCAGCTCCTCTACCATCGTCTCCCCCATCGTCTCATCTCCCTGTATATTTCCGACACTTTACCTTCTCCAACCCATGCCCCCGAAATCACTCTATCCTGGATCCCTTGCGTCGGGAGTTGCGGAAATTCCCTCACCTGTTGCCTCGTAAATGCCCTCACTTGCATGTACCGGAAAGCATTCCCTGGTGGCAACTTATATTTTTCTTCCAATGCTCCCAAACTCGCAAACGTCCCGTCCACAAACAGGTCCTTCAGCTTCCTAATTCCTGCTCGCTGCCAACATTGAAATCCCCCATCTATCCTCCCCGGGACAAACCTGTGGTTATTCCTTATCGGGGACGACACCGAGGCACCCGTCACTCCCCTGTGTCGTCTCCACTGCCCCCAGATCTTCAAGGTCGCCACCACCACTGGGTTTGTGGTGTACCTTTTCGGGGAGAACGGTAGCGGCGCTGTCGCCAGCGCTTTCAGGCTTGTTCCCTTACAGGACGCTATCTCCAGCCTTTTCCACGCCGCACCTTCCTCTTCCCTCATCCACGTACGGACCATCGACACATTGGCGGCCCAATAGTAGTCACTCAGACTCGGCAGTGCCAATCTCCCTCTGTCCCTACTGCGCTGCAGGAACCCCCTCTTTATCCTCGGGGTATTTCCCGCCCATACAAAGCTCGTAATGCTCCTATCTATTTTTTTAAAAAAGGCCTTAGTAATCAGGATGGGGAGGCACTGAAACACGAAAAGAAACCTCGGGAGGACCACCATCTTGACCGCCTGTACTCTGCCCGCCAATGACAGGGGCACCATATCCCACCTCTTAAAGTCCTCCTCCATCTGCTCTACAAGTCGCGTCAGGTTAAGTTTGTGTAGGGTTCCCCAGTTCCTGGCCACCTGAATCCCCAGGTATCGAAAATTCCCTGTCACTCTCCTCAGCGGCAAAGCATCTATCCCCCTTCCCTGTTCCCCGGGGTGCATCACAAAAAGCTCGCTCTTTCCCATATTTAATTTATATCCTGAGAACTCTCCAAACTCCCTAAGTATCTGCATTACCTCTGGCATCCCCTCTACTGGGTCCGCTACATATAGCAGTAAATCGTCTGCATATAGTGACACTCGATGTTCCTCTCCCCCTCTAAGCACCCCCCTCCACTTCTTAGAGTCCCTCAGCGCTATGGCCAATGGCTCAATTGCCAACGCTAACGGGGAAGGGGGCACCCCTGTCTTGTACCCCTATGTATTCGGAAGTACCCCGATCTTTGCCTATTTGTAACCACGCTTGCCACCGGGGCCCCGTATAGGAGTCTAACCCATCTAATGAACCCCTCCCTGAACCCAAATCTCTTCAGCACCTCCCATAAGTAGTCCCACTCCACTCTATCGAATGCCTTCTCTGCATCCATCGCCACCAGTATCTCTGCCTCCCCCTCCGGTGGGGGCATCATCATCACCCCCAGCAACCTTCGTATATTGGCGTTCAATTGTCTCCCTTTAACAAACCCTGTCTGGTCGTCATGTACCACCCCTGGGACGCACTCCTCTATCCTTGTCGCCATCACTTTGGCCAGCAGTTTGGCGTCTATGTTTAGGAGGGAGATGGGCCTGTATGACCCGCACTGCAGCGGGCCTTTGTCTCGTTTCAGAATTAACGATATCGTCGCCTCCGACATTGTCGGGGGTAGTGTCCCAATTTCCTTAGCCTCATTGAAGGTTCTCGCCAGAAGCGGGGCCAGCAGGTCCATATACTTCCTATAAAATTCCACCGGGAACCCATCTGGTCCCGGGGCCTTCCCTGCTTGCATATTCCCAATTCCTTTGATCACCTCCTCCACCTCAATCTGCGCCCCAAGACCTGCCACCTCCTGCTCCTCCACCCTCGGGAACTCCAGCTGGTCCAAAAAGTGTATCATTCCCTCTTTCCCCTCCGGGGGTTGGGTCTTATACAACCTCTCATAAAATGTCTTGAACACCTCGTTCACTTTCCCTGCTCTCTGCTCCATCTTTCCCGTTTCGTCCCTAACTCCTCCGATCTCTCTCGCCGCCCCCCTCTTTTGAAGTTGTTGGGCCAGCAGCCGGCTCACCTTTTCCCCATATTCATATTGTATTCCCTGTGCCTTCCTCCACTGCGTCTCCGCCTTTCCCGTGGTCAGCAGGTCAAACTCCGTCTGTAGTCTTCGTCTTTCCCTATATAGCCCTTCATCCGGGGCCTCCGCATACTGCCTATCCACCCTCAGAATTTCCCTAACCAATCTCTCTCTTTCTTTACCCTCTTGTTTCCCCTTGTGGGCTCTAATGGAAATCAGCTCTCCTCTAACCACCGCCTTCAGCGCTTCCCATACTACCTCCACCTGGAACTCCCCACCATCATTGACCTCCAGGTATCTTTCGATGCATCCCCTCTCACCCTTCCGCATACCCCCTCGTCCGCCAGTAGTCCCATGTCTAATCTCCAAAGTGGGCACTGCTCCTTTTCCTCTCCTAGATCCAGATCCACCCAATGTGGGGCGTGATCCGAAACGGCTATAGATGAGTACTCCGTTCATGCCACTTTCGGGATCAGCGCCCTTCCCAAGACAAAAAAGTCGATCCGGGAGTATACTTTATGGACGTGGGAGAAGAAGGAAAACTCTTTCCCCATCGGACTAGCAAATCTCCACGGATCTATCTGCTCCCATCTGCTCCATAAATCCCTTAAGCACCTTGGCTGCTGCCGGCCTTCTCCCGATCCTGGATCTGGACCCGTCCAGCCCTGGGTCCAGCACTGTGTTAAAATCCCCCCCCCCCCATTACCAAGCTTCCCGCCTCCAGGTCCGGGATACGTCCCAGCATTCGCTTCATGAATCCCGCGTCATCCCAGTTCGGGGCATATACGTTCACCAGCACCACCGCCTCACCTTGCAATCTGCCACTCACCATCACGTACCTGCCCCCATTATCCACCACTATGGTCTTAGCCTTGAACGATACCCGTTTCCCCACCAGTATTGCCACGCCTCTGTTTTTCGCATCTAACCCTGAGTGGAATACCTGTCCCACCCATCCTTTCCTCAGTCTAACCTGATCCGCCAATTTCAGGTGCGTCTCCTGGAGCATAACCACGTCCGCCTTCAGTCTCTTTAAGTGCGCAAGCACCCTTGCCCTCTTAATCGGCCCATTTAAACCTCTCACATTCCACGTAATCAGCCGGGTTGGGGGGCCATTTACCCCCCCCCCCCCTCGTCGACTAGCCATCCCCTTTTTTAAGCCAGTTCCTCACCCAGGTCCAACGCACCCGTCTGTCCCCCAGACGGCGCCCTCCCGTCCCGACCACCTCGTCTCGTATCAGCTCCCCCTTACCCTCAGCAGCAGCAACCCAGTTAATCCCCCCCCCCCCCCCCCCCCTGCTAGATTCTCCTCTAGCTTGATTGCTCCCCCCATATTGCTTCCGGGAGTCAGCTAACTCTGGCTGACCTCGGCTTCCCCCGGTTATCCTTTGATCTCCCTGCGTGTGAGGCCCCCTTCCTTCCTGCGCCCTTTTTCCCGCCTCAATTTCCATAGCGCGGGAAAAAACCCACGCTTCCCTCTCGGCCCCGCCCCTAATGGCGCAGTTCCCTCATTCCCCTTCCCTGTCCCCTTTTCCACCGGCGCCCACATTTCTTCGTGTGTCCCCCCTCAGGGGGGGGGGGGGGGAGAAAAAATTCCCCGTCCAACATTCTTACATATTAGCCCTCCCCTCTCCCCACTTTACATTTCTGTGCCACCACCTCGCTACCTCTCTCCAGACATCCATTTCTCAAGTCTAGTCCAATTTCTCTTCCTGAATGAATGTCCATGCCTCCTCCGCCGTCTCGAAGTAGTGGTGTTTGCCCTGGTGTGTGACCCACAATCTTGCCGGCTGCAGCATCCCAAATTTGACTTTCTTCCTATGGAGCACCGCCTTGGCCCGATTGAAGCTCGCCCTCCTTCTCGCCACCTCCGCACTCCAATCTTGATATACGTGTATCACTGCGTTCTCCCACTTGCTGCTCCGTGTCCTCTTAGCCCAACTCAGGACCATCTCCCTGTCCCTGTAGCGATAGAACCTCACCACTATTGCTCGTGGTGTTTCCCTTGCCTTTGGTCTTCTCACGAGGACCCGGTACGCTCCCTCCACTTCCAAGGGGCCCGTTGGGGCCTCAGCTCCCATTAGAGTATGGAGCATCGTACTCACATACGCCCAGCATCAGCCCCCTCTGTCCCTTCAGGGAGACCTAAAATCCTTAGATTCTTCCTCCTCGAGCTGTTCTCCAGGGCTTCCAGCCTTTCTATGCACCTCTTATGTAGTGCCTCGTGCATCTCCGTTTTTACCACCAGGCCCTGTATCTCGTCTTCGTTCTCGGCTGCCTTTGCCTTCACTCCACGGAGTTCCACCGCCTGGACCTTTTGTGTTTCCTTAAATCCCTCGATTGCCTGTAACATCGGCGCCAGCACCTCTTTCTTGAGCTCCTCCACACATCGTCGGAGGAACTCCTGCTGTTCCGGGCCCCATACCATCTGGGCTCCCTCGGCCGCCATCTTGCTTCTCCCTTCTCTTCCCTGCCGCTGCTCCAGAGGATCCTCCGCAATCTGGACACTGCTGTCACCCCTTTCCATCCACACCCGGGGGGACTTCTTCCTTTGTCACCTCACACTGGGTTTGGCCGTAAAAAATTTCCGTTGGGGCTCCCGATAAGAGCCCAAAAGTCCGTTGAAATGGGAGGTGCCGAAACGTGCAGCTTAGCTGGTCATCGCCGCAACCGGAAGTCTCTAACTATCCTTAATAAACTACACTCACTCAAACATTTCATCACACTAACTTCCTAAACCATACAAACAAAATCATAGCAGTCAAGCTCAGGATTGTACAATTGCTCATGAACATTTCTTTATTTACAACAAATCGCAAACGAATGCTCTTTATTATAGATCGCGGGGGTCGGGGGTCTGGTCATATCCGAAAATAGGGGAACTTATTCTATATACCGGGGTGCGAGCGCGGTAGGCTCTCCTTCTCCATTTTCTCAGACGAATAGTCTGCACGATGCAGCAGAGTATCGCCAATACCAATAGGGATTCTATCACGTAGGACAGGGAGTACCAGGTTATAAACCTGTCACACCAAGATGGTGTGGTGTCGCTTGTGACTGGGCTCTGGGTACTGTGGGGAAGTGAATCATTAACGGCTGGGGGAGTCAAGGTCAGGGGGTTCGCGTTCGCGTGCAACCAAATGTCCATTAGGGTTATGAGCCACGGGGAGGATGTCCTCGCGGTTCTTCTTCCTTCACTTCTCTTCTCTTCTCTGGTCCTGGAGCTTCTGGAGCTCTGTGGGATAAAGCATAGTGTCTGTTACTATCTTGGTTTAATATCTCGTATGATAGCCTGTCTGTCCTTTAGTGCCAATTACTCCCTTTATAATTGTTCACTATGTGTGACTCCCTCATTTTTTTTTTCAAAAACCGAATTTCAGGACAAGACACACTTACAAATAATGAACCAGTGCGAGCTGTCTCGCAGACTGTGCGATCTACCATCCAAATGTTTGGGGATGTAAACAGCATAAAGTTGGCAACCTAAGGGTCACCTGAAAACAAAAGAAAACTTTTTGAACAAAACTTGACGAAATAAGGTGCGTATGGGCCGCGCCGGGTACAATTTGGATGGAGTCCCCGGGTAGCACGGCGACCAATGCCGTGTGTGCCCTACCCGAGCGTAACTGACCAGAGGGGGGGTTTCCCAGGCAGGGCGGGTCCCAATGCCATTTCTCCACTGCCTGAGCAACCGACAAGAACGGGCAAGAAATGTAGTAATCGTGGGGGGTTGCCGTAGTGGTTCTTCCCTCGAACCTGAAGGGCAGTTATGAACGGGGGTCTGTGTTTCCGTCGACAGACGAGTTCCTCTGAACTGGCGTCTGGGACATTAACAAGTCTCTGCGTCAGATTCTCAGAGGTTTCGGCCGAAAAGGCGTGGGGCCGTGGAAAAAGATTTCCGGTCTGACATACAACATTTAACAGTACAAGTACAAACAACATCAAACATGCTGCAGGTTCCATCAGAAAGGACACCGTTTTCTCCCAAGCGGTTCCTTTTAAAACATCATCTGGACACCTCAGTTATTGGTTGCGAACAGGGTCGCAAAGGGGTTCTCGTTTTGGGAGTCAGACTCCAAGTCGTCATCTTCTCCCGGATGCCAAACTCTCAAATGTATAAGGGCTGATAGGGCTGCATGGTGCGATTTTGGATCGCTCTCGTCGTTCCGGACGAGTCTGTATGAATTATCTCTGTGCCAATAGGTGGTGTCTAGTTCTATGGGGACGGAATCGGGGTCGTCATTGTAGGTCGGTGGTCGGTGGTGGGGTTTGTTTAGGAAAGTGACCATGAAGGGATCACTCGAATCGTGGTCTGATTCGCTGGGTGTCGATCCTGTTGCATGGGGATAGTAGGGAGGTATGTTGTGGCTATTGTCCAAGTCACAGTCGCTGTCGCTGCTGCTGCTGTCTGTGGGCGTTCCGGGGCGGAGTGTATATATCGGTGGTGGAGTCGAGGTTGAGTCCATGGCTGGGCTGGACGTGTTGGGGGAGGGTAGGGTTACGTTGGCTGTGGGTGGGGCGTGGTCTGCTGCGTCGAGCATGACGTGATGTGCGTGGTTAGACTGTGTTTCATATGCCTTCATCTGGTTGATATGGAACCACGTAGTCTTTCCATTGGGGTACTTTATTTTGTAGACGGAAGGGCTTACTTTGTCCGCAATGGAGTACGGACCCGAGTACTTTGGTGACAGGAATGTGCTGGGGTTGTATACGGAGAGCATGACTTGCTGTCCTACACTGAACTCACTCGCATGCACTGTCTTATCGAAACAGGCCTTGCTCTGTTTCTTTCTTGTGCCCAATTTCACTGCGTCTGCTTGCTGAGCCGTTTTTACATTCTCCACTAATTGTTTGACTGCGTTCTCGTGTGTGAGGACCGTCACTTCGGGGCTGGTCAAGTCCAATCCTAATAAAAATTCTGTGCCTTTCATGGGGCGTCCGGTCATGAGGGTGTGTGGGGTGTAACCTGTGGATGTTGAAACTGTATTTCGCAAAAACATCAGCGCAAAGGGGAGGACTGAGTCCCAAGTGGTGTTGTTTTGCTGGACCATTTTTCTGAGGGTGGATTTTAGGGTCCGATTCATGCGCTCCACGATACCACTTGACTGGGGGTGGTATGCAATGTGGAAATTTTGGGTAATGCCAAATATCGTGAGGACGTTCTTCATGACACGTCCCGAAAATGGGAACCTTGGTCGGATTCAATGCTGCGGGGGAGTCCCCATCTCGTAAAGATGTGGTGGGTTAAAATCTTGGCTGTGGTCTTTGCCGTGTTTGTTCTGGATGGGAATGCTTCCACCCATTTTGTAAACGTGTCTATCACCACGAGTACATATTTATTACCATTCCTGCAAGGGGGCAATGGTCCTATATAATCACTCTGGAGGTTAGTCCAGGGGCCATTAACGGGTCGGGTGTGACTGAGCTGAGCCTTTTTGGTGTATCTGTCCGGGTTGTTCTGGGCACAGATAAGGCAATTCTCAATGTAGTGATTTACATCGTCCTTTAAACTCGGCCACCAGCAGAGCTGCCTGAGGTGGGCTGTAGTGGGATTGATTCCCTGATGTCCATGACCGTCATGGAATAAACAAATCAGTTGATTCCTGTCCTGTTCAGGAACCACATAAAGGGCGTCTTTTAACACCACACCGTCACGTGTGGTCAGAGCATTTTTAAACCTCTCATAGGGGGCTGGATAGTTTCCTTTCAAATTCTCCCTGAGATTGCTGTCCTGCTTCTGGGCCTGCACTAAATCCTCGATATTAGTCTGCGAAACCTGAACTGCATTCACTGGTGCGCTTTCGGGGGGTGTCCAAAAATATCCATGCCTGGAACCTGCTTTAGCCAGTGCATCGGCCTTTACATTTCTAGGGAGGGAGGAACGATGGTGACTACGAACTTTGACTATCCCAAAAGTCCTGTTCTGTGCTCTCTCTAAGATGTGACGGAGCAATGGGGCTGAAGGGAGGGGTTTTCCGTCTGCGGAAACAAATCCTCTTGCTTTCCACAGTGGTAGGAATTCCATAAGGCTGTTGCAGACTTAGAGGCTGTCCGAATATATGTCTGCTGGGCTGGGGAAGGAATCTGGGTGTTCCACTATGTATGCGATAAGTTCTGCTGCCTGCGCGCTTAAGTGTCCTGGAAGTTTTATTGCTATTTCTTCTAGGGCGCGTCCCTGCGCATCCTCGACATAAATACCGCATCCTGTTATGCGCTTCCCTTCTAATATTGTGGAAGATCCATCCACATATATCTTTATGGGTTTGCACGTGTCCGTGTGCTTGGGGCTCTGGTTTGAACTACCTATCTTTCTGGGATGTGTTTTAGCAATAAAGGGGCCTGTGTTGTGGTGTGGAGAGATAATATCACATTCATGGGGGGTTCCGGGGTGCTGTAGGTTGTCGGCTAAAAAAGTGTGGGTCTTTGTCCTTTTAACAGTGATGTCCCGTCCCTGCAAAAGAAGGGTCCATCTAGCTGCTCTAATCTGACTAACTGTACCGTCCTTGAGTCGTCCGTCCAGTAAAAATTGGGTGGGGGTGTGTTCGGTGAGAATTGTGATGGGGTTGAGTCTGGTAATGTAAGAAAAATACTGTACTGCCCCAAAAAACTGCGAGCAGGTGCCTTTCACAGGCTGAAAATCTCTGCTCCACAGCATCTAAAACTCTGGAGGCATAAGCCACGGGCCTTAACTGTTCGTGCCGTTCCTGAAGGAGCATGGCCGAAAGGGTGCGGTCTGTGTTTGCTACCTCTATCGCATAGGGGGAAAGCGGGTCTGGAAATTGTAGTGCGGGGCTGCTATGAGTGCTTGTTTCAACGAGTCCACAGCATCCGTATGCTGTGGGAGCCATTTCCAGGGGGCTCCTTTCTTTAGGAGGTCTGAGAGGGGTGCTGCCTTGTTGGCGAAACCGTCAATGTGGTTTCGGCAGTAGCCAACCAGTCCTAAAAACAACCGGAGGACTAAAACGTTCTGGGGAAGGGGCAATTTCGCAATCGAGTCAATCCTTTTGTTCTCGATCTCGCGTTTACCATGTGTGATAATTGTACCCAAATATTTTCCAGAATCTGGGCCTTTTGGGGGTTAACTTTACATCTAATTGCTTGTAGGAGTTCCAGGAGTTCGGACAGAAGCTCAATGTGCTCTTCCTTGGTGTCTGTCTGCAGTAGTAGGTCGTCTAGGTACTGGACCAGACATTCGGGGCGAGAAAATTTGGCTAAACCATTTGCCAGCTGTCGGTGGAAAATGGAGGGGGAGTTGTGGAATCCTTGTGGAAGGCATGTCCACGTGTACTGTTGGTTTTTAAAGGTAAAGGCAAATTTGTACTGGCACGCCTTTGCCAATGGAATGGACCAGAATCCATTACTGATGTGCAAAACCGTAAAGTATCGGGAATTGAGTCCCTGCTTGAGCATGGCCTCGGACTTGTGGCTACTGCGGGGGTGATTTTGTTGAGTTCCCGGTAATCGATGGTCAGTCGCCATGATCCATCGGGCTTTCTCACTGGCCAAATCGGGGCATTATTAGTAGAGGCCACTGATCTAAGTACGCCCTGCTCTAATAAGCTGTTGATTACCTTTGAGATTTCTCCCTCTGCCTCTTGGGGAAATCCATATTGTTTTTGGGGTTTAGGGTCAGGTCCTGTGATTTGTACTGAACCAGTCATCCTGCCACAGTCGTGTTTGTGGGTCGCGAATGCTGTCCTGTTCTTCTGTAAAACTGCCCTAACCTGCTTGTCTGTGCTAAGTATCGTTGGGTTAAACCAAAATTCGCCTACTGCGCTAATTTTGTTGGCGTATTCACCTATTGTGAGCGTTGCGGGGGCTCTTGCAGATTTTGCCATTTTCCAGACACACTGGTTGACTGGATCAAATGAAAGGTGGTGGGAGTTCATAAAGTCTATGCCCAAAATGTGTTCTGCTGTGTGGGGCAGATCGATCAAAACTATGGGGTACTTGGTGGTGATGCTGCCGATTTGAATGGGTACAGGGGCTGTGATGTGTCCCTGCTGTGAGTGGCCTGTAAAGCCGCTGAGGGTGATAGAGGCTGTAGTGGGCCACGTGTCCTTTTGAAACACGGTGGAGGAATTTCTACCTGTGTCCCAGAGAAACTCGATGGGCTGTCCCCGTATTTTCGCTGCGACTACAGGTCGTCCGGACCTATCCCAAAGGGTGTCGCAGACCCAACTGGGGGAGCCCGAACACCGTCAGTCCGTTCCGTTCAGATCCGTCTGATCTGAACGGGTGCTCACACTATGTATGAGCTCTGTCTTATTCTTACTTAGAGTGCCCGACTGCTGGGCTCTCTGTGGCTTTCGTGGGGCATTGCATTCCCTTGCAAAGTGTCCCAACTGTCTACAGTTGTAACACTCCTGTGACTTTGGGGGGGTGCTGTTCTTGCTTTCATTTACCCATGCGGGGTTCTGGTGTGTTTTAACTGCTTGTATGTCTGCGTCGGCCTGCTTTCCTTTGGGATTTTTAACTGCGGGTTTGTTTTGTACAGACTGCTCCCATGTGCGGGACAACTTTTTACTACCCATTTCTCATTATGAGCCTCCTGAGGGATCATAATTCGCGCAAGCTTTTTGTCCTGTTCCTGTGGCATGGGAGGTAAGGGTGCGGGTCCATTTGGCCATGTTGTCTGGGGACAAATGGGCGCGGTCTAAGTCTCCGAAAACTGCCGCAAAGTGGATCCACAGTCGGCCGGCAAACGCTGTGGGGTGCTCGGTTTTCTTTTGCCTGCATTTATTGAGGCCATCTACGGGGTCACCCCGGTTATACCCGATCGCGTCTAGGACCGCGGTATGCATTTCTGCAAGGGTGCCTCCTCCTACATTCTGTGGGTCGGGAAGGGCTGCTACGACCGAAGGGTCTAGACTCAAAACTGTGAGCTTTACCTGCTCTCGCTCATCAAGGCCGTACATGGTCGCCTGCTGCTTTACTCTGGCAAAGAAGTGGTGGGTGTCTGAGGTGGGGAGGAATGGTGTGATTGGGTCACTGTTAAGGGGGTGGTGTACAGAAATTCCGTATCGTCTGATGTGGCTGTGCGGTGGGTGGTGACTGGGTTCATTGGAGCCTGAACTATCTGCTCTGGGGGGGGTTGGGGCGCTTTTCTCTTTTGGGGCTTTCCCTGCGCACATGTTCCCTGAACATATCTCTGCGCTGCCTCATTTAACTCTTCCCAATCAGGGCCGTTCTTCCTCATCTAATTTTGCTCCGAAGGTTTCCTGGAATCCTTTTTGAACTGAAAGCAGCGATTGCAGCTCTGCAATCTGCTTCCGGCACTTTGCGTGGTCTAGTGAGCTTTGTCTTTGCTCCGTGGTGGCAGCATGGAGTGCTCTTAACGCTGCCTTCAGGTCACTACACTGCCTCTGCAATGCTTCTACCTGCTTCTCAGTTTCTTCTCGTACCAGGACTGCAAGTTGCGTGTCCTAATAGGCCTTTTCATACTGGGTCTGGAAGCTGCTTAGGTGCGCCAGACAAGACTGGTGTGCCCACTTGGCATCATCCACCTCTCCGTCTTTTGCTGCCAACTTCCTCCTTAACTCTACATTCTCTCTACCTCACTTACATCGACCTTGCTCATTCGATGTATGCCTTCTATCTCTTTCCGGAGCGTCCTAACGCCTCGCAATTGTGACAAGCAGGACACGATTGCCATCGGCTTGCGAGCTTTTCCTAAGCTCTTCTTGTGAATCTCGCTCAGGTTCTCCCACCAAGTATGTCCTATACTCCCGGGACCTTTTTCCTCATTGTTACAGAATTCGCTCCAAAGGGGCCATCCTTTCCCTTTGAGGTACTTCCTCATTTCTTCTCCCCATACGGGACACTGTCCTACTTTACTGTTGCTGGTCGCTGCGACCGCAAATTCTTCTGGGTTCATGAGGCGTTGCCATCTTTCTTAAAATACAGATGGAGGGTGAGAAGGTAAAATCAAGCACTAGTGTTTTGTGCTTAAACAAAGAAGATTACAATGGGATGAGAGAAGAACTAGCTAAGGTAGACTGGGAGCAAAGACTTTATAGTGAAACAGTTGATGAACAGTGGAGAACCTTCCAAGTGATTTTTCACAGTGCTCAGCAAAGGTTTATACCAACAAAAAGGAAGGACGGTAAAAAGAGGGAAAATCGACCGTGGATATCTAAGGATATAAGGGAGAGTATCAAATTGAAGGAAAAAACATACAAAGTAGCAAAGATCAGTGGGAGACTAGAGGACTGGGAAATCTTTAGGGGGCAACAGAAAGTTACTAAAAAAGCTATAAAGAAGAGTAAGATAGATTATGAGATTAAACTTGCTCAGAATATAAAAACAGATAGTAAAAGTTTCTACAAATACATAAAACAAAAAAGAGTGGCTAAGGTAAATATTGGTCCTTTAGAGGATGAGAAGGGAGATTTAATAATGGGAGATGAGGAAATGGCTGAGGAACTGAACAGGTTTTTTGGGTCGGTCTTCACAGTGGAAGACACAAATAACATGCCAGTGACTGATGGAAATGAGGCTATGACAGGTGAGGACCTTGAGAGGATTGTTATCACCAAGGAGGTAGTGATGGGCAAGCTAATGGGGCTAAAGGTAGACACGTCTCCTGGACCTGATGGAATGCATCCCAGAGTGCTAAAAGAGATGGCTAGGGAAATTGCAAATGCACTAGTGATAATTTACCAAAATTCACTAGACGCTGGGGTGGTCCCGGCGGATTGGAAATTAGCAAACGTGACACCACTGTTTAAAAAAGGAGGTAGGCAGAAAGTGGGTAATTATAGGCCAGTGAGCTTAACTTCGGTAGTAGGGAAGATGCTGGAATCTATCATCAAGGAAGAAATAGCGAGGCATCTGGATGGAAATTGTCCCATTGGACAGACGCAGCATGGGTTCATAAAGGGCAGGTCGTGCCTAACTATTTTAGTGGAATTTTTTGAGGACATTAACAGTGCGGTAGATAACGGGGAGCCAATGGATGTGGTAGATCTGGGTTTCCAGAAAGCCTTTGACAAGGTGCCACACAAAAGGTTGTTGCATAAGATAAAGATGCATGGCATTAAGGGGAAAGTAGTAGCATGGATAGAGGATTGGTTAATTAATAGAAAGCAAAGAGTGGGGATTAATGGGTGTTTCTCTGGTTGGCAATCAGTAGCTAGTGGTGTCCCTCAGGGATCAGTGTTGGGCCCACAACTGTTCACAATTTACATAGATGATTTGGAGTTGGGGACCAAGGGCAATGTGTCCAAGTTTGCAGACGACACTAAGATAAGTGGTAAAGCAAAAAGTGCAGAGGATACTGGAAGTCTGCAGAGATGATTTGGATAGGCTAAGTGAATGGGATAGGGTCTGGCAGATGGAATACAATGTTGACAAATGTGAGGTTATCCATTTTGGTTGGAATAACAGCAAAAGGGATTATTATTTAAATGATAAAATATTAAAACATGCTGCTGTGCAGAGAGACCTGGGCGTGCTAGTGCATGAGTCACAAAAAGTTGGTTTTCAGGTGCAACAGGTGATTAAGAAGGCAAATGGAATTTTGCCCTTCATTGCTAGAGGGATGGAGTTTAAGACTAGGGAGGTTCTGCTGCAATTGTATAAGGTGTTAGTGAGGCCACACCTGGAGTATTGTGTTCAGTTTTAGTCTCCTTACTTGAGAAAGGACGTACTGGCACTGGAGGGTGTGCAGAGGAGATTCACTAGGTTAATCCCAGAGCTGAAGGAGTTGGATTACGAGGAGTGGTTGAGTAGACTGGGACTGTACTCGTTGGAATTTAGAAGGATGAGGGGGGATGTTATAGAAACATATAAGATTATGAAGGGAATAGATAGGATAGATGCGGGCAGGTTGTTTCCACTGGCGGGTGAAAGCAGAACTAGGGGGCATAGCCTCAAAATAAGGGGAAGTATATTTAGGACTGAGTTTAGGAGGAACTTCTTCACCCAAAGGGTTTTGAATCTATGGAATTCCTTGCCCAGTGAAGCAGTTGAGGCTCCTTCATTAAATGTTTTTAAGATAAAGATAGATAGTTTTTTGAAGAATAAAGGGATTAAGGGTTATGGTGTTCGGGCCGGAAAGTGGAGCTGCGTCCACAAAAGATCAGCCATGATCTCATTGAATGGTGGAGCAGGCTCGAGGGGTCAAATGGCCTACTCCTGCTCCTAGTTCTTCTGTTCTTATCTGAATGAATTATTTTAAATTTGGAACAGGGGAGCTAAGGCGGTGCTGTAGTTCGGGTACGGCTTTCGCTAATTTTCGAAATACAAACTCCCGACAGTTTTGTCGCAACAAAAAATCTATCAATTTACCTTATAGCCCTGTTAGTTACGCATGCAATCAACACACTTCTGAATTATGAGGATTGATCAGAACTGCTTGAACACTTGTGGTTTTCTGTTCCCAATTGGATCTCCAATTCAAATCTTTGGGTTCTCCTGGAGTGGTTAAGCCACTTCTAGTTCGGGTCCCAGCGGCGTCGCCAGTAATATGTTGCTAACTTTTGGTTGGTTCAATTGGCTCTGTTTTATAACCTTTGCTCTCGAGTCGCCAGGTATCTTTATGATACCGCCACGAGGTTCAAGTTCAAGTAATGATCAAAAACTCAATACACCGATTAGTAAGATTCGAATCAAAGCACATTTATTATACACAGTAATCGCTACTCATTCACGAATTCTACGTCTAAGCGATTTCTACGACTAACAGGCCTATACTTAGCTTCGGACTGGCCCACCAGGTCAGGGGAACAAATGGCCTTTCGTTCGGGTTCTGAGTCTGCTGGATTCAAAGTTGGTACGGATTGGTAGCTAGGAGCGCCTATCTCGTAGCGAGTGTTGACTTAAGACTTACTGGATATCGGCGGCAGCTGCACCGGTCACGGTCAAGGTTGGTTCGCGTTGCTGAGTGACCCGGTTATGAAGAACGATCTGAACTTGGGGGCTTAACTTTATAGTCTCCAGGGGCTTCCCGCCTTTCGGGGCGGACCCTGTACCTGGTTCCAAGTGATTGGACTTTGTTCCAATCACTTGGTTCGATTTCTCCAATACTGGAGCGGTTCCCTGATCGATGGGCAGTCTTGAGGTGTCCGTTAACTCTTTTGTGTTGGCTCCTGCTGGCGCCGGGGAGTCTAGCTTAGCTTTGTTTGTCCCAAATGTTGCGATTGTTCCCGGAGATCGCTTATTAGTATGTAGATGGCTGCTACATTATTATGCAGATGGCTGCTTGTATCGATGCTGTCTGGGCTTTTACAGAGTTTAATACACAGTAACTTGCACCTCCCGGTTTCTGCCTGTGTTGGCTGAATTTCCCTGCAGCCTTTGCTGTTCTCCATTTTACATCGGGAGTTGGCCAACCCAGGTGGCTACAGTATTGCAATATTTACTTAAAGCTGTTACGAATTCAGGTCTGGCAAAGCTACTTTCTCGGGTTAAATGATGTCACTGACTCCTGTAAATCCTGTGAATTTTTTTTGTGGGAGTTGACTTACACTGCCACATAGCTATCTGCTTGTACAATAGTATAACCTAAACAAGATATTAATCTTTCGCATACGCACTGCTTCAGTCTGTCCTGATGCAGATTGAGCAAAGACATGGTAACCCTACAATATACGTATCATTAAGCTGCTTTATTTCATTGTGAGATGAATGTACAGTCATTGCGATCTGTACAAATAATTTCCTGCATGGTAGTACATCAAATCCAGCTCTGCTGTCACCTTGCCACAATTATCATGGATGTTTTCACACCAGCTGTAGCTCAGTTGATGGTAACCTCACCTCAGAATCCCACTCCAGAGATTTGAACACTAGTCTGAACTGGCACTCCACTATAGTACTGCTCTGCAGGACTTGTCATTTTTCAAATGGGACGTTAAACCAAGGCCTGGTCTGCACTCACAGGTCGACACAAAAGATCCATTGCACTATTTAAAGAAGAGTAAGGAAGTTGTCTCTGGTGTGCTCACCAATATTTATTCTTTCAATAAGCATCACAACAAATCTGGTAATTATTGCATTACTATTTGAGAGAGCTTGTGTGCAGATTGGCTGCCATATTACCTACATTACAACAGTGATTACATTTAAAATTACTTAATTACTGGAAAGCACTTTGAGACATCTGAGGTGATGAAAGGTGCCACATAAATGCTTCCTTTACATTAGTACAAAATAAAGAACAATCCATGCTGCTCCATGAACATGAAATGACGAACCGAAATAAGACCGGTTCTATCTAGCCAAATATAAAATGCTGTGAATGCCGGAAACCTGAAATAAAAAAAGAAATGGCTGGAAATACTCATCTGCTGAGTATATCCAGCATTTGGTTTTTATTTTGGCTTCTAAGTATTGGTGTAATAACCCTCACGAGACCCATGGGGACATCCCAATTGATATCCCCGTGGAACATTTGGAATAAGAGCTCCCCCGCTAGTCTCATCAGCTGATGCGCAGAACAATTGCCCCATGAAAGCTGGCCTGGACTGGGAGTGAGAGTAGTAGTTCCCGATTGGAACCATGGAACTGTAAGCCGCGTTGCGGTCTTTACCTTTGTTGTCGAATTATATTTCTGGATATACCTTCTTGGGCCTCCTGAGCTTTTATAATTAGTTTTCCTGTTTCCAAAGATATACTTCACAATGTACTTCTACAAATGATTACTTATATTGTCAAATTTGAACAGTTATGTAAAATACACTTCAGTTTCTTTCAATACAGTCTGTGGCCTTCTGTGTTGCCTCACTACATTTGCAATCTATATTTACAGTTAATGTCAAAATATTCTCTACTCCATATAGCCTGGTTCCAGCCTCTCCATGTATTGTGGCTGGGGGGAGGGAGCAGGAGCAGCTCTTTTTTAAACACCATTTTGCAGCTTCTTTGTTTTAAGTCTTTGTGCCTGTGGTTTCTCCCTTGTTCTTTACAGCCAGAAAAAGAGATCAAAGATTTTTCAATACTGTGGGTGTGAAGTAGTTTTTGAAGGGTTGTGAAGGGTTTACTGCTTAGTTCCATTCTGTAAGAAATCAACAACAAAGATAGCCTACCTCTGAGGTTGCAGGTTCTTTTTTAACGTGTGAATTCAGTATGCTTTTAAACACATTTAAGTAAAACTTTCTCCCAATAGTTTCTGTGTAAAGTGTTCAAAAGATTCTTAAATGTAGCAACAGGCATGCATGACAATTGTAGCATGGCTGATTTGGATAATAAAGCACATATTGATCACATATACAAAAGATTATGGTCACTATTTATAAGAGTAAATAACAGGTGGGAATAGCACATTCGTACTAATGTGTAAATTTGTCCTCCGAATATTGAAAACTAATGTTGTATTATCAGGTATTGCAGAACCCGAGAGGCTGAAGACCATTGGTTAAACCTAGGAGTTTACCATTGGCTGTTGGTATGTAGCTCCGCCCTGACAGGCGGGGTATAAGAACCGGTGCCATCCCAGCAGCCCTCACTTTCTGTACCGGAGCTGCTGGGGAACAGTTCTAGTCTATTAAAGCCTTCAGTTATGTTACTACCTCGCCTTTAATTGTAATTGATCGTGCATCAACTAAATTATACTAAAACTCATGCATGGTCAAGAAAAATGTATTTAGTGCCTTTGATGGACTTGTTGTAAAATGAACTAAAACCTATTGAGAATGTTGATTATGGATTTCAGTGCCAGTTACAGGGATAAGAATGGAAATACAACTCCCAGTTATTCAAACCTCATTTTTATGAATTTAGCATTGTACAGGATGGGAAATAAATTTTACAGTCATTTGACTGGTTGAAAACTCCCTTACAAACAAAAACAAATGCAACTGTCTTGTGTATTTTTGTGTGTACAAATAGCAGAATAGCATTTGGTTGTGCCCAGTAGAAATATCCATAGATTGTTTAATGGAAATTACATTTCATAATTGAATGTATTTAAATCATAAGCAATGCTTTGTAGTAAGTCTAATAATTCATTAGTTACCCAATGTGTAGAAGAGCTTAATAAACTGCATTCCTGAGTGCAATAATACATCGAAGAAAGAACAGTTTGAACGTGGAAGTAATTTCTGATTATGCTGGGATTAGGTTAAGGTTTTCTTTGGTGCTAAAATAATGTACAGGAGCATTGCGCACACTTGTTCTGCCTCTTGCATTGTATAATTAGGGAAGGAAATCTGTCGTCCTTACCTGGTCTGGCCTCCATGTGACCCCAGACCCAGCAATGCCCTTTTAAATGCCCTCAGGGATGGGCAATAAATGCTGGCCCAGCCAGCGACGCCCACATTCCATAAATGAATTTAAAAAAATCAAAGGCATTCTCTACTCAGGCCTGAAGCATATGCAAATAAGAGGATTAATCCCTGCTACAATCATGGGTTTCTCTAAAACAGCTAGTGTCAGGAAAACATTCGTAAACACCTGTATTTGTTTTTAAGAAGTACCATTTTAATATATTGACAGCCTGGTTGTTGCAATCCTGGCACGAGCTCCATTCTTTGGTATCCCTTCACCACCCCGATCCCCACCAGCAATCCGACTTCCAATACCTTTCTGACCTCCAAGGCCCCAATTACCCCCTAGTTCAGGGGGCAATTACCCCCTAGTTCATCCAAAGCCCTGATCTCCTCCCTTCCTGATGATGATTCCCCCCCCCCCCCCCCCCCCCAGGTTGTGGGCTGCTGTATTAGTAGCAACTAAAACCTGCAGCATTATTTTCAGTAATGATGGCTGAGGTCCATATCTTGTACGTCTCAGGCCTCAACATTTTTGTGCAGCGTAATTAGGCTGAGTGAGATTGGAAGGGGGGGGGGGGGTTCAACAAATGGGCCCTCCTCAATTTCCCTGTTTTGGGGGGCAAATCAATCTTTTATCTTCTTGGTTATGCAACCTTTTACATGCACAACTTGGACAACATTAGTTTAAAAAAATATGAATTGATGGAACAAAATAATGTCTCAACTCTCATCAAAGGAATGAGTGAAGTCAAAACTTCTTTATAAATTTAATATTGCAATTCTATGAAGATGGAATTTCAAGAAGGCATTGAGTAACATGTGAAATCTCTTGCACAAAGGCAAAATCAGTTTCCATTTTCATCCCAAGCAGTGCTTTATCTCTGCAGCAATTTTTAATTATAAAGTAAATTCTTGAATGCTACTACCATTTGTTTTCGCTTCTGGCATCTCTTGCACTCATGTACAGAATACAGGAAAAAGGTTTTGTTTTAGGGACCCCATGTTTCAGTCTTGATCCTATCTGTGGCATTCTATATGCATCTTCTTCCATGAGTGCCATCTCACTTTCGCACACAATCTCTCTTGCTGTCTTATTGATGCAAGTACCGCCAAGTTCAGTGTTGCTCTGAACTTGTTCCTTAAACTCGCCACAAATCTCATCACACAGCCTATTGCTTAAATGTATAGAATCATAAAATTTTTAAACCTCTTTCTCGGATAAGGTCAAGAAATCACTGAAACCCGATTTACTTTGTTTTCCTTTGCTCTTTGCAACCTTGGTATCCAATATTATGAGCATTAACTTTTCACCTTTGCTTAATCAAATAGATGCTCGTTAGAGATTGCTGATGTGAATTAATTCCCCTGATGTCCCCTTTGAACGTGTTTTAATCCCTATTAAAATTATAATTTTTGCTTCGGCTGAAGTGAAAGCAAGTAAGGACCTCATAAAGAATAATTATTTTAATATTTTTGTCAGATCAATTTGCTTAGATATGCTCATCTCTTTATAATGTGGAAAATGTTCAATCTGTGTTTCAGATGTAAGAGGTCCACCCACGCATAGAATATCTTGTGGAAAATCGCATTATGAGCGTGCAGTATGGAACACCAAATTTTGTGTTGTCACAGATGGTCAGTTGCTGTTGTTGGATAAAGAGGAGGTATGTGAAAGTTTAATTTGAGAAGGTAATTTATTATTTTGAATGTTATGCACCAAATAATACCTTTTTATGTTTGTGGTAGTATGCATTAGGGGTCATGTGGGACTGTGAAGCCGTGATGCCATTGGCTGACAGATCCCGGGTCCTGGTTGGCTGTTGATCTCTAGCTCCGCCCTGAAGGCGGAGTATAAGAACCAGGAGTTCTCCCCGCAGCTCCAGTCTGTTGCTGAACTGCGGGGAACAAGTCACGCTTAATAAAGCCTCATCGACTTCATCTCTATTCGTCTCTCGTAAGTCATTGTGCGCTACAATGTTGAATTAACTTGTATTACTGTTTGAAATAGGGATGATGAGCATTAATTGGGTGGCAATGTTAAACTATAAGAATCAGAAATATCTCAGATTGAATTTTTCTTTTGAATTAGCTGATCTTAGCAGGAGCATGTGTTGGTGTAAGGGATGGGTTAATTATGTCCACTGTGAGGATGCTTGGCAGCCTTCCAGGGCCAGGATGTTGACTGGGACATAAAGCGGCAGGTGTTCAGACTGAGGCGTTCTCATACACCTTGCTGACTTTCCCAGCCGCTTATCTCTCCTAGACCTATTTACTACACTGTATAAATATGAGGCCTTTTTGCTCGTTCGTTGGAATTCACCTTGGACCCAAGTCGCGACAGGTGCCAAGAGCTGAATCTCTAAGCTGCCGTCGACACCGGGGTCCCTGACGAGCTGATGGGCAAGAGATTCTTCTATCTATTATATTCTTCTATCATGCTATTCTTATCAATAAGGTAGAGTAGACAAACTTCTGTCGTTGTTTTCTTAATTACATTGTGTCCGAATCACAAAGAACCCTTGGAGTAATCTGAGGCAGTTGGATACCACGAATTTCAGTTCTCTGGGGCGGGATTCTCCGACCCCCTGGCGGGTCGGAGAATCGCCGGGGGCTGGCGTGAATCCCGCCCCCGCCGTGTCCCGAAGTCTCCACTACCAGAGATTCGGCGGGGGCGGGAATCGCGCCACGCCGGTCGGCGGGGGCGGGATTGCGCTGCGCTGGTCAGCGGGCCCACCGCCGCCGATTCTCCGGCCCGCGATGGGCCGAAGTTCCGCTGCTGGAATGCCTGTCCCGCCAGCGTGGATTAAACCACCTTTTGAACGGCGGGATAAGGCGGCGCGGGCGGGCTCCGGGGTCCTGGGGGGGGGGGGGGCGATCTCGACCCCGGGGGGAGGGGGGGATCTGGACCCGGGGGCGGGGAGGGGGGGGGGCGCGATCTGGTGGACCCTGGAGTCCCCCCACGGTGGCCTGGCTCGCAATCGGGGCCCACCGATCCGCGGGCGGGCCTGTGCCGTGGGGGCTCTCTTTTTCTTCTGCCTTCGCAATGGTCTTCACTATGGCGGAGGTGGAAGAGACCCCCTCCCCTGCGCATGCGCGGGGACGCGTCAGTAGCCGCTGACGCTCCCGCGCATGCGCGGACCCGCGTTGCCCGGCAAAGACCTTTCGGCCCTGGCTGGCGTGGCGCCAAAGGCCTTTCCCGCCAGCCGGTGGAGTTGGATACCACGAATTTCAGTTCTCTGGGGCGGGATTCTCCGACCCCCTGGCGGGTCGGCGAATCGTTGGTGTCTGGCGTGAATCCCGCCCCAGCCGTGTCCCGAAGTCTCCGCTACCAGAGATTCGGCAGGGGTGGGAATCGCGCCACGCCGGTCGGCGGGGGCGGGAATTGCGCTGCGCTGGACAGCGGGCCCACCGCCGCCAATTCTCCGGCCCGCGATGGGCTGAAGTTCCGCTGCTGGAATGCCTGTCCCGCCAGCGTGGATTAAACCACCTTTTGAACGGCGGGATAAGGCGGCGCGGGCGGGCTCCGAGGTACTGGGGGGAGATCAGGACCCGGGGGGGGGGGGGTGGCGGCTATCTGGATCCGGGGGCGGGCGCGATCTGGACCCAGGGGTCCCCCCACGGTGGCCTGGCTCGCAATCGGGGCCCACCGATCCGCGGGCGGGCCTGTGCCATGGGGGCTCTCTTTTTCTTCCGCCTTCGCCATGGTCTTCACTATGGCAGAGGTGGAAGAGATCCCCTCCCCTGCGCATGCGTGGGGACGCGTCATCAGCCGCTGACGCTCCCGCGCATGCGCGGACCCGGGTTGCCCGGCGAAGACCTTTCAGCCCCAGCTGGCGTGGCGCCAAAGGCCTTTCCCGCCAGCCGGTGGAGTTGGATGCCACGAATTTCAGTTCTCTGGGGCGGGATTCTCCGACCCCCTGGTAGGGGAGAATCCCGCCCCAGGTAAGGGCGCTACAAGTCAGACAGACGTCCAGTGACCCCTGTTGAAAGATATATGTACGGATATTGGATGAGGACAGGTTCTCACTAAACAATGTATTGCTGCTATACATAATGACAGATAAGATGGATTTGATCTTTTTCACGTCATCACTTCCCTTGCTGGAACTCTGCACATAATCTGCACTGTTCAGTACTGTTAAACCTGGTGAGGCTTAAATAGCCTGTCAAAATTTGCTGAATGAATATGAGTAAGTGAGGTGCTGGAGGACCACTGATAACACACTGAGAAACTGGCCAAGATTTTCATCCTCAAGACATATAATGGGAATCAGGAAGATTTCCGGCTCATTCTGGCCACTTTGGGAGAAAGTGCCTGCAAAGTTGGAATCTTCATTGCTCGGGAGAGGGTGCGGGCTTCAGTTGCGCTAGTTGACTCAAGAACAAGTTTGAAGGCCACAGAGGCTGCCAGGTGCAGAGGTGGGCTGTTTAACCATCTTGATGCAGTGGGGTTCATCCCAGTTAAAATAAAGACCCTCCAGCCCTCACCCCTCATACACCACACCCTTTCACCCTCCACACCCTTTCATCCTCCAAACATTCTCTATCTCCCATCAAATGCCACATTATGCTCCCTGTGCCAAGCTCTGCCCTTCCACTCCCACTTGTAGTCCCTCATGCCCCCTATACCAAGTTATGGCACTTTCTTGTTCATTGGCCCTCTATACACTGTATAATGAACTCTAGCACAGGGATCTTTTATGTTTGTTTAAAAACCTATGTCCAAAGGAAAACATTGCTTGATTGACGCATCTGACTGTCTGATCTCTGCTGTCAGTTTCACAATGTTATTTACATAGCATTAATGGTTTGGGGGTTTGTGGTATTTGTTATTGGTACTTTAAAGGGTCTGGATGATTGAAGTATTTGTTGCTTTTTAGTGAAATAACTTTGAATAAACTACTAATATCACTATCGGGTTCATTGGTTCTATATAGTGTATAGTGGGTTAATGGGCATGCAAGTGCCACAGCTTTGGGGCATGAGGGGCCATAAGGGGTGGATGGAAAGGCAAGCTTGGCATGGGGGCAATGAGGAGGACCTTTATGAATTTACCTTTTTAAAAAGTCCCCTCATGCAGATGAAGGTTCAACTCCTCTGAGGGGCTGTGAATCATGACTCTTTTAAAACCTGGCTACATGAAAATTGCAGAGGCGTATGACATGCCTGTCACCTGCAATGGAGCCAGCCAGGTTGGGAATGTGTGTTTTGACAGGAACGAGCCCGCACCCTTGAAAGGCACTCATTAATGGGCCAGGAATCCAGGAATTGGGACAAGCTTGCCATTTTTAAGGTGCTCCTAAGTAATCCTGATTTGGTAGAATCCAGACCAATATCTTTAGGAGAGGTGGTAAAAATATTGGATGTTAGTACAGAAGGGTGCTTGATAAAGTGATGTACTTGCCTATTGTCTAAAAAAATGTGAATTGAGGAAGAATGCCACTTTTATTATTGTTCCAGAAACATGAAGGGTATATAAACGTTGAGACCATAATTCTATACAATGAACCCTATTCCCAGTGAAGTTCTGATCATCTAGTTTCCCCTCCTGGCTATTAAGTTAGCTGTTGCTAACATGCCTCTCACCTTGGGTAATGGCCCCGATTTTCAAATTCGCCATCATTATTCCTCTTACCAAAATGAAACTTGACCCCTAAGTGCTTGCAACCAAATTCCCCATTTACAACCACCTTTACTTCTTAGGTCTTAGAATGCTTTTGGGGTGCTTTTGCTCCCCAACCACCCCTTGTGAGCATGGTAAACTACCCTTGCTCATCCTTGAACTATCTGCTGCCTCTGACACGCTTGATCACACCATTCTCCTCCAATGCCTCTCCACTGTTGTCAAGCTGGGTGGGACTGCAGTCACCTGGCTCCTTCCATTTTTATTGAGATGTAGCCAGGGAATGGTATGCAATGACTCCTCCTTCCTGCATCGTTAACTTTGGTGTCCCCCAAAGAATCTATCCATGGCTCCCCTTTTATTTTTGATCTACATGCCATTACGCCCCCAGCTCCATCATTTAAAAAATATATATATTTTTATTCAAATTTTTTACATATTTTCAACAACAGAAATAAGAAAAAACAAAAAACATATAAATAAACATCTTATAGCTATGTCACGTATTCCCCCAATATACAAGCCCCCCATTAAACGATAATAAACACAGTAGTAAACACCAAGCCCCACCCTCCCCCTCCCGGGTTGCTGCTGCTGCTGACCACCTGCTAACGCTCCGCTAGAAAGTCTAGGAACGGTTGCCACCGCCTGAAGAACTTGCACAGATCCTCTTAAGGCAAATTTTATCCACTCCAATTTAATGAACCCTGCCATGTCGCTGATCCAGGCTTCCACGCTTGGGGGTCTCGCATCCTTCCACTGTAGCAGAATCCTCCGCCGGGCTACCAGGGATGCAAAGGCCAGAATACCAGCCTCTTTCGCCTCCTGCACTCCCGGCTCGTCCGATACCGCAAATAGTGCTTAACCCGGGTGTTTACCACCTTAGACACCATCCTCGCAACGCCCCTCCAGAACCCATCCAGTGCTGGGCACGCCCAGAACATGTGGGCATGATTTGCTGGGCTCCCCGAACACCTCATACACCTATCCTCCACTCCAAAAAAACGACTCAGCCTTGCCCCCGTCATGTGCGCCTTGTGTAGAACCTTAAATTGTATCAGGCTAAGCCTGGCGCAAGAGGAGGAAGAATTTACCCTACCCAGGGCGTCAGCCCACGTACCCTCGTCTATCTCCTCCCCCAGCTCCTCCTCCCATTTACCTTTCAGCTCCTCCACCGAGGCCTCTTCCTCCTCCTGCACCTCTTGGAAAATCGCAGAGACATTGCCTTCTCCAACCAAACCCCCCGAGAGCACCCTATCCTGGATCCTACGTGCTGGCAGCAGTGGAAATTCCCTCACTTGCCGTCTTACAAAAGCTCTTACCTACATGTACCTGAAGGCATTCCCAGGGGGGAGCCCAAATTTTTCCTCCAGCGCCCCAAGGCTCGCAAATGTCCCATCTATAAACAGGTCCCCCATCCTTCTAATACATGCCCTGTGCCAGCTCACGAACCCCCCCATCCATTCTCCCCGGGACAAACCGATGGTTCTCTCGGATCGGGGACCACACCGGAGCCTCTGCCTCCTCCCTGTGGCGTCTCTACTGCCCCCAAATTTTGAGGGTCACCGCCACCACTGAGTCGTGGTGTACCTTGTCGGCGGGAGCGGCAGCGATGCCGTCACCAGCGCTCTCAGGCTCGTGCCCACACAGGACGCCATCTTCAGCCTCTTCCACGCCGCCCCTCCCCCTCCATTACCCACTTGCGTATCATCGCCACATTGGCAGCCCAGTAGTACCCACACAGATTAGGCAACGCTAGCTCTCCCCTGTCCCTACTCCGTTCCAGAAACACCCGTCTCACCCTCGGGGTCTTTTTTGCCCATACAAACCCTATGATGCTCCTGCTGACCCACTTAACAAAGGCCTTGGGGATCAGGATGGGGAGGCACTGGAATATAAAAAGGAACCTCGGGAGCACCGTCATCTTCACCGACTGTACCCTACCCGCCAGGGAGAGTGACAGCATATACCACCTTTTAAACACCTCCTCCATCTGCTCCACCAGCCTCGTCAAGTTGAGCTCCTGGCCACCTGGATCTCTAGGTACCGAAAACTCCTTTCCGCCCTCTTCAGTGGAAGCTCGTCTATCCCCCTTCCCTGGTCCCCTGGGTGTATCAGGAATAGCTCACTCTTCCCCATGTTGAGCTTATACCCGGAAAAGTCTCCAAACTCCCTGAGGATCCGCATCACCTCCGGCATCCCCCCACCGGGTCCCCCAGATACAGTAGCAGGTCGTCTGCATACAGTGATACCCGGTGTTCCGCCCCCTCCAGTCCCTGGACCCCCTCAAAGCCATCGCCAAAGGTTCAATTGCCAACGCAAATAGCAGGGGGGATAGGGGGCACACCTGCCTCGTCCCCCGGTACAACCGAAAGTATTCCGACCTCCTCCGATTTGTGACCACACTCCCCACCGGGGCTTCGTACAGTAACCTAACCCAACTAACGAACCCCTCCCCGAACCTCCTCAACACTTCCCACAGGTACCCCCACTCCACCCTATCGAAGGCCTTCTCAGCATCCATAACCGCCACTATCTCCGCTTCCCCCTCCACTGCAGGCATCATGATTACATTTAGGAGCCTCCACACATTGGTGTTTAGCTGCCTTTCCTTCACGAAACCCGTCTGGTCCTCGTGGATCACCGCCGGAACACAGTCCTCAATTCTGGTAGCCAACACCTTCGCTAACAGCTTCGCACCAACGTTGAGGAGCGAGATTGGCCTATACGACGCGCACTGTAAAGGGTCATTGTCCCGCTTCAAGATCAACGAGATCAGCGCCCTGGACATCGGCGGCGGCAGGGCCCCCCCCTCCCTCGCCTCATTGAAAGTCCTCACTAGTAGTGGGCCCAACAGGTCCATATACTTCCTGCAAAAATTCCACCGGGAACCCATCTGGCCCCGGTGCCTTCCCCGACTGCATACTCCCCAGCCCCTTACCACCTGCCCCTCCTCTACCCTCGGGAACCTCAGCCGGTCCAGAAAACGACGCATCCCCCTCTCCTCCGTCGGGGACTCAGACCTGTACAGCCCCTCATAGAAGTCTCTAAATACCCCATTTATTCCCACCGCACTCCGCACTCTGCTCCCCCCTTTATCCCTAACTCCCCCAATCTCCCTCGCCGCCTCCCGCTTCCGCAGCTGGTGCCAGCATCCGGCTAGCCTTCTCTCCGTATTCATACACCGCCCCTTGCGCCTTCCTCCACTGCACCTCCGCCTTCTTGGTAGTCCACAGGTCGAACTCGGCCTGGAGGCTTCGTCGCTCCTTGAGTAGTCCCTCCTCGGGGACCTCTGTATACCTCCTATCTACTCTTAAAATCTCCCCCACCAACCTCTCCCTCCTCTCCTTCCCCTCCTTGTGGGCCCTAGTGGAGATTAGCTCTCCCCTAATCACCGCCTTCAGCGCCTCCAAGACCATCCCTACCTGCACCTCCCCATTATCATTCACCTCTAGGTATCTTTCAATGCACCCCCGGATCCGCCCGCTCACCTCCTCATCCGCCAGCAAACCCACCTCCAGGCGCCATAGCGGGCGCTGGTCCCTCTCCTCCCCTAGCTCGAGCTCCACTCAGTGCGGGGCATGTTATGAGATGGCTATGGCCGAATATCTGCCTTCAGTCCCTTCAGGTGCGTGAACACAAGGGCCCTCTTGACCGGCCCGTTCAGGCCTCTCACACTGCCAAGTTATCAGCCGGATCAGGGGGCTGCCCCCCCCGCCGATTAGCCATCTCCCTTTCTAGGCCAGCTGCGTGCCCGTGCCTCCCGCACTCTCCGTTCCCCCCAGTGGCAGACCCCCGCCCCGACTCTCTCTTCAGGCTCCAGCTCCCCTTTGGCCAATGCAGTAGCAACCCAGTCTCCCCCCCGCCAAGCTAGGTCCCCCCCTTAGCTGCGTTGCTTCCCCCGTAGCACTCTCGCAAGTCAGCTGACTCCTGCTGACCCCGGCCGCTCCCGCCACTCCATCGATCCCCCCAGTGTGAGAATCTCTACCCCCCTCCTGTCCATCAGCGGGCGTTCCTCTCCAGCACCACCCCTCCCCCCTGACCCTCCCCCCTTCCTTCCCTAGCACGGGAAAATAAACCCCGCGCTTTCCACCAAGCCGGCCCCGCCCCCTCAGGCGCAGGTCCCTTTCGCGGCCTGATCCCAGCTCGCCCACCTCAGGCCTCCCCTCTCTCTCTCCCCCCCCCCCCCCCCCCACCCACCCCCCAAATGGGGCCCCCTCTTCCAACCACCGACGCCCATACTCTCACCAAACCCCCACTACGAACCATTTCACCCTACCCCACCCTGCACCCAAAAAACCCCAGTGTCGAACAGAACATCCCCCCCAAAACACACCAATCACATCAATCCTCTCTCGACATCCCCTCGCAACCGACCCTCAATCCAAGTCAAACATTTCAGCCTGGATAAAGGTCCACCCCTCCTCTGGCGTCTCAAATCCGCAGGTTCTTCCTCCTCGACCGGTTCTCCATGTCTTTGAACTTCTCCTGCCATTTCTTATGCATCGCCTCGTGTGCCTCTACCTTCACTGCCAGGCCCAAGATCTCGTCCTCACTCTCCGAGGCCTTTTGCCGCACCTCCCCGATCGCCGCCCCTTGGGCCTTCTGGGTCTCGTGCAGCTTGTCTATCGAAGCCTTCATCGGCTCCAACAGCTCTACCTTCAATTCCGTGAAGCAGCGCTGGAGAAACTCCTGCTGGTCCTGCGACCACTGTGCCCACGCTGCCTGGTCTCCACCCGCTGCCATCTTGATATTCCTCCCTCGCACTTTTCGCTGCTCCAAAACTACTTTTTTCACCGCTCCACTCCTGGTCCAATCGATACAGTGCCGGGGAAATGTTACTATCACCTTCCCACACTGGGAACCATCGAACAAATGCCGCTGGGGGCCCTAAAAAGAGCCCAAAAGTCTGTTTCTGTCGGGAGCTGCCGAACGTGCTGCCGAACGTGCGACTTAGCTCCGCATAGCCGCAACCGGAAGTCCCAGCTCCATTATCTGACAACACCATCATATTCCACATATGCATTGACGCCCATATGCATTGACACTCACACTAACTAATTATCACCGTACTTTGTTTTTTAAAGATATTCTATTCCAAACCGACACAGCATCAACAAATCAACAGTCCAACAAGACATAATTAAGGGTTTGTACAATTTTCCCCCTTTTAATTCCTCTCCCCCCCCCCCCCCCCCCCCCCCACACACACACACACTCTCAAATAAAGCCTTCACCGCCCTCCGAATCCCTCTTCAGACCCCCTTCTCCTCCCGGAGAAAGGCCCCCACTATCCTGGACAATGTCCCAAACACCGCCTCCCCAAAACTCTCCAACATCTCACAGTATGATTCGTCCGCCCCCGCCCACACTTCTCGCACCCACATGCTACTCCCTAGAAGAACCCACTCATCCTAGCCCGAGTGTCATCCATACCCTGTACACCACTTTGAACTGAATCAAGCTCATTCTCTCACAGGAGAAAGTCAAGAACAGTTTTTTCCCTGCTGCCATCAGACTTTTGAATGGGCTATCTCATGTTAAGTTGATCTTTTCTCTACACCCTAGCTATGACTGTAACATTACATTCTGTAGTCTCTCCTTCCTTCCCTATGTACGGTATGCGTTGTCTGCATAGCATGCAAGAAACAATACTTTTCACACTGTATACTAATACATGTGACAATAATAAATCAAATCAAATCAAGTTGAGTTCACTCGCCGCATTGCCTTACACCATCTCCCTCCCCAACCCCTCCTCCCAATTTCACTTTATTCTTATCACCAGTGCCTTGCCCTGCTCTTTCAACCACTCGTATATGTCCCCAACCCTGCCCTCCCCCCAAGTCATCAGGGAGCAGCAGTTGCTCCATTAACGTAGTTCAGGTAGTTGGGGGAACATCAGCAAGTCCTTTTGCGCAAAGTCCCACACCTGCCTATACCTATACTCACTCCCCTCTCCCCTTCGGTAACTGAAACCTCTCCTGCAGCCCGGCTAATCTAACAAACTTCCCCTCCGAGAACATATCCCTAACCCGCCCCAGCCCCTCCCCCCTCAACTTGTCATACATTCCCCCCCCCCTTTCTGCCTCTTCATCCTCGGTACCTTCTCCTCCCAAATAAGCTCCAAAATCAGCTGGAAAAAGGCCTTTGGGAGAAAGATCTGGAGGGTCTGAAAGACAAACCAGAACTGTGGCAACACATTTATCTTTACCACCTGCAGCCTCCCTGCCAATGTCAAGTGCAAAGTATCTCACTTCTTGAATTCCCCCTTAACCTCTTCCACTAACCCTGTCAAGTTTAACCTGTACAATGTGGCCCACTCGTGCGTTACCTGAATCCCCAAATACCTGAACAGCTCTCTTGTCACCTTAAATGGTAGTGCCCCCAAATTTGCCCTCCGCCCCGCCACGTTCACCAGAAACACCTCACTCTTCCCTACGTTCAACTTATAACAGTTAAGGCCCCAATTCTCTCCCATATATTCCAGCGGGTCCGACACGAACAAAAACAGGTTGGCTGAATACAGCGATACTCGGTGATCTCTGCCCCCCTCGCAAACCCTCACCACCCAGCCAACGTCCGAATGGCCATCGGCAAGGGCTCATCACAAATGCAAATAACAGGGGTGACAGCAGACGCTGTCGTATGCACAATAGCCACAGGAGATGCTTTCAAAGGTCCAACCCGCGCCACTTCAGCCCAAACCTACCCAGAATTTCAAATGGATACCTCCACTCTACCTGATCAAAAGCCTTCGCTGCATCCATGGTTACAATAACCTCTGGTGCCCGAACCCCTGACGGAGTCATAATTACATTCAGCAGCCTCCTAATGTTACTGGAGAGCTGTCTACCCTGCACAAAGCCCGTTTGATCCTCAGAGACCACCACTGGCACACATCCCTCCAACCTACATGGCAACACCTTTGCTAGTACGTTCACATCCGTGTTCAACAAAGAGCCTGTAGGACCCACACTCCAGTAGATCCTTCCCCCTTTTCAGGATCAATGAGATCGACGCATATGATAACGCTGCTGGCAACTCGCCCTTCTCCACCGCCTCAATGAATTATCACTTCTTTTTCCCAATTTACATCTCTAAATTATCAGTACAAGAGCAGAATTTTCCCCCAACTAATTAAGAGGAAGATAAAAATTGTCTTCAGTTCCCAGTACAAACACTTCTTCATGGCAATTACCAGAAATGGAAGCAGACTGCATTACCGTCATGTCCTGTTTAACCCAAGATTAGATTCTGAACATCTATCTGTGCCATCACTAAGATCACCTACTTCCATCACTCTGACGCCATCCGACTCTGCCTCAGTTCATTTACTGCTGAACCCCTCATCTCTGCCTTCGTTATCCCTAAACTTGATTATTGCAATGTGCTTCTGACCAACATTCATCATTCACCGTTGGATAAATTTGTCATCCAAATTCCTATTAGTCCATCATTCCTGTGTTCGCTGACCTAAGCAGCACTTCAATTTTAGTTGTTTTCAAATCCCTCCATGATGTCATCCCTCTTTGCTAACTCCTCCAGTACTATGAATCTCTGGGCTTACTTCATTGCCCTAACTTTAGCTTCTTGGTAAAGCACTAGAACTCTCTCCCTTAATTTCTTTGCCTCTCTGACCAGATTGCCTCCTTTTAAGATACTCCTTTAAAACATTCCTCTTTAACCAGGTTTTTGGTCTTTTCTTTTGGCTCCCCCCCGTGGCCTCGAGCAGGTTTTGGAACAGGCCAACGAACTGCCCCAAGTATCCAGGAAGCCTTCCTCGGACCCTCGGTGGCGTACTTAATCTTCTCCAGATGGAGAAATACCGAGAGGTCAACGAGCCAGTCTGCAGCTTTGGGTGGTGCTGCCGATCTCCTACCGAGCAGGATTCTCCGGCGTGCGATTAGGGAAGCGAAAGCAAGGGCGTTGGCTCCCTTCCCCATGTGTAGCTCTGGCTGCTCCGATACCCCGAAGATTGCCACTATTGGGCATAGCTTCACCCTCAGCCTTACAACCTTGGACATTGCTTCGGAGAAGCCTGTCCAGAACCCAGCAAGCTTGGGGCAAGCCCAAAACATGTGCGTGTGTTTGGCCGGGCCCCTCTGGCACCGTTCACATTTGTCCTCCACCTCCGGGAAGAACCTGCTCATTCGGATTCTGGTCAGGTGCGCTCTGTGCACCACTTTGAGCTGCATTAGGCTTAGCCTTGTGCAGGAGGAGGTGGAGCTCACCCTGCTCAGTGCTTCGCTGTAGAGTCCCCATCCTACCTCTGTCCCCAGTTCGTCCTCCCATTTTATTCTGGTCCCATCCAGTAGGGTTCGGGCTCTGTCCAGTAGCTGTCCGTATATTTTCCCACATAGCCCCCCTTCTCGCTGCTTGTGCCTATCAGGTCTTCTAGTAGCGTGCTTTCTGGGGCCCTGGGGTACCCTACTGTCTCTTTGCGGAGGAAGTGCTTTATTTGAAGGTGTCTCAATTCCTGTCCTCTTGCTAGTTTCCACTGCCTCGTCAGTTCATCCAGTGTCGCCAGTCTGCGCCCTATGTAGAAGTCCCTGACCGTCAATGTGCCCCCGTCCCGCCTCCATCTTTTGAAGGTGGTATCTAGCATGACTGGGAGGAATCTGTGATTGCCACAGATGGGGGCCATAAGGAACATTTTGGTTATCCCGAAGTGCTGTCTCTACTGGGTCCACGTTCTCAGCGTGGCCACTACCACTGGTCTCGTTGTGTATCTTGTTGAGGAGAATGGGAGTGCTGCTGTGGCCAGGGCCCGGAGGGTTGTTCCTTTACAGGATGCCTCCTCCATTTGTACCCAATCTGTGTTGGGTTCTTGTACCCATCCACTCACTTTTTCTGCCCAGTGGTAGTATTGTAGGTTCGGTAGAGCCAGGCCCCCTCTGACTTTCCCTCTTTGCAGTGTCGGTTTGGGAATTCTCGGGTTCTTGCCTCCCCACACAAACGCCATGATTAGCCTGTCTATGTTTTTGAAAAAGGCCTTGGGGATGAAGATCGGGATGGATCTAAACAGGAAGAGGAACCTTGGGCAGTACGTTCATCTTGATCATCTGCACTCTTCCCGCCAGGGAGAGTGGGAGTGAGCCCCACTGTTGAAGATCCTTCCTTGCTTCCTCCACCGGGCTGGTCAGGTTCCACTTGTGGATCTGTGTCCAGTCTCTGGCTATTTGGATCCCCAGGTAACGGAATCTTTTCTGGGCCATTTTGAACGGGAGCCCCTTCAGCTCTGTCCCTCCCACTTTTGGGTTCACTGGGAATGTCTCGCTTTTGCCCAGGTTAAGTTTGTAGCCCGAGAAGGTGCCAAACTCTTTCAGTATTTGCAGTATTGCCTTCAGTCTCTCCTGTGGCTTTGAGACATAGAGGAGCAGGTCATCTGCACAGAGTGAGACTCTGTGCTCTCTGTCTCCTCCGAATTCCCTTCCAGCCTTTTGCGTCCCGCAGGGCTATCGCCAGGGGTTCGATCACTAGCGCGAACAAGAGTGGGGACAGGGGGCAGCCCTATCTTGTTCCTCTCTGTAGCTGGAAGTATTCAGAGCTGGTGGTGTTAGTTCGGACACTCGCTTTGGGAGCCTCACCCAGGCGGTGAATCCCACTCCTAGCCCAAACCGTTCCAGTACCTCGAGGAGGTAGCTCCATTCGACTCTGTCAAAGGCCTTTTCTGTGTCCAGGGAGATGATCACCTCTGGTGCCGAAAATATTTTAAGCACCTAATCTTGTGTGATCTTATTTTGAATTTGCTGAACTTTCACCCAGGGTTTTTTAGTAGCTAGACACCACAGAAAATATGCTCTGTATCTATTTTTGTTTGTTTTAAAAACAGACTATTTGTAAGCTAAATGCCATCCTTGGTGGCATTGACTTTGGCTTTCAGCTTCTCTAAATTAACAAGGCCAAATTTTTAAAAATGGCAAGTTAGGTTGCGTCAGCAATTTCCAGTTTTGTAGTGCAAACATTTCACTGCCTTTTGGTGATAGTGTCATGCATGAAATTACATTTAATGTACAGAACAGAAATGGGCCATTCAATCCATTGATCCATGCGGTGTTTGTTCTGCACAAGCATCCTCCCACCCCTCTTCATCCAATCCCATCAATATAACATTATATTCCTTTCTTCCTGATGCGTTTATCTGCTTTCCCTTAAATCTGTCCATGTAATTTGCCTCAACTACCTCTTGTGGTAGCGAGTTGCATATTCTAACCACTGGGTAAAAAGGTTTCTCCTGAATTCCCTATTGAATTTATTAGTGACAGTTTTATATTTATGGCCCCTAGTTATGCTGTCTGTCTATCCTATCAAACTCTTCCTTAATTTTCAAGACAACCATTATTACGATCTTCACAGAGACTGATAACCTTAATTGAAAGTTTGGACATAATGCAATAAAACCCCAAACCTAGGCCGAAGGCAGAGCCACAAATATAATGAAAGAAGAGAAAGAGAGGATTGGCAACCATAACAACATATTTAGTCTATGGTTGAACAGTGCATGGCCTCCCAAGGTAGAAAAGGGGGAAAGGAAGAGCAAAAAAAACAGACCTACCCAGGCTTTTCAGCCAGATGACAACATCCACCAGTGAAGAGAAAAATTTAATCAACAAAAGATAATATGAAGAGAGATTTGAAATCCAGAGAATATGTTCCAGCCATTTTGTGAGCATTCTAAATAAAATATTTATTGAACAATAAAATAAACAACAATAAAGTCAATTAGGAGTGTTACACTTATGATGCGATGAGGCAAGACTTAGGATGCATCAGATGGAGAGGAAAACTGCAGGGGATGGGCACAATGGAAATGTGGAGCTTGTTCAAGGAACAGCTACTAGAACAAAGAACAAAGAAATGTACAGCACAGGAACAGGCCCTTCGGCCCTCCAAGCCCGTGCCGACCATACTGCCCGACTAAACTACAATCTTCTACACTTCCTGGGTCCGTATCCTTCTATTCCCATCCTATTCATATATTTGTCAAGATGCCCCTTAAATGTCCCTATCGTCCCTGCCTCCACTACCTCCTCCGGTAGTGAGTTCCAGGCACCCACTACCCTCTGCGTAAAAAACTTGCCTCGTACATCTACTCTAAACTTTGCCCCTCTCACCTTAAACCTATGCCCCCTAGTAATTGACCCCTCTACCCTGGGGAAAAGCCTCTGACTATCCACTCTGTCTATGCCCCTCATAATTTTGTATACCTCTATCAGGTCGCCCCTCAACCTCCTTCGTTCCAGTGAGAACAAACCGAGTTTATTCAATCGCTCCTCATAGCTTATGCCCTCCATACCAGGCAACATTCTGGTAAATCTCTTCTGCACCCTCTCTAAAGCCTCCACATCCTTCTGGTAGTGTGGCGACCAGAATTGAACACTATACTCCAAGTGTGGCCTAACTAAGGTTCTATACAGCTGCAACATGACTTGCCAATTCTTATACTCAATGCCCCGGCCAATGAAGGCAAGCATGCCGTATGCCTTCTTGACTACCTTCTCCACCTGTGTAGCCCCTTTCAGTGATCTGTGGACCTGTACTCCTAGATCTCTTTGACTTTCAATACTCTTGAGGGTTCTACCATTCACTGTATATTCCCTACCTGCATTAGCCCTTCCAAAATGCATTACCTCACATTTGTCCAGGTTAAACTCCATCTGCCATCTCTCTGCCCAAGTCTCCAGACAATCTAAATCCTGCTGTATCCTCAGACAGTCCTCATCGCTATCCGCAATTCCACCAACCTTTGTGTCGTCTGCAAACTTACTAATCAGACCAGTTACATTTTCCTCCAAATCATTTATATATACTACAAAGAGCAAAGGTCCCAGCACTGATCCCTGTGGAACACCACTGGTCACAGCCCTCCAATTAGAAAAGCATCCCTCCATTGCTACCCTCTGCCTTCTATGGCCTAGCCAGTTCTGTATCCACCTTGCCAGTTCACCCCTGATCCCGTGTGACTTCACCTTTTGTACTAGTCTACCATGAGGGACCTTGTCAAAGGCCTTACTGAAGTCCATATAGACAACATCTACTGCCCTACCTGCATCAATCATCTTAGTGACCTCCTCGAAAAACTCTATCAAGTTAGTGAGACACGACCTCCCCTTCACAAAACCGTGCTGCCTCTCACTAATACGTCCATTTGCTTCCAAATGGGAGTAGATCCTGTCTCGAAGAATTCTCTCCAGTAATTTCCCTACCACTGAAGTAAGGCTCACCGGCCTGTAGTTCCCGGGATTATCCCTGCCACCCTTCTTAAACAGAGGAACAACATTGGCTATTCTCCAGTCCTCCGGGACATCCCCTGAAGACAGCGAGGATCCAAAGATTTCTGTCAAGGCCTCAGCAATTTCCTCTCCAGCCTCCTTCAGTATTCTGGGGTAGATCCCATCCGGCCCTGGGGACTTATCTACCTTAATATTTTTTAAGACACCCAACACCTCGTCTTTTTGGATCACAATGTGACCCAGGCTATCTACACCCCCTTCTCCAGACTCAACATCTACCAATTCCTTCTCTTTGGTGAATACTGATGCAAAGTATTCATTTAGTACCTCGCCCATTTCCTCTGGCTCCACACATAGATTCCCTTGCCTATCCTTCAGTGGGCCAACCCTTTCCCTGGCTACCCTCTTGCTTTTTATGTAAGTGTAAAAAGCCTTGGGATTTTCCTTAACCCTATTTGCCAATGACTTTTCATGACCCCTTCTAGCCCTCCTGACTCCTTGCTTAAGTTCCTTCCTACTTTCCTTATATGCCACACAGGCTTCGTCTGTTCCCAGCCTTTTAGCCCTGACAAATGCCTCCTTTTTCTTTTTGACGAGGCCTACAATATCACTCGTCATCCAAGGTTCCCGAAAATTGCCGTATTTATCTTTCTTCCTCACAGGAACATGCCTGTCCTGTATTCCTTTCAACTGACACTTGAAAGCCTCCCACATGTCAGATGTTGATTTGCCCTCAAACATCCGCCCCCAATCTATGTTCTTCAGTTCCCGCCTAATATTGTTATAATTAGCCTTCCCCCAATTTAGCACATTCATCCTCGGACCACTCTTATCCTTGTCCACCAGTACTTTAAAACTTACTGAATTGTGGTCACTGTTACCGAAATGCTCCCCTACTGGAACATCTACCACCTGGCCGGGCTCATTCCCCAATACCAGGTCCAGTACCGCCCCTTCCCTAGTTGGACTGTTTACATATTGTTTTAAGAAGCCCTCCTGGATGCTCCTTACAAACTCTGCCCCGTCTAAGCCCCTGGCACTAAGTGAGTCCCAGTCAATATTGGGGAAGTTGAAGTCTCCCATCACCACAACCCTGTTGTTTTTACTCTTTTCCAAAATCTGTCTACCTATCTGCTCCTCTATCTCCCGCTGGCTGTTGGGAGGCCTGTAGTATACCCCCAACATTGTGACTGCACCCTTCTTATTCCTGATCTCTACCCATATAGCCTCACTGCCTTCTGAGGTGTCCTCTCGCTGTATAGCTGTGATACTCTCCTGAACAAGTAGCGCAACTCCGCCTCCCCTTTTACATCCCCCTCTATCCCGCCTGAAACATCTAAATCCTGGAACGTTTAGCTGCCAATCCTGCCCTTCCCTCAACCAGGTCTCTGTAATGGCAACAACATCATAGTTCCAAGTAGTAATCCAAGCTCTAAGTTCATCTGCCTTACCCGTAATGCTCCTTGCATTAAAACATATGCACTTCAGGCCACCAGACCCGCTGTGTTCAGCAACTTCTCCCCGTCTGCTCTGCCTCAGAGCCACACTGTCCCTATTCCCTAGTTCTCCCTCAATGCTCTCACCTTCTGTCCTATTGCTCCCGTGCCCACCCCCCTGCCATACTAGTTTAAACCCTCCCGTGTGACACTAGCAAATCTCGCGGCCAGGATATTTATGCCTCTCCGGTTTAGATGCAACCCGTCCATCTTATACAGGTCACACCTGCCCCGGAAGAGCTCCCAGAGCTCCCACAGCTCCACTGTGTGTCCTTGATAAGTATGTACCTGTCAGGCAGGGAGGAAGTGGTCGAGCAAGGGAACCGTGGTTTACTAAGGCAGTCGAAACACTTGTCAAGAGGAAGGAGGAGGCTTATGTAAAGATGAGACATGAAGGTTCAGTAAGGGCGCTCGAGAGTTACAAGTTAGCTAGGAAGGACCTAAAGAGAGAGCTAAGAAGAGCCAGGAGGGGACATGAGAAGTCTTTGGCAGGTAGGATCAAGGATAACCCTAAAGCTTTCTATAGATATGTCAGGAATAAAAGAATGACTAGGGTAAGAGTAGGGCCAGTCAAGGACAGCAGTGGGAAGTTGTGCTTGGAGTCCGAGGAGATAGGAGAGGTGCTAAATGAATATTTTTCGTCAGTATTCACACAGGAAAAAGACAATGTTGTCGAGGAGAATACTGAGATTCAGGCTACTAGACTAGAAGGGCTTGAGGAACATAAGGAGGAGGTGTTAACAATTCTGGAAAGGGTGAAAATAGATAAGTCCCCTGGGCCGGAAGTAATTTATCCTAGGTTTCTCTGGGAAGCTAGGGAGGAGATTGCTGAGCCTTTGGCTTTGATCTTTAAGTCATCTTTGTCAACAGGAATAGTGCCAGAAGACTGGAGGATAGCAAATGTTGTCCCCTTGTTCAAGAAGGGGAGTAGAGACAACCCTGGTAACTATAGACCAGTGAGCCTTACTTCTGTTGTGGGCAAAATCTTGGAAAGGTTTATAAGAGATAGGGTGTATAATCATCTGGAAAGGAATAATTTGATTAGACATAGTCAACACGGTTTCGTGAAGGGTAGGTTGTGCCTCACAAACCTTATTGAGTTCTTTGAGAAGGTGACCAAACAGGTGGATGAGCGTAAAGCAGTTGATGTGGTGTATATGGATTTCAATAAAGCGTTTGATAAGGTTCCCCACGGTAGGCTACTGCAGAAAATACGGAAGCATGGGATTCAGGGTGATTTAGCAGTTTGGATCAGAAGTTGGCTAGCTGGAAGAAGACAAAGGGTGGTGGTTGATGGGAAGTGTTCAGACTGGAGTCCAGTTACTAGTGGTGTACCACAAGGATCTGTTTTGGGGCCACTGCTGTTTGTCATTTTTATAAATGACCTGGAGGAGGGCGTAGAAGGATGGGTGAGTAAATTTGTAGATGACACTAAAGTCGGTGGAGTTGTGGACAGTGCGAAAGGATGTTACAAGTTACAGAGGGACATAGATAAGCTGCAGTGCTGGGATGAGAGGTGGCAAATGGAGTTTAATGCAGAAAAGTGTGAGGTGATTCATTTTGGAAGGAATAACAGGAAGACAGAGTACTGGGCTAATGGTAAGATTCTTGGCAGTGTGAATGAGCAGAGAGATCTCGGTGTCCATGTACATAGATTCCTGAAAGTTGCCACTCAGGTTGAGACGGTTGTTAAGAAGGCGTACGGTGTGTTAGCTTTTATTGGTAGAGGGATTGAGTTTCGGAGCCATGAGGTCATGTTGCAGCTGTACAAAACTCTGGTGCGGCTGCATTTGGAGTATTGCGTGCAATTCTGGTCGCTGCATTATAGGAAGGATGTGGAAGCATTGGAAAGGGTGCAGAGGAGATGTACCAGAATGTTGCCTGGTATGGAGGGAAGATCTTATGAGGAAAGGCTGAGGGACTTGAGGCTGTTTTCGTTAGAGAGAAGAAGGTTAAGAGGTGACTTAATTGAGACATACAAGATGATCAGAGGATTAGATAGGGTGGACAGTGAGAGCCTTTTTCCTCGGATGGTGATGTTTAGCACGAGGGGACATAGCTTTAAATTGAGGGGAGATAGATATAAGACAGATGTCAGAGGTAGGTTCTTTACTCCGAGAATAGTAAGGGTGTGGAATGCCCTGCCTGCAACAGTAGTGGACTCGCCAACACTAAGGGTATTCAAATGGTCATTGGATAGACATATGGATGATAAGGGAATAGTGTAGATGGGCTTTAGAGTGGTTTCACAGGTCGGCGCAACATCGAGGGCCGAAGGGCCTGTACTGCGCTGTAATGTTCTATGTTCTAAAATAATGGTGATACACCATGTCACTAACTTTAACCAGTTCCAAACCCCTTTATTTCACTATCTTGAGAGATAATTTTCCCTGAATTCACACAACACCTTCTAGGTATTATAAAAACTACAAAATAATCCAGGAACAGTTACCACACCAGGCTGGTGTATCTCTTTGGGGAAAGGGATCAAATGGAACGGCACTAGTGGGGGTCTCTCAGGTGATTTGAGGCCCCAGATACATGCCGTCTGCCACCCTAGCACTGCCAACTAGCAGGGTTGGCACTCCCAAGGTACCAAGCTGGCATTTGGTGCGTGGTGGTGATTGGGCCGGGGTAACCGTGTGGGGGAGGGGGAGGGGGAATCTCCTTATAGTGAGTTGGGGCTATTGGGCACCACAATCCATCTAAAAATGACGTCCCGATCTCTTGCTGCACTGAGGAGTTCCAGTGAGCGGAGCTTCTCAGTGCTGAAAATGGGGCTAAGTGGGCCTCGTAGGGTAGTTTCCCGCTGAGGCCTCTGATCTTCTTGCATTTGTGTTAGAAAGCTGGGTGTTTCTTGATGCTCTAAGCGTCGGGAAACACCCGGCTAATCTCGCGCTATGGGACTCTGTCCCCATTTGGGTAGATCGCGCCCCAGATAAATTGTAATATTTCTTTGGTGCAGGAATTGTTAAAAGCTTAGGTTAGTATGCATCTGCTGCAGTAATATTTGTAAACAAATCCTGGATTGAAAGACAGCCAGGATTTATGGCAACGGAAGTGCAATTAAAGCATCATTAAAAATGAAATAATCATTCATCCCAACCATGTATATTGTTTACCAAAGTTGGGCTAATGAAACTTTGTTTATATAAAGAAGGTTCTCTGGGAGAAGATAATTAGAGACATTTGGTAAGATGATGTAGTTGATGGGATGAGCCAAGGGTTGAAGCAGTCAGGTGTTGAGTTCAGTTTCGATTGGGATGTGAACTGGCCAGAAGCTTTCCTCAAAACAGTTTTAGTTCAAAAGATTTTGCTTGTGAACAGAATGGCAGTTTCTGAAAAGCTTAAACAGTATTGTGATATAGATCAGGATCGGCAAGCTGTTTCCTGACCTGATTTCTCTCTCTCTCTCCCCATTCAATATTTTAAAAAAGGAACTCTATTCACGTTTACAGTAGGTAACCCTATGTTTGCTAATTGTATTTTAAAGTGGATTTTGACCTGAGATGGGTTTTGCTTGAGCGGAAATAGAAAGTGTTATAACCTGCCTGCTTACCATTGGCTGGGGACTAATGACAATCCCACAATCTTGTGGGAGTATGAGCTTCCCCAATGAGGGGGGTGGAGAAATCATTAGCAGACTCCCTGTATAAATAAAGCTGGCCAGTTTGAAACCAGCAGGAAGGAGTAAGCAGCAAGCGAAGCACTGCTGCTGTTGTGTATATATATGTTATTGTTAATAAATGTAATTTCTTTGTATCCTTGAAACTTGTGCTGGATTCTTCGTGGCCCTCACAAAAGAAACATAGCTGTTAATGTCTTTCATTTCATTGTTAAGCATCGTTTAACGGTCACTGTTGTCTTTATTATATTAAAGTTATTTTAGCCCTGTGTTAGTAATAAAGTTTGTTTTAATATACCATATATATATTTGTGTGTGGAATAACTGCTGGAGCCAAGAATCCTTTCCTCAAAGTCTCGCAAATTAAATAAAATATTGGGGTTTCTCTCAGTATCTTAGCAACTGTTGGGGTCTGGTCCAGATTATGATAGAGTTGTTTAGGAAATGACTCAGTTGTTATGATCCCTGTTAATGTTTAACTGGATGGGAAGATTCCAGAATAGAACCCTGGCTCAAAAGACCGTAGCTTTTACTTTTTTAAAAAGAAAACATGGATGAACAGAGCCACAGGACTGCTAATTAGTTTTAACAACAAGAAAAATCACATTTATTTCATAATCTTTATTGTCACAAGTAGGCTTACATTAACACAGCAATTAAGTTACTGTGAAAAGCTCCTAGTCACCACATTCCGGCGCCTGTTCGGGTACACAGAGGGAGAATTTAGAATGTCCAAATTACCTAACAGCACGTCTTTCGGGACTTGTGGGAGGAAACCGGCGCACCCGGAGGAAACCCACGCAGACACGGAGAACATGCAGACTCCACATAGACCGTGATCCAAGCCGGGAATCGAACCTGGGATTCTGGAGCTGTGAAGCAACAGTGCTAGCCACTGGCACATGAAAAATTAGGTTATGTAACAATACTTTACTACCCCCTTCACTTCACAAATATACACCGATTTTAAGGTTGGTACGGGTTACAAACTATATCTTAAGCTACAATGGTCTCAGTAACACAAAGTCCCTTTAAACACATAAACTGGCTGTGGTTAGACACACTCCACTCTGAACCCAAGTGAATATCTACGGATTTCTTCTCAAAATGCCCCATGATGATCTTTATACCGTAAGCCACCTTGTCACACTGAACTCTGGCTTCCCCATGAATGATTTCAAATTCAGCGTTCAAAAAGACACATTTTCAATTTTTCTTTTTTTTTAATAGACATTTTATTGAGGCATTTTTGGTCTAGTAACAGCAACAAATTAAACAATATACATGAAACCATAAACATAGTGCAAAAGCCATTTATCTCTCGTACAGGTCCCACCCTTATTGACCCCCCCCCCCCCCCCCCCCCCCCCCCGGTCTGCTGACGATTAATTTCCCGCAAAGAAGTCGATGAACGGTCGCCACCTCCGGGTGAACCCTAACAGTGAGCCTCTCAAGGCGAACTTGATTTTCTCCAAACAGAGAAAGCTAGCCATGTCCGATAGCCAGGTCTCCGACTTCGGGGGCTTTGAGTCCCTCCATGATAATAGTATCCTTCTCCGGGCTACCAGGGAAGCAAAGGTCAGAACGTCTGCCTCTTTCTCCTCCTGGATTCCCGGGTCTTCTGACACTCCGAAAATCGCCACCTCTGGACTCAGCGCCACCCTTGTTTTTAACACTGTGGACATGACGTCCGCAAACCCCTGCCAAAATCCCCTAAACTTTGGACACGTCCAAAACATGTGGACATGGTTCGCCGGTCCTCCCGCACAATTTGCGCGCCTGTCCTCCACCCCAAAGAATCTGCTCATGTGAGCCCGGTGAACAACCTTAAATTGTATCAGGCTGAGCCTGGCACATGTCGCGGACGCATTGACTCTACTCAACACGTCCGCCCATAGACCATCCACTATCTCACCTCCCAGCTCCTCCTCCCACTTGCGATTCAGCTCCTCGGTCTGCTTCTCCTCCGACCCCATAAGCTCCTTATAAATGTCCGAGACGCTCCCTTCTCCTACTCACCCTCTGGAAACTACCCTGTCCTGGATCACCCTTAGCAGTAGGAACGGGAAGGTTGACACCTGTTTACGAAGGAAATCCCGCACCTGCAGATACCTGAATTCATTTCCCCTCGCCAACCCAAACTTTTCCTCCAACGCCCTCATACTCGGAAAGTCCCCTCTATGAACATATCCTTTATCCTCTCGAACCCCACTCTCCGCCTTAACCCCCCCCGTCCATACTCCCCGGGGCAAACCGGTCGGATTATCACAGATTAGGGCCCAGACCGATGCTCCCACTGCTCCCACATGCCGCCTCCACTGGCCCCAAACTCTCAGGGCCGCCACCACTACTGGACTGGTGGAGTACCGTGCAGGCAGGAACGGCAGAGGCGCAGTTACCAACCCCCCTAAACTGGTGCCCTTACATGAAGCCGCCTCCATATGCACCCATGCCGACCCCTTCCCCACCACCCACTTCCTGATTATGGCTATATTAGCCGCCCAGTAATAGTTGCTAAAGTTGGGCAGCGCCAGCCCGCCCTCTCTCCGACTCCGCTCAAGCATTACCTTCCTTACTCGCGGGGTCTTGCCCGCCCAGACGAAGCCAGTGATCACTGTGTTGACCCGCTTAAAAATGGACCGCGGAATAAAGATGGGGAGACACTGAAATACAAATAGGAATCTCGGGAGGACTGTCATCTTCACCGTTTGCACCCTCCCAGCCATAGACAACGGAAGCACGTCCCATCTCCGAAAACCGTCCTTCATTTGGTCCACCAGCCGGGCCAGATTTAATTTATGCAGCCAGTCCATTCCCGCGCCACTTGGATGCCTAGGTACCTAAAGCTTCCCCCCACTAACCTAAACGGCAGCTCTCCCAGTCGCCTCTCCTGTCCCCTTGCCTGGACCACAAACATCTGACTCTTTCCCATATTAAGCTTATACCCCGAAAACCTGCCAAATTCCCCAAGAGTCCTCATGATTTCTTCCATCCCCTCTATTGGGTCCGAAACGTACAGAAGCAGGTCACCCGCATAAAGCGAAACCCTGTGCTCCACCCCCCCACCCCCCTCTCCCGTCCAGTCCTCTCCAGCCTCTCGAGGCTCTCCGAGCAATTGCCAACGGCTCTATAGCCAGAGCAAACAACAGTGGGGGAGAGGGAGCATCCCTGTCTTGTCCCCCGGTGCAGTCTAAAATAGTCCGATGTTGTCCTATTCGTCCGTACACTTGCCACCGGAGCCTGATACAGTAAACTGACCCAGTCAATAAAGCCCCGCCTGAATCCGAACCGTCCCAATATCGCCCACAGATAGTCCCATTCTACCCGATCAAAAGCCTTTTCTGCATCCATTGTGATCACTACCTCCACCTCCCTACCTTCCGGGAGCATCATGATCACATTTAACAGCCTTCTTACATTGGCCACTGATGCACGATCAATCACTACTGAAGCGAGATTGTAGTCCAATTGAAGGCTTTAATGAACAAGTAGTTACCCCAGCAGCTCCGGTACAGAATGACTGCTGTGGGTGAAACACAGACTCTTATGCTCCGCCTGCTGGGGGGAACCAGCAGGCAGGTTCCACCACTCAAACGACAGTATAAGGTATATCCCACCTAGGTACCGCGATACCCCTAATATAGCCTACCACAGCCACCAACTGCCTGCCCTTAACAAATCCCGTCTGGCCCTTCCCAATAATGTCTGGAACACAATCCTCGATCCTGGAGGACAAGATTTTAGCCAGCAACTTGGCATCTACATTCAACAGGGAGATTGGCCTGTAGGACCCACAGAGCTCCGGGTTCTTGTCTCGCTTAAGAATCAGCGAAATCGTTGCCTGTGACATCGTTGGGGTCAACACCCCTCTATCCCGTGCCTCATTGAACATCCTCAACAACACCGGCCCCAATAACCCGAGAACGTTTTATAAAACTCTACTGGGTACCCGTCCGGACCCGGGACCTTACCCGCCTGCATGGCCTTCAAGCCCTCCACTATCTCTTCCAGCCCGATTGGGGCTTCCAGCCCATCTACCCGCTCCACGTCCACCTTTGGGAAATTCGGCCCCTCCAAGAAGCACCTCATCCCCTCCGGCCCCGTAGGGGGTTCCGACCTGTACAGCCTGCTGTAGAAATCCCTAAACGCCTTATTCACCCCTACTGATTCACCAACCAGATTCTCATCTCCGTCCTTTACTTTCCCTATCTCCCTAGCTGCCTCCCTCTTCCGAAGCTGCTGTGCAAGCATTCTGCTGGCCTTCTCTCCATGTTCATAGATCGCCCCCCTCGTCTTTCTCAGTTGCTCCACCGCCCTCCCTGGGGTCAGCAAGCTAAACTCCGCCTGTAAGCTCCGCCATTCCCTTACAAGCCCTGCCTCTGGGGTCTCCGCATACCTCCTATCAATCTGTAGTATCTCCTTTACCAGTCGGTCCGTCTCTGCCTTGTCCACCTTCTCCCTATGGGCCCGGATCGAGATCAGCTCCCCCCTGACCACCGCCTTCAGTGCTTCCACCCCCCCCGCTCAGACAATCAAACTCCAACATCAAACAATCTCCCCACAATTGCCCGACAGAAAAACACCAAGATCAAAACAAGCACACCTCCATCCCCCAACAGTGCAAATGAAAACCTTAACTCATTCAGCTCTACCGCTGGTTCCAAATCAATGCAAACGGCATCACAAACATCTTCCATGAAAGCAAAACGAGAAACTTTTTACAAAAATAGAGAAACAAAAAGAAAAAACAAAAACATGAACGTTGCAGCCAAGTTCAAAAGTTCTCAATCCATCACCAGCCCTTTCTTATTTGCAAAGTCCAACGCAACCTCAGGCGACTCGAAGTAGAAGTGCTGATCCTCATGCGTGACCCAGAGACGGGCTGGGTATAACAGTCCAAACTTCACCTTTTTCTTAAAAAGGATTGACCTGATCTGGTTGTAGCCTGCTCTCCTCCTGGCTACCTCTACATTCAGGTCCTGGTAAATCCGCAGGATGTTATTGTCCCATTTACAGCTCTGTGTCTGCTTGGCCCACTGTAGAATCAATTTTTCCTTTAAACAACAATGCTTTCCATCAGCGTTTTGCATTACAAATCCAGTTCAGGTTTTCAAACTACTTTCAAACAAAGCTTCTGCTCCACTTTTAGCAAAGAATCCAGCATCCAGGTTTTACAATTCCCCCTTCAGGATTCCTTTGCCTTGACTTGTATAAATTGTTCCCAATTACTTCAACTATTGATTCCCAGACTCTATTAAGATGACACCAAACTTCTGATTTACCTCTAAAGTCTTCTTTTCCACTTTAAATCTGGTTATTGCAACTGTCTTGTTCACTGACAGCACTTTGTCTGCTTTTCTCTTGAATTCTTCTCTGAATTCTTCTCTGAACTGTACCCTGTTCAACTTCTTGGTCTCTGTTTTCATTATTGAAATGTAGCTTTGTCAAGACTTTGTGTCAGTCAGCATTATAAAGATATTAACTAAATTTCTCATTAGTACCTTGATTTAAAGAAAAATGTGAACTGTAATTAATCTGGTTACTTTTATTTGTTCAAGTATTTTATTTTTCTTAGCTTTATTTTTTAATTGCTAAGACATGCTGAAAAATGTGTAAGTCTCACACTTCCTTGCACAAATATCCATCCTCCTCGATATAGGAAACAACTTTACACAGCTGCATAATTTGCATTTTGTTTGAAAATCAAAATAGAAATTGGCAGCTATGTAAATTCTTCACACATCCAACTTAATTCCAGAATAGTGGAACCCAATAAAGCCAGCTCTACTGGACTCCTTTGCCCAGTAATTAGCACTGTTGTTTCAGAGCACCAGGGTCCCAGGTTCGATTCCCGCTTGGGTCACTCTCTGTGCGGAGTCTACATGTTCTTCCCGTATCTGCATGGGTTTCCTATGGGTGCTCCGGTTTCCTCCCACAGTCCAAAGATGTGTAGGTTAGGCAGATTGACCATTCTAAATTGCCTTAATTTGTCCAGAAAAATGGTTAGGTGGGGTTAATCGGTTACAGGGATATGATGGGCTGATGTAGAGTGCTCTTTCCAAGGGCCAGTGCAGACTTGATGGGCTGAATGGCCTCCTTCTACACTGTAAATTCTTTGATTCTATGGACCAGCGGGCACATATATAGATTCTATGCCAACATTTGTTTTTGCCTTTTCACTTTTCAGGGCAGTTGTCCCACATATGGATTGAATGAATGCAGATATTGGTTAATAACTATATCAGCACTGAAGGATGGTCAGTGAAGACTTTGGGATCCTTTCTGTTAATGAGGAGATAACTGTTCAGGTGGATGCAGGCATACCGGCAGAGACAGAAAATAAAGCTTATGTGACTCCCCTCAGAAAATTGATTAATTAACCCTGACTAACTGCTCCAAATTGGGAACAAACTCAAATTTTCCCCCCAGAGAAAATCATCTAAGTTTTAAAAGTCTAAAACATCGAGCTGTTAAGAAAACTGTTGAAAAAGGTAAGGTGAATTTTGTGTCTTAAGTCTTTCTTGTCTCAATTTTCAAGTCTCCAGAAGGGTTTGAACCTGTGTGGAATGCCCATCCTTGAATTGACTTACTGAGACCAAACCATCTGTGGAATTCACACTTCCTGTTGCATTGTTACCCAAAACTCAAAGTCCAGACTCCATGGGTGGGATTCTCCGACCTCCCGCCGTGTCGGAGAACCCCGGTGGGCGGCGCGAATCCCGCCCTGCTGCCCCGACACTGGCTGCTGTATTCTCCGGCGCAGTTTTTCGGGCGGGGGTGGGGGGGGGGATTTCCACCACGCCAGTCAGGGGCCGTTAACAACGGCCCCCCTGGCTATTCTTTGGGCCACGATGGCCATTTTTGGCCAGTCCCACCGGCGTTCATCACTCAACTCACGTACTGGCGTGACCTGGCAGGTAAGTTGGCAGGGGCGTTCCTCGGGCGGGCGGGAATCCAACCCGGGGGGATCCCCCATGGTGGCCTGGGCCCCCGATTGGGGCCCACCGATCTGCTGGCGGGCTTGTTCTGTGGGGGCACTCCTTTCTTCTTGGCCGGTGTATTTTGGTGCATGCGGGGGGGGTTCTCTTCTCCCCACCGGCCATGGCGGAGCCCTACAGGGGCCAGCGTGGAGAAGAGAACCACCTGCGCATGCTTGGAATCTCGTCGGTGGTTCCGCGCATGGGCGAGATCACGCCGGCCCTTCGCCACATGCGCGAACACGCGCCGTCCCTTCGGCGCCGGCTGGAGCGGCGGCAACCCGTCCGCTGTCCACCTAGCCCCCGAAAATGCGGAGAATTCTGCACTTTCGGGGGCTGTTGACGCCGGAATGGTTGGCACCGGTTTTCCTGCCGGCGTGGGGACTTAGTTCCCAGAAGGGAGAATCCCGGCCCATGTATATAATTATGAGGGGCATAGATAGAGTAGACAGGATGAAACATTTTCCCTTGGGGGAGAGATCAATGACAAAGACCATAGATTTAAATTAAAGGGCAGGAGATTTAGAGTGGTTGTGAAGGAAATCTTTTTTCACCCAGAGGGTGGTGGGAGTCTGGAACTGACTGCCAGAAAGAGTGGTGGAGGCAGAGACCCTTATAACATTTAAGAAGTATTTAGAAGTGCATTTGCGATGTTGAGACTTACAAGGCTATGGGCCATGTGCTGTCAAATGGGATTAAAATAGTTAGGTGGTTGTTTTTGCCTGTGCAGACCCGATGAGCCGAAGGGCCTTTTCTGTGCTGTAGACCTCTGACTCTACTATGACTCTCATATCATTAAGCAACACTTAACAAAGAGCTACAATGAAACCATAAGTAGATGTGAATAGTCACCATCCATCCCCCATTATGTAACAATAGCTTCTAACTTTGAATCCTGTATATGGACAATAGAAGTATTGATCAGTTAGTCATATGAACAAAACTGACTTCAGACAACAATTCTTATTTACACAAAGAACCAGGAGAAACAAGTCATTTTGGAAATGAACAGCATAGAAGACCCCTGTATGAGAATCTCTTATTCTTTCTTTTTCCTCCCCAACCATTCAAGCTCAAGCCCTGTGTCCTGTTTTCCACTATTCACGTGCCACAGGCAGAGCTCTTTTAAAGTACTCAACCCAGCAACTGCTATCTCCAGGAGAACAGATATATTGTCTTCCTGTATCTTTAAACCATTTCAGTGTGGAAACCAGGGAGCATTGAGCTTTGTCTGTTATTTGTCTCTTAAAGTCCCAGCATGTTAACAGTTGAGCACTTACCGAATTGGCAAGCATATCCTTTTATAAAAATCTGTTGTGGTCAAAAGAGGAGTTGGAAAATAGGTGAGTTATTCCACCACGCCTCATCTGATTGTAACGTGGGCAATTTCTAGAAATAATATTGCACATTCTGCCAATCCATCCGACTATAGATGAAGAACTTCTGTTGCAGAGAAATTTACTAAGTCAACTTTGAAACAGGATTTCCATAAGGAACAGTAATTATTTTGGCAGATTTAAGAGATGCCACTTCTGGTATTGTACAATTGTTTCAAGATTGACTTTTTCCAAAATGGCTGATTGGAACTGAAAGTTCTAGGCAGCTCAATTCTTTAATCAGAATTTGCAGTTTTGCCTATCTTGCCAAACCGATAAGACTCTATGTACATTTTCATTGTTACTAAGGTTTGTCAGGATTTTATAATTGGAATTAGGACTGCTCTAATTGTATTCTGAGAGAATGTATAAATGTATTATAATCCAATTCAATCCTGCAAGCTGTAGTTTGCTTTCTATTTGCTTCTTGGAATATTACCAAGGGGCTGAAATTGAAGCTTTTATGTGCTGCATTGCAAACTACTTCCGTGTGCAAGTGCACTGACTGCCCTGAAATTTGTACTGGAACTTATTTGAATAATTAGGCATATCTGCTTGTGCAGTTTTGCGTTTCCTGCAGGGAGCAACCCACTGACCAGAAATTATGCTTTCTCCATTAAATTCAAACAAAAGTGTACACTTAAAAGTGAATGTTCTAAATTGTTCACCAAGTGCAGTTTAGGAGCCTTATCTTATTGGAAGTGGATTTCCTTATTGAATCTCATTTGCCATTCTGAAAGAGGTCTGGAAGATGCTGTGAGTTATTCTACCTGGCAGAAGTGTAAAAATATCCCAATACCTCCCTCAGTAAGAAAATCAATTGAGCTCTCAGGTTTGTCAATTCCACATTTTGAACACCACACCTAAGATGCTTAATACAAAATTAAAATTCCATTAGGACCATATTATATCCTGAGGCACCAATTCACATTTATTTTGTCTGCTGCCCGAGTCTGGCAGGAAATCTATCCAACATCAAAATCAACAGTATTGAATTGCAGATCAGAGGAAAAGGAGTGTGATGCGCAATCAGTAACTCTCGAGACAAGGTGAGTCATAACTAATAGGCTTTAATCTGCTAGAACTGTTCCCCAGCAGCTTCGATACAGAAAGTGAAGGCTGCTGGGACGGCACCGGTTCTTATACTCCGCCTCTCAGGGCGGAGCTATGTACATCAGCCAATGGTCGACTCCTGGGTCGAGCCAATGGTCATCCACCTCTCGGGTACCGCAATACCTGGTATTACCACATTCACCCACTGTTAAAAAGAACCCGGCGGGGTGATGGTCAGCGTTAATGTCGCCTTTCGCATGGTAGGACCAGGTATGGAGGTGCCGTGATGGCGAGGGTAATAGCAAAGTGTTCATGGTGCAGCAATCAGTCGATCGGGTGTCCTGGTTGTCCTTCTGGAGCGTCTGGTCTTCGGCGGTGATCCTGATGGGGGCCCCGGCGGTTGCGACTCCGGGAACGTGGTGTCGTCCTCCCAGGCAGCTTCGTCACCCCTAGGTGGCGCTGTTGGGGCGAAAAGTGGGCAGGGGGGAGGGGGGCATTGGTGCTTGTTCGGGCCTAGATAGGGGCGGCGGGAGTACTGACCCTCAGGTCAGGTGCTGCGGGGAGGGTGGGGGCAATGGTGTGGGTGCGCGTGGGGCTCCGGCGGGCGCCAGGTCCCGAAGGGAGACCGTGTCTTGGCGGCCGTCAGGGAACGCTACATAGGCATACTGGGGGTTGGCGTGCAGCAGGTGGAACCTCTCGACCAAAGGGTCCGACTTGTGCGTCCTCCCATGTCTCCGAAGCCGAATGGGTCCGGGTGTCGCTAGCCAGGTTGGGAGCAAGGTCCCGGAGGAGGACTTCCTGGGGAAAACAAGGAGACGTTCATGAGGTGTCTGATTTGTGGTAGTACAGAGCAGCGACCGGATGAAGTGAAGGGCCACCGGGAGGACGTCCTGCCAGCGGGAGACTGGGAGATTGCTAGACCATAGGGCCTGCAGGACAGTCTTCCAGACCGTGCCGTTCTCCCTCTCAACCTGCCCGTTTCCCCGGGGGTTGTAACTGGTCATCCTGCTGGAGGTGATGCCTTTGTTGAGCAGGAATTGACGCCGTTCGTCACTCATAAAGGAGGACTCCCTATCACTATGAATGTATGCGGGGAAACCGAACAGTGTAAAGATACCCTGGAGGGCCTTGATGACGGTGGTTGTGGTCATGTCTGGGCAGGGGATGGCGAATGGGAACCGGGAGTACTCGTCAATCACGTTCAGGAAGTACGTGTTGCGGTCGGTGGAGGGGAGGGGGCCTTTGAAATCCATGCTGAGGCGTTCAAAGGGATGGGAAGCCTTTATCAGGTGCGCCCTCTCTGGGCGGTAGAAGTGCGGTTTGCACTCCGCGCAGATTTGGCAATCCTTGGTGACTGTCCTGACCTCCTCCGATGGAGTAGGGCAGGTTGCGGGTCTTGATAAAATGAAAGAAACGAGTGACCCCCGGGTGGCAGAGGTCCTCGTGGAGGGATCAGAGGCGGTCCACTTGTGCGGTGGCACAAGTGCCGTGGGACAGGGCATCAGGAGGCTCGTTCAGCTTCCCGGGACGGTACAAGATCTCGTAATTGTAGGTGGAGAGTTCTATCCTCCACCGCAAGATCTTGTCGTTCTTAATCTTGCCCCGCTGTGCATTATCGAACATGAAAGCAACCGACCGTTGGTCCGTGAGGAGAGTGAATCTCCTGCCGGCCAGGTAATGCCTCCAGTGTCGCACAGCTTCTACTATGGCCTGGGCCTCCTTTTCGACCGAGGAGTGGCGATTTTGGAAGCATGGAGAGTGCGGGAGAAGAAAGCCACGGGCCTGCCCGCTAGGTTGAGGGTGGCCGCCAGAGCTACGTCGGACGCATCGCTCTCGACCTGTAAGGGGAGGAACTCATCGATGGCGCGCATCGTGGCTTTTGCAATGTCTGCTTTGATGCGGCAGAAGGCCTAGCGGGCCTCCGTCGACAGGGGGAAAGTTGTGGACTGGATCAGGGGTCGAGCCTTGTCTACGTAATTGGGGACCCACTGTGCATAATAGCTGAAGAAGCCGAGGCAGTGCTTTAGGGCCTTGGGGCTGTGAGGGAGGGGGAATTCCATGAGGAGGCGCATGCGTTCAGGGTCGGGGCCTATGACTCCACTTCGCACTACGTAGCCTAGAATGGCTAGCCGTCGGTGCTAAACACGCATTTATCCTTATTGTAAGTCAGATTAAGGATATTTGCGGTCTGGAGAAATTTTCGGAGGTTGGTGTCGTGGTCCTGCTGGTCATGGCCGCAGATGGTGACGTTATCAAGATACGGGAGTGTTGCGCGTAAACCGTACCGCATTCGGCCCATCTCACGTTGGAACACCGAGACCCCATTCGTGACCCCGAAGGGAACCCTTAAAAAGTGATAGAGCCGCCCACCTGCTTCGAAGGCAGTGTACTGGCGGTCACCATTACGGAGGGGTAGCTGGTGGTAGGCAGACTTGAGATCCACCGTGGAGAAAACCTTGTATTGCGCAATCCTGTTTACCAGGTCGGCTATACGGGGGAGAGGGTACGCATCCAGCTGCGTAAACCTGTTGATGGTCTGGCTGTAGTCAATGACCATCCTATGTTTCTCCCCGGTCTTTACCATCACTACTTAAGCCCTCCAGGGGCTGTTGCTCGCTTCGATGACCCCTTCCCTCAGCAGCCTTTGGACCTCCGACCTGATAAAGGTCCGGTCCTGGGCACTGTACCATCTGCTCCTGGTGGCGATGGGTTTGCGATCCGGGGTGAAGTTCGCAAACAGGGAAGGCGGGTCGACCTTAAGGGTCGCGAGGCCGCAGACAGCAAGGGGGGGTGTATAGGGCTGCCAAATTTAAAAGTCAGGCTTTGCAGATGGCACTGGAAATCCAGCCCAAGGAGGGTGGCTGCGCAGAGGTGCGGCAGAACGTACAGGCGGAAATTGCGGAATTCCCTGCCTTGGACAGTGAGGTTCGCTAGGCAGAACCCCTTTATCTCCACCGCGTGGGAGATCCTTTGGTTTACGGGATGGGTGACAAGAGAACAGCGCCTTACCGTGTCGGGGTGAACAAAGTTTTCCGTGTTCCCAGAGTCTATCAAGCACGACGTCACGTGGCTGTTGATGGAGATCGTCGTAGTAGCTTTTGCAAGCGTCCGGGGCCGACTCTGGTCCAGAGTCACCGAAGCCAGCTGCAGTAAAGGAGAGTTCTGGTCGGAAAGCGTGTAGTCGGCTGAGGCCCCATCCAAGATTGCGTCAGCCATGGGTCGCACATGGAGTCCGGGGATGCAGAAGATGGCGGCGGCGAGGGACAAAATGGCGGCGCCCACCCATCCAGCGTGGTGGCCGGGGGGGCAAAATGACCGCGTCCGTGGGTCGCACGCGGCCTGAGTATAGGGGGTGGCGGTGGGCGCTGGACAGCCGGGGCCTGATAAAAAGGCTGCCGATAGTCACTGGAGACCGTGGCCATGGCGCGGGCCTGGCAGACCCCGACATAGTGGCCCTTCTTGCCGCACCCTTTGCAGGTGGCGGTGCGGGCCGGGCAGTGCGGGCGGGGATGATTCACCTGCCCGCAGAAAAAACAGCGTTGTCCGGCGGCGGTAGCGGGCCGTCTCGCCGCGCAGGCTTGCGGGGTTAGAGGGAAGGTCTGGGGGGCTGCCGCAACGGGGTGCCACGCAGCCCAGGGGGGGGCGACGCGCGTCCGGGAGCAAAAGCCAGCGCGTTGTTATACGCAATGTCCATGGACCCCGCCAGGGCCCGTGCCTCAGTAAGTCCCAGTGTGTCCATTTCTAGGAGCCTTCGGCGGATAGCGGGGGAAGTCATACCTGCCACGAGAGCACCCCTGATCAAACGTTCCGTGTGCTCGTTCCCCGAAACTGGCGGACAGCCACAGTTTCAGCCCAGCACCAGCAGTGCCCGATAGAAGTCTTCCAGCGTTTCTTCAGGGCTTTGCCTCCTAGTCGCCAGCAGGTGACGGGCGTAGACCTGGTTCACAGGACGGATATAATGTCCTTCTAGCAGCTCGATAGCTGCAGCATAATTCTCCGCCTCCTCGTTCAGAGGGTAGATCCCAGGGCTGACCCGCGAGTGTAGAAGGTGCATTTTTTGTCTTTCCGTGGGGGTGTCGGCGGCCGTGTCGAGGTAGCCCTTAAAACACGCCAGCCAATGTTTGAAGATAGCAGCAGAGTTGTCCGCGTGGGGGCTGAGCTGAAGGCACTCCGGTTTGATACGGAGATTCAGCCTTTGAACTGAAGTTGTAGCAGATTAAATTGATGCGCAATCAGTAACTCTCGAGACAAGGTGAGTCATAACTAATAGGCTTTAATCTGCTATAACTGTTCCCCAGCAGCTTCGATACAGAAAGTGAAGGCTGCTGGGACGGCATCGGTTCTTATACTCCGCCTCTCAGGGCAGAGCTATGTATATAAACCAATGGTAGCCAATGGTCATCCACCTCTCAGGTACCGCAATACCTGGTATTACCACAGAGTGAGAAGTGAAACAGCTCCATTTTGCTGTTTTGCATCACTGTGCCTGCTTATTAGGAAGTTACGATCCTTATTGGGCAGGATTCTGAGGATCACAAATCATTCATTTCTGGGACCTGTCTACATACCATGACAATGTGCACGTGTTATTTAAATTGAAAAGCAACTTAATTGGCTGAGACTCTTATTTGCCATTCAATTAGCTGTGGCTGTGGAACGAGGCAGGACACAGGAAGCAGTGTGTCTGATTTAAAGAACGAACAGCAGCCTTTGTTGTGTTTGCCAACTGTTTTAATGGAAGGAGGAACTGAGCATAGAGCAGTGGGTAAGGAAGGCTCTCATGCCAGGGAAATCACCATTTTTCTGACCTTCACTTGAGGTGCTGCTGGAGGGAATGACACCCTATTATTCTATTCCTGCCAGTGACACAAGAAAGCCTGCATATAAATATTGATGACACATAAGCACAGCTTATAACCTGAGCACTATCAAATAGTAAGCTGCGGTGAAGATTGCAACATATTACCTGAATGAAGAGCTGCAAGTGGTGAGCGAGAGAGGCATTCTTCTCAAAGCATATTTACTCATCACACAGGGCAAACAGGAGAATGATGCTTGGGAGAGAGAGAGAGGGCAGTATTGGGCAGTGAGGGGCCTTAGTTTGCATCACTGGCCAGGTCAAGGGCCAACTTCTCAAAATGGGCCAGAGTGGCAAGCCACTGGGACATCGGAGACCAGAGAAATTGGAATGCAACATGGTAAAAAAAATCTCAATATCTCCAGGGTCATGGCAATCCTCTCCATGCAACAAACTGCCACTGCATAAACTCTCATCTCAAGAGTCGTTATGGCACAGAAAGCTGGTCCTTACTAGCTCTTTGTAGGGCAATCCACTTAGTCCCATTCCCCCATTTTATATCCCCTTAGTTCTGCATGTTTATTTTCCTCAAGTTCGTGCCCATCCAATTTCCTTTTGAAATCATTCATCGTTCCTGCTCCTACCATGCTCATAGACAATAAGTTCCAGGTCATTACCACTTGCTGAATTTTTAAAATAAAGTTTTTTTTTTTTACTCAGTCAGATGAAGGAGAATCTCCTCCCAAATGTCCTGCAGAATGAGCTTTGCTCAGGTGGATGTGTTTGAATCAGAAGAACCCGAGCATTCCTGCCATCCTGATGAGCACTTGACCACCTGAGTCTACCACTGTGACATCCCTGCAAAGCATGGAGCCCATTCTTCAGTTTTTCAGCCTCTTCCTTGAATTCCATTTCCTCCCCTGAGGAATTGTGCTGTTCCAGTGCTTCTCCCTCTTCAAGGTCCACACCTCTCTGGAGGGCCATGATGTGGAGATCCCAGTAGACTGCCCTAAACCTTAAAGAAGTGAACTCAAGAGAACCACCAACCCAACCAATTGAGGTTTTGGTTAATGATAGTGCTAGGGGACACCCCCACTGGAAGGCCCTATGTAAGGATTTCACAGCAATTGTCTGGGAACTATCTGAGACTCCAATTGAAATTGCAGCCGTCGCTAGTTACCGAAGACAAGGCCCCTGTTTTACCTCCCCACTCACAAACTGACCGCCTGACCTCCTCTTGCCCTACCCACCTACCTTACACAATTACCTTCATCCTGGCTTCTCAAAGCGGCTGGACCTTGCAGCTGGTGCCGTAAAAAGAAAAATGGAGCTTGTTTTCCTGACCATCGATTCTCTTGCACTTTACAGAAGGTCTCAGGAACCTGCCGTACTGCACATTTATCATCTGACTGTGGCTGCCACTCCGCAGTAATTATGCCGAATGTGTAATAATTAGCCTTGAAAGCAGTACTTAAAGTGTTTTAATCAGCTGTGCTGTGTATCCCATTGCCAATTGCAGAGGTGCACATCTTATAATGCTTTTGAATCTTGGATCCAGCCCGTTTCCATTTTATGTTCTAGGAAATGCATTATTGTCTGCAACAAATTCAAATCTGGATAATGATTGGATAATCAGTGATGTGCTATATACTGTGTCTTGTATCTATTATAATCTAAAAAATTCACCAGCAGTTCAATGATTTAATTAATTTGGAACTTGCTCTGATATTTCTGCTGTGGAAATATCAAAAGTGCATTTCAAATTTCACTTGATATAGACCAGTACAACAGTTGTCAGTACAAGCCTAAAAGATTCAGAGCGCAATCTAACGGCCGCCTCGCACTGGGCGTGAATCCTAGAAAGGGACAGGTCAGGTCGGGGGGGTTGGCTGCCATTGATGGGGTGATGGGGCGAGGGGCTCAGAACCCGCGGGTCCGAAATGCCACCCATCCGGGTTGTGTATACCCATAACGGGGGCAACTTCAGCTGCTGCCTGTCCAGCCCACCGAGAACCCCCAGGACAGAGCACCGTCCGTGGTAATATGGTGCAGATCACTTTAACTCCCACTGACTGTGGAGGCCTCTGACCACATGCCTGAAGGCTATTGCTAACAGGGAATTGATAATGTTAGCAATGTGAGCACTTCACAGCTCACAAGTGGATTCCTGTAGACATGTCACGTTGCAAGCGAGTGTTATTGTCTAGCACCTCAATCAGACTGTGAGGCCTGGACACTTTGCCTGAACACTGGATCCATCAACACCACAGAGGAAGCAGCCAACAATCAAACACCCAAAGAGCTTGACCTCAACATTGGGGTCATCCCTGCAACCAGAGGGGGTATTGTGTGGTTTGGGGAGGGAACCTGCATCCTGTCCAAGTAATATTCCCGGTGTGGTTCTGGGATTCGATACCAAGGGACTCCTGCTGTGGCCAGGAGTGCATGTGCAAGGTGGGTCTCCCTCAGCACAACCAGCTCGTTGGATGGCACCCTGAGAGAAGGCGGGAAGCGTAAGGGTGGGAGAGGCTTGAGGGAATTGAGGGTACTGGGGTGGAAGCCTTAAGTGATTGTCGGTCTCTCACCCGCTCTAATTCCTTACAGATATCACATTTATGGATAGTATTGTGTACCCCGCAGGAGCTGCCCTCATGGTGGTGGTGGCAGTTTAGACAGCCAGACATCGTAGAAAGCAGCAGCAGCGTCGACAGAGGCTCAAGGTGGCAGCCCATGTGCAGGGTCCTGCACCACACCCTGAGGACCCGTCCGCCCATAGGCCAGGGAGGGACCCAGAGGGGGGACCCACGCCAAGTTCCCGACCGCTCAGCCCACACGTCAACCGCGTGGTCGGGAACTCGGCCCATCGGGGGCGGAGCATCATGGGCGCTCTTCCGATGACGCGCCAATGCCGTACCAATGGCGTGTGGTGCGCGACGCAATGGCGCCATTTTGGAGGGGGTAGAGACTAGAAAACCGGTGTCAAACCGGCACTGCCCCTGATTTGGCTGTCGGAACGGATTCTCCGCCTGATCGCCGATTATGCTAACTGCGTCGGGAAACAGAGAATCCCGCCCCTCATATCCTGCCTGGACTCCACTGCATCCAACAGTCTAGCCAGGTCGGCATCTCCGAATCGTGTCCAACTGGGGCTGGTCTGCGATGTGGAATGGCTGCGTGCTGTCTGGGTTTGCTCTACGGGATCGGTTTAAGTGCTGCTCCCCCTCGTTAGTGGGAAGCTGCCAAGCGGCATCCAGGCGAATCAGCTGGCAGAACAGTCATTTTAACATGAAGCCCGTGAGGCATCACTACCGGCCCTAACTGGCATTAGGTACCGGTAGAGGTCTCACTGAGTTGGCCGTTGGGAAGCACCCGGCAATTCCCACTTGCTACCACACTTCGAAATGTTTCTGTTAGATTTGGTCCTAAATGTATCCTACTTTCTATCATATATTGCATGTAGGCAAGTTATCATTACATTGGTATCATTACAAATTAGGCAAAAAACATAGTAGTTTAGGTTGGTCAAAGCAATCAGTAAAAAATATGTTGCACAATTTAAAACATTTCCAAATTAACATTCACAAACCAGGCAGACAGAAAGATGTGTGGGTATATTCAATAAACAAACTATTAATGTATACTTGCATGATTTCTAACTAGGTGATCAGTCTGCTGTTGCAAAATGTGTACATATATTTAAAGCAATGATTTTTGAATGAATGTGATGAAATATTTTGAGGATATGTGTGTATTATCAACAACCATCAAGTTCTTGCTGTTTAAAAATTATACAAGGGTAAATTAAGGATACAAATGAGGAATAATCTGGTCTTGCTTCAGTATAATGCAAAGGCATTATTGACTTACAAATACAAACTTCCATACATTGCATCGTTCCATTGCTGCCCTTTCTTGCACTTGTCCAATGCACAAGTTAAAGGTGAATAGCAAGATCCTCTGAAGGTGCTTTAATTGTGAAGGCTCACCCAATTTGTAATGAGATACTCAGCGCATGACCTGATTTGCAACAAAGGTTCAAACATAAAATATGAATCTCAGGTGAGAGACATAAAAGGGTTAGCTAGCTTTCCTGAACCTCAATACACTCCAGTACCCCTATTGAAAAATGTGCATTTAAATGTAGTTTTCTTTATTCATTCATAAGGTTGAGAGTTCAATTCCAGAATTTGAACACCTCAGTGAGAGGGTCCCACAAAGTCCTATGGCTTTAAAAAAAAGAGGCTAATTGAGAGGCAATTTAGCGTGTCCAATCCACCTGCCCTGCACATCTTTGGGTTGTGGGGGTGAGACCCACGCAGACACTGGGAAAATGTACAAACCCCACACGGACAGTGACCCGTGGCTGGGATTGCACCCGGGTCTTCAGTGCTAACCACTGTGCCCCTCCAACTTATTTTCTTGAAGAACAGCAATGTCCTGCTAATGTCCACCCTTCAGACAACATCACTAAAAGACATCTACTCGCTATTTTACCTTGTTGTTTGTGGTACAATTGGCTGCCATGTCTATAAAATAATAGTTACTATGTTTCAAAAATAAGTGGCTTTGGTGTGTTTGAAATGCATTATTATAATTACACATCTCTTTTAATTTGTGGATGTTTGGTATATATACATTCAAACTTTGTGTAGCCTCTTAAAGCTCTGTTTTGGTTCACAAATGAAAATGATCCCTTGGATGAGTGTAGGACCTGTCCTTAGAGCCCTACACTGACCTGAGCCACTTCTTCAGGAGAGGAAGAGAGATAATTGGAATTGCAGGAGGTTCTCCAATTGAAGCTAGATCAACAAGATAAAAGAATGTCATCTCCCACGTCCTCCAGGGAAAAATATTGTCCTCTCCTAGATCACCCAGGGAAAAAGATTGTATCAGCTTTTTAAATTCTAAATTCTAGTAATCAAGTTTTTGGGTTGTCTCTTTAAATGTTTAAGATTGAGGCCATTGACCACCAGTGCAAAAATATGGCCATCTCTGCTTTTGACAGCCATGCTAAATGATATTGCAGAGAGAATATTTTATACAACATATTTATTAATGAGGACATTTATACAACTCTAGAGGCCATGGTAGCATATGTCACTGAATACTGATAGTGAGTAAATTCCTGTAATGAGTACTGCTGTACTAAAAGTAAAACTTGCTGGTCCTCATTGAATTTTTCACTGCATGAATCATGTTAAAATGCAAGCCAGAGGCCAATGATTTAAAAAAATGCTTTTAATGGATTTCTTGTTTTTTGTTTTTGAATGGTCGCTCAATCAGTACGTTAAATGGAAAGGGCTAAATGCTATCAACACAAGCGTTCTTGGCACTTTGATCTTCTAGTAATACTTTCCATCTTGACAGTAATATCCCCTCTTCAAAGGGGGCTGTGCTTCCAGAAATACCGTGGGAGCATAGCTTTTTTTCTGCCTGCATTGTTTCCCAGCACAGATTCCAACTCTGTCGACCAAAGCTAGTTCTCGATTCCCCAACCCTGGGAAAAAGACTGAGTGCATTCACCCTATCCATGCCTCTCATGATCTTCTACACCTCTATAAGATCCCCCCCCCCCCAAGTTTCCTACGCTCCAAAGAAAAAAGTCCTCGCCCGTCCAATCTCTCCTTATAACTCAGTCCCTTGAATCTTGGCAACATCCTTGTAAATCTCTTCTGCACTCTCTCCAGTTTAATAACATCCTATAGCAAGGTGACCAAAACTGAACACAACACTCTAGGTTGCAGCCTCACCAACGTCCTGAACAACTGCAACATAACGTCCCAACTTCTATACTCAATGCCCTGACTGATTAAGGCCAACGTGCCAAAAGCCTTCTTCACTGCCCTATCTACCTGTGACTCCGCCTTTCGAGAACCATGCACCTGAACTCCAAGGTCTCTCTGGTCCACGATACTCCCTAAGGTCCTACCGTTCACCGTGAAAGTCCTACCTTGATTTGACTTTCCAAAATGCAACACCTCACACTTATAGAACATAGAACAATACAGCGCAGTACAGGCCCTTCGGCCCTCGATGTTGCGCCGACCTGTGAAACCACTCTAAAGCCCATCTACACTATTCCCTTATCGTCCATATGTCTATCCAGTGACCATTTGAATGCCCTTAGTGTTGGCGAGTCCACTACTGTTGCAGGCAGGGCATTCCACGCCCTTACTACTCTCTGAGTAAAGAACCTACCTCTGACATCTGTCCTATATCTATTTCCCCTCAATTTAAAGCTATGTCCCCTCGTGCTAAACATCACCATCTGAGGAAAAAGGCTCTCACTGTCCACCCTATCCAATCCTCTGATCATCTTGTATGCCTCAATTAAGTCACCTCTTAACCTTCTTCTCTTTAACGAAAACAGTGTCAAGTCCCTCAGCCTTTCCTCATAAGATCTTCTCTCCATACCAGGCAACATTCTGGTAAATCTCCTCTGCACCCTTTCCAATGCTTCCACATCCTTCCTATAATGCGGCGACCAGAATTGCATGCAATACTCCAAATCCGGCCGCACCAGAGTTTTGTACAGCTGCAACATGACCTCATGGCTCCGAAACTCAATCCCTCTACCAATAAAAGCTAACACACCGTACGCCTTCTTAACAACCCTCTCAACCTGGGTGGCAACTTTCAGGGATCTATGTACATGGACACCGAGATCTCTCTGCTCATCCACACTGCCAAGAATCTTACCATTAGCCCAGTACTCTGTCTTCCTGTTATTCCTTCCAAAATGAATCACCTCACTCTTTTCTGCATTAAACTCCATTTGCCACCTCTCAGCCCAGCGCTGCAGCTTATCTATGTCCCTCTGTAACTTGTAACATCCTTCCGCACTGTCCACAACTCCTCCACTGTCATCTGCAAATTTACTCACCCATCCTTCTACACCCTCCTCCAGGTCATTTATAAAAATGACAAACAGCAGTGGCCCCAAAACAGATCCTTGTGGTACACCACGAGTAACTGGACTCCAGTCTGAACATTTCCCATCAACCACCACCCTTTGTCTTCTTCCAGCTAGCCAATTTCTGATCCAAACTGCTAAATCACCCTGAATCCCGTGCCTCTGTATTTTCTGCAGTAGCCTACCGTGGGGAACCTTATGAAACGCTTTACTGAAATCCATATACACCACATCAACTGCTTTACCCTCATCCACCTGTTTGGTCACCTTCTCAAAGAACTCAATAAGGTTTGTGAGGCACGACCAACCCTTCACAAAACCGTGTTGACCATCTCTAATTAAATTATTCCTTTCCAGATGATTATACATCCTAGCTCTTATAAACCTTTCCAAGATTTTGCCCACAACAGAAGTAAGGCTCACTGGTCTATAGTTAACGGGGTTGTCTCTACTCCCCTTCTTGAACAAGGGGACAACATTTGCTATCCTCCAGTCTTCTGGCACTATTCCTGTAGACAAATATGACTTAAAGATCAAAGCCAAAGGCTCAGCAATCTCCTCCCTAGCTTCCCAGAGAATCCTAGGATAAATCCCATCCGGCCCAGGGGGCTTATCTATTTTCACACTTTCCAGAATTGCTAACACCTCCTCCTTCTGAACCTCAAGCCCTTCTAGTCTAGTAGCCTGAATCTCAGTATTCTCCTTGACAAAATTGTCTTTTTCCTGTGTGAATACTGACGAAAAATATTCATTTAGCACCTCTCCTATCTCCTCGGACTCCACGCACAACTTCCCACTACTGTCCTTGACTGGTCCTACTCTTACCCGAGTCATTCTTTTATTCCTGTCATATCTATAGAAAGCTTTAGGGTTATCCTTGATCCTACCTGCCAAAGACTTCTCATGTCCCCTCCTGGCTCGTCTTAGCTCTCTCTTTAGGTCCTTCCTAGCTAACTTGTAACTCTCGAGTTCCCTAACTGAACCTTCATGTCTCATCTTTACATAAGCCTCCTTCTTCCTCTTGACTAATGTTTCGACTGCTTTAATAAACCATGGTTCCCTTGCTTATCTGTATTGAACTCCATTTGCCATTTCTCGGCCCACTTCCCCAGCTGATCAAGATCCTGTTGCAATTTTTGATAACCTTCTTCACTGTCTACAATACCACCTATTTTAGTATCATCTGCAAACTTACTGTATTGTGATTTTTCATTGATCTGAAGACCATTAACAGCTGTGTGTTTGGTATACAGTGGTTAATAGTTTGATTTGAAATTGGACCCTCAAAAGTTGTTTGATTTGAAATTGGACCCTCAAAAGTTGTTTAAGTAGGTGAGAGATCTTAAACATGTCTTATTTTAAAGTAAATTAATATTTGAGTATGAGAGGCTGGACTTGCTGTGAAGAAACCAAAACTATTCACACTGAATTCCTTAATGATGAGGGCACTTAACTATTTTTTTTTGTGTATATTTATCGATGTGATACTTCCAATGGTTGCCCATTTTAACGCTTTATTTTGCTATTTAATTATACATTGATTGTTATTTGCTTTAGTCCATAAATTACTGATCTGACATTTCAAAGAAAGTTTAATAGTATAGAGTGAAAGTGCATTGAAATCCTCCAGAACCGACAGCCTATATTCGAAGGTTTTAAAAGAGCTGGTAGATACATTGATTTTGTTCTTCCAGAATTCCAAGGATCTCAAATTGACCACGTAAATTGGAATGTAGCAAATATAGCTATGCGAGACAAGAGGGAGTGATAAAATAATAACAATAATCACTTTTTGTCACAAGTAGGCTTCAATGAAGTTACTGTGAAAAGCCCCTAGTCGTCACATTCCTGCTCGGGGAGGTCGGTACGGGAATTGAACCCATGCTGCTGGCATTGTTCTGCATTACAAGCCAGTTGTTTAGCCCACTGTGCTAAACTAGATCCTTCAAAACTGAATTGTAAACCAGTTAACATGACAGTAATGGGGAAAATGCTTATTTTAATAATCTTTATTGTCATAAGTAGGTTTACATTAACAGTGCAATGAAGTTATTGTGAAAAGCCCCTAGTCGCTACATTTCGACGCCTGTTTGGGCACACAAATAATCTATTATTAGGACTGTGATAACAGACACTTTGAAAATCAAATGATTAGGCAGAATCCGCATTGTTTAATGAAAGGGAAATTGTGTTTGGCAAATTGATTTCTTTTGAGGTGGTAACAAGCAGGGTAGAGGAGGAGAACCTGTGGTTGTAGTATTCTTTGATTTTCAAAAAACATTAATAAGATGCCACAAAAGATTAGCGCTCATGATTTTGGGGTTAATGAATTAACATAGATTGAGAATTGGTTAATGGACAGCAAACAGAGTTGGATAAATGGGTTGTTTTCACATTGGCAATTTGTAACTAGTGGAGTGCCATAAGTGTCAGTACTTGGGTCCCATTTGCATATCCCCCTCTCAGCTAGGTCATTGATATTGATTCCAATGTATCTAGATTTATTGATAATATAAAGATGTGCGGGAAAGTAACATTTAAGGAGAACATTTAAGAGCTCACAAAGGAAAATAAAATATGCTCAGTGATTGGGAAAGAAGGTCACAGATGGAACGTAATATGAGGAAATTGAAATTCTTCACTTTGTTAATAGGACTAGAAAAGCAGATTTTTTTTTGAATTGAGGGACTAGTAGATGTTGGCAATCAGAGATTTGTGTGTCCTTTTACAGAAAGCACAAAGTTAACATGTGGATGTTTTGTTACCTGTGTGGTAGGTAACATGTGCTACTCAATCCTTGGTTAGTGATGAGGTATTCTGAATCCCGATGAAGAAGATTCAAACTCTTCCAGTAGTAACAAAAGGTTTATTGAGTAACTACAACAATATTTACATGAGTTCTTTACTTTAACTGTGATACTAGTGATAAGGTTAACAAGATCTAACTATGGTAACTATATGTAACTCCACTGGCCATCTAAACTAGTCTGCTGTTGCTTTGATAACCGTGCACCCAAGAGAGAGAGAGAGAGAGACCCAATGTGGCTGCCTTTTATACCCCTGTTGGTCCGGCCCTCTAGTGATCATGTGGTGCTACTGATTACACATTAACCCTTTGTGTACATGCACACATAGAGATCACTACATCCCCCTTTTTTTGTGTTACGTATTTTCTGCATGTTGTAAAGAAAATTGAACAAACATAATGGATGCAGTTTGCAAAGGCATTACATAAGACCATAAGACCATAAGACATAGGAGTGGAAGTAAGGCCATTCGGCCCATCGAGTCCACTCCACCATTCAATCATGGCTGATTTCAACTCCATTTACCCGCTCTCTCTCCATAGCCCTTAATTCCTTGAGAAATCAAGAATTTATCAACTTCTGTCTTAAAAACACTCAACGTCCTGGCCTCCACCGCCCTCTGTGGCAATGAATTCTACAGACCCACCACTCTCTGGCTGAAGAAATTTCTCCTCATCTCTGTTCTAAAGTGACTCCCTTTTATTCTAAGGCTGTGCCTTGTAAAATCAATGAGTTAGTCTGTCAAATGTTAATACATTTAGTCTCAAGTTTTTTTTTTGCTTGCGTGGAATAGATAGACAAATGATGTTATGTAGAAGTTGTGATGATCTTGACGAGTATACAAAGCTAATTAATATGAGTCCAATCTTAATTTAAAAAAAAAAACTTTGAGTTTGTTCGGTCAAACAAACAAAGAACAAAGAAATGTACAGCACAGGAACAGGCCCTTCGGCCCTCCAAGCCCCTGCCGACCATACTGCCCGACTAAACTACAATCTTCTACACTTCCTGGGTCCGTATCCTTCTATTCCCATCCTATTCATATATTTGTCAAGATGCCCCTTAAATGTCCCTATCGTCCCTGCTTCCACTACCTCCTCCGGTAGTGAGTTCCAGGCACCCACTACCCTCTGCGTAAAAAACTTGCCTCGTACATCTACTCTAAACCTTGCTCCTCGCACCTTAAACCTATGCCCCCTAGTAATTGACCCCTCTACCCTGGGGAAAAGCCTCTGACTATCCACTCTGTCTATGCCCCTCATAATTTTGTATACCTCTATCAGGTCGCCCCTCAACCTCCTTCGTTCCAGTGAGAACAAACCGAGTTTATTCAACCGCTCCTCATAGCTTATGCCCTCCATACCAGGCAACATTCTGGTAAATCTCTTCTGCACCCTCTCTAAAGCCTCCACATCCTTCTGGTAGTGTGGCGACCAGAATTGAACACTATACTCCAAGTGTGGCCTAACTAAGGTTCTATACAGCTGCAACATGACTTGCCAATTCTTATACTCAATGCCCAGGCCAATGAAGGCAAGCATGCCGTATGCCTTCTTGACTACCTTCTCCACCTGTGTTGCCCCTTTCAATGACCTGTGGACCTGTACTCCTAGATCTCTTTGACTTTCAATACTCTTGAGGGTTCTACCATTCACTGTATATTCCCTACCTGCATTAGACCTTCCAAAATGCATTACCTCACATTTGTCCGGATTAAACTCCATCTGCCATCTCTCCGCCCAAGTCTCCAGACAATCTAAATCCTGCTGTATCCTCAGACAGTCCTCATCGCTATCCGCAATTCCACCAACCTTTGTGTCGCCTGCAAACTTACTAATCAGACCAGTTACATTTTCCTCCAAATCATTTATATATACTACAAAGAGCAAAGGTCCCAGCACTGATCCCTGTGGAACACCACTGGTCACAGCCCTCCAATTAGAAAAGCATCCCTCCATTGCTACCCTCTGCCTTCTATGGCCTAGCCAGTTCTGTATCCACCTTGCCAGTTCACCCCTGATCCCGTGTGACTTGACCTTTTGTACTAGTCTACCATGAGGGACCTTGTCAAAGGCCTTACTGAAGTCCATATAGACAACATCTACTGCCCTACCTGCATCAATCATCTTAGTGACCTCCTCGAAAAACTCTATCAAGTTAGTGAGACACGACCTCCCCTTCACAAAACCGTGCTGCCTCTCACTAACAGTTGCTTTCTTCTGCTGTTGTTGAAGTGGTGATGTTGATGTTGTTATTTCTTTTTGAACGTCATCAGTGTTCCAGTGTTTAAGTAACCAAGAGGTCATCAATGAGGTATTTGAATGGTCAAATCACTTTGTTGGCTGATTTATGCTTTTTTTTTTTGCTTATGGTATTGATTTCTTTGTTGACATCTTATTTGTATTGGCATCTTTGTTGTCTGACCTGGACTTTTTCCTGTGTTTGTGGTGTTGATTCTTTATATCATCTTTGTTGTCTGACCTGGACTTTTTCTTGTGTTTGTGGTATTGATTCTGCATGTCATCTTTCTTGACAGCTGGTTTGCTTGTTTGTTGTGGAGCAAATGTGAATTTGTGAGATTTGTTGCCATGCCATGGCATGTTTGTACACTTGCCATTGTTTTGCAGTGTGCTGTGGCATTGTCCTTCATGTGCAGAGCTATACCATGTTGTACAGGTCGTTGTTTCATTGTTGTCGTTTCTGTCTTGGTCGTTTATGTTGTCGTTCTTGTTGTTGTCGTTCTTGTTGTTGTTTCTGTCGTGCTTGTTGTTTCTGCTTTTGTTGTTTTCGCTGTTCTTGTTTCTCTTGTCGTTTTTGTTGTTGTGCTTGTAGTTTTTGATGTTGCTGTCGTTCTTGTTTCTGCAGCGCTTGTTGTTGTTGCTCTTGTTGCGCTGCATGTTTTTGTTGTTGCCGTTGCACTCAATGAGTGTTCCGTGTGGATTACGTGAGTCATTGTCACAGTTATTGGTGTCAGTGTCCTTTGTGGTATCTGTTACATTGAGCGTTTCTTCTTGAGAATTGTGAGAATGATCTGATGTTGCATTCATATTGGTGACATCAGTCATTTGTGGTGGATTTGATTCCTCTTCTTTGTTTCCTTGGTACTTCTCTTCTAGAGTCATTTCTGGTTCGTTTGAATCACCTTTGGTTTCTTGGTGCTCCTCTTCTGGAGTCAAAATCTTCAGGATTTCTATTGACGTGGTCTCTCTGGACTCTTGGTGCTCCTCTTTTGGAGTCAAAATGTTCACAATTTCATTTGACGTGATCTCTGGACTCATGAGTGGCCCTTCTATGATTGTTGAGTGCTTCTGTGCAGACGAGCTGAGATCTGTCAGTCTCGCTGTGATCCTGCACATCCTGTATGGGAATTCTGATTTCTTCGTCACTTGTCTCACGTACAATGGGTAGACATTCAGTGTCTTCTTGTTGGTTAAATGAGCTGGGTTCAGGTGGCTCAAATAAGCTGGGTATAATGTCATAGTCTTTTTGTTCATGTAAGCTTGGTAGACTTTCATAGCCTTGTTCATACATGGCGTTCGCTATGGAGTGCTTGCTTGAATCCATTTTTGAGTCTGTCACCGAGCTGTCCATGGAGGCTTGCGTCGCTCTCTTTGTGGAGGCTTGTGTTGTTCTCTCTGTGGAGTCTTTCATCACTCTCTGTGGAGTCTTTCATCGCTCACTCTGTGGAGTCCTTCATCGCTCAATCCGTGGAGTCCTTCATCGCTTTCTCTGTGGAATCTGTCATCGCTCTCTCTGTGGAGTCGTGCAGTGTTCTCGCTGTAGAGTTGATCAGTGCTCTCTCAACGGAGTCGTTCTGTGCTCGCTGTGTGGCATCATCTTCTTCTTGGGTATTGCTGTCGTCCAATATGATTTAGGGCAGCACGGTAGCATTGTGGACAGCACAATTGCTTCACAGCTCCAGGGTCCCAGGTTCGATTCCGGCTTGGGTCACTGTCTGTGCGGAGTCTGCACATCCTCCCTGTGTGTGCGTGGGTTTCCTCCGGGTGCTCCGGTTTCCTCCCACAGTCCAAAGATGTGCAGGTTAGGTGGATTGGCCATGATAAATTGCCCTTTGTGTCCAAAATTGCCCTTAGTGTTGGGTGGGGTTACTGGGTTATGGGGAGAGGGTGGAGGTGTTGACCTTGGGTAGGGTGCTCTTTCCAAGAGCCAGTGCAGACTTGATGGGCCGAATGGTCTCCTTCTGCACTGTAAATTCTATGATAATCTATGAATATATCGACGATCTGCCATGGCATCATAGTATTGGATTCATCTACCATGAGAAGAGTCGTGTTGAGCTTTTCAACCGTGTTGCTGATGCTGTGATCAGGATCTCCGAATAACTCAGCCATGTCTGAGTAGTATTGTGTGTATTGTTCGATAGACAAATCAACTCTTTTTGTTTCGGAGTTGTTATCATTCTCTTCATGTTCAATGAACAAATCATCTTCTTTGGTTTTGGATTTGTCATTGTGTTGTTCACTTTGGGTGGTGCAGACTGCTTGTTCCAGGGTGTTGTGAAAGTTATTTTCAACTACTGGTGTAGGTTTGGGCATTGTTCTGTCTTTTGAAGTAAACAAAATTGGGTTTTGCAGCTTTAAATTTCTTTTTGTTCATTTTCGTGCATTTCCCTTTTAAGTGGGTGTGGCCCTGGTCCTCTGACGTCATGACGCTCATGACGTCATGCGTAAGACTCGATTGCGCATGCGCAATTCACGTTTCCTTTACTGTGCGCTCTTGCCGCAACTGTGCATGCGCGTCTTCTCGCGCATGCGCGCAATTGCAGTTTGCCGTTTTCCTTCTTTTTGATGAGTGCGCATGTGCGTACTGGCCGGAACGCTTTCACTCAAGATGGCTGCCAATCAAAAAGTGCTGTTGCATCGAGTGAGATCCTGCGTCGTGGTAAGTTTTGGCGCCGTTTTTACCGATTTTGTTTTCTAGACACTGATTCTGTGTTTGTAAGGACTCACAGTAGTGATTTTGTTTTTGTTCATAAGCAAGGCATTTTTGTATAGCAGTTTATAGAGTTAGATACTTATCTTGTGAAAGTTCGTCCCTCAAATTTTTATCAGATAGTCCAGAAATTAATTGATTCATTATCACAGTGTCTCTGAAATCAGCATAATCACAGCCTTGTGGTATTAACTTGAAATTTGTAATAAAATCAGTGATGGGCCCTCCGTTTCTCTGCATTCATGACAATTGTTAAATCTTTCCAGCATCTCACCACCCTGACTCTTACAGTGTTCATCATAGTTTTTGAGTATTACTTCTATTTTGGTGTCGTCTTCACCTTCTAAGTAATTAAAGCAATTATAGATTTCTCTAGCTTCATGCCCTCCTACTGAGAGTAGTAGTGCTATTTTTGTTGCGTTAGAGCTTAAACCATTAGCTGCGATAAATATTTGGAATATTTGTTCAAATCTTTTCCAGTCATAACGTAAATTACTGGTTGTTTCCAGCTGCTCTAGAGGTCCAATGAGTCCCATAGTTAGTCGTCGAGGATCCATTTGCTGTGAAGTCTTCCACACTTGAATGTCCAGTCTTCTCTTTTTGTCTAACCTTATCTAACTAGTTCTGGTAAAGCCACTCGACTGGTACCATGTTTTGTTACCTGTGTGGTAGGTAACATGAGCTACTCAAACCTTGGTTAGTGATGAGGTATTCTGAACCCCGATGAAGAAGATTCGAACTCTTCCAGTCGTAACAAAAGGTTTATTGAGTAACTACAACAATATTTACATGAGTTCTTTACTTTAACTGTGATACTAGTGATAAGGTTAACAAGATCTAACTATGGTAACTATATGTAACTCCACTGGCCATCTAAACTAGTCTGCTGTTGCTTTGATAACCGTGCACCCAAGAGAGAGAGAGAGAGAGACCCAATGTGGCTGCCTTTTATACCCCTGTTGGTCCGGCCCTCTAGTGATCATGTGGTGCTACTGATTACACATTAACCCCTTGTGTACATGCACACATAGGGATCACTACAGTGGGTCCAGTGCGCAAATGGAAATTGTAATTATTGCAATGAGTACAAGGATAAGGAAAGTCGTGCTGCAATTATATTGAGTTTTTGTGAGACCACACGTGGATGTACTGTGTATAATTTTGGTCTCCTTGCCCAAGGAAAGATATGCTTATTTTGGAGGGGTTTCACTGAAGGTTCACCAGATTGATTTTTAGATTGAGATGATTATCCTGTGAGAAGGAATTGAGCAGATTGGGCCTCTGTTCGCTGGAATTTACACGAATGAGAGGTTCTCATTGAAATGTATAAAATTGTGAGAGACGTCCACAGGATGACAGGCTGTTTTACCCTGGCTAGTGAGTCTAAAACTATTGATCATAGCATCAGGATAAGATGTACGCCATTTAGGACTGAGGTGAAAAGAAATCTCTTCACTCAGGATTGTGAATCTTAGTAATTCTCCACCCAGGGGGATTGTAAATACTCAATCATTAAATCATCTAAGCTAGTGAAGACGGCATATGGGATGCATTCTTTCATTAGCTGAAGTATCGGGTGGTTACGCTACAATTTAAAACACTGGAGTACTGGCTTTCTTCAGTGTTGTAAATTTCTGTGGTTCATATTTGCAACTGAGATTGATAGCTATTTGGGATATTAAGGGTATCAGGGTGATAGAAGATCAGCATTGTCTTAATTAATGACATTGCAGGTGTGGCCTATTCCTGCTTTTTATGTTCTTATTAGCTACTTGCAGGAAAATATTTCTATGAAATTTTTTACATTAATACATGCAACATAAGGAACATGATTATAAGTAAGGATGTGCTTATGGAAACTGACTGCTAAAAGAGCAAAAGGGTTTTCCAACTTATATAATTGCGACAGTAATTGACAATGTGGTGGAATGAATGACGCCTGAACCAGACTTGGAAAGAAATCAATGGAAATGAAAAATGTGCCATTTCTCTTTCAGGCAACTGAACAGTAACACCAGTTTGAGTTCAGGCAGCAAGTTTTTTTTTAAAAACTGTCCCGTGGTGTTGAAAACATTTGGGGGAGAAAGAATCCCAAAGCATTTCCCTAGACCTCAACATTTTCTCCAGAAATTCTCAGTAGGTGTGCAGTAATGCACATCCAGTTCTGATATATGGGGCAGAATTTACCGGCTGTTCACGCCAGTGGGCAATTCCGATCTCACGTCGGCCCATGGGTTTCCCGGCGACGAGGGGTGCTGTCAACAGGAAATCCAGCTGACAATGGTCCCGCTGGCGGGCCGCCTCCGTCGTCGAAAAACACACGGCGGGCTAGTGGGAAAATCCCACCCAGGGTCTCTTAAAATCTACAAAACTGGCATCTACCTTACCATGTGGTATTATCTTCAAAAAGCAGGTCAAATCCAATCTGACCAATTGTCACCAGTCAATCTACTCTTACGTATCAGCAAAGTCTTGCTGACAGCACTAACGAGCAGCATGTGGTCAGTAGTGACATGTTTTTAAAAAAAATTCTCAGTTTGGGTTCTGCAAGGACTACTGAATTGCAGACTTCATTACAACCTTGCTCCAAATAAGGGCAGAAAAGCTGAATTCCAGACATGAGGTGAGTATTACCTCCCTCAACGTCAAGAGGGCAACATTTGACAAAGTGACCTCAAGTGTTGTGATATGATTTACATATACCTTTCTAGAATTCTGTGTGTCTTTTAAACTGCTGTCAATCGCTGCCACTGAGACAGCACGTGATGTTGTAGTCCAATAAACTGTCCCTGTGGAAGTCAGATATGCTTACTCAGCATCCCAGTTAATTGAAGTCCGAGGGAATATGGTGTTGAGGTGGAAGGAAATTTCCACCTGTTGGAATCATACCTAGCACAAAGGAAGATCTGATGTGAAGATGCTGGTGTTGGACTAGGGTGGGCACAGTAAGAGGTCTTACAACACTAGGTTAAAGTCCAACAGGTTTATTTGGAATCACTAGCTTTCGGAGCGCAGCTCCTTCATCAGATCAGTCACCTGTTGGGCTTTAATCTAGTGCTGTAAGACCTCTTATAAAGGAAGATGATTGTGGTTGCCCTTCGTTAATAATCTCATCCCTAGGACATTACTGCAGGAGTTCCTCAGTATAGTGCCCTAAGTCGAGCCATCTTCAGTTGCTTTATTAATGATCTGTCCCTCAACATAAGGTCAGAGTGTGGATGTTCACTGATGAAGTCAGTGTCCATATGCAACAAGACCTGGACAACATTCAGGCTTGGGCTGGTAAGTGGCAAGTAACACATACACCACACAGGTGCCAGACAATGTTAATCTCAACAAGAGAGAACCTGACCACCTCCACTTGTCATTCAACAGCATTACTATCAATGAATACTACAAGGTTAGGACTGGGTATTCTGTGATGACTAACTCCTGACTCTCCGAAGTGTCTTTACTTGCCTGGATAAGTGCAGCTCTAATAAAGCTCCAAGTTCCCAACCATTCAAGACAATCAGCCTGTTTGATTGCCACACCATCCACCTCCTTAAACATTCACTCCTTCCATCGTCAATGCACAGTAGCAGCAGTGTGCACCAACTACAGCAACTTGTACTGCCGAGAAGAACAAGAGCAGCAGATGCATAGATACACCACCATCTGAAAATTCCACATCCAAATCAAACACCATCTGACTTAGAGCAGTATCACTGCTGCTCCACTGTTGCTGGGTCAAATTCCTGGGACGCCCATCCTGACAGTACGAGGCATTTTTACACAGCATAGACTACTGAGGTTCAAGAAGGTGGCTAACCATCACTTTCTTAAGGACAATTTAGGGATGGGCAATAAACATTTCTCTTGCCACCAATGCTCAAATCCCAAGAGCAAGAAAAATGGAGAAGAACTCGGGAGAAAATGGGGAATTTCCTCGTTCTGGAAGAGCGTAGCATTAAATCTGAACTGAAAACCATTGATTTCATAGTTAAACTTTTATATTTTGCCTGCAAATAAAGAACTAATTAAAGACAGCTGTTGTCTGCATATGCACGTCTCATATGACACTTTGGATTTGAGCTTCCATTTAGCTGATGCATCAAATTCAGTGACCTATCTGTAATTAAAATGCATTAGATGTTTGATAGCCTTGACTGCACTAACTCAGATAAAGGCTCTGTGGATCCCCCATAGTGCTGTAAAATTTATTGACATAGTTGACTGATGATGAAGATATTCCAATCAAGATGTTTATGGACAGTTATTCTCCTGTGTGCTTGAATATTCTGAATTTTCTTTCCAGATTCATCCATTACTGCTGCAGGAACGGCGAGCAGAGTCATGTAGGGCAAGGCTACTACGACGAACTATCAGTGTTCCTTCTGAAAGCCAGTTTCCAGAACTCTCAGTGGAGCATGGTGAGTTGTGAGTTTACCTGTTCAATACCGTAGCTATCTTCTAGTTTTAAATTTGGTAATGGTCCTTTTGCGATGACCTGTTTTGATTAAGTCTTTGTGGAAAATATGTCAAATTCCAATTTCTCTTGCAATTGAATTGTTTGATTTAAAAGTGAATATAATCACAGTTTGTTAAAAGTTGACTGTTTATACTTTGATTTATTTGGAAAATAATTTGGATTGTAGATTTATACTTTAGTGCAAGGTGGAACTGAGAGTCTCCAGAGTACACTTATTTCAATCTCAGCAAGCTTTATGAATGAAAATATCAGATCATCATCATATGCACCAGATCAAAACAGAAACCAATTGTTGTCTGTTTTAAATAGCTGTCAAAGCAAGAATGCTGTGAAATGACCTTGATGGTTTCATGGGATATAGTATTTGCTCAAATTTGAATAAGCTTTTCTAAATGCAGGTAGTAATGAAAATTGATACCATCATCTTCTTGCTTTGAAATGACAGCCAAGTGGATTTTGGATTCAACTGATTTATCCTTGAAGATACTGACAAATTGATGTTTGGTGAAGGGATGATGCAGCTTAAGTGCTTTCTGTGACCTTTTCATATGGTGTGTATAGAAAAAAGTATTTTTCAATTTTGAAAGATGATAATTGGTCCAGTTTACTGTATTTGTATAGCTTAAAGGTTATGACCTTGAACATTTTGTTTCTACATACTTTTTGTGGCTATTAAATGGCTTTCAGGTTTTTGGATAAAACATTTTCATCTTTTGCAAGCATTAAAAGTTCACGACATATTTGCACAATCTAAAATGTTATTTTCCTTATTACCTCTAATGATTATTGCCGATAACAGCGAATTCATGTTTATGATAACTGTGTGACATTCCTTTGTCCATAACCAAGAGTAGCTTGGTTGCACCAATACAGACCGAGCTGGCTGAGTCCTAAAACTGCTAGACCGGGGCCATCGCAGGTGATAAGGTAACCAACAAGAGGGAAAAACATACTTGACCTTGTCCTCACCAACCTCCCCGCTGAAGATTCACCTGCCCACGACCATCGCAGAGTCCTTGTGGGGACCAAGTCCCATCTTCAAATTGAGGGTACCCTCCATTGTGTTGTGTGGCATTGCCATCGTGCTTAGTGGAAAAGATTTTGAACAGATCAATCAGCTCAAGACTGGGCAACCATGAAGTACTGTGGGGCAGCAGCAGAACTGTACTACCATAATCTGTAAGCTCATGGCCTGGCATATCCACCAAGCTACCATTATTACCCAGTCAAGGGATGAAGCCTTGTTCAATCAAGAGTGCAAAAGAGCATGCTAGGAGCAGCACCAGGCATACGTAAAAATGAGATGTCAACCTGGTGAAGCTACAACACAGAACTACTTACGTGACAGATAAGCAGCGTCAGGGCTAAGCAATTCCACAATCAACAGATCAGATCAGAGATTTCCTGTCCTGCCACATCCAGTCATGACTGGTGGTGAACAACCAAACATCGCACAGAAGGAGGAGGCTCCACAAATATCCCCATCCCCGAATGATGGGAGAGCTGAGTACATCAGTGCAAAAGATGAGGCTGAAGCATTTGCGACAATCTTCAACCAGACGTGCTGTATGGATGATCCATCTCGGCTTCCTCCGGAAGTCCACAGCATCACAGATGTGCGTTTTTAGCCAGTTCGATTCACTACACATGATATCAAGAAACAGCAGAAGGACACTGTTAGGGTTCACCCGGAGGTGGCAACCGTCCGTCGACTTCTTTGCGGAAAATTAATCATCATTTTATTTTGTTGTTGTTACTATACCAAAAATACCTCAATAAAATGTTTATTTTTAAAAAACACAGCTGAAGGCACTGGGTACTGCAAAGGCTATGGGCCCTGTCAATAGTATTGAAGACTTGTGCCCCAGAACTTTCTATGCCCCTAGCCAAACTGTTCCAATACATCTATAAACTTGCATCTACCTAGCAATGTGGAAAATTGCTCAGGTATGTACTGTACACAAAAAGCAAGACAAATCAAACACAGCCAATTACTGCCCCATTAACTTGCTCTTGATCATTAGTCAAGTGACTGACGGTGTCATCAACAGTGTTATCAAGTGGCACTTGCTTATTAATAACCTGCTCTCTGACGCTCAGTTTGGGTTGCACTGGAATCACTCAGCTTCTCACTTCATTGCAGCCTTGGTCCAAACATGGACGAAAAAGCAGAACTCCAGAGGCGAGGTGAGAGTAACAGCCATTGACACCAAGGCAGCATTTAACAGAGTGGCATCAGGGCTCCCTAGCAAAACTGGAGTTGATGGGAATTGGGGAAACTCTATTTGTCATACCTCATACATAAGAATATGGTTATGGTTGTTGAAGGCTAATTATCTCTGTTCCAGGACATCACGCAGGAGCTCCTCTGGATAATGGCCTCCATCCAATAGTGTCCACTGCCCAACCACCTTGAGCTGCTTCATCAATAACCTTCCTTCTGTCATAGGGTCAGAGTAAGGTTCTTCACTAATGATTGCAGTATGTTCAGCACCGTTCACGACTCTCAAATGCTGAAGTAGTCCACGTCCAAATACAGCAAAACTTCAACAATATCCGGGCTTGGGCTGACAGGTAGCAAGTAACATTTGAGCCACACAAGTACCAGGCAATGACCATCTTCAAGAAGAGAGAATCTAACCATCACCCCATGATATTCAATCCTCCACTATCAACATCTTGGGTGGGTTACCAGTGACCAGAAACTGAACTGAACTAGCTATATAAATGCTGTGGCTACAAGAACAGGTCAGCGAGGAACCCAGTGGTGAGTAACTCTCCTTCTGACTCTCCAAAGTCTGTCCACCATCTACAAGACAGAGGTCAGCAGTGCGATGGAAGACTCCCCACTCGCCTGGATGAGTGCAGCTCCAACAACACTGCAGAAGCTTGACACCATGCAGGACAAAGCAATCTGTTTGATTGGCACTCCATCCACAAATAGTCACTCCCTCCACCACTGCCGCACAGTAGCAGCAGTGTGTACCTTCTACAAGATGCACTGCAGGACCTCAACAAGGTACCTTCCCAAATCACGCTACTACCATCTAGAAGGGCATAGGTCAGCGGGTGCAAGGGAACAGAACCACCTGGAAGTTTCCCTCCAAGCTATTCACAATCCCGACTTGGAAATATATCGCCGTTCCATCACTGTCGCTGGGTGAAAATCCTGGAAATCGCTCCCTAACATCTCTGTGGGTGAACCTACAGCACATTGACTTCAGCGGTCCAAGAAGGTAGCTCACCACTATCTTCTCTAGGACAATTAAGTATGAGTAATAAATGCTGGCAATAAATGACACCCTTGTCTCATGAATGAATTTAAAAAATATATATTTTTTTTTATTCTCCTTTTTCACATTTTCTCCCACATTTACACCCATCAACAATAAACAATAATCAGCAAGATATGTCAATCCCCATAATAACAACGATCCCACCCGCCCACCAACCCCCAAACCTCAGCCCACATGTTTACATAAACAAATGACAAAAAGGAATCAGGGATTACCCATAGTCACCCTTAATCTACACAGCCCCCCACCCACCCCCCTAACTAATGTTTGATGTTATCCAGTTCTTGAAAGTGCATAATAAATAGTGCCCATGACTTGTAGCTGGGGGTCTCTCACCCCCCCCCCCCACCTTTCTTATCCACCATCACCATACCACCGGGCCCTGCCCCATAAGCCTGACCCGCCCCTGTCCATTGTTAACATCGAACCCCTCCCCCCCCCCCAAGAACCCCCCCTACAAAAACATCCCCCAACATCCCTCCCTCCACCCACTCATGCTCGCCTCGTAGGCCCATTGAAGCCTGCTATCCAGGCTCCAATGTCCGCAGTCCTCCCCTCACCTCACCCCCGTTCACTAACTGACTCTAGTTAGCTAGCGCGGGTGGCTCCCCCCCGCCAATACCTCTCGCCCCCTTCCGCCCAGTCCCAGAGAAAGAAACACCAAAACAAGCCCAACAATCCAACCCCTACAATTCACTAACATAACATTTAACCGTCGCAACACAGAACGCCATTAACTTGAACTCTGTAACAATGCAAAGAGAAGTAAATTTCAAATTTCAATACAAATCATTAAAAAGAAAGTTGTAACATTTGTACATTTTCCAGCCGCTCAAACACAGTCCACAGTCTTTCTTCCAGTTCCGCTCTTCACGTCTGTCCCAAGCCTTCTGCCCTCACGAATGCCTCAGCCGCCTCCGCTTTCTCAAAATAAAAGTCTTTGGCTTTATATGTTACTCTCAACTTCGCCAGACACCACACCAAATCGCACCCCCTTCTTGTACAAAGCCGCCTTCACTCGCCCAAACGCCGCTCGTCTTTTTGCCAACTCCACCGTCCAGTCCTGGCAGATCCGAACCGCAGTACCATCACACAGCACCTCCCGCTTCTGCTTCGCCCAGCTTAATACTTTCTCCTTCATGCAAAACTTATGGAAGCAGATAATTACTGCCCTTGGCGGCTCGTTCACTTTGGGCTTCGGCCTTAATGACCGATGAGCTCGGACTAGCTCATACAGGGTGGGGTTCTCACCCTCCCCCATCAGCTCCGCCAACTTCTTAGCGAAGTATTGCGTTGGCCTTGGGCCCTCTGTCCCTTCGGGCAAGCCCACAATTCTCAAATTGTGCCGCCTTGAGCGGTTTTCCAAGTCTTCCAGCTTTGCTTGGAGCCCTCTGTTAACCTCCACCACCCTCCGCAGCTCGTCCCCCATCGAGGTGACCTGGTCGCTGTGTCGTGTCACGGCCTCCTCCACCTCCTTCATCTTCTCGCCCTGCTCTCTCACCTCGGCCAATGCCTTTGCCACCTCCACCCTGATCGGGCCGATTGCCTCCTCCAACAATGACCTCACCACGACCACCATCTCTTTCCTCAGGATCTCCATGTGCCTCACCAAACGTTTTTCCAGCTCCACCACCATCACCTCGGTCATCTTCTCCACCGTAAGTAGTGCGGTCCCGCCTTGCAGTTCGGCTTCCGCCATCCTGTCAACACTTTTGCTTTTGCTCATCTTCTCCTTCGGCGGCGAACCCGCGTTTCCTCCTTTCTTTGACGCTGCTTTTCGCATCTTTTAGCGGCTTATTGTTTTTTATCTTCTTTCCTTTCTCCTCTCTCCCCCTTCACCCTCCTGCCCTTCATCAATCTGACATTCTTCTTTTTTGAGAAAAAAAAACTTTTACCAAACTTCCATAAATCTTCTTTCTTTCTCCTCTACATTCACCTGGGACCAGGCTTCAACCTTCTTCTTCCTAGGTGGGAGCCATCCGACGTGGAGCACCCTCCCTACATGGCGCTCGGGCCTGCCGCCACGGCCTCTCCGTAGCTCCGCCCCCGCTGCTCTGACCTGCCGGGCCCGGCACCTCAGCCCCCGCCGCACGACACCTGTGCGGGGTTCTTCGCCGGCTTTTAAACCGGCCCCGCTGGCTGCTCGTGGCGGCCCCAAATGCCGACGATAGTCGGGGAGTGCGCGGGGTCTCGGGGATTTCCCCGAAATCGCCGCGAATCGCGGCCACCGGCGAGAGCTCTTTTTTTTGCGGCCGCCCTGCTCGCCCACCCCACCGGAAGTCCTCATGAATGAATTTTACAAAATATTTTTGTGGTGTTAACTAATTTAAAATAAACTGACTAATACCTGCATTATAATGTCAGATGAGCATATTTCTCTAATTCTAGTTTTAAGAGTTGTGAGCTTTGATGCTCTAATATATTGTGCCATAGTTGCTAGGATGAAGGCTTGAATTTACTAATCTTAACACAGCGAATTCCTCACATTTTTGAAAGTCGTCGTCGGCTGTCCCTCGATTTGAAAATGACACCTACTCAGGGTTGTGAATTTCAGCCATGGGTCGTCTTGTGACTGAGCAGGTTGATTCTCAACCCAGAGAGCTTTGGGAACACGAGGCAGGATATCTTACCAGTAGTAGGACCCAGAGTGCTGATTTGCTTCCTTTTGTTTCCTTCTCTGATGCCGCTCTGCCTCGTCATTATGTTGTGACTCAAAGCATGATGCAGCTTGATGGACATAATGTTGCCATTTTGAATGATTGGTAGCAAGCTCCATCGACTATTACCCTTTGTTTCCTATCATTGAGCCAATTTTGGATCCAACCTGCCACCATGCCCTGTATCCCATGAGATCTCACTTTTTTGACCAGTCTGCCATGTCGCACTTTGTCAAATGCCTTACTGAAATCCACGTAGACAACATCCACTGCACTACCCTCATCATTCCTCCTTGTTACTGCCTCAGAAATTTCTGTTAAGTTAGTAAGGCACGGTTTTCCCCAAACAAAACCATACGGATCAATCCGTGCCTTTCTAAGTTTATCCTATCCCTCAGAATTGTTTCCAAGTTCACCAATTGATTGATTGAGTCGGCCTATTTTTTAGGTTTGAAGAATGAAAAGTGGTCACTTGGAAAAGTGATCTAATCAAAACACAAAGTTCTCAGAGCTTGACAGAATAGCTACTGGAAGGTTATTTCTTTTGGCATCGAGAACTAGGCATTACAGTGTCGGAATAAGGAATCTATCATTTAGGATTGAGATCAGGGAAAATGGGTGGGATTCTCTGTCCAGCAATGCCGAAATCGCGAAACGCAATTGGGCAGAGACTCGCGTGTGAGCCGAAAATCATGGTCAGCGCCTGGCTCCCGATAGAATACCATGCTCCGGTGACTGCATGCAGTATACATGGTTGGCATATCATAATGGGCCCGATCCGGTATTCTCTGGGGCTTCTGCATGCTCCGACTCTGCCAGGAGGAATTACCGTTGGCGAGTATCACGTGTGGTTTTAAAAATCAGGAAGCAGCCGCCATGACTGCTGAGGGAGAGAGGATGTAGGACATGTTCCCAGAGGTGCAACGTGGACTGCCGGTCCAACCGCTGGCTGGCTTGGGGATGGAGGAGGGAGATCAGGGGAAGGGCCATGACTTCAGCTCGGAACTTGGGTGGTGTCCAGGCACGGACCACCATTGCTGTGGCCTGCAAGGCAGCCATCTTGCTGCGCACCCCACTGACCACCCAATATATAACCAAAGTTATATATATCATCCACTGTAAGTGTCACCATGAAGCATGAGCTTTTCTCGCCCTTCTCAACCACCTGAAGCCTGTGACACGATTGATTCCACTTTCGTCCTTCAGTGCCTCGGCAACAAAGGAGAAATGGGATCTTTGTCCTTTTTTTGTGCCAGTTTCTGATTATTTGATTATCTGCAGTAATTTTCTTTTATCTCCTCTATACGATTGTCGTCAGATATCTAAGCTTTTGATCACTTTCCCTAATATCGCCACCTTTGATTTGGCATCTATTTTTGACTGGTTTACTACTCCCGTGAAAGGCCTTGATCTTAATTATACCTTAAGGATACCATATAAATGCAATTTGCTGGTAAGATTATAGGCTTCAATTTCTATCTAATATTTAGTGGGAACTAAATTGTAGCTAAATTATACTTCAGTCCCAAATATGTAAAATCAAATTAATGGAAGTGTAGGGAAAAAAGCAGAATGTTTGGTTACTAGGGCTGAGGAATTTGCAATCCTATAGATCCCTGTTCTTGGAAATATTTTCTTATTTTCAGAGTTAAGAAATCAAGATCTGGGGTGGGATTCTCCGCAAACTGGCGTGATGTCCGCTATCCGGTGCCAAAAACGGCGCGGATCACTCCAGCGTCAGGCTGCCTCAATGGTGCGGAGGTCTCCGCACCTTGAGGGGCTAGGCCCGCAGCGGCAGAGTGGTTTCCGCTCCGCCGGCTGGCGGGAAAGGCCTTTGGCTCCATGCCAGCCGGTGCTGAAAGGACTTCGCTGGGTGACGCATGCGCGGGAGCGTCAGTGGCTGCTGGCGTCATCCCCGCGCATGCGCAGGGGAGGGGTCTCTTCCGCCTCTGCCATAGTGAAGACCATGGCGATGGCGGAAGAAAAAGAGTGCCCCCACGGCACCGGCCCGCCCGCCGATCGGTGGGCTCCGATCACGGGCAAGGCCACCTTGGGGGCACCCTCCGGGGCCAGATCACCCCGCGCCCCCCCCAGGACCCCAGTGCCCGCCTGCGCCACCTTGTCCCACCGTTCACAAGGTGGTTTAATCCACGCCGGCTGGAGACGGTTGACAGCGGCGGGACTTCGGCCCATCGTGGGCCGGAGAATCGCCGGGGGTTGGCCCGCCGACCGGTGCGATTCCTGCCGACCGGCGCGGCGCGATTCCCACCCCCGCCGAATCTCTGGTGGCGGAGAATTCGGAACACAGCGGGGGCGGGATTCACGCCAGCCCCCGGCGACTGTCCGACCCGGTGGGGGGTCAGAGAATCGCGCCCATGTTGTGTCAGTCTTTCCTTTGACAAAGACTATAGGAAAACTTCATAAGCAGGATACAAATGACAAAATCATTTTGGGATGGATATCCGTTTCAGCGACTAAGTGTTGATGCCAAAAGAGCATGTGTAGTCTTCTATGACCAAAATTCTTGTGTGAATCCCTTACCAATTCCGGGACTGGGGAGGGGCTAGCTGCAGCGCTGGGTGAAACCCGCGGGTCCCGTGCCGAAAACGGCTGGAGAATGGCCGGTTCCCTGGCCGCGCAAGTGCACAGCTGATGACCAGCAGCCACGCGCCGTACAACTTGGCGCCGGTCGTGCGTGGACCCGACCCACCATCCGCGACCCCACAGCCCACCCCCCGGCTACCCCCCGCCAGTCCCCCCAGCCCTCGTGGACGCTCCCCGGCCAGAGGCCCAGATCCCGGCCGACTGTGGTGTCGCTGGACGCATCCACAGCCGTCACGCCGGTTTCCCGCACGCCTGAGACCACATGTGACCCACGCCATCAGGAACTCGGCCCATTGGGTGCGGAGCATCGCGGGAAGGCCGGCCGATGATGAGCCAACGCCGTTGCAATGGCGCGCGATGTGATGCCGCCATTTCCTGGAGCATGGCTCTCAAACTGCCGCCGGCCTCGATTTGGGAGTCGGAGTCGATTCTCCGCCTGGTCGCCGATTACGATATCGGTGTCGGGCAATGGAGGGCTGGATTCTCCGCCGGTGGGATGCTCCATTTTGCCGCAGCCCGGGGGTTTCCTGACGGCGTGGGGCTGCCCCTCAATGGGAAACCGCATTGACCAGCCGATGAAACGAAAATGTGGCGCGGTGGGGCGGAGAATCCAGCCCATGATTTGTGTGACCATATGTTCATTCTATTATCTAACATTTTCTGTATTGTGTGTTAAGTCTTGCTTTGACCCTCTTCCAGCCCTGACTCATTCTTTCTCCTAATCTTGGTTGCTGTGCATGTATCAACAGAAATTAGGGAAAAAGGAGAAGTGTAAGAACTGTGCATACATCAGTGGAATGTATTTATGTATCATGCTTGTTAATGCGTATTGACTTTGATGCACTTTAAAAAAAATTTATTTGATGCTTTTTTCGGTTGTTTGCTTTGCAGATATATATAGTACTGAGAAAAGGTTTATGGCAAGGCCAACTGACTTGTATTTTCTTAATGGATACTGTCCTGACCTGCTGAATGTTTATCGTGCTTTTTGTTATTGCAAATTTTCTGCATCAGTGATGGTTTGCAAATATCGCTGTAATCCTTTTGTGACAAAGTTCTGTGTATTGTTTTCAGTTGTCTTTCTTTCATGCTGCATTGTAGAGTGCACTGATGTTTCATATTTTACTGTGTTAGCCAGACAAAATTTTACAATTTGCCTGTTTGCTTATAATTATCTGCCTTATTATTCACAATAATTATGCACAACTTGAATAATCTGGTTATTTTGTTTTGGGTGATGGATGACAGGAGAAATTTCTTTGCATCCTTATTAAATCATTCATGTTGCATTTGTTTCCATGCGGATCAACCATCTGGATGATTTTGCCTGTTATGTTAATGTATTTTGGTGAGTCTGTTGGATTCTTTGATCTACATACTTCATGAGTTGGAGACACTGGATAACGAGGTTGTTTAAAATTTTGAAGTTATCGGTTATTTGAAGGCAGGCAAACTGGTTTCAAACTAAATAATCTCTTGGTGTTAAGGAGAACATTCAGCAGATGTTTGGAATAATTAGGGAAGAAAGACTGATTTATTTTTGCTTGCTGAGGTCTGTGTTCAATTTTTCTATGTTTCTTTGAGGTAATTGCTGTCTGTAAAATTTTGAACTTGAGTGAGAGGAATGAATGTGTTGCTGAGGTAATTTCTGATGGTTGAAACACTGGGATCAGATTTTTTTTAAGGAACAGCTTAGTGTTACTCAATAATGTTATTGTTGAGCATCTTGGCTAAATAAAATATCCAGCAATGAGCACATTAATGCAGAACTGGTTTTCATGTGTTTGTTAATGCAACTTTTGATTTTATTGAAACATCTTTTATACTTGGGACCAATTCACCAATTATTCATCTCTGGTTATCATCCCAGTTGTAGAGACCACTCCTGTATGTCTTTTTCCTCATTGATGGACTGTGCATACACTTCTGCACAAATTTTCTTGCCTCTATGTAAATTCCTGTGCAAATGATGTGTTGTACATTATTAACTTGTAGTGGACCATGTTTTTTTCTTGTCCAGGTAGTATCTCAATTATTTGAGGGTCGCTGAACCATGGCTTATGCTGTGATATTTACTATGGGGCAGGGTGAGGAGACAAGTCCCAAATCTCCCTCAGCTAGAACAGTGATTAAGTCTATTGGTATTATTCTGAACTATACACTTTCTATGCAACTAAGCTAACTGGCGCTCCATATCATGCTTTATGAACCTTAAATTTGTACAGTTTTCATATTAGGAAGTTTTTCTCCTAATACGTTGCCGAGATGGTTTTGCTAACTTTCCGGTTGGTTCAATTGCTCTGTTTTATTACCTTTGCTCTTGAGTCGCCAGGTATCTTTATGATACCGCCACGAGGTTCAAGTCCAAGTAATGATCAATAACTCAATACACCGATTAGTAAGATTCAAATCAAAGCACATTTATTATACACAGTAATCGCTACTCATGCACAAATTCTACGTCTAAGCTACTTCTACAACTAACAGGCCTATACTTAATTTCAGACTGGCCCACCAGGTCAGGGGAACAAATGGCCTTTCGTTCGGGTTCTGAGTCTGCGGGATTCGAAGTTGGTACGGATTGGTAGCTAGGAGCGTCTATCTCGTTGCAAGCGTTGACTTGAGACTTACTTCTTTCGGCGGTCACTGCACCGGTCACGGTCAAGGTTGGTTCGCGTTGCTGGGTGACCCGGGCAGGAAGAAGAGAGCGAGTTGAACTTGGGGGCTTAACTTTATAGTCCCCAGGGGCTTCCCGCCTTTCGGGGCGGACCCTGTACCTGGTTCTAGGTGATTGAACTTTGTTCCAATCGCTTGGTTCGATTTCTCCAATACTGGAGCGGTTCCCTGGTCGATGGGCGGTCTTGAGGTGTTCGTTAACCTCTTTTGTGTTGGCTCCTGCAGGCGCCGGGGAGTCTGGCTTAGTTTTGTGTGTCCCAAATGTTGCTATTGTTCCCGGAGATTGCTCATTAGTATGTAGATGGCTGCTACATTATTATGCTGATGGTCGCTTGTATCGATGCTGTCTGGGCTTTTACAGAGTTAAATACACAGCAAACCTACACCTCCTGGTTTCTGTCTGTGTTGGCTGAATTTCCCTTCAGCCTTTCCGTTCGCCATTTTAAATCGGGAGTTGGCCAATTTAGGTGGCTACAATGGTAACCCATTGGTGGTAGGTGAATGAAATACAGTCTATTCCTCGAATTTGGAATTACTTCCTTTGGATTATCTGTCAGTGTGAGGTCATTGACAGTCAGACCACACCACAGCCTGAAGGCCCTTCCCGAGTAAGAGTGGTTACTGGATTTTCATATTGGGAGCCAGCAATGGGAGAAGGAGTTATTGCCCATCTGGTAACAAGGAAAGGAATGATTGAAGCAATTATAGAACTGAAATGAAGCACAAAATGGCCTCCAATGCTGTTCTATTAAAATTGCTTAATTTGAACTTTTCTATAATTAAAAACCTCTTTCAAGCTAGAATAATTTTGAATTAATTAGAATAGACTTATTAAAAATGCATTTAAATTATTTGCATATTATGGAGTTTGATTATTGGTCAATATCAACAAATTGAAATTAACATACTTTACTTTTCAGAATGCTCTTAGGATTGTTAGGTGACCGTAGAGACCTATCATGCGGATCTAGTGAGGTCCTTGCAACACTAAAACTCAGTAGAAATTTGAGTTAAACATCTTGGATGCAAATAAGATTTTTTTATTGCCTCCACTTGATTACTCACTATTGCCCATTTTAATCCCTTTAGAGTGATTACTAGTAAGGCATATTGATCCTTTTTGTTTAATATTAGTTGGGAAGCTAATATATTGAGGATTTTTGTTAGTTATATTTAAGTCGGTGCCATCCTGAAAAGGTGTTTAGTGGATAGCCTGCAGAATTCCATAAGTCAATAAATTTCTTTAGATAAATCTTGTACCTTCCTTTTTCACATGAATATAGAACATAGAACAGAGAAAATACAGCACAGAACAGGCCCTTCGGCCCACGATGTTGTGCCGAACCTTTGTCCTAGATTAATCATAGATTATCATTGAATTTACAGTGCAGAAGGAGGCCATTCGGCCCCTCGAGTCTGCACCGGCTCCTGGAAAGAGCACCCTACCCAAACTCAACACCTCCACCCAACACCAAGGGCAATTTTGGACATTAAGGGCAATTTATCATTGGCCAATTCACCTAACCTGCACATCTTTGGACTGTGGGAGGAAACCGGAGCACCCGGAGGAAACCCACGCAGACACGGGGAGGACGTGCAGACTCCGCACAGACAGTGACCCAAGCCGGAATCGAACCTGGGACCCTGGAGCTGTGAAGCAATTGTGCTATCCACAATGCTACCGTGCTGTGCTTAAGAACAAATAAATATGCTCCAGAATGGACCACTACAGGGCGAGGGATGCTCTGATGGATGTACCATTCTGCTGTTTCTGAAGCATTAAAGGGGATAGTTAAGAAGGGAATATCTTCTCCTGAGTTAGTAGGGGTTGTAATGCATACCTAACAATTGGAAATGTTGAAATTTTTAGCATATATCTTAGATGTGTAAAGGAATATGTTCTCATTCAGTTCTGGTACAACATTTACAAAGCCAATCAAATAACTGAAAATGAATATTACGGTAAACATTTTTACAGATATTAATACTTATACGCGTGCTTCACATGTGATGCGTGGATTCAACTTTTCTTTCCTTTTAACTTTACTGCGGATTGGGTGGTGAGAATGATCACAAAGGGTTCTTCCCACTTCGATCCCAGGGGTTCGTTCTGTAATTTTTTGACATAAACTTCTTCACCGGGGACCAGGATCTCCCCACGCAGCTAATACCTGTTGAGAGGCAGAACTAACAGCATTTGTTAGATTTTGACACTAAGTCAGCAAAGTATCACTCATTAAATGACAGTCTGCTTTCTGCAAATCAATAGTCCCTGGCAGAGACATTGGTCTGCCTTTGATGATTTCAAATGGATTTAGGTTTGTTGTTCTGTTTGGTGTAGCTCTAATACTGCATAATACTATTGGCAAAGCTTGGACCCAATTCATACCTTCCTGGTTGTATTTAGACAGTCTTTCTTTCAAAGTTCGATTCATACGTTCCACTTGTCCTGATGATTGTGGATGATAAGGACAATATAGATTCCAGTCAATGTTTAATAGTCTACGGACTTCCTTACAAACAGCACCTGTAATGTGGGTTCCATTGTCTGAGTCAGACTCCCCATCTGGGGATAAAGTCTTTGCATAGCACTTTGGCTGGATGGGCAGCTGTCGCTCGTCTAGCTGGAGCAGGTTCCACCCATCTAGAGAATTTATCCACTATTACAAGGACGTCATTGTACTTTTGGCATTTAGGAAGGGTGATGTAATCTACCTGTATATCCTGGTACGGTCCTGCAGGAGCAGGAGCTCTTAATTGAGGCATTGATGTTATAGGTCCCAAGTTATTCTTTTGACAGGTTACACAACGGTTTGATACTAATTGTGCATGTTGTTTGAATCCTTTGCCACACCAACTTCTATGGAATCGATCCATTATTTGTTGAGGTGATAGATGTCCCCATGAATGGATTTGTTGAGCTAAGAAGGGCATGCTTGTGGTGCCACTGGTTTATCAGTTTGAACTTGTCTCAAAATATTGTCATCATACAACTGAATACCTGATTCTAACAATGTCCATTTTTCTTCCTTTGTACAATCATGTTGCATTTCACATAAATCCTGTAATAAGCTGGTTACTCCCAATTTGTAAATATGATTGAATTTCTTATGCCATTGAGAGGCGGCTTCCCCTGCTGCTTGGTCCGCAAGAGCATTTCCTCTTGCTTCCATAGTGTCCTCATGAGTATGGGCTTTACATTTTAGAACTGATATTTCTTTTGGTAAGGCCATAGCTTCTAGAAGTTCTCGTACCTTTCCATTTCGGATAGGTGTACCTGCTGTTGTGAGAAATCCTCTTTTTCTGCACAGATGGCCAAAATCATGTGCTACTCCAAAACCATATCTGGAGTCGGTATAGATGTTAGCAGTTTTATCTCTTGCCACATGACATGCTTCTGTTAGTGCTTTTAGTTTTGCCTGCTGAGCTGATGTACCTGGGGGCAAATTTCCTTCAGCTAATACTTCTTATGGGCGTGTGACTGCCCACTCAGCTTTTCTGAAACCCTTGTCAATAAAAGAGGAACCATCAGTGAATCGGACTAAATCTGGGTTCTGTAATGGCTCCTCTTCTACTAAGCGTACTTCTTCCATTTCCTCTACTATTTTCACACACTCATGCCCTTCTCCCTCTCCTCCCTTTTGTTCCTCGGGAAGCGGGAGCAAAGATGATGGGTTTACAGGACTGGCTCTGTGAAAATGTAGGTTGAGTGCTTCCAAAACTGCTGTCCATTGAGTCCATCTAGCTGATGTAACTTGTGATACTCTGTTCATGGATAGTAGAGAATGGACTGAATGTGGACATTTAATGGTTAACTTTTGGTCTAGGAAAAGGCCTGATGTTGCCATTACAGCTCGACATGTGGCTTCCAAGGCTTGAAAACAGCTGCCAAATGTTAATGCCACATTGTCAAGTTTAATGGAGTAGTATCCAACTGGTCTTAACTGATCACCATGTTCTTGGGCTAGTACTGCAGTCATGTAACCATCTTTTTCATTCACAAACTTTCCGGTTTTCCGTTGTTAGGAATACCTAAAGCTGGTGCTGAACACAGGGCCTTTCTCAAATTCAAGAATGATTCCTTTTGATCTGAATTGAGTTTATCTGTGCCTTTTGATTTCCGGTTTCCTTTTAAAAGATCATTTAATGGCTGAGCTAACTGAGTGTAAGAATCAATCCAATTTCTGTTAAAATTACACAGTCCCAAAAAAGGTCTCACTTCCTGAACAGTTGAGGGTTCTTTAGCAGCTTTGATGACAGCCGTTCTATCCTGAGTAAGTTCCCCTTTGCCTTTGGATATTTTCTGACCTAAGTAGACAACTTCTTCCTGGGAAATTTGCGCTTTGGCAAAGCTAGCTTTATGCCCATTATCACTGAGGTGGTTCAAGGCCACACGTAGGTCTTTTTCGTGATCATCTTTATTGATGGAGGCTATCAGAATGTCATCTACATACTGGATAATGGTGGAAGGCAGATCAGGCAGTTGCCTGAGATGATTCTGTAGAGCCATGTGGTAAACAGTTGGGCTATTGTGAAAACCTTGCGGTAGTCCATAGTCTAGTACTGCTGTTGATTATCGGTAAAAGCAAACCATGGTTGTACATCCTTAGCTAGACCATACTGACCAGAAACCATTTGCCATGTCAATGACTGAAAACCATTGAAGGTCAGGTGTTAAAGAGTTAAAGATTGTAGATGGGTCTGCCACTAAAGGAGCCTTTTTGACAATGAATTGATTTGCCATTCTATAGTCAATACATGTGCCATTAGCCTTTTTGACAGGCCATACAGGGCTGTTTGATGAGCTGTGAATACGCACTAAGATTCCCCTTTCTTCAAGTTGTTTTATTATAGGTAGAATGCCTTGGATTGAAGTTTTATTAATGGGGTATTGTCTGCTACAAGGTGGTGCGGATCCAATGAAGGTGACTGGTTCTATTTTTAAGAGGCCACAATCATTTTTGTCTTTGGCCCAGATTGGGTGATTTTGTATCTCGTTCTTTTTGATGTGCCTAATGGACCAGGTGAGTATTCCATTATTGAAATTAAGTGAAGAATTTAGTTGAGATAAGATGTCCATACCTAGAAGTGCTTGTGTAACCGGACCTACCCAAATTGATGCCATCAGTTGATGTGGTCCAAATTCTAACAGCAGTGGATCAGTCTGTCGGAGGGTAAAAGAATCTCCTCCTGCTGCAAAAGCATTACTTTTTCCTGCATTTAGGGGAAACAAAGCAGCATAGTTTTGAGTAACACAGGTAAGTTCAGCTCCAGTGTCAAAAAGAAAATCGATATGAAGACCTCCCACTCTTAGCGAAATATAAAGTCCATCCTTTTTCTGTTCCAGAAGTGCATGTAAAGAAATATGAAAAGAATCACCAAGAGTGGGGTTGATTAGTTTTTGAAGAATCAAACATAGAACGCCTTTAAGCTGGAGATAAGCTGTTCAACATTTCATTCATGTCATTGTCGCCATCGCGTGCGTCCCTATGTGGGGACGGCTGGGACGGTCTAGAATCCCTGTCCGCAAATCTGTGTGTGTCTTGTTGGAACGTAACTCTGGGTGTGTCTTGTTTATCGTGTTACGTGACTGGCCAGTAGACTGGCCACAGGGCGGAAACGTGTTGTAGGAGTCCTCGGACACCTCACTATTATTTCTTGATTTGAGTCGCAGTCTAGCGTGACATGATATCATCCAATGTCCTAATTTACCACAAAAAAGACAACAAGCAACTTTTTTTGATCTCTTAATGGAGCAAGGGTGCATGTGGAACCCGATGCTTCCGGGGAGGTTGTAGTTACTGCTGATATCCCTGCAGAGGCTGCAGGTGTCACAGGCTGATTTTGACCAGCCGGAATGTTATTGCTTGTCTGGTTATGCATGCCGCGATCTATCTGAATGCATCGGTCAACTGTTTCGCGGTATGTACCAGTTGTGGCCCAATTTGGTAAAATCAGATTCAAAGCATTAGATATTTCAGATTTAATACCGGCCACAAAAGCCGTTTTAATTGGCCCTAAAGTGCTTGCACCCCAAGTATCTGTTTCATTTTGGAGTTGCATTCCTGAATGTTCTATCCAGACATGTAAAAATCTCTCTTCAAAATCTTGTATATCTTCAGTATATTTCTGAATGCAAGATGTAATTTTAGACCAATCGGTTCTAGGAGGGCGAAATTTTAACAGCCAATTTTTGACTGCGAGCCAACCAGCTTCTAAATTTTGCAAATCATCTCCAAGGCCAACTTCTACATCGTCTCAAAGAGTTTTACTGTCACGGGTGCCTACCATAATAGACAGAATTTGTACACCATCTAATGGGTGGAGATGATAAATGGTTTGCAATCTGTGGAGTTGTTCCCACGTGGTCAAACCATCCCTTTTGGGTGATGAAGATCTTTAGACCATCTGTCTATTGTTTTCAGGGTCTGCGACCTCATGAACCCAATGATGGCCAAATGCAGTTTGAGTGGTTGTCAAACTGTTTTCTTTTACTTCTTTACTTCCAATTTTAACCTGGTTGCGTTGTAATGGGGCTAATGAAATTACTTTTGTACTTTGCATTCTAGGAACGCTTGTTTCATCACTGTCTTCGTTTGAGTCAATTGGCATTCGAAAATTAGGTTTTGATTTATTGCTAACACTTGATCTTGGCTGAGGAATTGGAGCTGGCTGTGAAATTGGAGCTGGCTGTAGAACTGGAGTTGCCATTGGAGCTGGCTGTGGAATTGGAGTTGGTTGTGGAACTGGAGTTGCCATTGGAGCTGGCTGTGGAATTGGAGTTGGTTGTGGAACTGGAGTTGACATTGGAGCTGGCTGTGGAATTGGAGTGGGAGTTGGAGTTAGTTGTGAAACTGGAGTCGAAGCTATATTGTTTAGAGTACTTTCTCTAGCTTTGGAACTAATATTCTCATTTGTTCTCTGATTCAAATTATGAGCTGCAAGATTGTCTGTCAAGATTTTGCAGTGTCGGGACTTCCGGTTGCGGCTATGCAGAGCTAAGTCGCACGTTCGGCAGCTCCCGGAAAAAATGGACTTTTGGGCTCTTTTCAGGGCTCCCAACGGCATTTTTTCGACATTTCCCGCTGTGGGAAGGAGAGTACAATAGTTCCCCGACAGTATATGGCTTTTACCAGGAGCGGGGCGACTAAAAAAGTGGTGGTGGACCCGAAGAAGGTGCGAGGGAAGAAGAACAAAATGGCGGCGGGCGGTGATCAGGCAGCGTGGATGCAGTGGGCGCAGGAGCAATAGGAGGTTATCTAAAGCTGCTTCAGGGAGATGAAAGTGGACCTGCTTGAGCCGATGAAGGCTTCTATCGATAAGCTGCTGGAGACACAGACGGCCCAGGGGGTGGCGATCCGCGAGGCGCGTCAAAAGATCTCCGACAACGAGGACGAGATCTTAGGCCTGGCGGTAAAAGTGGAGGAGCACGAGGCGCTCCACACGAAATGGCAGGAGCGGTTAGAGGAGATGGAGAATCGGTCGAGGCGGAAGAACTTGCGGATTCTGGGCCTCCCAGAGGGGCTGGACGTGGGGGTCTATGTGGTCACCATGTTGAACTCGCTGATGGGAACGGGGTCCTTCCAGGGGCCCCTGGAGCTTGAAGGGGCCCATAGAGTGCTGGCGAGGAGGCCCAAGGATACCGAGCCTCCACGGGCGGTGCTGGTGCGGTTTCATCGGTTCGCTGATCGGGAGTGTGTGCTCATGTGGGCCAAGAAGGAGAGGAGCAGCAGGTGGGAGAACGCGGAGGTTCAAATATACCAGGACTGGAGTGGGGAGGTGGTGAAGAGGAGGGCCGGGTACAATCGAGCGAAGGCGGTGCTGCACAGGAAGGGGGTTAAGTTTGGCATGTTGCAGCCGGCGTGACTGTGGGTCACCTACAAGGACCGGCACCATTATTTTGAGTCTCCGGGGGAGGCGTGGGCCTTTGTTCAGGCCAAGAAGTTGGACACAGATTGAGGGTCGGGATGGGCGTTTGGGGATTGCGGTTGATATGTTACTTTTTGAGGAGGGGTCCTTTGCTCTTGTTTTTTTTTTCTTTCTGGTTGGGTGGGGGTGGTTGGGGCGGGCTGGGCACTGTTTTGGTTGGGTTGGCAGGGGGGCTCTTGGAGGGGGCTAAGCAAATGGAACAGGGGTGGATGGCCGGCAGTGTGATGGGGCCCCGCGGGGCAGGGGAGGCCTGAGTCGGGGATGAGGGGACTGGGCCTGTAAAAGGAGCTGCGTCAGAGGTGGCGGGGTCGGGTAGGTGGTAAGTGCGGGCTTTTTCCCGCGCTGAAGACTGGAGGGGGCGGGGCCAGGGCGGGGAAGCGAGGGCTGTTTCCCACGCTTGGGATGGAAGGGGGAGGTGGAGAGCCTGCGGATGGGGAATTGAAGAGGAGGGTGTGTCACAGAATGGGAGGAGTCGAAGGAGAGGCGGGAGTGGCCGGGGTCAGCAGGAGTCAGCTGACTTGCGGAATTGCAATGGGGGGAGAAAAGCAGCTAGGAGGGCACCTGAAGGGGCTGAAGGCGGATGTGGTCATGCTCCAGGAGACACACCTGAAGGTGGCAGATCAGGTAAGATTGAGGAAAGGGTGGGTAGGTCAGGTATTTCATTCGGGGCTGGATGCCAAAAATCGAGGGGTGGCGATCTTGGTGGGAAAGAAGGTGTCGTTCGAGGCGCGAGCATTGTGGCAGACAATGGTGGTAGGTACGTAATGGTTAGTGGTAAGCTGCAGGGAGAGAGTGTGGTACTGGTCAATGTGTATGCCCCGAACTGGGACGATGCGGGTTTTATGCGGCGCATGTTGGGTCGGATCCCAGATATGGAAGTGGGGGGCCTGATAATAGGGGGAGACTTTAACATGGTGTTGGATCTGGCACTGGATCGCTCTAGGTCTAGGACGGGTAGGAAGCCGGCGGTGGCTAAGATGCTGAGGGTGTTTATGGACCAGATGGGAGGGGTGGACCCTTGGAGATTTGCAAGGCCAGGGGCTAGGGAATTCTCATTCTTCTAACATGTCCATAAGGCTTACTCCCGGATCGACTTTTTTATTTTGAGCAGAGCGCTGATAGCGAGAGTAGAGGATACTGAGTACTCGGCGATAGCCATTTCGGATCACGCCCCGCATTGGGTGGACTTAGAGCTAGGGAGGAGAGGGACCAGCGCCCCTTGTGGCGTTTGGAGGTGGGGCTGCTGGCGGACGAAGAGGTGAGTGAGTGGGTCCAAGGAAGCATAGAGAGGTACCTGGAGGCCAACGATAACGGGGAGGTCCGAGTGGGGATGGTATGGGAGGCGCTGAAGGCGGTGGTTAGGGGAGAGCTGGTCTCCATTAGGGCCCACAAGGAGAGGAGGGAGCAGAGGGAGAGGCTGAGGAGGGAGATGGTGAGGGTAGATAGGAGGTATTCGGAGGTGCCTGAGGAAGGACTGTTGAGGAAGAGGCGCAGCCTCCAGGCCGAATTCGACCTGGTGACCACCAGGAAGGTGGAGGTGCAGTAGAGGAAGGCCAAGGGGGCGATTTATGAGTATGGGGAAAAGGCTAGCCGGATGCTGGCGCATCAGCTCCGGAAGCGGGACGCAGCTAGAGAGATCGGGGGAGTTAAGGACAGGGGAGGGAATGTGGTGCGGAGTGGGGCTGACAGCAATGGGGTCTTCAGGGACTTTTACGAGGAATTTTATCGGTCCGAGTCCCCACTGGAGGAGAGAGGGATGGGCCGCTTTCTGGACCAATTGAGGTTTCCGAAGGTGGAGAAGGGACTGGTGGTGGGATTGGGGGCCCCAATTGAGCTGGAGGAGCTGACCAAAGGGATAGGGAGCATGCAGGTGGGGAAGGCACCGGGGCCGGATGATTTCCTGGTTGAATTTTATAAAAAATAGATGCACCTGTTGGGCCCGTTGCTAGTTAGGACCTTCAATGAGGCAAGGGAGGGCTTTGCCCCCGACGATGTCCCGGGCACTGATCTCCTTGATCCTGAAGCGGGACAAGGATCCCCTGCAGTGTCGGTCTTGCAGGCCGAATTCGCTGCTGAACGTAGATGCCAAGGTGCTGGCAAGGTTTTAGCCACGAGGATTGAGGATTGTGTGCCGCAGATCATCCACGAAGACCAGACTGGGTTCGTGAAGGGGAGGCAATTGAACGCGAATGTGCGGAGGCTTCTGAACGTTATCATGATGCCGGCGAGGGAGGGGGAGGCGGAGATAGTGGTGGCGATGGACGCTGAGAAAGCCTTCGATAGGGTAGAGTGGGGGTACCTGTGGGAAGTGCTAAAGTGGTTTGGGTTTGGGGAGGGGTTTGTCAGGTGGGTCAGGCTGTTGTACGAGGTCCCGATGGCGAGTGTGGCCACGAACAGGAGGAGGTCTGAGTACCTTCGGTTGCACCGAGGGATGAGGCAGGGTTGTGCCCTGTCCCCCCTGCTCTTCGCACTGGCGATTGAACCGCTGGCTATGGCACTGAGGGAGTCGAGGAACTGGAGGGGGTTGGTGCGGGGTGGGCAGGAGCATAGGGTGTCGCTCTATGCGGACGACTTGCTGTTATATGGGGCGGATCCGGTGGGGGGAATGCCGGAGGTAATAAGGATCCTCAGGGAATTCGGGGATTTCTCGTGGTACAAGCTCAACATGGGGAAGAGCGAGCTGTTCGTGGTTCACCCAGGGGACCAGGAGAGGGGGATTGGCGAGCTCCCACTAAAAAGGGCGGAGAGGAGCTTCAGGTATTTGGGGGTCCAGGTGGCCAGGAGCTGGGGGGGGCCCTGCATAGTCTTAATTTCACAAGGCTGGTGGAGCAAATGGAGGAGGAGTTCAAGAGGTGGGACGCGTTACCGCTGTCCTTGGCGGGTAGGGTGCAGTCAGTCAAAATGACGGTGCTCCCAAGGATTTTGTTTCTGTTCCAGTGCCTCCCCGTGTTTATCTCGCAGGCCTTTTTTAGGCGGGTCAACAGGAGCATAATGGGGTTTGTGTGGGCGCGAGGGACTCCGAGGGTGAGAAGGGTGTTCCTGGAGCGGAGTAGAGATGGGGGGGGCTGGCGCTGCCCAACCTCTGTGGGTACTACTGGGCCGCCAATGCGACGATGGTGCGCAAGTGGGTGATGGAGGGGGAGGGGGCTGCATGGAAGAGGCTGGAGACGGCGTCCTGTGTGGGTACGTGTCTGGGCACTGGCAACGGCGTCGCTGCCGCTCCCTCCAAGGAGATATACCACGAGCCCGGTTGTGGCGGCTGCCCTCAAATTCTGAGGGCAATGGAGGCGGCACAGGGGGGAAGTTGGCGCCTCGGTCTGGGCCCCAATACGTGGGAACCACCGGTTCGTCCCAGGGAGGACAGATGGAGGGTTTTCAGGGTGGCACAGGGTAGGGATACAAAGGTTGGGAGACCTGTCTGTGGACGGGAAGTTCGCGAGCCTTGGTGAGTTGGAGGAGAAATATTGGCTCCCTCCGGGGAACACCTTCAGGTACTTACAGGTAAGGGCGGCAGGTGGTGGAATTCCCGCGACTGCTGCCACGCACAGTACAGGACAGGATGCTCTCGGGGGGTGGTGGGGGAGTGGGGAAGATCTCAGAAACTTACCAGGTGATGCAGGAGGAGGAGGAGGCCTCGGTGGTGGAGGTGAAAGGTAAGTGGCAGCAGGAGTTGGGAGAGGAGATCGAGGAAGGGACGTGGGCAGATGCCCTAGGGAGGGTGAACTCTTCATCTTCGTGCGCGAGGCTCAGCCTCATACAGTTTAAGGTGCTCCACAGGGCACTCATGACCGGGACAAGGATGAGCCTTTTTTTGGGGGTGAGGACAGGTGTGTTAGGTGCTTAGTGAGCCCAGCAAACCACACCCATATGTTCTGGGCATGCCCAGCATTGGAGGAATATTAGAAGGGCGTAGCGAGGACGGTGTCGAGGGTGGTAGGATCCAGGGTCAAACTGGGCTGGAGGCTCGCAATATTTGGGGTAGCAGAGGAGCCAGGAATGCAGGAGGCGAAAGAGGCCGGTAGTCTGGCCTTTGCGTCCCTGGTAGCCCGGCGGAGGATTCTTCTTCAGTGGAAGGACGCGAGGCCCTCAAGCGTGGAATCCTGGATCAACGATATGGCGGGGTTTAAGTTGGAGAGGGTGAAATTTGCCCTGAGAGGGTCGGTACAAGGGTTCTTCAGGCGGTGGCAACCGTTCTTAGACTTCCTGGCAGAACGGTAGCCATTGGTCAATGGCGGCAGCATTGAGGGGGGGGGGTTACTTTTGTTATGTTTAATTATAATGGGGGATCTGAGGGTGTGTTTATATTTGCTATGTTGGCTCTGTGTTAAGTTGGGGTGTTAATTTATTATTTTTGTACAGGGGGGGAGGGGGATATGGAGGGTTGTTTTTTCACTGTTTTGTATTTAACCCTGTTGGGTTCCTTTCTCATTTTGTTATTGATATTCTCTAAAAACCTGAATAAAAATTATTAAAAAAAAAAAAAAAAATTTTGCAGTGTTGTTTTAAATTGTTCATTTCACCTTCCAAAACACATCTTTCCTCGAGTAACTGACAATTTTGACTATTGATTTCATCAGTTTCTGTTTCTAACTGTTGGTATTTGGACTCTGATTCATTATTTTTACGTTGTAATTCACCAATTTGAAATGATTGTTGTTGAACTTTAAAGGTCTCATTTTCCAATAATATTTTAATCTGATCACATTGTTCAAGTTTAGATTTTGCATCTCGTAATTCTTCAACAACTGCCGCTAATTGGTCTTTAGTGGACTTAAGGTCATGATTGAATTTAGTTTTTGCAATTGTCTCTTGATGTTTGCGGAGCTGTGCCATTACTGCAAAAGACTATTTCATACGTTTTCCTCTATTTAAGCGTGTGGTTTTTCCCCATGCCCTCTTGATGTTGTCAAGGGACCACTGCCCTTTGGGGATTTCATATTTTGATTCAATTTTTGTGGCTACTTCAGACATTCCAAAATGTCTATAAATCAAAGATCTAAGATCTCCCAATATATTGTCAACAGAGACATCCGGTACAGCGCGACCTCCCTTGGAAGTTGTGGGAAGTAGTTCTCTACCATTTGAAGGTTCTGAATCTATTTTAGGATTCTTGTTCGCCATAAACTCAACCGTACACCCAATTTTTTGGTCGGCAACCACGTTATGCGCAATCGTTGGTACACTACCGTGACTATTTACCTTTCAGCCACGTGATATTTTTAGTTTGAACGACCGGCACCCGATTGAATAACACGTTCTGAAAAAGGTCCTTTCAAAGGGGTCGAAGCACTATTTGATGCGGCTTAAGACTTTTAATGGGTGAAAAAGATGTTCTCTTACCCCAGTCTAGTTGTTTTTCTTTGGGTCTTCCGTCCTTCTGGGCTTCCGTTAACGGTACGATCTTCGGTCTTCCGATTTCCTCCGATTCTCCACTATCGACTCTGACTCGTTCCGATTTGTTCCGATCCTTTCCAATTTTGTCCGATTTCTTCCGATCGCCGTCTCAGCGCTCTTCCCCTTTGCCGAACTACGCCAAATTGAAGAGATCTACCATGCGGATAATAATTTTTTTTTATTGCTTCTACTTGATTACAATTGAGAGAAACTTAAATCTATTCTTAATAAAGTCCGGCTATCAAAGGACTTAAAGAGCAGTAACTTATAAACAATTTAACTTTCAAAATAATACAGAAATGGTTTCTTGCTTACGGCAAAACAGCTTGCATGAAATTCAAGAGTGAGAGTGCAAAAGTGAAAATATGAAAATAGAGATAGCGAATAGTTAGATCAAAGTACAGAGTGATCCCGGAATAAAGATGGCTTTGCGGACCTTCATGTTTAAAGAGAATTTTATCATCTGAAGCCATCTGTCTACACCTTTATGTTATCCTAATTGATTTGGGTGAGAATCAAATACATTTTATTTGATGGTTAACTGTCAATCCTCAATATGCAACATAAGTTCTGAATGTTTCATGTTTGAATATTCGTGTATGCTATGGAATGCGATTTTGTGCTATTATCAAGACTGTTTTTTACTGGTTTTCTGCTTACTTTGCTTTAACCATATTCTGGACAATGGTGCCTTCATATTGCTATGGTGCTTATTTCGACCTTGATCTTGATTACTGGAACAGCTTATTTCTTAATATGAAACTAACTTTAAATATCTGTTTATTAGAACAATAGCTTGTTCATTTTGTTAGCAAAAATGTTGTTTTAATCTACAATTAGTTTATGCATGTGTCAGGCTTTTGTGCTTCTGTTGAAGCTATGTGTTTTGTCATGGCCTGAGGTTATGAGTACTGAAATCCTTATTTTAAAATGGGCTTTAATATTTACAGTAAAATAGCCTTTTTACCTACCAGAGAATAGTAAATCCCCTTCAATTACCTATTTAACGGTATTTGCAAACCATTACTTGAGCAAACTTTGTTGCCACTCAATCTTTGGCCAGCTGAGAGGCTCCAATCATTTTATTGTGTAACACTAGTAAAATATGGGCTGGATTCTAAACCCCCCCCCCCCGCCCGCTGCTAGAACTCCACAGGCGGGCTGTGTACAAAGGAGGACTCCATTGACCTCGGGCAGGATTCTCCGGTCACAGTGCGGATGCATCCAGAGAATCCCGCCCTATATGTAACTGTACAAGAACAAGAATTTTAGGCACTTGTAAACAAGTCCATCAAAATGACTACATCTGATCTCTTTATATGGTTCTGAGATCTGATTGGGTGAAAATATAGGCTTACTAAACAATGATCTAAGATAATCTTTATTAGTGTCACAAGTAGGCTTATATTAACACTGTGAATAAGTTACTGTGAAAATCCCCTAGTCGCCACACTGCGGTGCCTGTTCGGAATGTCCAATTCACCTAACAAGCACATCTTTCGGGACTTGTGGGAAGAAACCGATCTGATTGGTTGAAATGTTGTGTGAATGGTGGAAAGTACAGTTATCTCTGGTTTTCAAGTCCGATCAAAGGGACTAATAATATTACAATATTCTATTATTGCACTCATACGCAGTAAACCTTTAATAAAGAACTTGTGTTTTAACTGGTGTGACTTGAGATTTTCGGTTAAGAGCATGTGATTTAATCTTCACTTCAATAATCAAATGTGATCTCTGGTTAGTCTAATCCAAAGGATATTGCCTCTATCAATGCAACCTTCCATCAGTTTTGCCCTCCCTAATCTGCTCAATGCTTTGAGAGGGGCTTAAATTCACAACCTGATTCCGAGCTCCAAGCTGAACCAGGCTGACGCTAATTTTTAAAATAATTCTATATATATAAGATACATTAGATTTAGGTATATTTGGTTTATAATAGGAATTCAGCTAATATATTTATGTTTATCCTGAAGTGTTGCTGAGTTGCAGCTGGCATATTTCATTGGCTGAGTTTTAAACACCGTGGCTATTCAGATACTATTATTCAATACATAGCGGATGTTTTTCAACAATTATTTCATTCCTCAATTTTTGATAACATTTGGATAGTGTATGCTTTGCTGCGTTTGCCTTCAAACCTATCTAATTATCAAGTCTATTGTGTCAGTTTCCTGTACTATCTTTATTTTATGCTCTGAGGTTACATGACAAACCTATCTTCCTTCTAGCAGTGCTGTAGTTTCATGCAGGTTACAATTTGTGCCTGTGGGAACAAATACGTCAAGCAAACTAACAAAGCTACTTATCGTAAGTTTTATGATCTGTGCAGAAAATGGCTAATACAGAATCAGTATAAATCGCCACAAAAACTAGACAGAGCTCCATTTTGGTTGTGGAATGATTACGTTATGATATATGATTAGCTCATTAGCAATGCTTCAGATTACTTTTATCACCTTACCATTAGTCCTCTGAATTTTAATAGGACCCAAGGGGTTAATCCATCATTTTTAATAAGTTGTTTGTGACAGTGGAGTAGTTAAGTGTGTAGATAAAGCCAATACAAATTATATCCGTAGTCTAAGCAGTATAAAGAGGTAAATGCCTCAAAGTTTAATCATTTGAATTGACAAAAAGGTCAATATTTACATACTGCTGGTTTTGTGTTGAAATTTCATTCATGATTTTTTGTTTAGCTAAAACAAACTTAAAAGATACTTGTGTATATAACAAGTTAGGTTGGAAATTAAGATGGTTAAATTTGGATGGATAAAATAATCGCACTTTGCATATTTCATCTGTTGAATATTGCAGTTTAATTTCAAGTATTTTCCAGCAACAAATATGACCTGGATATTAATGATTATAATAATTTATTGCAATCTACAATTTGTCAACAGTAATATTTGTGCAAAAAACAATTAACATAAAATAAATGCTATTATTACGTTCATAATGTGCGTTCCCTCCTATGTTTTCCAAATATAAATACAGTTTAAGTGAAAACCCTTGAAAAACAGTGACTCAAAGAGCCAATAATTGCATTACATTTGACCAGTCATGCGGGAATTGAGGCCAATGAAAAGTGGTATTGTCATTTGAATTGAATGGAAATGGGATGAGCTATGAAATGTGAAGATCGAGAGGCTAGTAAAATGAAAATGGGAGAGCATGATTAACAAAAAGTGGAAGAAAAAATAAGTGAATAAATATAAATCTGTTAAAAGTGTTCAATGTCAGTTGATAGGGCAAAAAAGAATATTTTGTGTGAAAAAAGATTTTTCTTTGTAATCTTGTATCAAATGAATCATGGAGTTTCTTGTCAAAAAGAACAGAGAAAGGGCAGCACGGTGGCGCAGTGGGTTACCCTTTTGCCTCACGATGCCGAGGTCCCAGGTTCAATCCTGGCTCTGGGGTACTGTCCGTGTGGAGTTTGCACATTCTCTCTGTGTTTGCATGGGTTTCGCCCTCACAACCCAAAGATGTGCAGGGTAGGTGGATTGGCCATGCTAAATTGCCCCTTAATTGGAAAAAATGAATTGGGCCCTCTAAATTTGAAAAAAACCAGAGAACAATAAAGCACAGTAACAGGCCCTTCGGCCCTCCAAGCTTGCGCCGATCACTTGTTCTATCTCGACCAACCGCCTGTATCCTTCTATACCCCGTCTGTTCATGTGCCTATCCAGGTAAGTCTTAAAGGTCGCTAACGTATCTGCATCACCCCCTCACTTGGCAGTACATTCCAGGCCACCATCACCTTCTGTGTAAAAAAACTTCACCCGCACATCTCCACTGAACCTATCCCCCCTCACCTTGAACTTGTGATCCTTGTAATTTTCAATTTCGTCCTGGAAAAAAGCCTCCAACTGATGGTGCAGTACGCGTGTGTGTGTGTGTGTGTGTGTGTATAGGTCTACTTGGCCATGCTTAAAAATTGCCCCTTAGTGTCCAAAGATGTGCAGACTAAGTAGGGTTACGGGGATAGGGTGGGAGATTGGGCCTAGATAGGGTGCTCTTTCAAATGGTTGGTGCAGACTCGATAGGCCGAATGGCCGCTTCCTGCACTGAAGGGATTCTATGGATTACGGCGCTACCCCTTTATGTCCCTCTTTGAGTATGAAAGGAAAGTTGCATTTACATGTCCGCACAAGCACTGTGTTGTGTGTGTGTGTCATAGCACAGAAATTATATACATACAAAACATTTATTGAGAATATTTAAAAAAATTATTTTCTGGTTGCTTATTCTTAATTTTCCTTTTTTGCTTCCTTGTCTTTATCTTGCAATTTTTTCCCCCTCATTCTCTCCCCAATTTACTTTCTGAATAGTACTGATTTCTGATAGATTATGGTTTCAAGCACTCTGGCTGCCTGTACCGTTTCAAACATGAGCCAGCTAGTCTATATGATCACAATAATATCACAGCTGAGCATGACACTCTGATTCAGGAAATGAAATCTGAATTTCCCTTCCTGAGTCAAGGGTCACAATGGCTATATAATTTTTATCCACTAGACCAGTGCAGGACCTTCTTAAATCATAAAAGTGAAGTGATAACTGCCTTAAGGAAAACAGCCCATAGGTGCAATCAGTAGCTTTCTACTTGCATGATAGTGAAAGTATTCTAGTTTGCAATAATCATACTTACTCTGTTTTCTTGTGAAGGATATTAAAAGGCAGCATTCGCACACCAAGACAACGTGCTTAGCACAACAGGGTGCTTTTTTTTAACCAAACAAAACTATTACCGTTTAACATCAGAATGGGCTGGGCTTTGGCAAAATTGTAATTTTAATCATTGTGCCCTTAATAGACCCTGATTCAAATTTAGTTGTCGCAAATCAAATTATATGTTCATGAATTTTTAAAGAAAACGGGGATTATAGATCCAGTATAAACAAAATTACTCTGTAATCTCAGTAGGCAACTCTCATCAGTTAATTCTGACATGTTTAACGTTAAATCCCTTTCAACCTCATTTCAAATCATGAGTATTTGCGTGTTTGTGTACTAATTTCTTAGGACACCATTGGCAATCTGGCTGCAAATTGTGTTCAAAACTGTGCTAGTTTTCATAAGTTGTTTCATTGCTTGCGTTTCTGTTCAAATTAATTTGTATATCACTGAATATAAAATCTCCCATGAACTGGTGAAATCGGGCAATGTTTTGTAATGTACAGTAAAATCCCAATAAAATCGATTCCTGGGGATCCGCTCACACAATTATGTTAATTGGAGCTTCATGAGGGGGGATCTTATAGAAACATATAAAATTATGAAGGGAATAGATAGGATAGATGCGGACAGGTTGTTTCCACTGGCGAGTGAAAGCAGAACTAGGGGGCATAGCCTCAAAATGAGGGGAAGTAGATATAGGACTGAGTTTAGGAGGAACTTCTTCACCCAAAGGGTTGTGAATCTATGGAATTCCTTGCCCAGTGAAGCAGTAGAGGCTCCTTCATTAAATGTTTTTAAGATAAAGATAGATAGTTTTTTGAAGAATAAAGGGATTAAGGGTTATGGTGTTCGGGCCGTAAAGTGGAATTGAATGGTGGAGCAGGCTCGAGGGGCCAGATGGCCTACTCCTGCTTCTAGTTCTTATGATAGCAGAGGAGTTCCCAATCCACATGAATGAATCTCTATGTAACCCAATATTCCTACAAATACAATTTATGTCAAAGATAACATTCAAATCCAAAATGAAAACACAGTAAAGCAGCAAATATGTATAAAAGGTCATTATTATTCAATTTGTTCAATTTGCCCGAACTTGTAAAAAGCCTGAGCTTTACCTTCTCTCCTTTCTCACAAGTTTGTTCTGGAGTGGAGTAAGGCAGATGTTGAAGTCGGATGGTAAATTAAATGCATAATACATATTTTAACAGTAATGCATCAGGCAATTGACCCTAGAAGTTGCTTCTTCTGTTTAGATTGTTGTTGGTCGTCGAGGGTAAATCCTGGATCAGGAATAACTGACAGGTAAAAGACAACAAGGACATGTTAGAAAAGTTATGTCGTGATTGGGGAATATGGGCACCCTTGAGAGTGTTTGTATGTATGTATGTATGTATGTGCATGTTTGGCAGAGCCGCCAATGGTAGTGTAATTAAAATTGGGACTACTCAAGAGGCTAGAATAAGAGGAATACAAAGATCTCAGAAAATCATGGGCTAGAGGAGATTATAGACAGGAAAAATAGCCATTGAAGGATTAGAAAACTAGGATGAGAATTTTAAAATCAAAGCATTGTTTGTTTAACTGGTAGCCATGGTAGTTCAGTATGGGAATGAGACTTTAGTGTGGATTAGGATGCAGGCAGTAGAGGTTTGCATGACATCAAGTTTTACAAGTAGTAGAACTTGGGAAACCAACAAGGAGTGTGTTGGAATTGCAATGGAGAAGGATGTTCAAATGTACAATTGAACATGTATATTTGTGCAAAGAAGAGGGGCAGCTCAGAAGATTGGAAAGAAAAAAGAGCGTCAAAGAAAAACAAAGATCGATAATGAGGGAAAAACTAGAGTACAAGAGAAAGCTCACTAGTAATATATAAAGATAAGAGTTTCTACAGATGTTTAAGGAAGAAAAAAGTTAACAAAGTGAACGTGGGCCCTATACAAAGTGCATCTAGAGAATTGATCATGGAAATTAGGTAAATGGCAGATTAATTGAACAGGTATATTGTATTGGTTTTCACTGTAGAGGACACAAGGAACATCCCAGAAATAGCTGTAAATCAGGAAATGCAAGGGAGGGACGAACTTGGGAACGTTACAATCACCAGGGAAGTGGTATTGAGCAAATTGTTGGGTCTGCAGGCTGCTGGCCTCCTTCTGCACTGCAGGGATTCTATGGATTCTATGAATTTATTGGAGTTCTTAGAAGGAGTCACATGTGCTGTGGATAAAGGGGAACCGGTGGATCTACTGTACTTAGATCTCCAGAAGGCTTGATAAGGTGCTACATCACAGCTTATTGTGGAACAACAAATTCATGGTGCAGAGGGTAAGATATTGGCATGGATTGAAGATTGGGTGGCTAGAAGGAAGCAGAGTTGGTATAAATGGGTCGTTTTATGGTTAGTGGATAGTCACCTCACGTGGCTGATCATTTTGGTTAAGTGAGTAGATTTTTTCACATCCTTCTCTGCCTCAAATCAATTCATATTTCTATGATAACATTTTCCAGATGCATTCTAGTCTGACTGATTTAAATTTTTGAAATTACCCATTCTGCTGTCTCTTAGACATGAAAGGAAATCCAGAGTAGAAGAACGCGGTGTTCATTATGGGAAATTTAAGAATGTTGTTGCTCTCTGAATTAACTCCATTCCAAACAGATACAAAGGACTGAAATTTTAGGTCCTGCCAAAGGTGAGAACAGAGGCAAGTGAGGGATGAATATACCAGCGTTAGTCAATCTGCTAGTTTCTCAACCCTGTTCCCAGCCCTACCTAGCGATTTTCACAAGGGTGGAGGGAGGGCTACCTTAAGATCCTGCCCGATCTGTTAACAGTGCCAGTTCAGATTGTTAAAGCTAAAAAAGAGTGCACCGGTTGCATTCTGTGTTTCTGGGAAGATCAAGTGGATGGAGGTGGACACACAGGAACCTAGGGAATCTGGTGTCCCCCATGAAAGGAGTACTCGAGTTGCCGTTGTTCTGTGCAGTCCAGAGAGTGGGCAGTGAGTGTTGGGGAGTGCAGGAATCATTGCCCTCTTGGTATCGTGGGAAATGAGAGGAGGAGGCAAGACAGTCATCACAATTGGGTGGCAACAATTCTCAAATGTTTGGCGATGAGCAATACGTTATGAAGGACAGGCAAAGCCTTGGGCATCATGAGGGCAGAGGGGAAAGATGAGGGAAAGAAGAACATGGAGGCTGTACCATCAGCATAGAACCTGCTACCAAAGATTATGAAGAACAAGTGGCACATCTCACAAACAACTACACATCAATACATCTCGTAGGTCACTGCCTGATTTGCGAGAGCTAGACAATATATACAATTCTAGGCAGATGCGTTCTCACAGCCACAAAGGAACATCATGTTTTGCCACCATCACTGGATTCCTCCAGATGCAGGATTGCATTGATTGCAGTCACATGACCATCAAGATACTGGGTGACTGTAGAAGCCAGGTATTTCGAATACAACTAGTATAGGTAAAAGATAGCTGTTTAAGCATAAATATTAGGCCCCAGTTTTAAATACCCATTTATACAGCATAATTCACTTTTACTGAGGTCCGTTGTTCTGGCAAATGCATATTTTCAAAGACAGTGTGACATTAAAACAGCACAGTTGCAAAACAATTTGACACTGCTTGTGCTAATTGTCAAGGACAGGGACTGAATACACAGCAACATGAAGGCACCATTGTTCACAATGCAGATAACAGCTGGGTCAGAAAAGCTAATGTTGCACATTGAAGATGGACAGCTTGCCATCAAATCAAATGTGTTTGAGTCTAACCCAAACCAATTAGGATTACATTGGGGTGTGATTAGATGACTTAAGACAGATATGAAAGTGTATAACTGAAAAGTTTCCACCCGCCATTTTAGTGTTGTGCTGTGTTGTGCGGTGTTGTCTTTAGTGAGTTGTGTTGTCTTTGGTGTGTTGTCTTTCTGTTAGTTTAGTCAGTTTTGTCCTTAATAGTCTCCATTTTAGAGATGTATTTTGGGGGTTCTGTCAGTCTACCAGTCTGTGTCAGTGATGTTAGTCCACTTTTGACTTTGAGTTTGAGATTAGCTGAAGATTAGCTCTCTCTCTCTCTTTTCATGTTTCATTGCCAGACTTTGACCGTTTAAAAGTTACTTTCGAGCTGTCTGCCTAAGCAAAAAAGATAATGCCTGTAATTCTCTGAAAGCTTCGAATTGTCTACGAATTGCCTTTTAAATGACTTTCAAATTGTAATCAAGCGACTACAAATAAAACAATTCTTTTGGCACCTGAGAAGATTTAACTGAAATTTCTGCTGAGTTCCAGTATTCGCAAAGTGCTACTGATAACCGAATAGCAGAGATGATATAAATTCCTTCAACTATACACAGTCGAATAATACAAGGAATCGAACAACTTGGCATAGTCCAGAAATAGTACAAATCTTACAACTTGTCGTATTGCGCCAGGACTTGATTCATCAACTAAGCTTCCCCCAAACTTGGCGTAGTTCGACAGGTTAAGATCCCATAAATTAAAGATTCCTATAGTGACCGCCCAGTGAGATGCATCTAGTCCTTAAACATTCAGCTAGTCTCTGACCACAATTACAGATTCCTGTATGTGTGTGCTCGCTTTCCTAGCAGCTGCCATAACTCCGTCATCCCTTGCCAGTCCAGTCTACTACAGCTCTTCACTCAATTTTCCAAACAGGTCGTTGGGCACGATATATCCATTGAAGGGATGGCAACTCATTCATCTACAATAACCTGAGACAGAGGCAAAGATGTAATGTAACCAAAGCCATCTTCTCACTAGGATAATCACTGATCATGCTATGGGGCATCAGAAAATGTGGTTCCAGTGCTTAGACGAGTCAGGTGGATTCCACAGATGAATACACTCCTCATGGAAATGTCTTGCTCATTGTGGTGGCCTTCTGAACTTTCCATAATGTGGACCTCCAGAGCATGGACTTGGAAGAGAGTGAGACCCTGGAAGAATACAGTTCTTTGGAGGAGGAGGACCTGGAGGTGGAGGAAGCAAGAGACGGAAAAGAAGAATGCAGAACACAGAGGTCTCCCGCTTCACAGGAAGGTGGCTAGGCCAGGTGGGAGGCTCGTCTCATCAGGGCAGCACGGTAGCATTGTGGATAGCACAATTGCTTCACAGCTCCAGGGTCCCAGGTTCGATTCCGGCTTGGGACACTGTCTGTGCGGAGTCTGCACATCCTCCCCGTGTGTGCGTGGGTTTCCTCCGGGTGCTCCGGTTTCCTCCCACAGTCCAAAGATGTGCAGGTTAGGTGGATTGGCCATGATAAATTGCCTTTAGTGTCCAAAATTGCCCTTAGTGTTGGGTGGGGTTACTGGGTTATGGGGATAGGGTGGAGGTGTTGACCTTGGGTAGGGTGCTCTTTCCAAGAGCCGGTGCAGACTCGATGGGCCGAATGGCCTCCTTCTGCATTGTAAAAATTTATATAGGATGCCATCAATTTCAAGAATCACCTAAATCATGCAGGTTTCAGCTGAACTCCTCTGACTTTGGATGATTAACATGACATGGAACTTGCTCTGAACTGCCTGTGCCAACATTTTCATTGAAGGCGCAGTGTAAAAACTCTTACTGCTAATGAAGGATGCATATCTGTCCAGAGGTTAAGCAGTTGAGCACTTACTCGCCTTCACTTTATACCTCTTGTGCCTTTAATTAAGGGATGCTAACACGCCTGACTTAGTGTCAGTATTTACATCGTGTTCAGAAAGAAACGTAATGCGCAATTACAGGTAGAAGAGACCCCAGTGACTCACCCAGTGCTGTATACAATTCAGTGGTCACCATGCCTGGTCACTCCCATGCAGTGCTTGTGACTTCGGACAAAATGGATGGAGCATTCTCACTTGTCTCTGCCAGTGTCTGAGGTATCTGTGGTGATGGTCCATACAGTGGAGGTGTTGATGGGCACCTCCAGACGCTTCTGCGCTTGCCCTCGCTGCCATCCAAGATACCAAGAATGCTGAATTAATGAGGATGTTCCTATAAGGGGAACGACCCTCATCCTCTTCTATCCTTGCATGGTGCTCCGGATGTCTGGAGGGGAGCATCAAATGAGACACAACTGGTATTCCCTCCAGACATCATTGTGCCATCAGTGCCTCTGACTGGTCAAGGCTACATAGTGTGGAATACTTCCTGTGGACATCAGCACACAGTTCCTTCAGGCTTATTGTTTTCCTTGTGATTTCCCACAATCTCAATGGAGGCCTATGTGCTCAAACCCTGAGCCAAGCTGGTCCATGTGAGCTGGATATACTCCATTATCAGCCCATCACCCTGCATTGCTTCGGAAAATTCTGATATCTGGGAGCACATCTGTTGTTGGTCTTGGTAGAGTCTCCTTTCCTATGACTCCTGAGGCCCTGCATCTGTACCGAGTTGAGTAGGGCTGTTGTCTACCCTCTATCCTCCGAGGGGAATTGTCCATAATTGCCTGTTCCCCTGGCACTCTTCTTGTACACTAGTACTGTGCTCCACATCCAGCGCCACCAGGTCTCACCATGTGTGAGGATCCACCATGGTGACTGTATTATCTATGCTGTGGAGGATGTGCTTTTACAGTGTGTTATGATCTCGATCCAGACCAGTAACGTGTTTGTTTACTTTTTTTAGAATCCAAAAACCGAGGTATTTCCTAAAAGAATGAAGAGCTGGTTTAAATCAAAAGTATTTTACTAAACAAAAATCAAAACCATGAATATTCATAACTACACTCTCATAAATGGTCAGTTGCGTTAATGATATTGTGCAATGAATGGTTGCTTATCTTCTAAACCAAACTTCTTAACTGTCATTTCTTCCTACACCCATTTGACTTGCAACCCGAAACCCATGCCTTTAACCACTTGGTCTGAGTGCTGCTTTGAAGATTCGTATAAGGGTTGAGATTTCTTGGCCCTTCTGTTTACTTCTGGCAAGATTTTCCTTCCAACAGTCCCATGGTTGTCAGCTCTCAGTTCAATACAGGCTTCTTTAATATAGCCAGCATGGGTCAGAACTCACCTGGCTCTAACATTCTAAACCATTGGAGTCTTGCACCTTGATCGTCTGTGTTCCTTCTCTGAAGTATAATGCCACTGTTAGATATCTTTCAGTTAACAAGCAGTTAACTTTTTTTTTAGCCTTCACACTGAATTTCAAATGAACTTTATTGGAAAGAGATATCCCTTGCTCTGCAGCCAGATTGTTCTAAACTCAAAAGACCCGCTTGAAACATAATCGCTCACAATCTACTCACTCCTATAATTAACTTGTTGACCCCTTTGCTATTCTATTGTCCATCTCCTGGCAACTTATTCACATGATCAGTTAGTGGATAACAGGTGCTTCACCAGAAGATATTTCATAAAGAAGTCCAGTTCTTAAAGAGACCAACACCCCAACATAAAATATAAAATATGGTGTCAAGGAGCCTGAGCAGGAATCTGGGAAAAAAACTCCGGTCGTTGGAATCATACCTGGCACAAAGGAAGATGGTTGTGGTGGTTGGAGGCCTACCATCTCAGTTCCAGCACATCGGTGCAGCAGTTCCTCAGGGTGTCCTTGACCCAACCATCTTGCTTCATCAATGACCTTTCTTCAATTATAAGGTCAGGAGTGAGAATGAATACTGCACAATGTTCAGCACTATTTGCGATTCAGATACTGAAGCAGTCCATGCCAAAATGCAGCATACCTGGACAATATCCAGGCTTGGGCTGACTAATGGCAAGTAACATTAGCACCACACAAGTGCTAAGCAATGACAATCTCCTACAAGAGAGAACCTAACCACCTTGACATTCAATGGTATTTCCATCGCGGAACCCCCCACTATTAATATTTTGGGGTGACCATTGACTAGAAACTGAACTGGACTAGCCATATAATACTGTGGGTGCGATCTAGTGACCACACTGCACCTGAAAAACAGTTTGCTGTGGTGCAGAGTGGCCAATAAAATCCAGGAGACCAGCTTGCAACCCCTCGCGATATCCAACGGGCACACTGGGTGAGATAATCTTTTGGCAAATCTACATATTTGAGCGAGACAGCTAGCCTCAGAGGTACCTGAAGCTTTGGGATTCATTCCCTTTGCCTCGGAGACCTCAGGTGACCGCCATTCAGCACTGGTCCCCACAAACGGGGACCAGATGGAACAGCACTCTAGGGGATCTCCCAGGGAGTCCGAGCCCCCCTGCTGCTTGCCCTTTGGATGGCATTGTTATGGTGCTCAGGTGGATGATGGCGGTGGGCTGGCTTTTTGTGTGTGCGCCATCGGGCCGGGGGTGCCCTGCAAGAGGGGGGTGCTGAGTGGGGGGGGGGGGGGGGGGGGGGTACGTTCCGATCTCTTGCTACACTGGGGAGTTCTGACGAGCAGAGCTCCCTCGTGTGCAAAACGGGGCCTTATGTTTCCCGCTGCAGCCTCTTATACAACGGAAGTTGGGGTGTATAGCCATGTGTTTCTTGGCACTGCGAGTGCCGGGAAACACGTGGCTAAATGCGCCCGCAATGGGACTTTGTTCCCAATTAGTTGAATTGAGCCCTATTGCTACAAGAGCATGTCAGAGGTTAGGAATCCTGCAGTACGTAACTCCCCTCCTGACTCCCCAAAACTTGTCCATCATCGACAAGGCACAAGTCAGGTGTGTGATGGAATACTCGCCACTTGACTGGATGAGTGCAGCTCCACTTGTCACCACCATCCATGACAAAGCAGCATGCTTGATTGGTTAGTCGAATGCTTCCACAAACATTCACTCCCTTCACCACCACAGCACAATGGCAGCAGTCTACAAGGTACGGTGCAGGAACTCACCAAAAACTCTCCAAACCCACAACTGCTACCATCAAGAATGAGAAGATGTGCAGATACCAGAGAACACCACCACCTGAAAGTTCTCTCCCAAGTCACTCAACATCCTTGGGTCATAATCCTGGAACTCCCTCGAACTGTACTGTGGATGTATCCACACCTCCGGGACTACAGCGGCTCAAGAAGGCAGCTCACCACCAGCTTCCCAAGATCAATTGGGGATTGACAATAGCTCGCGATACCCACAAAATTAATTTTAAAAATATCTCTACTTTTCGACCCAAATACACATGGGGCATCACAGGTATGATGCTGCTGCTTCTGAGCTCTGCTATTCCTGTGCTTGGCTTTGGTGAGGAAGTTGATCCTCTGCATCACTGAGTCAGTGAATACCCTGGGAGCACACTCCTCCCATGTTCACAAACAATATTCCCCCAGCTTCTTCAGCTGGTGTGTTTATTGGATGATGAATACCCAGAGCACTGTCTTGTAGGTTGCACTCATCTTTCCCGAGGCTATTGGATCAGTAAATCTCTTCCTACATTGGATTGAATTTCTGAGCACCACATTCCTCCTGTTGGACTCTTTTAGGCCTCTTCGTCAGGAAGGGTGTCACCCTTTGGGCAGAGGACCTTCCTTTATTCCTCACGACCTCTTGTAAGAGCTCCAGGTCTCCACCAGTGGATGGAGAAGCAACCCTGTTCTGGGTTCCAGGTCTTGTGCTCTCCTGAGACATTCTATAATTTTGTAACGTTCAAAATTGAAGATAAGTACTAAAACGACAACCACGGTAATGTGATTTGCATTTGAGCAGTCCTGACTTTGTTCTCGCTCCCTGGCTGCTAATTGATTGCCAAATCTGGTTCCAGGGCGCCTCTGTGAAAATTGGGGCTGATGACTGTTCTCTCCGGGGGTGGGTTCAGAATTTGGGAAGTATCCTAACTTCAGTTTCCTATGCACAGAAGGAAAATCGTGTCCAGTGTTTTGGAAAACCAAATGTGAACAAAAGTGCAAAGTCCAAATTAGCATATAGCATCTTAATTCAGACTTTTGTTCTTGGGGAAAGGACTTCCACTCAAGATTGTTGACTTGTAACAAACTATTAAAAAGGTTTTCTACTTTCCATCTTCAAGTTGAATCTAATTGTGCTAATCTTGTGCATAGGTTATGGAGAAGACAAAGTTTCCAATATTTTCTGTTGGGCCCCCGCCTCAAAAAGGAAAGAGGGTGGATTCACTAGAGAATGAAGGACAAGGCCAGGAAGGCATGGCAAAATGGCACATACCTTCCCACATAACGAGTGCTCGTGCCGCTCACAAGAGTCCAGGATAAGATCTTGGCGGCATGTTCGGGCACGCACCAGAGCATGTCTCTCCCAGCTCCAGTCATAGCAGAGGCATCAGTAACACATTATGACATCTTTTTCCTGGATATAAGACCTGTCTGTACATTTGCAAGAGTCAGTCGACGATTCATTAACCCCCAAATAACAGAGACAAAAGCGACAGAAAAAATTTGTGAAGACACTAATTCTGAGAGGACATTTTACATATAACCACCAGAAATGGCAAATCCCCAAAATCTGGCACAGTACAAAGCGATCATCATTCCACACATTTTTACAGAGAGAACCAGCAAATATTCATGCAGTTGGTTCAGATTACAAACACCCAGCCTTCAAATCAAGATTGTGAAAGCAAACTCTCAAATTCAGCTGGGAATTTGTCCCCCGCTCCCCTCAAAATACAGGTTACATAAACATTCCCTGTCCCGCTCCATCTCCCTGAATCGGCCAGGATAACGACATACCATGCAGCAGGATTTCCAGCAAGGAGACTGCCCTGTCGAGTAACAGGATTCTCTTCTCTGCTTTCATTATTCTCTCAAGGATATTTTGCAGTTCTTCAAAGTGAGCACCAGCAACCTGTGCCACAAAGCCGAGATCATTGTCCACAACTCATTCGCAATGGCAGCCATCAGATCGATGCTGATAGCAGCAGTCGAGTCACAGGGCCTGTTTGGCAGCAGAACCATCACTGCAGGCTGCCTCCGACTGCCTCAAATAAAACGAGGAGTTTTTGACTTAACTCTATCCCTCATTGCCAAATTTTAGCCAGGATATTCCAGGAACGTAGCACAATATCAAAAAACAAATAATTATGGAATGTGCACGGCAGCACGGTGACCAGTGGTCGCACTTCAGTCTCACGGCGCCGAGGTCCAGGTTCGATCCCGGCTCTGGGTCACTGTCCGTGTGGAGTTTGCACATTCTCCCCGGGTTTCACCCCCACAACCCAAAGATGTGCAAAGTAGGTGGATTGAACACGCTAAATTGCCCCTTAATTGGAAAAAATGAATTGGTACTCTAAAATTTATTTTAAAATTTTTTAAAAAATTATGGAATATGCATCAGGATGAAAAGAGAATGAAAATTGTAGCGCCAGAGCTAGCTGAAATGCAGCCGCTCCCGCGCTCACATCACGTAACTCCCGATGGTCTGGATTTTGCAATCAGTGGCGAAACAAGGCCACAGGTGACTGGTCTCAAATAAAGCTGCGCTGAAGGATCTAGTGATCTTTGTGGCAAAAGCTCACCTCTTTTTTCGATTTACAATTGATGTACGTGCTTAATGGGAATTCCCAGTGTCAGTCTGCAGAGATGCCATTAAGTTGTCCAAGCAGCCAACCACAGTAAAGAATTCTCACTGTCAATTAGGAAATGAAAAGTATTAATAAATAACTTGGAAAAAGTAAATAAATACGGGGACATACACATGGAGTTAAGGTAGAAGCTGAATTATGAACAAACTTTAAAAAAAAAGATTATTGTTTTTTGAAAAAACTGGTAATTTATCATGATGTAATCATTTGAGAACAATTGATTCTTCTTGCCAATTTAGTTGTTCAGCAGTAATTATTACCCTTTGTTGTTAAAATCCTAGTTACACCTTATTGAACAAGCCGTAACATTTTATGAGGATTCCAATAGTGATGGAGTGGAAAAGGGGAATTTCTCAAGATCAATTGATTTCTCTGATGGCTGGGTCCACAGCGCAGCCTGTGATGGAGCAGTGGGTGACAGGCTGCAACTTGGACTTCTGCATTAATATGCATTTGCAATCCGATTCAAAATGGTAATGATGGCGAACACTGACAGTTTTCTGTCAACCCCCAGAACCAGAACCAGCTTCACTGTCTCCAGCATCAATTTAGTTCACTGGTGCTTCTCTTCATTCTGAAGCGTCAGGTAAAAAAGAAAGAAACAAATTAAGAGCCCCGCTGATGTTCGATGCAAAGGTAACCCAAAACCCAGAAGGATAACTTGGAATGCCAGTTCTTGTTTATTTTGCAATTTGGTATAATGTGAGGAAAGATATGCAAACCAGTGAGGAAAGGATCCAGTCTTCTTGTAATTATTCAAACAAAAGTATGTTTTTAACTTGTAGAAACACAAGAAAGGCCACAATACAAAACAAAGGTATACTTAACTACAACAATGGCTACACACACACAGTGCCCTTGAATTAACCCCATTCCACATATATCTACATTTTTAAACTCTGCCCCTTGTCCCAAAACAGCATCCCATACAGTTTAATCTTGAGCTAAATCCAGCAAAATAGTTAAGACACCTGAGTTGTATCTTTAATTTTGGGAAGTCTTTCTTTTGATTCCGTGTAGACTTTCAGGTTTCAAACAGCAGTTTCTAGCATAGAATCCTGCTTGCAGGAGAGCTTTTCTTTCCATTGGGCATGGCTATGATCTTAACTGCTCGTCAGCTGCTTCTATGCAGTATAGAGCTAACTATGCTCCTGATATATCATTTTGCCCTTTTATTCTCATTCTGTATAGGCAACTCACTAGAGCCACACTTTTAGCATGTAAGTGTGACATACATTCTTATGCCCCCACTTTGAACTCATCTTTTTCACAGTTTTAACACTTATAATTCTATATTCTATTGTTTTCCACTTCACTGAAATAAATAGGTTTACTCGCTCTTTAGTCAATTCGTATATCAAAACCCTCCAGGCAGCTGCACTCTTATCAATTCAATTATTTAAACTTTATTTTATCCAAGCTCCTTTAATCTTTATTTTATCCACTTCCTAAATCCGCACTTCATTCAAGCTTCTCAACAAAGTAAAGACTTGCATTTCTATTTCGCTCAGTTGGCTGGATAGCTGGTTCATGATGCAGAGTGAGGCCAACGCCGCGGGATCAATTTCCGTACCGGCTGAGGGTTATTCATGAAGACCCTGCCTTGTTAAACTTGCCCCTCGCCTGAGGTATGGTGATCCTCAGAGGGGAAAGCAGTCTATGTTTATCTGGGTCTATGGCGACGTCACTGGTGCTTTCACGATCACTGAATATCTCAAAGTGCTTTACAGCCACTGAAGTACTTGGCATAATTACTGTGATGTGGGAAATGTGGCAGTTATATTATTAGAACAAAGAACAAGAAAAGTACAGCACAGGAACAGGTCCTTTGGCCCTCCAAGCCTGCACCGACCATGCTGCCTGTCTAAACTAAAATCTTCTACACTTCTGGGATCCGTATCCCTCTATTCACATCCTATTCATGTATTTGTCAAGATGCCCCTTAAACATTACTATCGTCCCTGCTTCCACCACCTCCTCCGGCAGCGAGTTCCAGGCACCCACTACCCTCTGTGTAAAAACACTTGCCTCTCACATCTCCTCTAAACCTTGCCCCTCTCACCTTAAACCTATGCCCCCTAGTAATTTACCCCTCTACCCTGGGAAAAAGTCTCTGACCATCCACTCTGTCTATGCCCCTCATAATTTTGTAGATCTCTATCAGGTCACCCCTCAACCTCTGTCACTCCAGTGAGAACAAACCGAGTTTATTCAACCTCTCATCATAACTAATGCAAACTCTCACAAATAGAAATGTGATTGAATGTTCTGATTATGCATCGTATTTAAATCCATTGCTGATTTCATCAGTAAGCGCTGTGATGTCATTAGTTGTTGTTGTTCTTGATTAATAAGGGGATCAGGGGTTATGGGGAGGTGGTAGGAGAATGGGGATGAGAAACATATCAGCCATGATTGAATGGCAGAGCAGACTTGATGGGCTGAATGGCCTAATTCTGCTCCTATGTCTTACGGTCTTATCTTTGTATTTAACTGCAGGTAGTTCTAATTCTGTTATGTCGATGTTTAGCTAGCTGCTCCCGTTACTGTATACTGTATTTTAAATTTCACTATTTTTATATATTAAAGAAGATTAACTTTATTAACCTTATTAACAACATGTTTCGACTACCTTTTGTGGTCAGGTTACCACAATGATAGTGACAAGATAATATCTTAAAACACAAATTAATTGAGGGATAATTGTTGGCCAGGACACTGGGGATCCATCCCTCTCTCTCAAAATTGTGCCATGGGATCTTTTACATTCACCTGAGGAGGCAAATGGAACCTTAGTTTAACATGTCACCTGAAAGCTGGCACCTCCAACAACTCGGTTCAGTTCCGCACTGAACTGGCAGGTGCAGACTTACATTTCTGAGCTTGCGGTCTTGAGCACTTAATTCGCAGCTGGCGCTGTGGGAGTGTTGCATTGTTGGAGGTGGCTGAAGCATTAAACTCGAGGCCCAATCCACCTGCTCATGTAATTGATGTGAAATATTCTAGAATTTATTTCTTCGTTAAGAGCTATGGAATTCTTATGCTGCCTTCACCCAACACAGATTAATGAGTCATTCCTTTTGCTGCTTGTGATGTCTAGCTTTCTGCACACTGTCGCCTACATTTTCCTATTTAATAATAGTGACTATGCTTCAAAAGCAATTAGTTGGCTCTGAATTCTTTTGTAATGTTCTGCAGGTACGAAAAATGGTGTGGGCTTTTAAAATCGAAACAGCAGAGATTTTCTAAGCATTGTGCTGGGGTCAGTGAAGCTATAAGAAGGCAAAGGAATACACAATAAGTGGTAGGACGCCAGGAAATGCAGAAGGATCTTGGGGTGAATGTCCTTGGGTCCCTGAAGGCAGCCGGGCAGGTAGATAAGGTGGTTAAGATGGCATATGGATTCTTGCCTTTATTAGCTGAGGCATAGAATATAAGATCAGGGAGATTATGATGGAGCTATTAGGCACAGCTAGAGTACTGTGAATAACACTTTAAGGTTATTCATGAACGCCCCTTCCTTCTCAACTAGCTCCTCGCCTGAGGAGTAGTGATCCTCAAGTTAAATCACCACCAGTGAACACTCCCCCTCAAAGGGGAAAGCAGCCTATGGTCATGTGGGACTGTGGATTATCTTACTGAGAGTACTGTGTGCAGTCCTGGTCGGCACACTTTAGGAAGGATGTGTTTGACTAGAAAGGGGGCAGAGAACATTCACCAGGATGTTGCCTGGGATGGAGTATTTCAGCGATGAAGAGAGACTGGTTAGGCTGGGGTTGTTCTCCTTTAGAGCAGAGAAGGCTGAGGAGGGATCTGATTGAGGTGTACAATCTTTTCCCCCTTATTTGAGGGTTCAATTACCAGCGGTCATAGAATTAAGGTAATGGGTAGGAGGTTTAGAGGGGATTTGAGGGGAAACTTTTCACCCAGTGGGTGGTGGGAGTTTGGAACTCACTGTCTGAAACTGTGATAGAGGCGGGAACCCCCAACATTTAAAAGGCATTTAGATGAGCACTTGAAATGCCATAACATACAAGGCTGCAGGCCAAGTGCTGGAAAATAGGATTAGAATAGATGTATGTTTGATAGCCAGCACAGACATGATGGGCCAAAGGTCCTCTTGTGCTGGAAACTCTATGACCTATATTTCAAAATAGATTTTCCAGCAAAGCAATTTTTATTATGACCATTAATAGCTATATTAATAGCTGAAGTGAATTTCTTGTTACACTCAGAATCAAAGGTTACACTGTTCAAAACCATATCAAATACAATATGTTGGCAGGCTACTGATTCTGTACTAAATATGTCATAGCTTTGTTTTTCTTTCATTGATGTTCAGAAAAGGAGTTGCAAGTAGGACAGGAGGTGCATTGAAGTAGACAAAAATGTTGGGAGGATGTTGTTCGGCTTTGTAACTTGTAGGTTGGTGTGTGTTGAAGTATTGAGATGGTGGTAACAAGGTTCGAGGGGTGGCGGGTGGGACAGTGGTTAGCACTGCTGCCTCAGAGCTCCAGCGACCCGGGTTCGATTCCAGCCTCGGGTGATTGTGTGGAGTTTGCACTTTCTCCCTGTGTCTGTGTGGGTTTCCTCCGAGTGCTCCGTTTCCTCCCTCAGTCCAAAGATGCGCAGGTTAGGTGGATTGACCATGCTAAATTGCCCCTTAGTGTCCAAAAGGCTTGGCGGGATTGCAGGGTTGCAGGGATGGGGTGGAGACGTGGGCTTAGGTAGGGTGCTCTTTCTAGGGGCTGGTGCAGACTCGATGGGCTGAATGGCCTCCTTCTGCACGAAGGATTTTATGAAAGTTGGAAGAATGAAGAAGAGGTGATTCTGCAATGTTGAAGCACTGAAGGGTGTTCCAATGCACTCGTGACTGACATAAACATAGGCTCATTCAAAACACTGCTGCTCCTATCCTTCCTTTCCTTGAATTACCACCTTGCTGTGGTGGAGAGGCTTGAATGTTCCATTGATCCCGAGAGCAATGTTGTCAGGAGTCTTAAACCCCCGGCAGGGTCACCCACGATGGTAAGGTCAGAGGGGAGGAACCAGACAAAGTACAATCCAAAACAAGTCCTCGATAATGGATCAGGTGGAAGATATTCATGTGGTATCAGCAGCTGCGATGGCGGATGAAGGCTGCAGCAGTGGGGAGATCCCACAGGTTCACTTGCCACTGGAACTGGACCTACCCTCTGTCAAAGATTGTGGGTCTGTTTATGTGCAACAACATACCCATGTTAAAAGATGTCCCGCTCCAAGCGTCTACCGAGAAGAAACACACCACACAGACCAGCCCTGCGCGATCGGCGAGAGGTGACAAGGACAGATCTGGAAGTCCCTAGCTTCGGATCAGCTCATAGGCAGTGGAGTTTGATTCAGTCGTCTCGATCTTGGAGCAGGAGAGCGCTTCCGCAGCTTTCTTCACGACTGAGCAGCCTCTTCAGCATCTGCTCACCCCGTATGGGGAAAGAGCTAGAAAAACCCTAAATTAACCTATTCTACCCACAACATGGCTGGAAAACAGCATTCTTTGGTCATAAAATCAAAGTTAAACTGAACTTCGGAACCTGGAATGAGCAAACAATCAACCGGAACTGCCCTTTTTGCCCGTGAACTCAAGCACATCACCATTGATCTTTGTTCTTTGACGTCACTGCCCTGCAAGAGACCTTAAGAGTAGGCAAAGGGCAGCTGAGGGAAGATGGTGGTGGTTACTACATCTTCTGGAGAAGAAAACGCGAGGATCAGCCCTGGACGCATGGAATTGGTTTTGCTATCAAGAACAAATTCGACAGCCGACTCTGAGTTCTCTGTTAGATTCAACGAGCGTCTCATGACCCTCCGTCTACAACTTACCAAGAACCAGCAGGCAATGGTTGTGATTGTCTACGCCCCAACTTTGATGCCAGTGATGAGTCCAAAGAGGCCTTCTACTCCATCCTGGACACCATACTCTCCAAGATTCCGAAGGAAGATAAAAAATTAATTGGGTACTCTAAATTTTAAAAAAACACACATAAAGAATGGGAAAGCCACAGGAGCCCAGCAGATATTTTCAAACTTGGAGAAGAGATCACGTGTCATCTCTATTGGCTTTTGCTGAAAATCCGGGACAGAGAAGACATTCCTGCCGATCTCACGGATACCGTCATCGACACTATCTTCAGATAAAACGGACTGTGGTAACTACCGAGGAATATCCCTATTGATTATTGCCCAAATCCTCGCTAGCCTCCTTCTCCCAGTCTTGGAAGAAATCCTCCTGAAAGCCAGTGTGGCTTCCGAGCAAACAGTGGAACAGCGGTCATGATTTTTTTACTGCTCGGAAACTTCAAGAGAAATACTAGGAGCTTCATCGATCTAACCAAGACTTTTGACTCAGTCAGTCAGTAAGTGCTATGGAAGACCCTGTCAAAAGTCGGCTGCACAGAGAAATTCTTCAGCATCCTGACTCCTCCAAGACAGTGCTCACCGACGGAAGTAAGATAGAAACCTTCGAGGTCAAAACTGCAGTCAAGCAGGGATATGTCATCACCCCCACCCTATTCTTCATCTTCGTTGCCACCATACTTCACCTTATCAAGAGAAAGCTTCCCAGTGGAGTGGACGTCATGCACGGGGTGGACATAAGACTTTGTAATCTCAACCGGTTGAGATCCAAGAAGCAAATGACACTGAAATTACTTGTGGAACTTCAGTATACGGATGAAATCCCCATCTGCACTCTCAGAAGAGAATCTCCAAGCCATGCTTGACACCTTCGCGGAAGCATACCAAAGAATCGGTCTCAGTCTCACCCTCAAGAAGATTCATATCCTTTACCAACCTGCTCCAGGGCAATATCCGGTCGCTCCCTCCATCAAGATCAATGGAGAGTCCAACCAAAGGTGGAACATTTCTCAATACTCCTGCAACATCTGCCAAGCAGTGGTCAAGGATGTGAATCCCGGATCAGGCTCATCAGCCATGCAAGAATCCAGAATCCATGACCATTAAATGGAATTTCTTAGGTGGACAATCATACTCGTTAGGAGTGATTGCCAAAGCGGAAGCTTGTATCCTTACTCCCACAAAATCACCTTCATTCATTATCCCTATGCTCACTATCTTCAGGCTTGGGCTGACAAGTGGCAAGTTACATCCGTGCCACACAAGTGGCAGGCAATGACCATATCTTGCAAGAGAGGATCTAACCATCACCCCATGACATTCAATGGCATTACCATTGCTGAATCCCCCACAATCAGGGTTACCATTGAACAGAAACTGAACTGGACAAGCCATATTAATACTGTGACTAGCACAGCAGGTCAAAGGCTAGGCGCGTAACTCACCTCCTGACCCCCCCCTCCCCCCCCCCCCCCCCCCCCCCAAAGCCTGTCCGCCATCTACAAGGTACAAGTCAAGAGTGTAATGGAATACTCTCCACTAGCCTGGGTGAGTGCAGCTCCAACGATACTCTAAGCTTGACACCATCCAGGCCAAAGAAGCCCGCTTGATTGTTCCTCCTTCCACAAACATTCAAACCCTCCACCACCAATGAACAGTGACAGCCATGTGTACCATCTACAAGATGCACTACAGTAACTCACCAACACCTTCCGAACCCACAACCACCACCGTCCAGAAGGACAAGAGCTGCAGATATCTGGGAACCCCACCACTCCAAGTCACTCACCACCCTGACTTGGAAATATATCGCCGTACCTTTGTTGGCGCTGGCATAAAATCCTGGAACTCCCTCCCTAACAGCACAGTGGATGTCCTCAAGGACTAGGACTGCAGCGGTTCAAGAAGGCACCTCACCACCACCTTATAAAGGGCAACCAAGGATGGGCAATAAATGCTGGCCTATCCAGCGACTCCCATGTCCTGTAAATGAATATTTTAAAAAACTAGCTTACTTTTACTTACTCTTTAGTCATGCTGTTTTAATGCTTTTTCTTTCACCACTATGTGAAAAGTTCATGGACTCTGCTCCCAACCTTCCTGATTCACTTTATCAAAAGCCATTATGATGTTGAATATCGAAGTCTTTACTAATAACTGTCTTCATTTTAATGAGAAAGTCCCAGTCTTTCCATTCTCCATTCATGATAAAGCCATTCATTTTGTCATCTTAATGAATCTATTCCATACGCTCTTCATTACCATGATCTTTTCCCATATAATGCCAAAAACCACACACAATATGTGAAGACTAAAGTTATGATTTATATAAATTTATTCCATATGTTTGTATTTAACTCTTTTATAAACCTAGAATTTCTTATTGAGTTGCTTTTTTACAGATTTGTTGATTTCACTTGGCTCTTGAAGGTTTGTGCATATGAACCTCAAACTTTCCTGCACTTCCACTCTGTTTCGGGTTTTACCTGGTGTGTATGTCTCCTCCTGATTTCTCCACTTTGAGTTTCTCCAAATTAAATTTCATGTAATATAATCTTTATTATTGTCACAAGTAGGCTTACATTAACACCGCAATGCAGTTACTGTGAAAGTCCCCTAGTCGACACATTCCGGCGCCTGTTCGGGTACACAGAGGGAGAATTCAGAACTTTCGGGACTTGTAGGAGGAAACCAGAGCATCGGGAGGAAACCCATGCAGACACTGGGAGAATGTGCAGACTCCACACAGACAGTGACCCAAGCCAGGAATCAAACACGGTACTCTGGAGCTGTGAAGCAACAGTGCTAACCACTGTGCTACCGTACTGCCTGGATGTCATCTAACATCCAGCCAATCAGTTAATATGTTTATTTCCTGCTGACATTGTTTACCTTTCTTTTGCAGTAACTATACTCCCCTTCTAAGTGCTACCTACGAATTGTGTCCGCATCTTCAAGTTCAGTTCATTTGTGTATCCTGTATTGAGAAGAATAGCAATCACCAAACTAACCACAGAGGGGCACTACAGTTTACATTCCTTTAGTCTGGAAACATTCAATCATCAATGTTATTTCAGTTCTTTTAAGTATCTCCCTATAATTACAGCAATCTTCCTTTAATATCATGTGTGTTCATTGTATTCAAGATTCTAATCAGATGTTGGCAGGTCCAAAGGTAGTTTAAGTATCCTGTCCCTCATACGGGAAATCTATAACTGTGTCTCTATTTGGAGTCATAAAATTGTATTGATGTCTTGTGGCACAGTGGTAGTGCCCTTACCGATGGATTAGAAACTTCAAATCTAGCGGCAGGACTTGTTGGTCGTGGAAGGAGCATTCATAATGCAGTTTAATGGCCAATAACCAGCTTGTGAATCATTCCCCCACTATTCTTCAAAGGGAAAAAACAGCATGGGTGTGAAGACATGTGAAAAAGAAGCACCTCTGCAATTTCCTAGTTTCCCAATTCTGAATCGGCTCTGCTGGCTAGGTTAGCATTTATTGCCCATCCCCCATCCCTAATTGTCCGCTAGAACGTGGTGATGAGATGCCTTCTCGAACTGTTGTGTCCATATGGTGTAGATACACCCACAGTGCTAACAGTGAGGAAGTTCCTGGATTTTGACCCAGTGACAGGGAATAAACGGTGATATATTTACAAGTCAGGATGTCAAATGACTTGTAGCAGCATTCTTGTGTATCTGCTGCCCTCGTGCTGCTAGATGGTTGTGGTCATGGGTTTGGAAGGTGCTGTCGGATAGGGCCTTGATGAGTTCCTGCACTGCATCGAGTAGATGGTACACACCATTACTAATATGTTTGGGTGGTGAGGGAATAAAGTTTTGAAGATGGGGTGCCAATCAAGTGGGCTCTTTGGCCTGGATGCTGTCGATGGAGCCTTGTTGAAGCTGTACTCGCCCAGAGAAGCGAGAGTATTCCATTACATTCCTGACTTGTGCCTTGCAGATTGTGGACAGGCTTTTGGGGGTTAAAAGGTGAGTTAACTATCGCATAATTCATAGTCCCTGGCTTTCTCTTGTAGCACAGTATTTATATGGTTGAAAGCAAATTACTGCGGATGCTGGAATCTGAAACCAAAGAGAAAATGCTGGAAAATCTCAGCAGGTCTGGCAGCATCTGTAGGGAGAGAAAAGAGGTAATGTTTTGAGTCCAGATGACCGTTTGTCAAAGCTAAAAGGCAGAGAAGGTGGGATATATTTATACTGTGGGGTGAGGGAATGAAAGCTGTTGAGACTGGAAGGCTGTAGCGTGCTTAACCGGAAGATGAGATGCTGTTCCTCCAGTTCGCATGGAGCTTCACTGGAACATTGCAGTAGGCCAGTGGCAGACATGTGGGCATGGGAGCAGGGTCTTGTGTTAAAATGGCAAGCAACGGGAAGGACAGGGTCCTGAATGCGTACAGATCGAAGGTGCTCAGCAAAGCGATCACCCAGTCTACTTTTGGTCTGTTCTATATACAGTGTCATGAGAATGTCGCTTTAAGAAATGTTTGGCTGCTCATATTACTGCAGTGATGTCAGAGTGTGGGTGGAGCTGGGCTGTCTGTCAGCTTTTTACTTTCGTTTTAGGCTGTTTGCTGCAGGGTGTGTTTTAGTTTTGTTTTCAGTGTGGGAGCTGAAGCCAGACAGAGCAGCTGTACTGTTGATCTCTCTGCCATGAAAAGACTATCTCTTGATCATTTGGTGAATTCAGAATTATAAATGTTTTCAGTCGTGAATTTAACCTGATGTGCTTCTGTTTAAAGGTGTTTCTTTTGTAAGTCTTCTGGATGTTAAAAGAACAGCGTAAGCATTACTTAGTGTTGTATTCTTTGGGGTTTGTATTTGAATTAATGGTTGCTAAGATGTTCACTGTTTGTTTTAAAAAGGTTAAATTGAGTTCATACAATAAATATTGTTTTGCTTTAAAAAATACTTTTCCATTTCTGATGTACCACACCTGTAGAGTGGGCCATGTGCTCCCCATACCACAATCTATTAAAAGTTGTGGGACAGGTGAACTCCATGATACACTTTGGGGTTCTCTAAACCCTGGCCCATAACACATTGGGGGCATAAGGGGAATAAAAGTCTATCTATTGGATTGCCTTTGTGAACTTAAAGACAGTGAGGGGTGAGCATAATGTGGTTGCTTTTCAGGTGTGGTACTCTAGTTTAAGTGGGGAGTGTGTTGTGGACAATGGCTCTTTCAGAGGCTCAGAAGCTTTTGGGGGTGGAGACGGTCACACACACTACCTTACGGACAGAGACTAAAAGCAGACTGTTAGATTTGGCAAAACATTGCAGTTAACATTACCTGACAAAATGCGAAAAGATGAGGTAATTATGGAGGTGGCTAAGCATTTAAAGTTATCTGAGATACAGTTTGACTCATTGGAAATGGCAAAAATTCAGTTGTAAATTAAACAAATGGAACATGAGAAAGAATGAAAGCAGCTTGAATACGAAAGAGATAGAGAGGAAAAAGAAAGAGAAAGGGAGATACAGATCAGGGAAAAAGATAAAGAGAGAGAGTTTGAACTTCAGAAAATGGCCATGAAACATGACAGTCTGTTAAAATTGGCAGACGTAAAGGGAAACATACAGTTGGATGATAGTGAGAAAGAGCGTCATAGTCAAAGGCTTGGTGGGGATCTATTTAAATATGTCCAAGCATTGCCAAGGTTTGACGAGAAGGAAGTGGAAGCCTTTTTCGTTTCATTTGAGAAGGTAGCGAAACAAATGAAATGGCCACAGGACATGTGAGTATTACTGATTCAAACAAAGCTGATAGGTAGGGCTCGTGAAGTGTTTGCATCACGACCGGAGGAGATATCTAGGACGTATGAGGAGGTGAAAAAATCCATCTTAGGTGCAGGTGAACTAATGCCTGAAGCCTACAGACAAAGGTTTAGAAATTTAAGGAAAGAATTTGATCAAACATACATGGAGTTTGAAAGGCTCAAACAGAGTAATTTTGATAGGCGGATAAGGGCTTTGAAAATAGACCAAACGTATGAAGCTCTCAGAGAAATTATACTTTTGGAGGAGTTTAAAAATTCAATTCCTGATGTAGTGAGAACTCATGTGGAAGAGCAGAGGGTTAAAACTGCGAGATTAGCAGCAGAAATGGCAGATGATTATGAATTAGTTCATAAATCAAAGTTTGGTTTCCGACATCAGTTTCAGCCTGTTAGGGATAGAAACTGGGGACATGAGAAATACTCAAGTGGTAAAGGTAACGGTGATTTGATGGGAGATAATAAGGAGAGTGACCTCAGATTAAAAAAGAAATCCAGGAGGTGGAAAAGAAATGAAAAGTTTCAAATGTTTTCACTGTAATAAACTAGGCCATGTAAAGGCACCAGTGTTGGTGGTTGAAGAAAAGCACTGGGAAGGCTGATGTGGTAAAACAGGATAAGACAGTGGGGTTTGTTAAAGTGATAAAGGAAAGCCCAAGTGAAGCGAAGGAGGTACAAAATATTGTACAGCCTGATCAAGAGGTGATTGATAAGAAGGTGCCAGATCTCTTTTAAGAATTTACTTGTGTGGTTAAAGTTTACTCATGCGTATCAGGAGGAGCAGGTAAAGAAGTCACAATTTAAAGAGATACGGGAGCTAGTCAATCATTAATGGTAAGAGGTGAGGAGTTATGTAGTTTGATATGTGGAATTCAGGGTCAGAGGAGTAGTGTTCCATTATATAAGGTAAGGTTGGAAAGTCCAGTGAAGAGTGGTGAAGTGGTAGTAGGAGTAATAGAGAGGGGCAGCACGGTAGCATTGTGGGGCAGCACGGTAGCATTGTGGAAAGCACAATTGCTTCACAGCTCCAGGGTCCCAGGTTCGATTCCTGACTTGGGTCACTGTCTGTGCGGAGTCTGCACATCCTCCCCGTGTGTGCGTGGGTTTCCTCCGGGTGCTCCGGTTTCCTCCCACAGTCCAAAGATGTGCGGGTTAGGTGGATTAGCCATACTAAATTGCCCATAGTGTCCAAAATTGCCCTTAGTGTTGGGTGGGGTTACTGGGTTATGGGGATAGGGTAGAGGTGTGGACCTTGGGTAGGGTGCTCTTTCCAAGAGCCGGTGCAGACTCGATGGGCCGAATGGCCTCCTTCTGCACTGTAAATTCTATCTAACTATCTTGTCTAGGAATGCAGTTTATCTCGGGTAATGATATAGCTGGATCGCAGGTGGGAGTGATGCCTACTGTGGTTGATAAGCCAGTGGAGATCCGACAACTGGGAAATTGGTGGAGTTATAACAAAAAGATGTAGAAATAAAACAGATGTATCAGAAAGCATACACAGAAGAGGAATCTGCGTGTATACCAGAGTGTTATTACCGTAAAATTGATGTCTTGATGAGAAAATGGAGACTTTTACAGATGCAGGCGGATGAAAAGTGGGCAGAAGTTCATCAAGTAGTATTGTCAATAGGGGATAGAAAGGAGGTGTTGCGAGTTGCACGAGGTACCAGTGGGAGGTCATTTGGGAATAAGGAAAACTCAAGCTAAAATCCAGAAAATGTTTTATTGGCCTGGACTACATAAAGATGTCGTTAAATTTTGTAAATCATGTCACACATGTCAAGTGATAGGGAAACCTCAAGCAGTTATAAAACCAGCGCCCTTGATACCCATTCCAGCATTTGAGGAACCTTTTACAAGGGTCCTAATTGATTGCGTAGGACCGCTTCCTAAAACAAAAAGTGGGAATCAATATCTTTTGACGATAATGTATGTGTCCACTAGGTTTCCAGAGGCCATTCCTGTATGTAATATTACAGCTAAAAAGATTGTGGAGGAGTTACTTAAATTCTTTACTAGATATGGACTACCCACAGAAATACAATCGGATCAAGGATCAAATTTTACCTCGAGGTTATTCAAAGAAGTTATGGATAGCTTAGGAATAAAACAATTTGACTTCCGGGTGCGGCTATGCAGAGCTAGGTCGCATATTCGGTAGCTCCCGCTTGGAACGGACTTTTGGGCTCTTTTACAGGGCCCCCACAGCATCTGTTTGACATTTCCCGGTGTGGGAAGAAGACTGCAACATTCCCCTGACAGTGTCCCCCAGGAATGGTATGTCTTTTGGTTACCAGACCCGGCAGAAACAGTAAAAGATTTGGCTGTAACTGCAGGGGAGAGAGGGGCCTCTTCCAGCATGCAGGAGGGGAAGGGGAAGCTTAAAGCTGCAAGCTGACTTGAGGGCCTCTATTAAAGGTGAATTCTAGCAGCAGAGGGAACAACTGTGAACAGATCTACCAAGGCCATTGAAGAAGCGGGGACGAGGCTTCCGATGGCGGCCATGGAGGAGTAGGTCGCGCATTCGGCAGCTCCCGCCTGGAACGGACTCTCAGACCTTTTTCAGGAGTTTCCATAGACTTTTTGGGGCAGATTGGTGAAGCGAACACTGCCAAAAGGATTCCCTCTCGAGACTTCCGGTTGCAGTTATGCGGAGCTAAGTCGCACATTCGGCGGCTCCCGCAAAAACAGACTTTTGGGCTCTTTTCAGGGGCCCCAAGGGCACTTTTTCGACGTTTCCCGGTGTGGGAAGGAGTTAATAATAGCTCCCTGTCAGTATATGGCTTTAAGTAGGAGCGGGGTGACAAAAAAGGTGGTGGTGGACCAGAAGAAGGGAGGGAAGAAGGACAAAATGGCGGCGGGCGGAGACCAGGCAGCATGGAGGCAGTGGGCAGAGGAGCAACAGAAGGGTATCCAGCGCTGCCTCAGAGAGATTAAAAGCGACCTGCTAGAGCCGATGAAGGCTTCTATTGATAAGCTGCTGGAGACACAGACGGCACAGGGGGTGGCGATCCGAGAGGCTCGACAAAAGATCTCTGACAATGAGGATGAGATCTTAGGCCTGGCGGTAAAGGTGGAGGCGCACGAGGCCTTCCACAAGAAATGGCAGGAGCGGTTCAAGGAGATGGAGAATCGGTCGAGGCGGAAGAATCTGCGGATTCTGGGCCTCCCGGAGGGGCTGGAGGGGCCGGACGTGGGGGCCTATGTGGTCACCATGTTGAACCCGCGCCAAAGACTGCGGGGGGGAACGGGGCCGGGGCGGGGAAGCGAGGATTGTTTCCCGCGCTTAGAACGGAGGGAGGAGGGGGAGAGCCTGTGGATGGGGAGCGGGAGAGGAGGGTGTGCCACACAATGGGAGGAGTCGAAGGGGAGGCGGGAGTGGCCGGGGTCAGCAGGAGTCAGCTGACTTGCGGAAGTGCAATGGGGGGAGTAAACCAGCTAGGATGGGTCCTAGCCGGGGGAGGGGGGGGGGGGGGGGTGGGAATAGAGTTGCTGCTGCTAAGGTCAAGGAGGAGCTGGAGCGAGTGGGGGGGTCGAGACGGGGGTATGCCGCTGTGGGGAACGGGCCGGGTGTGGGTTGCAGGCGCGTGGCTGGCCGAGGAGGGGTCATGGCTTGTCGGCGGGGGAGGGGGGCGGGTAGCCCCTGATCCGGCTGATAACCTGGAATGTAAGGGGACTGAATGGGCCGGTTAAGCGGGCCCGCGTGTTCGCGCACCTCAAGGGGCTCAAGGCGGATGTAGTTATGCTCCAGGAGACACACCTGAAGGTGGCAGACCAGGTAAGACTGAGGAAAGGGCGAGTAGGTCAGGTGTTTCACTCGGGGCTAGATGCCAAAAATCGAGGGGTGGCGATCTTGGTGGGAAAGAAGGTGTCATTCGAGGCGTCGAACATTGTGGCAGATAATGGCGGTAGGTACATAATGGTAAGTGGTAAGTTGCAGGGAGAGAGGGTGGTACTGGTCAATGAGTATGCTCTGAACTGGAACAATGCGGGTTTTATGCGGCGTATGTTGGGTCGGATCCCAGACTTGGAAGTGAGGGGCCTGAGAAATGGGGGAGACTTTAACATGGTGTTGGATCCGGCACTGGATCGCTCCAGGTCTAGGACGGGTAGGAAGCCGGCGGCGGCTAGAGTGTTGAGGGGATTTATGGACCAAATGGGAGGGGTGGACCCTTGGAGATTTGCAAGGCCGGGGTCTAGGGAATTTTCATTCTTCTCACATGTCCACAAGGCTTATTCTCAAATCGACTTTTTCATTTTGAGTAGGGCGCTGATAGCGAGAGTAGAGGATACCGAGTATTCGGCAATAGCCATTTCGGACCACGCCCCGCATTGGGTGGACTGTGGCGCTTGGAGGTGGGGCTGTTGGCGGACGAGGAGGTGAGCGAGCGGGTCCAAGGAAGTATAGAGAGGTACTTGGAGACCAACGACAACGGGGAGGTCCGAGTGGGGATGGTATGGGAGGCACTGAAGGCGGTGGTGAGGGGAGAGCTGATCTCCATCAGGGCCCACAAGGAGCGGAGGGAGCGGGGGGAGAGGGAGAGGCTGGTGGGGGAGATGGTGAGGGTAGACAGGAGGTATGCGGAAGAGCCTGAGGAAGGATTGTTGAGGAAGAGGTGCAGCCTCCAGGCTGAATTCGCCCTGGTGACCACCAGGAAGGCGGAGGTGCAGTGGAGGAAGGCCCAGGGGGCGGTCTACGAGTATGGGGAAAAGGCAAGCCGGATGCTGGCGCATCAGCTTCGGAAGCGGGACGCAGCTAGGGAGATTGGGGGAGTTAAGGACAGGGGAGGGAGCGTGGTGCGGAGTGGGGTTGGCATCAGTGGGGTCTACAGGGACTTCTACGAGGAATTGTACCGATCCGAGCCCCCACGGGAGGAGGGAGGGATGGGCCGTTTCCTGGACCAATTGAGGTTTCCAAAGGTGGAAGAGGGACTGGTGGCGGGACTAGGGGCCCCGATTGGGCTGGAGGAGCTGATCAAAGGGATAGGAAGCATGCAGGCGTGGAAGGCACCGGGGGCCGGATGGTTTCCCAGTCGAGTTTTATAAAAAATATATGGACCTGTTGGGCCTGCTGTTAGTTAGGACCTTTAATGAGGCAAGGGAGGGGGGGCTTTACCCCCGACGATGTCCCGGGCACTGATCTCCTTGATCCTGAAGCAGGACAAGGATCCCCTGCAATGTGGGTCTTACAGACCGATTTCCTTGCTAAATGTAGATGCCAAGGTGCTGGCGAAGGTCTTAGCCACGAGGATTGAGGATTGTGTGCCGCAGATCATCCATGAAGACCAGACGGGGTTTGTGAAGGGGAGACCGTTGAACGCGAATGTGCGGAGGCTTTTGAACGTTATCATGATGCCGGCGATGGAGGGGGAGGCGGAGATAGTAGTGGCGATGGACGCTGAGAAAGCCTTCGATAGGGTAGAGTGGTAGAGTGGGGGAACCTGTGGGAGGTGCTGAAGAGGTTTTGGTTTGGGGAGGGGTTTGTCAGGTGGGTTAGGCTGTTGTATGAGGTCCCGATGGCGAGTGTGGCCACAAATTGGAGGAGGTCTGAGTACTTTCGGTTGCACCGAGGGACGAGACAGGGGTGTCCCCTGTCCCCCCTGCTCTTCGCACTGGCGATTGAACCCCTGGCTATGGCACTGAGAGAGTCGAGGAACTGGAGGGGGTTGGTGCGAGGTGGGGAGGAGCATAGGGTGTCGCTTTATGCGGACGACCTGCTGCTGTATGTGGCGGACCCGGGGGGAGAAATGCCAGAGGTAATGAGGATCCTTAGGGAATTCGGGGACTTTTCGGGGTACACGCTCAATATGGGGAAGAGCGAGCTGTTCGTAGTTCAGCTAGGGGAGCAGGAGAGGGGGATTGGCGAGCTCCCACTAAAAAGGGCTGAGAGGAGCTTCAGATATTTGGGGGTCCAGGTGGCCAGGAGCTCGGGGGCCCTGCATAGGTTTAACTTTACAAGGCTGGTGGAGCAAATGGAGGAGGAGTTCAAGAGGTGGGACGCGTTGCCGTTGTCCTTGGCGGGTAGGGTGCAGTCAATCAAAATGACGGTGCTCCCAAGGTTTTTGTTACTGTTCCAGTGCTTCGCCGTGTTTATCCCGAAGGCTTTTTTCTGGCGGGTTAACAGGAGTATAATGGGGTTTGTGTGGGCGCGAGGGACTCCGAGGGTGAGAAGGGTGTTCCTGGAGCAGAGTAGAGATAGGGGGGGGGCTGGTGCTGCCCAACCTCTGTGGGTACTACTGGGCCGCCAATGCGACGATGGTGCGCAAGTGGGTGATGGAGGGGGCTGCATGGAAGAGGCTGGAGACGGCGTCCTGTGTGGGTACGAATCTGGGGGCGCTGGCAACGGCGCCGCTGCCGCTCCCTCCAAGGAGGTATACCACATGCCCGGTGGTGGTGGCGGCTCTCAAAATCTGGGGGCAGTGGAGGTGGCATAGGGGGGAAGTTGGGGCCTCGGCGTGGACCCCATTACGGGGGAACCTCCGGTTCGCCTCAGGAAGAACAGGTGGAGGGTTTTCGGGGTGGCACAGGGCAGGGATACGAAAGTTGGGGGACCTGTTTGTGAATGGGAAGTTCGCGAGCCTTGGTGAGCTGGAGGAGAAGTACGGGCTCCCTCGGAACTCTGGCCTTTGCGTCCCTGGTAGCCCGGCGAAGGATTCTCATTCAGTGGAAAGGTACGAGGCCCCCCAGCGTGTAATCCTGGATCAGCGATATGGCAGGTTTCATTAAATTGGAGAGGGTGAAATTCGCCTTGAGTGGGTTGGTAGAAGGGTTCTTTAGGCGGTGGCAACCGCTCTTAGACTTTCTGGCAGAACGATAGACATTGGTCAATGGCAGCAGCAGCTCCGGCGGCGGGGGGGGGGGGTTACTTTATTTTTGTTTATGTTATTTACACTGGAGGGTCTGAGGGGGTGTATACACCTGTTGTGTTAAGTCGGGGTGTTAATATTAATTTATTATTTATGTACAGGGGGGAGGGGTTTGGGGGGTTGCTTTTTTAGATTGTGTTTTATACTTAACCCTGTTGGGTTCTTTCTTCTTTCTCATTTTGTTATTGATATTTTATGAAAACCTTTAATAAATTTAAAAAAAAAGGAATAAAACCATTTAAATCAACTGAGTACCATCCAAAATCGCAGGAGCGTTAGAAAGGTGGCATCAGACATTAAATAGAATGTTGAGGGCGTATTGTCAAGATTATCCAGAGGATTGGGATAAAGGAATTCCATTCGTACTGTTTGCAATTAGGGATGCACCTAATGAGTCAACCAAATTTAGTCCTTTTGAACCAATTTTTGGTCATGAGGTAAGATTGATGAAGGAAGAATTGGTGAGTGAGAAATCGGAAATTACATTATTGGATTACGTGTCAAATTTTAGGGAAAGTTTAAATAGAGCAGGTGAATTGGCTAGACAACATTTAAAAGTTGCACAAAATGTGATGAAACGGGTAGCGGACAAGAAATCCAAAGTTCGTAGTTTTGCCAGTGGAGATAAAGTTTTAGTGAAGTTACCAGTGGTAGGGGAACCTTTAAAAGCTAGGTTTTGTGGACCTTATCAGATTGAAAGGGAATTAAGTGAGATGAATTATGTGGTAAAAACGCCGGATAGAAGGAAAACTCACCGAGTGTGTCATGTGAATATACATAAAAGGTACTTTGAAAGGGAAGGAGACAAAAAGGAGGTTTTAATGTTTCTAACTCAAAGTGACGAATGAAATCCAGATGACTGTGAATTTGACATACCTCAAATTAAATTGGAAAACGAGGATGTTCTTCAAAATTGGGATAAATTGTTGAGTTACGTTCCAGCGGAAAAACGGACTGACCTGAAAGAGTTATTGATATCACGTGGGCAAGTTTGTAGAGATAACTTGGGAAGTACTAAAATGGCTATACATGATGTAGATGTGGCAAATGCGGTTCCAATCAAACAACATCTATATCGACTTAACCCTTTAAAATTGGCACAGATTAACAAAGAGATTGAGAGTATGCTTAAAAATGGCATAATTTAAGCGGGTTGCAGCCAATGGAGCTCACCCATAGTGATGGTTCCTAAACCAGAGAGCACCCAATGGTTGTGTGTGGACTATAGAAAGGTTAATGCAGTTATAAGAACGGACTCTTATCCTTTCCCATGTTTGGAGGATAGCATTGAGAAAGTGGGACAATCAGCTTTTATTTCCAAACTGGATTTACTTAAAGGTAGGTACTTAAAGGTACTGGCAGGTACCTTTATCCAAAAGGACAAAGGAGATTTCAGCTTTTGTGACTCCAGATGGGATATACCAATTCAAAGTTATGCCATTTGGCATGATAAACGCCCCAGCCACATTTCAACGGTTAACTAACAAAGTCGTTTCAGGATTACCCAATTGTGTGGTATACATCGACAATCTGGTCATTTTCAGCCAGACATGGATAGAACATTTAAAACATCTGATGGAGTTATTTGATCGACTTCAGATGGCAGGTTTGGTGATAAACCTAGCCAAAAGTGAATTTGGAAAGGCCCAAGTCACTTTCTTTGGCCATACAATCGGACAGGGTCGAATGGTCACACGGGATGTGAAACCAAGTTATTGAGGAATTTCCGATACCCTCAAGACGAAGGGAAATAATGCGATTTCTTGGCATGAATGGATTTGATCGAACATTGTGCAAAAATTTTTGTCACCTTTAAGAAATGGGTGTTTATAATTGGGTGTGTATATACATATCTGTAGTGAGTGTACCTTTAAGAAATGGGTGTTTATTACTGCAGTGATGTCAGAGAGTGGGTGGTTGGAGCTGGGCTGTCTGTCAGCTTTTTACTTTCGTTTTAGGCTTTTTGCTGCAGGGTGTGTTTTAGTTTTGTTTTCAGAGTGGGATAGCTGCAGTCACAGCCAGATGGTGTATGAATCTCTCTCTGTAATCTAAAAACTGTGGGGGGCGATTCTCTGAGCCCCGCGCCGGGCCGGAGAATCGCCTCAACTGCGCCCCAATGCCGGCGCACGACTCTCCGAGGTGCAGAGAATCGGCGCGTTTGGCGCGGCGCTGGCTGCGGGAAGCTGGAATTGGCGAAGCCGGTGATTCTCGGGCCCGGTGGGGGGGGCCTCCGATGGGGTCTGGCCCGCGATCGGGGCCCTCCGATCGGTGGGCCGGTGTCTCCCCCCCCAGGCCTACTTCCCTGCGCGGCCGACCCCTGAACACCAACGCCATGTTGAGTCGGGGCCGGCGTGCTAAAGCTGTCCCCCGTGCATGCGCAGGTAGGTGCGGGCGCCCATTTGGCGGCGGAAAGGAGGCTGGAGCGGCATGAACCTCTCCAGCGCCGTGCTGGCCCCCTATGGGGGCCAGAATAGGTCGTACACGAGCACGGTTCGCACCGTCGTGAATCACGACGGCATTCACAACGGTGCGAACACTTGGCCTCCATTTGGGAGAATCGCCCCCTTTAAAGCGATCCTGGTGATTTCCAACGAATAACAGTAGTGACTTTAACCTGATGCGCTTCTGGTAAAAGGAGTTTTAAGTCTTATGGATATTAATATGAAAGCTTAAAGGATTACTTAGTGTTGTATTCTTTGGGGGTTGTATTTGAATTAATGGTTGCTAAGATGTTAACTGTATGTTTTAAAAAGGTTAACTTGAGTTCATAGAATTAACATTGTTTTGCTTTATAAAATACCTTTCCATTTTTGCTGAACCACACCTGTAGAGTGGGCCGTGTGCTCCCCATACCACAATCTATTAAAAGATGTGGGTCAGGTGAACTCCATGCTACATTTTGGGGTTCTCTAAACCCTACCCCATAACAACAGGTGACTACATTGGGAGCAGCGAATGCTCTCGACCAAGTTGAAAGAGGTGCAAGTGAAACGCTGCTTAACCTGGAATGAGTGTTTTGGGCCTGGGATGTTAAGCATGGAAGAGGTAAAGGGGCAGATGTTACACCTTCTACGATTGCATGGGAAGGTGCCATGGGTGATGGGAGAGGTGTTGGGTATGTTGGAGGAGTGGACTAGAATATCTTGGACGGAATGGTCTCTGCGGAAAGCTGACAGAGGGCGTGAAGGAAAGATGTGTTTGGTGGTGGCATCACGCTGGAGTTGGTGAAAATGGCAGAGGATTGCGTTTTGCATACGGAGGCTGGTGGGGTGAAATGTGAGAACGAGAGGGACTCTATCCGTGTTCTGGGAGGGAGGGGATGAGGGTAATGGCGCGGAGAATGGAGTGCACGCTGTTGAGGGCCCTGACAACAACTGTAGGTGGAAATCACGGTTGAAGAAGAAGGACCACATTTTCGAAGCACCACTTTGGAAACTGGCATCATCGGAACAAATGCGATGGAGGCGAAGGAGCTGAGAGAAAGGGATGGAGTCCTTACAGGGTGTAGGATGTGAAGAGTCCAGATGGGAGTCAGTGGATTTGTAATGGATAGTTAGTCGATAGCCTATTGCCGGAAATGGAGACAGCAAAGTCAAGGAAGGGAAGGGATGTGTCTGAGATGGACCAGGTGAAAGTGATGGAGGGGTGGAAACTGGAAGTGAAGTAGTTGAGGCTAAAATGTTGTGTAATTTCAAGAAGGAATTAGATGTAACTCTTGGGGGTAAAGGAATTGAGGGATATGGGGGGGAAGGCAGGATCAGGGTATTGAGCTTGATGATCAGCCATGATCAAAGTGAATAGCGGAGCAGGCTTGAAGGGCCAAATGGCCTCCTCCTGATTCTATTTTCTATGTATATTTCTATGTACTGTTTTTAAGGTCTTATTTTGGGGTTCTTAGATTGTATGGGTTATCATCTGTAACAACAAAAAGCAGGAATGGAGGGCACTGGAATAATTTATTTTATCTTTCTATTAAGCATCTTCCATAGGTTGAATTTGAAGGGGTTAGGGGTAAGTCATGGCAGGAGAACTCCATGCCATTATAGCTCGTCTTGTTCCATACATTGTATATGTTGTGTTTCCCTATTATGTATTTTCTTTTATTCCCTTTTCTTCTCATGTACTTAATGATCTGTTGAGCCGCTCGCAGAAAAATACTATTCACTGTACCTCGGTACACGTGACAATAAACAAATCCAATCCAATCCAATCCAGCATGTGTGCCGCAAGTGCCTCCAGCTTCAGCTCCTGGAAGCCCGGGTTTTGTAACTGGAGCACTGTGGAGTATCTGCATGGTGGAGAGTATCATGGATAACACATATAGAAAGGTGGCCACACTACCGGCTCAGACTCCACAGGCCTGAAGGGAATGGGTGACCACCAGGTAAAGCAAAAGGGCTAGGCAGGCAGTGCAAGAATCTCCTGTGGCCATTCTTCTGCAAAACAGATATACCATTTTGGATACTGTTGAGGGGAAAACAGCAGCAGCCACATTCGATGCACCACGGTGAATCTGATAGAGAAACTGGCAGGTATGAACCTGGAGCAACAGCGCCAACACACCACTCACCTCTTCACTTGCAGAGTAGAGCTGCTCAAGCCTGCTCAAGAGCCGCTACACAAATGTGATAGATATCCACCTCCAGGAAATCATTAGGATTATTTCTGCGTTGAGACGAAAACAGCGTTACTGTGCTAGGGCCTATTGAACCTTTTGAAATCCGCATGGAAAACATCATTCTCGAAGAACACCTTCAGCTGAGATCTAACAAAGCACTCCCTTGCCACAGGACCTCAAAAGAACCCCACGCACCTGTCTGAAATCCCATAGACCCTCTGGAGCCATTCCACACCCTACAGACTGACAACTCCACCTCTCAATGTATGTCCTGGTTGACACTAACCACAACCAGGTAACTGACCCGAGTGGTGAAATCCCAGGTTTCAACTTTGCACAGAAAATCTGGACAAATCTGGAAAATCTGCTTAAGAACTTGCTGGGGAAGGTGTGACCACTTAGTTCACAAAGGGAACATGAGGAACAGCTCCAATTGTGACTATGGCCATCCAAGCCAGATGTTGAACTCCTGTCCTAAGAGACCCATTCCTGGTGGCATCACAACCATGCACATAGTACCAGATGAAGCTGTTGAATGCATTGTTATTCCAGCTGTGCTGCATCCGCAAGATCCGGCAAACCATTGGCAAGATAAGCACACAAAGTCTTCTTGCTTAGGCCAACATCTCCAGCATCAAAACATTGACCATGCTTGATCATCTCCACTAGGCAGACCACGTTGTCTGCATGCCTGCCATGAGACTCCAGAACCACGTGCTCAACTCAGAGCTTTGACATGGCAAGTGAGCTCCAGGAGAGCAGAGGAAATGCATCAAGGACATCCTCAAAGCCTCCTTGAAAAAGTGCAACATCTCTACCGACACCTGAGAATGAATCCCCAGCCCAAGACCACCTGAAGTGGAGGAAAAACATCCAAGAAGCTGAATACCTAGAGTTTCATCGCCAAGAGAAAGCTGAAGCTAATGGTCAACAACGAAAGGATCGCATAGCAAGCTGGGCTCCCCTCCCTCTTACTCTCCCAACCACAATCTGCCCCGTATGTGACAGAGACCGTGGGTTGTTAAGTAATGGGTTAAGAGACATTGCAATTAGTTGTCTCATTTATGTTAAGTATTCATTAATTGACACTGATATGTAAAGGGGCTTCAGGTGGCCTCTGTCAGGTGATGTATAGTTAGAGTTTTGTGCAAAGGCTGTTGGAATGAAATAAATGTGTGTTTGTGAAAAAGGAACAGAACTTTAGACTTTTCATATCACAGCAACTAAAACATCTAACATGGGTTGTGCATTGGACTCCTTAGTCACCTGAGAATTCATTTTTAGTGTGGAAGCAAATCATCCTCTACTCTGAGAGGAGGCTATTCCACAGCTATGTGAAAACAAAGTATATTCTTTTGAAAGTGTTTTTGGACTGGAATGATTTGACTTTTGTAGTGAGTTTAGTCTATACTTGTGGTGACAAAGAAATTTCACATGATTCAATATATTTGAATAGTGAACCAGACCGTGTGATGACATTTCAATGCAGCTTATGGAGCACACCTCAGACTGCAACTTTAGATTTTCATGATTAACTGCACATATGTGCTTGTTGTAAATTGCTGTGATTGTGCGTAAAAAGCAGTGAATAATTTACCATTATATGACCTAATGTCTTTTGATCAGAAATATCTTGAACAGAATCTGTTTTTACAGATCATTGCCCGTTGGCTAAGAATTCAGATGGCTATGGCCAAAACTTATCATCAGTTCGTGAATCCACGATGAAAGGCAGTTGTTGCATTTTGAAACCCCTTTCTGGAACGCGATCAAAGATTTTTTAATTTTGTGCGCTTTTAAGTTTCCCTGCTTTAATTTCTCTCAGAATAACAAATACAGTTTTTCTTTCTTTGCAATGTTACATTACTGCTGGTTAGATTTTATCAGCAGGAACTGGGAAATACAACAGATTTATTTTGACAGGAGTTTATTGTCATTAATTAAATGCAGTAATTGAGAAACACTTGGGCTATGTTGGATGTTGAAAAATTTGAAGAACGCATCGCTTTTATCAGATGGGAGAAAAATAAACATTCTTCACAAGGTGGAAATTTCTATCTAATACGTATGCAATTTTATATATGCATTTTGTTTTTAATGCAACAGTTGAATCTTCATAATAAAATCATCCAGCATTTTCTTCTTGGGTCAGAAATATGTTGCTCCTTTGCACTGCCAATGGTGCAAAATAAAGGGCTACCATTTTAACAGCTCACTTCAATTAGGTAGCTGAGTAGGTCGGCATGAGCCTTATGCAGTCACGCAAATCAGAGTCCCTATTTTGCCAATGTGACCCTGCAAGTATTTTAGCACAGACCCAAGTCAGAAAGCTCTCTCACCAGGTGATAGCAAGTTGGTGGCTGTCAGGAAGGACAAAGAGGCGCTCCAAACATATTGGAAAGCATTCCTTTGTGGAGCTCCCACTATCTTCACTTTATCAATTTTTACTTTCTTGAAACAGCCAAGGATGCACGCCGTAAATCCTCCCTGAACTTTACTAATCTTTACAAAGGCATGATGTGGAGATGCCGGCGTTGGACTGGGGTGAGCACAGTAAGAAGTTGTACAACACCAGGTTGAAGTCCAACAAGTTTGTTTCAAATCACCAGTATTCCAAAAGCTAGTGATTTGAAACAAACTTGTTGGACTTTAACCTGGTGTTGTAAGACTTCTTACTTTACAAAGGCAATTCATTTTCTATAGTTGGTCTGTATCGATTGTGCAATATCCTTCCCTAGTCCATCTGTGTTCTCTCATATCACTTGTGAAACTGATGCAAAATATTAAATTTTTTGGTGCTGTACCTATACCGTGACAAATTAGATTCACCCTTCATTACTGAATCATTCTACCCTTACATCATTTATTTTGTGCTTTCCATCGAATTCATAGAATATTTTTGTGATGTATGCTTTTTAAAAAAATATTCTACCTTGGTCTTCCAGTCTCCCCTTTCAGCACTCTGACACACACTAGTGTTTATCTTTAGTAACTTTGCGTACCTTTGTGAGTGAAATACTCAGCAAAGACTAAAAGAAGTTACAGGGCCAGCAAGGTAACATCTATGGAAGGACTCAAAAATTCCAAAACATCCCAAGTTGTTGGAACATTGCAGCAACAGCAGAAACAAGCTGTGACCCAAGCCAACAGCAGTGAGCACTGATTCAAAACAGCAAGCAGCTGCAGAGAACTACATGAAATTCAGGAACAATTCCAGGGCTCGCAGAAGCATGGAATGTAATCTGCAGTTCCCAGTTGCATTTCAGAGTGCAGAAGTCCAGCATGCCCAGAAGTGGGACAACTGGGGAAAAAGGTTTGCAAGGTACGGAACTGCTTCAAAATTACGTTAAAGAAAGACCAGGTCAGTATCCTACTTTATGCTGTAGGAACTATTGCTGATAGTGTGATATCAAGGGGAGGGTTAAAGAGCCTTCAGCTCCCTATGAAGTCATGCAAGCTCTTGACTCATTTCAGCATTTGTGGAATTTAATAATTGAGAGGGCTAAGCTGAACAAGAAAACAAAGGCCAAGCAAAAGCTGTAATTAATTCATCAATGATCTCTATCAGCTGACAAGGAATTGCACTTATGAAATTTTAAAAGGTAAGCTAATTCGTAACAGGATCATTGTAGAGTTTTCATTTGGAGCATTATCAGATCTCTTTCAAACAAGGGAGTATTTAATGCTGATGAAGGCAGTGCAGATTGAATAGAACTTTGAAAACAGAATCAGGTGTTCACTTTTGGGGAAGGAGCAGTCCGATGGAGAAGATCTTGCAAAACTATTTAATTTGTAGACCATGAATTGGAAAGTTCACCAAAGGCGAAGGCTGCCAAAATGGTGCCATTTTAAATGTTTCTGGTGTGGTGGTAATAAGCTGCACAAATGAGAAGAATATTCAGTGGTGGAACAATGTACATGACTGTTTTAAAAGAAGCGGAAGAGCAGAAATTAAATTTCCTAGGGGTGCTAAATGACCCGGAAAATGAGAATTGGAATATTAAAGTTGAAATGGATGAACACCTCAGAGTTTCAATTAGACACGGGAGCAGGGGTTTGTGTTATCAGATGAAGTAAAATGGCTCAACAGATAATATTGCAGCCCTCATTTGAAATTACAAGATCCTGGGGAGGTCTAAACTAAAAGTGAAAGGCCAGCTCATACTGAAGCTGAAATATGAAGATCAAGAAATCTTCGAACCTCGGTCATTAAAACCCAGAATATTATTATATAAACAGAAAGGCATGCTTAAACTGAAATTAATTTGTAAGGTGGATGAAGTTGTTAATGAGAATGACTTCTGAAACAAATTCCCCAAATTTTTTACAGGGCTAGGAAAAGCAAAGACCGTGTACAAAATCACCCTATGAGCTGATGCTAAATAAATTTGTCTCTACCCCGAGGTAAGTCCCTCACCCAGTCTTGGACAAAGTCAAGGTCGAAAGACAAAAGATGTAGCAGCAAAGGGTTCTGTCACCATGCCAACAAAATGGTGTTCAGGTGTGGTTAGCGTCCGAAGATCATAGAGGACAATCTGTGCAGATTTAACTCAACTAAACATGTTATTTGACATTGTCCTTAAACCTACTCTATGCTGGAGTTGTATCTCATCAATCTTAATCTGAACCACTAGATTCTGGGCTGTATCCGTGCAATGTGAGACACATCCAATGGCCTCAGTGGATGAGAGCCTAGCAAAACTAGCCAAGAGGACTTAATTACCAAATTCGATGAAAACAGTGGATTTTGGCAGTTACCTCTTGCCAAAGCATTCAGAATACTGACCACATTTATAATGCTCATTAGTCGTTCTTTGTTTCAGTAGGTTGCTTTTTGGAATTGTGTCTGCTCTGGAAATTTTCCAGAGGGCAATGTCCATGGAAGGACTAAAATGCCAGGTGGATGATATATTCCGACAAGGATCCATGGGAGAGGAGCATGATTGCAGGTCCAGAGAACCTTTCAGAATGCAGGCCTAACATTGAAACATTTAACTTTGCCAAACCCAGGATTAAGTTTCTAGGTTACAAGCCACTGGGATCACAGTTGATCTGCAAAATGTGAAAGTTATAAGGACATTTTTGCAACCCAGGGAGCATAAGATGAGCTGCAAGGATTTCTAGGGATGGCGAATAAAATAGGCAAGCTCCTACAAATTTAGCAGAGGTTAACCGCTTTAGAGACCGGGTGGAAAGTGGACCAGCAAGTTGCTTTTGAAAGAATTAAACAATCTATTCTGAAATCTTGGTAGAATATATCTTATGATCCAGAGTTACCAACTATAGTAGCAGCGGACTCATCGTCTACAGGTCTGGGAACAGTACTATTTCAATTGCAAAAAAAATGGCAAGAAGAGACTATTCTTCTATACCTCTAGGTCACTGACAGAAATGGAACAATGATATGCTGTGATAGAAAAAGAAACGTTGGCAGGTTTTTATGGGCGGTTGGAAAATTTTCAGACTGCGTCATGAGATTACATTCAAAGTTGAAAGAGACCATGAAACCATGAGTCACCCGTCTGAGCATAAAAGAAATTGCACGGATGCAGCCCAGAATCTAGTGATTCAGATTAAGATTCATGAGATCCATCTCCAGCATAAAGTAGGTGTTAGGACAAACAGCAGTAGGGACACTATCACCAATACCATCGAGAAATTGCAAAAGAGGTTTTAGACTTCATCAAGGAGGTCGAAGCAAATATGTTCTTAGTCACTCAGCACCTACCAGCTGCTGCAAGAACAGTAATAAAGTAAGCCCAGAAACAGGATAAATAATGTCTTCAAATCCAAGAATATTGTCTTGAAGGATGGTCAGACTATGTCCCCAGTAGTCTGATGCTACACCAATATTTTGAACAGCAAAAGAACCTTGCTGTCAATGGTGACAGTCTTCAAAGCGAGATTAGTCATACCAAGAGGCTATACTTACTAACCTTTTGTGTTTCGTACACTAGGACACCTAGATCCCTCTTCATCTCTGAGATCGGCAATCTCTGACCATTTAGATAATATGCTGTTTTATTCTACCTGCCAAAATGGACCATTTCACATTTTCCCACGTTATCGTCCATGTAAGGAACCCCTTGTCAATCCTTGTCGGTCCCCTTGTTTTCCTTTATAATTTCTGTCCTTTTGGCTTTTAACTTTTGTATCTGGACGATCACTGAAACACCCCTGGTGCTATGCAGTCTGGCCCAAGGAGACTCCCAGGACAATATGCTATTTGGTTTGTTCCAGTGGTGTCTCATTTTGATGGACGTGGCTAGCAGCCAGTCAACTCCTCTGGACTTAACCGGTTCTTGGGTTTTGATTGATAGAAAGCTCCAAAAAATTCTGGAAGAAGAAGAGCAGACCCCATTTTGAGTTTAGTTCCGCTAATGGGTGGGGGTTTCGGGAGAGATGGCTGGCAGTGCGGGTGGACGTTCAGGAGAAATGGCTGATAGTGTGGGCGGTTAGGAGAGATCATGGTTTGGCTGTGGGTTACAGTAGGAAAGTTCTGACTGGCAATCTGGATGGGAGGGTGGACTGTGCGAGATTACTGATTGGTGATGTTGTTGGAGGTGGAAAGATGTCAGACTGGCAATCGGTAAGGAGGGGACTGGAAGAGGTCACAGCAGAAGTTATGCTTGACCACTCCTGCTCTGCCTGGTCCAACCTATCACCACCTCCAAACTCCCCCTTGTACTCCTTGCTGCCAATTGCTAAACAGTGGAAAACAATTATTAACTAGATATATTCCAAAAATCTTCCATAAATTTGAAATTCTCTTTTGGATGTTTCTTTACCTTCTCATTCCTAGTTTAAAAAAATTACTTTGAGTGCTCATTTTTGATATCATTTCACAGATGTTTTGCTGTCCTCTTTCATGATTCTTTTTGCCCTGCTATAATGGACACGCAGAAATAATTGAATTGTGACCTTCTGGGACTGTCTTGTTTTTCAATTTCTTATTATTTTTTCCAAACAGTTAATGTTTTCAGCGCTCATGTTCCTTGCATTAATGAGCTCAAAATTGACCTCTGTTCCTTTTTAAACACTGTACTTGGGGGTCAAGCAATATACAACATAATATGCCTGTATTAATGTTCTGTTTTTAATATTCTAATGTTCAAATTATTCCATTCAGCAACATGAACTGTCAGTTCGTGTTGCTGAAGAAATATGGCCAATGACGTATTTAATTAGGATAAGCAAAATACTGCTATATATTGATTACTTTTGCATATACTAAATTTGGAAATGGTTGAAGTTGGAGTGACCCAAACATGTGACAAAATTCAGATGTTGGAGCAATAATGTTCCTCTGCCTATCTTCAACAGACCATTACAGAAGTAAACAATAAATAATGGGAATGTTGGCAGAGAATAAGATGACGATACTTGTGAGCAGCATGACACTGTTTTCTGCTGAGTACGCTTTGCAGCAGAAAGTAAATTCTTCTCATAATGATATAGTGGCTGGTTCTATTCAAATTCAATTGTTGCCTTGTCTTAAAAAGGTCAAGTAAAGTACATGTCATCTGGAAAAGTTGCTGGCATTTTTCTAACTGACCAATGAAAGGACAGCCATTAAACCATTGTTATTTTATTCCCAGCAATATAATTCCACAGGAAATAGATGTTAGAAAATTAATGCAATCTGTGCAGACCCTTTGAAAGGAAAATATCATATAATTACATCAGATCAAATTGATATATAATTCAGTAAACGTGGAGATGCATACTTTTGGTTTTAGTAAACATTAAAGAGCAGAAACAGTATTTTTTGCCCAAACGTCCGTGCCCTGTAAGATTAACTTAAGTTTAATGATGTAATGTTATGCCAGAATTGCGATGACCCACATGCAGTGCCCTTACAGAATCATATAGTTCTTAAATGCTGGCCTGCGTTTCTTATTGCTTGTTGACTGGTTTCTCTAATTCAGCTATTGACTAGTTTTTAATTTTAAAAAAAAAAATTTATTTGTGGGATATGGGCATCACTGGCTAGACCAGCATTCATTGCTCATCCCTAATTGCTGTTGAGAAAGTTGTGGTGAGCTGCCTTCTTGAACTATGGCAGTCCATATGGTGTATGTATACCCACAATATGTTTTGTGAAGGAGTTCCAGGATTTTGACCCAGTGACATTGAAGGAACAGCAGTATATTTCCAATTTAGGATGGTGAGTGATTTGGAGGGGAACTTCCAGGTGATGGTGTTCCCATGTATCTGCTGCCCTTGTCCTTCTAGATGGTAGTAACCATGTTTGGTGTTGCCCAACGAGCCTTGGTGAGTTCCTACAGTTCATCTTTTAAATGATACATGCTGCTGCCGCTGTGCGTTGGTGATGGAGGGAGTAAATGTTTGTGGGAGGGTTGCCAATCAAGCTTTGTCTTAGATGGTGTCAATGTTCTTGAGTGTTGGAGCTGCACTCATCCAAGCAAGCATCACACTCCTGATTTGTGCCTTGTAGATGGTAGACAGGCTTTGGGGAGTCCGGAGGTGAGTTACTCTCCACAGGATTCCTACCTTTGATGTGTTCCAGAAGGCACGGTATTTAGGTGGCTAGTTCAGTTTCTGATCAACAACAAGCCTGAGGGTGTTGGTAGTGGGGAATTCAACAATGGTAATGCCATTGAATTTCAAGGTGTGATGGTTAGATTCTGTCTTCTTGCGATGGTCACTGCCTGGCATCTGTGTGGCGTGAGGTGGCGTGAATGTTACTTGGCTAGTATTCAGGCCTTGCTGCACTTGGACATGGACTGCTTCAGTATCTGAGGAGTTGCGACTGATACTGTACGTTGTGCAATTATCAACAAACAACCTCCTCCTGACTATGATGGAAGGAAGTTCAGTGATGGAGCAGCTGAAGATGGTTGGTCCTAGGATGCCACTCTAAGGAACCCCTGTAGTGATGCCCTGGAACGGAGATGATTTACCTCCAACAACCACAACCATCTTGGAATCCAAACTAAGCATCAGCCGCTTGACAGCTGTTGGACCCTTTCCATCGCTTTTTGAGAGTGGACTGGGGTGATAATTGGCTGTGTTTGATTTGTCTTGCTTTTTGTGGAAAGGACATCCCTGGGCAATTTTCCACACAGACTGTAACGGTTCAAAAAGGCAGCTGACCATCTTTTCAAGGGCAATTAGGGATGTGCAATAAATGTGGACCTAGCCAGTGACACCCACATCCTGTAAATGAATAAAAAAGACAATTGTTGGTAAAATGCCAGTGTTGTAGCTGTACTGGAACAGCTTTGCTAGGGGACGGGGCAAGTTCTGGAGCACAAACTTTCAGTACTATCGTCGAAATATTGTCAGGGTCCATAGCCTTTGCAGTATCCAGTTCCTTCAGCTGTTTCTTGATATCACAGGGAGTGAATCGAATTGGCTGAAGACTGGCACTTGTGATGCTGGGGAGGCCGAGATGGGTCATCCACTTGGCACTTTTGGCTGAAAATTGTTGCAAATGCTTCAGCCTTTTTTGCACTGATGTGCTGGGTGTCCCCATCATTGGGGACGAGGATATGTGTGGATCCTTTCTCCCCTAGTGAGGTGTTTAATGGTCCACAACTATTCACAACTGGATGTGGCAGGATTGCAGAGCTCAGATATGATCTGTTGATTGTTGGACTGCTTAGCTCTATCTACCACAAGCTGCATCACAGCTTATGCTGTTTGGCATGCTAATTGCCCTGTATTGTAGCTTCACCAGGTTGTCACCTCATTTTTAGATATGCCTGGCATGCCCTCCTGCCCTCTTCATTGAACCAGGGTTGATCCCCTGGTTTGGCGGTAATGGTATAATGGGGGATATGCTTGGGCATGAGGTTCCAGCTTGTGACTGAGTACAATTCTGCTGTTGCTAATGGCCCACAGTGCCTTGTGGATGTCCAGTCTTGAGTTGCTAGATCTGTTCGAAATCTATCTCCTTTAATACGGTCGTAGTGCCACACAACAAGCTGGAGGGGTACCCATAATGTGAAGATAGACGTTGCTACCAATGATGCATTTGTGTTATGTGAGAGTACCTTTAAGAAATGTGTGTTTATAAATGGGTGTGTATATAAATATCTGTAGTGAGAGTACCTTTAAGCAATTGGTGTTTATTACTGCAGGGATGTCAGAGTGTGGGTGGAGCTGGGCTGTCTGTCAGCTTTTTACTTTGTCTTTGGCAGGTAGGATCAAGGATAACCCTAAAGCTTTCTATAGATATGTCAGGAATAAAAGAATGACTAGGGTAAGAGTAGGGCCAGTCAAGGACAGTAGTGGGAAGTTGTGCTTGGAGTCCGAGGAGATAGGAGAGGTGCTAAATGAATATTTTCCATCAGTATTCACACAGGAAAAAGACAATATTCAGGCTACTAGACTAGAAGGGCTTGAGGTTCATAAGGAGGAGGTGTTAACAATTCTGGAAAGGGTGAAAATAGATAAGTCCCCAGGGCCAGATGGGATTTATCCTAGGATTCTCTGGGAAGCGAGGGAGGAGATTGCTGAGCCTTTGGCCTTGATCTTTAAATCATCTTTGTCAACAGGAATAGTGCCAGAAGACTGGAGGATAGCAAATGTCCCCTTGTTCAAGAAGGGGAGTAGATACAACCCTGGTAACTATGGACCAGTGAGCCTTACGTCTGTTGTGGGCAAAATCTTGGAAAGGTTTATAAGAGATAGGGTGTATAATCATCCGGAAAGGAATAATTTGATTAGACACAGTCAACACGGTTTCGTGAAGGGTAGGTCGTGCCTCACAAACCTTATTGAGTTCTTTGAGAAGGTGACCAAACAGGTGGATAAGGGTAAAGAAGTTGATTTGGTGTATATGGATTTCAGTAAAGTGTTTGATAAGGTTCCCCACGGTAGGCTACTGCAGAAAATACGGAAGCATGGGATTCAGGGAGATTTAGCAGTTTGGATCAGAAATTGGCTAGCTGGAAGAAGACAAAGGGTGGTGGTTGATGGGAAGTATTCAGACTGGAGTCCAGTTACTAGTGGTGTACCACAAGGATCTGTTTTGGGGCCACTGCTGTTTGTCATTTTTATAAATGACCTGGAGGAGGGCGTAGAAGGATGGGTGAGTAAATTTGCAGATGACACTAAAGTCGGTGGAGTTGTGGACAGTGCGGAAGGATGTTACAAGTTACAGAGGGACATAGATAAGCTGCAGCGCTGGGCTGAGAGGTGGCAAATGGAGTTTAATGCAGAAAAGTGTGAGATGATTCATTTTGGAAGGAATAACAGGAAGACAGAGTACTGGGCTAATGGTAAGATTCTTGGCAGTGTGGATGAGCAGAGAGATCTTGGTGTCCATGTACATAGATCCCTGAAAGTTGCCACTCAGGTTGAGAGGGTTGTTAAGAAGGCGTACGGTGTGTTAGCTTTTATTAGTAGAGGGATTGAGTTTCAGAGCCATGAGGTCATGTTGCAGCTGTGCTCTGCTTTGATGTTGCTAAGATGTTCACTATGTTTTTAAAAGATTAATTTGAGTTCATAGAGTAAACATTGTTTTGCTTTAAAAAAAACGTTTTCCATTTCTGCTGTACCACACCTGTAGAGTGGGCCTTGTGCTTCCCATTCCACAATCTATTAAAAGTTGTGGGTCAGGTGAACTCCATGATACACTTTGGGGTTCTCTAAACCCTGGCCCATAACAAATTGGGGGCTTGAGGGGAATAAAAGTCTATCTATTGGATTGGCTTAGTGAACTTAAAGACAGTGAGGGGTGAGCATATTGTGGTTACTTTTCAGGTGTGGTATTCGAGTTTAAGTAGGGAGTGTCTTATGGACAATGGCTCTTTCAGAGGCTGAGAAGTTTTTGGGGGTGGAGACGGTCACACGCAGTACCTTATGGACAGAGACTAAAAGCAGACTGTTAGATTTGGCAAAAACATTGCAGTTAACATGACAAAATGTGAAAAGATGAGGTAATTATGGCGGTGGCTAAGCATTTAAAGTTGCCTGAGATACAGTTTGATTCATTGGAAATGGCAAAAATTCAGTTGCAAATTAAACAAATGGAACATGAGAAATAATTAAAGCAGCTTGAATACGAAAGAGAGAGGCAAGAGAAAGAGAGAGAGAGGGGAAAAGAGAGCGAGGGAAGAAAAAGAAAAGGAGAAAAGAAAGAATAGCCCTAGCAGAACAAAAAGAAAGAGAAAGGGGGATACAGAACAGGGAAAAAGATAAAGAGAGAGAGTTTGAACTTCAGAAAATGGCCATGAAACATGACAGTCAGTTAAAATTGGCAGACGTAAAGGGAAACATACAGTTGGATGATAGTGAGAAAGAGCGTCATAGTCAAAGGCTTGGTGGGGATCTATTTAAATATGTCCAAGCATTGCCAAGGTTTGATGAGAAGGCGGTAGATGCCTTTTTCATTTCATTTGAGAAGGTGGCTAAACAAATCAAATGGCCACAGGACATGTGGCTATTACTGATTCAAACAAAGCTGATAGGTAGAGCTAGTGAAGTGTTTGCATCACTACCTGAGGAGGTATCTGGGACGTATGAGGAGGTGAAAAAGTCTTAGGTGCATATGAACTAGTGCCTGAAGCCTACAGCCAAAGGTTTAGAAATTTAAGGAAAGAATTTGGTCAAACATTCATGGAGTTTGAAAGGATCAATAGGGTCATTTTGATAGGTGGATAAGGATCTTTGAAAATAGACCAAACGTATGAAGCTCTCGGAGAAATTATACTTTTGGAGGAGTTTAAAAATTCAATTCCTGATGTAGTGAGAACTCATGTGGAAGAGCAGAGGGTGAAAACTGCGAGATTAGCAGCAGAAATGACAGATAATTATGAATTAGTTCATAAATCAAAGCTTGGTTTCCGACGTCAGTTTCAGCCTGTGAGGGACAGAAACTGCGGACATGAGAAATACTCACGTGGTAGAGGCAAAGGTGATCTGATGGGAGATAATAAGGAGAGTGTACCTCAGATTAAAAAAGAAATCCAGGAGGTGGAAAAGAAATGAAAAGTTTCAAATGTTTTCACTGTAATAAACTAGGCCATGTAAAGTCACAGTGTTGGTGGGTGAAGAAAATCCCTGGGAAGGTTGATGTGGTAAAACAGGATAAGACAGTGGGGTTTGTTAAAGTGGTGAAGGAAAGCCCAAGTGAAGCAAAGGAAGTGCAAAAGATTGTACAGCCTGATCAAGAAGTGATTGATAAGAGGTGCCAGATCGCTTTAAAGAATTTACTTGTGTGGTTAAAGTTTACTCATGCGTATCAGGAGGAGCAGGTAAAGAAGTCACAATTTTAAGAGATACGGGAGCGGGTCAATCTTTAATGGTAAGAGATGAGGAGTTGTGTGTTTGGGAAGAATGTTGCCAGAAAAGGTGGTAATATGTGGAATTCAGGGTCAGAGGAGTAGTGTTAATTATATAACACTATAATTAGTGTTGGAAAGTCCTGTGAAGAGTGGTGAAGTCGCAGTAGGAGTAACAGAGAAACTATCTTGTCCAGGAATACAGTTGATCTTGGGTAATGATATAGCTGGATCGCAGGTGGGAGTGATGCCTACTGTGGTTGATAAGCCAGTGGAAAATCAGACAACTAAAGTGTTGAAGGACGAATATCCTGGGATTTTTCTGGATTGTGTAGTAACAAGGTCGCAAAGTCACAGGTTAAGACAAGAGGAGAAATCAAAGAGTGAAGATGAAGTTGAAGTGCAATTATCAGAAACGATTTTTGATCAGATGGTTGAAAAGGAACAAGTGGAGGATGAGGCAGATATTTTTAGTTCAGGGAAATTGGCGGAGTTACAATAGAAAGATATAGAAATAAAACGGATGTATGGGAAAGCATTCACAGAAGAGGAATCTGAGTGTATACCAGAGTGTTATTACTGTAAAAGTGATGTCTTGCTGAGAAAATGGAGACCTTTACATATGCAGGCAGATGAAAATGGGCAGAAGTTCATCAAGTAGTATTACCGGTAGGGTATAGAAAGGAGGTGTTGCGAGTTGCACATGAGGTACCAGTGAGAGGTCATTTGGGAATAAGGAAAACTCAGGCTAAAATCCAAAAACATTTTTATTGGCCTGGACTACATAAAGATGTAGTTAAATTGATAAAACCAGCGCCCTTAATACCCACTCCAGCATTTGAGGAACCTTTTACAAGGGTCCTAATTGATTGCGTAGGACCGTTTCCTAAAATGAAAAGTGGGAATCAATATCTTTTGACGATAATGGATGTGTCTACTAGGTTTCCAGAGGCCATTCCAGTACGTAATATTACAGCTAAAAAAATTGTGGAGGAATTACTTAAATTCTTTACTAGATACGGACTACCCACAGAAATACAATCGGATCAAGAATCGAATTTTACCTCCAGGTTATTCAAAGAAGTTATGGATAGCTTCGGAATAAAACAATTTCATAGATTATCATAGAATTTACAGTGCAGAAGGAGGCCATTCGGCCCATCGAGTCTGCACCGGCTCTTGGAAAGAGCACCCTACCCAAGGTCAACACCGCCACCCTATCCCCATAACCCAGTAACCCCACCCAACACTAAGTGCAATTTTGGACACGAAGGGCAATTTATCATGTCCAATCCACCTAACCTGCACATCTTTGGACTGTGAGAGGAAACCAGAGCACCCGGAGGAAACGCACGCACACACGGGGAGGATGTGCAGACTCCGCACAGACAGTGACCCAAGCCAGAATCGAACCTGGGACCCTGGAACTGTGAAGCAATTGTGCTATCCACAAGGCTACCGTGCTGCCCCTTTCTTCTGCCCTTTTCAACTGCGTACCATCCAGAATCGCAGGGAGCATTAGAAAGGTGGCATCAGACATTAAATAGAATGTTGAGGGCTTATTGTCAAGATTATCCAGAGGATTGGGATAAAGGAATTCCATTCGTACTGTTTGCAATTAGTGATGCACCTAATGAGTCAACCAAATTTAGTCCTTTTGAACCAAATTTTGGTCATGAGGTAAGATTGATGAAGGAAGAATTGGTGTGAGAGAAATCGGAAGTTACATTATTGGATTACGTGTCAAATTTTAGGGAACGATTAAATAGAGCAGGAGAATTGGCTAGAGAACATTTAAAAATTGCACAAAACGTGATGAAGCGGGCAGCGGATAAGAAGTCTAAAGTTCGTAATTTTGCCTGTGGAGATAAAGTTTTAGTATTGTTACCAGTGGTAGGTGAACCTTTAAAAGCTAGATTTTGTGGACCTTATCAGATTGAAAGGAAATTAAGTGAGGTGAATTATGTGGTAAAAACACCAGATAGAAGGAAGACTCACCGAGTGTGTCATGTGAATATGCTTAAAAGGTACTTTGAAAGAGAAGAGAAAAAGGAGGAGGTTTTAATGATTCTAACTCAAAGTGACGAACCAAATCCAGATGACTGTGAATTTGGCAAACCTCCAATTAAATTGGAAAACGAGGATGTTCTTTAAAATTGGGATAAATTGTTGAGTTACCTTCCAGAGGAAAAACGGGCTGACGTGAAAGAGTCATTGATATCACATGGGCAAGTTTGTGGAGATAAATTGGGAAGTACTAAAATGGCTATACATGATGTGGATGTGGGAAATGCTGTTCCAATCAAACAACATCCATATAGACTTAACCCTTTAAAATTGGCACAGGTTAACAAGGAGATTGAGAGTATGCTTAAAAATGGCATAATTGAAATGGGTTGTAGCCAATGGAGCTCACCCATAGTGATGGTACCTAAACCAGATGGTACCCAACGGTTGTGTGTGGACTATAGAAAGGTTAATGCAGTTACAAGAACGGACTCTTATCCTATCCCACGTTTGGAGGATTGCGTTGAGAAAGTGGGACAATCAGCTTTTATTTCCAAACTGGATTTACTTAAAAGGTTACTGGCAGGTACCTTTATCCGAAAGGACAAAGGAGATTTCAGCTTTTGTGACTCCAGATGGTATATACCAATTCAAAGTTATGCTATTTGGCATGAAAAACGCCCCAGCCACATTTCAACGGTTAACTTACAAAGTTGTTTCAGGATTACCCAATTGCGCGGTATACATAGACGATCTGGTAATTTTCAGCCAGACATGGATCGAACATTTAAAACATCTGATGGAGTTATTCGATCGACTTCAAGAGGCGGGTTTGGTGATAAACCTAGCCAAAAGTGAATTTGGAAAAGCCCAAGTAATTTTCCTTGGTCATACAATTGGACAGGGTCGAATGGTCACACAGGATGTGAAACCAACAGTTATTGAGGAGTTTTCAATACCCTCAAGACGAAGGAAAATAATGCGATTTCTTGGCATGAGTGGATTTGATCGAACATTTGTGCAAACGTTTTTTAGCGTGATTGCTCCACTGATGGACTTTCTGAAGAAACGTCAAAAATTTCAGTGGACAGCAGACTTTGAACAGGCATTTGACTGCCTGAAAGCAGTGATAACCAATTCTCCTGTGTTGGAGAATTACAAGGGACTCTGTGATCAGATTGAACTAAAGTATCTGACTTTAAAGAGAAATGCCAAGGCGTAGAGAAATGCACGGATCGTGCAGGGACCTTCTTGTTCAAAGAGACTATCAATCGCGAAGGATTTCCGTTGGAGGAAGAAAAAAAAAAAAGGACTATATTATTATACCTGTTTGCGTGTTGTTTTTTGAAACGAAAAAGTATATTTACTGTGTGCATTTCTTAAAGGATATTGAAAAGGTGGAAAATGAAACCATCTTGAAGTTGATGGTTTTTTTTTCTTGGGGGGGGGGGGGAGATGTCATGTGAGAGTACCTTTAAGAAATGAGTGTTTATAAAGGGTGTGTATATAAATATCTGTAGTGAGAGTACCTTTAAGAAATGGGTGTTTATTACTGCAGTGATGTCAGAGTGTGGGTGGAGCTGGGCTGTCTGTCAGCTTTTTACTTTTGTTTTTGAGCAGGCTGCAGGGGGTGTTTTAGTTTCATTTTCAGTGTTGGAGCTGAAGCCAGACAGAGCAGGTGTACTGTTGTTCTCTCTGCCATGAAAAGACTAACTCTTGATCATTTGGTGAATTCAGAATTATAAATGTTCTCAGTAGTGAATGTAAACCTAATGTGTTTCTGTTAAAAGGTGTTTTAAGTCTTATGGATATTAAAAGGAAAGCTTTAAGAATTACTTAGTGTTATAGTCTTTGGGGGTTGTATTTGAATTGGTGGTTGCTAAGATGTTCACTGTATGTTTTAAAAAGGTTAACTTGAATTCATAGAATAAACATTGTTTTGCTTTAAAAAATACTTTTCCATTTCTGCTGTACCACACCTGTAGAGTGGGCCGTGTGCTCCCCTTACCACAATCTATTAAAAGTTGTGGGTCAGGTGAACTCCATGATACATTTTGGGGTTCTCTAAACCCTGGGCCATAACATTTGTATCTAATCCCAATGAAGTTTTGTTTCTGGATACATTTTAAAAATCTCACCTTTTGACTTGTGCTCTTGCACAAATCATCATTTGCTGTTGGAAAATAAGAAAAACTATTTTTCACATATATATATATATATATATATATATGTGTTAAATCCAAGTAGATGTACTTTAGTGAGTAGAAATTTCAAATGTTTTTGCTGGTTAACAAACTAAGTTTAACTACTATGGAAAGTATTTACAACATGCTACTCTACAATTATATCACATGATGTTTTATATTGAATTAAAGGGCACACCCTCCCACAAATGTTGTGTTGGCCAAAATAGTAAAATGTTGAATAAATTTAGATTATGGTTGAAGTTGAAAGTATGAAATAAGACTGCTGGAAACAAAGTCTTGAGTAAGGCCTACCAAGGTACTGTATGACGACAAAGGTTCAGATTTCGACGTCAGTTCTATTATAGCAAACCTAATTTATGGAGGTAAAACTGTGAAATACTTTGACACTGTTGCTGAGTCACAAGTGCACTTTTGTAGGACTGAATTTTGCATCCACTGTGTGTTAAGACTGTTGGGCCACACGGTTATGGTTTTGTGGCTAATGCAATGGTTCTCACTGTCCACTTTAAAGAAGGCTTTGGGTTGAAGGAAATCAACCTCTTGGATGTAGCCCTTCTAATACTTGAAGAACAATATAAATACAAGCGTTTGTTGTAGCAAAATGAGCCTTAAAATAGACGGGTATGTGTTTCCATGTGTCTATAAGCTGAGGAGACAATTGAATAATCTGGTTTGTCAGTAATTTTAACTATTTGCATGTGCCAAGACTACATTGTGATCATTTTTGTAATTATTTTCTGCTGCAACGTGTCTTGCTTTTGCCTTCAAGAAGTACATCCCATCTTCGCCCAACATCAACCTGCTTGTTTTTCTTCCTTCCCCCGAATTCGAGCTCGGGTTTTGAGGCCAATTGTTTGACTACTGACGTCAATTTACTGGCAAAATTGTTTAATAAAACAATAAAAATTTGAAATTTGTCACCCTTAGTGCTTGAGGGTAGAGGTGGACTGTGATCAGTAATCAAAACACAGCAACAAGGAACACCCCATGTGCAAACAATGGCAGATGACGCACGGGCAGTGTGCAATTTTACTGCAGGACATATGCCATTGTCACTTTTTTAAAAACTTAATTTAGACGTTTTTTTTCCTGCATTTTCTAAAGTTGGCTTCTATTTTGCATTCTTAAAACCACAGATAAGTGAAAATTTGGGCCCTCAATCGGTGAACTGGTATACAAGGATAAGTTAATTTGCCAGAAAATCATAAATGGTGGGATATTACTGTACTGCAGGTGACAGTTACCTAATGCTGATTTGCCATATTTCTAACTAGTAATTGTTAATGATATTTGTCAAGTACACTTATGTCTATATAGAGAAATAGTTGCCCTGTTTAAAAATTGCTTGAAAAGGAAATTTTGCATTGTATTTGGGAGAATTTCCTTCATTTTTTTATGGTAGAAGGGAATGTGGAAATGTGGAGTTAAGGTTCCAATCCGATCAGCCAAGTGGCCTACTCCTCTTAATGTTCGTATGAATCCCATAACTTCAGTTCGATGCCCAAAGGCAGGTCGTTGGCAATTAGTTGCTGAACTACAGCAAAGTGATGTTTTTTTTCTTACTACAGAATGGATGAGGAGGCAGGCCCAGAGTCTATCTCAGCCAGAACAGCGATTGAATCCATGCTATTGGTGTTCATCTGATCTGTGTGGAGAACTGAGCTAATCAGCCCACATGATTCCCATATATTTTTATTTATTTATATTGCCGTATAGTGTGAAGCACATAGGCACAGAATTAAAAAGAAAAACCATCACCAACATCAGACAATACATACATAGAAATCACACTATGGGAACGATTCTCCACTAACAAGGTAGATCAGCACTTAAACAGCACTTGCACAACCAGACCCCCTCAGCTCGTACCCATGGCGCCGACATGACTGCCTCAAGGTTTGGAGACGCGGACCTGGGAAGGCTCCTAGATGCTGCGGAGGCCAAGAGGGATGTCCTGTTTCCCCGAGTGTCCACCCGGAAGGTGCCAGAGAGCAGCCAGTGCCGCCTATGATGATCTATTTTACAATAATAATAATTTTCATTGTCACAACTAGGCTTACATTAACACTGCAATGAAGTTACTGTGAAAAGCTCCTAGTCGCCACATTCTGGCGCCTCTTTGGTTATACAGAGGAAGAATTCCGAATAACCAAATTACCTAACAGCACATCTTTCAGGACTTGTGGGAGGAAACCGGAGCACCCGGAGGAAAGCCATGCAAACACAGAGAGATTGTGCAGACTCTGCACAGACAGTGACCCAAGCCGGGAATCAAACCTGGGACCCTGGCGCATTGAAGCAACTGTGCTAACCACTGTGCTACCGTGCTGCCCACATGAGAACACGAGAATTAAAATTTTGATATTGGGTGGAATAATTTCTTGGGGAATTAACACCAGCAATATATTCAGTAGAAGTTGATTGTACAACAAACTAACAAGTCTAGATGTTCTGCTTGATGGCACAATTCTATGTTAATTACCATATTTAATTTGTGTTAAGCGTAGATTTAAAAAAATATATATTTTTATTCTCCTTTTTCACATTTTCATCCAAATTTACATCCACCAACAAACAATCAACGGTAACAAATACAATGTCAATCCTCCGGCCAACAATTCCTCCGGCCAACAATTCCTCCCTCCCACCAACCACCCAAACAACCCTCAGCATTTTAAATACAAACATCAAAGAAAAGGATCCAGGAATCCACCATCCACCCATACATAGTCACCAACAGTTAAGCGTTGATTTTTGCCAGTTCATTTCAGAGGTCCATTAATATGAAGTTTCTGTTTTGAATTATATGCACAATAAAAGACAAGATTTTTTAATAATGTGCTTGCTTACATGAAGTCTTTTGAAATACTAATGGCAAATGTATTTGTATGTAGCAATATTCCCTAAACAGGTGCTTATTCTATTATGTATTCTCCATTTTAAAAGCACGTCCCACTTTTGTCTGGAATAGCTGTTAGTCTGTATGCTTTCCCATTGTCGAAAGCTGTAATGTTGTCTGTGAGACGCGAGGCTATTGAATGCAGTCTCTTGAAAAGCCCTTGGTGATTGGCTGTCACGGAGGAATTCAGCTTGGAGAGAATGTGTGAACACCATCTGCTGTAGGGGGTTGCAGCCAGTGTGCAGCTGGCTCTGCAGGCTTTCAGCTGAAGAGACTGTAGGAACTCCTGGTTTAACTTGCAAGTTTCTAAACTTTAGCCATTTTTCTCGTGTTTTATCTATTGAGTATTGTTCTTGCTTGCTGTGACCAATTTAGGTGCTGTTACTTCCAATTCTCTTTAATTACCAAGTTAAATTGAAAGAGGGAAATTACAAAAGGATGGCAACTTGTAGGTTTTGGCCTCGGATATGAAGAGGGAAATCCAGCATTCTTTTAGGCATCGGTTCATGCCTAGTTAATCAGCGGATAAAGGTACGGTCTTGTTCCAAATAAATAGCTTTAAATAAAACGCTAACAATTTTCATGTTTTCAGAGTCTGTGTGAGAGTGATTGCTGCTTCTCCAACAAGTCCTTGTTTGCTGATTTGTAAAACAGATGGACTCTTTTTAGCACTAACTTTACATGAAGTTCCTTGAGATTTCTTTTTATTTTGGTTCATTAAGTTTGGCGTGATTTCACATATCTTTTTTATTAACAAAAAGTGGAATATTTTTTCTTGTGTTATTGTGTTTCTTTAGGTCCCACAGTGTAATTCTTCCGCAAATCCTGTTGGGAGTACTGACGACTGTCTGCAACTGCTACTCACCCCTATTTAAACGTAATTAGGATTAAAGCATTCCTGGTTGATTTGTTTTTGTTGCATTGTAACCTACATGTTGCTTGTCACTCTAAGAACTATAGTATGTTAATGACTTTTTAATTTCTGAATAATGATTGCTTAATTTGCAAGGAGATGAGCAGTCATTTTTATTTCTTTCAACTGCCCCCCTAACCCACTCTGCTTCTCATCCTCATTTTTTCTTAGCGTGAACAAATGCACTTTCAGAAGTTCTCGGATGACAATTAGGTGTAAGAACCCTGCTGCCTTTCCCTCTGCCAAAGCTAGCTTGGGGTTGATGAGGCCAATGGTTACAAATCCTGCCACCCTGGTTAGTTCAGCATAGCTGCGACTTTAAAAAAATTCATATATGGAATTCTGGCGTCATTGGCCAGGTCATCATTCATTGCCCGTCCCCTAGTTGCCCTTGAGCAGGTGGTGGCGAACTGCCTTCTTGAAACCATTGCAGTCCTTGAGGTGTAGGTACACCCACTGTGCTACCTGGGAAGGAATTTCAGGCTTTTAACCTAGCAACAATGAAGGAATGACGATATTTTCCGAGTTATAATGATGAGTGACTTGGAGGGGAACCTGATGTGTCCTTCTAGATGGTAATGGTGGGTTTGGAAGGTACTACCTAAGGAACCTTGGTGTGTCCCTGCAGTACATCTTGTAGATGGCAAACATGGGATTTAACTGGAACCTTCCTGATTTGTATGATTTAACTGCCTATTAGATAAACTTGTTTGAGTTATCAGACCATGGGCAGTCAGATGTTTGATGGCTTCCCGATTGTGAATGTAAATAGGCACTTGTGTTGTGATATTATGTACATTCAAAGTGAGCTTTTCTAGGGTAGCATAGTTTTAACTATTTTGAAATCTTTGTATTTACCCCTGACTGAGGCAGGTTCAGCTATCAGCCCAGCTGCAAATGTAAAACTAATTTTAAAAATATTTCTAATTGTTTAATACAGAAAATATTGTAGCTACAAACTGACAACAATGAATTCAAATGCATGTTGCAATATTATTTATTTTCATTGTTCTCCATTCTTAATGGTGGGTAGACATATTATGAGGCCTATACTTGTACCAATCCTCTGGGAGTGTTAGAGTGGTCAAAGCTAATATAACCTCCAGATTTCCCACCTTTGGCTACCCAAATGCAATTGGAATGTCAATGAGAATTGACCGCATTGACCCACAACCTACCTCTGTCATGCTTTTCTTCTGGCCCGACAGACTCTGACTTTTTAATTCATTGAAAAACAAAGCCATGCCTACGTTGAATATGGTGCATTTGCGACTTTTGTATCTGGAATGATATAAGTCAAATCATTTCAAATTTACTTTCATATAATGATTCTAATCTTGAGAAATTGTACAATAGCCAATATAATTTGCCTTGCCTAACTGGTTTTTCTTGACTACCTTTTTCGTAAAAGTAGTGGGATACTCTTGCTGAGAGATTGTATGAAGAGAAACAAGCTATGAGAGACTTACAAATTCAGATGCATATATTTTAAAATTAGTAAGCATCAAAAGCAGCATGAGAATGCATACATCTTAATATATATTAAATAGAACATGGTAAAATGCTGCTGGGGGAAAAATCCTATCACAGTCCTGCCATGTAATCTAATATTGAGATTCTGCATAACAGTCAGCCATAATACTTTTGATGGATTGTGTCAATCCTGTACCTTGGTTCAATCTGCTTGGAAGAAAATTAAAAACTCATATGAAATAGTTTGCTTTGATTCTCCTCTCACTACCACTTCCTCTACTTCCCAAAGATTTCCTTTACACTCACAAGGACAGTAGGTATTCAGAGCTAAACATTCAACATCTCACATATTGTAATTGTGGCTCCAGTGGATATCACCAGGCATTTGACTTAAAAGCAGGCTCAATCGTGCACGTGCCCAATTTCCACACTTGTTCATTTTTTTTAATGACTTGATACATTGCTACAGTTCACTTTCAGTTTTCATGTTTATATGCTGCAATCCCCTAAATGTCATTGTAATTACTGTCATGTTAAAATTTTCTTAACTATATAGTATTGGTTGATAACTAAAAGCAGATGATGTTGGGTAGAGTATGACTTCCGCTGTTTATTCATCCATTTTACTTCGGTTCTTCAGAAGTTTTTTTATTCCATCCTTGTCAGTAGAATGAAATGCCATGGGCCCATGGGCCATCAAGGCACTTTGTATGCTGCTAATTTTTAACATTTAAAAAAAATTAATTCTTGGGAGGTGAATCTTATTGCCCAGCTCTAATTACCTTTGAGAAGATGGTGGTGAGCCATTCTCTAATGCAGTCCATCTGGTGTAGGTGAATGCACAATGCTGGAAGGAAGAGTGTTCCAGGATTTCTACGCAGAGACAGTGAAAAATCAATGATATAATTCCGAGTCAGAATGCTTGTCGTGCTCGGAAGGTAACTTTCAGGTGGCAGTGTTCCATGCATTTGCTGGCCTTGTTCTTGGTGGCCAAGGCTGAGGGTTTGGAACCGACTGCTGCCAATTTGCACAAGTGATGGAGGGAATGAATCTTTAGAGTGGACAATGGGATGCCAGTCAAGCGGGCTGCTTTGTAAATGATGGTCGTTGACCTTCTTGAGTGTTGTTGGAGCTGCACTCATCCAGACAAGTGGAAAATATTCCTTCTTCTTCAGCAACCAACAGCGTTGATGGTACCTCTCCAGGGCCTTGTGGTGGCGTCTGTACGTAATCCAAGTTTCTGAGCCGTATAGAAGAGATGGGAGGACAGCCACCTTGTACACTAGGATCTTGGTGTCAGCACGGATGTTGAAGTCATTAAAGACTCTCGCCCTTCGGCATCTGAAGGAGGCGTTCACTGATTGGATCTGAAGGAGGCGTTCACTGATTGGATACAATGTTGGATCGCCGCATCGATATCAGCCTTAGAGGAGAGGTGGCTACCCAGGTATGGAGAATATTCCATATTTGGTAGGGATTCTCCATTGATCTTGATGGAGGGAGAGTCCGGATCTTGCCCTGGGGCAGGTTGGTAAAGGACTTGAATCACCTTGAGGTTGAGGCTGAGACTGATTCTTCGGTATGCTTCCATGAAGGCGTCAAACATGGCTTGGAGATTCTGTTCTGAGAGAGTGGAGGTGACTATGTCATCCACATACGGAAGGTCCATGAGCAATGTCAGCGTAGTTTTCTTCTTGGATTTCAATCTGTTGAGGTTAAAAAGCATTCCATTCATCCTGTATACGATGTCCTTGTTCTTGACAAGGTCAAGGATAATGATGATGAAGGTGGAGAAAATGGTGGGGCGATGACGCATTCCTGCTTGACTGTAGTCTTGACCTCAAAGATTTCTGCCTTATTTCTGTCAGTGAGAATTGTCTCTGACATCTTGTTGTGGAGGTGTTGGAGGATGTTGATGAATTTCTCTGGACAGCCTGCCTTTGACAGGGTCTTCCATAGTACTTCTGATTGACTGAGTCAAAAGCCTTGGTCAGAGTGGTTAATGTTGCTCCTAGCATTCGTTGCCGAGCAACGAAAATCATGTCTGCTGTTTCACCATTTGGTGGGATCCATACTGGTTTTCTGGAAGGATTTCTCCAGAGACTGGGAAAAGGTGGCTAGCAGGATTTGGGTGATGATCTTTCTGGTGATGGAGAGTAGGGAGATTACTCTGTAGTTTCCATTGTCTCCTTTCTTGAAGATAGTGGTGATAATAACATCTCTAAAGTCAGCAGGAATTTCTTCTCTGTCCCAAAGTTTCAGCAACAGCTGATGGAGATGATGGTTGACCTCCAAGTTTGAAAATCTCTGCTGGGACCCCATCCACTCCTGCGGCTTTTCCATGCCTCATGCATTTAATGGTGGCTTTGACCTTGTCACACTTGGTAGGAGTCCAAGCTTATCTTTGATGGGGAGATGGGGGATTTCCGAATACTCAGCCTCATCTATGGTTGCACCATGCTTTAGGAGTTCTTTGAAGTGTTCTCTCTATCGAAGGCATATGTTATCCCCACCTCTCGAGGGTTCCGTGCTTACTCCACACCAGTTTGAGGCCGAGGGTATTGGGTTCATAAATTGCCTTGGTTGGCACTGCAGAAGCCCTGGGTGCCATGCGAGGAGTTGCAGCTCCTTATCTTTCTCAGTCACCATTTGTTCTTGATTTCCCTAGTTCTTCTTTGTACCTCCGCCTTGGATAATTGATGAGCCCTCTTCTTGTCAATGAGATCTGGATGATGTTGTTGTTCTCGTTGAACCAGTTTTGGTGTTTACTGGTTTCTTTGCAGTTTGAGATGATTGCTGTCTTCAGCTCTTACGAGTTTTCCTCCACTTCATTAGAATGGACACTTCGGAGATTTGGGAGAAGATATTGTTTGAGGCTCGCTGGCATGCTTGGCTCTTGAAGCTGTTCAATGTTGATCTGTTGGCTGAGCTGTTTCTTCACTTTCTGCTGCTTCTGGTGGAGTTTGCTGGACATAGAGGAGCGGATGAGCCCGTTCATCTGCACTGGTCATCGCTTTGGTGATGAGGGCATCCTTTCAGGATCGGAGGGTGATGAAGTTGATCATGTGCCAGTGCTTTGACTGGGAATGTCTTCAGGAAGTCCTTGAACTTGTCTTTCTGGTAGAACAGTGTGTTAGTGATGACAAACTAGTATTCCGTGCTAGTATTCCGTGGAATTGGTGTTACAATTCCCACATCCTTCCTTTCCGATGATTCCTTTCCAGATTTTGGTGTCCTTTCCAACCCTGGCACTGAAGTCTCCGAGGAGGATGATCTTTATCTTCCTTAGGAATCTTAGAACGTATGGTGTCCAGGGTGGAGTAAAAGCCTTCTTTGGACTAATCATTTGCATCGAGGGTTGGGGCGTAGGCATTCTCGACCTTTGCCTGCTGGTTCTTTGCAAGTTTAGACGGAGGGTCATGATGCGCTATTTAACGCTGAAAGGGAGCTGCTGTCAATGGGATTTCCAATTGAAGCCACTCCACGCTGCCGGGAAACCCAAGGGTGTGCTGTCAGCAGGTACAGAGAATCCCGCCGCCAGCTAATGGCTGGAGAATTCCGGCCTATATCTATCTACTTATTCTTTTAAAATTTTGATTATCGAATTTAGTAGTCCTGTAGCCAATTTAATAAGAAAGAAAAAAAAGCAACTTGTATTTGATAGCATCTTTTTGTATCCTCAAGACATCCAAAAGTGCTTTACTACCAATGCTACGGTGTCGGTACAGGCAGACACAGAAACCAATTTGGGCACAAGGTTCCACAGCGGCAAATGAATAACAATCAGGTCATCTGTTAATCTGCCAGGACATGAGAATTATTTTTTGCGTTTTGAATAGTGCCATGGAACCTATCCAGGCAGGCTGGGACTTCTGTTTTGCAACTTGTCATCTGAAAGATCAGATTGTATTTGCACCTTGTCAGCCATTGAATTTAAGGAAATTAACATTGGTTTCTGTAACTGGCTGCAAATCTCCAAGCCAATCTGGGCCTGGACAGCAAATTAAAAATCTGCCCCGATGATTTTAACAATGCAGCATTCCTTCACTAAAGTGTCAGTTTGGAATATGAGTGAAGCTTAAGGTGAGACTTGAACTCTCAAACCTATGACTGATGTCGAAGCTAACACTAGAATTTAATTCAAGTTATCTTTCAAAACTTGTAACAGCTTTGTCTCGACGCCTGTGCTGATGATCTGTTTCATAACCACCCTAGTACTAAAAACTGTTCACCTAAATTTCCTATTTTTTAAAAACACAACTTTAACTTTAAACTTTGCCTGACAGAACTTCCTGGATCCAAATCATCAAGATTTTAGACTTTAATCATCCTGTCTCACTCATCTTTCTCATAAGTCATCCCTCTAATAACACGAGTAAGTCTCACAGCTATCCTTTGTATTCTGCAACAATTTATATCCTTCCTGTAATTTGAGGTTAAAGCTGAATTCGGAACTACAGATATGATTTTAGTAAACTTTAACATCTATCTTTTTAAACCTGTAAGATACACACACTTTATTTGTTTTCTTGAATACCCATTAATACTGAACTAATGGTATTAATAACCAATTCACTAGATCTCCCCCAGGTTCTGATGAAAAGGTGTTGACCAGAAGTTTCTCTTGCCACAGATTATGCCAGCCTTGCTGAGTATTTCCAACATTTTCTGCTTTTATCCCCAAACCTCTTTCCTGCTCAGTTATCTTAAGCACATTGCCATATATTTGTAATGTGTTTTCTTTTACCTAATTTTCTGACTTTACAATTGTGTGTTAGGTTCTATTTCCCATCTCTCTTCCCATTGATCTACCCTTTCATATCCCTGTGGATTACAGCATGTTGTTTAGCATTATTGGCCAATTTTGCATAATTTGCAAACTTAGATACTGTGGACGATATCCAGTTCTCTAAAGTCAATTTTTTTTTTTTAAAAAACCAACGCCGACTCCCCTGACATCCAGTTTCCAATCTGAAGACCCCACACACCATTATACAATGATGCATCAATTCAGCCTTTTACATTGTCAGCTGTCTCGCGGGCATTCATCTTCTGAATCGGTCTATTATTGAGGACAGTGTCAGATTCCTTCCTAAAATTAAGGTTTATGAAACCCCTAAAATTAAGGTTTATGAAACACTTACCCCACAATTGAGGTAGGACTCTCAGTTTTGTAATTGGAAAATTCAACCCCCCATCCTTATTTTTGAAAGGTGGGATCCACTTTTCTTGTATTTTGACAGGTATTCCAGAAAAAGGTTCATAGCAGGGCCGAGTGGTGTGTTATGATTACATGACGAGAAGAGTGCTCAGGTTGTTGCTGTTTTAGCTTCTTCTGTAATGGAAGGTTTATTTAAAGAATTACTACTTTTACTTCTGGCTGACGGTTTTTCTTGGGTAGCAAAATGATTTGCAGATCAGTGTGACTTTGCTTGCAAATATCTCCATTTGATTATATTCACAACAATGTTGTCTACTGTTGCCAATATCAATGGAATCCCTCATTTAAAACTGACAGTTTAAATAAGCAATTCAATTTATCCATCATTAGAATGAGAAAAATCCCCTTGGGGTACTTAAAGGCTTTTGATCAAATGTATTCCGTTATCAAATAGTTCACAGTTTTGAGCAACATTGTTCCAAGAAATGCACATGGCTTCCAATAAAGCAAAGTTTGTTTCTTATTGCTTACTTCAAAATTGTGCAAAGTTTAGTGGGTGTGTCCATAATATAACGATTACTAGATATTTGTGACTTCTAAAGCTTCTGTTAATTGGACTGCACAGGTTGCCCATACTGAACCCGTGTTTGGCACCAGTTCACTGTTTTTCTTTTAAGTTTTGGGAAGTCTGTAATTGATTAAAACACCTTACTTGTGTTCCAGTTAAGAATAAGAAATTTAGCTGAGACTAAGTTTTAACTTCCCTGACCTGGCAGAAATGATGTGCAGAGTAAAAATCACAGTTTTACATTTAACAAGGTGGAAGCTCCATTCGAATCTGGGTTCTATGATGTCCTGATAATTCCAAATTCATTTTTAGTTGCTATGGGTGGGATTGGTTTTTAGGTGGTAACAAAAGTAGTAGTTAAATATACACTGCAAGCATTTGATTCATTGGTATCTCCTTACTATAACATTGTTTAGATTGCCACAAAAGATTTAATCTGTTTTTCAAAAAATCATAGGAGCCAAATTGAGTGTCAAACTTTGGTTTGGTTGTAGGAAAATGAAGAAGAGCAGCAGTAGATTGTGCAGCCACAATTAGCATCACTTGTTTACCGTTGGGGAAAATATATGTGTGTGTAACACAGAATGGATGATGGCTCTGTTTCCACATTGAACCTGCTCAACCACAGTTTTGCTGTACAATACCAGGTTAAAGTCCAACAGGTTTGTTTTGAATCACGAGCTTTCGGAGCGCAGCCCCTTTATCAGGCGATGAAGGAGCTGCGCTCCGAAAGCTAGTGATTCAAAACAAACCTGTTGGACTTTAACCCGGTCTTGTAAGACTTCTTACTGTGCCCACCCCAGTCCAACGCCGGCATCTCCACATCACAGTTTTGCCTGCTCACTTAGTTGTTTTATGTCCTTTTTTTAAAAAGAATACCAACACTGTTTGGATAGAAAGGGAGACAATAATTGGTAATCTACCAAAAAGAAAAGAGGATAGAATGCCCACATATATTGAAGTAAACTGTGGCGGAGACGGCAGAAGCGCTAGTTTACAGTCATATCTCATAATTTGCTGAAAAAAGCTCACCCTTTTTGTCTTGTACACATCAGGACAGAAGAGAATATGAACAATAAAGGAAACAATAATTTATACTGCATGAGAAGAGAGTGCTGATTGGTTGGCAAGTGGACCCTGATTGTTAGAGGCATTGCCATGGATATTGCAATCAGAGTCCATTTGTTGACCAATCAGCAGACTCGTCTCATGCAACATAAACTGTTCTTCTATTTGCCATTGTTAATCCTGCAATCTGTCTCTTTTCCACCCCCCCCCCCCCCCCCCCCCCCCCCCCCCCCCCCCCCGCAAATATCCAAGTTCTGAACTACCAAAGTACTATCTTTATATTTTATTTAGTTATAAAGTTAGACGATATTTATAGAGAGGGGATAATGACAGGGGATTGGTGGACAGATAATATTGTACCTATAAACAAAATAGTAGAGAACAGAGCTGGGAACTGTACACCAGTCAGCATAGTGTCCATGGTAGGACAGATACTGAAATCTATTCAAACAAAGTTATAGAAAAGCATTTAGTGACAGAAAATATAACAAATAGTCAGCATGGTTTCTGCACGGCTGGATCGTGTTTAACTAACCCGACAAGGATTTCTTGAGTCGGTAATGGAAGAAGTGACTGGGTTATGCAGAGGTCCACTTCTGACTTCTCTATCAATTTTTAGAAAATGGCTATCTAAATGTATTTCTAAATTGAAAATAACATTACATCTAAAGATCTTTGGATTTCCTCCAGATATTTGAACAGGTAACTGCTGGAACTCATGAAATATTTACTCACAAAAATATGAAATTCAAGCAAAAGCTTGCTGTGATCAAAAGTTATAGATTCATTGTTTTACCATGCCAACATCATGTGCCATTGCCTTGATGGTTTACGTGTTGTCCACGAGTTGATCAGCTGAAACACTCAGACTACGAATACATCAATAAAGAACAAAATGTGGTCTTCATTTTGAGGTAATTTTGCTACAAAAATTACAATTCATTACAGGAAACAGAAGTTTGCAGCAGTTATCAGTAGTATTGTGAATTATGAAAGTCAACAGACATTTTATAAATGATTAGTGTTTGAATTTAATTTGAAATAAATTAGCCTTATTATTGGGGGGGGGGGGGTGAAATGGCTACATGTACATTCATGAGCATCAGAAAGAAATTGAACAGAAATCGTTAAATGTGTGTCTCACTCTCGTTTTTTATTATTATTGGCACTTGAGTACCATCAGTTAAGATATTGCACGTTTGACTAAATTTAAAAATGGGCGCGATCTAACGAAAAAAGGTGTTCTGGGTAGGATTAGAGGGGTTGTTCCTGGCACTTGGAGCGCTGGGAATGGCTCCGTTATCCAAAGGCGCTCTTTTGGTTTCAGGCCACAGTGGGGAACGCCCCACCGAGGCTGCACTCAGTTGCATCTCCTGCACTGAGGAACGCCGCTCGTCAGTGTAGGAAATGGCGCTCTGATCCCGTGACCCCCCGGACCATTACAATGCTCCAACTCACCTGTTGGGGGGAGGGGGTTCTTGAACCCCCCCCCCCGCACTTCACTTCATACGGGCAGAGCAACCCTGACATGAGCAAAATGCCACCTGAGCGCCATGGTACTGCCATCCTGGCACTCTGGCAGGGCCCCTGCCAACCTGCCACCCTGGCAGTGCTAGGTAAGTCCAGGTGACACTTCCAGGATGGCAGTGCTAAGGTGCCTGGGTGGCATAAGCAGTATTATGCTGCCACCCTGCCCAGATACCAATCACTTAGGGGCCTCCAATCACCTGGGAGCCCCCCCTCCCCACCCCCCACTAAAGGTCTGTTTTGCCTGGTTCCTGTTCATGGGCAACAAATCTAAATGGCGCCCGGCGGGGGTTTCCTTGGTGAGGCTGTTAGATCCTGGGGGCTGGTTAGATCTGGCGTTGGCAGAGTTAACTTTGCAAGTCTGGGTCCCGTCCATTGTGGGCAGGATCCAGATCACGGCGTCTCGTTACATCTCGTGAGGCGTAATGACCATCGGGAAACCTGGAAGAAGAGGCCTCTTGCGGGATCTACTGGCCACGTCCCAACCCGATTTCAGTGGGACGCAACCCGGTAAATCGTGCCCAGCTTGCCTTGTTATTAAGGTTGCGGATCCCTCAGTTAGGGAATATGGAATTGGGACAAATTGATTGATAAATTAATTAAATGGATAGAAAATTAGCTACAATACAGAAAGCAAAAGAGTCGGGGTAAATGGTTGTTTTTGAAATTGGACAATTGAACAGTTAATCAAATCGTTAATGTTTTGAGCCGAGTACAACTCTTCCTGAAGAAGTCATATTCCACTCGAAATCTTTTTAAAAATATTTGTTGGTTTCCAAACACAAGCAATAATGTACACAGACAATAATCAAATATAAACACGTTTCAAACAGTTTATCAATTTTCTCCTTTTTCTCCCCAATACTTCCCCAGCACCCCCTGTCCCCGCCCCCACCTGCTAGCGACAAATAGACCTTAAAATAAAGACAGAAAGAGCCTTCATTTTACATAGAACCCCTCTTCAGACACCCTGAGAGTGAACTTGATCTTCTCCAGTTTTAAAAACTCATACAAACCCCCCAGCCACTGACGACCTTCAACTCAATAAGATTCGCCGCCGGGCAATCAGAGGCGAAGGCTACGACCTCGCCTCCCCCCCACTTCCCTCCAGCAGCTCCGGCAGGACTGAAACACCAAAATCACCACCAAAGGTCAGGCCAGCATCCTCACCCCCACTATTTCTGCCAGGGGCTCAAACACCATTGCCCAGAAACCCCCCCAACTTTGTGCATGCCCAAAACATATGAGTGTGACTCACGTCCCCCCCCCTTCCGCATCTCTCGCATGCATCCTCACACTCTTAGGGGCCCGAACAGATCTCTAACCCATTCTACCCCTTCCCTATACCAACTCCTGTGCATCGCATTCATCTCTCCTGGTATAAACCCATGGTTCCCACATATTGCAGCCAGTACTGATATACTCCTTATACCGCCTCAACTGGTTCCATATTTTGAGAGACGACACAACGACCTGGGGAAAACAGGAGCGCAGCCATCGCCAGGGATCTCGAGCTCGACCCCACACATGAGGCTTTCTCCATCTGCACCCATTTGCACTCGAAACCGTAACTCTGTTTTCTCTGCATAGATGCTGCGAGCCCTGCTGAGTTTTTCCAGCCCTTACTGTTTTTATTTCAGACTTCCAGTATCTGCATTATTTTCCTTTTACTTTAGAAAAATTGCACACTCAGCAGTTAAGTAGCAAGTGAACTGTAACATAGATAATTGTGAGGTGAAATGCTTTGGAAGAGAAAAAGAAAGTGAATGGAAAGAGGAACAAAAGAATCAAGGGATAAAGTGAATTAAGTCATTGAAATCCGTATCACAGGTCAGTCACACAATTGTAACTGCAAACCAGTCAGCCCACGTCCGTCGCCAATTCCATTGCCCTGGGGCTGATAAAATTCAGCCTAGGGTTTAGTGAAATAAAGCCTCGTCATTGCAGCATTGCAGTATGAATCATGTGACACAATAGAACAGTATGAACCTCAAAGTACATTATCGACTTATTTTGAATTGTTGGAGTTTGCGGTCCTTTTTAAATGGAATTATGTTTACTGCAGATGTCAGATACAGTAATAACATATCAAATTTGTATTTGTTGCAAAAGAAAAACCTATATTAAACCAAAATCAAATTGTGTGCAAATGATTAATTACATCATGGGAACATATGCTTCATAATATTGATAAATATAAATGGTTTTCTTAAAATTTCTTCAACGTACATCAGTCTGATATGTAGTTAACTATTCCATAGGAATATAGATTGAAGCTGCTTGAATAGAGTATGCTTTATTTTAATGTATGTTTTGAGTTGGTGGAACATTTTTTTCTGTTAATCACCACTCTGACTGAAGTGAAGTTAAATATAGAATAATGGATAGTTGGGAGTAACTGCAAGGCAGTAATCTACTTAACAGGCTCAGATGACATCATTCAGAGAGTAAAAACTCAAATGGTTTATAACCCTGAGGTTAGGGTGCAGGTTTATAATCATTTCCTGGTTTATTATTTTAATTTACACTGGATATTTATTCATGGATTCATAATGAATGTCGTTGAAAAAGTGACAACTTTTACGCTAAAGCCTTGAGTGTTGGCTAATCTGTCGGTACAAGTTGATTGAGAAGGAAGTTTGCATTTAGATGCTGGAAAACATAACTTGTATATATTGTATGACTCAATACTGTACTTGCACTAAATATTGCAGTACATGGTATCGCTGAAAAGTGTCACCTGTTCGAAGGACACTGATGTCCTTAGAGCTGTGATTGGACACCCTAAAGAATATGGTAAAGTGCTTTATATAAATACATGATAAATTATTTTAAAATTTGATCTTATTCCTTAAAATGGCAACTTTTTTGATGTTCACATTAAGAAAACAACATGGAATTCTAATCTTGTCTTCAGTGCGATTTTATATGCATTATTGTTTCGGTTTCCTGCACTTCAGGGGCTGGATTCTCCAATAATGGGGCTATGTCCCCACGCCAGTATAAAAACGCTGGCGTTTCACTCTGGACTTTCCTTCCGAAAGTCCTGAGCAAGTCTCTTACCTGCAGGGGGCTGGCAGGGCCCCGGAGTGCTCCTCGCAGCTCTGGCTGCAGATACGGGGCCCCGCATTTCCGGTCGAGAGTCCACGCATGCGCACGGCGGTGGTCTTCAGCTGCCGCCCCGTTGTACATGGCAGATTCGGACCGCAGAGCGGCACCAAAAATGTAGCCCCCACCGAGATCGCGCGCGCCAGTGGGTCCATGACACCCGATCGCTCCCCTGGCCGTCCATGAGCTTGCGGGTTATTAAATGCGGGGGGGGGGGGGTGTATCCAAGCGTAGAATAGAACCCTTCCCATTGGGTACCTGTCAGCCCCATCTGCCCAGCGATTTTACGCTGGGGTGGATGGGGTCATGGATGCTGCTTACCCTTGCCCCAGTTGAGGCCCATGAGTGGCCAATTATTGATCACCTAATAGCCATTTTCAGCCTAGCCTCAATTTTGAGGGGAAGCCTGAAAATAATTGGATTTGGACCTGGGGAGGGGCCTCCATCAGAAGCTGCCCCCCCCTTTAGTGTCCGGTGACCACTGGAGCTGGCTCCCCCCTCCCCCACCCACCTTGAGTCTTCAGATGGTACGACGGGTAACTGGACAAAGTTTCTGGCCCATATTTTAGATTACTATCTGAAGTCAGGCATAACTCCCTAAAACGTGAAGATTTTCTTCACTCACCCTAATATTTGATAACACTCTGAAAAACATATCTATTCATTGCTTTAGCTATTGGAAATTTCCTCAATTTGCACAGGCTCTTTCTTCTGTCCATGAAAACCAGCAAAGCGACAGGATAGACCTTGTTTCAGACTTTGACTATCAAATAAACTGATGATTGAAATTTTATCGCTCGTAGATCCTTAAAGAAGGGAACAAATAGTTGCAATCACTGTACGTTGTTTAAATTAATGCTTCATATAAAAAAGATGTTGGTTGTTGCCTGGTATGGAAGGCATTAGCTATGAGGAGAGGTTGAATAAACTCGGTTTGTTCTCACTGGAACGACGGAGGTTGAGGGGCGACCTGATAGAGGTCGACAAAATTATGAGGGGCATAGACAGAGTGGATAGTCAAAGGCTTTTTCCCAGGGTAGAGGGGTCAATTACTAGGGGGCATAGGTTTAAGGTGTGAGGGGCGAGTTTTAGAGGAGATGTATGAGGCAAGTTTTTTTTACACAGAGGGTAGTGGGTGGTGAAAGCAGGGACGATAGTGACGTTTAAGGGGAATAGAGGGATACGGACCCCGGAAGTGTGGAAGATTTTAGTTTAGACGGGCAGCATGGTCGGCGCAGGCTTGGAGGGCCGAAGGGCCTGTTCCTGTGCTGTACTTTTCTCTGTTCTTTGTTTATTTGTATTTATATAAAGCCTTTTACAACTATGGGATGTCCCAAATTGCTTATAGCCAATGAAGTACTTTTGAAATATAGCCACTATTGTCAGATAGGAAACACAACAACTAATTTACACATAGCAAGCTCCAACAAGCAGCAATGTGGTAACGGCCAGAAAATCTGCCCCTTCTGATGTTGATTACCATAGAATTTACAGTGCAGGAGGAGGCCATTCGGCCCATCGAGTGCACCGGCTCTTGGAAAGAGTACCCTACCGCAGGTCAACACCTCCACCCTATCCCCATAACCCAGTAACCTCACCCAACACTAAGGGCTATTTTGGACACTAAGGGCAATTTATTATGGCCAATCCACCTAACCTGCACATCTTTGGACTGTGGGAGGAAACCGGAGCACCCGGAGGAAACCCACGCACACACGGGGAGAACATGCAAACTCCACACAGACAGTGACCCAAGCCGGAATCTAACCTGGGACCCTGGAGCTGTGAAGCAATTGTGCTATCCACAATGCTACCGTGCTGCCCTTAAATTCTCCTCAAACGTGGTGTTTTATACTGGTTTGGTGGGTCCAAATGGTAATTTTTCATTTGAATTTGGACGGTGAGAGGTTTGTGAGCTTTTTGACCATGTAATCAAAACTGTACCTGATCCTGTGCACACCCAGAATCCAGAAGTATGCATTTCAATGAGGCACTGGATGATGATCGACAGTAGGAGCCCTGTTTGTGACCTACTTCACTCGCCCCAGACACTGAAGTCTGTCAGTGGAGCATTGTCAGTGAAGCACTGAAGCATTGTCATAGGCTCGCTCAACTGAGACTAGACCTCAAACCTTTCTAATGTTTCACTGAGCCATTCAAATCAGTCACTGCGCTTAAAAGGATGCTTAGTATTCCAACATAATGCGCATCTGGGCTTTAACCTCAGGTCATACTAATCACAGTTAAGTCATCAAAACCCCATGCAGGCTATTTTCTTTATGTCCTGTATGTGATTATAGAATTATAGTTGTACCTGAGGACTACTAGGAAAATGACAGTTAACTGTCTGCCATGTGGGTTTCTAGATGAAGGTTGCGAGGGGGCGGCATGTGGCACATTGGTTAGCACCGCTTCCTGCGGCGCTGAGGACCCGGGTTCGCATCCCTGCCCCGGGTCACTGTCCGTGTGGAGTTTGCACATTCTTCTCGTGTCTGCGTGGGTTTCACCCCCACAACCCAAAGATGTGCAGGTTAGGTGGATTGGCCACGCTAAATTGCCCCTTAATTAGAAAAAAAAATAATTGGGTACTCTAAAAAAAAATTTTTTTTCAAATGAAGATTGCGTACACACATCTGAGTTTCCCTTGTATGTGTATCACATATTTTGAGATCCTTATCAGAGGTTTACTGATTGTATTGAATAAATTATCTTAGTTCCACTGGTGGGAGAGCCTGGAACAAAGAGGCATAATATTAAAATTAGAGTGAGGCTGTTCAGAGGTGATGAGGAAGCAATTCTTTGCACAAAAGGTAGTGGAAGTATTGTGTATAGTATTGATCTACCTGAATGGGAACAGAGTCCTGTAATGAGCATGTTTAGCAGGATGTTTCCCGCCGCTCGGAGCGCCAAGAAACTCCATGCTATCGAACGGGACTCTCTTCTCATTCAGGTAGATTCAAGACCTCAGCGAGATCTCTGGCGAGGCTGCACTTAGTCCCGTTTTCTGCACTGAGGAGCTCCGCTCGTCAGAACTCCTCAGTGCAGAAGGAGATCTCGACCCCCCCCCCCCCCCCCCCCCCCGCCGACGTAACCCGCCAAAGCCCCAACTTCCTAACTTGCCTATAAGCCAACCCCTGCCCGGTCTCCATTGCGGAAAAATGCTAGCTTGGCACTGTCAGCCTTGAACCCTGGCCTTTGCCAACTGGCAGTGCCCCCTACACACCTCGGCAGTGCCAGGCTGGACCCAGATGGCACACTGGGGTGCCAGGCTGGCATGCCAGGGTGCCAGACTGGCAGTGCCAAGGTGCCAGGTGGCACCAGCAGTGCCAGAGTACCACCCTGCCCAGAGGGCAAGCATCTGGGGGCCTCCAAACCCCTGGGATACCCCCACGAATGCCGTTCCGTCTGGTCCCTGTTTGTGGGTCGCATATAGTCTTTGCGAAAGTGAAGGAATCCTTCATTGAATATATGGAATGCTCACTCAGAACTGGTCGTAGCAGCTTGCTGAACTATTTGGCAAATTAATGTTGTGTAGATCCGGTCACACATAAGATGGGACGTAATAATGGGATATCATGGGCGAGATTCTCCGACCCCCCCACCGGGTCGGAGAATCGCCGTGGGCCGTCGTGAATTCCGCCCCCGCCACCTGCCGAATTCTCCGAAGGGAGAAAAGTCGGCGGGGCGTCAATTGCGCCGCACGCCTCGGAGAATGGCACGGGTGGGCGCGAGGCAATGGATTTCGGGGCTGCCGATATTCTCCCGTCCGGATGGGCCGAAGTCCCACCGACGTGACCCATGGGTCATGTCGGCGTAAATCAAAACACCTTTCAATCGGCGTCAACCAGTGCTCAAGGTTGACGCCGACCAGCGTGGAAGTGGGTGACGGCCTGGGGGGTTGGCCGCTGAAGAGGCGATGGCGTGGCCGCAGTCTGTATGTGTGGGGGCGAGGTGTGTGTAGGGTTGTGTGTGTGTGCGTGCGGCGGAGGGGGGGTGGTTAGAGTGGGGTGGGGGATGGGGTGGGGGAGTGCCTGGAGGGGGATGAGTGCCGGGGACGGGAGGATGACTGCGGGGGACAGGGGGTCCGTGCCGGGGTCGGGGGGGGGGTCCGGGATGGGGAGGTGCGTGCCGGGGTCGGGGGGGGGGGGGGGGGAAGAGGGTCCGTGCGGGGGATGGGGAGGTGCGGGGAGGGGGGATGCGAGGGCAAGTGAGTTGGTCCACCTGGCCAGGTGCCAGCCTCCAACAGTCGGACCCATGCGGTCCAAGCCACCTGGCTGGGGGGAGGAGGGGGTATGGGCAATGATGACATGTCGTCGTTCTCCCCCCACCCACAGGCCGTCATGTTTTCCGGTCAGCCAGCGATGTTGGCTGCCGTGGCGGCAGCCGGTAATCTCCATGTTGCCCTGGATGAGGAGGAGCGTGCCAGAGAGGCGGCGCAGGCTGCCGCAGAGGGGCAGGCGGAAGCCGACCAGGCTGGAGGGACACCCGCCCGACAGGACGAGGATGAGGGGGGAGGAGGACGTCGCGGCCCCACGGCAACGGAGGCACCCGAGGACGCCCCGTGTGTACCGGCCCTGGCTGTCGTATCAGGACCTCACGGACCGGGAATGCAGGAGGAGACTCTGGATGAGCCGGGAAACCGTGGCACACATCTGCCACCTGCTGGCACACCTGTGACCGCGTGGCACTGTCGGGGGACACCCTCTCCCCGTGTCCGTCAAGGTTACGGTGGCCCAGAACTTTTATGCAATGGGGTCATTCCAGGCACCGAGTGGGGACCTGTCCGGCATATTGCAGACATCGGTGCACCGGTGCATCCGGGCAGTGACAGATGCCCTATGTGCCATTGCGCACCGCTACATCCGCTTCCCTGTGGACCGGGCCAGCCAAGATGCCCGGCCCGTAGGCTTCTCTGCCGTGGCTGGGTTCCCCATGGTCCAGGGCACGATTGATGGGATGCACGTCGCCGTGGGGCCACCTGCAGATAACAGGGCCGTGTTCATCAATAGGAAGGGGACCTATTCGATGAACATCTGTGACCACCGCATGATGATCCTGCACGTCTGCGCACGTTACCCGGGATATGTACACGACTCATACGTGTTGTCGCGGTCATACATCCCCGGCATGTACAAGGGACGCCATCTCCGGCTGAGGGGCTGGTTGCTGGGCGACAGGGGCTACCCATTGCAATCGTGGCTGATGACGCCTATACGGAGGCCACGCAATGAGGCGGAGAACCGCTACAATGATGCCCATGTAGCAACAAGGGGAGTGATAGAGAGGTGCTTTGGCGTGCTGAAGATGCGTTTCAGGTGCCTGGACCTCTCTGGGGGCGCCCTCCAGTATCGGTCAGATAGGGTTGGGCCGCATCATTGTAGTGTGCTGCGTCCTGCACAATATAGCCCAGCAGAGGGGCGATGTGCCGCAGGCAGAGGAGGGCGGAGTGGAGGAGCAGCAGGAAGAGGCGCAGTCCTCCCCAGATGAGGGGGATGGGGGCAATGGTCAGGGCAGATGGGCTAGACATGGGCGGGTGGCTGTCCACCGTTACCGGCTGGGCCAGCGGGCACGGGACAGGCTGATAGCCGCCTGCTTCACTGACTAGATGGGCGTGGGAATCGGGTAGTATGGCCACAGACCGCACACCATGGCAACACCCGACCACCCACCCAGCACCCTCACCCCCCTCCCCAACCCCACCCACCCCACCCCCCATTGCCAATCCACCTGCGGCACAACGGCCGGGCTCACACAGTTGCCGGTGGACGCGTGTCTATTGCAGGCCATGGATGATGATGACAACCCGCTCTGCGATGAGCTCCTGGCTCCACATCGTTGGACGATGTCTGACCCATGGCCACAGTACCACCATCCACCCGGGCCATCCCTGCATGCGGCTGTGACACTGCAGCGCACGGTCCCGTCCTCTGCCCGGGGGGATGTTGATGGCGGCCCAGGGGGAAGGGGGCGGACTCACCTGGGGCTGAGGTAAGACCACCCCTCACACAAACACTTGCGCTCAACGTACATGACACCCCCGCACGCTTTGGACAGGCACAAAGGCAGCTTCTGCAGGTGTAACATTGACTTTAATAACGAAAGGAGTTCATGCACATGCCCTGGCCCCTAAAACTCATCTGTGCCCTGCACCCGTGCCAACTTACTCAGTGTCTAATTGTTTGGCCTTAAGGGCCCTTTGACTACGCCTAGGTGGTTCCCCAGACGGCACAGCAGAACTGGAGGTGGACTCCTGCGATTCCTGCCCTCTGACACGGGATCCCTTTGGCGGCCGTTTCCTGGGACGTCCTGGCCTAGATGGGCCAGGCTGCGGCCCAGGCGACTGGGATGGCGAGCTGCCAGCCTGTCCTGCCCGTTGCCCACCCGATGCACCTGGGACGGAAGGGGGGGAGCCCGAGGTGTACTGGGACCTCTCTTACAATGGGCCCCGGAATGGGCCCCAGCACCTCCTCCTCCCTCGGGGTGCCCGATGGCCCCCAGGCCTCTACATGGGTGGGGGATGCGAACGGACTGGCCATCCGACGCCCCCCCCCGACACCTGGCGCTGCCAGTCCTGGAGGCCCATGCTGGTATCGACAGGGGTCTGCAGGTTTGCAGCCATGGAGCTCAGGGGGTTGGCAAACCATGTCTGTGACTGTGCGATGCCGGCTCGCACATGGGCAATGGCGCCGATGCCCTCAGCAATGGCCTGCTGAGACTGGGCCATGGCCTGCAGAGTCTGGGCCATGGCCTGCAGAGACTGGACTATGGACTGCTGAGACTGGTCCATGGCCTGCTGAGACTGGGCCACGGAGTTGAGCCCCTCTGCCATCTGCCGCTGGAGCTGGATCATGGCCTCCTGTGAGAGGGCAGCCATGTCCTGGGTCACAGACGCCACCTGCACAGAAAGCCCCAGCCTCGCAAACCGCTCCCAATGTCTGACACCGTTGCACCCATTGCCTCCACCGCGGACGCCACCCGTGCGGTGTCGGCCTGGGTGGCACGCATGACCGGCACCACTGCCAGCTCCTGGACGCGGGTGGACTCCTCCACCTGCAACTGCACCCTCTTCACTCGTCCCAGGTTCGGTGGTTGCATCGGACCTATGGGTGGGTGTGGTAACTCCAGGAACCCGGCATCCATCTGGGCGGCAGATGTTCGCATGTGCCAGGCTGCCCTCCGACCGCCCGGCCCCTCTGCTGCTCCTAGCACGGTTGCATTGTGGATAGCACAATTGCTTCACAGCTCCAGGGTCCCAGGTTCGATTCTGGCTTTGGTTACTGTCTGTGCGGAGTCTGCACATCCTCCCTGTGTGTGCGTGGGTTTCCTCCGGGTGCTCCGGTTTCCTCCCACAATCCAAAGATGTGCAGGCTAGGTGGATTGGCCATGATAAATTGCCCTTAGTGTCCAAAATTCCCACTAGTGTTGGGTGAGGTTACTGGGTTATGGGGATAGGGTGGAGGTGTTGACCTTGGGTGGGGTGCTCTTTCCAGGAGCCGGTGCAGACTCGATGGGCCGAATGACCTCCTTCTGCACTGTAAATTCTATGTAAAACCTATGTACCTCCACCTGCTGTACCTGGACAGCAGTGTTGTGCGCACCAGTGAGTGTACCAGACGCCTCATCACTAAAGTGCCCAACCGAGGTGAGCGTCTCTGCGATGGTGGAGGGTGTTGGTGACAGCAGTGGCGTTGTGTCGTGCGCATCATCCGACTCTGAGTCCATGGCACTTTGGGGTGGCAGTTCGTCTCCACCCATCCAATCTGTGTCACTGTCCTGTATTTCAGTTTCCTGGGTAGGGGTGTCCTGGGTTGTTGTTTCGTGGCTCGGCTGTGACGGGGGCCTGTGGCTGCCCCTCTCATCGCTGGGTGGCACACGCATGCGTCACTGCACCCGCATGAGACGGGGGCGCCGTCTCCCTGTTGCTCCAGGTCTCTCCGTCTCCCGTGGTCTCCGAGGGGCATCGTGCGGGCGTCGCATGCCAGAGGGTCCGGGTCTCTCCGTCTCCCGTGGTCTCAGAGGGGCATCATGCGGGCGGTCTGCATCTGCGGGGATGGGTGCCTCGACGTTTGCTCCTGCGATACACAATGAAGCATGCATGGTTAGACATGGGGATATGGATATCGGGCAGGGGGGGTGGGGGGCTCATCCTGGCTGCCCTGACGAGGTCGTTCACCTTCTTGTGGCACTGGGTGACTGTCGGTGGTGTCAGGGCCACAGCGCTGACGGCCTCTGCCACCTCCCTCCACAGACGCCAGCTGTGGCGTGGGGCGACTCTGCGGCCGTGTCCGGGATACAGGGCCTCCCTCCTCTGCTCCACTGAAAAACGAAATGAAATGAAAATCGCTTATTGTCACAAGTAGGCTTCAAATGAAGTTACTGTGAAAAGCCCCTCGTCACCACATTCTGGCGCCTGTTCGGGAGGCTGGTACGGGAATTGAACTGTGCTGCTGGCCTGCCTTGGTCTGCTTTCAAAGCCAGCGATTTAGCCCTGTGTTAAACAGCCCCTTAGAAAGTGACCCAGAGCCGTGATCGAACCTGGGACCTCGGCGCCGTGAGGCTGCAGGGCTAACCCACTGCACCACCGTGCGTCCAGGAGTGCCTCAATGTCGCGGGACTGGAACCTCGGGGCTGAGCGGCATGCGACCATCCGGTCGGGTCTTCGGGTCGGGTGGGGGGAGCAGCGCGTCTTATGAGCCGTCACGCCGTGCGTGAACCACGTGAGCCAGCGCGGATAGCGTCACGTCGCTGCTAGCCCATTCCGGGACGGAGACTTTGCGACGTTTGGGGCGGCGCGATGCAGGTGGGATTTGCGCCGGTCGGCGGACATCGCGCCGATATCGGAGAATCCCGCCCCATTTTTGTATATCTTGGATAGCCCATGCATATGTGGACTTGGTCAGCCACGAGGACAAATCCTTTACTATATATTAATAGACAGTTTTACTCTTGCGCAAGTCCCACATATGTGTAACTTACTTTTGAGCAGTTTGATAAAAATTTGGATCTGTCATTAAGAATTTTATTAATGTAGCTGTGCTTGTTCAGGATAGTTACACCATTGTTCATTTCCAAGCGTTTTGATAATAATTGACAACGATCAAGTGATCATGCAGGATGCAATTGAACAACTTGGTGGTAGGATTGGACTGGGGTGCGCAAGTTGCTTTCATTTTTTAATTTGATCGTTTTGAACTGTTTTATTTGCCTCAATAGATGACCGTATCCTAATTAATACCTGCGTGAAATATGCCCCCATTGTAAACTCACTTAAGCAGCATTTTGCCAGCACAATTAATGATGCTGCTAAATATGTCGTGTACTCTCTAAAAGCAAGGAGTTTGTCCTCATACATGACTTCAATTTTGGTGTTCCTACTTCCCAACTCAGATGGGAAAGAGGTATTTATAGGGCTTGAACTCCTCTATTCTCAGCTATCCTGCCACACTCCAGTGTTAAATGACAATGTTGAGTTCTTGAAAGTGTACCTAGCTTTTCTAGCAGATGCATATTGATGCGCAATCAATTACACTCAAGACAAAGTGATTTCATAACTGAAGGCTTTAATCTGCTAGAACCTTTCGATACAGAAAGTGAAGGCTGCTGGGACGGCACCATCTCTTATACCCTGCCTTCAGGGCGGAGCTACGTAATACAGCCAACGGTAGACGCCTGGGTCTAACCAATGGTCAGCAGCCTCTCAGGTACTGCAATACCAGGTACTACCATACATATGATGAGATGCCCAATGATTTGTCCGATTTTGGCATTCTGTGTGAATGATGTCACAAGGCCTCGAGGCCAACCCACTGATATGTATTTTTCAAGCTGGACAAAGGTACTGAAATAGTCGTCCTTAACAAGCATGATTATAATGACAAAATGAGGACCATTCTTAATGACAGAATAAATTTGTATCCCCTGCACCTGACTCCAAACACACCTGCTCGAGATCAAGTCACAAAAATATTTATTGGGACTTGCATATGAGTAATGAGCTGCCTTGTGGTTTATTTGAAGGATGTGTCCTCATGGTTCACTACCTCCATGATTGGATGGGCTGCCCAGCCCAAGATATGCATAACTGATGTCCCATTACGCCATATCTTATCTATGACTGGTTCTGCAACCTGTGAAATAGCTAAATGTTGAGCCAGCTGCTGCAGTGGAGTCACCCCTGGCATAAAGGTACATGGTTGTGGTGGTTGGAGGTCAATCATCTCAGCTCCAGGAATCACTGCAGGAGTTCCTCAGGGTAGTGTCCTAGACCCAATCATCTTCAACTGCTTCATCAATGACCTCCCTTCCATCATGAGGCCAGAAGTGGAGATGTTCGCAGATGACTGCACAATGTTCAGTACCATTCGCGACTCCTCAGATAATGAAGCAGTCCATGTCCAAATGCAGCAAGACCTGAACAATATCCAGGCCTGGGCTCACAAGTGGTAAGTTACACTTGCGCCACACAAGTGCCAGGCAATGACCATCTCCTACAAGAGAGGATCTAACCATCGCCCCTTGACATTCAATGGCATTACCATCGCTGAATCCCCCACAATCAACATTCAGGGAGGTTACTTTTGATCAGAAACTGAACTAGAGTAACCATATTACTACTGTGGCTAACAGGGACAGGTCAAAGGCTAGGAATCCTATGGTGAATAATGCACCTCCTGACCCCCCAAAGCCTGTCCACCATCTACAAGGCACAAGTCAGGAGTGTAATGGAATACTCTCCACTTGCCTGGATAAGTACAGCTCCAACAACACTCAAGAAGCTCGACACCATCCAGGAAAAAGCAGCCCATTTGATTGCTCCTCCTTCCACAAACATTCAAGCACTCCACCACCGACGAAAAATGTCAGCCGTGTGTACCATCTACAAGATGCACTGCAGTAACTCACCAAGGTTCCTTAGACAGCATCTTCCAAACCCACGATCACTACCACCTAGGAGGACAAGAGCGGTGGAAACCCCACCACCTGGAGGTTCTCTAACAGCACAGCGGGTCTACCTACACCTCAAGGACTGCAGCGGTTCAAGAAGGCAACTCACGACCACCTTCTGAAGAGCAACTAGGGATGGACAATAAATACTGGCCGAACCAGCGATGCCCATGTCCTGTAAATGAATTTTAAAAAACAATTCTGAGTATTCCACATACATGATGAAGGATTCCTTCACTTTCACAAATATTAGCGGCAATGTGCATGTCTACAGAAATACAGTGTTTGTGTGATGTGCTCGACATTGTGAGTCTACACATTGGTGTGTGACTCAATGATGTTTATGTCGCACCTAAGTTCTGAATTGAACTTATGAATTTGGCAACTCAAGGAGTTGAGTTCAGCTTTAATGACGCAATGTATGCCCAAATGGATGATATTGCCATGGGTCCCCTCTTGGGCCAGACCCACCAAACTTTTTGTTGGTTTCCACAAGAAACATATTTTTGATGGACCTACACCCTGCAGATCTCTAAAATATGTTGATGGCAGGATTGTTATATTTGAATCAGAACTTACATGTAATCATTTCCTTATGCGCCTTACTGTGCTTCATCTCACACTTAAATTGGCCTTTGAAATGGAGCACTCTGATGAGCCCCCTTTCCTCAACATGCTAGTTCCACGAATGGATTCTTCTGTACTATCTACTGCATGCCTATCTTCACTGGTCATACGAACATACAAATTAGGAGCAGGAGTAGGAGTAGGAGTAGAACATACAAATTAGGAGCCTGCTCGTCATTCGATAAGATTATAGCTGATCTGATCGTAACTTCAACATCACATTCCTGCTTAACGCAACAACATGTGGGCAGCACGGTAGCATTGTGGATAGCACAATTGCTTCACAGCTCCAGGGTCCCAGGTTCGATTCCGGCTTGGGTCACTGTCTGTGTGGAGTCTGCACATCCTCCCCGTGTGTGCGTGGGTTTCCTCCGGGTGCTCCGGTTTCCTCCCACAGTCCAAAGATGTGCAGGTTAGGTGGATTGACCATGATAAATTGCCCTTAGTGTCCAAAATTGCCCTTAGTGTTGGGTGGGGTTACTGGGTTATGGGGTTATGGGGATAGGGTGGAGGTGTTGACCTTGGGTAGGGCGCTCTTGCCAAGAGCCGGTGCAGACTCGATGGGCCGATTGGCCTCCTTCTGCACTGTAAATTCTATGAATTCTATGAATTTCCCTCCCCCCCCCACCTTTGTTCTTCAGGAATCTATCTACCTCTGCCGTACAAAAATATTCAAATGTTCCATTGTCTTTTGAGTACGAGAGTTCCAAAGACTCACGACCCTCAGAAAAAAATTCTCCTCGTCTCCATCTTTAAATGAGAGACCCCTTATTTTTAAGCAGTGGCCCCTAGTTCTAGATTATCTGACAAGACAAAACATTCTCTCCAGAGCCACCCTGTCAATACTTCCCAGGACCTTTAAAGGTTTCATCAATTCACCTCTTGCCTTTCTAAACTCCAGTGGTTACCAGCCTATCCTCTCCATCCTTTCTGTACAAGACAACTCGCCTATTCCTGGGATTAGTCTAGTAACCCTTTTCTGAACTGCTTCTAATGCCTTTACAAGGAGATCAATACTATACACAATTCTTTAGATATGGTCTCACCAGTGCCCGGTGCAACTGAAGCATAACCATCCTACCTTTGTAATCAATTCCTCTCACAAACAATAACTTTTTAATTACATACTGTACCGTTTGTGATTCATGCAATAGGACAGCCAGATGCCTCTGAATCTCAGAACTACAATCTCTCGCTATTTGGGTAATAAACTTCTCTTTTATTCTTGCTGCCAAAATGGACAATTTCACGCATGCCCACATTAATGAAATTAAATGAAAATTGCTTATTGTCACAAGTAGGCTTCAAATGAAGTTACTGTGAAAAGCCCCTAGTCGCCACATTCTGGCGCCTGTTCGGGGAGGCTGTTACGGGAATTGAACCGTGCTGCTGGCCTGCCTTGGTCTGCTTTAAAAGCCAGCGATTTAGCCCACTCGATTTGTGCCTACTCTTTTAACTGATCTATGTCCCTATGTAGCCTCCTTACATCCCCTTCCCAATTTACTTTCCTATCTATCTTTGTGTCAGCAAATTTAGTAACTTAGTCCCTTCATCCAAGTCATTTATACAAATTGTAAGAAACTGAGGTCCCACCACTGACCCCGCCGGTGGATCACTCATCATGTCACATCCTGTCAACCAGAAAAAGACCCAATTATGTCAACTCTGTTCGCCAATCTTTTATCTGTCCCAATATGTTACTCCCTACACCATGAGCTTTTACTTTCCACAGTAACCTTTGACATGGCATATTATGAAGAAAAACAGTCTATCCATCTTACTTTTCCAAAAATGTGAAAAAGCTGTGAAGTTTTTATATAGTCACCTGCAGATTTATTTTGTCAATCAACAAAATTGCATCATCATAAGCATTGATCTTTTCAATGTCATGACGTATCAATCAAATGTAATGCTATGATATGACTGTCAGTGCCCATAAAATAACTACATAGAACCATAGAACATAAATTAGAAACAAAATTTCTGTGATGGGATCATTTCACACAGGCAGTGTTTAATGAATTCTTAAAATTTATAAACTGCTTATAAATCTCTCTCAACTTAGATAATATGCTTTTTAATTTTTCCTGCCAAAATGGACAGTTTCATATTTGCCCACATTATACTCCATATGCCAGATTTTTGTCCACACCCCTAAGCTATCTATGCCCCTTTGTAGCCCCTTACATCCTCTTGACAATTTACTTTCCAAATTTAGCAATCGTACCTTCAGTCTCTTCATGCAAGTAGTGTATATAAATTGTAAAATGTTGAGCCCCCAGCACATATCTTTGTGGCGCACCACTCGTCACAACCAGTCAACCAGAAAAAGACCCATTTATACCTACTCAATTTCCTGTTATCTAGCCAACCTCCTACACCATGAACTTTATTGGGATTCCTGCTGACCCGTATGCTACAAGATTGGCCTTATTGGAAACTCTGTAAATAGGGCCCTAGCCGTTTCATCACTGTGCAAGTTTGGTGTTGAAATAAGGCACCTCAAAGCTATTCTGCTATGCCTTCAATCAGATCACTGCTTCCAATGTATCATACATTCTCATGAATAGGCTTAATGATGTTACTTGCGGACCTGAAAAGCGCCCAGTCTCCTCAAATTACTGGAAGTTTAAAGTCTCTAAAAAATCTGAGCAACAAGTGATGCAAACTGTTTCACACTGTACTATGCAGTGTCAACAGAGGTGAAGTTTTCACTAACAGCATGCTTCTATCAAACCACAAAGATATTTTGACTACCACACAAGTGAGTAATGTGGTATGTAAACTTAGTGCAGGTGCTATGCCAGGTACTTGGGCCATACATCCCAGTGATCGACAGATCGTATCAAACAGCACATCCCTTTGGTGTTTCGCAATAGGCAGAATACTGACAGTGCTCAGCCAACCCGTGCTTGCAAAACTCAGAACATAATATGTAACATTAGATGTGGTACCATGAATAGGCAGTATTTACTGAACAATCCTGAGTTTTTATATTAACAATTGTTAGTCCAAAGATGTGCAGGTTAGGTGGATTGGCCATGATGAATTGCCCTTCGTGTCCAAGGTTGCCCTTAGTGTTGGGTGGGGTTGCTGGGTTGTGGGGATGGGATGGAGGTGTGGGCTTGGGTGGGGTGCTCTTTCCAAGAGTCAGTGCAGGCTCGATGGGCCAAATGGCCTTCTTCTGCACTGTAAATTCTATGTGCTTAACTATATTATCAATCAGTTTGAGATTATCAATCAGGTTTGAATGTAGCTCACTTATGTTTACTAGAAGCTACATATATCAGGATCACAGGAACAGGAGTAGGCCATTTAGCCCCTTGAGCCTGTCCTGCCATTTTATGAGATCAAGGCTGGTCTGTGGCCTAACTCCATATACCGACCTTTGGCCCACATCCCTCAATATCTTTGCTGAACAAAAAGCTACCTATCTCGGATTTAAATTTATTCATATACTGGGACCTGTGGCGCCAATGGCGCCGGCGTGGTTGGCGCCGGTCGCGGGCCGTGCTACGCGGCCGGCCTACCGATTCTTGGGCCGAGTGGCCGTCGATGGGCTGAGTCCCACCGGCGCCGTCCGCACATGCTCTCAGCCGGCAGGAACCAGCGTTGGCGGCCTGTGGGGGGGGGGGGGGGGGGGGGGGGGGGGGGAGAGAAACGGGACGGGACGATTACGACGGCGTGGACACTCTGCCGCGGGATCAGAGAATCCCGCCCTCGGGCCTTGCAGGCACAAACAGCAGTGGAATTTTCTTCCCATTGCTGGATTCCTGCAGATGCAGTTCATTATTGATTGCACCCAAGTGGCCATCAAAACACTGAATGAACAATTAGTGAAATTCATCAGCAGGTATGACTTCCACTTCCTCAATATTCAATAGTCTGTGACTAAAACAAATGCATTTGTTCACTCGCCTGGCAGCTGCAATGGCATCTTCATCCTCCGGCAGTCCATGGTGCCACACTACAGGGTCCACCTGCTCACAGGGACCACCATTGAGCAGGTGCTGGGCTTATGAAGATATGGTTTCAGGCACCTGGACCATTTAGGTGGCAATCCTTTAAAGGTCTCGTGTCTTGAGATGGGCTGCTGCACTCTCCATGACATGGCCCTCCAGAGTCACGTAGACAATGAAAGGAGAGGCACTAGGACAACAGCTCATCGGAAGAAGAAGAAGATGCAGAGCAGAGGGGTACCCAGACTGAGCCGGGAGGTGGCTGGGGCCGAACCAGGAATCTAAACTCTCATCAGAATGGCAACGACACCAGGGGACATCTGATCCAGGCATTTTTCACCTGAGCATTTCTTACTCCAGCATGTTCTGGAGTTCACTTTGAAAACATTTGTATTGAGAACTAATTCACTCCTACTAATACATGGGGAACATCTGTCCAGCAAGGCGAGTACCGAATAGAAGTGGCTGGGAGTGGACGGGGTTAGATCACCAGGTAACGCACTGGGCAGCTTTTCTGCAATCTCACTGCTCCCATTCAAAGATCATTGCTCCCCTTTTCCAATTTCATCCCTCTTTTGCCGCTTTCCCATTAAAGGGCTAGAATCTCACACATAAGGGGTTCTGTACCCACATCTCAGGGACTCCCAACAGTTGAAGAAGGCAGCTCACCACCATTCTCTCAAGAGCAATGAGAATTGGCAATAAATGCTGTCCTAGCCAGTGACACAAGTCCCTTGGATGAGTTTAAAAAACAAATAGTTGCAGAGTTAGCAAAAGGTTCCAAGTGAAATACATGCCAATGAGCTACTATGTTCTTTAACCACCTCCACTTGTGGCCATTTCTATGTGGTGGTGCTTCCCTTGTGATCTCTGGTTATGTGGCAGAATCCTGCTTGGATGTATTTGCTTATGGCTGAGATGCACATGGTGATCGTCCTCATCATGGATGTGACAGTAGAGATTCCTCCAAAACCTGTACCAACGTCAATGTGGGAACAGCCGCTGTTGCAGGACCCTCGTGCATAAGTAACTCTTAGTCCACGACTGGGCAACCTAGGCTAATGAGTGGGCCGCTTGAGTGACCCTCCTTCATCTCGGTGGACTGCAAATTGAAGTTGGGCTTGTTCACTAACTCTGACCCCACAAATAAGATTGAATACATTTAGTACACGCTGCATTTGCATAACGAGTTATAGAAAATGCTTAATCATTCATAACTTGGTAGAACTGTCTTCAATTTCAAATTGTAAAATCAAAATAAATATCTATGCTTTGATTGGACACAGAGTACACACGGCTCGCACAGTCAATGTTGTGTACAATCAGCACGCACCTCTCTTCATGTTATTTTATGTGTGCATAACTTTAGTCATATCGGTAGGAAAAAACTATGTGGACGGAAAGGAGGGGAATCAAGCAACCTTGCACGTGGGCTTCACTCAGCACCCAGGCTGCACACAGCACCCATGTGGGCTGGATGTGGCCGCTGGACCACAGGTTTCCCACCAGTCAGATGGGCCAAGGAGGTCGTTGGTGCCTTGTGATGAGTGTTCCTTTCACCCTCTTTGGTTATTGCTTCAGGTCTTGGACAAAGCTCTGGATCATTGCATGGGGAGGAACCGCCAGCTATGGTGCAACTGGCATTTACTCTTTCTTTTTGTGCAATTGATGCCACTCACCAGTGCATGTTACAGAGTGTGGTATGTATTCTGTGCATGTCAGTGCACTGTTCCTGCATCCACATCAGTGCTGCTGCATGCGGCTCTCCACAAGGTTGGCCATTCTCACATTGTATGAGCTCATGCATTCAAAATCCTGGGCCATGTGGTGCATATGGGCAGCCCAGTGGGCAGCACGGTAGCACAAGTGGATAGCACTGTGGTTTCAATGTGCAAACTCCACACGGACAGTGACCCGGCGCCTGGTCCTCGGAGCCATGATGCAGCAGTGCTAACCACTGCACCACCAGGGGCAGCACGGTAGCACAGTGGTTAGCACAGTTGCTTCACAGCTTCAGGGTCCCAGGTTTGATTCCCCGCTGGGTCACTGTCTGTGTGGAGTCTGCACGTTCTCCCAGTGTCTGCGTGGGTTTCCTCCGGGTGCTCCGGTTTCCTCCCACAGTCCAAAGATGTGCAGGTTAGGTGGATTGGCCATGATAAATTGCCCTTAGTGACCAAAAAGGTTAGGAGGGGTGATTGGGTTACGGGGATAGGGTGGAAGTGAGGGCTTAAGTGGGTCGGTGCAGACTCGATGGACAGAATGGTCTCCTTCTGCACTGTATGTTCTATGTGAGCTGGTGCATTGCATTTTTGGCCCATTTGCCCAATTGCCTGAGGGAACTCTGAGATACAGGTACACGGGTTCATATCTCTTGTTGCTAGTCTAAGGAAAGTCTCCTTGTTTGTGACTCTTGGGACTCTGAATTGGTGCCCAGCTGAGCATGGCTGTATCTGTTCTCCTTGGCTCATCTGACTAAGGGATGAGCTATGCAGCAGGACGCTGGGATGGTGGCTGCCCTTGCATTAATACTGGTATAGCAGCCTCTGACATGTTCCAACTAGCACATCCATGACGAGGGCAATACATCGTAGCACCGTGAGGAGGCTGCCTCCACCTATTCAAGGCCACAAGGGTAGTAGCTCATACAAGTGACTGAGAATGGAGACCATCATGTCAATCAGAGCGCTGAGTGTTCACTGAGATAGGTTGATTTTGCTCATAAATATGCATTTTGTTGGTTGTTGCTGACATGCAAATGTGGACTGCCCCCAGTTGGCTCTTCCTCAGTCGCCACCTCCTGCTACATAGTGCCATGCTCTTCACCCAGTGCCACCCTTGGCAATGGCATGTGACAGCCCACCAATATGAGAGTATATGAACTGGTAGATGGTGTTTAGGTTATGTGATGATGCGGATCTGCTGTTTCAGATGCTTGAGAGGCCCCGAATGATGATGTGTACTTTGTGTTTCCCCTCCATTACTGACCCTGTGGAGATATATTAAGGAGATCCTGAGAACTCACCTATGTCAGCAGTGGTGAGGCTTCCCAATGCACTCTATCCCTCAGCCTAAAGATCTCCTGCGGTCGACCATCCTTATTTACCTGCGCAGCACACGTTTGCCGGCAGCAGGACCCTTCGTTCCGGCAGCTGGCCAATGGGATTTCCCATTGTGGCCACCCCAAGCCGCGGACATGGGTGCCCTGCCGGCGGAGCACAGGATCCTGCCGACGGAGAATTCCGCCCCCATCTTTTCACTATTTCCTTCAGGTACTTCTGTCTTTCAATTGGGATCGCCAAGGCACTTTTTGTTGCTGACTCCTCTGTGGCTGAGAATGGCCAGCTGGGGCACTCTTCCTGTGTGAATCCTCCCATGAATGTGTTCTCCTTGCCTGAAATATCAGTAGAGGTGATAAAGCACTGCTAACCTTTCTGACCATTGGCATGCTGGCAGGTCATCAACAATGGGCATTGCTAATGAGTCAGCAATTTCACTGTCACACATTTCTAGCATGTTCAGGAGCACCATGCATCTGTAATCTGCTCAACTGCTGTGTCAGCTGGAAACTACAGAGCTGGAGGTCTGTCCCTGAGATGAACGTGTCATCTTGTCAGAGTGGAGAAGGTCATTAAACCTTTCGTGGCATGGCACGTAGTACCTTCAGATGCGGCTATTCACTATTTCTGTCATTTTAAAAAAAAATGTATTTTATTATAAACATGTATCAATATTTCTGCCATCTTCAGCTGGGCTTGCTTTGTTTGATTGGGAGGCCTTCTCCTGCCACCCTCTGGAAATTAGATTGTCCCACTCTCTATTACTGACTCCATAAATTCCTCTGGGGCTCCAACTATGAAGTATGGAGCAGCCATGCCTGGGATTTTAAAAAAATTGTTCATGGAATGTCGGCATCGCTGGCTGGGCCAGCATTTGTTGCCCATCCCTGAGCGTATTTAAGAATCAACCACATTGCTATGGAATCACATGTAGGCCAGACCAGGTAAGGATGACAGATTCCCCTCCCTAAAGGACATCAGGTAGACAAGTCCCCGGGGCTAGATGGGATCCATCCCCGGTTACTGCGGGAGGCAATGGGAGAAATAGCTGGGGCCTTAACAGATATCTTCACATCCTCTTTGACCACAGGTGAGGTTCCAGAATACTGGAGAATAGCCAATATCGTTCCCTTGTTTAAGAAAGGAAGCAGGGATAATCCTGCAAATCAGAGGCCGGTGAGCATCAGTAGTGGGGAAGCTTTTGGAAAAGATACTGAGGGAGAGGAAATTTACAGATTTGGAGGAAAATGGACTAGTTAGTGACAGGCAGCATGGTTTGCACGGAAAAGGTCATGTCTCACCAACTTGATTGGGCTGTGAGGGAAGGGCTGTGGATGTAGTTTATATGGACTTTAGTAAGCGTTTGACAAGGTCCCACATGGCAGACTGGTACAAAACTAAAATCACATGGGATTTGGGGTGGGCTGGCTCGATGGATACAGAACTGGCTTAGTTATAGAAGACAGAGAGTAGCGGTGGAGGTATGTAGCTAGTGGTGTTCCGCAGGGATCAGTACTGGGACCTCTGTTGTTCGTAGTATATATAAATGACCTGGAGGAAAATGTGGGTGGTCTGATTAGTAAATCTGCGGAAGATATGACGATTGCCAAAGTTGCTGATAGTGCCGAGGATTGTCAGAGGATACAACAGGCTATAGGTAGATTGGAGACTTGGGCACAGAAATGGCAGATGGAGTTTAATCCGGACAAATGCAAGGTGATGCATTTTGGAGGATCAACTCTAGGTGTGAATTATACTGTAAATGGCAGAAACCTTAGGAACATTGACATGCAGAGGGATCTGAGGTCCACAGTTCCCTAAAAGTGGCAATGCAGGTGGCCACGGTGATTAAGACGACATTTGGCATGCTTGCCTTCATCAGCCTGGGCATTGAGTACAGGAGTTGGGAAATCATATTGCAGCTATATAAAAACATTGTTAGGCCGCATTTGGAGTATTGTGTGTAGTACTGGTTATGTTATTCTCTAAGTCTGAATAAAGATTGTAGACTTCCAGTTAACACAAATACTTTGTTCAGAGGGTTTGTTCTGTTTCCAGAGCTCAATTAGATGTAATACAGTCAAGAGATATCACCAGTGAAACTAAGGTAAACTGCCTATGCTGAGCTGTCTGTGTGCTGCTGCTCACTAGCCCTGTGCTTCTGAAAGAGGCGGATCCTCCCCTGGGTCAGACCCTTTATACCCGTCTCTGATGCTGCCCTCTAGTGATGCTGTGGCTGTTATATCTGTGCTGTAGTCCCTGGTGTATGTGCAGATGTACAGATCACTGCACTGGTCACCACATTATCAGAAGGACGTGGAAGCTTTGGAGAGGGTGCAAAGAAGGTTCTGCAGAATGTTGCCTGACCTCAAGGGTGTTGGCTATGAGGAGAGATTGAATAAACTAGGATTGTTTTCACTGGAAAGATAGAGATTGAGGGGAGACCTGATAGAGGTCTACAAAATTATGAGCGGCATAGACAGGGTGGATAGCCAGAGGCTTTTTCCAAGGGTGGGAGTGTCAATTACAAGGGGGGCACAGGTTCAAGGTGAGAGGGAAAAGTTTAAGGGAGATGTGCGGGGTATGTTTTTCACACAGAGAGTGGTGGGTGCCTGGAACACGCTGCCAGAGGATGTGGTGGAAGCAGGCGCATTAGCAATATTTTAAGAAGCATCTGGATGGGTACATGAATAGGGTGGAATTAGAGGGATACTGACTGAGTACGGGTAGAAGGTTTTTTTTCAGTCAGGGCATCATGATCGGCACAGGCCTGGAGGGCTGAAAGAGCCTGTTCCTGTGCTGTACTTTTATTTGTTTTTTTGTGAACCAGATGGATTTTTAGAACAATCGACAATACAAGTCATCATTAGACCTTTAATTCCAAATTTTGTGAGTCCAAATTTCACCATCTGCACTGGTGGGATTCGAACCCATATCCTCAGAGCATTACCCTGGGTCTCTGGATTACTAGTCCATTGACAATACCACTACGCCTCCTAACCCTACGCCACTGCCTCCCCATGTCCTGCATCTACCTCGCTACCTAGTGAGTGGGGGCTTGGATGATTAATGAAAATGCCTGCCTCCATATGACTGCCATCGTGCCTTTAAATCAGGCCTGCACTGTACAAGTCCTGCCTATATTCCATGCCTACCACACTAAGCTTGCCCTCCAGCTGATTAGCAGCTGAGACTGGTGAAAATTCTGGGCTGTGACATATCTCTCCAGGTGCTCGGGCAGGACCAGGAATCATTTGAGAACACGTTCCTGATCCTGGAAGCAAAATCCTGACCTGTGAAACCTACGAGAAGAAAATGAGCAGCATCATGAGGCAAGAAGATGAATGGAGATTTTGTCTCAAGGTGAAACTTTGCTGTATCTATCAATAATGATCATTACAAAGAAGCTAAACTAATCTATTAAAAACACAAATCACAACATTTCTTCTTCCTTGTTAACTTTATTTTCAAAAAAAGGAAGCACGTGTGCTTTGGCTGATTGTTCATTAACTCCGTCTACAAGAAAGAAGAATTTGAATTTATGCATCTTTTGTAGCATGTGTCACAAAGCTTTAGTTTTGAAAATATTATTTTTTTCAACTGACTGGAAATTTTGCAATTTGAACTGAAACAGAGCAAACAGCTTAAAAAAAAACACAAGGCCACATTCCAAGGTGAAGACGAGAAGCAAACAATCCTCCTCTGGAGCATGAAGAGAAAGGCATTTCCTATGACCCAAACACCCGTCAAAACTACTAACTGTCTAAGGAAGGGACATTGAGAAATACAAAGTACTGATATTGAATTGATAGCTGCCACAGACAGATGCACCTAAGAACCTCTTGAACTACTTGACCCATTGTATATTTCTAAGACCAGGCTGCTGAGCCACTAGAGTGAGTTTTCAAGTGACAGGCGGTGTCAAGAAAGTCTTCAGCAGAGGAAACAAGCTGAAGGCTACTGTCCACCCACCCCCTCTCTCTTTTCGACTAAGTGTTGCCCTGTTCGAGAAGCAAACTCTATCAGAAACCTACCAGGAAACCAAAATTCCTTAATTGTAAAAACATCTACATCTGATTGCATCCAAGAAACCAGCTAAACCAAATCAGCCGCAGAATTTAAAATCTATTTCTCAAGAATAATCGATGGACACAAATATATATTCGTCACGTTCTACTCTTATTTCTTATGCGTGGTTGTGGGCATGAATGATTGCATGAGGGGCGAATGCTTGGCATTGCGTTGGGTTATTTTTCTCTGGTTCAATGATTATTACATTTTTCTCTTTCTTTGACTCAAGAAAATCTTGTTTGACTGGCTCCCTATTACTTAAATAGTTAAACACGTTCTGATTTGGAAAAGGAAAAATAAACATAAACTTTTGTTGTGACCAACCAAGGAGGTTGAATTGAGGGGAGCCCATTCACCCCTTCTCATCTGGTCGTAACATATTTTATACACCGATACTGATGACAGGCTCACTGCATTTTGACATTCCAAATCTCATACCTATTGATTTGAAGAAGATCAGTAGAGTTCTCCGTGTACCTTTGCCAATATTTATCCCTCAACCAATCAATCCTTTAACTAAAACATCTCATTACTATTTTTGGAACCTTTTATGTGTCTAATTTGGATTCTGTATTTTCCAGCATAACAATTGATTGTACTTTGAAAGTACTTCACTGTCTATTACTTAGACATGCTGAGATCATGAATAATGTTCGTGAAGTGCAAGTTGCTTCATTCATAATGCACAAGACATTATTAGAGCTACTGATCTATGATGATTTTAACAAGTCGAGCATTGTTTCTCTACGGCATATTCCTGTTTTTTAATCAACTGAGGAGAATGAAGTCCATGATCCTGTTTATTTTCCACAAAAATTCTAAATAGAAAGCATTCATGACACACTGTGTTCTTTACTTTTTGCCATCAATTAACATCTTGAAACAGTTTTAAAACCTGGTGTTGTCAGCAAGATGTTGAAAGCATGTACCTGTCAAATGTAGATGTCTGCATTTCGGGTGTGGGAGTACTAGGTTGCAACAGAAATATGGTTCTCTTCTGAGATGTATTGCTGAAAAGAAATGATTGTGATGCTTGCTACATCAGGGAGGAAATTTGGCATTTAACCACAAGTGGTTTGGTTTAGCGTGGGTTTTATGGGTGCTGTCAGGGAGAGGGGGAAAATCCCAAGTACGCTGCATTTTCACAGTGGGCATCTTGTATCTGTCAGCATTTCATGACTAATGAGACCAGCCAGAGTAGTATTGGTTGGAGTCACAGCAGGAACACGCAAGCCTCCTAGAAATGAGAGATTCTCATGGGGAGCCTGGAGTGCAGGGTGGCAGAGGAGGCACAAATTATTCAGTGATATGGAATCGTACATAGAGGAAAATGTTTCTATTTTCCCTATGGTTAGTCCATCCCCGAGTCCCAAGGTCTGGAACAGTCTTATTCCTGCTAAAACTAGGGATAAGTGCAACAACAACTATTGCATTGCCCCATTCCTATCCTTTCAGGCCTTTCCAGAAACAATTTTGTTTAACTCTTTATGATTGCATTAGCCAACTGTTGATGCAGAATAAAATTCAAATGAACCAGGAATGGATTAGGTTGGGCCAAATGTGCTCTGTATCCTTGCATCTCCCAGGCTTCCTAGTATAATGCCTTTCTCTTCAACCCTGTCGCTCTACTGTCCAGTGCTTCCTCATATCACCCTAAACTCCCCTTTTCCTCCTGTCACATCCCATCTGATTTTGGCTTAATGCAGTCCAAGATGTTTGCCTGGAGGAAATTGTGTCTCGTAGACTAGCAGTCTGACAACAGACAAAGGAAAAGCTACAGAAACAGTGAATGAGTGCATGATCAGGTGTTTGTGTAAAAATTAACCTCTGGTCTTCATATGATTTTGTCAAGTGACAACGTGTAGATGTGAAATTTGGATTTTGTTTATTGTCACGTGTACTAAGGTACAGTGAAAAGTATTTTTCTGCGAGCAGTTCAACAGATCATTAAGTACATGATAAGAAAAGGAAATAAAAGAAAATACATAATAGGGCAACACAAGGTACACAATGTACCTACATAACACCGGCATCGGGTGAAGCATACAGGGGTGTAGTGTTAATGAGGTCAGTGCATAACAGGGTCAGTTAGGAGTCACGTAACAGCGGGAAAGAAGCTGTTTTTGAGTCTGTTCGTGCGTGTTCTCAGACTTTGTATCTCCTGCCCGATGGAAGAAGTTGGAAGTGCGAGTAAGCCGGGTGGGAGGGGTCTTTGATGGGAGGCAGGTTTGTGTGTTGGACTGGGCTGTATTCACGACTCTCTGAAGTTTGTTGCAGTCTTGGGACGAGCAGTTGCCATACCAGGCTGTGATGCAGCCAGATAGGATTATTTCTATGGTGCATCTGTAAAAGTTGGTAAGAGTTAATGTAGACATGAAGAATTTCCTTAGTTTCCTGAAGAAGTGTAGGCACTGTTGTGCTTTCGTGATGGTAGTGTCAACGTGGGTGGACCAGGACAGATTTTTGGAGATGTGTACCCCTAGGAATTTGAAACTGCTAACCATCTCCACCTCGGTCCCATTGATGCTGACAGGGCTGTGTACAGTACTTTGCTTTCTGAAGTCAATGACCAGCTCTTTAGTTTTGCTGGCATTGAGGGATAGATTGTTGTCGCTGCACCACTCCACCAGGTTCTCAATCTCCCTCCTGTATTCAGACTCGTCGTTATCGAGATCCGGCCTACTATGGTCGTATCGTCAGCAAACTTGGAGATGGAGTTGGAACAAAATTTTGCCACGCAGTCATGTGTGTACAGGAAGTAGTAGGGGGATAGGTACGCAGCCTTGCAGGGCCCCGGTATTGAGGACTATTGTGGAGGAGGTGTTGTTATTTATTCTTACTGATTGTGGTCTGTGGGTTAGAAAGTTGAGGATCCAGTTGCAGAGTGAGGAGCCAAGTCCTAGGTTTTGGAGCTTTGATATGAGCTTGGCTGGGATTATGATGTTGAAGGTGGAGCTGTAGTCAATAAATAGGAGTCTGATGTAGGAATCCTTGTTGTCGAGATGCTTTAGACATGAGTGTAGGACCAGGGAGTTGGCGTTTGCTGTGGACCGGTTGTGGTGGTATGCGAATTGCAGTGGATCAAGGTGTTCTGGGAGTATGGAGGTGATGCGCTTCATGACCAACCTCTCAAAGCACTTCATTACGACTGACGTCAGAGCCACCGGACGGTAGTCATTGAGGCATGTTGCCTGGTTCTTCTTTGGAAATAGGAAGAGACCAAGGACAAATTCTGGGGTGATGCTGGAGGTGAGTGCATGTATTGATGGGGAAGAGAGGCCATTGATGAAGATGCTCTTGTGTTGATTTGATCGGCAACAATGCAGGCAGCTGGTAGAATTTAATTAACCAATTCAATTGTGTTAGGAAAACAAAGGTCGTTTAAAGGTATATATTTGTATTGGTAAACATTAGAAATAAGGTGTAGTTTTAAGGGGGTTTAATTTAATGTTTCTGTGCCTGGAAGGGTAAAACATATAGTTAGATTCATGCTGGATAAAGATGCTTGTATGTATGTGGGTTAGTTAAGTTCCAGCTGTTTCTGTTGTGTTTAGAGAGGGCTGCGGCGTGAATAAGTAAACGAGCAGTGGTTGCTAAGCAACTGAGGCCTTGTAAGGTTGAGAAGCTTCTAAATTCTAGTTTAGATAATTTGATTGCAGTTGTGAGGGAGAAGGCACTCTTGCAGCCGTGCTAGAGGCAGTTGGTTTTAGAAGGCTAAAGAGGGAACATCTCTCTCAGCATTGCTCGAATAAAAACCATACGCTGGAATAATGGTTGAGAAAACAGATGTCGGAAATGGGTGGCACAGTAGCACTGTTGCTTCGCAGCTTCAGGGTCCCAGGTTCGATTCCTGGCTTGGGTCACTGTGTGGAGTCTGCATGTTCTCCCTGTGCCTGCATTGGTTTCCTCCGGGTGCTCAGGTTTTCTCCCATATGTCCCGAAAGATGTACTGTTAGGTGAATTGGATATTCTGAATTCTCCCTCTGTGTACCCAAACAGGCGCCGGAATGTGGAGACTAGGGGGTTTTCGCAGTAACGTCACAGTAATTATTTGTGACAATTCAGATTATTATTATTATTATTATAAAGTCTGGCTAGTTAAGGAAAGTGTCCAAGAAGTCTGGAATTACGTAAACAGAGACCAAAATATTGTTCAGAACAGAGTAAACAAATGTCCTGAGTTGAGGAGACAATTGCAGTAACCAGATTTAAATTGGGACAGCAGCCTTCAAGTTTCATAATGGTTTGGGAATTGTGAGTCAAAGAGAGTGAGCAGTTTGCACAGTAATCAAGACAAAGAAAGTGATTTGGTATAAAATCCATGACTGGATTCGCTGTTAAAAGTGGAACAGAAGCTTTGTTTAAAAGTGTAATTTGAAAAGCCTGGTCTGGATTTTGGAATGCAGACTGCTAAGGGAAAGCATATTTATGAGAGAAGGTTTTTAAAGTGTATTTGGAGAAGTGGAATTTGGAAACTCTCATTCTGGGGGGATTCTGAGGAAACATCCACAGACGTTCACTTGAAGTTCACAGTAGAGAGTGTAGAGCCCATAGTTATCTTGATTTCTTAAAAAGGACTTTGTGTTAATGAGACCACTGTAGATTAAGATACACTTTGTAATCCATGTCAATTCTAAAACCTGCATGCAATTGTTAAAATGGGGAGGGGGGGGGCCAATTTTTAAATGTTTAATGTTTTTTCTTTGTTAAAACTAATTAGCGGCCCTGTGATTCTGTTCCTCCATTTTTTATTTAAAATGTAAAAGTTGCGAGCTTTTGAGCCAGGAATCTAGTTTGGGATGTTCCCGTAGAGTTGATAACATCAACTAGGATCGTAACAATTGGGTAATTTTTAAACGTCTGGAATTGAAAGCTGGTGTCAGTAATGGTACCAAGAAACTATGATCAATTGTGGTAAAAATCCATCCGATTCAGGAATGTCCATTTAGAGAAGAAAATCTGTCATCCTTATCTGGTTTGTCCGACATATGGCTCCTGACCCACGCAATGTGGTTATTTCTTGAAAGCCCTCTGAAATACCCGAGCAAGCCACTCAGTTCTACCAAACCATTACCAAAGTCAAAGAGCAATAAAACCAGGCAGGCCACATGGCATTGACTTAGGCCCCAGAATTGACATCAGCACATTCAACCTTGTCAGTCCTGGAAAGCCCTCCTTATTAAAATCTTGGGAGGGCTGTCCCACAGACTAGTAAAGTAACCTAGCACGAAGTAAGATGGTTGTGATAGTTGTAGATCAGTCACCTCAGTCCCAGGACATCACTGCAGAAATACCTCAAAATAGTGTCCGAGGCCCAACCAACTTAATTGGCTACTCTAGCCACCATCTTAAATGTTCACTTCCTCCATCACAGACAAGCAGCAGCACTGTGCCATCTAGAAGATACATTGCAGAAACTTACCCTGGCTCCTTCGACAGCATCTTCCAAATCCATAAGATCTGTCACCTAGAAGGACAAGGGCAGCAGATGCATGGGAACAACACCACCTGCAAGTTCTCCTCCAAACCATACACCATCTGACTTTAAACAATGTCACTGTGCTTTCACTGTCACTGGATCAGAATCATGGAACTCCCTTTCTAACAGCACTGAATCCACCTATAACAGACAAACTGGTGGTTCAAGAAGGGGCTCGACACCACATACATTGTCAAAGACATCTAGGGCAACAAATGCTGGCCTTGCCAGCGACACCCACATCCCATGAAAGAACAAAAAAACCCAGGAGAATCCCACTGAGCTGAACAAAGGAGGAAAACGAGAGGATGGTGTGGTTGACTCAGATGATGCACCAGTCACACAGGATGTAATTTTTGACTTTGTTGGGGCTATTTCAGTGGTGTGACCGAGAGAAAAGCCATATTGTAGAGATTAAAACATGGAGTTGTGCGAGAGATGTGCACACATTTGGGAGGTGCCAACACTTTCAAGAATGTCGGGGAGGGAACCAAGGATTGAGATGGTACGGTAGTTTGCGAGGCTGAAGTGATCATTGGAGAGATACTTGAGGAATGGTAATAACAGTAGTGAGAGTGTCTATACTGGAGGGGATGGAATCATTTATGCCAGCTAGCATGGGGGCCCTGAAGAGAAGTTGGGTGATCAGCAATTAATGCAAAAAATGTTAAGAGCAGAAAGTGGTTATCATGGACAAGATGACCTTCAAGAGGGTTGGGAGGAATGGCAGGGACTGCGGTGTCCTATACAATTCAGCCCACTATGTACTATGCTTACTGGGTTCCCTTTTAACCTGCGAGTTCAATCCTCAAAAATACTCTAATTGATTTGTTGGACACTATTTTCTTATCATAAAACTGTGTTGACATATGATTTTCCTGACAACCGATGCCAGGCTAACTTGCCAGTTGTTTCCTATTTTCTCTCTTCTCGCTCTCCCGTTTCTTTAATAGAGGTGTCAAAGTTTACTACCTGCCAACCAATCTAGGAAATTGTGCAAAACCACGACAAATGCATCCTTTACCTCTGCAGCCACCACTTTTAGAAGCTCAGGCTGTAGGCTATCAGGTTTGTCAGCTTTTAGTCCCTAATTTACAACCCTTCATGGTTATTTTCTCAATCCTGTGAAGTATCTCTCATAATCGTCTTTTAATGTATTTCACAATTTGACTTGGCTTGCAAGCAGTTTATAAAATTTAGTGTATGAATTATAAAAAATAGTCTATAATGGAAAACTACACATTTGTTAAAATATGCTCAAGTATTTGACCTTTCCTTTGTTTGTGAAAGTATTTTTATTCCAGATTTTCAACATTTTTACAATGTACAACAGTAACAAAACCCCACCCAACACATTAAACCCCTTTTCCCTCCCTTCCCCAACCCCTCCCTCAGCAGTCAACGGCAACCAATTCTCTAAAACGCAAAAAGAACAAACCCCATCACTCACTCCCCTTAGAGCAAATTCCCTCCAGAATCAAAAGTTCCACCAGGCCCCCTCCCCGCCATGCTGAGGTACAGGGTGGAGAAGCTGACTTCCACCCCAACAAGAACCACCTGTGAGCAATCAGCAAGGCGAAGGCTAAAACATCTGCCCCCCATGCCAGTCTGCAACTCTGGCCAGTCCGACACCCCAAATATGGCTCCCAGGAGAGTGGGCTCCACATTGACACGCAGAACCCCCTAAATGATGCTGAAAACCGACCTCCAAAACCTTTCCAGCTTTGAGCAAGACCAAAACATATGTACATGGTTTGCAGGGCCCCTCCCACATTGCTTGCATACATCCTGCACCCCCTCAAACAGCCTGCCCATCCTTGACTTTAAGTGTGCCCTGTACACTACCTTCAGCTGTATCAGTCCCAGCATTGCATATGATGTTGAGGCATTCACGCTCCGCAGAACCTCACACCACAATCCATTCTCCAGCGCCGCCCACAGCTCTTCCTCCCACTTAGTCTTAACCGCCTCCATAGACACCTTATCCTACTCCAAAATCCTCCCGCAAATCACTGTGACGGTCCCCACTGACAGCACCGCCTCCAGTAACGAGAAGGCAGGCACTATTGAGAAGGTTGGGAAGACCTTCCTCGCAAAGTCCCGCACCTTTATGTACTGGAAGCTCTCCCCCCCCGTGCCAACCCAAACCTCTCATTCAGCTCCTCCAAGCTCGCAAACCGCGCTCCCAGAAATAGACCCTTCATTTCCCTAATTCCCTTCTCTTCTCATCCCTGGAACTTTGCATCTTTTCTCCTCGGCTTAAACCCATGATTTCTCCTGATCAGCAGCACCCCCCCCCCATCCCTCCCAACCTGACCTCACTCCCAATCTAAAATGTTGCCGAAACTGCCTCCAAATCTTCAGCGTGGCCGCTACCGTTGAACTCTCTGAAATACTTCCCTGGGGCCATTGAGAGTGGTGCCAGCGCCCGCAACTCTGACCTCCTACAAGAGCCTGCCTCCATCCTCACCCACGAAACCCCTACCTCCCTATTCCATCCCTGAACCTTCTCTGCATTCTCCACCTAGTAATAATACATCAAATTCGGGAAGTCTAACCACCACCCCCCCAATGACTGCTGTCCCCTCTGCAGTATCACCTTCCTTTTCCTGGCCACCTTCCCTGCCCAGACAAACGAAGGAATCAGCCTATCCACCCCCTTGAAAAACATCTTAGGCAAAAAGAACAGCAGGCCCTGAAACAGAAATAAAAATCGCGGTAAAATATTCACCTTCTTCGCTGCCTGTACCTGGCCCGCCAACGACAGACAAAGATTATCCCACTTCAACTAATCCATCTTCAACCTCCCTACCAAGATAGTGAAATTGAACCTCTGAAGATTTGCCCAATGCCGGGCCACCTAAACCCCATATTTGACCTTTCCTGCAGATGACTTAAATACTGAACACAGAAATCCCAATGTGCTGTGCTGATGACTGACTGTTCATACCCATGATTCTCCACAACAAGAAGGGCATGCAGACAGGCAGGCATTAATATGTTAAAAATTATAAAAGAAACCCTGATTTTCTTTCGATGATTCTACAACTATAATTTTATTGACATTGAGGGCAAAGCGCTACAGTCGAAGCATGTTTACATGACTCAATAAAATGAATAAAAGAAAAAGTTCAGAGCATGCACAGCTTGCAGTCCCCTTCTCAAAGGAACAGCTTTGATTGGAAATAATGGAATATGCCTGCACAGTATTCAGGAAATGACAGTCTAGCTGTATTTGTGCCCTTGGAGGACTGTCCCCTTTCTGGATATAGAGACTGCCGCCTGCATTTATAAGCTGCGTACTGCTTTGTTGAACTCCAGTAAACTTGATATGCAGTGTTTACTGGCTTAATATGAATCAATTACAGGAGAGTAACTAACAATTAAGATTTTGTCCATTTTTTTTTATAGGTTGTGATAAGTTCAGATTTAGAATTTGCTTATTTATTTAACACATTTCACAGGAAATTATATTTGTTTAGAGTACATGAATTTCAAGGAAAGTTCTGTTTTTATTTAAAGAAACTATTGTATGGGAGAACGCCATTACTGGTTAGGCCAGTCTTGACACATTTGCCAATATTTTTTTATTTATGACTGAGATTGACTGTTTAACCAGTCCGAATTACGAGTGGAATGTTTGGAAGACACTCGATGGAAAAGTGGAATACAGAATTTTTAACAGTGTAAAGGTCTTGAAAATGAGTGGAATTACGTTGCCTACTTTTCAATTCTCAATTGAACATAGTTCTTGATACCTTCGAATTATAGATGGATATATGAATTTTGGCTCATCGTGTGACTACATTTAAAATTTTTCCAACATATTAAAAACTAATATCCTTAAGGCTGCATTTATTAGCAATAGATCCACAAATATTGAGACTTGATCATTAATAATGTTCTTTGTATAAATATGAAAACATTAATTGTTACTTCCCATACTGTTTTCTTGAAACTTTCATTCTAAACCAGCATGTTTAATAATAATAATAATAATAATCACTTATTATTATTCTTCAATGAAGTTACTGTGAAAAGCCTCGAGTCGCCACATTCCGGCGCCTGTTCGGGAAGGCTGGTACGGGAATTGAACCCGTGCTGCTGGCATGTTCTGCATTACAAGACAGCTCTTTAGCCCACTGTGCTAAACCAGCCCCTAATATCAGTGAGCTGAAAAAAACCATGGATATGCTATTCTGAACATTGCCTGGGAAATCAGGACAAGCTGCCAATATGGTGATTAAGACAAGATGTAATGGGCTTTTCATTCCCTATCACTATCTGATTTTCAACAAGTACAATAATGAGGAAACCAACATTGGTGTGGAATGAAATATGCCCAGGGATATTTCATAAGGGCATGGAAATCTTACAGTAAAAGTGGGGATGGGGATGCGGTCAGGCTACCAGTAGTACAGTGATGTGGAACCATTCACGGGGTACCTGGGGAAACCACCCCCCCCCCCCCCCCCCACCCCCAGTCCAACAAAGAGAACTGTAAACTGCAGTTCCCCATAATAGACCGCAGTTATTACCCCGTCTCTGAACACCCTCCCATCTCTCACTTACTCCCACACAAATTCTAACTCAGTTCCATTACCCCTTACCCCACTACCCCCAACCAATCTCCAACCCTCTTTCTGATCTCCAGCCCTCTTGATCCTGCCAAACAGGACCATGTTGGCCCCACCTCCTACTCTTTATTCCCCATCCCTCCTGTTCTCTATCTATATCTGCAACAACCTCTATATCAATCTACTCGTGTGTCACAGTCTTTCAGGGAGCATTCCTTAGGCAGGTAGGTCTGTTAATAAAGTTGGTTTCCAGGTGGGGAATTTGTTTTGTGGTGTTCTGGATAACTTGGATCATCATTCTTCCCACCGTCTCCACCCCTTCTGCTTCGCTCCAATCTTAGTAAATATTGCAGCCATGATGCAACATACCATGATTGCCTGGTAGGAGTAGCTAAAAGCAAGGCGGGAGGAGGAGGTGGATTCAGCATCTTAAACAAGTGGCACCCTGGTGTGACAAGTGGACAGGGTACGAGAACTTTGATTTGTGTAGATTTCAGAATTTAAAAATTCCATTCCTAGCACTTTATGTGTACCTACACCACAAGGACTACAGCAGTTCAAGAAGGCAACTCACCACCACCTTCGCGATGGCAACTAGGATAATAAATGCTGGCCTAGCCAGTGATGCCCACATCCCATGAAAGAATAAAAGAAAAATGATAACTTTCGAAATAAATATTTTGTGTAAAGAACAATTAGTTAAACTGTTGTAAGCTTGAAATGTCTTGGTTGAAAAATACCTCATAAATACATCCAGATGTTTCCAGTCTTTTAGCTTTCCCCACCAAACACATGTTCATTTAATGGCAAGAAGTTGGCAACTGCTTCTTTTACCTTATAAGGAAAACCTGCACACTTCTCAAGCTTACAGCAAAAATAAGACAAGTAATTTACTTGTTAAACTCAGTATTATGATGTAAAGAAAATAAAGCGTAAGATTGTGCATCAAAAAGAGAACGCAAATTTGGGTGGCCAAATGTGTTTATAAATGAAGTTGGCTGAACGAGCCAGGAGTAAGACTCTGATCTTGTTTATCTGAAGCAACATTAAAAAATGCTTGAAGAACTGTACGGTAAAAATGTTCACAGACCACTAACTGGCTCGAATGCTTTTGATCCTTTCAAAACTGAATTCCTGTTGCACCAAGACATAATTTATTTTTTCCTCCCTTCCATTTATTGCAACTGCTGCACTTAATCTCCTCCTGGTGGTCTTGGAACCCTTTACTGTTTCTTCTGTCAGTTTGTTTCAATATGGGTGAGGCATCATGTGCTTATAGATTCCTCACCAGGTGTTAGCCTCAATCATTTTGTTTTCTATTCTTGCCCTAGAATTTATTGACAAAAGGGAAGGCAGCGTTTTTCCAGTGGAATGAAACAGATGATAGATTGTGAAAAATTGTGAACTGACAAAAGCTACTTGATCCAACAAGCCTGCACCATTCAATACTCCACCTCATTTTTTATAGAGCAAAGTTGGGAATGAATGAAAAGTTCATGTTAATGCCAGTGTTAATGAAATGCCAACTAATTAACTAATTAAAAGATGTACTCAATCATCTGGAGGTATAGATGGAACAGATAAATCTGCCTGGATTTTATTCCTGTTCATATTAATAGATAATAGTGTAACAAACTTAACTTGCACGCAGTAACTACACTTCAAACATAATTTACAGGCTGTGAGATGCTTGTGATTTCCTGAAGGAGTAAGAGGGTGGCTGTATAAATACAGGTATTTTGAATGTTTTTGTCTCAATTGACATAGAACAGAACAGCTAAACATTTTCATTCTTACAATTCCCTCCTCGCATCTGCAACCACTGAGTTCTACAGTGAAACATTGATTCAGTTCTTCAGCTTTAAACTTACACACATGTCAGCAGGCTATTCCATCATGGATACCATCATAACCTGTCATGACCCTGTCCCCGGCCAGTGTCCAAACATGCTTTCCAACACATCATTGATAATTGATCACATTGCGAATGTTGGCTGATATTTTCTTCCCAAACCCATTGCCCAAGGGTGAAGAGGCCAATGGTAATGATCCTTTTACTGCTCCAGTTTAAATTTGTTAAGTCACAGAATAGCAATTGAACCAATGAGTTTCCTGGGCTTTTCCGTTCAAAATAACACATCATTTACCCAGTTGATGGAGGCTTTTTTTTCCAAAGCGCCCTGAGGAAGGAGCAGTGCTCCGAAAGCTAGTGATATCGAAACAAACCTGTTGGACTTTAACCTGGTGTTGTAAGACTTCTTACTTAAAATTTAGTACAGTGATGAGATTCGAGACCTGTGCATTAAATAAAATTGGAAAAATAGGGTGTGAGGTAAGAGTGTGATCCAACATGTATGTCACATAAAGATAGGATAAACTTTTTTCTCTATGATGTTCATGAAATGGAATTCAATCTGTAATCAATAAATACTGCAAACCACTGAATCTTGCACCAAAGAAAGTCGGGAAATTGATGACAGGCATAGTGAACTGTTAAATGTGAATATCTTCTATGTAGCTGAGCAATCTGCAACAACCACTTCTATGATTTGCAGCTTTTGCCAATACCTCTTTTGTTGTTCCTCAAATATGGACACAAGGATTGGGATTTTCTTTGCTCTACATTTTGGCTTTTACATAATTTATTCAGAGGCTGGGACTTGAACTACTTTTCTATCGGCCGTTCCAGACCCTGAAATTTCTGAACTCGAAGCTGCAAAATATATTTTAACCATCCAACTCGAGGCAAAACATCTTGTCTATTAGGATTGTTTTTCATTTGAAAGTGTAAATAATCTTAATGATGTGACTTTACTGAGGCATGCACCTGCTTTAGTTCCACATTGGGAATGTCTGAAAAGACCTTGTCTTGTTAGTGGCATATTGAGGTAAGCTAGCGTTGGTTTATATTTTACAGCATAGTATGTTATGGAGCCAGAATTTCAATCCAGACCTGAGCAATTATTAAAGTGATGGATTTCAGGATTGGTTTATTGTGAAATAATCTGTATGATACTGATCAGATACTCATTTGTTAAATGCAGAATTGAATAGAGTATTTATCCTACAAACTTCAAAACTCACCATCAATAGGAGTGACTGAGAGTTTTTTGTTCATCATTTGGGAAATACATTACTTATTCAGTGTTTAAGGCCATAATAGAAACAGGTAGGCCGTTCGGCCCCTTGAGCCTGCTTCGCTATTCAATAGGTTCATGTCTGATCCAACATTCCGACGTTTAGATAGTGAGCATTTGTGGGCGTGATTCTCTGGAATATTTCTAAGTATGGTCACGAGCGGGATGTGCCGTGGGCTTCCCTCACTTGGCCCAGCGAGGCCAGCAATGCTATTCATTAGTTAATTGGTCCAATTAACGACGCCCCACGGGCTTCTCACCGCAAATGGAGGCTCGCCAGCCGATTTGCCAGCACCACGCTCGCTAACAAGGTCAAGCAACACTTAAGCTGCACTTGTTCAACCAACGCCAGTTCAGCGATGCGGACATGGGGAGGCTCCTAAATGCAGTGGAGGCCAGGAGGGAGTTCTGTTTTCCCAAGGGCCCCGGAGGATGAGCTACAGGGCGGCCAGTGATGCCTGGGGCGATGTGGTGCCGGCTGTAAGCTCCGTGAGTGTGACCAAGAGGCTTGACCTCCTGTGCTGAAAAAAAGTCGCCAGCCTACACCAGGCAGCATGAGTGAGTTGACACCAATCCCACCCCCCTGAATCTGTTCTGCCCTCACGCGAGCATCCACCTCCCCAATTCCTTGCAACTCCAACCCTCCCTTCACCCCTGTTTTCCCTTCAATCCCCTGACCCTTCCTTCACTCCCCCCCACTATAAACCACGTGTTTGGTTAATGATGCCCTCTCTGTGTCTCTGAAGGAAAATCTCTCGCACAACCGTGGAGAGAGAACCCAGATTGGCGGCAGGGTGCCGGACTTTAGAATCCTCCCTCTTCGCGGAATGCATCCAGGAAGTGATGGGGTGGCCGAGGACAGGGCGGTCACCCACACGGAGGTTGGTGGAAGCCGCAGAGGTAAGGAACCACCGGGTTTCACCTGTAAGACCTGTCAAATGTAAGTTGTTATTGCCTTACTGACTGACCCATCCCACCCACTGATCACATGCTCATACTCCCGCAGGTCTTCCAGCCGACGGCACCAGCCCATCCCGGGTGCCCCCCTCTGCAGCCTCCCAGGAGTGCACCTCGGAGGGGAGCTCCGAGGCATGGTAACACAGTGGTTAGCACTGATGCTTCACAGCGCCAGGGACCTGGATTTGGTTCCTGGCTTGGGTCACTGTCTGTGTGGAGTCTGCGTGTTCTCCCTGTGTCTGCGTGGGTTTTCTCTGGATGCCATAGTTTCCTCCCACAAGTCTCAGAAGACGTGCTTATTAGATTAATTGGACATCCCGAATCCTCGCTCAGTATACCCGAACAGGTGCCGGAATGAGGCGACTAGGGGATTTTCACAGTAACTTCCTTGCAGTGTTAATGTAAGCCTACTTGTGACACTAATAACGATTATTATTAAGACATGATGGAGGTGTCACAGCTATCATCCTCACCCTCCACCAGTGCAGATACACACACGTCAGTGGGAAAAGATAGTGGTCAGGCTTCTAGGGCACAATCTGGTGAGCACCATACTGCTGCTGATGTACATCAGGTGGAGGTAGGAACTCCCAGGCAAGGCAGCAGTCGGAGGTCTGCTGGATCCCAGAGCCTAGCTGGGTCCCATGCTGATGTTGAGCCTCTGGTACTGGGTTACCCAGAGCTGATGGAGATGTTAGGGTGGGGTTTGGACATTCAGGGGAAGATGTCAGTGACACTCCAGCAGGTCCGTAGCCGATTGGAGGAGTCCCAGAGTCTATGGGTGCTGTACATGTCTGACCACAGTGGAGAGCCTGGTGCACGATGTCGGTACCATTAGTGAAGGTGTCCAAGGCGTCGCGCAATCGGTGACGGCCGTGGCTGAGGGCCTCAGCAGAATGTCCAACTCGCTTAGGACATTACCCAGTACCAGGCTGACCTTGAGGTGGTGCTGTGTGACATGTCCCGCTCTCAGATGGGAATGGCCGAGGCACTGCGGAACATGTCCCAGTTGCAGATGGGCATTGCTGAGGCGCTGAAGACCATGGTCCAATCACTGAGGAGCACCACCGAGGGTGTTGACACAATGGTGCAGGCAGAGCCAGATGGTGCAGGAGTAGCCGGGGCTCGAACCAGCTGCCCCACTGTCACAATGTGAACCCACGGCCCTATGGGCACCGAGGGGGAGAAGGGGGCGCTGAGTGCCAACTCGGACCCGTCCCATCGAGTGGCTACGGTGGCCACCAGCTCCCCTGAGATTCACCCCTCTGATGAGACAGTCAGCACACGAGACAGGCCATGCTACCAACAAGTGAGCCGGGGTCCTCCAGCCCCAGAGCCCGCAGGAGGCCACATGACGGGTAAGCAGCTGGTTGCCTCCACCTCTGTGCATCCTGGGAAGACACTTAGATGTAATGGTAGAGCTATGAGGGCCAAGCACATGGAAGATCACCTGAGGGCACCGGGGGGAGAAGGGTAGGTAGGGGATGAGGGGGGTGGGTAATCATCATCCCCCTGCCGTCGACAGTGCCAACACAAATCCAGCACCCTGGAGTGATGGGACACAGACCCTGGGTGTTCAGATATTGGCAGCTGCGTGTCTGGTGTTGCCTCCCGCAGTACTCAGGCACAGTGTCAAGGCATGACGACCTGATTGGGATGCTAGGCAATGATTCCCACATGCTACATGGCCCACCCACCCACGGGAATCCACTTGGGTTGTGTGAAGTGCTCACTTAACCACGATTGCCAATTCCCTATTAGCAATAGCCTTCAGCCACACAGCCAGAGGTGGGGGTTATGGGTTATCATTGGGCAGATAGGCAGGGACAATGGTTGACCCGGGAACCGATAGACACTATCCAGGGGTTGGCATGGTGGTGCCACACGCGTTTGCCCCCTGGTTGCTTCCTCCCACCCCAGCACCTCTCCACGCCCTCACATGGAGACCCACATTTGCAGAGGGTCCGCCAACTCCAGCTGGGGTCTACGCCCCACCACCTGACAAGCACTGGGGTGGCAAGCCCAGCACTTCCGGGCTCTTTGCCCATGAGCAAAGATGGCTCCCACAGAAGCCAGTCTGTCAAATTCACGTTTTTCAAATGCAGTACTAATTGGCGCCAGAATGACTACTTGTTGAGGAGGCTGATGATTCATGGGAGGCCATTGGATAAGGGGTGGCTCCTGTTAATTTATGGAAATAGGGCTCAAGTGCTGCTAATTGGTTTCTCGCCACACTTTTTAATAAATGTTTGTATTGAGTTTTCAAACAAAGTATATTTACCGCTATGTACACAAAATAAGAAATATATATATATATATATATATATACACATATATAGAAGAGAAGGGCACACCCAAACATATAAAAAATAAAGTAATAATAAAAAATAAAATAGAATAACTGATAGGGTATTGTGCACCAGCTCAACAGCAGCAACTCTATACAACTAGAGCATAGAACATTACAGCGCAGTACAGGCCCTTCGGCCCTCGATGTTGCGCCGACCTGTGAAACCAATCTAAAGCCCATCTACACTATTCCATTAGGCAAAATTATTTACAATTCTCGCCACACGATGACGGGATTCCGATTTCGCCTATGGGAGTGGGCCGATTGCATCGCAAACTGTTTGGTGCCTGGTACGGTTCTTGTTTTCATCCTCTCCCGCTATTCACTGGCCTCGTTTCGCTCGAGCGAGAGCGCAACTAGGCCAGAGAATCTCACCCTATATGTCTTCCACGTAAAATGAGAGAATTGTAAATCACAGAATGAGGCAATTATGTCTAAATAGCTCTCATTGAACAGTAATCCATAGAGTCTTGCAATGTAATATAGTAGAAATATTAGCAAAAATAATAATCACCTGAAAAGTACATATATAGTATGAGCTACATGTATTTAAAATAATACGGTAAGAGAGAGCAGCATTAACTTTTAATTTTGTTTTGAGGGAATTCATTCAGAATGCAGAGTGCAACTGCTCAAAATGCATTTCTTACTTTTTCTCTCAACCAAACCAAGGAAACTAAACTTTCGAAAACAACTATAAAACTCTTATAAAGTCAATTTTGTTCTTAAATAGCATTGTGTAATGGTCATTAAGAGAGAGTCATTAAGGAAAAGAAAGAGGTTATCAGTTTAGCAACAATACCTGTGTGCTTAATGTAGTTGAATTAACAATAACCTAAGAGGGTGGTTTATCTGTTTTAATTCTCTGTTCCTTATTTATTCTGGGCATTGCTTCATGCTGTGATAACAAATTAATGAACTTAACTGACCTGATATATTTCAAATTGATTGCAGTTTTTGTTTTCTTTTGTCATTATTTTCTCTCCCTAATGCCTCAAGTGTCACCTTCAGTTTGCTGACAGTGCAGGCATTTAATCTTCAACTGATTTACTCAAATTCAAGACGATCAAAAGAAATAACGCGACTTCCCCCTCCAGCTACTCCAAACACAGATAACAAAGCAGAACAAATAAACATGTTACTTTATATGGTCCGAATGACTAAAGTTATGAAATAACTTTTCAGTCACTACCGTAGAGTTAATAACAAGTGTTGTTCGTACTCCCCACAGCCATACTTAGATTGTTGGTATTTGTTACTTGTTCACTTTGTGGATGAAGGGGATTAATAATAATTTAAAAGTAAACTTTTGACAGGGAATTTGTGGAACTGTGTGTATTATCACTGTCCAATAACCACACTTACTTGTGTCACAGTTTGGGATTGTAATTGTGATTGCAACTGGTTTTTAAAACTACAAAGGTGATTACCAAAGTAGAATCAGCATTTGATGGGGGATACCTGAGATAGGCCTGGCTTTCTTTCAGGAGCTATGGCTTAAGTTCAAATGCTCACCTGGAAGGGCGGCAAGTGGCGCAGTGTTTAGCACTGAGACTGCGGCACTGAGGACCCAGGTTCGAATTCCGGCCCTGGGTCACTGTCCATATGAAGTTTTCACATTCGCTCCCATGTCTGCGTGGGTTTCACCCCCACAACCCAAAGATGTGCAGGTTAGGTGGATTGACCATGCTAAACTGCCTCTTAATTGCAAAGAAAAAATAATTGGGTACTCTAAATTTTAAAAAAATGCTCACCTGGGCCCAAGTACTGAAAATTCCTGTTGTTGTTAACTTATTTAGTAAGAGAGAAAATGTATCACTGGAACATTCAAAGTAACCAATAATGCACAAAAACAACTCTTAACATCAACCACATAAAACGGGCCAAGAGCATTCAACCGTGTACATTAACTTTGAGGGATGATATTGTGAAAGTTGTAGTTTTAATCCTTCAGTCTGTAAATGAACAATATATTGTGAGCAAGGTAGGACAATAACTGGGGCAGAAGAGAATTTGTACACATTATGGTCTTGAATAAAAACAGTTAACAACTTGTTTTGGATGGGTTTACTTGTATTACTGAGCAGAACTAATGTTTGTGTCAGGGGTATTTATTAGGTGCTTTGTGTTTATTAGGTGCTTTTCCCTGCATGGCAAGTCCCCTGACTGCCGCTGACTGAAATCCAGCAGCACCAGGATGTGGCCCTTGAATGAGTATTAGTTGCCGCCTGGAAGCCTTCCCACCCCAGACTTAATCGGGGGAGACAATGGACTGCCTCTCCTGGACCTTCCTGTCCTATCAAATGGCCCCCACAGCTGCCCTCTCAGAACTTGCCTCTGGGAATATTTTGCTTATTAAACGATAACATTCCATATATCACACTAACTATTAAACAACAAGGAAATGTCATTGTTCCACATTGGTACCAATACAAATCTATATCAGCTTATTTGTAGAAAATAACAAACACACGGTATCACACTCGCAGGTTCCTCAACAGAAACGGAGGATAAGCCTGAGAATGTGTTTATCATGTCCATAACTTTGTCATAGAAATGATCTGTCCATCAATGTGAAATGAAATGAAAATCGCCTATTGTCACAAGTAGGCTTCAAATGAAGTTACTGTGAAAAGCCCCTAGTCGCCACATTCCGGCGCCTGTTCGGGGAGGCTGTTACGGGAATTGAACCGTGCTGCTGGCCTGTCTTGGTCTGCTTTCAAAGCCAGCGGTTACTTGTTCCATGTATCAGTGCCATTCTCCATCCAGGAATCACAGCTGTGCAGGCCTCCCACATGGCCCAATCTCACCAGAGCAAAATCCTGCATCCACATATTCCACTGGCACTCAAGGTGCAGTTGTACATCCTTGACTTCCAGCGTGTTTAACCCGTGGTGACGTTCCAGTTATATGCACCACCCACCACACCTGCAACAAAAGCATCAACAATCTGCGAAAGCCTTCCTTCAACGGCGTCACCAGGTGGCCCATTTGGATTAATGTCACGCACCAGGTCACGCAACGTCTCCTTGCTTCAAACCACATTCCCTTCTGGACTTGTACATTCCCCTGAGCCCAGTGTTCCAGGACTCTTCGAAAAAATTATCCTTCTTTCCGGCTACAGAAAAGGAAGGAAACAGAAACAGCAGCCTCCAGGCATTTGCAAGCAGCAAACACCCCTGCAGCTGTTAAGTGATCTATAATTCTGCTCATTATATCCAATCTCCAAAGGTGGTGTTCACTGTCAGATTTTTACCATTTATTGTAAGATGTTCTTTTTATTGCTATTGTTTCTTTTACCAAATCTGCATCCTGTAACGATGGGTGAATTGCCATTCAGGATAAACTTATAAGATACAGTAGGTAGATCCATTCCAATTGCTCACCCAAAATGAGTGTAATTTTCATTGCCACTTGTATGTATGAGACTATCATTGCCCTCTAATCTTACTGGAGTCTTGTAATCCACATCACCGATGATGCCATACTTTAGTTTGGATATGTACATCAAAAATAATTTTACCACAATAATCTCAACCTTTTAACGTAACGTTACAATTAAGAATCTTATAATGCCAGCAGGATTGTGTCATTCTTGAATCTTTTGATTCATAAGCTTAATACTAATGCCATGGTCTTTTAGGCTGAAATAGCTCTATGTATTTATATAATCACTGGGAAAAGAAAGTATGACTGGCATTTTTTTTAACTCTATTCTTAAAGTTACAAAACCAATGCGCAGAGTGGACAGGGCAAGCTCTTAATCCATCTCATTGCTTGCTCCAAAAACCAATTCAAATTGAATCTAATTCATGGTCTTCACAAGAAAGACATAAAAGATCCAAGCTGACAAGAAAAGGCAGGCATTTTGAATTAATCTTGTAACATGTAACCGTCATGAACCATGTTAAACTATGCTGGATAATCATGAAGTATTAAATTGCAGTGTGAGTTATTTCTAAAGAGTTATATAAACCTTTTGTTTGCCTTGAGAGTGGACATTTATCACTTGCAAATGAGATGGAGGTTTAAGATAAAGAATTTGAAAAGACTTCTTAGCTCATCATGTTTATTCCTTTCAAGAGACTTTGCACACTTTCAAATAATCTCACACAGGTGGTCCACATCTATTGTGAGGCATAGGTCCCTGTTAAGAGGAAGGCATGCAGGTGTGGGAATAGGATACATATCTCCTATTCTCCACTTAAATAAATTGCAAAGAGGTTTGTAAGAGTTGTGCTATGGGACAACCTCGTAACTTTTCTTTGATCAGTCCCTTGAAGGTAAATAAAATATTTTTCTTCCCTAAAATGTGCAATTGGCTCCTGCAAAAAAAATATCCCTGGAGACTGTATGTTTACAGTTGCATACTTTATCTAACTTAAGTGATCTCAGACTGATGAGTGTAGGATGGTTAATTTTTATGAAGTCAATATATTTTCCAGGGGGCTCAGATTGCACAGATGTAACACTGAGAAATAACAGATGCATTCATACCGTGGTAGTCTTACATCACAGCTCTATTGCAACAGTAAGGGTAAGTTTGAGGATATCTTCTGAATGATGAAGGCTTTCTGTGCCTCCTTTATTGTTTTTGTACTGAGGACTACAATGGCTGCAGGGGAGCAATACAACAAGGCTCCTATTACAAACCATTGAAAAGATATTTCAGGTGGCTAAGTTGATCAGGGGTGCCCTGCAGTATGTTTCAAAAATAGAGGGGCGATTCTCCAATATGGAGCCCAAGTGTTCGCGCTGTCGTGAACGCCGTCGCGTTTCACGATGGCGCGAACCGGGCCCGAGGTACAACAGATTCTGGCCCCCACAAGGGGGCCAGCACGGCGCTGGAGCGGTTCACGCCGTTCCAGCCTCCTTTCGCGGTGCAAAATGGGCGCCGAGCCAACCCACGCATGCGCGGGGGACTTCTTCAGCGTGCCGGCCCTGACTCAACATGGCGTCGGTGTTCAGGGGCTGGGCGCGCCAGAAAGTAGGTCCGGGGGAGTGGGGGGAGGGGAAAGAGGCTGACCCACCGGTCGGTGGGCCCCGATCGCGGGCCAGACCCCATCGGAGGCCCCCCCCGGTGAAGGCCCCCCCTACCCCTCCACAGGCTGCCCCCCCGCCCCGACCGTCCGCGCAGAGTTCCCGCCGGCAGCAAGCAGTGGTGAACGGCGACGGCGGGACTCTGTCGTATCAGCTCGGCCCATCCGGGACGGAGAATCGGAGGCCACGCCGATTCCAGTGGCCGGCGCCGGGCCAAACGCACCGACACAAATGGCGCCGATTCTCCGCACCTCGGAGAATCGGCACGGCTCGGAGAATCCCCCCCAGACTTCCTAAACAGTGGTTACCTTCTGTGACATTGTACTGTTTCACCCTGCAAAAAGACCAGGGGGCGGGATTCTCCAATCGCGCGGTAGAGTGTACACGCCATCATAAACGCTGACTCGTTTTACGACGGCGTGAACGGACCGCTCCCACGACTAATTCTGGCCCCTACAGTGGGCCAGCACGGCGCTGGAGCGGTTTGTGCCACTCCAGTTGCCGATCCCGGCATGAACTGCGCTGCAGGATCCGCACATGCGCAATTGCGCCGGCGCCAACAAGGACATGCGCAGTGGCCTCCTTCAACGCCCCAGCCCCAATGCAACATGGCGCAGGATTTCAGGGGTCGGCGTGTAAGAAAGGAGGCCCCCAGCCACAGAAGCTGGCCCGCCGATCGCTGGGCCCCGATCGCGGGCCAGGCCACATCGGAGGTCTCCCCGGGGTCGGACCCCTCCTCTCCCCCGCAAAGGCCGCCACCCGACCCTCACATGCTGAGGTCCCGCCGGCCCAGAGCAGGTTAGAACGGCGCCGGCGGGACTCGCCACTTTTCTTACGGCCGCTCGGCCCATCCGGGCCGGAGAATCAGCGGGCCAGCCACGCAGAGCGGTCCGGGACCGGCGTTGCGCCAACCACTCTGGCGCCAATTGTCCGCAGAGCAGTGAATCGCTTGCCGGCATCGGGGCGGCGTGGCCCGTACGCGGGTATTCTCCGGCCCAGCCCAGGGCTGGGAGAATCCTGCCCCAGGTGTTCAGCAGAATCACTATGATGCAGCTGAATTAGATGGTGATAACTTTAAAAGTAATTTTCAATAGATTAATGTCAAAGTTAACAAAAATGCTTTGTGCTTATCTTTCTATTGACTGGTCCAAACAGCGAATTAAACTGAAAAGTTGCACAGAATTTTCTGTTGAAAAGGTTTTTTTTAAATAGCAAAGTTCAGGCTATTCTTTACATCAGAAATTTGTTTGAATGTTTTACTGTTCTAATTCTGTATTGTGATCAATATCCCTTAATACCTGTTACTTAGCAACAAGCTACATTTTCATGAGAACATAGCTGATTAAAGGCAGACACATGAGCTGCTTTTTGTTCATTCTCCCCACTTTCAATTAGTTTTTGTTTCTCTTGCACTGCTTTCTGTTGTACCACAATGTAGTTCAGAGTGCAAACAATTAAAGCATTCTCGGGTACGGGCAATGCTGTGACTCTGAGCTTGAATTTAATTAAGCTATGCAGTTTCCTCCTCCATTCCCATGAGAAACACTGCACCCTTAATTAGTACTCATCCTGACATAAAATGTTAAAAACAAGAGACTGAAAAGAAGAATCGCAAATCTGAACTGAGACCTTTGTATCTCGAGGCAAAGGAGATTGGTATACCAGTGCATCTTTTCTAGTTTTAGTAGTATCTTGCTACTAAAACGTACTTCGATATTACTTACAGAATTGTGTTGAAGACACCAAAACACAGTATTATTTCAGTCTGTTGCATTTGGCAGTATGTACACTGCATAGTGATGTTGCACTAGTTCCCTCTGCCATTAACATTGATTTGCTATGTGTTATTACCGTGACAAAAACTATAATTACGATCGGTATTGCTCTCCTTTTGCCACTACAAAGGTAATCTTAAACTTACAAATTTTGGTCATTTTCACCTGTACTACCAGGGAAAACAGGGAAACCTACGCATGATGCAGGTTCTGCCTACTTGTCTCCCAACGTGGCAATCAAGATCCCAACGTGGCACTCAAGATCCAGTGTATGGGGTGCACATTGAAAAGTTCCAACCACTTTACACAGGTGAACACTTGGGTACCCCAATGGTAGGTCCCTTTCAGGGTGTCATGGCCGGATTGAGGATGGTTGTTTTATCACAAGACTTTACAGGGCTCTACTGCCCTGTTGTTTCCTGGTGGAGCGAGTGAAAATCTTCCCATTGCTACTCGGACTGTTCTGATGACGGGTCCTCAACCAAAATATTTTAACTAATTTGTTCTCGCCACAGGTAATACTGAACTGCTGAGTGTTTCCAGCATTTTTCAGGTTTTGATTAAATCTTATATTATCTTTAGTATGGCCAGGTATCTTATGTGTCAAACAGGCAGTTGGAGAGATTCCTCTTTTTTAAAAAAAATATTTTTATTAAGGTATTTGCAAACTTTTTATAACAATAACAAAAACAATAACATTGACATGGTAAAATAAACATTTCCCCACCCGACCCAATTTTCACACACCTCAACCATCTAACACCTATCCCGCCCCCCCCCCCCCCCCCCTTCAGAATTCTGCTTCTGCCGACATTTTAATTTTCCCCGAGAAAGTCGACGAACGGCTGCCACCTCCGAGAGAACTCCAACATTGACCCTCTTAAGGCGAACTTTATTTTCTCGAGACTGAGAAACCCAGCCATGTCACTGACCCAGGTCTCTACACTCAAGGGCGTTGAGCCCCTCCACATTAAAAGGATCCGTCTCCGGGCTACTAGGGAGGCAAAGGCCAGGACGTTGGCCTCTTTCACTCCCGGCTCTTCCGACACTCCAAAGATTGGAGAGATTCTTCTGAATCTAATGTCAGTGGGAACAAACATTTTTGAATGATTGTTCATCTAATGCAGTTATGAAAGATACACCTGTCCTACATTTTATTGTGTATTCAAAAGATGTTGAATGATCTGTCTGAGACTGTTTGAACTTCAATCAGAAAGTAGTCTGTGGTTCAGCTGAATCAATGACTGCACTAGCATTTGGTATGAAATGAAATATAGCCATTTTTCGAAGATTAATATTGTGTTGAGAAGCAAATGCACTTGGAAGGGCAAAAATTTGCAGGTCTAAGGGAAATATAAGAGGAATGGGATTAATTAGAATAGCTCTATCAAAGAGACAGCACGGGTAAAATGGACCAAACTATCTGCTCTGGTTCGGTTTCATTCACTGATTCTCTCTGAATTATTTTGAATTCTCTGCTTGAAGGCAGGTCCTTGGTGAGTATTCGCTGAACTAAATATTTCAAAAAAAATTTAAAACAACAAGTAGGGCGAGGAAGCAGGCCTGAGTGTACCTCAGCTGGAACTAAACCCTGTGCTGATCAAAATATTCTGGGTGCGATTCAGCGGATCAAAGTCTGGTTTTGGGTGCGTTTAGCGGGGAGTTGTGCAAGGGCCATGTTGGTGAGATTGCAGTCTGTGTTCAACCGCACTTCGTGCCAAAAAAGAAGCTCCCACGCGATTCTTGACATTACTGGCTCCTTCCCCGTCTGATTTACCTGACTCGCTTCTCAGCTGCTTGCCACTAACAAGGGGGAGCTGCTTTTAAACGCACCCTCACCACACACTCCCAGCCAACACACAAACACAGCAGAGCGCAGACTTGCTCCTCGCTTTAGGGGTGCCAGGCTTCTCAATGCTGTGGCTGAGAGGCTGGGCACTCTGTTCTCCCAGGCAGCAGGATGAGAAATGCCGCCTGGGAGGCAGTGGCAGCGGCTATCAGTATGGGCACCATGACGTGGAGGACTGTTGTCCAATGTCTGAACAAGACCAGCGACCTCCAATGAGCTGCAAGCGTAAGTAACCGCTTCTGTCCTGGCATTAGTTCTGCCTACCAATTCTCGAATTCCCAAATCACCCCCACCCCAATCGTCTGACTGACACCTTGCACCCTCCCCACATCTGGGGCGAAATTCTCCCCCAACGGCGCGATGTCCGCCGACTGGCGCCAAAAACGGCGCCAATCAGACGGGCATCATGCCGGCCCAAAGGTGCGGAATGCTCCGCATCTTTGGGGGCTGAGCCCCAACATTGAGGGGCTAGGCCGGCGCCGGGGGGATTTCCGCCCCGCCAGCTGGTGGAAATGGCGTTTGTTGCCCCGCCAGCTGGCGGAAATGGCGTTTGGTGCCCCGCCAGCTGGCGCGGAAATGCGGCGCATGCGCGGGAGCGTCAGCAGCCGCCGACAGTTTCCCGCGCATGCGCAGTGGGGGAGAGTCTCTTCCGCCTCCGCCATGGTGGAGGCCGTGGCGGCGGCGGAAGGGAAAGAGTGCCCCCACGGCACAGGCCCGCCCACAGATCGGTGGGCCCCGATCGCGGGCCAGGCCACCGTGGGGGCACCCCCCGGGGTCAGATCGCCCCGCGCCCCCCCCCCAGGACCACGGAGCCCGCCCACGCCACCTGGTCCCGCCGGTAAATACCAGCTTTGATTTACGCCAGCGGGACAGGCAATTTCTGGGCAGGACTTCGGCCCATCCGGGCCGGAGAATTGAGCGGGGGGTCCCGCCAACCGGCGCAGCCCGATTCCCGCCCCCGCCCAATCTCCGGTACCGGAGACTTCGGCGGGGGCGGGGGCGGGATTCACGGCGGCCAACGGCCATTCTCCGACCCGGCGGGGGGGTCGGAGAATGACGCCCCTGATCTTCAAGCTTACTCCTCAGAACCCCCACCAGCACAACAACTTCATGTCCAGGTGTGGTGCCCATGCAAGCCACCTGCTATCGACCCCCCCGCCTCCCGAACCAACAAGCGTGCGGTTCTCAATTCCCTCCCTTTGTCCCCGCAGGAGAAGATAGCCCATAATAAACGGCAAAGGGCCAAGTTGTGGGGGAGGAATCCCAGAGAATAAAGTCCTCATCCTCTATGAGGAACGGGCCCTAGAAATCATGGGGTTGCCTGAGGAGAGCGCAATCACTGACAGCAAGTTTAGCGTGCGCCACAGACGTAAGGATCCACTGCCCTTTCACCCAAATGACCTAGCGATGACCTGTGTCGAGTGAGTTGTTCATGTCAGACAAATGATCCTTCTCACTGACCACATGTCCATTGTCTTGCAGGATAACCATTTGATGAGGCCAGGCCAGCCAGAGTCGAAGAGAACACCCCGGAGAGAGCTCCGAGGAGACCACCGGTGAGGCATCACAGCTGTCACCCCCACCTTCCACCAGCGCAGAGATACACATCTCGATGGGCGACATTAGTGGACAGGCTTGTGGGGCACAGTCTGGTGAGCACCACACAGTTGTTGATGCACATCAGGTGGAGGCAGGAACATCCTAGGGAGAGAGCAGTAGGAGGTTGCTAGATCCCAGGACACAGCTGGGCCCCAGCCAGATGCTGAGCCTTTGGACAGTGATCTCCCAAAGCTGATGCAGATGATAGGATACAGCTGTGAGATTCAGGAGGAGGTGTCAGTGACATTCTAGTGAATGTAAGGCCGATTGGAGGAGTGCCAAAGGATTCAGGCATGGAGATTGTTGGCATTTCTGCACCATGCTAGGGTAGCGACCGCAGTGGAAAACCTAGAGCACAGCATCCGCGTCTTGAGTGGTGGTGTCCAAGGCATGGCTCAGTCTGTGATGACCATGTGCCAGTCGCTGAGGAGTGTGTCCCAGACGCAAGTGGACATTGCCGGCGCACTGTAGAGCATGGCACAGTCACTGAGGACCATTGGGGAGGGCGTCGACAATGGTGCAGACAATGGGGAGCCTTCAGGACTGGCAGCATCGGATGACTCAGAGGCCTCTGGAGCTCACTCCAGCTACCCCTCCATCCCATGGAAGCCTACTGGATGACCTGTGTCAAGTGAGGGCCCTACAGGAACCATCTGGGAAGAGGAAGCACTGGAGGCCAACCCGGGGCTGGCCACCAGGAGATGATGGTGGTCTTGAGTTCTTCCGAATCTCCGTCTCCTGATACTGGAGCATTTCAAGGGCAGTGGGCAGAACAGGGTAGCACAGGGAGCCAGTGACACCGATAAATTGCCAGGGTCCCTTGCTCCAGGGCCTTCAGAGGATGTCTGCATAGAGAATCAAAATGAATGTCGCATTCCATTCATCCCCCACCATCCTACCAACTGTCCTGGCTTGACACAATTCACACCTCTTTAACCTGGGGTTACCCCATCTCTGGATCTGTAAAGATTTAATCACCTGCTAATGGTCGCATTCCAAGCATTGTTTGGCATCTTTGAATTTGTCTGTATACATGTTTCTGGAACATACCTCTTCATTCACCTGAGGAAGGAGCAGCGCTCCGAAAGCTAGTGACATCGAAACAAACCTGTTGGACTTTAACCTGGTGTTGTAAGACTTCGTACTGTAGAGAATCAAAGGCAGGGGACACACTTGGCACTAGTCCATGAAAGATCAAGAAGAATGAGCAGCACTGTGGACACTGGTGGGGCCACTCTCTGGAGCTAGGGGGAAATCTAAATCTGTCACAGTATAACATGTTACACCTCTAAATGTGAAGCATCTATCGCGTTAATCTTCACAGCGGGTCTGGCCACATCCCCACCCCCTGTTACCCTCCGCCCACCATGCCCCCCTCCAGCCCCCCCACCCCCTTACCGACTCAAGCGTTCCAAGATCAGAGCCCATTCAGAGGATGTGTGAGCACGCTATCAGTAGAAAGACAGGGGTCAGGCTTTAGCAGAAACTGGGGAACACCAGAGCTTTCATCTCAGCAAGTTATCATCACTCTTCTGCCTCGTACAGTGACCCACTGACAGATCCAACGAGGCCCATCACCCAGGAATGATAGCGCAGACCCTTGGATGGGTGGGCAGGGTGATGACGGAGAGGGCGGTGTGATGGTTGAGATACGGGGAGTGGGGAGGCAGCCTTGCTGCCCTGCATCTTGGTGAGCCTGGTCCAGCGAGAAGATGATACAGTCTGATGCCTGGGTATACAAGCCCAGGTGTCACGGTGACACAATGGTTAGTTCTGCTGTCTCACAGTGCCAGGGAGCCGGGTTTGATTCCAACCTTGGGTGACTGTATGGAGTTTGCACATGTTCCCGGACTTCATGGGTTTCCTCCGGTTATTCCGGTTTCCTCCCACAGTCCAAAGATGTGCAAGTTAGGTGGATTGGCTATGCTAAATTGCTCCATAGTGTCCAAAGGTTAGGATAGGTGGTGTTACAGGGATAGGGGAGGGGATTGGGCATAGGTAGGCTGCTCTTTAGGAGAGTAGGTGCAGACTCGATGGGCTGAATGGCCGCCTCCTGCACTGTAGGGATTCTATGATACAAACATCCATCACTTTCCGATTGCACTTTTGGGTGGAAGATTGTGATACGCCACACAGGTCTCCATCTGAACTCTGGAATGACCTGGTGACATAAATGTTTAGGGCTGCGATAACCTCCACAGCCACCAGTAGCGTGCGTCCTCCTCCTCCACAGGGTACCAGTCCCCGAGGAAGTGGCACAGGTGCTCCAATGTCTCTCTATGAAGATGCAATCATCTGTGGAATATGCTGTCTTTCAGCTCATGGAATGACCAATGATGCCTGTACACTTTGGGCCATCGCTGGCATCCTTTCTGGGTCTCTCCTCAGTCTGATGGGCAGCCGGATCTTCAGGGTGTGCAGCTGCCCCCTGAACATGGGGTGCCGCCTCCAGCTTGAGTTGGCTTTGCTGCCTTCTATGGTGCCTGCCTGCCTCAGTTGCCATAAGCCACCAGCAAACATTGTTTTATCAGGAAGGAATTGGAGAAGGAGAGAGACCGACAATCAGTTGGGACTTCTATCCCAGGACTCTCAAGTCCCCCAAACCTCCTCCACCCTTACCATGACTGTCCTGCCTTCTCTGGGTGCCACCCAGCGAGCCAGTTGTGCTTGCAAGCCTTGCTCTGCACACTTGCCCTCGGCCACATCAGGAGCCCCTAGGCCCCGGAATTCTGCCAAGAACATTAAGGACCTGTGTCGGACTGTCCTCTGCTCATCCACACACTTACCCTTTAGCCATGAGAGGATCCTCAGTGGTGAAACGCTCCTCTTTAGTGTTTGATTGTTGGCAGCATCACTCTGGTGCTGCTGCTCCTAGAGTTCATGCACACAGTTTAGGCACCAAAGCTTGCTAGACATTGAGTGCGCTAATCATCCTCTGAGGAATGGCACGTGTGCCCTCGAGAAGGCACTTGAGAGTTCAGGACAATGAAGTGCTCTCACAACTAATGAGACTAATTCCGCATTTGAAATAGCCTTCAGCTGTGAAGCTAGAGGTTGGTCACAGTCACAGGTGGTGAAATTGACTTTCAGGAGAGAAGTTGCAGCAGGGCTCTGTCCTGGATGAGTTTAGTAAGACAGACAGACTGCAGCTATGATTGCCCCTGTTATGTGTGCCCACAACGTTTAAAGATCGCTTGAAGGCCTCACGGATGCAAAGCCGCTCAACCCCATCCCCACCCCCACCCCCATCCCGCAGGGCCCAGGGTTCACCCTCGACCTGGAAAGCTTCAGCCCCCCGACCAAGCCTAACCCCCTTGAAGGACCCCACCCCCAGCACTAGCACAGCAGCTCTGGTGTCCTGGAGCAACATACAGGAAAATGGAAATGGCTACTCACATCCTCAGTTCCCCATAGAAGACATTGTGCCAGCTTCACATTTTTGAAAAGGAGTACTGAACACCGCCCGTGTGACTTCCCGCTGGGGAGTTGGGTAATTTCTAAGAGGCCGCTGCATTCGACTTCAATCTTGTTAATGAGATTGAAATTAATGCAAATTAGGATTAATGATATTCTTGCCATTTTTGGATGAGATCCAGAACTCGCCGTTGGGAGAGGGCCGGGCGAATCAAAATGATTCGCACCTGGTGCGAATCTCTATTTTTGCCCCATCCTGCTATTCATCGGGAAGGCCTGGATCCGCGTTGGGCGCAAAGAGGTCGCTGATTTGTGCCTTATATTAGTGAATGTTGGCACCTGTGGCCATCTAACTGCTCCTCCCCCTTATCTGAAGTAGATGTAATATATAAAAAAGTGAAAACCCTCATCCCCCACGAGTACAGGATAGATTTCAAGTTTGTATGCTGCTCAAACATGGGTGCACTATATTTAGCCTGAACAATTTTGGAAAAAGGGAGAAAATTTCAGCTATTCCTACTGTTCTTTGTATAGACAGATGAGAGTGAGATCGGTAATGGAGTACCGCAATTGAATGATCCAGTTTGATTTCTAAGAATAAGTGCATAGAATAAGTACCAATTAAATGAGCCTTACAAAGTAGATGATTAGCACAGCTTGACTTCGCTGTAGCAAAAAGCTAATTTTTATTGCTGTGCATTGCAGCAAAATACATAATTTAAATGTTTTAGAAACAAAATATGATTTACAAAAAGGTAATCATCCTGGGTCTCACCATAAAGCAGTGGTCTGCCTATAAATGTTCACAAATATAATATTTTGGTCAGCGGATGCTCAAAGTATTCATTTCTGAAGAAAACCTTTGACATTGAACAGTCAGGCAATTTACTGGAAATATGATGCTCTGTATTTGTATGTAGCGATCTATGGAGTAATTATGCATGGTTCTTTAATTGGGCTATTAGAATATAGGGACGGCATTCATAGATGCATAGAATTTACAGTGCAGAAAGAGGTCATTCGGCCCATCGAGTCTGCACCGGCTTTTGGAAAGAGCACCCCACTTAAGGCGACACATCCATCCTATCCCCGTGAACCAGTAACCCCACCTAACCTAAGGGCAATTTTAGCATGGGCAATCCACCTAACCTGCACATCTTTGGACTGTGGGAGGAAACCGGAGCACCCGGAGAAAACCCACGCAGACATGGGGAAATTGTGCAGATTCCGCACAGACAGTGACCCAGCCGGGAACCGAACGTGGGACCCTGAAGCTGTGAACAACTGTGCTAACCACTGTGCTACCGTGCTGCCCCTGGTAGTGCACTGCTGCATCATGGCTCCGAGGATCAGGCGCCGGGTCACTGTCCATGTGGAGTTTGCACATTCTCCATGTGTCTGCGTTGGTTTCACCCACACAACACAAAAAGATGTGCAGGGTAGGTGGATTGGCGACGCTAAATTGCCCCTTAATTGGAAAAAAAATAATTGGGAACTCTAAATTTATTTTTTAAAATTAAAATATGTTGAAAATGGTCCAAAACATAACACAGTGAGTGTTTCGGGCCAGGGTTTAGAGAACCCCAAAGTGTATCATGGAGTTTACCTGACCCATAACATTAAATAGATTTTGGTTATGGGGAGCACAAGGGCCCACTTTACAGGTGTGGTGCAACAGAGAGCTAAAAGTATTTTTAAACAAAAACAATATTCTATATAATCCAGCTAACATTTTTAAACACACACAGTAAACATCTTAGCAACTACCAATTCAAATACTCCCCCCAAAGAATACAGTACTCTATAAGTAACCCATAATCTTTCCTTGCAACATCCATAAGATAAATACCCTCTTCAAGACAGACATCAGGTTTAAATTATCTACTGAGAGCAGTTATCACTTTTAAATTAGCAAGTGATTTGAAGATATTCCTTTCATGCAGAAAGAAATCAGAATTACACCTGGTTTTGCTGGATGCAGCTCCCAATCTGTAAAACGAAACCAAACACACCCTGTAGCCGCCAGCCCTAAGCAAAAGTAAAGCACAGCCAGCCCAGCTCCACCCACACTCTGACACCACTGCAGCTATTTGACAAACCCCATTTCTTAAAGGTACATCCACTATAGCTATTTGAGAAACACCGATTTCTTAAAGGTACTCTCGCATTACAGTGAAAAACATTTTGAGGCTTCCTAGCAGAAACTATTTGATAGCACACTGGAAAAATATAGGACATTGATTACTGTTCCATTCCCACCAGTGGTATGACTGACCTGGTTTTCCGCAGGACTAACCATGTAACACTCAGCTGAGTTAGCTCCTTTTAAGATGCAAATTGATGACCTCTAATGTACATAGAATTCTGATTGTCATTTAGAACAGTACTAAGTGAGGCTTATGCACACTCCACCCAGGATATGAAGCCAAAGATGAGCCCACCAAATGTTTTCATTAATTTTGAGGCTGGGAGGAATAAGCTCTATGAAATTTCTGCTGCTATAACAGACACCAATATTGTAACTCTGAGACACCCGTGGACACCAATATTGTAACCTTTCCAACTAGGAGTTATAATTTTGGGAGGCCCAGGGCTGACTGACTTCCAGAGTGCTTGTTTATATCCCATGTTTCTTTGGATCAAGGCATGGTCCTGAGAATGGTCAAGACCTCCTGTCAGAATTGGGTGATCAGCCTGCTTACGGGTGGGGAGAAGGGGTTTAAATCTTTCATATGGGGGCACAAATTATGAATTGCACTCGGAAATATCTGTAAAGTAATTTATTTCAAATTCACTGCAATTTAATACCAAAGGTAAAGTGCTGGAGCCACTCATTTTGATGACGATGGATTTTAGCAACGCAAGTTGAAGAGTCATTGTATCTGATACTTTTGTGAATCCCAATTTTAAAAAGTTACTGATCAAATATATGCAGAAGTGATTACTCTTCATTTTTTGTGCAAGTGTTGCAAAGAAGAAAATCACATTTTAGCTTTGGATAATAATAAGCCTGTGTCTGATTTCTCCCTCCTATATAGCCTTTACTTTTATTGGTGGTTAAGATTAGCAAACCTAGCATGGACTAGGGATTGAACCTGACTCTCCAGGGCACTTATTGAGTAGTCTTATTAAAGCAATAGGAATGCCCAGTTGTGTAACTTTGGATGAATATATGGCATTTAAAGAATGTGAAAACCAACTTAATGTATATTTTTTGTGGCTTTAATGGAATAATTTTGCAATACTTTGTTTGCCGAATCCCATTTTTCCATAATTTCCTTTGATCTATTGCCAGACACTCACTGTCTTCCTTTTTTTTTTTTAAATAAGTGTTTTTTATTGGATTTTTGTGCAGAGTATATTTTGCCTTTATGTACACAGGATATGATATATCTATAAATATGTAAGTAGGCATCAGTTTGTGCCAACGAGGCACTTCTGGGGTGCAATCCTCGAGTGGGCCTTGTGTCGGTGTTCCCCTCGCTTCTCCCGATCGGATTTTGCCGCCGTTGTCTTCTCGTGCACGCTGCGGCTTCAGCCGGCCCTCCCGTCCTCCACCTGTATTCTCCTTTTTCTCTGTTCCTGTGAATGTCAGGTTGGTTAATGTTTCCCTGCCTCCTGACAGTCTTCCTATCTCATTTATTTTATTGCTTGGTATTCCCCGTACCTCTGACTGAGTTTTACCCTTGTGCCATTTATGGCTATCTCACCTTCTTGATTTTCTATTTAACTTTTTTCGAATGATTTCTTTCCAGTTGTACTTTGTTCATTTTACAGAGTTTTCCAAATCAAAGGGATGATGCCATTTGTCTTAGGGTGGGTTTCATATCTAGTCTTATAAAATTACTGCAACACATGTGGAATCAGCTCAGTTATAGTGCTTAACTTGTCTTGCTGTATTAAAAATATATGCCTGGATGTGGCACACTTGTGCATTTTTCTCATTTTAAATACTTGGAGTGAGTTTAATCTCTGTGCACTTGTCACTATGATTCAGCAATCTGGCTACCTGATCTTCACAAATCATGCAAAATGCATCTTGATTTTTTTTAAAAATTGCTATTCTTTTCCCTCAGTTTAGTAACTGAAATTCCTCATGTTCAAGCTAAGATTTTAAATAAAATCAAACGTTTATGGGCAAAATCAGATCATAATCTGGCGAAGAACTGGACGTCCGACCGAAATGGAGGTTCACGCTGGACTGACCGCTATACTCTGGCCTCCTGTTGGCCGCAGGACCACAGTTCTCGCCCGGGCGCTAGCAGGGGGGGGGGGGGGGGGGGGGGGGTGCTATAGATGCAAATGGGTCCATCCTCCAGCCCAAGAATCACGCGAGCGGGATTCACTACAGGTATTATCAAACGTGAACCTGATGCAGTGGACCTCAAGGTGGTTGCCTTCAAAGTCCATCAAAGGGCCAGCCCCCCATCCCACAATGCACTACCTTCCCACCCCACAATATTTACAAACAACATCAAAGAGACTTAAGTGCTGCCGATTTTCAGCTCAGCACTTTAAAATCACTGAAGCATGAAGGGGTGTAATCAGAATGCACTTAACTCTCTTCTGATGTGGTTGATGTTTATAAACATTGTGGTTACAGCACTTAGAGTTCCTCATCCACATGAAGTCACAGCTGTTTTGTGGAAACTGGCTGATGCACGATCAATTACACAACGACGAGAGTTGAATGCAACTGAGGCTTTATTACACTAAGATGTGTGACCTCCTACAGCAGCTGGTGAAATGGCTGCTGTATGGAGAGCACACGTATTTATGCTCCGCCTACTGGGCGGAGTCAGCAGGCAGGGAACAATCCCCATACCTGTAGTACAGGGCCTTACCACAAATCACCTAATATATACATCAGTGGTGACTACCACATTCACCCCCTGTTAAAATTGAGTCTGGCAGGGCGTGGTGGAGAACTACATACATGTTTTAACTACAGAGAAAAAAATGGAGTCCCGATCAAGTTACAGGTTCCGTCGGTCCGGAGCCTTGATCTGCCGTTGGGAGCGCTGCAATGGTGGCAGTGATTCCGGTGTCGGTGTGGTCCTCGGTGACTCCAGGAATGTGCCGAAATCCTAGTCATCCTCTGGCGTGGGCAGGGGGAGGATGGATTGTCCTGGGGCAGGGGCTGCGGTGGGGTGCGCCGGGGAAGGAGAGGGTGGCGTTGGGATGTGTATGTGTGGAACCAGCTGGTGCCAGGTCCCTGAGGGAGACAGTATCTTGGCGGTCGTCGGGGTACGCTACGTAGGCGTACTGCGGGTTGGCATGGAGTAGCTTTACCTTTCAACCAACGGGTCCACCTTGTGGAGTAGCACGTGCTTACGGAGGAGTATGGGTCCTGGAGCTGCAAGCCAATTCGGGAGCGACACCCCGGAGGTGGACTTCCTGGGGAAGGCAAAGAGACGTTCGTGGGGTGTTTCATTAGTTGCAGTGCATAAGAGCGACCGAATGGAGTGCAGTGCATCGGGGAGGACCTCCTGCCAGCGGGAGGCCGGGAGACTTCTGGACCGCAGGGCCAGCTGGACGGCCCTCCGGACCGTCCCATTCTCCCTCTCCACCTGCCCGTTTCCCCGGGGGTTATAGCTGGTCGTCCTGCTCGAGGCAAAACCCTTGAGCAGGAACTGATGCAGCTCATCACTCATGAATGACGATCCCCTGTCACTGTGGACGTAGGCGGGGAAGCCGAACAGAGCGAAGATGGTGTGGAGGGCTTTGATGACGGCGGCAGACGTCATATCAGGGCATGGGATGGCGAAGGGAATCTGGAGTACTCAGACCACACTGAGGAAATAAGTGTTACGGTCGGTGAGGGGGAGGGGCCCTTTGAAGTCCACGCGGAGGCGTTCAAAGGGGCGGGAGGCCTTCAGCAAACGACCGTTGGTCAGTGAGGAGAGTGAATCTCCTGCCGGCCAGGTAATGCCTCCAATGCCGCACAGCTTCAACGATGGCTTGGGCCTCTTTTTCGACAGAGGAGTGCTGAATTTCGGAGGTATGAAGGGTTCGTGAAAAGAATGCCACGGGCCTGCCTGCCTGGTTGAGGGTGGCAGCCAGAGCGACGTCTGATGCATCGCTCTCGATTTGGAAGGGGACCCCAGAATTCCGTTCTGGACCACATAGCCGAGGATGGCTAAGCGGTTTGTGCTGAACACTCACTTCTCCGTGTTGTAAGGAAGGTTGAGGAGAGTGGCGGTGTGGAGAAATTTGGCACGGTTGGCATCATGGTCCTGCTGATAGTGGCCGCAGATGGTGACATTGTCAAGGTACGGGAAAGTGGCCCGCAGCCCATACCGGTCGACCATTTCCCGTTGGAAAACCAAGAAAGTGGTAAAGGCGGCCATCTGCCTCGAAGGCAGAAGTGTATGGGCGGTCCGCCTTACGGATGGGGAGCTGGTGGTAGGCGTATTTAAGGTCCACAGTTGAGAAGACCCGGTACTGTGCAATCTGATTGACCATATATCAGATGTGTGGGAAGGGGTACGCGTCGAGCTGCGTGTACCTATTGATGGTCTGACTGTAGTCCGCGACCATTCTGTGTTTCTCCCCAGTTTTCTCCACTACCACTTGGGCTCTCCAGGGGCTTTTGCTGGCCTCGATGATGCCTTCCCGAAGCACTCGCTGGACTTCAGACCTGATGAAGGTCCTGTCCTGGGCGCTGTACCGTCTGCTCCTGGTGGCGACGGGTTTGCAATCTGGGGTTAAGTTTGCAAATAGGGAAGGTGGGTTGACCTTTAGGGTCGCGAGGCCGCACACAGGAAGGGGTGGTAGGGGCCCGCCGAATTTCAATGTTAGGCTCTGGAGGTTGCACTGGAAGTCCAGGCCGAGTAGTAAGGCAGCGCAGAGGTTGGGGAGGATATAGAGGCGGAAGCCGGTAAACTCCACGCCCTGGACAGAGAGAGTGGCTATGCAGTACCCCCGGATCGTCACGGAGTGGGACCCGGAGGCTAGGGAGATTCTCTGATTGGTGGGATGTACCGCGACGGAGCAACACCTTACCATATCGGGATGAATGAAGCCCTCGGTGCTCCTGGAGTCCAGCAGGCAGGAGGTCTCATGCCCATCAATTTTCACATTTGTAGAGGCGGTTGCTAGGTTGTGCGCGAGACTGGTCAATCGTGACAGAGGCGAGACGCAGCTGATCGTTGATGGTGGCAGACGATGGGGTGCCCGGGGGGCATGGGTCCTGGTAAGATGGCGGCGCCCATGGGCCGCATGTGCCGTGGGGGAGACAAGATGGCGGTGCTGGATGTTACTGGGGAGGACAAGATGGCGGTGCCCACGGGCCGCATGTGGTCGGGGTTAAACAGGATGGCGGCACCCACTGGCCACACGTGGTCAGAGGGGAAGATGGCGGCACCCACTGGCCGTACGGGGGTGGGGGTGTCGGAACAATAGCGGAGACCAAATGGGCCTGACACACCGCCGCGAAGTGTCCGTTCTTGCTGCAGCCCTTGCAAAGGGCGCTCTGGCCAGGCAGCGTTGTTGGGGGTGTTTTGGCTGCCCACAGAAGTAACATTTGGGGCCTCTGGGGTTGGTTGGCTGCCGCGCGGCACAGGCGTGGGGTTGGCGGAGTGGGGTCCCCGATGGGGCGGCCGTCTGCAGAGTCCACGATGTGTAGGAGGAGTGGGCCGCCAGGCTGGGGGGTGTAGGCCTGGATGTTGCGCGAGGCGACCGTCAGAGAGAGCGCAAGCTTTTTGGTTGCCGCGAGGTCGAGCGTGGCCCCTTCTAAAAGGCGTTGGCGGATGTAATCTGACCCTATCCCTGTAACAAAAGCGTCCTTCATAAGCAAGTTCGAGTGTTCCGTGGCCGTGATGGCCTGACAGTCACAGTCTCTGACTAGGGGTATTGGAGTATGACAGAAGTCTTCTACTGACTCACCAGGTAGTTGACTGCGCGTGGAGAGGATGTCTGGCGTAAAGCATGTTAGTCCGCTGAGCATATTTTCTTTCAGTAGCGCCATGGCTTTGTCGTAGTTCGGCGCATCCTGGATAAACGGAAAGACGTTGGAGCTCAGCCATGTGTAGAGGATCTGAATCTTCTGAGCTTCCGGAATTGGGTCTGGTGCAGACCTGATGTAAGTTCCGAAACAGGCTAGCCAATGTTTAAAGTCCTTTTTGGCGTTGCCTGATTGTGGATCCAGCTGCAGGCGATCCGGCTTGATGCGGAGGTCCATCTTCTGAAAACTTCAGTGTAATAAATTGATGCACGATCAATTACACAAAGACGAGAGTTGAATGCAACTGGGGCTTTATTATATTAACATGTGTGGCCTCCTACAGCAGTTGGTGAAATGGCTGCTGTATGGGGAGCACACATTTACACTCCGCCTACTGGGCAGAGCTAGCAGGCAGGGAACTATCCCCGTACCTGTAGTACAGGGCCTTACCACAAATCACCTAATATATACATCAGTGGTGACTACCACACTGGCCATCACTGCTGGAGAAATTAATTAATGGTTTGCAGCTAAAGGATCGAAGAGGTTTAACACAGCTGTTCTCTTTTGGAATGGCCAGGTGGTGCTACCAGGTATGGGTTACAACTGTAATTTTTTCACTGCTCCTCTCTGGACTGCTCTCTAGCTTCCAGACAGGGGTCTCTTTTCTTGGGGGTCCCTTTAGTTATGGGGTCTCTGGGGGGGGGGGGGGGGGGTTCCTTTAGTTAGGGGATCCCTTTGGTTAAGGAGTCTTTGGGGGGGGGGGGGTGCCTTTAGTTAGCAGGTCCTGGGGAGTGTCCCTTTAGCTGGGGGGGGGGGGGGTTCCTGTGGCGGGTGGTCTTCTTATTTTGGGGGCTCTCCCTATTTATGTGGTCCATGTGGGGGGCCTCCCTATTTAGAGGTCCATTGGGGGGGGGGGGGGGGTTGGCGTCACCCTGTACGTGGGGAAGGAGTGGGGGGGGGGGGCTGATTTGCATTGCGGGGAGGCGGGTGAGGTGGCTGGCCGCAGGACTTCGCTATCATTCCCCCACTGCTGATAGAAACTCCCTCTGCCCCGGAGGATCTGTCAATTAAACTGGTTTCTCCTCTACCTGGTGTACGCAAACAAAATGGTTTCCGAAACATTATACCTAATTCTGGCATCAACTCCACCTTAGCCCACAGTTGTTACTAATAATAATTGGTCAATAATATGGTCAGGGATAATTTCATTGGATCTACCCATTCTCGCACATTGCCTTAAAATTAAGGCATTGGATTATTTCAAGATGTATCTTGATACTGCACAAGTGTCCTATTCACGAGGCCAGCACTGGACCAGTCAAGGATGGTGTGATTTGATAGGACCCACTAATGGTTAGACTAACCTTCCTCATAGCTGTTACAGCACTTAAATTTCTGTCTTTTAATCTAACTGGAATATTTGTAGGAAATACAGAAATAAATATAATCTGACTCATTAACTATTTGATTATTAATTACTTATCCTTCAGTTATACAATTATCACGGCTAGTCAATTATCACTGCTAGTCAGTGACTAGATCACAGTACCAAATTTCATTTTCTTTGTGAAAGGCAAGCAGCATCAACAGGACTGCTTTTCTGATAATGTGTTAGTTTAAAATAGCCATTTGACCTAGTTGGTCTGTTGCAGAATACATGTATGGAAAACAAAATGGTCAATTTAAGCAAGCACACCAAATCCACTGAAATAAAATCTAAAATCTTGGTCAGTTTACAGTGGGTATACCAGAGAAACCAGGATTGTTCTCCTTTGGTGCAGAGAAGGCCAAGAGGTGATTTAGTGGAGATGTTTAAAAGCATCAGGATGGAGTTAATAAAGGGAGCATGTTTCCAATAGCTGAAGGGTTAATTTAAAGTAATTGGTAAAAGAACAAGGTGATATAAGAGGAAGCATTTTTATGCAACTAGTGGTTAGGATTTGGAATGCATTACCATGGTGGAAACAGATTTAATAGGAGTCTTCAAAAAGAAATTAGGTGAGTACTTGAGAAAAAAAAAACACAGGTTTATGGTGAAAGAGAACAACTAACTGGATTGCTCTTCAAAAGACCTGGCACAGACTTGATGAGCTGAATAGCCTCCTTCCGTGCTGTACTAATCTATGATTTAGAATTGGACATCTTAAATATGTGAAAATCTTAAACATGTTGGCTCACTGTAAATTGAGGGGATGAATTTGTGTTAATAGATGGTACTTTTTAAACTTCTCAATTTAGCTTGATTGGTATTATTGTAGTTATTCTGAAAGGAGTAGTGCATTACCAGAATTGTCACCATCCGGGTGTTTAGATAGATGTCAAAGAGCCCATAGCTTTTATCCAGTTCCTTTGGAGAAAAGGCAGGGGTCCATTTTTTGCCTTGGCCAGTCTTTGCCCTCTAAATGATTACTGAAAACAAGGAAACTTGTCATTTATTTAATTTGTTTCTTGGGACCTTGCCCTGTGCAAATTAGTTGGGCCATTTGTTCTTGGGGGTGCAAAAAAAATAAATAAAATAAAATAGATGAATGTGTAACACTTTTAATGTCCTAAATTTGTGAGGCTATATAAACATAATTGCTTTGAAATACTAGCTTATTTGCTAATTTTGAAATTATTTGAGCTGAGCGTTGAAATCAGTGAAGCCTGGTATTGTTCAAGGAAATTAAACGATCAGTGGAAAACAACCAAGTAGTAACCTTTATCTTAGTGGCTTAAATGTATACAAGCAAAACTGATTTGTGAACTTGTGTATCGGATACAAGAATTTATACTGATGTGTAGAACTTCAGCAGATTTGGTTCTGTCAATACCTATCAGGGGCTACATAATGGGCATGATTTAATGGCTGCGTCCCGCTGGAATCGGGATGGTGGACGGCAGGTAGATCGCAGGAGAGGCCTCTCCCGGGATTCGTGATGGTCACTACACCTCGCGAGATCTCAGTGGGCGGGACCCAGACTCAGAGTTAAGTGAATTAAAAAAAACTTACTTAACTACCTTCGCCAGATTGAAAAGGCCTCTGGGATCTACCGACTTCACCGAGGAGACTCCAGCTGGACGCTCATTAGTACGGATCCCCACAAATGAGATGAGATGAACCTGAACTTGAAGGGGGGGGGGGGGGGGTTCTCCCAGGCGATCGGATGCCCCTGGGTAACTTCTATCTGGGGAGAGTGGCACCCTGGCACTGCTGATGCCACCCGGGCACCTGGCAGCATTGGAGTGCCCCTTGGGCACCCTGGTGGTGCCATTGGGTGCCAGCCTGGCACTGCCAGGTGAAACTACCAGGCTGGTAGGTATACTGCCAGGTTGCCAGTGTCAAGGTGCTTGGGTGGCATTTTGCCCATGCCGGGGATCAGGCCCGAGGGTGCTCTGTCCACATGAGGTGGCGTGTCGGAGGCTTGAGGACTCCCCCTAACAGGTGAGTTGGAGCATTGGGGTGGTCCAGGAGTCGCATTGATTTGGGGGGGGGGGGGGGGGGCCGAGTAATCAAAGAGCCATTTTAAAATAGTGCCCCGATCTCTTCCTGCACTGCAGAGCACATTGTAAGGAAATGAGGCTGAGAATACCATTGGCGGGGCATTATCGATCGAGGCCTGAAAATAACCCAGTGCCATTAGATAGCAGGTTCGTTCCTGGCGCTATACATTCTAGAGATGAAGCCTCCAATCCACATAGAACGGACCCTGTTTTTTGTTGGTTAGATTGTGCCCAATATTTATGTTGAAGACCGCTTAATCGCTCTTACTCAAGAATTTAATAACATAAATGGTAACTGAAGAAAGGTAATCACTATTAATTCCATTCCTTATATTTTGAGTAAATGTGTTCAATATATCTTTCATCTTTGGTAATCATGAGCTTTGCTACAACGTACTAACTGCAGTTATTTTTTAAACTCATTATATGCAGCCACAGGACTACAATGAATAAAATGTGTGTCAGGCTGTGTTGCAGTTCACGTTGATAATTATGATGAAATTGTTATGGTTAAATTCTTAACGCACCTTTTTAATACAGTCTATATTCTCCACATACTTTAGGAGTAATTCCATGGCTATTAAAAGGTTCATACTGATTTGAACTACACCCAGGCGCTAGTTTAGCTCACTAGGGGCTGGTTTAGCTCACTAGGGGCTGGCATTTAAAGCAGAGCAACAGCACGGTTCAATTCCCGTACCAGCATCCCCGAACAGGCGCCGTGATGTGGCGACTAGGGGCTTTTCACAGTAACTTCATTGAAGCCTACTTGTGACAATAAGCGATTTTCATTTCATTTCTCCCCTCACCCGTCACCTTCCTAAATCAGTTTTCTGGAGGTAAACAGGTTGGACTTTGAGTCTACGTGTGATGCAAGGCAAACTCTGTCTTGCTTCAAACTTTTAATGCTCTTTCGTATTCATGTCATGTGAAACCTTTGGCTATTTTGGTGACAATTTAAAATTAAACTGTTGTTAGCTTTTGTCTGGAATTGATTATTTCTAGAGAGGGATCCGAAAATAAGGGTTAGAATTTTAAAACCAAGATGTTGCTTGGTATATATCGATATTAATCAATGAATCCAGGAGAGATGGGTAAATGACATGGAGAGAGTTGGGACAGTGACAGTGAAGGAACCGCAATATGGGAAATTGGGGAAGTGCTGGAAAATGGGATTAGAATAATTAGGTGCTTGATGGCCAGCACGGATATGATGGGCCGAAGAGCCTCTTTCCACACTGTAAAACGCTTATTACTCTGACTATATGGGCAGCATAGATTTGAATTACCTCAAGTTTGGAGAAGGTAGAATGTTGGAGGCTGGCAGGAGTGATTTAGAATTAGCACGTTTTATGGTAACAAAGGCAGGATTGAAGGTTGCAGCAGCAGATAAGCAGGAGTGGAGTTGAGTGAATAGGTGGCCTTAACAGTTGTATAGATTTGTGCTAAGATGGTCATCTCAGGCTCTTGTATAGCATCAAGGTTGATCGCAGTCGACTTCCGCTTGTGACCATGGAGTGATTGATTAAATAAAGGGCTGTTCCTGTTCAAAGTCACAGAAAAGGACTCTTTTTACCCAGATCCGGGTGGAATTTTGATGAAAAGGCGTAGGTGAATGTTAGAGGAGTAGTTTACCCCTGGAATGGTATGTCTTCTGATCACCGGACCCGGCAGAAAACAGTGAAAGGTTTGGCTGGAAAGTTGAAACAGTCTTGTGATTCAGACAGTCTCTTCCAGCATGCAGGCGGGGGGAGGGGAAAGCTGTAAGGCCCCAGATACAGGAACTGATGACTTTAATCAAGGAGGAATTTCAGAAACAGAGGAAAGAAATGCATGAGGATCATGCAAAGGCCATTGCAGAAGCTCTGGCACCCCTGAAGAGTACTTTGGAGCAGATGGAGAGGTGTTAGGAGGTGCAGGGGTCACAGATTCGGGAGATTGAAGGAGTGATCTCGGACCACAGCGATCGTGTGGGGCTCCTAGGAGACCTTTGTAAAACGCTGAGGGCAAAGGTTGAGGAGCAGGAGAATACCTTGAGAAGACAGAACCTGCGAATAGTGGGCCTCCCTGAAGGAGTGGAAAGTATGAGTGCCACGAGGTACATCGAGGATGCTGGCGGGACTGGTGGCAGAAGGGGTGCTAGATTAGGCCACTGAAGTGGACCGAGCGCATAGGTCTCTGAGGCAAAAGCCTAGAGCTGTGGGGGCCGCCGCGAGCGGTGATCGTGAGACTCCATAAATTTGTGAAGAAAGAGAAAATTCTACAGTAGGCCAGGGAGAAGCGTAGCTACGACTGTGGGAAATAATGTCCGGATTTATCAGGACATCGGAGCAGAGTTGGCAAAACGGGGGCAGGTTTCAACAAGGCCAAGGCGGTGCTGTACTGGCAGCAGATCAGGTTTGGGGTGCTCTACCCGGCGAAATTATGGGTGACATTCGGAGGCCGGGAGTATAATTGAGACCCCAGAAGCGGCCGAAGACTTTATTAGGGAGCATAAACTGGGGGAGAACGGAGTGGACAATGCTTGGGAACCAGGGTGCTGGCACAATGTAATGGTCGGGAGCATGTTTGAAGTGGGTGTAGGGTTGGAGGATTTTTGCCTATTTTTGTTGGGGGGGGGGGGGGGGGGGGGTTCTGTTCAATGTTGAGATTGTAAGGAATTGTAGGGGTGAAAAGTTTGTGGGGATGGATGTTCCCATCCCCCCTCCTGTTTTATGGGACTGTTTGTGTTTAACATCTGTTTGTTTGCTTTTGGAGAAGGCTACCTGGAGTTCAGGAGAAGTCATTGTTTGTGTGGGGGAGGGTAAGGCCAGCAGGAGGCTTTATTCTTGGAGTGGGGGGGGTTATTAGGATGTGCCTTTGGGCAGGGGAAGCCGCGCTATCAGATTATGCTGGTGAACGGAAGTGAGGTGGTGGGGGAGAAGGCCAAGAGGGGTGGCCAGGGAGAGGGGGGAAAAGGGGAAGTGGGCGGATCTGCGACACGGCAGGGGGTGATAGATGACATGGTCAAGGGCAAAGAAAGGGGCCATCTGGGATGGGCTAGGTACAGAGTGGAATTAAAGGGGCAGGAATTAAGTGGGGAAGATGACAGACGGTAGAGGGGATTGGAGGCGCAAGCCACCGGTAAGGTTGGTAACGTGGAACGTCCGGGGACTGAATGGGCTGGTTAAAAGGTTGCGGGTGTTCGCACACCTCAGGAGCTTGAAAGCGGTGGTTGTATTTTTGCAGGAGACACTCCATGTGAAGGACCAGGTTAGGTTAAGGAAGGGGTGGGTCGGGCAGGTTTTTCACTCTGGGTTTGATTTGAAATTGAGGGGTGTGGCGATTTTAATGAGCAAAAAAATGGGATTCGTGAGTGCGAAGGATGGGAGGGATCCAGATGGGAGATGTGATTGTGGGTGGGATATTGGAAAGGGCACTGGTATTGTTGGTAAATGTGTATGCCCCAAATTGGGATGATGTGGGTTTTATGAGGGGGTTGCTGGCAGCAATCCAGGATTTGGCCACGTACCAGTTGATCATGGGAGGAGATTTTAACTGTGTTCTGGAACTGAGGATGGATAGATCGAGCCCCAGGTCGATGGGTAGGGTACGAATGGCAAGGGAGCTGGGGGGGTTTATGGAGAGGATGGGTATGGTGGATCCATGGCGCTTTCAGAATCCAGGGGGAAGGGAGTATTCCTTTGACGAGAGCAGAGGCCGGGGTGGAGGTTTGACTCAGGGTTGTTGGCAGATGGAGGTTTTTGCGATAAGGTGCGTTTGGCGATGAGGGATTATGTGCATGTGGAGTTCAATCAGAATGGGGAGGTGTCGGCGGGCATTTTTTGTGAAGCACTGAAGGCAGTGATCTGGGGAGAAATGATCTCATTTACGGTTCGTGCGAATAAGGAAAGGAGGGCGGAACATGACCGTCGAGTGAGCGAGATAGTGGAGGTGGACAGGGAATATTTGAGGGTGCCCACCGTGGAGGGGTTGGCGAAGAGGAAAAAGTTGCCGGGGCAATTTGACAGGCTGACAACGGGGAGGGCAGTAGGGCAACTGCGTAGGGCAGGAGGGGTGCAATACGAGTATGGGGGAGAAGGCGAGCCACATGCTGGCGCACCAGCTGCGGAGGCAGGCTGCATCCAGGGAAATATTGAAGATCCGGACTGGGGATGTGGTGTCAGAGCCAGGGAAGATAGATGAGGCATTTAGAGAGTATTACCAGGGACTTTATGAGGCAGACCCAGGAGGAGAGGAGGGGGATATGGGGTGGTTTCTGGATGAGCTGGAATTTCCTCAGATGGAGGAAGCAAAGAGGCAGGCGTTGGAGGAGGCCCTGCGGCGGGAGGGAGGTGCTGGATAGTATCAGGGGTATGAAGTCGGGGAAGGCCCCTGGGCCGGATGGGTACCTGGCAGAATCTTACAAAGAATTTGCGGTGGGCCTGGCACCACATCTGTTGGCATTTAATGATGCACTGGAGAAGGGGGAGTTGCTGGAGACGATGAAGCAGGCAGTAATCACACTAATCCCCAAAAAAGGGAAGGATCCGGTGGAACGTGGGTTGTATAGACCCATATCACTATTGAACACGGATGTGAAAGTATTGGCTAAGTTGTTGGCGGGGAGGATGGAGGATTGTGTCCTAGGGTTGGTTGCAGAAGATCAAACAGGCTTCGTGAAGGCAGGCAGCTCGCGAGTAATAGAAGATGGGTGTTGAATCTGTGATGAATCCGTCGAGAGCTCTGGTACCGGAGGTGGTGGTGTCCATGGATGCGGAGAAAGCATTTGATCGGGTGGAGTGGCGGTAGTTGTTTGAAGTTTTGGGAAGGTTAGGGCCGAGATTTGTGGCATAGGTGCGGTTGCTGTATGTGGCGTCAAGAGTGACGGTGAGGACGAATGATATGAGCTCACGAAGCTTTGACTTACACAGGGGTACGAGGCAGGGGTGCCCGCTGTCGCCGCTAGCCATAGAGCCATTGGTGATGGCTCTCAGAGGGTCGGCAGAGTGGCAGAGGACAGAGGGAGCATCGGGTGTCGCTCTATGCCGATGACCTCTTGCTGTATGTTTCGGATCCGTTGGAGTGTATGTGAAGGATTATGGGCCTGTTGGGGAGGTTTGGAGGGTTCTCGGGATACAAGCTGAATGTAGGGAAAAGCGAGGTATTCCCGGTGAATGAGCTGGCAGGGGGGGGGGGGGATGCCATTTACGGTAGCGAGCGATAGGTTTAGGTACTTGGGGATTCAGGTAGCGAGGGAATGGACGGGACTCCATAAGTGGAACTTAACAAAGCTGGTGGAGGAGGCCGTGGAGGATCTTAAGAGGTGGGATACACTGCACTTAAGGTTGGCGGGGAGGGTCCATTTGGTGAAAATGAATATTCTGCCGAGGTTCTTGTTTATCTTTCAGGCTCTCCCGATCTTTATACCAAAGGCCTTTTTTCGGAAAGTGGACACAATCATCTGACTTTGTATGGGCGGGGAAGGTGCAGAGGGTGGGTAGGTCCCTGCTACAGAGGCAGCAGGGGGTTTGGCGTTGCCAAACTTGCTTCATTATTATTGGGCGGCGAATGTGGACAAGGTGTGGCGATGGTGGGAAGGAGAAGGGGTAGAGTGGGTTAGGATGGGGGGGGGGGGGGGGGGGCGGGGGGGGAAATCTTGTAAGGGGTCTAGTTTGAGGGTTATGGTGACGGCAGCATTGCCAATGGCTCCGAGTAGGTATTCAGGGAGCCCAGTGGTGTAGTCCAGGGAGGCGAGCGGGTGGTGAAGATCAAGGAGAAATGGGAAGCGGAGTTGGGAATGGAGATCAATTGGGGAGTATGGAGTGAGGCAGTGTGAAGGGTAAACGGGACCTCCTCTTGTGTAAGGATGAGCCTGATACAGTTTAAGGTGGTGCACAGGGTGCATATGACTCGGGCAAGAATGAGTGGGTTTTTTCAAGGGGTAGCAGATGAATGAGGTGTGTGTGGGGGCCAGCGAATCATGCGCACATGTTTTGGGGTTTGAAAAATTGGGAAGATTCTGGGCGGGAGTGTTCGCGGTCTTAGCCAGGATAGTGGAGGAGGGAATGGACCTGGACCCTTTGGTGGCGATATTTGGGGTTTCAGAGAAGCCGGAACTCATGGAGAGGAGGGCGGCCGATGTCTTGGCCTTCGCCTCTCTGATTGCACGGTGATGAATTTTGCCTGAGTGGCAGTTGGCATCGCCACCGGGGGTAGCAGCATGGTTAGGCGACCTGTGTGACTTCCTGCGGTTTGAGAAGATAAAGTATGAGTTAAGGGGCTCAGCAGGGGAGTTTGAGAAAAGGTGGGGGATGTTTGTGACCGTGTTTGAGGAGCTGTGTTGGGGGGGGGGTGGTGGAAGAGAGATAGAGAGAAAGAATGTTGATCACAGTCTCAACCACAGACAACTGCCAACGAGAGGAATGGAGTTGGTGGCAGGATAACTGAGTTTGTGGAAGGGACGGATAACAATGGCTTCTGACTTTTGCAGTACTACATGGTGAACAAGCAGTTAGACATTTAGAGACAGAGGAAGGGTCAAGAGAGATAGTGGCGAGGGAGGCAAAGGAAAGGTCAAGACAAAAAGGAGGCGAGGGAGAGTTAGCTATCTTTTTAAAAATAAATTTAGAGTAGCCAATTCATATTTTCTTTTCCAATTAAGGGGCAATTTTAGAGTGGCCAATCCACCTACCCTGCACATCTTTGGGTTGTGGGGGCGAAACCCACACAAACATGGGAAGAATGTGCAAACTCCACACAGACAGTGACCCAGAGGTGGGATCGAACCTGCGACCTCGATGCCATGAGGCAGCAGGGCTAACCCAGAGGTGGCTATCATAAACATTGTCACAAAGCACGCTGGTGTTATTTGTGAGGTATCGGTGGTAAACCACTGTTGCACCTATATTAGGTGATGTATAGTAGGACCTGTACTAAAGGTTCGCCAGTAGTCCCTGCCTGTATAAATATGTGTCCTCCAGCCAGCAGCCATTTCGCCAGCTGCTGTGGGAGACCACAAATCTGACAGCAATAAAGCCTCAGTTGGATTCAACTGTCGTCTTTGTCCAATTGATCGTGCCTCAATTTATTGCTATCAGTTTCTAAGGATGGACCTCCGTATCAAACCGGATCGCCTGCAGCTGGATCCTCACTCAAGCGACGCCAGAAAGGACTTCCAGCACTGGCCAACTTGCTTTGAAGCGTATATCAACGCGGCACCAACCCCTGTTCCGGAGGCTCAGAAGATTCAGATTATATTCCAGGTTGAGCTCCAAAGTCTTTCCGTTAATCCAGGACGCGCCGAACTACGCCAAAGCCATGATCTGCTAAAGGACAACTACGCACAGAAAACGAACACGCTCTTTGCCAGGCACGCACTCGCCACTCTCTCAACTCCCTGGTGAGTCTATAGAAGACTTCTGGCGGGCCCTAATCCCACTAGTCCGGGACTGTGACTGTCAGGCCGTTACGGCCACGGAACACTCAAACCTCCTTATGTGGGACGCTTTTGTGACTGAAATTGGGTCAGATCTCATACGCCAGCGACTCCTAGAAGGGGCCACGCACGACTGCGCAGAGACTAAAACACTAGCGCTCTCCACGACGGTCGCCCTGTGCAATGTCCAGTCCTACACCCCTAGACGCACGGCCTACCCCTCCTACGCTTCGTGGACTCCACAGACAGCCGCCCCAGCGGAGAAATTACAACATCTTCTTCACAGCCTTCAAGTCATCGATGAAGATGAACATCTTGCCAAGGTCATCCCCACACCCCCACTACTTGCCTTCAAACAACCGCGCAACCTCAAACAAGCCATTGTTTGCCGCAAACTACCCAGCCTTCAGAACAGTGACCACGACACCACACAACCCTGCCATGACAATCTCTGCAAGACGTGCCAGATCATCGACATGGATACCACCATTACACGTGAGAACACAACCCACCAGGTACGCGGTACATACTCGTGAGACTCGGCCAACGTTGTCTACCTCATACGCTGCAGGAAAGGATGTCCCGAAGCGTGGTACATTGGCGAGACCATGCAGACGCTGCAACAACGAATGAACGGACATCGTGCGACAATCACCAGGCAGGAATGTTCCCTTCCAGTCGGGGAACACTTCAGCAGTCAAGGGCATTCAGCCTCTGATCTCCGGGTAAGCGTTCTCCAAGGCGGCCTTCAGGACGCGCGACAACGCAGAAGCTTATAGCCAAGTTCTGCACCCATGAGTGCGGCCTCAACCGGGACCTGGGATTCATGTCGCATTACATTCATCCCCCACCATCTGGCCTGCTAATGCTCGCATTCCAAGCATTGTTTGGCATCTTTGAATTTGTCTATATACACATGTTTCTGGAACATACCTCTTCATTCACCCGAGGAAGGAGCAGCGCTCCGAAAGCTAGTGACATAGAAACAAACCTGTTGGACTTTAACCTGGTGTTGTAAAGCTTCTTATTAAGTTCCCTAATCAAGTCTGCCTCATTACACATCACCAAATCCAGAATTGCCTGTTCCCTGGTTGGCTCTGCAACAAGCTGCTCCAAAAAAAAAAAACATCTTAGACATTCCACAAATTCCCTTTCTTGGGAACCACTACCAACCTGATTTTCCAAGTCCACCTGCATTTGAAGTCCCCCATGATTATTGTAATATTGCCTTTTTTACATGCCTTTTCCATCTCCGGATTTATTTTCTGCCCCACATCCTGACTGCTGCTAGGGGGCCTGTACATAACTCCCATCAGGGTCTTTTTACCTTTGCGATAGAACATAGAAAGAGGTTGACAAATATTGCATTATTGCAATGGTTTTTGTTATTGGAAGTATTGTATTTATCTATATACCAACTTCCTAAAGGGACCTCCCAATTGGCAGCAGTACGTTAGATGGCTATCGAAGCTCCAATGAGTTACCAAACCTGCTCTGACCAATCAGGAGAGCACCTCCACAAACTCATCCCAAAGAATTCTCTGGCACTTTTATACAGATACTTTGTTTCCGAAGTCTAATTTCCTTTTATCACGTTTGTATCTCCTAACTTCCCAGTGTTTTTATAATGAAGGCTATTATATTTATTATTGTAGGTGAACTTGATTTGTGCCAGTAATATGAAGCAAACTGATGAGCAAATTTGCAACTTGTTTTATGCGGCAAATTATTTTATTTTCCATTGACTTCAACAAGAACTAATGGTGTAGAAATTGGATCTTGCCTGCATCACCGCAGAATGAGCTGGCAGAAGCATCACAGCATATTAATCCAATTGCCAATGATTGCCTATTTTTGGTAGCTGTGTTGTAAGTTGCAGGCCGAGTTGTACCCCCAGAGGGAATTGGAGGGTAACAATCGACCCCAGGGCATGAGTTAGTTGCCGCAGAATACCCAGCTTTGGACTTGCTCTTGTAGCAACAGTATTTATTTGGCTAGTCCACTTTTAGTTTTTGGTCAATGCTAACCTCCAGGATGTTGATAGAGGGGGATTCAGTGATGCCACTGCATATCAAGAGAGTCACGGTTAGACTTTTTCTTGTTGGAGATGGTAATTGCTTGACAGTTCGTGTGATGTGAATTTAATTTTTTTTTTTTTCTCATTCAATATATGTATATGTTTTTTTTTTCTTGTTCATCCCTAGTTGGATTGGATTTTGTTAGTGAAAAGTATTTTTCTGCGAGCAGCTCAACAGATCATTAAATACACGAAAATAAAATAAAATCAACAAAAATACAAAATAGGGCAACACAAGTTACACAATGTAACTACATAACACCAGCATCGGGTGAAGCATACAGGGGTGTAGTGTTAATGAGGTCAGTCCATAAGAGGGTCGTTTAGGAGTCTGGTAACAGCGGGGAAGAAGCTGTTTTTGAGTCTGTTCGTATCTTTTGTATCTGTTCAGACTTTTGTATCTCCTGCGCGATGGAAGAAGTTGGAAGAGTGAGTAAGCCGGGTGTGAGGGGTCTTTGATTGTGCTGCCCATTTTCCCCAGGCAACGGGAAGTGTCGATGGAGTCAATGGATGGGAGGCAGGTTCGTGTGATGGACTGGGTGATATTCACGACTCTCTGAAGTTTCTTGCGGTCTTGGGCTGAGGAGTTGCCATTACTGGCTGTGATGCAGCCAGATAGGATGCTTTCTATGGTGCATCTGTAAAAGTTGGTAAGAGTTAATGTGGACATGCCAAATTTCCTTAGTTTTTGGAGGAAGCATAGGCACTGTTGTGCGTTCTTGATGGTAACATCGATGTGGGTGGACCAGGACAGATTTTTGGAGATGTGTACCCCTGGGAATTTGAAGCTGCAAACCATCTCCACCTCGGTCCCGTTGATGCTGACAGGTGTGTGTACAGTACTTTGCTTCCTGAAGTCAATGACCAACTCTTTAGTTTTGCTGGCACTGAGGGTTAGATTGTTGTCACTGCACCACTCAGTTGCCCTTCAACTGAGTATTAGGCCATTTTGGAGGGCATTTAAGAGGCAACCACATCGCTGTGTGTCTGGAGTCACATGTAAGCCAGAAATCGGTAAGGATGGCAGATTTCCTTCCCGAAGGACATTACTGAACCCAAATGAATTTTTAGGACACTTGATAATGGTTATGGTCACTAGTACTTGCCACATCGGCCCAAGCTTGAATGTACTTGGGCACACACTGTTTCAGTAACCAAGGAGCCATGAATGATGCTGAACATTGCACAATCAACTGATAACATCCTCACCTCTGATGCAAGCAGTGTTTGTGCCATGACTCTAGTTCTTCAGCTAAGTAAGTCCACCTGTTGTTATATGATCTCACTTTTCTAGCTATTAATCTCTACCCCCAACCTTTCAAGTTTAATGGACTCCAAGCTGCTTTAGTTGAATTTTCTATAGTTAAACTTTAACCTTCCCAGAATTAAACATTACCTATAAAATATTATCATGAGCCATAACTAGATATTAGTCATATGATTCCTCCAATTTATATCTGCCATTTTCTTAGCAAGCACAAACTTCACAGTTGGTACTGTGCTCTGCTGCTCCATTTGAAGCAGGATGATAGTGGAATGTGTGTGATTTGACCCTTACATTTTCATTAACTTTACAAACTCGGCTAAAGTTTTACATAGGGGAAACAAAGCAGGGGTGTCCCATGTTCCCCCTCTTGTTTGCGCTGGTGATAGAGCCCTTGGCCATTGCGCTGAGGTGCTTGGATAAGTAGACAGGGATATAATGTGGCTGCTCAAGAGGGTTGGTGCTTTTTTGGGGTATAAACTGAATTTAGAAAAGAGCAAGTGCTTTTTGGTTTCTTCGCTGGGGGAGAGAGCTGGCTTGGGGGGGGGTTGTCGTTGTGGCATCTACTCACTTCAGGTATTTGTGGGTGCAGCTGTCTCGAGACGTGTCCGGCTCCATAAATTGAATTTTATGAGCCTGGTGGGTAGGGCCAAGGCAGATTTGTTGAGATGGGTCAGCCTCCCCCCATCATTGACAGGTCAGGTACAGGCACTAAAAATGAAAGTCTTGCTGCAGTTTTTATTTTTATTCCAGTGTTTACCGTTTTGTTTGCCAAAGGTGTTTTTGGGGGTGGAACTTTTATTTGGTCATTTATCTGGGCAGGTAAGATAGCAAGGATTCAGTAGATGGTGCTCCTGTTTGCCCCAGGCAGTCCGGTGGTGGTGGCCATGCTGAAGATAGAGGCAATAAGTGGAGGGCAGGGTTGAAGTTGATGCCGGTCCAAGAGAATCATGTGTTTGAGCCAGCGAGGCTGGATGCTAGATTGAGGGTGGGAGGAGCAAGGGGATGATGGAAATGAAGGGCAGGTTGTGAATTTAGAGGATTGACGGAGAAGTTTGAGATTCTACGGGAGGGGGGGGGGGTGGAGGCCTTTAGGTATATGCAGGTGCAGGACTTAAGGTTTACCCGATGTTTCCGGTGACACCACCCTCCTCATTGTTGGAGGGGGTGGTATCACTGGTGGGTTGGAGGTGGGTGGGGTTCATCTCGGCAATTTATGGTCAGATTTGAGGAGGATATGGCATCGCTGGAGGGGGTTAAGGCCAAGTGGGAGAAGGAGCTGGGGGTGGTGCTGGAGGGGCTGTGGTGTGAGGTGGGGTGGAGGGTGAATGCCTCAACCTCATGTGCAAGGCTGGGGTTAATACAGTTAAAAGGTGGTGCACAGGGCCTACCTGACGAGGTCGAGAATGAGCTGGCTGTTTGAGGGGGTGGAGAACATTTGCAAGCGTTGTGGGAGAGGTCTGGCCAATCTTGTACATATGCTCTGGTCCTGCCTGAAGTTGGAGAAATTTTGGAGGTCGTTTTTCAGCACCTTGTCGGCAATCCTGCACGTGAATTTGGAGCCCTGTCCCTTGGGGTCCATAGGAGTGTCGGACTTGCAGAGCTGCAGACAAGAGCGGGGGTAAATGTTTTAGCCTTCGCCTCGCCAATTGCTCACAGGTAACAGCTAAAGTAACCACTGTGCCACCGTGACCACCCTATAAGGCATCTATCCTAAAGGTACTCCATAATTTTGGACTCACCCACCAGAGGAAATATACTCCCCATATCCACCTTGTCGAGACCATTCGATCAAGTCACCCCTCACTCTTCTATAAACTCCAGCGGAAACAAGCCCAGCCTGTCCAACTTATCTTAACACAACCTGCTAATTCCAGGTATCAATCCAGCAAACCTCCTTTGAATTGCCTCCAACACATTTATGTCTTTCCTTAAATAAGGCGGCCAAAACTGCATACAGTATTCAAAATATGGTCACACCAATGCCCTGTGTAAGTGAGGCATAACATCCTTATTTTAGGTTAAATTCCTCTCGTAATACAGGATAGCGTTCCATTAGACCTTGATTTATGTGCTTTACCGCTTACTAACTTGTTCTGATTTCATGTACTAGAACAGATCACGGGCGGAATTCTCTGATAATGGGGCTATGTCCCCACGCCCACGAACAACGGGCGCGAATCACTCTGGACTTTCCTGGAGAAAGTCCAGAGTGATTCTCCTAACTGAAGAGGTCTAGCAGGGCCCTGGAGTACTCCTTGCAGCTCTGGTTGCCGATACAGGGCCCTACACTTCTGACCGGGAGTTCTGCGCCTGCCCCGCGCAAAATGGCCAACCCACACCGCGGACCGGCCCTGACAATATAGGCCCCGTCCAGATCGCGCGTGCCCGCCGATCGGAGGCCCCCGATCGTGAACCTGGCCGTCCTGGAGCCCCCCCACCAGGGCGCCCATGGGCTGAGTATGCAGCAGCCACTCCGAGTGCCCACCGGGTGGAACCATGAGTGAACTACGCCGGTGGGAACTCGGCCAGTTGCCGGCAGAGAATCGCTGCAGGGGCATCTTTCAGTGGCCCCCGACCGGCATTGCGTCGACCGCTCAATTGCCGGCGATTCTTTGGTCCCTGGAGAATCGCAGGAGCGGCGCCGGAACCGATCGCGGGTCTGACGGCCATTCTCCGCCCCCGCGCAGAGCTGATTGCGGCGTGGAGGCTCGGAGAATCCCGGCTCACATCTACCACGTTTGACCCGACACATTCATACACGATCATATGACTTAGGTACTACCACGATAAGAATAGCCTACCTGCTCTGTTCTGCCTTGATGTTCTCGGTCTCAATCTCTTGCTCTACTTTCTTCCTTGGAGAATAGAACACTGGACGAGGCCTGCAAGTAAACTGGTCTTGTGTTCTTCTGAACCGGTACTTGGCCTTTAATCCAAGTACCCGAGGGTACTTGGTGATCATGTTGTCTTGCATTATGAATTTTGCTTCTATGAGAAAAAGCGTATTCCTGTTTAGTTGAAGCGCTGCTAACCAGTTTCTTCCTAACGAGGCTGGTTTTTCACGTTTCACTACAATGACCAGCAATTTTACCCATTACTCCTAGTATGTAACTGGAACAGACAGACTTCTCGTTTTGGGGATTTTCTAGCCTCCATAACATCGTAGCTCTATGCGTTTTTTCTCCAGCTGATGCTGACTCAACTTTTGACGGTTTCGCGATTCGGGAATCACACTGATTCACCCGTTGTCAGCCTCCATGTTTACTGGAGCACTTAACTCCACTACTATGCCCTGCAGATTCCTACTGCACGTCTTTTGCTTTGAATGGTATGGGTCTCAACTGACCCTTCATTGACCTGGTGCTGTTCGACAACCATATGCAGTGATTGCCATTTCCTCCAGCCAGCGTTCTGTTTGTTTTCTTGACATGCCTTGACAAGATGACCCTTCTTCTTGTAGCAGTAGCACTCTCCTATCAGGAGTGGACAATTCGGTGCCCAATGTTGATCCAAACAGTGGTAACAGGACTTTGTGGACCCATTACAAAGCCAGGCTTTTGCCATGGTGGCAACATATTTACTTCATGGAACATATAGTGCAGAAGGAGGCCTCACTTCCACCCTATCCCCATAACCCAAGAACCCCCTCCTAACCTTTTTGGTCACTAAGGGCAATTTATCATGGCCAATCCACCTAACCTGCACGTCTTTGGATTGTGGGAGGAAACCGGAGCACCTGGAGGAAACCCACGCAGACACTGGGAGAATGTGCAAACTCTGCACAGACAGTGACCCAGCAGGGAATCGAACCTGGGACCTTGGTGCTGTGAAGCCACAGTGCTGTCCACTTGTGCTACCCTTCAGATGACTGGTGGTTGTTAACTCTGACAACTTTTAACTCACGTTCCGCCATGTCCATCGATAATGCTGTTTGGCAAACTATTTTGAAAGTTAACTTTGGCAATGCCAGCAACTTACTGTGAATGCATTCACTTTTTGAAACATATACAAATCCATCCTGCAATGCTCTCTTGAAATTCTCAAGTTACAATGAGTGGACAGTTTTATCTCAGCCACAATAAACTCTTCCATGTCCCCACTGCGCAACAGATTCCTTGGGCAAGAGATTCTCCGACCCCCCCGCCGGGTCGGAGAATCGCTGGGGACTGGCATGAATCCCGCCCCCGCCGGTTGCCGAATTCTCCGGCACCGGAGATTTGGCATGGGTGGGAATTGCGCCGCGCCGGTTGGCGGGCCCCCCCGCGATTCTCCAGCCCGGGTGGGCAGAAGTCCCGCTGCTAGGATGCCTGTCCCGCCGGCGTGGATTAAACCACCTCTTACCGGCGGGACAAGGCGGCGTGGGCGGGCTCCAGGGTCCTGGGGGGGGGGGGGGGGGGGGGGGGGGGGGGGGGGACGCGGGACGATCTGGCCCCGGGTGGTGCCCCACGGTGGCCTGGCCCACGATCGGGGCCCACCGATCCGCGGGCGGGCCTGTGCCGTGGGGGGCACTCTTTTCCTTCCGCCTTCGCCACGGTCTCCACCATGGCGGAGGTGGAAGAGACTCCCTCCACAGCGCATGCGCGGGGATGCCGTGAGCGGCCGCTAATGCTCCCGCGCATGCGCCGCCCGGCAATGTCATTTCTGCGCCAGCTGGCGGGGCACCAAAGGCCTTTTCCGCCAGCTGGCGGGATGGAAATCAGTCCGGCGCGGGCCTAGCCCCTTAACGTTAGGGCTGGGCCCCCCAAGATGCAGAGGATTCCGCACCTTTGGGGCGGCGCGATGCCCGACTGATTTGCACCGTTTTTGGCGCCGGTCGGCAGACATCGCGCCGATACCGGAGAATTTTGCCCCTTGTTCCAAACTGATGGCTTTCAGCATTCTCCATTGGCTTGGGACTGTAGCACTGCTTAGACTTACACAAAATGCCAGATTTTGATGTGTCTTCAGGCTGAGCAGGGGAGAGTTTTTCCACACTAACTTTTGGACTCACCGCTGTCGAAAAATCTGACCTTTCCTTTCCCTCACTACCCAACTGATAACTGGATTATCAGGATCTTAGAGGATATTTAAAAAAAAATTTTTTATTAGGGTACTTGCAATTTTTATAATAATAACAATAAATGTGACATAAACATGGTGCTATAAACATTTCCACCCCCATCACAATCTTCACACACCCCAAACATAAAACAGTCTGGCCCTCTCCTCCCCACCTTTGGAATTCTGCTTCTGCTGACATTTTAATTTTCCGAGAAAGTCGACGAACAGCTGCCATCTCTGGGTGAACCCTAACATTGACCCTCTTAAGGACAAACTTTATTTTCTCGAGACTGAGAAACCCAGCCATGTCACTAACCCAGGTATCTACACTCAGCGCTTAGAGTCCCTCCTCATTAATAAGATCCATCTCCAGGCTACCAGGGAGGCAAAGGCCAAGACGTCGACCTCTTTCGCCCCCTGGACTCCTGGCTCTTCCGACACTCCAAAGATCGCCACCTCTGGACTCGGCACCACCCGTGTTTTGAGTATCGTGGACATTGCCTTAGCGAAACTCTGCCAAAACCCTCCAAGCTTTGAGCATGCCCAAAACATGCGGACATGATTTACTGGGCTTCCCACGCACCTCGTACACCTATCCTCTACCCCGAAAAACTTGCTCATCCTGGCCACCGTCATGTGTGTCCAGTGGACTACCTTGAACTGTATCAGGCTAAGCCTGGCACATGAGGAAGTGTTAACCCTGCTTAGGGCATCTGCCCACAGACCTGCCTCTACCTCTCCCCCTTGCTCGTCTTCCCAATTGCCCTTAAGCTCTTCCACCAGAGTTCCCTGATTCCGAAAGTTTCTGGTAGATATCTGATACCTTTCCCTCTCCCACCCATGTACTGGAGCTTCGAGGATATTATTAGCAGTGAAAAACATCTTGAGCCGTTCCATACAAGCACCAAAAGTCTCTTGATCACAGCTGTACTCTCGTAGGCACCCTATTGATGCAGGCATTTTCGAACATCAGTTAACCCATGTGTACGTACAGCATTTATCCAATTTCTCAGCAAAAACCTCTTTGTTTGTTTGCTGGAAGCTTCTCAGATGTGTTTGGCTAAGGAAGATCTACAATCTCACCTCATTGCCAGACTGTTATCTTGGCGGACAGAGAGAGACTGGTGCATACACACGGAGTTAAATTACCCAACTGAAGCTGGTTAATCCCAGTTTGTTTTTATATACATACATATACAAATGGCCACAGGGTGCTATTATATCTGCTTAACAAAAAATTACTTACACTTTTTAGATGATTCCAGTGACTGCTACCCAACATCCAGTTATGTTACTTTACTTTTGGCTGAACCAGGTAATGCAGCTAGGGACCAAGTAACCAATATCTAGTTTACCAACACTCATCAAAATTCTGTGAACTAACACCAATCTTCCAATCTATTGTTTAGTAACTCCTTAAATCTCCACACATTGCACAGACTTTGTTAACTGGACTCTGCTTCTGTAAAACCACCTGATATTATGGAGCTATTATAAGTGGATTATCATTTCTACACAATTTCAAAATTAAGCTAAATTAGAAATAGGAAGGCATGTTTCTATTTTACTCAACATTAGTGAATTTTCTTCTGCATAAATAATCAGTTTTCAGTAATCACTAAAGTCCATTGAGGGGAATGAAACATATGATTGGTAGGTGCCCTGTCATGTAACAAATCTAATACAAGCAAGTAATAGACCTTGATCCAACTGTGAAACTTGCTGTGAAGCTAAAAATAGTTGCACCAGCAGTATGAGGAAGGGCATGAAGCGAAAAGAATATCTGGAATTTAAAATAAATGTTCTGAATGAGTATGTAAGAAAGCTGCAAGCATTAGAAGTCTGATAAAATCAGAATCTTTGAGAAGAGAACAAAAATTGAAGGACAGATTAATGTTTTGAGTGTACCTCTTCATTAAAAAGTATCTATTTCTTCACACGCTGATCAACCTGCATTTCCAACATTTTCGGTTTTTAAGCCGTCAGCCATTGGATTTTACAAACAAAGAACAAAGAAATGTACAGCACAGGAACAGGCTCTTCGGCCCTCCAAGCCCGTGCCGACCATGCTGCTCGACTAAACTACAATCTTCTACACTTCCTGGGTCCATATCCCTCTATTCCCATCCTATTCATGTATTTGTCAAGATGCCCCTTAAATGTCACTATCGTCCCCGCTTCCACCACCTCCTCCGGTAGCGAGTTCCAGGCACCCACTACCCTCTGCGTAAAAAACTTGCCTCGTACATCTACTCTAAACCTTGCCCCTCTCACCTTAAACCTATGCCCCCTAGTAATTGACCCCTCTACCCTGGGGAAAAGCCTCTGACTATCCACTCTGTCTATGCCCCTCAATTTTGTAGACCTCTATCAGGTCGCCCCTCAACCTCCTTCGTTCCAGTGAGAACAAACCGGGTTTATTCAACCGCTCCTCATAGCTAATGCCCTCCATACCAGGCAACATTCTGGTAAATCTCTTCTGCACCCTCTAAAGCCTCCACATCCTTCTGGTAGTGTGGCGACCAGAATTGAACACTATACTCCCAAGTGTGGCCTAACGAAGGTTCTATACAGCTGCAACATGACTTGCCAATTCTTATACTCAATGCCCCGGCCAATGAAGGCAAGCATGCCGTATGCCTTCTTGACCACCTTCTCCACCCGTGTTGCCCCTTTCAGTGACCTGTACTCCTAGATCTCTTTGACTTTCAATACTCTTGAGGGTTCTACCATTCACTGTATATTCCCTACCTGCATTTGACCTTCCAAAATGCATTACCTCACATTTGTCTGGATTAAACTCCATCTGCCATCTCTCCGCCCAAGTCTCCAAACAATCTAAATCCTGCTGTATCCTCTGACAGTCCTCATCGCTATCCGCAATTCCACCAACCTTTGTGTTGTCTGCAAACTTACTATTCAGACCAGTTACATTTTCCTCCAAATCACTTATATATACTACAAACAGCAAAGGTCCCAGCACTGATCCCTGTGGAACACCACTGGTCACAGCCCTCCAATTAGAAAAGCATCCTTCCATTGCTACTCTCTGCCTTCTATGACCTAGCCAGTTCTGTATCCACCTTGCCAGCTCACCCCTGATCCCGTGTGACTTCACCTTTTGTACTAGTCTACCATGAGGGACCTTGTCAAAGGCCTTACTGAAGTCCATATAGACAACATCCACTGCCCTACCTGCATCAATCATCTTAGTGACCTCCTCGAAAAACTCTATCAAGTTAGTGAGACATGACCTCCCCTTCACAAAACCATGCTGCCTCTCATTAATACGTCCATTTGCTTCCAAATGGGAGTAGATCCTGTCTCGAAGAATTCTCTCCAGTAATTTTCCTACCACTGAAGTAAGGCTCACCGGCCTGTAGTTCCCTGGATTATCCTTGCTACCCTTCTTAAACAGAGGAACAACATTGGCTATTCTCCAGTCCTCCGAGACATCACCTGAAGACAGTGAGGATCCAAAGATTTCTGTCAAAGCCTCAGCAATTTCCTCTCCAGCCTCCTTCAGTATTCTGGGGTAGATCCCATCAGGCCCTGGGGACTTATCTACCTTAATATTTTTTTAAGACACCCAACACCTCGTCTTTTTTGGATCTCAATGTAACCCTGGCGATCTACACACCCTTCTCCAGACTCACCAATTTCTTCTCTTTGGTGAATACTGATGCAATGTATTCATTTAGTGCCTCGCCCATTTCCTCTGGCTCCACACATAGATTCCCATGCCTATCCTTCAGTGGGCCAACCCTTTCCTTGGCTACCCTCTTGCTTTTTATGTATGTGTAAAAAGCCTTGGGATTTTCCTTAACCCTATTTGCCAATGACTTTTCGTGACCCCTTCTAGCCCTCCTGACTCCTTGCTCAAGTTCCTTCCTACTTACCTTATATTCCACACAGGCTTCGTCTGTTCCCAGCCTTTTAGCCCTGACAAATGCCTCCCTTTTCTTTTTGACGAGGCCTACATATCTCTCGTTATCCAAGGTTCCCGAAAATTGCCGTATTTATCCTTCTTCCTGACAGGTACATGCCGGTCCTGAATTCCTTTCAACTGACACTTGAAAGCCTCCCACATGTCAGATGTTGATTTGCCCTCAAACATCCACCCCCAATCTATTTTCTTCAGTTCCCGCCTAATATTGTTATAATTAGCCTTCCCCAATTTAGCACATTCATCCTAGGACCACTCTTATCCTTGTCCACCAGCACTTTAAAACTTACTGAATTGTGGTCACTGTTCCTGAAATGCTCCCCTACTGAAACATCTACCACCTGGCCGGGCTCATTCCCCAATACCAGGTCCAGTACCGCCCTTCCCTAGTTGGACTGTCCATTGTTTTAAGAAGCCCTCCTGGATGCTCCTTATAAACTCCGCCCCGTCTAAGCCCCTGGCACTAAGTGAGTCCCAGTCAGTATTGGGGAAGTTGAAGTCTCCCATCACCACAACCCTGTTGTTTTTACTCTTTTCCAAAATCTCACTACCTATCTGCTCCTCTATCTCCCGCTGGTTGTTGGGAGGCCTGTAGTAAACCCCCAACATTGTGACTGCACCCTTCTTATTCCTGATCTCTACCCATTTAGCCTCACTGCCCTCCGAGGTGTCCTCCTGCAGTCCAGCTGTGATATTCTCCCTAACCAGTAGCGCAACTCCACCACCCCTTTTACATCCCCCTCTATTCCGCCTGAAACATCTAAATCCTGGAACGTTTAGCTGCCAATCCTGCCCTTCCCTCAACCAGGTCTCTGTAATGGCAACAACATCATAGTTCCAAGTACTAATCCAAGCTCTAAGTTCATCTGCCCTACCCATAATACTTCTTGCATTAAAACATATGCACTTCAGGCCACCAGACCCGCTGTGTTCAGCAACTTCTCCCTGTCTGCTCTGCCTCAGAGCCCCACTGTCCCTATTCCCTAGTTCTCCCTCAATGCTCGTACCTTCTGACCTATTGCTCCCGTGCCCACCCCCCTGCCATAAGAGTTAAAACCTCCCGTGTGACACTAGTAAACCTCGCGGCCAGGATATTTATGCCTCTCCAGTTTAGATGCAACCCGTCCTTATATAGGTCACACCTGCCCCGGAAGAGTCCCCAGTGGTCCAGATAACAGAAACCCTCCCTCCTACACCAGCTGTTTAGCCACGTGTTTAGCTGCTCTATCTTCCTATTTCTAGCCTCACTGGCACGTGGCACAGGGAGTAATCCCGAGATTACAACCCTCGAGGTCCTGTCTTTTAACTTTCTGCCTAGCTCCCTGAACTCCTGCTGCAGGACCTCATGCCCCTTCCTGCCTATGTCGTTAGTACCAATATGTACAACGACCTCTGCCTGTTTGCCCTCCCCCTTCAGGATGCCCTCTACCCGTTCGGAGACATCCTGGACCCTGGCACCAGGGAGGCAACATACCATCCTGGAGTCTCTTTCACGTCCACAGAAGCGCCCATCTGTGTCCCCAACTATAGAGTCCCCTATTACTATTGCTCTTCTGCGCTTTGACCCTCCCTTCTGAATATCAGAGCCAGTCGTGGTGCCACTGCTTTCCCCGATCGGCTATTTCTCCCCCCCCCCCCCCCCGACAGTATCCAAAGGGGTATGTATACCTGTTCGAGAGGGGGACAACCACAGGGGATTCCTGCACTGACTGCCTGCCCTTTCTGGTGGTCACCCATTTCTCTGCCTGCACCTTGGGTGACCACATTTATATAACTGCGATCTATGACGCTTTCCACCACCTGCATGCTCCTAAGTGCATCCAATTGCTGCTCCAACCGAACCATGCGGTCTGTGAGGAGCTCCAGTTGGGTGCACTTTCTGCAGATGAAGCCATCCGGGATGCTGGAAGCCTCCCGGACCTGCCACATCTCAGTCAGAGCACTGCACCCCTCTAACTGACATTGCGTCAATTAATTAAAATTAAAAGTTAAAAAATTTTTTTTATTTTTTTTTAATATATATATGTATATATTTTTTAAAGTTACTGTTAACTATCTGTTTCCTAGCACTAGATTTCTAATATAAATGCGAAAGCTAAATATAGTACTCTCCGATCTCTGGCTTAGATACCCCTCTAAATTATAATTAAGTAATTATGTTTAATTAGTTACCAATGCTTAATTTTTTTAAAATTTAGCGTCGATTCCCAACCAGCCACTCCGGTCACAGCTTTTCTGTGATGTCACTTCAGTTTCCCCCCGACACACACAATTTGAAAAAGGTATAAAAAGTAAAAATGAGTAAAAATCACTTATTTACCTTCTGAGCGTCTTAGATGTTCTCAGGTGCTCTCCCTGACAGAGACTGCTCCTCCTCCTCCGAACGGCTCCCGAAACTGGGCTGCGATCTTTTAAAATCCCAATTACAGCATTTTGTATTTTCAGTGCTAATGAAATGTTCTGTGCCTTTGACAGTGGCTGAAGAATATTCACCTGCTGACCTATACCATAGAATCTTAGAATTTACAGTGCAGAAGGAGGCCATTCGGCTCATTGAGTCTACACCGGCCCCTGAAAGAGCACCCTACCTGAGCCCACACCTCCACCCTATCCCGGTAACCCAGCAACCCACCTAACGTTTGGACACTACAGGGTAATTTTGCGTGACCAATTACTGACACTTGGAAGCTAACGCCATGGCTTGGGGAAGAGTTGTGATTGTGATTTTCAGCACATATTGACAAACTAAATGCCATTGTAGTGTATTTCCACATATTTGGATGTGCAAATTGGAGCAAGTAACTTATTTTATTTGGCCTCTTGTTTTAGGTCTTCCCCTCCCACCCAAAGAAATCTAGCCCCTTTTCAACCAGATGCTATTGTTCCTCACTCAAAAGTTAAAAGTGCATGTCAGCTTAGTGGTAGTATTCACATTTGAGTCAGAAGATCTTGGGTTCTGGCAGCGAACACAAAATCTAGGTCAACACCAATGTAGAATGGAAGAGATGCTTCACTACACAAGATAGTGAGGTTAAATTGGTTATCTCCCAAAACAGGTGCAATTAACTGTACCCATTCCGTGGATTGCAGACAGCATGCTAATTTAGTGCTACCTGCTAATTATAATGTCTCTGCACACATCGACATGGGACCCATTAGCTATACTAATTTGCACTATTTATGTTACCCTCCATCACTTAAAACTACCCAACATTTTTTCAAGGAGAGGTGTATTGTGGTTGGAGTAGGTCCTGAAAGTTGCACTGCAAGTGAATCTGACCTGGGAAAGAGTGAAGAATGGCTGACCGTGGGAGAGTACAGGCATCCAAGATTTCAGCTTTGTGGTCTTGGTGGGGGAGGTGGAGATGGGAGGTGTCCTGTATCCTTAGGGATGCAGGAGGCCCTCCAGCCACATGATGATTAGACAGTTGGAACATATTGCCATGAGTTATAGTATCACAAACCCACGAGTCCTGGTCACACAGAAAATGACAATTATACATTGAAACAGCAATTGTACATAATGCTGGCATTGTTTTCTTCAGTGCAACTATTATATGAATAGATGCTCCATTGTTATAAAGATACTACAAACTTATGGCTGTAACGACTAATCATTTTGACAGTGAACGTTCTCATAATTAGTTTACATTTCAATTATCATAATGAAATGAAAACAAAAATGTGCCACAAGTACGCAGCAAATCAGACCACATCGTGGAGAGAAAGTTAACAGTTAATGGTTCAGGTTGGTCACCTCACCTCCCATTAGAACATTAAACCTGTTTCTTCCTCCATAGATACTGTCTGACCTGCATTTTCTGACATTTTAGATTTATTTTATCATAATAATGGTTTAATCTTGGAACATGTGTATTCAGTGTTTTGCCATCTTTTATTAATGTCATATTAAACGAATTGCAGATCTCTTAGATTGCATTGTCCTGATCAGTTGTCATGGGAATAGTACATCGAATTTACATGGGGGGGGGTTGTCTGGAGTCAACAATTTAACTTCATCAGGAGAGCCATGGATACTCCAGGAAAATCTCAACTTTTTCCCAGGGTTCTTTCACCTAACATAATGGCTAAGGAATTGAAAGTTTGCAGAGCACAATCAGAGCTGTTGGTATGAAGACTATGCCAGAATTTAAGATCTTATACAAAATGGTATCCTCCTCCATTACCTCTCTTTTGTTGACGAGCTCCATTGAACTGACCTTGAATGATTCAGCTTCCTCATGTAAAATAGGTTAGATAGTTACTAATAAATTGAATAACAAATTCAGGAGAAATGTCTTTACCAGGAAAGCAATTAGAACATGGAACTGGCTACCAAAAGGAAATAGCATATATACATTTCAGCAGCAACTAGCAAAATGCTAGTGCAAAATGCATGAGAGAGAAAGGAATAGAATGCGGTTGGGGAGAGGCTAGTGTGGAACATAAACACCAGCAAACATACATCTGTTGGGTGAAATGACCTGTTTCTGTGCTGCACCTTCCATGTTTACAATCCATCTTTTCGACTAGGCATTTGGTCACTTTTCACCATAATGGTTCAGCATCTGTTATTTCTCATTTATTGGCTGTCCCGTAATGTTCCTTTATTATGTTAATGGTACTATTTATGGTTTTCTTCAGGAGGAGTAGTTTTGTTATGTTGCCATGCCATTTCTTCCTCTCAATAGCAGGACAGCGTAAATCATAGAATGGTTATAGCACAGAAGGAGGCCATTCACACCATCATGGCTATGTTTAGTTTCTGAAGAAGAGCATAATCATAGTAGCCTTTTAAGAGCTGCTGCGATGAGATATTCCACTGTTTGAACCCTGCCTGCATCTAGCACATGACTCAATATAAAGTGAGCGCATTGAGATACAATATAAAAAAGTTGAACTTACCAGTTGCAATGTAGCATGAAATCATCTTAAAGGATCGCAAGGTCTTTGTTCGAAAGAGAAAATGGCTTTGACAAAGTCATCAGACTCAAAACATTAGCTCTTTTCTCTCCCTATAGATGCTGCCAGACCTGCTGAGATTTTCCAGCATTTTCTCTTTCGCAAGGTCTTTGTTGTTGCACTGGGATAATTGGCCCATCATATCTTGTAATAGTGATTTCTTGTTAATTGAAACTCAAGGATGCAATAAAAAAAGTGCTGAGAGTTTATGAGACAGATTTTCCTGCTCAGCACCAGGCTGGAAAATTGAGAGCAGCCTGTGTAGAGTTACGGGTTAATAGTTCTGTTAATTAAACAATGTTATTGATGATGCCAGCACGATATTAGGGTCAGGTGGCTCCAAGGGAGCAAATCACAGATTGCGGAGGTCTTGGGTATAAATATATAGAACAGAACAGTACAACACAGAACAGGCCCTTCGGCCCTCGATGTTAGTCCTCAATAAAATAGCTTCGAGAAAAACTAAATAATGACTGGCTCCAAGTCACTCGTAGATTGAGTGAAACCTCATCAAGCCTGTAGTTCCTGCGCCCCACTTGCTGCCTTTTCTAGGGACAGTGCGAGCTGTAACGCCCGCCTGCAGACTAGCTGTGTTTCCGCCAACAGGCACTTCTGTATGGTGAGGTCATTGATGCCACACACTAACCGGTCTCAAAGCATTTCATTTAGCGTCAGGCCAAACTCACATTTTTCTACCAGCCTTCTCAGGCGGGTCAAGAAATTCATGACTGACTCTGTCTTCCCGCTTCGTTGTGTAGAATCTGTACCTACACAAAATGGGGGGTAGTTTTGGGTCAGTGCTCTTCCACCAATTTCATTAATTCTTGGAAAGATATCGTGTCCGGCGTATCAGGATAAGTTAGACTACGTATAATGGCGAAGGCTGAGGGTCCGCACGCCAACAGCAGTATAACCAGTTTCCTTCCGTCCTCCGTTATCTCATTGGCCTGGAAAAAGTAACACATTCTCTCCACATACTGGGATCAGTCCACAATAGTCAGGTCGAATGCATCCAACTTCCCAAAAAGAGGCAGTTTTGAAAGGGCAAGGCTTACCCTCCAAGTGCAGCAGCTGGTCTCCACAAGGTTCTTTGTTTACCTCATCGCCACTGTAATAATCCACAGGAGGCAGGGGTTCCGTCACTACACCAGTATTTCTTTGCAATAACTTAGATACAAGAGCAGCTCCAAACCGTGCTGCTAGCATTCCAGTCAACTTAAGACTGCCTCACAAAGCCTACACAGGTGCTTATATGGGCCCCCTCAATGAGCTATTATTGAGGGAGCTCATACTCCAATTGGCCAACCAATAATGCCAATTGGAGGTCATAACAATCCATCATTCCTATAGTAGTGTTGGACTATTTATAATGCCTAAAACTAATTGGCACATACTCATATTTTTAGATCTATACTTTGCAATTGCCCTTAAAGTCAATTTTAATTGATTATTTTGTTTATATTATGACTTTAATTTTGGATGTCCATTTTGAGTAAAATAATTCAATACATCAGTTATATTGATCCAGTACTGTACCATGCACTAATGTCTGCACAGTGGGTTTACCAAATAGCAGATGGCAGTCTGCATGTCTACATTTACAAACATTGTGAACATGACCTTGGTTTATTAACAGTGTAATTACTATTAGTAATTGTCATAATATACACCAGTATATCATGGTGCAGACACACACTGATGGACACACAGTGGTACCAATCAACACACACAACACCGCAGCCAATCACCAGTTAGAGCACTATAAAGACAGGGGGCATCAGAGTTCCCGCTCATTCGAGTTGCAGCTAGCTCGGAGGACAGAGCTCACAGCCTGTAACACAGACATTCATCATGTGCTGAGTGCATCGACTGGTTAGGACAAGGCAAAGGTCTTTAGTTAAAGCTAGTATCGTGTTAACCCACAGTCAGAGTATGTTAAACAGTTAATGATTCAATAAAATAGTGTTGCACTATTTCAAGTGTTGGTGACCTGTATGTGTTCCACGGATCCAGAACACCCAACACATCATGATACCAGGAGTTGAAGGATATTAGCACTTCTTAGACCTACCTGCAAGTGATCTGCCTTCCGCCAGCATTCTGTCATCCTGCAACATGGACAACATCAGCCCGCTGCTCCGCATCGCTGGCAACCTAGGGGCCAACTGGAAGATATTTAAACAGCGCTTCCACCTCTTCCTTGAAACCACAGACAGGGAGGACGCCTCTGATACCAGAAAGATTGCTCTCCTCCTCTCCACGGCCGGAGACCATGCCATCCACATTTTCAATTCTCTCACCTTTGCGGATGATGAAGGTAAAACAAAGTTCAAAGCGGTCCTCCTCCAGTTTGACACTCACTGCAGCGTAGAGGTGAATGAAAGTTTTGAGTGCTACGTGCTCCAACCCAGCGTTTGCAGGGTAAGGATGAACCTTTCCAATCCTTTCTCACGCACCTCCGCATCCTTGCGCAGTCTTGCAGCTACGGGCCCACCTCCGACTCTATGATACGCAACCAGATCGTTTTTGGTGTTCAGTCAGACCCCCTACGACAGCAGCTCCTCAAAGTAAAGCAGCTCACCCTAGCGTCCGCCACTGAGACCTGTGTCTTACACGAATTGTGTCTTACACGAAAATGCCACGAGTCGGTATTCCCACATCCAAGCGGCTGAAATGGTGCGGCAAGGTCCCCACGAGGCGGAACGGGCCCAAGTGATTGAGCAACTCCAGGGCCTCAGCCTAGATGAGGGCGGCCATTTTGCGTGCTTTTCGCGGACTCCCGCGCTTGTGCGCACCAAACGAGGGGCCGGCGACGTCGAAGAACGCAATGCGCAGGCGCGCACCACGCACGACCGCACTGCACACGCGCAGTGGCACAGCAAATGTGCTGACGCTACGACGTGCGGCAACTGTGGCTCCGCCCATTTAAAACGGCAATGCCCTGCCAAATCTCGACAATGCCTACGATGTGGCAGACTTGGCCACTATGCTGCCTTCTGCTGAGCAGCTCAGCCTGCCAATTCATATCGCTTCAGCCAGCCTCGCAGGAATGTCTGGACAATTCAACCCACGGTCACCGAGTCCGATGCGGGCCTCCCACACAGCAGTGACACCGAGGACACAAAGGCGCTTTTTCGAGTCGGTGTCGTGACAAAAAGCAGGGTTTCCCTGAAGCAAAGACACCAACCGCTGTCAGTATACAGCATCGATCCAGACGATGAATGGTGTGCCACCCTGACGGTCAACCAGAATTCGTCGCCCACCTCCGAGACTTAATTTGTGGACTTTCTGATTTGTTCTGTTCTTGCGTTTAATCGTTTACGTGGTTTGTATATAGTGTTCATCTCGTTATTCTTGCGACATACTGTTTTTCTGCACCAGGCACCTTCCCATGTAAATAGCTCAGTTCTCATGTACATAATCCTGTAAATATTTCGCTCATACGTAGTCAGGGACATTCACCATACACTATTTATTGCCACGCAGGTACATTTTTTATAAAAGGGGGGAATGTCATAATGTACATCAGTATATCATGGTGCAGACACACACTGATGGACACACAGTGGGACCAATCAACACACACAACACTGCAGCCAATCACCAGTTAGAGCACACGCACTGTAAAGACAGGGGGCACCAGAGTTCCCGCTCATTCGAGTTGCAGCTAGCTAGGAGGACAGAGCTCACAGCCTGTAACACAGACATTCATCATGTGCTGAGTGCATCGACTGGTTAGGAAAAGGCAAAGGTCTTTAGTTAAAGCTAGTATCGTGTTAACCCACAGTCAGAGTATGTTAAACAGTTAATGATTCAATAAAATAGTGTTGCACTATTTCAAGTGTTGGTGATCTGTATGTGTTCCACGGATCCAGAACACCCAACACATCAGTAATTATTTGCAAGTAAAAAAAAAAGCACAGGAGTTTTTGTTGGGGAAAATGTTTAATGGGAAAGAATACAACTCGTATGCTAAGTAAAGCTTGTTTTGTAAATACTGCATACTCAGAAACAGCTCGTCCGTCAGCAATGCAAAATGTTGGATTCAACCACTTGATGCTTGCTGTGTTTTCTGTCTTATTGTGTATTGTCAGGATGTATTTGCTGCTTGCTTTCTCACCAGCATGTGCTGTAATGAACATAAACTTTCACAGTGGTAGATCAACAACCCACTATTGAGCGCCACCTGCTCTCGCACATGATACACCATACAACAGGCATGTTGGGAGATTAAAAACTGGCCTTGCAAAATAGCATGAAGTCATCTTAAAAGTACTTGCATCGATCGGCATCTTTTGACACAACAAACATCCGAGGTGCTTCACAGATGTATGTGTAATAAACCCCACGAGGCCCAAGGGGAAACCGCAATTGATTTCCCGTGGGGCTTGTGGAATACCAGCTTCTCCACTGGTGGGTAGAGGCCCACATAGTTGGGGCTTGTAAGATCAAGCATAAAGGCCGGACCGAACAGGGACAGGCATGTTGGTTGTCCCAGCGGGAAAGCATAGTGTAAATAGTTTGCTGCCGTGGGCAGACCTTATGTTACATTAATTAAAATCTATGTTCTTCCTACCGCTGGCTTCCTGGCCATTAAACAGGCGATGAACTAAATGGAAAATTTGAACTCAACTTCAGGATGCCCCAGCCACTCCAGAAGATTGCCTTGCGGCAGCGTGTAGCACTAGCTTTCAAAAATGCTGCTTTTCGGGAAACTGGAGGCCTTTGATGCAGGCCGAGAAGATTGGGCTCATTACACAGAGCGGATAAGGTACTTTTCCAGGTCAATGACATCTTGGGAGAGGACCAATAAAAGATAATTTGCCTGACAGCTTGCGGGGCCCCAACCTTCGGTATTATAAAAAGCCTCACGTACCTAGCTGCTCCGGATTCAAAATCGCTTGATTAATTAATTGCACTGATGTCTAACCATTATGACCCAAATCCATCAGTTATTATGCAATGGTGCAAGTTCAACCAGGGCAGTCAGTAACGATTTCTTAACCCGACTCCTATGGTTGGCTCCTATGGCTGGCTGAGCATTGTGAGTTCGAGATGTCCCTATCTGAGATGCTGAGGGATCGGCTTGTGTGTGGAATCAACAACATCTCCACACAAAGTAGCCTACGATAGATTTTAAAAGGGCCATTGAGCTAGTGCTGTCCCGTGAAAACGTGGAGTAAGGAGTGCAGGAACTCCAAATTTCCATGGGCTTTTGGGCGCGATTCTCCGAGCCCTGTGCCGGAGAATCGGCGCAACCGCGCCACGACGCCCCGATGCCGGCGCGCGATTCTCCGAGGTGCGGAGAATTGGCGGCATTTGCGTCAGTGTGTTTGACGTGGCGCGGGCCGCTGGAATCGGCGGGGCTGCCGATTCTCCGGCCCGGATGGGCCGAGCGGCTGCGAGGACAAAGCAGAGTCCTGCCGGCGCCGTTCACCCCTGGTCGCTGCCGGCGGGAACTCTGCGCGAAGGGTCAGGGGCGGCCTGTGGGGCAGAAAAAAGCGTTCCTTCACCGGGCGGGGGAGGGGGGGGGGCCTCCGATGGGGTCTGGCCCGCGATCGATGGGCTGGCGCCGCCCCCCCCCCGGCCTACTTTGTTGTGCGACCGGCCCCTGAACCCCCACGCCATGTTGCATAGGGACTGGCACGCTGAAGAAGTCCCCCGTGCGTGCTCAGGTTGGCACGGCCCAACTGTGCATGCGCGGGTTAGCGCGACGCCCATTTGGCGCCGAGAGGGGAAGCTGGAGCGGCGTGAATCGCTCCAGCGCCATGCTGGCCCACTGTGGGGGGCAGAATCGGTCGTCCTCATGCCCGTTTCGCACCGTCGTGAAACGCGACGGCGTTCACGACGGCGCAGACACTTAGTCCCACGATCGGAGAATCACCCCCATAGTGTCCATAGTGCTGATTGAACTCCATATCGGACTCCAGCAGCATCCCAGAGCAGTACCCGAATGGCCAGGTCACTTCTGATGTAACAAACAAAGGTACAACACCGCAGTCAGGCTCAGTACTTGAGAGCTGCCACAGCCCAGTGGGGCATCTCCCCCGAGGACAAGGGAAAATTCTGGCAACATTGTCAGGCATGTGGGCGCAGAACACCTGGTAATCAAGGCTGGCAGAGAGTGCACCGCCCTGGATAGATGATGAGGTTGCCCCGAGCCATGTCTTGCATGTGCCCACCTGAGGAGGACAACATGGTGCAACTGAACTACATCACTCCCTCGAAGGTGCCGCTGATTGGGTCACACTGCAGGTAAATGGGCACCTCCTAGTGATGGAAATGGACACAGGAATCGCCGTCTCCATTGTTGGTCAGCAGACCTTCCACCGACTCATGCTCATGTAGGTCATGCCTCACAAACCTTATTGAGTTCTTTGAGAAGGTGACTGAACAGGTAGATGAGGATAGAGCAGTTGATGTGGTGTATATGGATTTCAGCAAAGCATTTGATAAGGTTCCCCACGGTAGGCTATTGCAGAAAATACGGAGGCTGGGGATTGAGGGTGATTTAGAGATGTGGATCAGAAATTGCCTAGCTGAAAGAAGACAGAGGGTGGTGGTTGATGGGAAATGTTCAGAATGGAGTAGTCACAAGTGGAGTACCACAAGGATCTGTTCTGGGGCCGTTGCTATTTGTCATTTTTATCAATGACCTAGAGGAAGGCGCAGAAGGGTGGGTGAGTAAATTTGCAGACGATACTAAAGTCGGTGGTGTTGTCGATAGTGTGGAAGGATGTAGCAGGTTACAGAGGGATATAGATAAGCTGCAGAGCTGGGCTGAGAGGTGGCAAATGGAGTTTAATGTAGAGAAGTGTGAGGTGATTCACTTTGGAAGGAATAACAGGAATGCGGAATATTTGGCTAATGGTAAAGTTCTTGAAAGTGTGGATGAGCAGAGGGATCTAGGTGTCCATGTACATAGATCCCTGAAAGTTGCCACCCAGGTTGATAGGGTTGTGAAGAAGGCCTATGGAGTGTTGGCCTTTATTGGTAGAGGGATTGAGTTCCGGAGTCGGGAGGTCATGTTGCAGCTGTACAGAACTCTGGTACGGCCGCATTTGGAGTATTGCGTACAGTTCTGGTCACCGCATTATAGGAAGGACGTGGAGGCTTTGGAGCGGGTGCAGAGGAGATTTACCAGGATGTTGCCTGGTATGGAGGGAAAATCTTATGAGGAAAGGCTGATGGACTTGAGGTTGTTTTCGTTGGAGAGAAGAAGGTTAAGAGGAGACTTAATAGAGGCATACAAAATGATCAGGGGGTTGGATAGGGTGGACAGTGAGAGCCTTCTCCCGCGGATGGAAATGGCTGGCACGAGGGGACATAACTTTAAACTGAGGGGTAATAGATATAGGACAGAGGTCAGAGGTAGGTTCTTTACGCAAAGAGTAGTGAGGCCGTGGAATGCCCTACCTGCTACAGTAGTGAACTCGCCAACATTGAGGGCATTTAAAAGTTTATTGGATAAACATATGGATGATAATGGCATAGTGTAGGTTAGATGGCTTTTGTTTCGGTGCAACATCGTGGGCCGAAGGGCCTGTACTGCGCTGTATTGTTCTATGTTCTATGTTCTAACCCTGCGCAACACCAAGGCCAGATTGGCGACTCACACTGGTGAACCACCGAGCATCAGAGGAACCACTGTGACCCTGGTAACTCACGGGCAACAAACTATCAGGCTACCTTTGGTCATGGTGTAAGGGCTAGGACCTAACCTTCTGGGGCGTGATTGACTAAGAGAACTCTGCTTCGATTGACATCAGATATTCTGGATGGGCACTGGACAGCTGTATGTGGTCCTCTAAATATTTGGAGGATATCTGCAGGGCCTGGGCAAGATAAAGGGAGCCAAGGCAAGGGTCTCTGTTGACTCAGAGGCTCAGCCCATGTACTTCAGGGAATGGCCTGGCCTGTAACTTACGCCTTGCTCGCCAAGGTGGATAGAATCATAGAAGCCCCCCCTCCACCCCCATAACCTCGGCCCAGATTCAGCGCTGGACACCTTTTGCTGGCAGCATATGAATATACTTTTCAACATCGCCCAGGGGTCCAGATAGCCCACATTGATGCCCTCAGATGTCTTCCACTGCCCATGTCTTCACCAGTGACGGACGCAGTCTTGGTGACTTTAAACTTTATAGATGCTCTGCCGGTGACAGCTGTAGAGATATGTGCGTGGACATATAGAGATCAAAAATTGGCGAAGCTCCGCCACGTGTTACTGCATGGCAGATTACAGGGGAACCAGCGAGAACTTAAATCATCAGCTAAAGTCCTTAGTCCACATCATGCATGGAAAACATTGGACACAAGGGGCGTCATTCTCCGACCCCGCAGCGGGTCGGAGAATGGCCGTTGGCCGCCGTGAATCCCGCCCCCGCCGGTTGCCGAAGTCTCCGAAGGGAGAAAGGTCGGCGGGGCGTTAATGGCGCCGCTGACGTCGGAGAATGGCACGGGTCTGCGCAAGACAGCCGATTTTCGGCTGCCGATATTCTCCCTTCCGGATGGGCCGAAGTCCCGTCGACGTGATGACCGTTCACGTCGACGTAAATCAAACCTCCTTTTCATCGGCGTGAACCTGGAGCACAGGTTCACGCCGACCAGCGTGGAGGTGAGTGACGGCTTGGGGGGTTGGCCGCTGGGCAGGCGATGGCGTGGCCGCAGTCTGAATGTGTGGGGAGAGGTGTGTCTCGGGTTGTGAGTGTGTGTGTGCGGCGGGGGGGGGTGGTTAGAGTGGGCTGGGCTCCGGGGAAGTGCCGGGAGGGGGGTCTGTGCCGGGGAGGAGGATGGGGGGTCCGTGCCGGGGAGGAGGATGGGGGGGTCCGTGCCGGGGAGGGGGATGGGGGGCCCGTGCCGGGGAGGGGGATGGGGGGTCCGTGCCGGGGAGGAGGTTGGGGTCCGTGCCGGGGAGGAGGATGGGGGGGGTCCGTGCCGGGGAGGGGGATGGGGGGTCCGTGCCGGGGAGGGGGATGGGGGGGGTCCGTGCCGGGGAGGGGGATGGGGGGTCCGTGCCGGGGAGGAGGATGGGGGTCCGTGCCGTGGAGGAGGTTGGGGTCCGTGCCGGGGAGGAGGATTGGGGGGGGGTCCGTGCCGGGGAGGAGGATGGGGGTTCCGTGCCGGGGAGGGGGATGGGGGGTCCGTGCCGGGGAGGGGGTTGGGGTCAGTGCCGGGGAGGGGGATGGGGGGTCCGTGCCGGGGAGGAGGTTGGGGTCCGTGCCGGGGAGGAGGATGGGGGGGTCCGTGCCGGGGAGGAGGTTGGGGTCCGTGCCGGGGAGGAAGATGGGGGGGTCCGTGCCGGGGAGGAGGTTGGGGTCCGTGCCGGGGAGGGGGATGCGGGGTCCGTGCCGGGGAGGGGGATGGGGGGTCTGTGCCGGGGAGGAGGTTGGGGTCCGTGCCGAGGAGGAGGATGGGGGGGGTCCGTGTTGGGGAGGGGGATGGGGGGTCCGTGTCGAGGAGGAGGTTGGGGTCCGTGCCGGAGAGGAGGATGGGGGGGCAAGTGAGTTGGTCCACCTGGCCAGGTGCCAGCCTCCAACAGTTGGACCCATGCGGTCCATGCCACCTGGCTGGGGGGAAGGAGGGGATATGGGCAATGATGGCATGTCGTCGTTTCCCCCCCCCCCCCCCCCCCCCCCCCCCAACCAGGCCGTCATGTTTTCTGATCATCCAGCGATGTTGGCCGCCGTGGCGGCAGCCGCAAATGTCCATGTTGCCCTGGATGAGGAGGAGGAGGAGGAGCGTGCCAGAGAGGCGGCGCAGCCTGCCGCAGAGGGGCAGGCGGCAGCCGCCCAGGCTGGAGGGACACCTGACCGACAGGACGAGGAGGGGGAGGAGGACGTCGCGGCCCCACGGCAACGGAGGCACCCGAGGGCGCCCCGTGTGTACCGGCCCCGGCAGTCATACCAGGACCTCACAGACCGGGAATGCAGGAGGAGACTTCGGATGAGGCGGGAAACCGTGGCACACATCTGCCACCTGCTGGCACACCTGTCACCGCGTGACACTGGCGGGGGTCACCCACTCCTCGTGTCCGTCAAGGTTACGGTTGCCCTGAACTTTTATGCAACGGGTACATTCCAGGCACCAAGTGGGGACCTGTCCGGCATATCGCAGACATCGGTGCATCCGGGCAGTGACAGATGCCCTATATGCCATGGCGCACCGCTACATCCGCTTCCCTGTGGACCGGGCCAGCCAAGGTGCCCGGGCCGTGGGCTTCTCTGCCGTGGCCGGGTTCCCCATGGTCCAGGGCGCGATTGATGGGATGCACGTCGCCGTGCGGCCACCTGCAGATAACAGGGCCGTGTTCACCAATAGAAAGGGGACCTGTTCGATGAACATACAGGTGGTCTGCGACCACCGCATGATGATCCTGCACGTCTGCGCCCGTTACCCAGGCAGTGTACACGACTCATACGTGTTGGCGCGGTCATCCATCCCCGGCATGTACGAGGGACGCCATCCCCGGCTGATGGGCTGGTTGCTGGGCGACAGGGGCTACCCATTGCGATCGTGGCTGATGACGCCTGTACGGAGGCCACGCAATGAGGCGGAGAACCGCTACAATGATGCCCATGTAGCGACAAGGGGAGTGATAGAGAGGTGCTTTGGCGTGCTGAAGATGCTTTTCAGGTGCCTGGACCTCTCTGGGGGTGCCCTCCAGTATCGGTCAGAAAAGGTCTGCCGCATCATTGTGGTGTGCTGCGTCCTGCACAACATAGCCCAACAGAGGGGCGATGTGCCGCAGGCAGAGGAGGGTGGAGTGGAGGAGCAGCAGGAAGAGGCGCAGTCCTCCCCAGATGAGGGGGATGGGGGCAATGGTCAGGGCAGGCGGATGGCTGTCCACCGTTACCAGCTGGCCCAGCGGGCACGGGAAAGACTGATAGCCGCCCGCTTCACTGACTAGATGGGCGTGGGAATCGGGTAGTATGGCCACAGACCGCACACTTTGCAACAGCCGACCACCCACACCCCCCACCCACCCAGCACCCTCACCCCCCTCCCCAACCCCACCCACCCCACCCGCATGCCCCCCCCCCCCCCCCCCCCCATTGCCGATCCACCTGCGGCACAACGACCGGGCTCACACAGTTGCGGGTGGACGCGTGTCTATTGCAGGCCATGGAGGATGATGACAACCCGCCCTGCGGTGAGCTCCTGGCTCCACATCGTTGGGCTATGTCTGACCCATGGCCACAGTACCACCATCCACCCGGACCATCCCTGCATACGGCTGTGACACTGCAGCGCACGGTCCCGTCCTCTGCCCGGGGGCATGTTGATGGCGGCCCAGGGTGAAGGGGGCAGACTCACCTGGGGCTGAGGTAAGACCACCCCTCACACACACACACTTGCGCTCAACGTACATGACACCCCCGTACGCTTTGGACAGAGCACAAAGGCAGCTTCTGTAGGTGTAACATTGACTTTAATAACCAAAGGAGTTCATGCACGTGCCCTCGCCCCTAAAACTCATCTGTGCCCTGCACCCGTGCCAACTTACTCAGTGTCTAATTGTTTGGCCTTACGGGCCCTTTGACTACGTCTACGTGGTTCCCCAGACGGTACAGCAGAACTGGAGGTGGACTCCTGTGATTCCTGCCCTCTGACACTGGATCCCTTTGGCGGCCGTTTCCTGGGGCGTCCTGGCCTAGATGGGCCAGGCTGCGGCCCGGGCGACTGGGATGGCGAGCTGCCAGCCTGTCCTGCCCGTTGCCCACCCGATGCACCTGGGACGGAAGGGGGGGAGCCTGAGGTGTTGAGGTGTACCGGGACCTCTCCTACAATGGGAGCCGGAACGGGCCCCAGCACCTCCTCCTCACTCGGGGTGCCCGATGGCCCCCAGGCCTCTACATGGGTGGGGGATGCGAACGGACTGGCCATCCGACGCCCCCCCCGACATCTGGCGCTGCCAGTCCTGGAGGCCCGTGCTGGTATCGACAGGGGTCTGCAGGTTTGCAGCCATGGAGCCCAGGGGGTTGGCAAACCCTGTCTGTGACAGTGCGACACCAGCTCGCACATGGCCACTGGCGCCGATGCCCTCAGCGATGGCCTGCAGAGACTGGGCCATGGCCTGCTGAGACTGGGCCATGGCCTGCAGAGACTGGCCTATGGACTGCTGAGACTGGGCCATGGCCTGCAGAGACTGGGCTATGTACTGCTGAGACTGGGCCATGGCGTTGAGCGCCTCTGCCATCTGGCGCTGGCACTGGCATGGCCTCCTGTGAGAGGGCAGCCATGTCCTGGTCCACAGACGCCGCCTGCACGGAAAGCCCCAGGCCTCGCAAACCGTTCCCCATGTCTGACACCGTCGCACCCATTGCCTCCACCGCGGACGCCACCCGTGCGGTGTCAGCCTGGGTGGCACGCATGACCGGCACCACTTCCAGCTCCTGGACGCGGGTGGACTCCTCCACCTTCGACTGCAGCTGCCGCAAGCCGGCCGTCACCCTCTTCACTCGTCTCCGGGTCGGTAGTTGCATCGGATCTATGGGTGGGTGTGGTAACTCAAGGAACCCGGGATCCATCTGGGCGGCAGATGTTCGCTTGGGCTGGGCTGCCCGGCCCCTCTGCTGCTCCTACCTCCACCTGCTGTACCGGGACGGCTGTGTTGTGCGCACCAGTGAGTGTACCAGACGCCTCATCACTAAAGTGCCCAACCGAGATGAGTGTTTCTGCGATGGTGGAGGGTGTTGGTGACAGCAGTGGCGTTGTGCCGTGCTCTTCGTCCCACTCTGAGTCCATGGCACATTGGGGTGGGGGTTCGTCTCCCCCCATCCACTCTGAGTCACTGTCCGGTATTTCGGCTTCCTGGCTAGTGCTGTCTCGGGTAGGGGTGTCCTGGGCAGTGCTGTCCCGGGTAGGGGTGTCCTGGGTAGTGGTGTCCTGGGTAGTGGTGTACTGGGTAGTGGTGTCGTGGGTAGTGGTGTCCTGGCTCGGATGTGACGGGGGCCTGTGGCTGCCCCCCTCGTCGCTGGGTGGCACACGCCTGCCTCGTCGCTCGCGCACGTGACGGGGGTGTCGTCTCCCTGTTGCTCCAGGTCTCTCCGTCTCCCGTGGTGTGCGAGGGGCATCCTGTGGGCATCACATGCCAGAGGGTCCGGGTCTCTCCGTCTCCCGTGGCCTCCGAGGGGCATCCTGCGGGCATCGCATGCCGGAGGGTCCGGGTCTCTCCGTCTCCCGTGGCCTCCGAGGGGCATCCTGCGGGCATCGCATGCCGGAGAGTCCGGTTCTCTCCGTCTCCCGTGGCCTCCGAGGGGCATCCTGCGGGCATCGCATGCCGCAGGGTCCGGGTCTCTCCGTCTCCCGTGGAGTGCGAGGGGCATCCTGCGGGCGTCGCATGCCGGAGGGTCCGGGTCTCTCCGTCTCCCGTGGCCTCCGAGGGGCATCCTGCGGGCGGTCTGCATCTGCGGGGATGGGTGCCTCGACGTTTGCTCCTGCGATACAGAATGAAGCATGCATGGTTAGACACGCAGGCAGTGATCAGGTGATATGGGGGAGGGGGGATATGGGGGAGGGGGGATATGGGGACGGGCTGTCGGTGGCTCACTTGCTAGTACGCCCCCGACCTCTGCATCAGCAACCTCCCGATCGTCAGGTCCGCCAGCCAGTTCCAGGGCCCTTTCCTCGTGTTCGGTCAGTGGCCTCTCATCAGCGGGGCCTCCTCCAGTCCTCACATGCTCCCTATTGATGTGTGCGCGCTTCTCCTGTGGCGGGGGGGCGGGTGGGGGTGGTGGCAGGGGTAAAAGGCAACAGTGTTAGGCAAGTATATGAATGCATGCCATCGGTTGCGCGTGCATTGCAGAGGTTAAGGTTGGGGCTGGATTCACTTGGGGATATGAGGAGGGGGGTTATGGGGATGGGGGATATGGGGAGGGGGGATATGGGGGAGGGGGGGATATGGGGGGGTTATGGGGGATATGGGGGAGGGGTGATATGGGGAGGGGGATATGGGGGAGGGGGGGGATATGGGGAGGGGGGATATGGGGGGGGTTATGGGGGATATGGGGGAGGGGGGATATGGGGGAGGGGGGATATGGGGGAGGGGGGACATGGGGGGTTATGGGGGATATGGGGAGGGGGGATATGGGGGAGGGGGGGATATGGGGGAGGCTCACCCTGCCTGCTCTGACGGGGTCGTTCACCTTCTTGTGGCACTGGGTGCCTGTCCGTGGTGTCAGGGCCGCAGCGGTGATGACCTCTGCCACCTCCCTCCACAGACGCCGGCTGTGGCGTGGGGCAACTCTGCGGCCGTGCCTGGGATACAGGGCATCCCTCCTCTGCCCCACTGCGTCCAGGAGCGCCTCCACATCCCGTGACTCGAACCTCGGGGCTGAGCGGCGGCCAGCCATCCAGTCAGGTGTTCCGGTCGGGTGTTCCGGTCGGGCGGGGAGGAGCAGCGCGGCCTTATGAGCCATCATGCCGTGCGGCGTGTATGATACTGCACGGCGTGAACCACGTGCGCAAGCGCGGATCCCGTCACGTCGCTGCTAGCCCATTTCGGGCCGGAGACTTTTGACCCATTTTTCCGACGTGACGCAAGTCGGATTTGCGCCGTTTCTTGCGCCGATCGGCAGACTTTGCGCCGATAACGGAGAATTTCGCCCAAGGTTTATCGCTATATATTCCTTTAAATTCTGAAAGTAACCTTGCTAAATCTTTTCATTGTCCTGCCTACAAGTATGAAAATATGAAGTCTAACTGCCTTAAAATTTCAATGTCAGCTAATGCAGGGTAGTAGGACATTCAATTTGTGAACAGCCCAAGTCTCCTTCTTCCTCGCTCTCATTTTTGTTTCATCCTCCACTGTGCTTATAACCTGACATACCTACTCCTCTATTCCTCTTCCCTCCAATGGCTTTGTCAGCCTAACAAATTTGATAAAATGTTTTGATAAAGTGACCAAGTGTGTGGATAAAGTAAGTGCAATTGATGTTGTTTATATGGATTTTAGCAAAGATTTTGACAAGGTCCCACATGGGGCAACGATTGAGAAGGTTGAAACTCATCAAATTCAAGGAAACTTGGCAAGATGGATCCGAAACTGGTGATAGATGGATGTTTGACTAACTGGGGGCCGGTGTCCAGCGTAATGTGTGTGTGTGTATATATATATATATATATATATATATATTTATAAATAAATGATATAGATGGGAATGTGGGTTGAAAAGATAAGTAAGTTTGCAGACAACACCAAGATTGGTAGGGTGGCTAACACAGAAGGTCATAGGTTACAGGACGATATAAAGGTCAGATGGGCAGAGCAGTGGCAGATGGTATTTAACCCTGATAATTGTGAGGTGGTGCATTTTGGAAGAAGAAACAGGACAAGGAAATATGTAATGAATGGCAGAACACTAGGAAGCTCGCAGGAACAGATGAATCTTAGGGTACTTGGTCACAGATCCCTGAAGGTGGCAGAGCAGGTGAATAGGGTAGTTAAGAAGGCATATAGGATACTTGCCTTTATCAGTTATTGCATAGAACATAAAAGCAAAGAAATTATGTTGGATTTGCACAGAATGTTAATTAGGCCACAGCTGGAGTACTGTGTGCAGTTCTGGTCACCTTACTATAGGAAGGAGGTGATTGAGTTGGAGGGGATGCAGAGGAGATTCACCAGGATGTTGACTGGGATGGAGCATCTGAGCTATAAGGAGAGACTGGATAAGCTTGGATTGTTTTCTTTAGAATAGAGAAAGCTGAGAGGGATATGATTGAGGTATATAATATAAATAACCTTTATTGTCACAAATAGGCTTACATTAACACTGCAATGAAATTACTGTGAAAAGCCCCTAGTCGCCACATTCCGGCGCCTGTTCAGGTACACAGAGTGAGAATTCGGAATTCTCAGCTGGTACGGGAATTGAACCCTTGCTGCTGGCCTTGTTCTGCATCACAAACCAGCTGTCTAGCCCACTGAGCTAAACCAGCCCCTAAACCAGGTATATAAGATTGAGGCGTTTGGGCAAGGTAAATAAGAGCAGCTGTTCCCCTTGGTTGAGGGGTCAATCACAAGGGGGCATAATTATAAGGTGAGGGACAGGAGATTCCGAGGGGATTTGAGAAAAACAAATTTCACTCTGAAGGTTGTAAGAATCTGGAGTGCACTTCCTGGGAAGGTAGTGAAGGCTGGAAACCTCACAACCTTTAAAATGCACTTGGGTGAGCACTTGAAACACCATCACATTCAAGGATATGGAGACAAGTGCTGGTAAATGGGGTTAGCGTGAGATTTGGGGTAGTTATTGTTGGTGCAGACTCAATTGGATGAAGGGCCTTTTCTGCAGTGTACGACCCAATGACTATGAGTGTGAACACTGCCACAAGGAACTGGAGTAGAAGCTGCAGGACTGGTGAGTTGCAGCACGGAGGAGCCAAAGCCACAAATGGAACAAAAATCTCTTGACAGTGGCAAGAGAGATTAGAAATGGCAGCAGAATTGATGAATAGTTGCCACAAGACTTTGTGGACCACCTTGACAGCACTCCTGAATCCGAGACGTACGAGGAGAGAAAGATCCCCTTTGTGTCTCGAAGACAAGGTAATCTGGGTTACATGTGATAACAGGAAATTAGCAGTTAAAGCTCCACCCATTGAACTCTGCTACCTGGATTTTAGGGATCAGGAGATAAGCTCTCGATGGTACCTTGGTGGACCTGAAGCTTTGGCCATGAATGTCCATTGCAAATGGTTCATTTCTCTGAGCTAAGCACTTCTGTTAATGTTATAAAGATCTGATGCCAATGGAATAAAGAATCCCTGTTTTATAATCTTGTTTGTTTGTGTGCTTGAATCTCATGTTGCAATAACTACAGTTTATAATTTATATCTCTGGGATTTTTACCTTTACCAGTTGGTGCGAAGTTTATTATCTAAGTAGTACAAAATATATGTATGTTATTAAGATAAGTGAAACAGCTGTTAAGCTTGATCAAAAACAGGTGTTATTGTTCAATAAACTTGATTTAAAATAAAAACCTACCTAGACAAGCTGGATTGACTGGATCCCATGATTTTAATCAAAATTAAAGGCAGCAATAAATAGCTACAGATTGCAATATTCAAATATCTATAGCCATTGTATTGTTGTTCAGCGACCATGCATTTAAATTCAGACACAGATAACTAATAAGACGGCACAAATATCCTCATTCTTGCAGTATAAAGGTCTCGCACATAAAGGGTTAACATGGGACTGAGTACAGTACTGCTCACATAGTGATGGAAGAGAACACATGACCTGCAGCAAGGAGTCAGTGTAGTGTTGGACAGAGCTGTGTGTAGAAGTAAGCAGAGAGGGCGGGATTCTCCACTCACACGCCGAAGTGGCCGTGCCGTCGTGAACGCCGTCGAGGTTCACGACAGCGCAAAACGGCCCCGATCCCGACCGATTCAGGCCCTGACAATGGGCTAGGATCGGGGCCACGTCATCTACATGCGCCAGGCCTTGTCGCCCGCGTAAAGGCAGCGCCGCATAGATGACGCGGCCGGTGCCGCATAACTGGCGTCATCCACGCATGCGTGGGTTGGCCCGCACATGCGTGGTTGCCGTCCTCTCTAAGTCCGCCCCGCAAGAAGATGGCGGACGGATCTTGCGGGGCCGTGGAAGGAAGGAGGTCCTCCTTCAGAGGGGACGGCCCGACGATCGGTGGGCACCGATCGCGGGCCACCCCACATTTGAGGTACCTCCCGGTGCAGGATCCCCCCTTGCCCCCCCCCCCCCCCCCCCCCCCCCCCCCCCCGCAGGCCGCCCCCCCCCCCAGCATTTGCGCGCTGTTCCCAACGGCAGCGACCAGGTATGGACGGCGGCGGGGGAAACCCGCCGTTTTGGCCTGGCCGCTTGGCCCATCCGGGCCTGAGAATAGCGGGGGTGCCGGAGAATCGCCATTTTGGGTGTCTCCGGCGATTCTCCAGCCCGCGGAACTCGACCAGGCCGTTCCTGCCGCTTGGGAGAATCGCGGGAGGGTGTCGGACCGGCGTCCCGGGAAATTTTGGCGGCCCAGGCGATTCTCCCAACCGGCGCGGGACTGGAGAATCTCGCCCAGAGACAGCTCATAACTTGGACTTTTATTGTACCTATGTACATGGTTTACAGTAGTTATGGTTAGCTCATCCATCCAGCTATCAGTTGGCTGGATAGCTGGTTTGTGATGCGAGTGATGCCATCAGCATGGCTTCAATTCCAGTACTGGCTGAGGTTATTCAATGAAGAGGGTAATTTGGGCATTTTTACCGTTGTTTCACGGATTGTTTGCTAGAGTATTAAGCTTATAATCTCCATGTTGTACGGCGGCATGTGGCACAGTGGTTAGCACTGCTGCCTTGGGTACTGAGGACCGGGTTCGAATCCCGGCCCTGGGTCACTGTCCATGTGGAGTTTGAACATTCTCCCTATTTCTGCATGGGTTTCCCCACAACCCAAAAGATATGCAGGTTAGGTGGATTGGCCACGCTAAACTGCCCCTTAATTGGAAAAAAAAATTGGCTACTCTAAATTTATTTTTTAAAAACAACAAAAAAACAATCTCCATGGGCGAAATTCTCCGTAATCGGCGCGATGTCCGCCGACCGGCGCCAAAAACGGCGCAAATCAGTCCGGCATCGCGCCGCCCCAAAGGTGCGGAATCCTCCGCATCTTGGGGGGCCGAGCCCTAACCTTGAGGGGCTAGGCCTGCACCGGACTGATTTCCGCCCCCGCCAGCTGGCGGGAAAGGCCTTTGGTGCCCCGCCAGCTGGCGCGGAAATGACATTGCCGGGCGGCGCATGCGCGGGAGCGTTAGCGGCCGCTCACTGCAGCCCCACGCATGCGCAGTGGGAGGGGGTCTCTTCTGCCTCCGCCATGGTGGAGACCATGCCGAAGGCGGAAGGAAAAGAGTGCCCCCACGGCACAGGCCCGCCCGCGAATCGGTGGGCCCCGATCGCGGGCCAGGCCACCGTAGGGGCATCCCCCAGTGCCAGATCGGCCCGCGCCCCCCCAGGACCCCGGAGCCCCCCCGCGCCGCCTTTCCCGCCGGTAAGAGAGGTGGCTTAATCCACGCCGGCGGGACAGGCATTCCAGCAGCGGGAACTTCGGCCCATCGCGGGCCAGAGAATCGCTGGGGGGGGGGGGGGCGCCAACCGGTGCGGCGCGATTCCCGCCCCCGCCGAATCTCCGGTGCCGGAGAATTCGGCAACCGGCAGGGGCGGGATTCACGCCAGCCCCTGGCGATTCTCCGACCCGGCAGGGGGGTCGGAGCATCTCGCCCCATGTTCTGGAGTCACTACGGCAGTGTAGTAATTTCCATTATCATGGCCCTATATGTGGAAGGGGCCAAGTCAAATCTACAGTCCGAATTCCGGTATTGTTGTTAGGAGTTGTTTAAGACTGGTGAATGCAACCTTGAACACCTCCAACCATTCTGTCTTCTGTCACTCCAGATCAGATCCCCCGCTCCGTTCACTAGATTTTAACTCGGGCCAACTATTGTTGCATATTGAAAGTCTACAAATAGATTCCCAAATTCTTGAAGCTACTGAAAATCTTGTTCCACTTGCAGTTACCTGTAAAGCAAAACACAAAGTCCCATTCTGCTTGGAACAAAATGGATTAATTAATCTGACAATTCAAACTTAAATATTGTAATTCCCAATTCCTGTAAGAAAATGAATACATCTTCAGCTGTTAACAGGCAACGGTTAACTCTCTGCTGGTTTTAAAAGTGGTGGAGTTAAAAACTTTCAACTGGATGTCATTATGTCACCACCCTACTTTGTTTCAACCTATTAAGAAACACGATCAGGGACCAATTTTACTTAATAACCCCTCCTTTACACCCTTTTTTTGATCTCCGTTGTGTCAGGATGCCAGATCGATTAACTGTTTGAACCTGACAAGGAGTTTTAACCCAAGACCAATCCAAAACAGGATTGGTCATAATCATTGCAAATATCCCCAAATTCCAATCAACCCGACTGAAGTAAAATGATCTCATTCTTACATGTTTGATACATATCCGGATTAGAATTCCCACATGTTTATCAAAAATATCCTGGAGTCATACTTCTGGCCAGAAAAACATGACTCCTGGTTGATAACCTTTGAAAATAACGTTTTGTTAACTAAACTTGCCTTGTTAGCTGTTTGACTTAAATCACTTAAACAATGATCTAAAAGAATCACAATATCAAACAGAAAACATTAAAGCTTGAAACAGACAACACACAAATATCATTCATACACAAGCAGCGAAACATAGAGTGCTTTAAAGCGACAATGACCAAAATGAATCACTTTAGTGTCCCTGTGGTTCTGTTGTAAATTTCCATCTGTAATTAAAAACTCCAAACAAGGTTAATTCCCCAGAAAGATGAACTTTAACAAACATAGCCCAAAACAATGATAACACAAATACGAACATCCAGATAAAACAAACAAAACACACAGATTCTCACTACTCGTAAATTTCAAACAGTCAATCATCAGCCTTCTCTGGCGACTACAGATTCTTAAAGAGACAGAGCACTGCAAGCTCAAAATCTCTTGGTTAAAATAATAAACAAGATCCTCCATTCTCCTTAATTATAATCTGAAATTATTTATTTGATTCATTTTTGTTTGTTCCATTTAAGCCAATTCCAACAACTAATTTCATAGGCATCCCCTATTCTCTGATAAATTCAAATCTCAAAAGCATTCTTACCCAAATACATCACCACCTGCAAAATCTTGTTCTCTACCTGGGGGCGATTATGATAACACAATAAGATTCTCACATTTGTTCCAAATTCCAGAGTATGCTTAAAATTTCCACTTTTAATTGGGGTAATTGAGTTCCCATAAATGCACAATTAAATCATATATCTGATAATTTAGACACATATACAATCATAGACATGCAGGTTTCTGGGCATTTAAAAAAAAATCCATTGCCTGCTGAAACAGTTAACTTTTCTGTTCCAAATTTTTTTTTTCCTATTTCCCTTATTTTCAATTTTGTTACTTAACCACGTTTGAAAGAAATTTTAACAGTTTATTTTAATTCCAATGTTTGAACGTTCAAATTGGATTGCTGCCAAACTGTAAGCTTCTATCTGACCTTGACTCCGAACTGAATTCAACAATTGTTTTAACGCAAGCTTTAACATATTTACAACTTAATTAATTCTTTATTATATCAAATAGGATGATTTTGGAAAGGGACAGCCGCAGACTTAAGTTCTATCTTTTCGGATTTAGCTTTTCCTGACTCTGACATGTCTATTTAATTCCGCTATTCCCAATAAGGGAGACCAGCAGTATCTAACAGTGACAGAGGATTTATAGAAAAAGAAAATCTAGACAATTTGTGTGAATTCGGGATGTTCGCCTCGCAGGAAACTTCACCTCTATGTGCTTCGCATCCTTCGCATCCGCTCGGGAGGAGCTTCACTAAGTAGTGAAGCTCCACTTTAGGACTGTGGGGGGAGGAAGTACATTTCTGGGGAATTGACCTTGTTTGGAGTTTTTAATTACAGATGGAAGTTTACAACAGAACCACAGGGATGCTAAAGTAATTCATTTTGGCCATTGTCGCTTTAAAGCATTCAATATGTTTTGCTGCTTGTGTATGAATGATATTTGTGTGTTGCCTGTTTCAAGCTTTAATGTTTTCTGTCTGATATTGTGATTCTTTGTGTACTTTGTTCCCTCCATTCCTCTAGGGCAGAGCTTCACAGAATGTACTTCCTTCCCACACACAGCCCTAAAGTGGAGCTTCACAGAATGTACTTCGCTAAAGCTGCTCTTATACAAGAAGGGTGGTTGGTTGGGGTGGTATATCTGGCGAAGCTGCGTGTCACTTATGAATCAAAGGACTTTAACTTTGATATACCAGAGGAGGGGGACGACTTTGTTAAAAAGCATGGACCCTAATCCGAATTAACTGTGCTATGTGTGTTTTTTGACTGCTATGGGTTGGGAAAAGTGTTGGGGTATCCTGTATGCAGTTGGCGATATCTGATAGTAAAATGTTTCTTGTTTTTCTGTTTTTTGGGGATGATGGGGGGACTTTTGCTTCACTTTGGTACGTTTATTGGATCGGGCTTAACTACTATGAACAGTGCTGTTTCTTGTATTATCGTTGAAATTATATTGCCCCTGTTGGGAATTTAGTTTTGCAGGGGTACTGTTCTGTGAAGTTTGTTCTATCCTCGGAGCGGGTGATAAAGTTGTTTTTTTTCTCTATCATGGGCAGACTTCCCCTAGCATTAAATTTGGCTAGTCAACGGGAGTGAGATGGGGGAAGGAGCTGCTCTTGTTGAACCAGTTTCACTTGGTTCGATGAGCTTAGCTTATGTGTGTTGTTGGAATTTGGGGGAAGGTGGTTTTGGTCATTTGTTGTGTTTCAGTATGTATATTTGGATTGGACGTTAGTTGGGAGAGGGGGTGGGGGGGAGGGGTTAATTTGTTAATGGTGATTATGGGATTTTCTTTGTTTCACTCTGTGGGTGGGTTTGGTGGCAATCTTGGGTGGACCTTGGTCCTGTATTTTTTGAGCAGGTACTTGACAACCTCTTGCAGTGGAAATGACTGACTCAGGGATGGGGTGGGAGGCCCCCAATTGGGTTGGTCACCTGGAACGTAAGGGGGTTGCGTGACCTGGCAAAAAGGTTGAGAGTTTTTGCACACCTGAAGAATCTTTTTTTAAAATAAATTTAGAATACCCATTTTTTTTTTCCAATTAAGGGGCGATTTAGCATGGCCAATCCACCTACCCTGCACATCTTTGGGTTGTTGGGGTGAAACTCACGCAGACACGGGGAGAATGTGCAAACTCCACACGAAAAGTGACCCAGGCTGGGATTGGAACCTGGGTCCTCAGCGCCGTAATCCCAGTGCTAACCATTGCGCTACCGTGCTGCCCTTCACCTAAAGAATCTAAGTGCTGGGCGGCATGGTGGCACAGTGGTTAGCACTGCTGCCTACGCGCTGAGGTCCCGGGTTCGAGCTCAGCCCTGGGTCACTGTCAGTGTGGAGTTTGCACATTCTCCCCGTGTTTGCTTGGGTTTCACCCCCGCAACCCAAAGATGTGCAGGTTATGTGATTGGCCACACCAAATTGTCCCTTAATTGCAAAAAAATATTGCGTATTCTAAATTTCCATTTAAAACAAAAGAAAAAAAAAAAAAGAATCTATGTGCTGATGTGGTATTTGCAGGTGAAGGATCAGACCAGACTGCGGAAAGTGTGGGTGAGCCAAGTGTTTGATTTGGGCTTTGATGGACGAACCTGAGGTGAAGGATGAAGGAGCTGCACTCCAAAAGCTAGTATTTCCAAATAAACTTGTTGGACTTTAACCTGGTGGTATAAGACTTCTTTCTGTGTCCACCCCCATTCCAACGACGGCATCTCCATATCACAGATATGGTGGGGTGGGTAGACCTTTGGCACTTTTTGCATCCAAGGGATAACGAATTTTCATTCTTCTCCATGTGCATAAGGTTTATTCCAGGATTGACTTCTTCCTATTGGATAGATCCCTCCTACCTTAGGTGTGAAGAGCAGAATACTCGGCACTCATAATCTCGGACCATGCTTCACATTTTGTGGACTTGGTCTTGGAGACAGAGCCCAGTCAGCATCCGCCAATGAGATTAAATGTAGCACTGTTGGCGGGCAAGGGGTTTTGTGAGCACTTGTCCATGACCATTGAGGAGTATATTAGGTTCAATAGGAACGATTCGGTCCCTCCCTCCACGCTGTGGGACGCCCTTAAGCTTGATTTAAGAGAGGAGATAATCTCCTATAAAGCGCATTTAGACAGGACGGTGAGGGAGGAGTGGCAACGACTGGTGGCTACAATTGGTGGGCACGGTAGCACAGTGATTAGTACTGTTGCTAGGTTCCCTGGTTCGATTCCTGACTTGGGTCACTGTCTGTGTGGACTCTGCACGGTCTCCCTGTGTCTGCGTGGGTTTCCCTGTGTCTGCGTGGGTTTCCTCCGGGTGCTCTGGTTTCCTCCCACAAGTCCCGAAAGACGTGCTGTTAGGTAACTTGGACATTCTGAATTCTCCCTCCGTGTACGCGAACAGATGCTGGATTGTGGCGCCTAGGGGCTTTTCACAGTAACTTTATTGCAGTGTTAATGTAAGCCTACTTGTGACAATAAAGATTATTATTATTATTGAGACGAATCGCTGTTATTCATGTGATCTTATCCCGGAGTTGCTGCAAACGCAGTTTGATCTGTTGTCCACAGGCTCCCTGTAGACAGTCGAATTTGGATGTGACATTCAGGTCATGGGAGGGGAAGGGCACTGAAAGTTTTTGGGACCTGTTTGTGGAGGGTGGGTTCGCTAGTTTGGAGTAGTTATCGACGAAGTTTCAACTTTCAGGGGTGGACTTGTTCCGTTACCTCCAAATAAGTAGTACATAGGGCTCAGCTAACTAAAGCTAGGATGAATGGTTTCTTTTCAGGAGTGGAAGAAAGGTATAAGTGGAGTTCTTTGGGAATGGCTAATCACACCCATATGTCTTGGTCAAGTACCAAGATGGCAAGCTTTTGGGTCTCCTTTTAGCACCATGTCAACGATTCTTAACAAAGCCTTTGGTGGCCATTTTCAGGTTATTGAACTCGCCAGGATTGCAGACGAAGGTGAAGGCACATGTTCTTGCCTTTGCCTCGCAAATAGCCCGGAGGTGAGTTCTGATGGGGATGGGGATCTTCTACTCCCTCCAGTACTTAGGTCTGGTTGGGTAAGCTCATGGAATTTCTACATCTGGAGAAGGTCAAGTACACCGTCAGGGAGTCAGACGATGGGTTCTACCTGAGGTAGCAGCCATTCATTTCCTACTTTAAAGAATTAATCATCATTAGCTGTTTTGGGGGAGGGCGAGGGGGTTAGTTCTTACTGTTGGGGAAGGGTGCTTCTTTCTTGGGATTTATATGGTTGGTTGTGTTTTTCTAATATTGATATTGTGCTGATACTATGTTTGTTATAAATAGAAATAATTCTAGAATCATTCAACTATGGTGGAAAACAAATCTTTGAGCTGATGTACGTCATCTGTAACCAGTTGTTTTCTCATGTAGCCCTTAATCTTCTCAAAATGCCAAATATATTTTTTTAACTTATACTGAAGTTCCCGATAGTTAAAACAAGAAAGAGTCTCTTGACGGGCACTTCAGCTCTGAATTGTCTTCTCTTTTTGCAGAGTAGGGTTGTCCACTTTCGTCACAGGTGCCAGATACCCCATATTATTTCAGACTAACCAACCATTTGGATGGTTACCACTAAACTTCGAGTGGATGGCATTCAAGACAGGAGCCAGCAATGAGAGGATCTCAACAACGGCACTGATGACAGTTGGAGAGATTAACTCTGAGGCTGCAGAACAGACATTGCAATCCCCGTTCAGCATGACCATGCCACAAACAATGCTGGAACCGAATACCAGCAACCACCCATTGACAACTGCACACCACACAACAAAACACATGGGTGAGTTTACAACCAAGCTACACCCTTCCAACCGGAACAATCAGTTTTTATCCCAATGTGCATGATAATGAGCTGCATGAAGGAAGAAGAGAAAAAAACACTATAGGGACAATCCAAGGGTTTGTCTGCGCTGCAAAGAGTAGGTTAACCAACCACCATCTATCATTAGAGTTGGGGAATTGACCATGAACAATTTGATGCCAAAGAGCTGAAAAAGAGAATTAAAAGATGCCCAAATACCATAACAACCTCCAATTCAACAAAGTTTACCTACAGCGACAGAACCTACCACTCCTCTCACACTAGTGAGAACAGATATGGAAGGGTTATAAGGCCTCTGGAATGCCTGAACCTATGAACTCAGGTTTGTGGGGGAGTTGAGCTGGTAGCAATGATGTAATACGTGGGGTAAACTGGGATAACTTAGAAATACATTGGATACAAACTGCGCGGGGGGGGGGGAGAGGAGATGTAGTATAAGGGTCTGGCACAGTTAATGTGGGACTGAGTACAGTACCGTCCATTCAGTGATTTAAGAGAAAACATGACCTGCACCTAGGGGCCAATATAGTGTTGGATAGAGCCATGGGTAGAAGCAGCATGGAGACAGCTCCTAGCTTGGACCTTAACTGTATCTATGCGTGGAGTTTCTAGTAGTTAACAAATGCTCCTTAGCCTGCTACTATACTTCATGTACACACATGACTGCGCGGCAAGATTTGGCTCCAAGTTTACTGACAACACAACCGTAGTGGGTCGGATCTCGAACAACGATGAGTCAGAATACAGGAGGGAGATAGAGAACCTAGTAGAGTGGTGTAACAACAACAATCTCTCCCTCAATGTCAGCAAAACGAAAGAGCTGGTCATTGACTTCAGGAAGCAAAGTATCGTACACACCCCTGTCTGCATCAAAGGGGCCGAGGTGGAGATGGTTGACAGTTTCAAATTCCTAGGTGTGCACATCACCAACAATCTGTCCTGGTCCACCCACGTCGACACGACGACCAAGAAAGCACAACAGCGCCTATACTTTCTCAGGAAACTAAGGAATTCCGGCATGCCCACATTGACTCTTAACAACTTTTACAGATGCACCATAGAAAGCATCCTATCTGGCTGCATCACAGCCTCGTATGGCAACTGCTTGGCCCAAGACCTTAAAAAACTACAGAGTCGTGAACACCTCCCATACATTGACTCTGTCTACCCCTCCCACTGCCTTGGGAAAGCGGGAGGCATAATCAAAACCCCTCCTACCCGGTTTATTTACTGTTCCAACTTCTTCCATCGGGCAGGAGATACAAAAGTCTGAGAACACGCACTAACAGATTCAAAAACAACTTCTTCCCTGTTGTTACCAGACTCCTAAATGACCCTCTTATGGACTGATCTGAACTCTTCACACATCTTCTCTACTGACCAGTACTACATTCCTGTATTCACCCGATCCCTGTGTCTATGTATCTACATTGTGTATTTTATGTTTGCCCTATGTATTTTCTTTTCACGTACGGAATGATCTGTCTGAACTGTACACAGAACAATACTTTGCACTGTTCCTCGGTACACGTGACAATAAATAAATCCAATCCAATCTAAGACTAAGACTGTGAATAACTTAATAAGACCTACTGAACTACACCCAACAACTTACAACAATCCTGTGACCCTAAATCCTTTCCAGGTGTTAGGAAAACAAAGGTAGTTTCAAGGGGTTTATATTTGTATTGGTAAACATTAGAAATAAGGTATAGTTTAAGTGGGTTTAATTTAATATCACCTCTCCGTCTGGGCGCCCCCCCCCCCCCCCCCCCCCCCCCCATTGGCTGGGATCCCACGCTGTAGTGCTCTGTGTTTAATTGAAAGTCTGCCTCTGCTCTATATTTTGTAAACTGGGCAAAAGGATAACTTTGAAAGAAAACAAAGGATTTCCGAGAAGAGAAGGCTCTTGATAGCCCATGGGACAACCTGTCATTTTCAGATAAGAATAGTCAGGACTCTACTTTTTACAGCGTAATTTAATTAAGGCAGCTGTTGATTAAAGAGCTGAGTTTATTGCCCATGCTTTTGTCGTTTTAGTGTAATAGATACAAGAATCAAGAATTGTGCACAAATAAATGCAGACAAACTGCCAGAATTTTAAAAACAATTATGAAGTTTTCATTGTAACTGAATCATATACTCCAACATTTGAGAGTTTTATGGAAGCCCTAACATAGAAGAGAGCACAAAAAACGTAGTGCTGCAGAAAAACAATTCATTTGAAGCAATAAACATAAGTAATATTAGAAATAAAATTCAAATTTATAAATCACGTCAGTGGTAGGGGCAATAATAACGATTTGTCTTTGTGTAGTGTATGCGCTGTAGATTTTAATCATCATTCCTCCAGTAAAATGTTCCTTATACCTATCAGATGTCTCTTCACAGTTATTTCACAAATGAATCATGATTTTCTCCTACTAGCATTGATTGTTATTTTGTATTCGGTATCATTATACAACTGAAGGAAAATTATTTGATTCCAGTGTTTATTGTATCTCAAGATTATCATTGTGTCTGGAAGAACAAATACAACAACTTAACGGGAACATATATTTGTATAGGAATACAAAAGCAAAATATTGTAGATGCTGGAGATCAAGTACTGGAAAAACTCAGCAGAGGGGAGTTAATGGCCGTGTTTAATGACTGTGTTGCACTTAAGTGAGAGCGCAACAAGGCAATAAATCATGGAAGAGGCCAAAATCGAGAATCCTGCCAGGCGCCGATCTGTTAGCGATCTAACCGGCTCGCACCCGTTGGCAAAATCATGGTCCCACGTAGCATGGTGAGATACCAATAATCACCACTTAAACTGAATCTCCAGACAATTAATGGGAGCGACCCCCTATCTAACGGCCCCCCGTGATCTAATGGTCTCCCCAGCAAGTGGTCACATGGGTGCCGATTAGTACTCTTTTCAAAATGTGAAGTTGGCGGTAGGGCTGCTGTGGTGCCCTGAGGAGGTGAGTAGCTATTTCGCCCGGGTGCACTGAGGTTGCTGCCAGGATGCTCGGGGGCGGGGGGGGGGGGGGGGGGGGGGGGGGGGACTCGGTCGGGATGGGCCACCATTGGTGGGGGGTTGCGGAGGAGGGGAGGTTGGTGGCTGTGGCTGGGCTGGGGGAAGGGATGTGTGTCTCAGCGCCTGTCCATCATGCCAACCCGTTTCAGGGGAAAGCCCGGCCCGCCTGCCCCACCAACCACCCATAACTCCCAATGACCGTGGAGGCCCATGGCCACGTGGCTGAAGGATATTGCTAATATGGAATTGGCAATCATAGTTACGTGAGCACTTCACACATCCCAAGTAGATCCCCATGAGTAGGCGTGCCATGTAGTATGTAGGCGTTATTGCCTAGCATCCCAATCAGACCGTGATGCCTGGATATTGTGCCGGAAAACGGCGGGAGGCAACACCAAGGACGCAGCGGCCAACATCCGAACACCCAGGGGCTGGGCCTGAGCACCGGGCGCATTTCCACGACCAGAGGTGGTGTGCGCACCGGGAAGGGGACCATGCCTGGTACAGGTAGGGTGGAATTATCCCCCCCCCCCCACGCCATGTGGGAGAATTGCCGAGGCGCCGCGCGAGTCCCGCCACGCCGCCCCGGCACCCGCACGCGATTCTCCCATCCCCCCCAAACCAGCGCGGCGAGAATCACGGCTGGCCGCTCGGAGAATCGCCGCTCGTTGTTTGTAATGGGTGAGCGGCGATTCTCCAGCCTGGATGGGCCGAGCGGCCTGCCCAACATGACAGGTTCCCATCGGCACCGTCCACACCTGGTCGCTGCTGGCGGGAACAGTGCGGGATCGCTGGGGGGGGGCGGCCAGTGGGTGGGGGACCCGGTTCCTGCACCAGGGGGAGACTCAAAAGGGGTCTGGCCCGCGATCGATGCCCACCTATCGTCGGGCCGGCCTCTCTGAAGGAGGACCTCCTTTGCCCCGCAAGGTCCATCTGACATCTTCTTGCGGGGCGGCCGCGGGGAGGACAGCAACCGCGCATGCGCGGGTTGGCGCCGGTCAACCTGTGCATGCGCGGATGACGTCATTTACGCGGCGCCGGATGTGTCATTTACGCGGCGCTGCTTTTACGCGGCGCCAAGGCCCGGCACGCGTAAATAACGCGGCGCCGCTCCTAGCCCCCCGGGGGCGGGTGAATAGGGGGCTGGGAGCGGCCTCCGACGCCGGAGTGAAACACTCCGGTTTTCACTCCGGCGTCGGCACTTAGTCTCCCGATGGGAGAATTGCGCTCATAGTGTTACATGCAGGTGTCTGGGTTACAGGGTCCTGGCTCCACTGATCAGGGACCCCACTGCAGCAGGGGTGCGTGGGCAGGGCTTACCGGGTTTGGGATGGTGCAATGGGGGGAACATGAGGATTCCGGGGTAGAAGACACCTCTGGTTGTCAGTCTCACACCCTCTCCCAATTCCTTACAGATATTAAACGATATGGATGATACCTTGGACCCCGCAGAAGCTGTCCTACTAGTTCTGCTGGCAGACCAGGCAACCAGACGCTCGAGGCCGTGGCCCATGTGCAGGGCGCCACTACACACCCTGCGCCCAACAGGCCAGGAAGTGACCCAAAGGGGGAGGCCCGCGACAGCCCAAGGTGTACAGGTGTCACTGGTCTTTAGAAGAAATGATGGTAGCGTGCTAGGAGGAGGATTCGCCTCAACCAGGGGACGGTGTGGCACCTGTGCCATGTTCTCGTGGCCTTGGCATCACATGGAGGAGGAGGACACCTGTTCCCTATGTTGTCAATTCGCACCGGAGACGCCAATAATGTTGCTCTTTTTAACTGGATACTGATATGACAGTTATTAATGATGATATTGCTTTTCAGAGTCGCCAGGTATCAAATGATACCACCACAAGGTTTTACCGGATATCGATCAAAGACCAAACACACAGTTAGTTAATTCAAGTTCAGTGATAGTTTATTTACACACAAGAATTACTTCGACATGCAACATAAAACACTACAAGCTAAATTACACCTAACACTACAACAACCTGTACTTAACTTCAGGCACCCGTCTTTATGCAGAGGAACAAGGCCTTTGTTTGGATCTTGCGTGGCTGGGTCTGGAAAAGTGACTTTGTTTCTGCTGGGCTCATCCGTCTGGTAGCGATCGTTGGTTTTGAACTTGTCTTCTGGTTGTGATGCTACACTTGGTTTTAGGCGTAGGTCGGGGCCAAGAGAGACCGAGTGCCAGAGCCAAGAGAGACTGAACACATGGCAGTGTCTCTCTTTATCCTTCTGGGGTTTCGCGCTCTTATGGGTGGTCCTTCGCTTTGGACCCAATAATTCAGCAGGCTTCGATTACTGCCTTCGATTTTGTCCAATTAAAGGCTTGATGCCTTGATGTGCTTTGATGGTGGGGCGTGTCCTGAGCGGTCATTGACCTTGGCTTTTTGAGCTCCCTGAGCAAAGGGAGTGGCGTTGATGAGTCTGTTTCTGTAACTGTTACCTGAGTACAGGTCTTTTGTTCTGGGGAAATGGGCCATTAGAATGCAAAGTAGCTCGGGGTTTCGATAGCGTCTAGTTATCTGAGTTGCCAATATACATAAGCTCTGAGCGTCTGAGTCCTGGGTTGACCATATTTCCCATGGTCCTTTGCAGGTGGCCATATTTCCCAGGATCCTTTGTAAGTGGCCATCCCAGATGGCTACACCTGTGGCCGTCAAGGTCACTGCAGCCCTGAACATTTATGCCTCATGATCATTCCAGGGCTGTAGCGGGGACATGTGAAGTCATGGATGACCTGTTTGCCCAGGCAGCAGACTTTGACATGGACCAAGTCCAACAAGATATCCGGGCAGCAGGATTCTCAGCCATCAACGTGATGCCCCAGGTCCAGATGCTTAGAGATGGCATGCATGTCACCTTGGTTGGGCAGCATTTGGAGTATTGCGTGCAGTTCTGGTCACCACATTATCAGAAGGAGGTGGAAGCTTTGGAGAGAGTGCAAAGAAGGTTCACCAGGATGTTGCCTGGTCTTGAGGGTGTTGGCTATGAGCTAGGCTATATCTTCGAGGCCAAGAGCTGCTCAAGGGTGCCTTCCAAGGGCATTTAAAATTCCCCACTGTAATTTAGCAGCCTTCCATCAGCCATGCTACAGCCAGTAGCAGCTCTGAGCAGGAACTCTAGGCCAGGCAGGCACAATGGAAATGCACAAAGGCGATTAGTTAATTTTTGTCTGTAATAATAGATGCTTTATTGGATAAAGTTAGCATGGTTATTATATTTAGAATGCACATACTAACCTGCTGAGAAATGAATTTTAAAGTAGTTGAGTGAATGGCATTCAGAGCTCTCTTTAGAGGATTATTGAGTGCTAACCATTACCATGAATTGTAAAGATGTGTATTTCTTAGCCGATTATGCCCAGCAGGGTACATGAATTTTGCAAGTAGCTACTGTTCATGTGCATAAGGCAGTATAGATCCCTTGGGATGGTTTTTAGAAACTGATGCTTTTTAATTGCTTCTTTAGGTAAAGGTATCTCATCCAGGAAACAACTAATTTCCCATTCAAGACAAGTTGAAATTAAATTCTGTTTGAATTTATTATAACATTTTATTGTGTCAGTCATTCCTGGTCAGACTGCACATTTCATGAATTAAATTGAGAGTTGTCGACTTGAAGATGAGAATCACATGTCAGATTATTTTGCTTGATGCAGCAGACACAAAGTTAATATAAACTCTAGAATGGATAAAGAAAATGGAGACGGAGATTCCAAGGTCTAAAGATTTAAACCAGAAAGAAAAGGATTTTAACATCAATAAACAAGAAAATGCAACTAATGCATGAATTAGTTCTTATTGTGTGCATGACCATTTTTTTCTGCAGCTTAATCATCATATTTTCGTGCCGTTGAAGTATGGCACAGCAATATGTTGAAGTAATCTAATGTTATCATCAATAACATTTGACACCCTGCCGTATTATATCATTCCAGTTCTGTAGTTGAAGCAAACTGCAGTAATTGCAACTTGTATTTGCAGTTCAGGAACATGGGGCACGATACTCCGACCCCCCCACCGGGTCGGAGAATCGCCGGGGGCTGGCGTGAATCCTGCCCCCGCCGTGTCGCAAATTCTCTGCCATCGGATATTCGGTGGGGGCGGGAATCGGGCCGCACCGGTCGGCGGGAATCCCCCGGCGATTCTATGGTCCGCGATGGGCCGAAGTCCCACCGCTGTCAACCCACGCCAGCTGGCATGGATTGAACCACCTTTGGGACGGCGGGACACGGCGGCGCGGGCGGGCTCCGGGGGCCTGGGGGGGGGCGTGCCCCCACGGTGGCCTGGCCCGTGATCAGGGCCCACCGATCCGCGGGCGGGCCTGTGCCGTGGGGGCACTCTTTTCCTTCCGCCTTCACCATGGTCTCCACTATGGCGGAGGCGGAAGAGACCCCCTCCACTGCGCATGTGCGGGGATGCCGTGAGCGGCCGCTGACGCTCCCGCGCATGCGCCGCCCGGCAAAGTCATTTCCGCGCCGGCTGGCGGTGCACCAAAGACCTTTCCCGCCAGCTGGCGGGGCGGAATTCAGTCCGCCGCGGGCCTAGCCCGTCAAGGTAAGGGCTCCGCCACCCAAGATGTGGAGGATTCCGCACCTTTGGGGCGGCGCGATGCCAGACTGATTCGCGCCATTTTTGGCGCCGGTCGGCGGACATCGCGCCGATTATGGAGAACCCCACCCCATGATGTAAGACAAGTGAAAATATGTTTCATATTGTTAATTCAGTTATCTTAATGTTCACTGGGTTCCTGGGTTTGAATGACTGTTGTTTAAACATTTCAGAGTTGATAATCTGATTGGAAACCAGACATAGCTGCCAACATATGAATAAAATTTGAACATTCACAAAAAGAAAATCCTTTGTTTTTGTACAGTGTGGGAGAGGGTACTTTATATAGTCTGTTCCACTCAGATTGCTCTTCTCCAAGTATCTGGTAATCTCATATCGCCCCATGGTTATCAACACTACAGATATTGTTCTATTATATAAACTATATATATATAATAAACTATTATTAATAAATCAGCTACTAGTATGAAATAATTAATATTTACTATTTAGTGTCAATATCTTTATTCCAATCTAGTTAGGTGGCTCTAAGTTGTACTGTGATTGTAAACATAACATAGAAGTTGTCCTAATAACTCAGTCGGCCTGTCTGGCATTCGGCTAGTGTTGATTGTTGGAGCCCAAATTTTGGTTCCTTATTTATCCTGGACCGAATTCCAAGGTGCCACAGAAATTTAAATGTTCATTACTATCTGGGAATGGAACTACCTTCTTTTGGAATTTTTCAATGAGCCATTTTGAGTTGTGTTGCAAGTATGCTGTTAAGTCTTAAATGTGTTTTTGGGTCTGAGGCCCACAAGATGGCTTATTTACTTTTATTGTCTGTAGTAACTTGGTGTGGCCCATTCAATTTATGGAATAGAAATATCACTTGATCCTGGCACAAAACTTACAGCAATTGCCCCCAAAATGTAATAATACAGCACTTTGAGTGTTTTTACCAAATACAATTTTGCCATTTGAACAACGTGCCTTCATTGTAAAATAAAATTAAACATTCCAACTCAATATTTCACCAATTGCCAATAATGATGATTTCTTGGCATTCTTTGAAGTACAATGTATGGTGCATGCTTTCATATGATATAAAGCTTGATTGTACCCAGACATCCAAATATCTCATTCAAGTTATTTGAATGTAATGGCTTAATAGCTAGGATACCATAATGAATGTATTATGATTGAAGCTAAACAGACAAACAGATTTCTAAAAAAGGATCTAGTAATTTTTTTTGAAATTGCAGAATTTTAATTATTGTTGAGAAATTTGACATTCCACAAATGTTCCAGGCCAGTAAGGGAAGGTAATTATGAAGTTTGTATGCTGGTTCAACACCCAGATGCATACAACTCAATGAACAGGGTTTTTAACAGTGAGACCTTTTTGTTAAATCATGATTGCAAAACTGGTTGCATTCTATGAGAATGTCTATAGTGCCCCCTATGGAAGAGCATCGCTTCACTGACAGCAACCTCTGTTGCGGTGTTATTCTGCACATGCCCTAACTCCAGAAGTTGTGGTCAGTTTAGTGGAGTCATGACGGTGAATGTTGACTCTTTCACCATCATTTCGCCTCCGCAACTTCCAGTCCAATATGTTAGTTGATGAATGAATATGCTAAAGCAACGTTTCTCAAACTGGGTTCCATGCAATCCTAGGGTTCCATGGGATTTATCCAGGGATTCTGCAGTAGGTCCGGCAGTTTTAAATTTGTAAAAAGCTGTGCTTCCAGTTGTTCATTCAAAGGCAGTTTTTTCACTTTGTTGGATACAGCTGACACACTAGTTAGCTTATCAGCAGCCAATGCACTGAGAAGCTGGCTTCTGGATGGACTGGAAATAGTGACAAAGTCAGGGCGAGAGCGAAGGTGACCAGAAGGTGCAAGCAAGGTAGGCTGCAGCCACATGGCAGAGGGGAGGCCGATGCCAGGGGAACAGGGGCTGGGAATCCATGGAGCAGGCAGTGAGAGAGAGAGAGAGAGAGAGACGTGGGAGGGTGGGTGGGAGAGGGAAAGCGGGGGTGGCAGAGGGCGAGATAGGGTGGTAGAGGGAGAGCTTGGAGGCTAGGTGGGTGAGAGAAAGATGGGGGTTGAGAGGGAGACACGGAGGGTGGGTGGGTGAGGCAGAGAACCTAAAGTGGAGGGTGGGTGGGAGAGAGGCAAGTGAGTATCGGTGTGAGTGTGAGAGAGGGCAATAGGTATGTGGGAGAGGGTGGTGGAGGAGGTGTGAATGAGAGACGCGGTGAGGGGAAGGATGAGAGAGTGGGCAGCGGGTGGGGGGATGAGAGAGGGTGGCGAGTGGGGGTATGAGAGAGGGCGGCGAGTGGGGGGATGAGAGAGAGAGGCGAGTGGGGGGGGATGAGAGAGAGAGGCGAGTGGGGGATGAGAGAGAGAGGTGAGTGGGGGGATGAGAGAGAGATGGGTGGGGGAGATGCGAGAGGCGAGTAGGGGGATGAGAGAGAGAGGCGAGTGGGGGGATGAGAGAGAGGCGAGTGGGGGGGATGAGAGAGAGGCGAGTGGGGGGATGAGAGAGAGACGGGTGGGGGAGATGAGAGAGGCGAGTAGGGGGATGAGAGAGGCGAGTGGGGGGATGAGAGAGAGAGGCGAGTGGGGGGGATGGGAGAGAGGCGAGTATGAGAGAGGCGGGTGGGGAGGGGATGAGAGAGAGAGAGGCGAGTGGGGGGATGAGAGAGAGAGGCGAGTGGGGGGATGAGAGAGAGGAGAGTATGAGAGAGGCGGGTGGGGAGGGGATGAGAGGGGGCAGCGGGTGGGGGGGATGAGAGTGGGTGACGGATGGGGGGATGAGAGTGAGGCGGCGGGTGGGGGGATGAGAGTGGGTGGCGGGTGGGGGGATGAGAGAGGGCAGCGGTTGGGGATGAGAGGGGGTGGCAGGTGGGGGGATGAGAGGGGGCAGCGGGTGGGGGGATGAGAGAGGGCAGCGGGTGGGGATGAGGGGGTGGCAGGTGGGGGGATGAGAAAGCGGGTGGGAGGGTGAGAGAGTGGTGGGTGGGGGGATGAGAGAGAGGACAGCGGGTGAGGAGATGAGAGAGGGGGTGATGGGGGGGGGGGGGGGAGAGGGGAGGGCAGTGGGGTGAGTGAAAGAGGTGGTTGTGGGGGCGGTGAGTGAGTGTTTTTGGTGATGAGAATCCAAGCAATGAATTTATGAGCAAAAGAAGCTGCATCACCTCTCCCATTAAAAGCGACAAAAAGAAGGTAAGAATTGAGTATTTATTGAATAAGAGAACTTTTAATCCAATAAACATATCCATACAATAAATAAAAAAGCCTTTTAACTATTTTTGTATGTTTGTACCTTTTGCCCTAAAACAATCAATTTCTTTAAGTTTAGCATAACATAATAAGGATGTGTTTTAGGGGTTCCAACAGTACTCTTGGCCAGAAAACTTTCAGAAACCCTGTGCTAAAGGATCCTTAATATTCCTATGTATCAATTAGTGTGTGATAGCAGGTTTGTAATGCATAGAAGGTTAGAATATTATTATGGAATAAAATCGACATCATAAATTGCACAAGTAAAACTTTCAAGGGTACAAAAGCACCTGAACTCTTTGATTATACCACATCTTGACAACAGATTATTCAAGACAGCTCTCGCTAATTATTGTAGATAATTACAAGGTTATTCATGAAGGTCCCGAGTTCTTAACCTTGTCCCTTGCCGGAGGTGTGGTGATCCTCAGGTTAAACCACCACCAGTCAGCTATCCCCCTCAAAGGGGAAACCAGCCTGTGGTCCTCTGCAACTATGGCGACTTTACCGTACCTAATCTTATACTTTGCCTTTTGGGTACAGATTTTCTGCACAGCCATGGTCTGTTTTATTAGCACTCATTTATACTTGACAACATGGCAGAAAAACGTTTGGACAATTTTATTGTCAGAATGTTGTGTGATTATTGAATACATGGCAGAATAATCTCTAGATTTTATCCATCTAAATCTATTGATCTGGTTAAACTTTAAAATGTTTTAACAAGATGCCTATTTGTTAAATTCCTTGTATTTTGATTGTTCCAATTTTAAAACGGACATCATTCAGAATGGCTTTGTTTGGAAATAAAATATTGGAAATTTAATTTGGCGATCAAGTTATAGTTGGGTAATAACGTAAATGTTGCCACAGCCCCAGAGGACCATAGGTGGCTCTCCCCTTTGAGAGCTGACTGATGGTGATTTAACCTAAGGGTCGCCACACCTTAGGTGAGGGGCAAGGTTGAGAAAGCAGGGCCTTCATTAACAACCTCAGCCAGTATGAGAATTGAACTTGCGTCGTTGGCATTGCTCCGCATTGTGAACCAGACATCCAGCCAACTGAACTAACTGACCCCACCTGGGGGTAATAACATGGACTGCAGCAAAATAATAGTCTATTCTGTGGCTGAAACTGAAACATTGGGTAACAAAATATGCATATTTTACTGAATGGCTAAGCATTTGTTATGTAGTTGTTTTGAAATTAAAACAATGAATACCAGAACTACAGCACTGTTGTTTCCAAAGTCAGTGCAGTGAGATATGAGTCAGCAATAAATGCAGACTTACATATGCCTGTCATTGTCTGTTGGCCAATGAATAAAACAAATTATCGATATTCAGCATACATTATTAATTTATCTGTTGTATAGCTTTCTAAAAAGCGATTCTTGTACAGTTATTGAGATGATAAATCTCTAGGGAATAATCATTATTGTTGGACAAACAGCTTGCTGCTTGAATTGTATGCCACACCTCCTATACAGACCAAGATTTATAACACTTCATTATAAAGTCTACTCTTTTGGAGCAAATAAACCTATTTCTTTGCTGTGTGTGAAAATAGTAGTACTTTTTTTTACTTTCTCAAAATCTTCAATTGCAGTGGAATCCTGTCTGATTAGAACCTTGTTCTTCTTTTTCCTGTCTCTGCCTTGGAATGAATTTTCTGACCTACGGATGCCGGCATATTGTACATCCATCAATGAAATCATTCACTCTCATCTCGGAATCCATTCCTCCTATGTTGTTGGACAACCTTTCATCGGCATGATCATTCTTTGTAGGTGAGTAGATAAAATCACACACTAACAACCTGGCTGTTTTGCTGTAAAACACGTTGCAATCATTTTTATTGTCAATGTAAACATATTGTTTGATTGTGCTGCTTTATATTTGAATCGGATTGCATGATGAATTAATGCAATTCATGATTGATATGATAATTTTAGAATATATTTTTATGGTTTTATGTTGGAGTACATGAATAGACTCAGCAACAAGCAGAGAATGCTGCAGTACTGAAATGGTGTCTCAGTTGATTTCACGGTCTGACAAATTTCTAACAAAGTTAGTACCCAGTAAAATTGCAGCTGTTGCTTCCCTTGTACAATGGAAATGCTTATTGTTAAAATAAATACTGGTATTAGTTAAGCTACCTCTTTGTATTCTGGAATCCATGATAGTTCATGCTTCTTGATTTGCCACAATTGTTCTAAAGAATCTTTGTTGTTATATGTAAATGCAACATTGCTTTGTAAAAGATACCACAGTTTATATTGAAATATAGTAAGATAGCAATCGTGGAGAGGTATTGCACAACTATCTTTTCTTTGTGATGACTCACTACTTGCTTATTTGAGTTGCACCATCCAGTAGTGCAGCATTTAAAAACTCAGGGCCGCGACCTGCAGGTGGCTTGTGGGCGGGTGTCGGGAGGGTCGCAGCATTCCCAATCGTGGGACGAAGTGCCCAATAGCCAAACCAGCTTTTAAAAATGCTGGCCATGACCAGCTTTCAAGAATGCCGGCGGTCCTGCACATGTGTGTCCCTTCAGCCAGATCTAGCAGTGCGTAGGCCCAGAGCCCAGTGGGGCAGACCACCTTCTCCTGATGCCAGTGCACTGTCCCAGGACCAGATTTTTAAAAACCAATTGATGGAGTCTTCCACCAGAAGCGGCAGCAGAGAGCAGGTCATGCTGATGTCATGTGCTCTATCACGGAGGAGAGATTCCTCCATTTTGTAGCTGCCAGCAAGCGAGCAACAGGACTGTGTGAAGATCTGAAGATTAATCATTTTGTAATAAAGGAAGAGAAGGCAGAGACACAAATAGGCCAGGATCTCATAATTTAATCTGCTGGAGAAAGCTTCGCAGGAGAGTCCACAAAGCAGTGCTGGTGTGAGCTGTATTCGGAGCTCCAGGGCCTCTGATGAATAAACAATTAAGAAGAAACTGAAATCCAGAACAAAGTAGTCTAAAAATGATTACAGGAGGTATGGCCTTGTTAATTTTGCTAATGCAAATCAGGATGCAAAGCCCATGTGTGTGACATGCAGGAAGGTACTGGCAAATACAAGTTAAGATCCTCAAAACTTCAAAAGCATTTGAAGACTAAGCATAGCAAGTTCGAGGACAAACCTCTTGATTTTTTTCAAAATATGCAGCAAGAACTTAAATAGTCAGCTGAAGTCCTTAACATTGAATGACCAAGCAGGCTCATTAAGGGTAAGCAATAATGGTGTGTCGCGAAGGTCGGCCAGTATGGGTCGCTAAGGTTGGCCGGCCAGTATGGGTCGCTAAGGTTGGCCGGTATGGATCACGAAGGTGGGCCTGTATGGGTCGCGAAGGACGGCTGCTATGAGTTGCGAAGGTTGGCTGGCGTGCATCGCTAAGGTCGGCCAGTGTGGATCGCAAAGGTCGGCATGGGTCTCGAAGGTCAGAAGGTTGTTAAAAGTGGGTCCAAGGAAAAAGAGTTTGAAAAAAACTGCAGTATGGACAGTTAATAGTGGTCACATCAGTACCTTCAGCTGGCTGTCACAACTTCTTATGGGATGACAAGAAATAGGGAATGGGTTTCAAAGCAAAGTGGGAGAAAAAGCGAGATTAAATGGCCAAATTCAACATTGATAATTTCAGCAAAAGAGTGAGGTTGAATACAAAGCAGGATTTCCAATTCAGGAACTTAAATGCAAAATGAGAAAAGGATTATTTTGTATCAACAGCATCAAAACATAATTACTGCATCATAGATGCCCCTCCCGTTCAACTGCTGACCCCAGCTTTCTGGAACAATTATGAAAAGTCTATTGATAATTTGGCAGCTCTAATTGCAACTTATGATGTGGAGATGCCGGTGCTGGACTGGGGTGGGCACAGTAAGAAGTCTCACAACAACAGGTTAAAGTCTAACAAGTTTATTTGAAATCACAAGCTTTGGGAGCGCTGCTCCTTCATCAGGTGAAATGGAGACAGATTCACAATCACTGCATATATAGGAGAGACACAATTGCAAGATAATTACAGATTGGAATGTGAAGAATGGTTGGAATATGAGTCTTTACAGGTAAACAAGTCTTTACAGGAACAAACTGAGTGCAGTGAGTGATTGCAACTTAGTTCAGGTGAGTATTCCTTCTAGCCCCACAAAGACAAACAAAGACTGGTTTCTTGCTAAAACATCTGTAATAAATGTTGCATCTGTGCTGACTCTTCGATAAAATTATTAATGGGAGGAATTTTCACCTATAAACGTATTTGCATTAAAATTTTGAACATGTTCACGTGTGAAAGAAAACAAAGGTTGGACTAGTTAAGTGTCCTTTAGTGTTAGCTTAGAGCACACATTGCAAAATGGAAAATGAATAAATATACTTGAGACCTTGGGCGCAATTCTCCCCCAACGGCGCGATGTCCTCCGACTGGCGCCAAAAACGGCGCAAATCAGACGGGCATCGCGCCAGCCCAAAGGTGCGGAATGCTCCGCATCTTTGGGGGCCGATCCCCAACGGCGGCGGAGGGATTTTCGCCCCACTAGCTGGCGGAAATGGCGTTTGTTGCCCCGCCAGCTGGCGGAAATGGCGTTTGGTGCCCCGTCGGCTGGCGCGGAAATGCGGCGCATGTGCGGGAGCGTCAGCGGCCGCCGACAGTTTCCCGCGCATGCGCAGTGGGGAGAGCCTCTTCCGCCTCCGCCATGGTGGAGGTCGTGACGGAGGCGGAAGGGAAAGCCCCCACGGCACAGACCCGCCCACGGATCGGTGGGCCCCGATCGAGGGCCAGGCCACCGTGGGGGCACCCCCCCGGGTCAGATCGCCCCGCACCCCCCCCCAGGACCCCGGAGCCCGCCCACGCTGCCTGGTCCCGCCGGTAAATACCAGCTTTGATTTACGCCGGCGGGACAGGCAATTTCTGGGCGGGGCTTCGGCCCGTCCGGGCCGGAGAATTGAGCGGGCGGTCCCGCCAACCGGCGCGGCCCGATTCCCGCCCCCGCCCAATCTCCGGTACCGGAGACTTCGGCGGGGGCGTGATTCACGGCGGCCAACGGCCATTCTCCGACCCGGCGGGGGGTAGGAGAATGACGCCCTTATTGTTATCTAGACTTGTTTTAGCAATAAATTGAAATTGCAGTTCGCAGTCTTAGCCAGGATAGTGGAGACGGAGGTGGATACAGACCCTTTGGTGGCGATATTTGGGGTATCAGAGAGGCCAGAGCTCATGGAGAGGAAGAAGACCGATATCTCGATGTCTGAACCTTCGCCTCTCTGATTGCACGGCGGCGAATTTTGCTGGATTGGCGGTCGGCATCGCCACCGGGGGTAGTGACTTGGTTGGGTGACCTGTACAACTTTGTGCGATTAAAGAAGATAAAGTATGAGTTAAGGGGCTCTTCAGGGGGGTTTGAGGAAAGGTGGGGATGTTTGTGACCGTGTTTGAGGGGCTGTTTGTCACGGGGTGGGGAATAAAAAATAGGAACAATCTGTACAGACTGTATAGTTGATTGTAGGGAAGCATGTTTCCCGGGGTGTTTGTTCACTGTAGCCTGTTTTGATACATGTTTGTAATAAAATACATTTTTAAAAAAAGTTTGAAATTGCAGTTAGCAATACTAATGGACAACGTTCCTTGTTTATTAATTTAACAAAGGCTTTAATGGATTTAAATGAACAGGTAACACCCTTCTTAGAACTGGTCATCTGCTATTATTACGACCAATTAATTTTGAGTCTTTTTCGAAAATATTTTTATTGGAATTTTTGCACAATATCAAAAATCTGCAGAACAAGATAGAAACAATAATAATAACAAAGTGGGCGGGCCTCGAGTGCTGCAATCCAGTCCACTTGGTCTGTTCGAGGTCCCGTGTCGTCTTTACCTCGGCCTCTAGCCTCCACTCCATGTTGTCCATTGCCGTCCTCATGGGGGCTGTCGCAGCTTCTACTACCGCTTCGGGGACTGCTGGAAGGTATTTTCCCATCTTCTCCCTATATCTCTGGAGCTCGAAGGTGATGAAGCACGCCAATTTGTCCATCAGCGCCTGGGTCTACGCTGTGTGCTCTGCGGGGCCAACTTTCACCGGTTCTGAGCCTCCACGTGCGGTTCCCTGTTCCGAGGCTGAGGTTTCCCTCCCCTCGTCTTTACTTGCTTTTCGGCTGGGCGTTTGATTGATTTTTTTCGTAACCTGTTTGGCATTGCGATCGATGGGGGGGGGCGGGGGTTAGTCTGGGGGATTATGAGTACTTTTGGTGCCCGGTTGCTGTGGTTAAAAGGCCGTAGTTGAAGTTCTTAGACGAGAGCTGCCTTTCATGCGACCGCTCAGTTTGTGGCCACCACCGGAAGCCCTAATTTTGCGTCTTAATGCGTCTTAATCCCCTACTAAACCAATGTATCTTTAGCCAGCATTTCCTTATGATCCAGCTTTGTGAAATTCCTCAATAAATATCAAATTATGTAAACCAATGTATTTTTAGCCAGAAGTTCTTTATGATCTAACTTTGTGAAATTCCTCAATAAATATCAAATTATGGCTACTCATAATATCTCTCTATCCTTGTGTTTGCTATTTCAGCGATTTAAGCTTCTTCATTATATATATATATATTTCTATTTTTTTTTAATTTAGAGTACCCAACTCATTTTTATTCCAATTTAGGGGCAATTTATCATGGCCAATCCACCTAGCTTGCACATTTTTGGGTTGTGGGTGCAAAACCCACGCAAACACGGGGAGAATGTGCAAACTCCACACGGACAGTGACCCAGAGCCGGGATCGAACCTGGGACCTCGGCGCCGTGAGACTGCAGGGCTAACCCACTGCGCCACCGTGCTGCCCTTTCTTCATTATATTTAATCCAAACTTCATATGGAAAGATATCCTTTCATTGCATGCTGGAATTCTATTTGAAAATGGGTGTACAGCCATTGTCTGCCCATCAGATAAAAGTAAACACTATTTCAGCAACAGAAACTTTTATTATTTATCTGTTCGCATTATATTCAATGTCCTTGACACTGGTTTTACACCAGTCAAAAAACAAAGTAGTACACACCCAAAAAAATTACTCTTGATCCCTGCCAGACAAGTATCTGTAATGAATATTTTCGTACATACTATTAGTTTTTTCTTTTCATAGGCAAGTTAAATGTTTGGTTCTTTGATGTTTCTAGATGTGCAGAAAAAGTTTAAGGTCACCATTAATGCTATTGCTGAACTATCAGAACGTTCTGCACTTTCTGGAGATCTTATTGATAGTACATACAGAATACTTCTTTGTTTTGAGCCATAATTTTCAGCATGGACACATTTATATAGAACTCACAAAGACTGTATGATCCATTCATCGTGAATAGGTTTGTCTTTACACCTGAGAGAAACTAATGTTAGAGTGCCTCTATTAAAAGGCACTCATATAATTTGAACTGTCCTGACTGAAATATTGCCACAGTATTATAAAAACATATATTTTTGGATCTTTTGCATCTGCTTCAAAATTAATGCAAAAAGAAATTGCCTTAAGAAGAACACGGCATGGTGGCACAGTGGTTAGCACTGCTGCTTCACAGTGTCAGGGACCCAGATTCAATTCCTTCTTTCGGTGACTGTGTGGAGTTTGTGTGTTCTCCCTGTGTCTGCGTGAGTTGCCTCTGGGTGCTCCAGTTTCCTCCCACAGTGCAAAGATGTGCAGGTTAGGTGGATTTGCTATGATAAATTGCCCATTAGTGTCCAAGGATGTACAGGTTAGGTTATGGGGATAGGGCGAGGTGGACAGGGGAGTGGTACAGTGTGTACAGTGCTTATTTGAAGGGTCGATGCAAACTCGAAGGACCACCTCATTCTGCACAGTAGGGACTCTATTATTCCATGAGCAACTAATATAGCACCTTTAACATAATAAAACATTCCACAACCTCCAAGGTCTTCACAAGAGCATTATAAAGCAAAATATGACACCACGCCATAAAAGGAATATGAAGCCAAATGGAGTCAAAAAGACATGGAGGGTGGAGGTAAGAAAATTCTGGAGGTTAACTTCTAGACAACTGGAGGTGTGATCAGTGCTGGAGCAAATAAAATCAGGGACACTCAGAAGAGGCCAGAATTAGTTGCGTGCAGATATCTCAAGGGGGTTTTCGGTCTGGAGAAGATTACAGGGATGGGAGGTGAGACAAGGGAGGGGTTTGAAAACAAAAGCCAGAATTGTAAAATGAATTCAACTATCAATAAATCTTGACTTGAGAAACAGAGAAGATATTCCCTCACTTTTAATCATTAAGTTAGCTGAAAATCTATTTTTCTTCTGATAGGCCACATTAGCTCAGCAAAATATTTGCATTGTTAATTTGATTTTCATCTCTTTTTTAAAAAATATATATTTATTAAAGTTTTTTAACACAATTTTTCACTCTTACAAACAATAACCCCGCCCCCCTCGTAACAAAATAGAAAGAAAACGCACATAGCAAGATATATATATGGTAAAACGATATGTTACAGAGCTTTGTACACTGGCTCCCTCCCGTACATGCCAGTTTCTCAAATCTTTCATGTGTTCTCTTGCTCAAACACCCCCTAGGCAAACCCCCCTTCCCCCCTCCCTCCCCCCCTCCCTCCCCCCCCCTTCACAGGACATCCCCCCCCTCCCCCTCCTGGGTTGCTGCTGCTGCTGACCGACCTTCCTCTAACACTCCGCGAGATAGTCTAGGAACGGTTGCCGCCGCCTGTAGAACCCCTGCACAAACCCTCTCAAGGCAAACTTTATCCTCTCCAGCTTAATGAACCCAGCCATGTTGTCTGTCCAGGCCCCCACGCTGGGGGGCCCCGCCTCCCTCCACATTAGCAAATCCTTCGCCGGGCCACCAGGGACGCAAAGTCCAGAACGCCGGCCCCCCCTGCCTCCTGCACTCCCGGCTCGACCACCACTCCAAATATTGCCAGCCCCCAGCTTGGCTCGACCCGGACCCCCACCACCCAAGCTATTGTTCCCCGCCACTCCCCTCCAGAACCCCTCCAGCGCCGGGAACGACCAAAACACATGGACATGGTTTGCTGGACTTCCCGAGCACCCTCCACATCCATCCTCCACCCCAAAAAACCCACCCAACCTCGCCCCCGTCAAGTGCGCTCTGCGAACCACCCCAAACCGTATCAGGCTGAGCCTGGCACATGAGGAGGAGGAATCAACCCCACCCAGGGCATCAGCCCATAACCCCTCCTCAATCTCCTCCCCCAGCTCCTCCTCCCACCCACCCCTCAGCTCCTCCACCAACGCCTCCCCCTCTTCTTTCATCTCCTGGTATATTGCCGACACCTTGCCCTCCCCGACCCACACATCCGAGATCACCCTGTCCCGAATTTCCTGTGCCGGGAGCAACGGGAACTCCCCCACCTGCCGCCCCACAAACGCCCTCACCTGCATGTATCTAACAGCATTTCCCGGGGTATCTCAAACTTCTCCTCTAGTGCCCCTAGGCTCACAAACGTCCCATCAATGAACAGGTCCCCCACTCTTCCAATCCCCGCCCGACGCCAGCTCCGAAACCCCCCGTCCATCCTCCCCAGGACAAACCGGTGGCCACCCCCAATCGGGGACCACACCGAGGGCCCCACCGCACCCCTGCACCGCCTCCACCGGCCCCAGATCCTCAGCGTCGCCGCCACCACTGGACCCGCGGTGCACCTTGACGGCGAGAGCGGCAGTGGTGCCGTCACCAGCGCCCCCAGGCTTGTTCCTTTACAGGACACCATCTCCAACCTCTTCCATGCCACCCCCTCTCCCTCCACCACCCACCCACGGATCATCGCCGCGTTCGCCGCCCAGCGGCAGCTCCCTAGGTTCGGCAGCGCCAACCCTCCTCGGTCCCTACTGCGTTCCCTCTCCTTACCCTCGGGGTCCTATTCGCCCACACAAACCCCATAATACTCCTGCCTACTCTCTTAAAAAAGGCCTTGGTGATCACGATGGGAAGGCACTGAAACACAAAAAGAAACCTCGGAAGGACCACCATTTTGACCGACTGCACTCTACCCGCTAGGGAGAGCGGTAACATGGCGCATCTTTTGAAGTCCTCCTCCATCTGCTCCACCAACCTCGTCAGATTCAGTTTATGTAGGGCCCCCCAACTCCTGGCTATCTGGATCCCCAGGTACCGAAAGCTCCCCTCCGCCCTCCTCAGTGGTAGATCGCCTATCCCCCTTTCTTGGTCCCCTGCCTGTACTACAAAAAGCTCACTCTTCCCTACATTGAGCTTATAGCCCGAAAAAACCCCAAACTCCCTTAGAGTCTGCATGACCTCCACCATCCCCTCCACTGGATCCGCCACATACAGCAACAGGTCATCCGCATAAAGCGACACTCGATGCTCTTCTCCCCCTCGGACCACCCCCCTCCATTTCCTAGACTCCCTCAATGATATGGCCAAGGGTTCAATCGCCAATGCAAACAACAGGGAGGACAGGGGGCACCCCTGCCTCGTCCCACGGTACAGCCGAAAATACTCCGACCTCCGCCGATTCGCTACCACACTCGCCACCGGGGCTCTGTAAAGGAGCTTAACCCAACTAACAAACCCTGCCCCGAACCCAAACCTACGCAGCACTTCCCAGAGGCACTCCCACTCTACTCAGTCAAAGGCCCCCTCCGCGTCCATAGCCGCTACCATCTCCGCCCCTCCCTCCACCGATGGCATCATTACCACGTTTAAGGGCCACCGCACATTGGTGTTAAGTTGCCTGCCCTTTACAAATCCCGTCTGGTCCTCGTGAATCCAGGACCCCCAGGACACAGTCCTCGATCCTCATAGCCAGCACTTTTGCCAGCAACTTAGCATCCCCGTTGAGGAGCGAGATTGGCCTGTACGAATCACATTGCAGTGGGTCCTTGTCCCGCTTTAGGATCAAAGAAATCGTGGCCTCCGACATTGTCGGGGGCAGGGTCCCTTCCTCCCTTGCCTCATTAAAGGTCCTCACTACTAGTGGGGCCAACAGGTCTACGTACTTCCTGTAGAACTCCACAGGGAACCCGTCTGGTCCTGGGGCCTTCCCTGCCTGCATACTCCCCAAACCCTTACTCAGCTCCTCCAACCCAATTGGTGCCCCCAAACCAGCCACCTCTTGCTCCTCCACCCTCGGGAATCTCAATTGGTCTAGGAATCGTCTCATCCCCTCTTCCCCCGCTGGGGGCTGGGACCTGCACAGCCCCCCACAGAAGGCCCCAAATGCCTTGTTTATTTTCGTCGCACTCCGCACCGTGGCTCCCCCTCCATCCCTGACCCACCCCATTTCCCTCGCTGCCATTCTCCCACGGAGCTGGTGTGCCAGCATCCGACTCGCCCTCTCCCCACACTCGTAGGTCGCCCCCTGCGCCTTCCTCCACCGTGCCCCCGCCCTCCCCGCGGTCAACAGATCAAACTCCGTCCGGAGACGTCGCACCCCCCCCCCCCCAAGCAATCCCTCCCTAGGGGCCTCTGCGTATCTCCCGCCCACTCCCAAAACCTCCCCCAGTAACCTCTCCCCCTCCATGCCTTCTATCCTTTCACCACGAGCCCCAATGGAGATCAGCTCTCCCCTGATCACCGCCTTCAGCGCCTCCCACACCACCCCCACCCGCACCTCCCCGCCGTCGCTGACCTCCAAGTACCCCTCGATGCACCCCCTCACCCTCCCACACACCACGTCATCTGCCAGCAGCCCCACATCCAACCGCCACAGCGGGCGCCGGTCCCCCCCCCCTCCCAACTCCAGTTCCACCCAGTGCGGGGCGTGATCCGAAACGGCTATGGCCGAATACTCCGCTCCCCCCACCCCCGGGACCAGCGCCCCGCCCAGAACAAAAAAATCTATCCGGTAGTAGGCCTTATGCACGTGGGAGAAAAAAGAAAATTCCCCGGCCTGCGGCCTGGCAAACCTCCACAGGTCCACTCCCCCATCTGATCCACAAACCCTCCTAAGCATCTTGGCCGCCGCCGGCCTCCTTCCAGTCCCAGATCCGGAGCGATCCAGTGCTGGGTCCAACACCTTATTGAAATCCCCACCCATCACCAGGCCTCCTACCTCCAGGTCCGGACGCGCCCCAACATGCGCCCCATGAATCCGGCATCATCCCAGCTCGGGGCGCACACATCCACCAACACCACCCACGTCCCCGCCAACCCACCGCCCACCACCACACACCGCCCCCCACCGCCCACCATGACACCCCCGGCCCCAAACGACACCGCCCCCCCTCACCAACACCGCCACCCCTCCACTCATCGCGTCCAGTCCCGAACGGAACACCCCCCCCCCCTCAACCCGACCCGATCCGCCACCCCCAAATGCGTCCCCCGGAGCATGACCACGCCTGCCCCCAGTCCCCCCAAGTGCGCGAACACTCGGGCCCTCCCCACCCGCCCATTCAGGCCCCCCACACTCCATGCTATCAGCCGGACTGGCCCCCCCCCCGGCCAACCAGCATCCCCTTTTCTAGGCCAGTCCCGTGTCCGCGTCGCCCCCACCCTCCAGTCCTCCAGCCGGGAGACCCCCGCCCCGACCACCTCCCCCGCGTCCCATTCCCCCTTGGCCAGTGCAGCAGCAAACACCCCCCCCCCCCCGCCCCCGCCAGACCCGCGTCGAGCTCCCCCGCTCCCCCCACATCACTCCCGCAAGCCTGCTGACCCCAGCCACCCCCCCGTGTGGGAATCTCCCAATCAGTGTGCGTTCCTCCAGTCCCCCTCCCGCCTTTCTTCCCTAGCGCGGGAAATACCCCGCGCTTTCCTAAGCCTACCCCCGCCCCCTCTGGCGCAGCCCCTGTCGCGGCCTTGTCTCTTTTCCCCCATCGCCATCCCCCTCTCTCCCCCAGCCCATGTAACATTTCCTGCGCATGATTAACACCCTATATACAACAAACATCAAACATCCCCCCCCACCCTCACAAACCCTCAGTTTGAGTCCAACTCTTCGGTTTGAACAAAGGTCCACGCCCCTTCAGGCGCCTCGAAACAATGGTGCCGATCCTTGTATGTGACCCACAATCGCGCTGGCTGCAGCACATCAAATCCCACTCCCTTCCGGTGCAACACCGCCCCGGCCTGGCCCGGCCGAAACCCCCCCCCCACCCCGCAACCTCCGCGCCCCAGCCCGGGTATATTCGGATCTCCGCATTGTCCCACCCGCTGCTCCGCTCCCCCCTGGCCCACCTCAAGACCCTCTCCCTGTCCGTGAAACGGCGAAACCTCACCACAATCGCCCCATGCGGCTCGCCAGCCCCGGGCCTCCTCGCCAGCACCCGGCGCGCCCCATCCAGCTCCAGAGGCCTCGAAGGGGCCTCCGCGCCCATCATCGCCTCGAGCATCGTGCTCGCATATGGCACGGCATCGGCCCCCCTCCACTCCCTCAGGGAGACCCAGGATCCGCAGGTTCTTTCTCCTCGACCTGTTCTCCAGGTCCCCAAATCTTCCCGCCCACCTCTTGTGCAGCGCCTCGTGCTCCTCCACTCTCACCGCCAGGCCTAAGATCTCGTCCTCACCCTCATTGACTTTTTTCTGCACCTCCTGGATCTTTACCTCGTGGGCCTTCTGGGTCATCCCCAGTCCCTCAATCGCCGACAGTATAGGCGCCAGCATCTCCCTCCGCAGCCCCTCGAAGCAGCGCCCGATGAACTCCTGCAGCTCCGGCCCGCATTCTGCTTTGTCCCAGGCCGCCGCCATTTTGCAATTCTTCCCTCCCTTCTCCCGCTGCTCCAATGACATGGATTGACGATTGGCTGTCAGGCAGAAGGCAGAGAGTTGGGATAAAAGGTTCTTTTTCGGAATGGCAACCGGTGACGAGTGGTATCCCGCAGGGTTCAGTGTTGGGGCCACAGCTGTTCTCTTTATATATTAACGATCTAGATGACGGGACTGGGGGCATTCTGGCTAAGTTTGCCGATGATACAAAGATAGGTGGAGGGGCAGGTAGTATGGAGGAGGTGGGGAGGCTGCAGAAAGATTTAGACAGTTTAGGAGAGTGGTCCAAGAAATGGCTGATGAAATTCAACGTGGGCAAGTGCGAGGTCTTGCACTTTGGAAAAAAGAATAGAGGCATGGACTATTTTCTAAACGGTGACAAAATTCATAATGCTGAAGAGCAAAGGGACTTGGGAGTCCTAGTCCAGGATTCTCTAAAGGTAAACTTGCAGGTTGAGTCCGTAATTAAGAAAGCAAATGCAATGTTGTCATTCATCTCAAGAGGCTTGGAATATAAAAGCAGGGATGTACTGCTGAAGCTTTATAAAGCATTAGTTACGCCCCATTTAGAATACTGTGAGCAATTTTGGGCCCCACACCTCAGGAAGGACATACTGGCACTGGAGCGGGTCCAGCGGAGATTCACACGGATGATCCCAGGAATGGTAGGCCTAACATACGATGAACGTCTGAGGATTATATTCTGGGATTATATTCATTGGACTTTAGGAGGTTGAGGGGAGATCTAATAGAAGCTTACAAGATAATGAATGGCTTAGATAGGGTGGATGTAGGGAAGTTGTTTCCATTAGCAGGGGAGACTAGGACCCGGGGGCACAGCCTTAGAATAAAAGGGAGTCACTTTAGAACAGAGATGAGGAGAAATTTCTTCAGCCAGAGAGTGGTGGATCTGTGGAATTCATTGCCACAGAGGCGGTTGAGGCCAGGACGTTGAGTGTCTTTAAGACCGAAGTTGATAAATTCTTGATTTCTCGAGGAATTAAGGGCTATGGAGAGAGAGAGCGGGTAAATGGAGTTGAAATCAGCCATGATTGAATGGTGGAGTGGACTCGATGGGCCGAATGGCCTTACTTCCGCTCCTATGTCTTATGGTCTTATGGTCTAATGACGCTTTTTAGGCCGTTTCACTTCTGGTCCGGTCCATAAAAGGTGAAGGGGGACCTCGCTCTTCCCTTCCCCACGGATCGTCTTCAAAATAATTCCCGTTGGGGCTCCTCTAAAGAGCCCGAAAGTCCGTGACAGCGTGAGCTGCCGAATCGTGCGGCCTAGCCCCGCATAGCCGCAACCGGAAGTGTTGTTGATTTTCATCTCTGACGAGAATCAATAAATTAGTGTTTCAATTCTGGACACTTTTCAAAAACAGAAACAGGACCAAATATTAATATTTTCTGATCTGATGCTGACTTATCTGCTGAGTGTTTCTAGTATTTTCTATTTTTGCTTCAAATACTCAGGATCTACAGATTTTTGCCTTCTCTTCAGTTTGATTTTGGCCACTTTAATTAGCTACAGTTAGTTCTCCCCTGTTCAAACACTTTCAGTTTCTGAGAATAAATATATTTTCCAAATAAACCACAGTGAAACCAAGTTTTTGTTTGATTATGTGTACTTGCAATGTGGCAGGGCTCTATTTATTGCCCACCCTCCATTGTCCTGACTACTGAGGGGCTTCATAGGGCATTTCAGCGGGCAGTAAAAATCAACCAACAGTTGGTGCAAGATTCCCATCCATGAAGAAGGATCTACAGAACACCTCCAAAGTATTTATCCCACATAGTTGTAGTTTCAAAACCAGACACAACTTTTGCTGTCTAAAATCCGATTACATCGAGGTTCCTGGGGAGCTAGTGGGAATCGGTGAAAACTCCATTAGTTGGAGTCATATCTACCACAAAGGAAGATGGTTGTGGTTGTTGGCTATATGAATCATCTCAACTCCTGGATATCACTGCAGGAGTTCCTCAGGGTAGTAACCAAGGCCCAACCATCTTCAGCTGCTTGATCAATTACCTTCCTTCCATCATTATGGGGACGTTCGATGATGATTGCACAGTCAGTGTTCAGTACCATGTGCAATGCCTCAGACATTGAAACTATTGTGCCCGGACTTCCGGTTGCGGCGATGCCCAGCTAAGCCGCACGTTTCGGCGGCTCCAGCTCAAACGGACCTTCGGGCTCTTTTAAGAGCCCCAACGGGAAATTTTTTCACGACGAAACCCGGTGTGGGGTGAGTTAATAGGGAGTCCCCCCCCCCCCAACGAAAGATAAAAATATCGTCGGCGGCGGCTACATCGCGAGGAATCCTCGACGATAGGGACAGAAGGGAAAAAGAAGCAAGATGGCGGGGGGAGAAAGCCCAGGCGACATGGGGGCCCGATCAAGACGAATTCTTAAGACGGTGTGTGGAGCTACTTAAGAAGGAGGTGCTGACCCCGATGCTACAGGCAATTGAGGGGCTTAAGGAGGCACAAAGGACCCAGGAGACAGAGCTCCGTGTGGTGGAGCAGAAGGTGACGGATAATGAGGACGAGATCCTGGGCCTGGCGGTCAAAGCACAGACGCATGAGGCGCTCCACAAAAAGTGCATTGAAAGGATTGAGGCCCTAGAAAACAGAGCACGAAGGAAGAACCTTCGGATCCTGGGTCTCCCTGAGGGAGTGGAAGGAGCGGACTGCGGGGCTTACGTGAGCACGATGCTAAGCTCGCTGATGGGAGCTGAGGCCCCTTCGGGCCCCTTAGAAGTGGAGGGGGGCTCATCGGGTCCCTGCGAGGAGACCAAAGGCAGGAGAACCACCTAGGGCGACAATCGTGCGATTTCACCGCTTTAATGATAGAGAAGTGGTTCTGAGATGGGCCAAAAAGGTACGGAGTAGTAGATGGGAGAATGCAGTGGTACGGGTGTACCAGGATTGGAGTGCGGAGGTGGCGAGAAGGAGGGCGAGTTTTAATCGAGCCAAGGAGGTGTTACACAAGAAGAAGGTGAAGTTCGGGCTGCTGCAGCCGGCGCGACTATGGGTCACGTACCAGGAGAGACATCACTACTTCGAAACGGCGGAAGAAGCATGGACCTTTATTAAAGATGAGAAATTGGATCGGAACTGAGGGACTGATATTAGAGGGAAATGTCACTGTCGATGTATATAGAGATGTAAATTGGGAAGGGGGGGACACTAAGAAATGTGGGCGCCGGTGGGGGGGGAAAGAAGAGACAGAGGCGGAGGATGAGGAATGGGAGTGGGGTGGGAGAGGGAGCTGCGCCACAAGGGGCGGGTCAGCTACAGAGATGTTCCCGCGCCAGAAAGATGATGGCGGGAAGATAGGCGCAAGGTAGATGGGAGTTCCCCACACGGGGGGGTCAAGGAGTGAGCAGGAGAAGCCGGGGTCAGTTGAAGTCAGCTGACTTGCGGAAGTAATATGGGGGGAGCAATCAGGCTAGAGGGGGATCTAGCCGGGGGGGGGGGGGGGGGGGGGGGGGGATAACTGGGTTGCTGCTGCAGAAATCAAGGAGGATCTGGCGAAAGAAAGGGTGGTCGGGGCTGGAATGCGCCACCTGGGGAACGAGTGGGAGCGCGGAATCGGGACATGGGACTAGCCTAGAGAGGGTGATGGCTAGTCGACACGGGAAGGGGGCAGGTAGCCCCCTAGTGCGGCTGATCACGTGGAACGTGAGAGGCCTAAATGGACCGATTAAAAGGGCCCTAGTGTTCGCGCACTTGAAAGGACTGAGGGCAGACGTGGCTATGCTCCAAGAGACGCACCTGAAGGTGGCGGACCAAGTTAGGTTAAGGAAAGGATGGGTGGGAAAGGTGTTCCATTCAGGGGCTGAATGCAAAGAATAGAGGGGTGGCCATACTGGTGGGGAAACGGCTATCATTCGAAGCAAGGAGCATTGTAGCAGATAGTGGAGGCAGATATGTAATGGTGAGTGGCAGGCTGGAGGGAATGGAGGTTGTGTTGGTTAACGTATATGCCCCGAATTGGGATGATGCGGGATTTATGAAGCGGATGCTGGGACGTATACCGGACCTGGAGGTAGGAAACGTGATAATGGGGGGAGACTTCAACACCGTGCTGGATCCAGGGTTAGATAGATCCAGATCTAAGACCGGAAGAAGGCCGGCAGCGGCCAAGGTGCTTAAGGGGTTTATGGACCAAATGGGGGGAGTGGGTCCATGGCGATTTCTTAGACCGAGGGCCAGGGAGTTCTCCTTCTTCTCCCATGTTCATAAGGTGTACTCCCGGATAGATTTTTTTGTTTTGGGAAGGTCGTTGATCTCGAGGGTGGAAGAAACTGAGTATTCAGCCATAGTTATTTCGGATCATGCCCCACATTGGGTGGACCTGGAACTAGGAGAGGAGAGGGAGCAGCGTGCACTCTGGCGATTAGATGTGGGATTGTTGGCGGATGAGGGAGTCTGTGGAAGAGTGCGGGGATGTATCGAGAGATACCTGGAGGCCAATGACGACGGGGAGGTCCGAGTGGGAGTGGTATGGGAAGCACTAAAGGCGGTGGTCAGAGGAGAGCTGATCTCCATCAGGGCCCACAAAGGGAAAACAGAGGCCAAGGAAAGGGAAAGATTACTGGGGGAGATCTTAAGGGTGGACAGAGAATTTGCGGAGACCCCGGAGGAGGGGACTGTACAGGGAGAGACGACGACTCCAGACGGAGTTCGACCTTTTGACCACCAGGAGGGCGGAGGTGCTGTGGAGGAAGGCACAGAGGATGAGGTATGAGTATGGGGAAAAGGCTAGTCGCCTGTTGGCCCATCAGCTGCGAAAGAGGACAGCGGCGAGGGAGATAGGGGGAATTAGAGACGAAAAGGGAGCTACGGTGCGGAGAGCAGGGAAGATAAACGGGGTGTTTAGGACCTTTTACGAAAGACTTTATAGGTCCCAACCTCCGGAAGGAAAAGAGGAGATGCGGCAGTTTCTGGACCAATTAAGGTTCCCGAGGGTGGAGGAGCAGGAGGTGGAAGGCCTGGGGGCACCAATTGGGGTGGACGAGGTTACCAGGGGCTGGGGAACATGCAGGCAGGGAAGGCTCCGGGACCAGATGGGTTCCCGGTGGAATTTTATAGAAAATATGTGGACCTGCTGGCCCCGCTGTTGGTGAGGACTTTTAACGAGGCCAGGGAAGGAGGGACTCTACCCCCGACAATGTCGGAGGCGACGATATCGCTAATTTTGAAGCGGGATAAAGATCTGCTGCAGTGCGGGTCCTATAGGCCTATTTCACTACTAAATGTGGACGCCAAATTGCTAGCAAAGGTGCTGGCATCGAGGATAGAGGACTGTGTCCCGGGGGTGGTGCACGAAGACCAGACAGGATTCGTAAAGGGGAGACAACTAAATATCAACGTGCAACGGCTATTAGGGGTGATAATGATGCCCCCAGTAGAGGGGGAGGCAGAGATAGTGGCGGCAATGGATGCAGAGAAGGCATTTGACAGGGTGGAGTGGGAGTACCTATGGGAAGTGCTGAGGAGGTTCGGGTTCTGGGACGGGTTTATTAGCTGGGTCAAACTCCTCTATGGGGCCCCAACGGCAAGTGTGGTCACGGGTCGGCAAAGATCGGAGTATTTCCGACTATACAGGGGAACAAGACAGGGATGCCCGCTATCTCCATTACTGTTCGCGTTGGCAATTGAACCACTGGCCATGGCGCTGAGAGACTCCAGAAAATGGAGAGGGGTGATTAGAGGGGGAGAGGAACACCGAGTGTCACTCTACGCGGATGACCTACTGTTGTATGTGACGGACCCAGTGGGGGGGATGACAGAGGTCATGCAGATATTGAGGGAGTTCGGAGATTTCTCGGGATATAGGCTTAACATGGGGAAGAGTGAACTTTTCGTGATACACCCTGGGGATCAGAGTAGAGGGATAGATGGCCTGCCTTTAAGGAAAGTGGAAAGAAACTTTCGATACCTGGGCATTCAGATAGCCAGGAGCTGGGGAACCTTGCACAGACTTAATCTGACACGACTGGTGGAACAAATGGAAGAGGACTTCAAGAGGTGGGATATGCAGCCACTGTCACTGGCGGGCAGAGTGCAGGCAATTAAGATGATGGTCCTCCCGAGGTTCCTATTTGTATTCCAATGTCTCCCTATACTGATCACTAAGGCCTTCTTTAACAAAAATAGACAGGAGCATCACGAGCTTCGTGTGGGCAGGGAAAGTTCCGAGGGTAAGGAGGGGGTTCTTACAACGTAGCAGAGATAGAGGAGGACTGGCGTTGCCGAATTTGGGCGACTACTATTGGGCCGCCAATGTGGCGATGATCCGTAAATGGATGATAGAGGGAGAGGGAGCGGCGTGGAAAAGACTGGAGAGAAAGTCCTGTAAAGGGACGAGTCTAGAGGCGCTGGTGACGGCGCCACTACCGTTCTCACCCAAAAAATTTACCACGAACCCAGTGGTGGCGGCAACATTATATATCTGGGGACAATGGAGGCGACAGAGAGGTGTGCTGGGAGCCCTGGTGGGGTCCCCAATTAGGAACAACCATAGGTTTGCCCCAGGGAGGATGGATGGAGGATTCCACAGCTGGCACCAATTGGGAATTAGGAGGGTGGGAGATTTATTTATAGACGGGACGTTTGCGAGCTTGGGAGCGTTGGAGGAAAAGTATATGCTGCCCCGGGGAAATTTCTTTAGGTATATGCAGGTGAGGGCATTCACAAGACAACAGGTGAGGGAATTTCCATTGTTCCCGACACAGGGGATCCAGGATAGAATGCTCTCAGGGGTGTGGGTCGGGGAGGGCAAGGTGTCAGAGATATACCGAGAGATGAGAGAGGAGGGGGAGGAGCTGGTGGACGAACTGAAAGGAAAGTGGGAAGAAGAGCTCGGGGAGGAGATAGAGGAGGGTCTGTGGGCTGATGCCCTAAGCAGGGTAAATTCCTCTTCCTCGTGTGCCAGGCTTAGCCTGATTCAATTTAAGGTGCTACATGGAGCACACATAACGGGAGCAAGGTTGAGCAGGTTCTTCGGAGTGGAGGACAAGTGTGGGAGGTGCGGCGGAATCCCGGCAAACCACATACATATGTTTTGGTTGTGCCCGGCACTGGAGGGGTATTGGAGGGGAGTGACGGGAGTGATTTCGAAGGTGGTGAAGGTCCGGGTCAAACCTTTATTTGGAGTTGCGGATGAGCCGGGAGTGCAGGAGGCGAAAGAGGCCGATGTCGTGGCCTTTGCGTCCCTAGTAGCCCGGCGTAGGATTTTACTCATGTGGAAGGAAGCGAAACCCCCCGGACTGGAGGCCTGGATAAACGATATGGCAGGGTTCATAAAATTGGAGCAGATTAAGTTTGCACTGAGAGGATCGGCTCAAGGGTTCACCAGAAGGTGGCAACCATTCCTCGACTACCTAGCGGAACGTTAGAGGGAAGATAGATGACCAGCAGCAACAACCCAGGGGGGAGGGATGGGGGGGGGGGGGGGAGGGAGGGGGGGGGGGGGGAAGTTTCATTTTATGTTAATTGATTAGTTTACCATGTTGGTTAGTTACTCTTTATTAGATTGTGGTTATCATGTTACATGTACTGTTAAATTTTCTTTATGTTTGATGTGTAAGGGGAAAAAATTGTGAACGAAAAATTTCAATAAAATATATTTTTTAAAAAAGAAACTGTTGTGCCCGCATGCAGCAAGACCTGAACAAATTCAGCCTTAGGGTGATAATGGCAAGTAATATCTGTGACACCCAAGTGTCAGGAAAGGCCATTTCCAACATGAGAGAAAATATCACCTCTTGATATTCAATGGCATAGAGTTTGCACAATCTCCCTGTGTTTTCATTTCTCCCTGTGTTTTCATTTCTCCCTGTGTTTGCGTGGATTTTGCCCCCACAACCCAAAGATGTGCAGGGTAGGTGGATTGGCCACTCTAAATTGCCCCTTAATTAGAAAAAATGAATTGGGTACTCTAAATTTATTTTTAAAAAGATATTCAATGGCATTATGATTTCTGTAAACCCTACCATCGACATCCTGGGATTTACCAGACTAGAAACTGAAGTGGACCAGCTATGTAAATATTGTGACTGCAAGAGCAGGTCAGATGCTGGGAATTCTGCGGCGAATTCCTCAAGGCTTGTCCACCATCTACAAAGCACAAATCAAGAGTGTGATGGAATATTCTCATCTGCCTGGATGAGTGCAGCTCCAACAACAACATCATCTGAGACAAACCAGCCTGCTTAACCCCATCCAGTCCCTTAACCTTTCACTCCTTCCACCACTGGCACACACTGGTCTACCATCTTCAACATGTACTGTAGCAACACCAAAGCATTTTCGACTGCATCTTCCAAACCTGTGACTTCTACCACCTTAAAGGACAAGGCAGAGGCATGAGAACACTAACATTCGCAAGTCACATGCCATCCTGACTTGGAACTACATTACCATTCCTTCAGTAGACCCCAGCAGTTCAAGAAGGCATCTCACCACTACCACCTCAAGGACAATTATTGATGGCAAAGAATGCTGGCCTTGCCAGTAACACCCACATCTCAAGGACAGGCATAAAAAGTAAATAAAGCAGGTGGTGCACCAAAACACAAGACTCTTCTGCATGTCCAGCTATCCCTCGCTTAGCACTCCTAGTTTGTTCTAAAACCAGAATGCTAAACAAAAATCAAGATCCATTTTTAAAAATTACATGTAATAAAGGTGGGCTATGCTTGAATCTAACTGGCCTAAAAATCCTTTCAACCTACTACTCAAGCCGACATCCCACTCCTTCTATTTACCTCCTTCACCTCCTTCTTGCTGCTTCTCGTCACCTGATCACTTCTTCCCTGTCTCATGCTTGCTGCTTCTTGCCCCTCTCCCTCACCTCCCGGTCACCACTTACCACCCCTCTCCCTCTTGCTTGCCACTTCTTGTCCTTGTCGCTTAATCATGCTCACTGTTTTACTTGTTGCATTATGCCCATCTCATTCCTGGTACCCGCTGCTTCACTCTCCTGACCCACTCACTCCCACTAACCATGTCCCTCTCCTGACCATCTTGCTGCCCTTCTCTCAAATCCTTGCGCACAACAACAAACAGTAAGGAATGAGGGGGTCAGGAGAGGGGAGTGGTGAGCGGTAGGGAGAGGGGTGACGAGTGGGAGGGAGAGGGAAGCAACAAGCTGGGTGGATAGGAAACGGCGAGCGGAGGGGAGTGGAATGGTTGGTTTTGGGAAGCAGAAAGTAGAGGGATTTATTTATTTTGGGGAATATAACCATTCTTATGATTGGACTTAACTGCTGCAGTAACAGTTGCTGGAAACATGTCTACCTGCTCAGCTGTTAAATTATATTAAGAACTGATACAAGCCTGTACCAGTTTTGTAGCAATTCAGGGAAAAGTCGTGCAGTTATGCAGATTTAAATAATGTTTTGTGGCATTAACAGCAACAGTCTCCATTCCTTTGCTGTCATAATGAAGGTATGGGGATTAACGGTTAATATTTGATGCTAATTGCACAAGCAGTTTGATTCCTGATCTTGCTTTGGTAGGTGCGAGGGTAGTTAAATTTGATGCGCCTTTTGAATTCCACTTGAATGCAAGGATTTATAGGGTCGATTTAAGCTCTTGGGTGGGAATGCTGTCTGCTGCCAGGAGTTTTCTCTTTGAATGTTGCTGGTCAACAACTCACCTGTTTCAGCTGGAAAAAGGTAATTGGCTGGTGACAAAGGATGCAGATCCACTGGGTTGGAGGACAGAAGAAAGCTGCACGCTGCAGGTGAGGTTGTTGGGGGTGGGGTTGTGGGGGAGGTGGTGGAGAGAGGAGGAGGTGGTAGAGAATGTTCTGAGGATCATGTGGGTGAGGGAGGCGAGCCCGACATTAAAGGAAATGTCATTCATAGATTAGATTTCCTTGCCTCGGTTATATTTTGACCCTGAGCATTAGAAGATTTCTTCTTAAATTTACTTAGTTTATTTCTGTTTAATCCCAGCTGTGAAAACCAATTTTCGTGATTGATTCGTGCCACTGGTGTTGTGAACTCTTACAATTTAATCCTACTGGATGTGAAAAAATGCAGCTGAAGAAGTTGATCTGTGGAGTGTTTTTCTCAGTTAGCGTTTCACTAACTGCAAAAAAACATCCTGTTGCACTTAGATGCAAGAGACAGACGGGGTAATGGTAGGCAGCCAGGAAGGAAAATCAAGCAAATGCTAGGAAATGGAAGCCAATCCAGATGGAAATTTTAAAAAGTAAGGATACGATTATGCCAGTTAAAAGAACATTTCTAAAATGAAAGAAAAATCTAATGTTTCATGTATAAGACATGGAAATTGGAATGAGGGTATTCAACCATTTTCCTCATAAGAAACCAATGGTAATCTTGTTCTTCAGGAACCACTTGCCATGGCTGACTTTTGGGAATTGTGTAAATATAACCTAAAGGGAGAGCTACATCTTCTCTCTCCTTCCCTCCCGACTCATTGGAGAGATGTCTGACATGTACTTGATGCCTCCTATGATAACATGACTAAAATCAATAATTCCAGAGATTGTGAGCATCAGACATCTTGGTTTTATGCATTGCAGTCGACATTTATTTCCCCTTCAGGTGCTTATCATTCAGTAGACTAATGAAGAAGAAAAAATATTTGAGTTATACAGAGTGTACTCTGACAACCATTCAATAACATTTATTTAAATCAGTGGCCTTATTTCAACTGCGTACAAAATTTTGGGGGAAGTGGATCAGAAGCAGACGGTTAAGAAAATAGTGAATCATAATTGGGGAATAATACAGACTTAACAAGAACAATTGAATTGCATCTCCTTTAGTCCACGACACACACTCCCTCTAAGATTGCCAGTTTCCTTCTCCTGGGTTATTTCTGCTTCTTTCTCACTTGCAACACATCATTTTTCACAAAATGCTCACTGACACCATTCCAAATCAATACCATATCCTGCCTAAGGCTTACATTTCTGCTGTCTCAGTAACTGCTGCTGCTACCCTTAACCAGAGTAAATTTACTTGTTTTGCCCTTGTATTCAAATATAGCTGAAATCATAAATTTTAAAGTAATCATTAGCAACTCCTGGAAAGATAGTTATAACTTTGATGCACTTACAGGCCTTTAAGGCATTTATATGTGTTACTAGTTACTTTGTTGATGTGGCCTGACATCTTTGAATATTTGACCACAGACCACTCCCAGATCTCTCATTCCTTGCACTCCCTTTAGAATTGTTTCAGGCTGGAAGTTCTGTTCCAACTTCTCTCAGTCTTTCATTCTGTAGGTTTCTAAAGCCTAGTTTGACATCACCTAATCGCTGACCCCTGGTCCACCTCCCCTCTTTACTTTTTGTGTCTGGACCTGCATTCTCCATACTGGTACTTGCCCATTTAATTAAAACATAGTTTTCTATAGTCAAGATAAATTTAAGTAACTTATATTTGTTTTTGTGGCTATTAAGATATAGCTTTAAATAAGTTTACTTTTATGTTTCTGTACTTTTGTGTTAAGAAAAGGTTCATGACTTCAGTTTGGTGCAGATGCCTGCATTGTAATGAGGGTTAAAGCAAAGCAGGGTTTAAAGAAAAATCTAGGCTATTGCTGAGAAACTGGGGCCACCCTAAGACAGAAAGAGTTTTTGAGACCATTGTAAGTTTGTACCACGAGGAGCTGGACACAGGACAGGGAACTACAGGGAGTAGATTTCCCAAAAGAAAGTCCACTAAACCAGGAAATGGGACAAAAGAGTGTTCTAGGAAGATTGAAGTCAAATGAACAAATGTGAAACAGGAATCAAGAGAAAGGGCATGTTCAGGGAAATTAAAGTATAGAGCAGAGAAAGGGCTCTGGATTAAAGAGACAGATGCAAGAGCCAGATTTAAAGTCAGCATGAGAAGCCAGACATCGAAGAAGGTTGGTGACTCCCTATAGCGGGCCTGTGAAGCAATGGTGTTCTGTTGACATGGCCGGGCACCTCAGAGAGTCTGTGGAAGTTGAAGTTTGAATGCACCTGGCAATCCAGGGCAGAGAAATACCGAAAGGAGAGGTTGAAATCCTGGAGGTGGATCCTTGGTGAAGGCATCCAAAAGAAAGCGTTGTTTGGGAGAAGATTCTAAGGAGTGTTCTTCGAGAGCGGAGACCAGCTGGCTCACAGCGTGACAAACATCTGTAGGGAATTGATGAGAAATCTGCAGAAGTTGTATTGGGTGGCATGTGTCATTTGGTTTCAGAGTGAGTGGTTTTCAACCACATTTCACCTATTGGTTTTCATAGAATGTGATCATAAAGAGTATAAGGTGGATTTTATGACTTGTGTTATCCTTACAAACCTGTATATTTCTGTAAAGAGAAAGCTGGGGTGAGGGAGTAGGGTGTTCAAGCTAATCTTTTCTTGCTTCTTAATATTTGTTTTTATTAGAGTTTTCCTTATTACAAATAACGCATTTGTATAAATCAGTATAAAAACCCTTAAGTGCTTTGTTGATCTGTTTTAATCAGTCTATTACCCTTGGAATCTAGCACAGAAGGAATAGCCTTAGAATCAGCCTTATTCCTAGTCAAAAAGGCCCCTGACAATCACATATCTACCACCTTGTCCTTCACACAGTTCTCTATTTTGAAAGGCACGTTTTTGTTGACTAATACTGTTGACTACTGGTCGAGAACAAGGCAAATGAAATCTCCCCCACCTATTCCTGCCTCAACATAGAATCATAGAAGAATCATAGAAGTTTACAGCATGGAAACAGGCCCTTCGGCCCAACCAGTCCATGCCGCCCAGTTTTTACCATTAAGCTAGTCCCAGTTGCCCGCACTTGGCCCATAACCCTCTATACCCATCTTACCCATGTAACTATCTAAATGCTTTTTAAAAGACACAATTGTACCCGCCTCTACTACTACCTCTGGCAGCACATTCCAGACACTCACTACCCTCTGAGTGAAGAAATTGCCCCTCTGGGCCCTTCTGAATCTCTCCCCTCTCACCTTAAACCTATGCCCTCTAGTTTTAGACTCCCCTACCTTTGGGAAAAGATGTTGACTATCTACCTTATCTATGCCCCTCATTATTTTATAGACCTCTATAAGATCACCCCTAAGCCTCCTACGCTCCAGGGAAAAAAGTCCCAGTCTATCCAGCCTCTCCTTATAACTCGAACCATCAAGTCCTGGTAACATCCTAGTAAATCTTTTCTGCACTCTTTCTAGTTTAATAATATCCTTTCTATAATAGGGTGACCAGAACTGCACACAGTATTCCAAGTGTGGCCGTACCAATGTCTTGTACAACTTCAACAAGACGTCCCAACTCCTGTATTCAATGTTTTGACCAATGAAACCAAGCATGCCGAATGCCTTCTTCACCACCCTGTCCACCTGCGACTCCACCTTCAAGGAACTATGAACCTGTACTCCTAGATCTCTTTTTTCTATAACTCTCCCCAACGCCATACCATTAACTGAGTAGGTCCTGGCCTGATTCGATCTGCCAAAATGCATCACCTCACATTTATCTAAATTAAACTCCATCTGCCATTCGTCGGCCCACTGGCCTAATTGATCAAGATCTCGTTGCAATCCTAGATAACCTTCTTCACTATCCACTGTGCCACCAATCTTGGTGTCATCTGCAAACTTACTAACCATGCCTCCTAAATTCTCATCCAAATCATTAATATAAATCACAAATAACAGTGGACCCAGCACTGATCCCTGAGGCACACCACTGGTCACAGGCCTCCAGTTTGAAAAACAACCCTCTACAACCACCCTCTGTCTTCTGTCGTTCAGCCAATTTTGAATCCATTGGCAACCTCACCCTGGATCCCGTGAGCTTTAACCTTCTGCAACAACCTACCATGCGGTACCTTGTCAAAGGCTTTGCTAAAGTCCATGTAGACGACGTCTACTGCACTGCCCTCATCTACCTTCTTGGTCACCCCCTCAAAAAACTCAATCAAATTTGTGAGACATGATTTTCCACGCACAAAGCCATGCTGACTGCCCCAAATCAGACCTTGCCTCTCTAAATGCTTGTAGATCCTGTCTCTCAGAATACCTTCTAGCAACTTACCTACTACAGACGTTAGGCTCACCGGTCTGTAGTTCCCAGGCTTTTCCCTGCTGCCCTTCTTAAACAAGGGCACAACATTCGCCACTCTCCAATCTTCAGGCACCTCACCTGTGGCTGCCGATGATTCAAATATCTCTGTTAGGGGACCCGCAATTTCCTCCCTAGCCTCCCTCAACATCCTGGGATACATTTCATCAGGTCCCGGGGATTTATCTACCTTGATGCGCTTTAAGACTTCCAGCACCTCCTCCTCTGTAATATGCACACTTCTCAAGACATCACTATTTATTTCCCTTAGTTTCCTAACATCCATGCCTTTCTCCACCGTGAATACCGATGAGAAATATTCATTCAGGATCTCACCCAACTCTAAGTGTTCCTTGTCATCTAAATAAAGTTTCCTGAAACAAAACGATGTCAACTTCCTCTTTTTTAAGAAATTACAACATATTTGTTCTTTTAATAGAATGATGTATTCCCCGTTGATTGGATTGGATTTGTTTATTGTCATGTGTACCGAGATACAGAAAAGTATTTTTCTGCGTGCAGCTCAAACAGATCATTTAGTACATGAAAAGAAAATACGTAATAGGGACATAAGGTACCAAATATATGGACACTGGCATCGGGTGAAGCATACAAGAGTGCAGTGTTAATCATATCTGTCCATAAGATGGTTGCTTAGGAGTCTGGTAACAGCGGGGAAGAAGCTGTTTTTGAATCTGTTCGTGCGTGTTCTCAGACTTTTGTATCTCTTGCCCGATGGAAGAAGTTGAAAGAGTTAGTAAGCCGGGTGGGAGGGGTCTTTGATTATGTTGTCCGCTTTCCCAAGGCAGCAGGAGGTGTTGATAGAGTCAATGGATAGGAGGCGGGTTCTTGTGATGGAATGGGTGGTGTTCACGACTCTCTTACGTTTCTTGCGGTCTTGGGCCGAGCAGTTGCCATACCAGGCTGTGAAGCAGCCAATAGGATGCTTTCTATGGTACACGTGTAAAAGTTAGTAAGAGTCAGTGTGGACATGCCGAAATTCCATAGTTTCCTGAGGGAGTATAGGCGTTGTTGTGCTTTCGTGGTGGTAGCGTCGATGTGGGTGGACCAGGACAGATTGTTGGTGATGTGCACACCTAGGAATTTGAAGCTGTCGACCATCTCCTCCTCAACCCCGTTGATGCAGGCAGGTGTGTGTACAGTACTTTGCTTCTTGAAGTTAATGACCAGCTCTTTAGTTTTGCTGGCATTGCGTACATCCACTGCCATTGCTCAATCAGCCAGAGAAAAATTGGAGAAGATTTTCATGCCACGTTCGGGCGTGCACCAAAACATACTTCCCCCATTTCAAGTCCTACCAGATACACCATAGATACAATATAATGTCTTTTTCTTGGATAAGAGACCTGCCTGTACCTTTTCAGGATCCAGTTAACAATTCCTTAACCCCAGAAAGAAAATAGTACAAAATATTTGCAACAACACTAGTTCTAGTTGAGGAGGGATACTCCTCAATGCATGTGAGGTTATCCCTATAACCATTCCTTCATTACATTTAGGAGACATACTCCTCAGAAAAGAGGAGAGAAAATAAGTCAGAATGAGAATGGGTGCCAAATGCCCCTCCCACATTTTGACCCCACCCATTTTGTATAATTTAAAGTGCTGAATTCTTTTTTTTTCCAATTAAGGGGCAATTTAGCGTGGCCAATCCACCTAACCTGCATATCTTTGGGTTGGGAGGTAAGACCGATGCAGACACGGGGAGAATGTGTAAACACCACATGGACGGTGACCTGGGACCGGGATTGAACCTGGGTCCTCGGTGCTGCCCCCACCAATGGAGACTTAAACCACTCACCCACCCCTCAGCAGTGGCGCTACTCATATTTATCATGATAAAGGTAAGGAGACCATAAAGCATAGATTACCATCATAAAGTATGGATAAGAAGAAGAAAAGGCAGATATCTATTACGCAGTCCCGCTACTACCTTACCACCTACACAGCGCACCCCTTAGCTAGAAGGATAAAGCTAAAGGGTATTTTACATTCAAGATAAAAAGAAGTCTTTGAGATTCCTGAGGATAAAACATTCAATATAGTGCTTGATCGGTAACATATCCCTGCCAACATGATAAATGGTAACATAAGATCAGGCAGGAAGCATTATAGCAGGGATAGAATCCGGATTTTACAGCGAGCTGCAGAATGTTACTCCAATTTACTGCCTTCCATGGAGTTCACATAAGCCAAGGCCTTAGCTGGATTGTCGAATGTCTTTACGGGGTTGTCTGATAGCACACACATTGTCGCAGGATTAAGCAGGGCAAAGTTCACTCCAACAGTCTTTAAAAAAAATAAATTTAGAGTACCCAATTCTTTTTTTCCAATTAGGGGGAAATTTATTGTGGCCAATCCATCTACCCTGCACAGCTTTGGTGGGGGCAAGACCCAAGCGAATACAGGGAGAATGTGAAAACTCCACACGGACAATGGCCCAGGGCTGGGATCGAACCTGAGTCCTCGGTGGCATGAGATAATAGTGCTAACCAGTGCGCCTCCGTGCCACCCCCACTCCAACAGTCCCGAGTCGCTTTCTAACTTCATTGAAGCTTCTACACTTCTGTTGCATCACCGCTGAGAAATCTTGGATGAAAGAGACCCTCGCCCCCGCGTAGAGCCAGGCCCCACCACGCCTCGCCACTTCCAATACTCGATGGCGATCTCCGAAGTTTTGAAAATTAATAATTACGCTGGGGACGTTGATTGACCCTAGGCCTCAGAGACAGGATACGATGTGCCCTTTCCAACTTAAAACACCAAGCTTTCGTATTCAGCTTAAGAAAATGTGGTAGTCAGCTCTCAAAATAATTTAATAGGGAACTTACCCTCTACTTCTTCTGGAAAACCGACGACCAGGGCATTTTTCTTCCTGCCTCTGTTCTCCAGATCTTCCAGGATTTCTGACAAGCCATATATCTGGTTTCAAGGATTGCAAGCGGTCCTCAGCTGAAGAAGTTGCATTTTCGACTAAGAGTATTCTCTCCTCCGTTTCATTACCCTCTTATTAGTATTCTTCAGTACAATCTCGGGAGCACGAATATTCTGTGCTAACAAGCCGAGTTTATTGTCAATGATGTTCGCAGTCATCATCTGCAATGCCTTCAAGAGTTCGGATGAAGAGCCCGCTCGAGGATCAGGTCGCCATATCGAGGAGTCAGCTACACCCCAGTAGACCGCTCCTCAGATGATTTTCTTAGGATTCTTTAGGATTTTTCACCAACACAGCCACAAATCCTCTCGGGACATACTTAATCCGGCAGTGAATACTCCATAATAAGTATGTGCCATATAAACAGGATAAATGAAAGGATTAAAGGATGAGTAGCGCCAGAGCCCATGTAAATGCTGCTATTCCCATGCCTATATCATGTTACCCGCGCATCTTTTTCCAGGTTCCATCCTGGGATCTGACTTAATAAAAGCAAATTACTGCAGATGCTGGAATCTGAAACGAAAGAGAAAATGCTGGAAAATTTCAGCAGGTCTGGCAGCATCTTTAGAGAAAAGAGCTAACATTTCGAGTCCGATGACTCTTTGTCAAAGCTAACAGACAGAGAAAGTGGGAAATATTTATACTTGTGGAGTGAGAATGAAAGATGAGTCATAGCCACAGAAACCCAGGGAAACCGGGTGCTAATGGCCACAGAAACAAAGGGGAAAGAGTGCTAATGGCAGTCCCCAGAGAGAACAAAAGATGTGAAAGGCCAAACAGCAGAGAAACTAACATCAGAGGGTGAACTGTAGATGTGGGGGAGGGGAAGGGGGAAACAAAGAGGAGAAAGGTTAAGGAAAGGTGGATAAGATTGGGGGGGGGGGGTTAAATATATATTAAGAAAGAAAGAAATGGTAAAAGACAGTTGAAGTGAAATGGGATGAAAACAAATGGGTCGAGGTGGGGTAGAGCTGATCATCTGAAGTTGTTGAATTCGATGGCTGTAGCATGCCTAACCAGAAGATGAGATGTTGTTCCTCCAGTTGGCGTTGAACTTCACTGGAACATTGCAGTAGGCCAAGAACAGACATGTGGGTATGGGAGCAGGGTCTTGTGTTAAAATGGCAAGCAACGAACTGGAAGGTCAGGGTCCTGAATGTGCACAGACTGAAGATGCTCAGCAAAGCGATCACCCAGTCTGTGTTTGATCTCTCCGATATAGAGGAGACCACATTGGGAGCAGCGAATGCAGTAGACCAAATTGGAAAAGATGCAAGTGAAGCCCCCATCCCCCCCATGCACCCCACATGCACCCTCCCAACCGAGGACCGCCCCAGCCGACTTACCTGCCAGGTCCCGCCGTGTGGGACCATGCGTAACCCACGCCGGCGGGACTGGCCGAATCGGACAACCGCTTGGCCCAACGGGGCCCGGAGAACTGCCGGGGGGGGGAGGGCGCTGCCAACAGCCCCCGATGGGCGTGGCGTGAACCCCACCCCCGCCTGAAAAACGCACCGGAGAATACGTCAGCTGGCGTCAGGGCGACGGGACGGGATGCGCGAAGCCCTCCGGGGATTCTCCGACCCGGCGGGGGTTTGGAGAATCCCACCCTTTATGTTGAAACTGTGCCCTGTAGTTCTCGACTCCCCTGTGTAGGAAAACATCCAGTCAGCATCTAACTTGTCAAGACCCCTCAGAATAATAATAATAATAATAATCTTTATTATTATCACAGGTAGGCTTACATTAACACTGCAATGAAGTTACTGTGAAAATCCCCTGTCCGCCACATTCCGGTGCCTGTTCAGGTACACTGAGGGAGAATTCACAATGTCCAAATTGCCTAACAAGCACGTCTTTTGGGACTTGTGGGAGGAAACCCACTCAGACACGGGGAGAACCTGCGGACTCCGCACAGACAATGACCCAAGCCGGAATTGAACCTGGACCCTGGTGTTGTGACACGATAGTGCTAACCACTGTGCTACCGGAAATCTTGTATGTTTCAATAAGATCACCTTTAATTCTTCTAAGCTCCAATGTATAGGCTCAACTCTTCCCTTCATCCCAAGAGTCAATCTATTGAATCTTTTCTGAACTGCTTCTAATGCAAGTATATCCCTCCTTAAATAATGAGACCAAAACTTTAAATAGTACTCTAGGTGTGGTCTCACCAATGGCACCTACTTCTATAGTTCTAAATGGCCCTTGCAATAAAGGCCATATTCCATTTGTCTTCTAATTGCTTGATGTACCTGCATGCTAATCTTTTGTGTTTCATATGGGAGAACATGCTGATCCCTCTGTGCCACAGTTTTCTGCAGTCATTTCCCAATAATCTACTTTTCTATTCCTCCCACCAGAGGACAAACTCACATTAATCTAACTAATATCCCTTTGCAATCTTTGTATCTTCCTCATAACTTGCTTTCCCATCTAACTTTATATTGTCATGGACGTGTCCCTTTCAGAAAGGTTTTTGTCTTATCACATCGCTTCAGTGACGTCATTGTGTGGATGGAGCTGGGCTATGGCTCTGTGAGCTATTTATGGTTTTGCTTTCACATTTGGCTACTGTGGACTCAGGGGGCAAGAAGTGTTTTGTTCCTGTCTTTCTATTTTCATTTTAAATATCTGTTCAATGGCCATTGATTATAGCTACCTGCTGTTTTGGTAACTTAAAAGATATAGTTTCCGGAAGGGTTTAAGCCTGCTGGTGAGACGGGGTCAGAATCTCAGGGAAAGCCAGTCTTATTCAAGTGAGAATGCAGAGTGCTGGGCCACACCCTTGAAAATGTTTTTTTGGTTTATGGAATTTTGTTTTTAAATTGGAACAGTTAAGGGGAATTCATTAAGTGTTATACATCGATCACTGTAGCTATGGGGTGTCTTTATGTTTGGAATTGATAAAAAATCTTGCTGTGTGTTTATATAAATATTAACTAAGTTCTTAGAATAAAGCTTATTTTGATTAAATTGTCTAGGAAGACTGTTGAATCACACCTGAAGGGAAGGCTCTTGTGCTCATCCCAGCCAAATTCAACAAAAAGTTATAGGTCAGGTGAACTCCATAATATACTTTGGAGTTTCTAAACCCTGGTCCACAACAAAATCGTCAGAAAATTTGTTTACAATTCTTCCCTTAATCACAGTTATCAATATTGATTGTAAGTAGTTTAAGGCCCCAGCACTGACAGTCCACTAGTTAGAGTTTGCCAACCTGAAAATAATCGATTTAGTCCAGTTGTTTCCTGTAAGCTGATCCTTTATCTATTGTAATAAATGAACCCCAAAACCATGAGCTCTTATCTTCCATAGTAATATTTTATGTAGCACATTATTGAATGCATTTTGCAAATCCAAATATAAATAACATCTACTGGTTCCCCTTTATCCACCCTGCTCTTTCGATATTTGGCTGACAGCAGGTTGCGTGTGAAACCTAAAAGATTTTATGAGGAATGATTAGCGCCGTTTATTTGCCATGCACAACAGAAACTGCCTGAGAAGAACGATAATGGTCATTTCAACATTTGCATACACCAGCTTACTTATTTTTTAAATAATTGTAGTCTTTATTTGGAAATGGTTAAAGTCTGTCGAAACATCTTGAGTGGTGCATGACACACAAAAATCTGATCTGTTAGGTAAAAATATAAAGCTGGCTCTTTTTCCTGATTTAATTAGGAACAGTGTTCCGTTGATTGAAAACTATTTATTTGTTTCATTGTGAACATTTTTGGAATATTCTTCTCAGATATTTATCAAACTATTCTGAAATATGTTTTTTTTCATTATTTGGATATATGAGTTAGTTTGTCTAGGATCTACTGCACCAAGGAGTTAACAGAATTGTTGTGACAACTGAAGGCTTAAAATTCAAAGAGGACCTTTCAAGGATGATTACTTGAATTACATGATGTGATTATTAGTTTTAACTGAAGCACATTTTTGAGAAAAGCAAGTCCCCCTTAGAGTGAGCAAGAGCAAATAAGAGAGACTGAATTTAATATGCCTTAAAAAAACTGTTATTTAACAGAAGATCTTAAATTTAAATTGAAAGCTGGACCAATACAGATTTTGGCCTGAAAATTACTATGTTAAAAAAGCAGAGAGAAATGTTATATGAATGCATCAAATTGTTGTCTACTAGTATTAGCAGCAAATTTTATATCACTCACTTTCTTAAACAATATATACTATAAAAATGTTTCATGTATTGTGCATGTTTTAAAAAATTCTATGTGCAAATTAAAACATTTGTCCCTGATGGCCAAAAAATTTGTTCTAACATATGCTTTCATTAAATTTGAAAAGGAATTGGCAGTGGAGGCAAAAATAGGATAAATTCAGTCTGCAAATTATATGATTTTGTGGAACTCTGGGAGGCAGATTATAGAATGGATACAGCTTCTGGATCATAATGGTATTCTTAAGTAACAAATGTTATTATTAAGATAGCAGATAAAGAGCGTGATCTACCTGAATGGGAACAGGGTCCCTTAGGCAGCCTGCGGATTGCTGCAAATTATGTGATTTTGTGGAACTCTGAGGGGCAGATTATCGAATGGATACAGCTTCTAGATCATAATGGTATTCTTAAGAAACCAATTTTACTATTAAGATAGCAGATAAAGTGCATAATCTTCCTGAATGGGAACAGAGTCCCATAGCGAGCTTGTTTAGCCGGGTGTTTCCCGGCGCTTGGAGCACTGAGAACGTCAACGCTATTGAACTACCATTCGGATAGATACCTTTGCACTGAGGAGGTGGGTACATCATTTTTAAATGGTGTCCCGATCTCGCAAGCCCCTGACATGACCCCCAAATCCCCAGCTCTTCTATAATGTATGCAGGGTACCCCTGGGCCCAATCCTCTGCATGGGGAAATGCTGGCTTGGTACGCTGGCAGTGTTGCTGTCAGCTGACAGTGCCACCCAGGCAGTGAAATGAAATGAAATGAAAATCGCTTATTGTCACAAGTAGGCTTCAAATGAAGTTACTGTGAAAAGACCCTAGTCGCCACATTCCGGCGCCTGTTCGGGGAGGCTGTTACGGGAATCGAACCGTGCTGCTGGCCTGCCTTGGTCTGCTTTCAAAGCCAGCGATTTAGCCCTGTGCTAAACAGCCAAGCTGGTAGCCAGGTGGCACTGCCAGGGCACCAGTCTGGCACTTCCTGGGCACCAGGCTGGTGGTGCCAAGGTGCCCAAATGGCACCAGCTGAACCAGGGTGTCATCCTACCCAGAGGGCAAGCACCTGGAAGCCTCCAACCCCTGAGAAACCCCCATGTTGTGCCTGGTCCCTGTTTGTGGAGACCAGCACTGAGTGATGCTCACCCTAGGTCCCATCGCCACGGGTAGATTGTGGGAGTGCATATTAGAGTGAGACTAGCTGCCTCGCTCTAATATGAAAATTTGCCAAAAACGTGATCAGCGCCCATAATCGCCGGGATTCATATCATAACGTCTCGTGAAATTGCGTTAGATCTCGTGAAGCGTGGCGAGCAAGATAGATCCCAGAAGAGGGATCTCCTGACATCTACCGGCCACAGTGTGCCTTGTCGCGCTGTCTTTCCTGATACGTGGCCGGAAGATTGCGTCCAAAATCTCAAAACTATATCAGGTGATGCAAAATAGTATTTCTGCATTTGCATCCTTCATAAATTTACCAGATTACAATGAGCTCCTTTGTCTAAGCTATTGTAATTTTGCACTGGGGCAGCACGGTAGCACAAGTGATTAGCACTGTGGCTTCACAGCGCCAGGGTCCCAGGTTCGATTCCCCGCTGGGTCACTGTCTGTGCGGAGTTTGCACGTTCTCCCCGTGTCCGCGTGGGTTTCCTCCGGGTGCTCCGGTTTCCTCCCACAGTCCAAAGACGTGCAGGTTAGGTGGATTGGCCATGCTAAATTACCCGTAGTGTCCATAAGGGTTGGGAGGGGTTATTGGGTTGCGGGGATAAGGTGGAAGTGAGGGATTAATGTGGGTCGGTGCAGACTCGATGGGCCGAATGGCCTCCTTCTGCACTGTATGTTCTATGTAATCTATATATGTAATTTCTGAATGTTTGCAAACATGCTAACCTGAGAGACTTTTAATTCAATCATGGGATGAACATTTTTAAAACTGATATTGTAATTACCATGTCACATAAATGCCTTCTGTGTGGAGATAACTAAGTTACTAGATTTTAGAATAGAATCAACACTTGAAACTTACAGCACTTCACTTTCCACTTCACTCATGACATTATTGGAATTTTGGGGTTTGTGTGTTTATTTATTGAATTCCATTAGTTTGTATTTTAAAATCAAGAAATCACAAATCAGTTTTGGAAAATCTAATTTTGAGTTCAAGCAATCCTTGAAGTTAATTTTATTCTAAATTATATTTTAAAGTGCACTAACTAGTGTGCTTGTCAGCATTCATTTGTACTCTACTCTTGAGAGCACTTCTCTTTTGGTTTTAATCACGCTATTGCTCACCTTCTGTGTAGACTGCTAAGTCTTTATAACCAGTTTCTACAAAGGAGTTAATAATTTGTGTACTTAATGTCACTAAATTACTTTATTAGAGTCATGCAGGTTGGCACTTTGCATGAGTGAATTAAACTGAATGTTGAAAATAGTATTTAATGCAATTTAAATGTTTCTATCCATCAGCGTTTAAGTGTCTTAAGAGCCTGAATTCTGTCCAAGGGAATTTATGACTGCGAATCATTCTTCAACTGTCTTTTACAGAAGCTTTGGAGTGCTATCTAAATTTAGGCTTCAGAGTTGCAATATATGTTGGTGAAGGATGTTCTGGATGCAAGCTGAAGTAAGGAGAGTGATTATGTATGTGGCTGTTGGATTTCTGATACTTTATCCTTTTGGTTCTTTAAAATATTATAATTATACTTTGAACAGAAAGAGGGCTCAACTTATAGTTCACCTTAGTCCTGAGATCCTTTCACAGGATCTTACAAAAATTCCAAAAAGCAGGCAATGAACCACATATGTTAGAATTCAATGAACTGTGTCATGATATAATAGTAGAATGTGGGTTAGAATCTATTTCTATTCTTGGACAATCTGGGAAATAAAAATAGAGTAATTATTCACAGAAAGAAGGGGAAAATCATTGGTGAAGCTGCCCTGGATCACATCTCCACACCCCAGTGCCACAGAAAATGTACAAATGAAGATCCTGCGACATGTCATGTATCCTCCGTATCATTAATTGAATGGCATAATTGAAGTGAAAAGAATAGTTAAATATTTTGTTAAAATGTTAAATAAAAACTAACAACTGCACAGTCGGGATTCTATGATTCTAAGATAGAAAGTTGACATTCTGCAGTTTGTGACTGACCCAGGCTATTTGTAATAAAAAACATATGTGCCAGTTTATTTAATTGGTGCACGCTTTGCTCCCGGCATATTTAAAAGCAGAAAACCTGAAATTTTGAATCTCACATTTATGCAATAGTTTTCATCTCACATTTTTGAAGGTGCTTTGAAAATCACTCTTTTGCTGAAAAATATCAATAAATGTCAGGCAAAATGTTTGAAGGCTCCCTCTGCTGGTTATGGAAACTTCACAGCCACGTTGAACAAAGAAGGTGAGCAATAACACGATTAAAGCCAAAAGAGAAGTGCTCTACTATATGATGCTTTTACCTAAAAAGCTATTAAGGGAGCTAGGAAAATCTTTTTGAGGTCCTGCAAAATGTTGGGTTCTTGCTAATGGAATTATGAACAGTATTACAAGTTACAGGCTGACATATTATCATGACAATGCATCATGATTTAGCATTTCCTCACAATATAAAGAAGCAAATAAATTTTGAAAGAAATAGGGTTGGGAAGCACAATAAAAACATCTTGAAAATTTTTGATTCCTTCCTAACTGATCTTGCTTGGTGGGTCAAGTGTTGGTGAATGTAACTTTATACAGACATGGCAATAATTCCACCCAGGAATCCTGTTATACATTGAGATCTTGAGTATTCATTAGTTTCTCCTTCTGGGACCACCAAGAATGCCACAGGTCTCCAGAATTCACTTTCATTTCTGCACCAGGTTCCAGCTAATCTGAGATATGAGATTTAATGGGCATCTTTTGGCTGAGCGACCCTCAAACCTTTATTCAAAACCTCATGATTGTTGAAATCTCAATTCAAGCTTTCGCCTGTCTGCATTTGTGTTAGTGCTTTATAACTTGGAGCACCCTTGTTTCCAAATGGCCTCTAAGCTCCTTGTTCTGTCTTTAGACAGACAAATTGCTTTCTCCCAGACTGCTCCCACAGCTCCTGCACTGCTCTTAGTCCCACAGATGTTTTACAGATTCTTACAGTCTCTCAAACACAAACAGATAAATACAAACCCACTCAATGTTTTTTCTTTTTGGTACAATCTATAAGACCATAAGACATAGAAGCAGAATTAGGTCACTCGGCCAATCGATATAGACAGTTCCGCCATTCGAGCCTGCTCCGCCATTCAATTAGATTCTGTCTTGAGACCTACTTGTATTTATTATACATTAGGGAGGACTAGGTTCCAGTACTCAATGAGCAAAAGATTTCTTTAAGTGAAAAGTAGTAATTTTTTATACCTTGGGGAATGAGATATATAGATACCACAAAACAGAAGCAGCTATTTGACATAACTGAGCTCGATTCAACCCCAAAATTTCTAAGGGCTGGATTCTTCCGCACTGCCTGCCTCAAGATCGCCACGAGTGAGACATGGACAATGGAAAAGTCCATTGACCTTGGGAGGGATTCTCCGGACGGCGGACGGGCGCAGCCGGAAATTCACGGCCCAAGTGTCATTTTAGGCGCATTTGGCGAGGTGTTTCTCGTCAGTTTTCTGGGTGAGATCCCCACCAGTATTCAACCCACCTAGTCATATTTTGGGCCTTGGGGAGTTTCTCCCCGTTCAAGCCCACACAATGAGTGGGATTTACCGATCAACCCGCCACGTGTTTTTTGGCGGTGGAGGAGGACCGTCAGCGGGATTTACTGACTCCGCCATTGTCAACGGGATTTTCCGGTGACTGCACCCCTCATCACTGGGAAACCCATGCGCGGCATGAGACTGGAATACCCCTCTGCATGAACAGCCAGTAGATTGCACCCAATGAAATATTTTCAACACTGGGGAGCTGAACACACCAGCATGATTGGCTCCTCAAGAGATCGGGTCGCCATTTTGAAAGGGTGCCCCATTCTCTATGTCAGCTTGAAGATTCCCATACCTCCCACCCATGGGCAATGTCACCCCCCACACACGTGGCCCTTTTCAGGCCTCACCACCCCTCTTTCGGTACCCCATCTCCTCTCAGGACCCCCACCCTTCACTCCACCCAACCTTTATGAGGACCCTTCATTTTTTTTTAAAGAATATTTTATTGAAAATTTTTGGTCAACCATCACAGTACATTGTGTATCCTTTACACAATAATATAACAGTATAAATAACAATGACCTGTTTTATAAACAAAGAATAAATAATATATAACAAAAACGAAAACTAAAACTAAATGGCAACTGCCTTGTCTCAGATACACACTCTCCAAAAATATGGTTTAACAATCCAATATACAATTATTTATAGCAACGACCTATACATATTATACATATATATTAATAACCCTGAGACTCCTTCTGGTTCCTCCCCCCCCCCTCCCCCCTGGGCTGCTGCTGCTGCCTTCTTCTTTTCCATTCCCTCTATCTTTCTGTGAGGTATTCGACGAACGGTTGCCACCGCCTGGTGAACCCTTGAGCCGATCCCCTTAGGACGAACTTAATCCGTTCCAGCTTTATAAACCCTGCCATGTCATTTATCCAGGTCTCCACCCCCGGGGGCTTGGCTTCCTTCCACATCAACAGTATCCTGCGCCGGGCTACTAGGGACGCAAAGGCCAAAACATCGGCCTCTCTCGCCTCCTGCACTCCCGGCTCTTGTGCAACCCCAAATATAGCCAACCCCCAGCTTGGTTCGACCCGGACCCCCACTACTTTCGAAAGCACCTTTGTCACCCCCACCCAGAACCCCTGTAGTGCCGGACATGACCAGAACATGTGGGTGTGATTCGCTGGGCTTCTTGAGCATCTTGCACACCTATCCTCTACCCCCAAAAATTTACAGAGCCGTGCTCCAGTCATATGCGCCCTGTGTAACACCTTAAATTGAATCAGGCTTAGCCTGGCACACGAGGACGATGAGTTTACCCTACTTAGGGCATCCGCCCACAGCCCCTCCTCAATCTCCTCCCCCAGCTCTTCTTCCCATTTCCCTTTCAGCTCATCTACCATAATCTCCCCCTCGTCCCTCATTTCCCTATATATATCTGACACCTTACCGTCCCCCACCCATGTCTTTGAGATTACTCTGTCCTGCACCTCATGCGTCGGGAGCTGCGGGAATTCCCTCACCTGCTGCCTCGCAAAAGCCCTCAGTTGCATATACCGGAATGCATTCCCTTGGGGCAACCCATATTTCTCGGTCAGCGCTCCCAGACTTGCGAACTTCCCATCCACAAACAGATCTTACAGTTGCGTTACTCCTGCTCTTTGCCATATTCCAAATCCCCCATCCATTCTCCCCGGGGCAAACCTATGGTTGTTTCTTATCGGGGACCCCACCAAGGCTCCCGTCTTTCCCCTATGCCGTCTCCACTGTCCCCAAATTTTCAAAGTCGCCACCACCACCGGGCTTGTGGTGTATTTCTTCGGTGAGAACGGCAATGGGGCCGTCACCATAGCTTGTAGGCTAGTCCCCCTACAGGACGCCCTCTCCAATCTCTTCCATGCCGCTCCCTCCTCTTCCCCCATCCACTTACTCACCATTGAGATATTGGCGGCCCAGTAGTACTCACTTAGGCTCGGTAGTGCCAGCCCCCCCCCTATCCCTACTACGCTGTAAGAATCCCTTCCTCACTCTCGGGGTCTTCCCGGCCCACACAAAACTCATGATACTCTTTTCGATCCTTTTGAAAAAAGCCTTCGTGATCACCACCGAGAGGCACTGAAACACAAAGAGGAATCTCAGGAGGACTACCATTTTAACTGCCTGCACCCTCCCTGCCAGTGACAGGGATACCATGTCCCATCTCTTGAAGTCCTCCTCCATTTGTTCCACCAATCGCGTTAATTTAACCTATGCAATGTACCCCAATTCTTGGCTATCTGGATCCCCAAGTAACGAAAGTCCCTCGTTACCTTCCTCAGCGGAAAGTCCTCTATTTCTCTGCTCTGCTCCCCTGGATGCACCACAAACAACTCACTTTTCCCCATGTTCAGTTTATATCCTGAGAATTCTCCAAACTCCCGAAGTGTCCGCATTATCTCTGGCATCCCCTCCGCCGGGTCCGCTACATATAACAAGTCATCCGCATACAGAGATACCCGGTGTTCTTCTCCTCCTCTAAGTACTCCCCTCCACTTCTTGGCACCCCTCAATGCTATTGCCAGGGGCTCAATCGCCAGCGCAAACAGTAATGGGGACAGAGGGCATCCCTGCCTTGTCCCTCTATGGAGCCGAAAGTATGCAGATCCCCGTCCATTCGTGACCACACTCGCCACTGGGGCCCTATACAACAGCTGCACTCATCCAACATACTCATCTCCAAAACCAAATCTCCTCAGCACCTCCCACAAATAATCCCACTCCACTCTATCAAATGCTTTCTCGGCATCCATCGCCACCACTATCTCCGCTTCCCCTCTGGTGGGGGCATCATCATTACCCCTAGCAACCTCCGTATATTCGTATTCAGCTGTCTCCCCTTCACAAACCCAGTTTGGTCCTCATGGACCACCCTCGGGACACAATCCCCTATCCTCATTGCCATTACCTTGGCCAGAATCTTAGCGTCTACATTTAGGAGGGAAATAGGTCTATAGGACCCGCATTGCAGCGGGTCCTTTTCCTTCTTTAGGAGAAGCGATATCGTTGCCTCAGACATAGTCGGGGGCAGCTGTCCCCTTTCCTTTGCCTCATTAAAGGTCCTCATCAGTAGCGGGGTGAGCAAGTCCACATATTTCCTGTAAAATTCAACTGGGAATCCATCCGGTCCCGGAGCCTTCCCCGCCTGCATGCTCCTAATTCCTTTCACTACTTCCTCTATTTCAATCTGTGCTCCCAGTCCCACCCTTTCCTGCTCCTCCACCTTGGGAAATTCCAGCCGGTCCAGAAAGCCCATCATTCTCTCCCTCCCATCCGGGGGTTGAGCTTCGTATAATTTTTTATAAAATGCCTTGAACACTCCATTCACTCTCTCCGCTCCCCGCTCCATCTCTCCTTCCTCATCCCTCACACCCCCTATTTCTCTCGCTGCTCCCCTTTTCCTCAATTGGTGGGCCAGCAACCTGCTCGCCTTCTCCCCATATTCGTACTGTACACCCTGTGCCTTCCTCCACTGTGCCTCTGCAGTACCCGTTGTCAGCAAGTCAAATTCTACGTTTAGACTTTGCCTTTCCCTGTACAGTCCCTCCTCCGGTGCCTCCGCATATTGCCTGTCCACCCTCAGAAGTTCTTGCAGCAACCGCTCCCGTTCCCTACTCTCCTGCTTTCCTTTATGTGCCCTTATTGATATCAGCTTCCCTCTAACCACTGCCTTCAGCGCCTCCCAGACCACTCCCACCTGGACCTCCCCATTGTCATTGAGTTCCAAGTACTTTTCAATGCACCCCCTCACCCTTAGACACACACCCTCATCTGCCATTAGTCCCATGTCCATTCTCCAGGGTGGGCGCCCTTCTGTTTCCTCCCCTATCTCTAAGTCCACCCAATGTGGAGCGTGATCCGAAATGGCTATAGCCGTATACTCCGTTCCCCTCACCTTCGGGATCAACGCCCTTCCCAAAACAAAAAAGTCTATTCGCGAATAGACTTTGTGGACATAGGAGAAAACGAAAACTCCTTACTCCTAGGTCTGCTAAATCTCCACGGGTCTACTCCTCCCATCTGCTCCATAAAATCTTTAAGCACCTTGGCTGCTGCCGGCCTCCTTCCAGTCCTGGACCTCGACCTGTCCAGCCCTGGTTCCAACACCGTATTGAAATCTCCCCCATTACCAACTTTCCCACCTCTAGGTCCGGGATGTGTCCTAGCATACGCCTCATAAAATTGGCATCATCCCAGTTCGGGGCATATACGTTTACCAAAACCACCGTCTCCCCCTGTAGTTTGCCACTCACCATCACGTATCTGCCCCCGCTATCTGCCACTATAGTCTTTGCCTCAAACATTACCCGCTTCCCCACTAATATAGCCACCCCCCTGTTTTTCGCATCTAGCCCCGAATGGAACACCTGCCCCACCCAACCTTTGCGTAGTCTCACCTGGTCTATCAGTTTCAAATGCGTTTCCTGTAACATAACCACGTCTGCCTTAAGTTTCTTCAGGTGTGCGAGTACCCGTGCCCTCTTTATCGGCCCGTTCAGCCCTCTCACGTTCCACGTGATCAGCCGGGTTGGGGGGCTTTTTACCCCCCCCCCCCTTGTCGATTAGCCATCCCCTTTTTCCAGCTCCTCACCCGGTTCCCACGCAGCTGTGTCCCCCCCAGGCGGTGCCCCCCCCGCCCATCCCACCCCATACCAGCTCCCCCCTCTCCCCAGCAGCAGCAGCCCAATAATTCCCCCCTCCCACCCCCCCGCTAGATCCCCCACTAGCGTAGTTACACCCCCCACGTTGCTCCCAGAAGTCAGCAAACTCTGGCCGACCTCGGCTTCCGCCCGTGACCTCGGCTCGCACCGTGCGATGCCCCCTCCTTCCTGCTTCCCTATTCCCGCCATGATTATCATAGCGCGGGAACCGAGCCCGCGCTTCCCCCTTGGCCCCGCCCCCAATGGCCAACGCCCCATCTCTTCCACCTCCTTTCCTCCCCCCACCACCTCCTGTGGAAGAGAGAAAAGTTACCACATCGCAGGATTAATAACATAAAACTCCTCTTTCCCCCCTTCTTCGCCCCCCATACTCGCCCCACCACTTTGTTTCAAACGTTCTTTTTTTTAATAACCCGCTCATTCCAATTTTTCTTCCACGATAAAAGTCCACGCCTCATCCGCCGTCTCAAAGTAGTGGTGCCTCCCTTGATATGTGACCCACAGTCTTGCCGGTTGCAGCATTCCGAATTTTATCTTCTTTTTGTGAAGCACCGCCTTGGCCCGATTAAAGCTCGCCCTCCTTCTCGCCACCTCCGCACTCCAGTCTTGGTATACGCGGATCACCGCGTTCTCCCACTTACTGCTCCGAGTTTTCTTTGCCCATCTAAGGACCATCTCTATGTCCTTAAAACGGAGGAATCTCACCACTATGGCTCTGGGAATTTCTCCTGCTCTCGGTCCTCGCGCCATCACTCGGTATGCTCCCTCCACCTCCAGCGGACCCGCCGGGGCCTCCGCTCCCATTAACGAGTGCAGCATCGTGCTCACATATGCCCCGACGTCCGCTCCCTCCGCACCTTCAGGAAGGCCAAGAATCCTTAGGTTGTTCCTCCTCGCGTTGTTCTCCAGCGCCTCCAGCCTTTCCACACATCGTTTATGGTGTGCCTCGTGCATCTCCGTCTTCACCACCAGGCCCTGTATGTCGTCCTCATTCTCGGCAGCCTTTGCCTTCACGACCCGAAGCTCCCGCTCCTGGGTCTTTTGCTCCTCCTTTAGCCCTACGATCGCCTGTAATATCGGGGCCAACAGCTCCTTCTTCATTTCCTTTTTGAGTTCTTCCACGCAGCGTTTCAAAAACTCGTGTTGTTCAGGGCCCCATATTAAACTGCCACCTTCCGACGCCATCTTGGTTTTTGCTTGCCTTCCTTGCCGCTGCTCTAAAGGATCCACCGCAATCCGGCCACCTTCCTCTCCTTTTTCCATCCGTATCCAGGGGGGATTCCCTTCTGGTTCACCGCACAGTACTTTTAGCCGTTAAAATTGCCGTTGGGGCTCTTATTAAGAGCCCAAAAGTCCGTTCCACCGGGAGCTGCCGAAACGTGCGACTCAGCTGGTCATCGCCGCACCCGGAAGTCATGAGGACCCTTCATAACCACCCTTCACCCCTCCAACCCTTCATAACCCTCCCCTCATTCCCCTTTCAAAGAGCATGGACCCTCGCAGGCCCTGAGCCTTGGCAGTGCCCCTCAGGCACCCTGGCACTACTGCCCAGGCACCCTCCCATTGCCACTGGGCACCTTGGCATTGTCAGGGTGACAGTACCAAGGTGCCAGGCTGGTAATCCCAGGGTGCCAAGGTGCCAAAGGAAGAGCCTGGGGGCCACCCTCACTGACAAGACCATTAGTTCCCGGACCCTGGCTGAATCCGGCACAGACATATTTAATGCACCCAATGGCTCATTTAAATATGTATATCTGAATCTTGCCCAGTGAGGGCGAGATCCTGATCACGACATGTCGTGAGGTTCGGATGAATCTCGCGAGATGTCGCAAACATTGCGAATCTTGTGAGATTAGCGACCTTGTCACGTCACCAAATCGGGCACGATGAGGCTTTTGAATCACGCCTTACATCAACTTGCTCTCTGTGATGAGCAAACAGGTCAAATCTCATTTACCCATTCGGTTCCTCCACATCTCTGCACCCCTTTTCATTTTTCTACCTATTCTATCGAACCGGAATATTGTGATTTTGCTTTAGTCTCTAACTCTGGGAGTGAATTCCGTCATCTCATAACTCTGTAATGACATTTCTCCTGCCTGCTGTTGTAAATTTCTTCCAATTAATCTTTTATATATTTGGTGTGGTTCTGAAAGCTGAAATTTTGCAGCCCTTCACATCGATGGATCTTCTGGTCCCACCGAAGTGAACAAAGATTTGAATGGCTCTCCAGCCCTGCTGCGGGTTTTGCTGCATCACGCCAGAGCTGCATTGTACTAATGAAAAAATTATGGTTTTCAAACCATTCTTAATATCTATATTTTCTCGTACTTACTAGCAAGCAACTTGTGAACCTCAATATCCTTCCTACTGTGTGAAGCTTAATACTGCACTCATCACTAATTGAGGTTTTAGTTAGGTTTTGATGTCACCGTTACTTGTATTTCACATTTATATATCTCTCTTAATAAAACCCTGAATTTCATTATCTTTCAGTCTTTTCTCAACCTCATGGTGCTGTCATTAATGTTCTATGACCCTCGTATCCCTCTGCACTTCCAAAGTACAGAGCCTACTTCCATTCAGAGGTATCATTACTGCTGTTTTTTATTGTAACCAAAGTACATCACCTCACACTTGCTGATGTTCAATTCCACCTCCTACCTTTTAGCCCAGTACTCCCATCCTATAAATGATACCTTGCAACTCCCTTTGTCTTCTGAAGAAGTAACTATTCACTATCTTTTGCTATGATCTGCAAATGTTGATCTCTCTTCCTCTAGGCCCCCATTCAAATGATGGATATGCGCAGTAAACAGAACTGGGGGACATAACTATCCACTTCCATCCAATGTGAAAAATTACCCGGAACCCCCCCCCCCCCCTTTTTTTTTTTCTAGCCAATTTTAATCCAGATTTCAATCTTTGCCCACCTCCATATCTTGTATTTCTTGTCTAAAAATAAATTCAGTATGTTGGTTTGTCAGAAGTGTTTCTGAAATCCATATATACTAAATCCACTGCATTTTTCCCAGTTACCATATAATTCTAAGATTTATTGAGCACAAGTGTTCCTTTTTAAATCAAATGCTGATTTCCTAGTTTTCTTTTTAACTGCACGTGGTAATTTCATCCTTTAAGACCTTTGAAAAGAAATCTTTGCCACAAATGCTCCTGTGTATTTACTTATAATATTTGAAGATTACATAAATGATTCAAGATAGGCTGTGATAGAAGATCGAAGGTTGAGAATACTGCGTCTGTAATCTGGAATGTACATTTGAACATTGTTGCCCAAAAACTGTAGTTTGTTTCAGATTGTTCCATCATTTCAAAGAAAGGGAAATATTTCAATTTTAATATTGTTGACTGCTCAATGCAGGTTTATACCCTTAATTTCTATGTCCGAGTGATAAGGTTCTAAGCTGGTTTGTGCGGCACAGTGGTTAATACTGTTGCTTCACAGCTCCAGGTTCGATTCCTGGCTTGGGTCACTGTTTGTGCGAAGTCTGCACGTTCTCCCCGTGTTTGCGTGGGTTTCCTCCGGGTGCTCTGGTTTCCTCCCGCCGTCCAAAGATGTGCAGGTTAGGTGGATTGGCTATGCTAAATTGCCCTTTGTGTCAAAAAAAGGTGAGGTGGGGTTACTGGGTTGCCGGGATGGGGTGGCGGCTTAAGTAGGGTGTTCTTTACAGGAGCCGGTGCAGACTCGATGGGCCGAATGGCCTCCTTCTGCACTGTAAATTTTATGATTCTATGACTGAGGCAAGATGAATAGTGGAATCCATGCACTTCTTTCATGGAAGAAAAGGATGCTGAGGGTGACTCACATCAGATATTTTTCATGAACTTCTACCAATCAGCTTGAGATTGGTATAGGCACAAACCTCTTCATCAATTTGTGCAAGCTTTAGCCTGTACTTTCTGAGATCAGCAAATAATGGTCTCTCTCCATTCTATTACTTGCTGCTCAGGAAAGACCATTTCCGACTGACATCAGCTAGGTAATAATAAAAGCAATTTTCTCAGTAGTGATGGCTTTTCAGCTAAATCACATTTTTAGCATTCTACTCGACTTGTCATTCATCTCAGCCACAGAAACAATGATGCAGACAGATGACCGAGAAGAATATTGTAGTAGAAAATCTCTCAAATGCATATTAGTGGACTCTTCACGAATTGAGCAGTGCATTTGCTCTGTATCTTTATTTCGTGCAATTAAACAAAACCACTTATATGTACCAAGGCTTTTATATAATTTTATTTATTAATTAAGCAGAACTGCCAAAATGTTTAGATCGCAAACAGCAATTGGAAACAAATAGTCTCTCTCTCTCTTGGGCACACCCCTCAGCATTGAGGATGACTTGCTTCCACTCCGGGGGATGCGATCTGTGGAGGCTGAACAGTCCAATCCTCGATCCACAAACTCTGTCACAGGTTTGGCAGGTGGTGCTTGATAAGGTGGGTGAGTGGAACGCTCTGGATTCTACACGCTCCATCTGCAGTTTACATTTGGCCTCCATCACAGATGGACGGGCGTGACCACTGTCCTGATATCGGCCTGGGAGAGGATGCTCATGTTGGTACACCTCTCCTGCTAGTGGATTTGCAGAGGGTGAATTTTCTCCAAGGATTTGAGGTGTCTGCTGTACAGTGTCCATGTTTCTGATGCATACAGGAGGGCGGGGAACACGCTTCTCTGTAGACTATGAACTTGGTCTGGGTTTGAGGTCCACACGGTCTTCGAATACTCTATTCGTCATGCGTCCAAAAATTGCACTGGCACATTGATTTGATTTGATTTATTATTGTCACATGTATTAGTATACAGTGAAAAGTATTGTTTCTTGCATGCTACAAGGACAACTCATACCATACATAGGGAAAGAAGGAGAGACTGTAGAATGTAATGCTACCGTAATAGCTAGGGTATAGATAAAAGATCAACTTAATACAAGGTAGGTCCATTCAAACGTCTGATGGCAGCAGGGAAGAAGCTGTTCTTGACTTGGTTGGTATGTGACCTCAAACTTTTGTATCTTTTTCCTGACGGAAGAAGATGGAAGAGAGTATGTCCAGGGTGCATGGGGTCTTTAATTATGTTGGCTGCCATTCTGAGGCAGCGGGAATTGTAGACAGAGTCAATGGATGGGAGGCTGGTTAGCGTGATGAATTGGGCTACATTCACAACCTTTTGTAGTTTCTTGGAACTGTTGCACATGAGAGAATGGGCCTGAGGCTAATCATTCGGAAAACAAAGGTTCTCTACCAGCCCACTCCTGCCACACAAAGCTGCCCCCCAAGAACCACGTTGAGCCTTTGGACAATTACCCTTTCTGAAGAAGATGAGGGTTTTCCTTCATATCCTATAATTGCTATTTTGGACAGTTTGTTTATGATTCACCTTCTACCTTCCAAACAATCTTGCCAATTTCTTGTGTTAATTTAGTTAATTCATGAAAAAGGCAGGTTCTGGAGCACCATTGAAGGAGCATTAGCACCACAAGGACTAGTGATTCACAAAAGAGGCTCACTAATTCTCATGGCAGCAGAGAATAAACACGACCATGCAGCAATCATCCTCATTACAAGAATAAATCTATACATATTATTCAAACTCTTGACAGAATGTAATTGGGTCCCTGATACAGTGACAGAAGTGCAGAGGAATGAAATACCTGCCAGCATCCTACAGTGGTTCCCAACCGGTGCGTCATGGCACACTGGTGTGCCGTGACATCAAAATAATTGAAAAAAATGATTTAATAAACTAAAACTAAGCTTTGTCTTCAGCTCGGTGGTTGGCACATCCAAGTCCTAATGATCTTTAGATCTCCTGCACATGCACTGACCAAGAAGGTGCCTCGCGCGCACGGTTCAGATTTTTATTTTTACGTTGATGTGTGTACATGGGCCTGAGAACGTTAAAAATCTGAACTATGGATGTGTAGCCAGTTTCCGACAGCATGCACAGGAGACCCAAGGTCCCTCTGGACTTGGCGATGCCAACCACCGAGCTAAAGAAAGAGGCCCTACGCACCTGCAAGTAAAATCTCAAAAGGATACAAAAACCCTGGAAGAAGCTAGGGAGATGGGAAGAGGAAAAAGAACCAGAAGAGAGGACAGGGAGATGTGAAAAAACAAAGTTCCCAGTAATGGAAGAAGACAAAGGTATAAAACAGGAACCAGTAAAACTACAAAAAGGAGGTGCAGGTTCCAATTAGAGCTGTGAGGAGCAGATCTTGAGTGAAGTGGGCTCGGGAGAAACCTAGTGATTGAAGATACCCTCAAGATCCGGGAAAGCAACTGAAGGCTGGTAACTCAATGCTGGAGGGTGTACGGGCAAGGGTACACCTTTTGAGCAGCAGTGTTCTACTTAGCAAGACTGAAGAGCTGAAATTAAGTTGATACGAGAGGGCATTTATTGTGTAATATAGTGTGTTCAACCACAGTTTGTCATGGAAAAGTTCTTGAACACATTGAAGGTCATAATGTGGAGATGCCGGCGTTGGGATGGGTTGAGCACAGTAAGAAGTCTTACAACACCAGGTTAAAGTCCAACAGGTTTGTTTCGAATCACTAACTTTCGGAGCTCAGCTCCTTCCTCAGGTGAAAGCACCTGGAGGAAGGAGCTGTGCTCCGAAAGCTAGTGATTCGAACAAACCTGTTGGACTTTAACCTGGTGTTGTAAGACTTCTTACTGTGTTCACCCTAATCCAACGCCGGCATCTCCACATCATAAGTTCTTGAAGAGAAGCAAAGAACCTTGCTCTGATTCAGATGTGGCCAAAAGAACAGAACTTCAGGAAAAAATAAATCGAGGTTTGTACGCAGACAGTACAGCGATAGCTATTTGGCCTTTGGATTTTCGTGATCTGGTGATGCCTTTTGCCCTGTTCCAGAAAGCCTAATTTGCAAGGCGAAGCTCTCAAAATCTGCACTGGACCAAGTAATGTTATGATCCCAGTTAATGTTCCAATTAGACGAGAAGATCCCAGAATGGAACCCTGGCTCAAAAGACCGTGACGTTTACTTTTTTTAAAAACATGGAGGAAAAGAGTCACAGGACTGCAAATTAGTTTTAACAGCAAGAAATAAAATATTTATTGAACATGAAAAATTGGTTTACCTGGTGGCTGAGCTCATCACGAAATGAAAGAACCTGTACGCCATTGCTGAAACCCTAATTCTGCCGGTATGCAGAAGTATTGAGAGAGCAGTGTTGGGATCTGATGCTGCTCTTTCTGATAATATAATAACTTGGTGAAATAGTGGATATAGAACAAATGCTTCAGAAGAAATTGGAAATGAGTGGAAAGTTTGCCCTGAAGATTGATGACTCTAAAGATATGAGCGGACACTGCTAGCTCTTAGCCAATGTCAGATAGGTTGATGGGGATTCTATCAAAGAGAATTTATTTTGCAAGGAATCGCCCAACCATGTGACCGGAGTGGAAATTTTTCATGTCATAACTGCATATTTGGAGGAAAACAATCTTAACTGGTCTAATAGCAATAGCATCTGCACTGACTGAGCAGCATTCATGACATGAAAAGTCAAAGGATTTGTGAGTGAGGTGAAGGAAAAGAATTCTGACATCCAGGTCAGCCGCTGTGCCCTGCACTGTGAAGCCCTTATTGACAAAACAATGTCATCTGTTCTAACTCCAGTATTAAACCAAGCAGTGAAAATTGCAAATTATGCAAAGTTGTTTACTATCTTGGTGTAAAGAGATAGGAACAGAGTACCAGTGTTCAGTGATGCACACAAGAGTGTGATGGCTGTCTTGGGGAAAGGTCTCCTCTCATGTTTCTGAGCTTTGTAACACGCTGAAAGAGTTTTCGACTCTGCATGAATTGCCGCACAGAGATTTAGTATTTGACGGTTCTTGGTGTGCTAGATTTGCATATGTTTCAAATATATTCAGCCATCTGAATGAGCTGAATGTGAAAAAGCAGGGAAAATGATAACATCCTGACTGTCACAGATGAACTTAAAGGCTTCAGATCAAAACTGGCCCTTTTGGCAGGAAAAGGTGGCAAGTGGGTCGATTGTAATGTTCAAGCTGGCATCAGGGAATGCTGCTCGAAAAACCATACTCTCCTCATCTCCACATATCTTAAAACACTACCAGAGAAGTTTGAATGTGCCTCTCCTGGTAGACTGACTGGGTACATGATCTATTTCGTTCAATTTTTTAACCATCAAAGACATTGTCATTAAAAGAACAAGGGGAATTCACAGAGCTCAGGATGGATTGCACACTGAAGCTGAAGTTTGTGAGATGCCTCTGAACACATTTTGGTTGCTTGCAGGGCAAGAACATTCATCCATTTCAGATAGCGGTTATTGTTTTCCATAACATACCTGTGTGAGTTGATTTTCTCCACGCTGGCTTTTGTAAAAAAAAACAAAAGGGGAGCGCGTCAGTGGAGTAAGACCTGCGAATTGCCCGGTCATTTATGCCTCCCCGGATCAAGAGTCTGTGCTCACAGAGGCAGGCCCAGCTGCCACATTAACATTGTCAGGAAGATGCTGCTCACAGAAGTTCCTTAATTTGAGGTTGGTACTTCATTAATCCCAAAGACTCCCTTACAAAATTTTAGTGATCTCATACTTAAGGAAGAAATAACTCCTGTCAGCTGCTTAACAGGGCAATGTACTGAAACATAGGAAACAAATGAGTATTGTCTACCCCAATATTCAAACAATGCCTTTTGGAGTATCTCAAGGCACCTTTACTATAAACAATGTACATTGGTGCCACTGATGTAATTGTCTCAGATTGTTTGATTAATTTGGCTTCCCTTACTTGACTAGCTGCTTCCTCCAGCTTATGAATCACTCAAAGCAGTAACCTTTACGTAAAATGTTTCCGATTCCCCATCAAATGCAATGCTGCCCAAAGAAGGATGCAGGTAAAAGCAGAGTGAGCACAACAGTGTTTCTCTCCACCAGCTCCACCACACTCCCACCAATTACCTCCATTTAATCCGAAGAGATGTCTTTGAAATAAATAGTCCGTTGTAGAGCAGATACTGCAAAAACTGTCACATGTTCATAGGAACATGCTCAAGTGCCAATCCATGCCCCCACCCACCCCCATTCGGCCCTCATATCCCCAGTGGTCCCTCATATGCCAGCCCATGCCTCTCCAATCATCCCGTGGCCCCTTATAGCCCAGATGCCAATTTAGTGCAGACTCATGCAACCCATCCCCACCATTTGACTTTATACCCTCCATGCCAATTCGCCTAGTATCTAGGAAGACCTCAGGAGCCACACTGAGATGAAATAAAGTTTTAAGTATATTTAAAAACCACTATATAAAAAGCTCTAATTGATAGTAGCAAATTAAATACATTTAAATGGCCCTAAACTAATTCCTTATAAAAGAAAACATTTAGATTCATAACCTCAGTTGATCTCTTAACCTCATACTTAACCCCACAGCTAATCCCTTAGTAACCTCTTGGAGCTGTCAGTAACTGTGAATTTACAGCCCCCCTCCCCATTGGTAATGAAAGGCTGTGGAAGCAGTAATAATGCTATGATGATAACCTTAAGGTTATGTCAACAAATAGCAATTGAAACTGACGCATCAATTTTCATTCAGCTCTGAAACAAAGGCAGGCTGTCCCTCCCTCCCCCCAAAAAAAGTGATGGCTTAATAGTTCCACTGATCTTATCTGTCTTTTATGAACATCTACACTTAACAACCCATAGGTTTCACACCATGGGGTGGGACCTTGTTCCAGCAAAAATGGCATTCCTTTGAACTCAGCATGGAGTTCACATGGCCCTGCAGGGTTTGGGGTTTACCCACATGCGAGTCATATCCTGCCTGGTTCCCCTACAGGTGACAAAAGGATGTGAGATTTCTGGATCCAGGGTGCTTGCATCATTTTGGATTAAGCACAGAGTTTCCGTGACTCCATTAAAATCTATGCCTATATGGTTATAGTGACAATTCATTAAATTTTTAGAGTTTGTAATTAAACATTGTGAATTTTCTCTTATACTACTTTTATGATTCTAACTATGATAGATAATTGACTGTGTTTCATACTGCTGTTTGATAAACCTGTGTGTTTTAGATGACTAAACTCCTGCAGTAGCTGTCTCTTTTAATTCTTTCACAGGATATTTGTGTCGCTGGCTGGGCCAGCATTTGTTGCTTGTTCCTGATTGCCCATGAAAAGGTTTTGGTGAGCCACTTGATTGAATTACTGCAATTCATGTGGTGTAAGTGTACCCCCAGTGCTGTTAGGAAGGAAAATCTAATGGCGGCATGGTGGCGCAGTGGTTAGCACACTGCTGCCTCACAACGCTGAGGATCCAGGTTCGATACTAGCTCCGGGTCACTGTCTGTGTGGTGTCTGCACATTCTGTGTCTGCGTGGGTCTGACCCCCACAAGCAAAATATGTACAGGGTAGGTGGATTGGCCAATGTAAATTGCCCCTGAATTGGAAAAAATAATTGGATACTCTAAATTTACAAAACAAAAGGAAATCCAGGATTTTGACCCAGCAACATTGAAGGAACAGCACTGTAATTCCAAATCAAGATAGTGTGTGGCTGGGAGCGTAACCTGCAGGAGGTGGTGTTCTCATGCATCTGCTGCCCTTGTCCTGCTAGGTGGTAGAAAGTACCTGAAATTGTACACACAAAACCAATTTTGCATATTTTACTCATAGTCGCTTGATAGTACAAAACATGAGAATTGCTGAATAAAGAGACATGCTGTCAAGTGCAAGATGAAAAGCTTTATCAGGACCGATCCACAAGCATACTACATTTCAAAGTGAATAACAATTTATACGGTGCTGTTTGGCTGGCAAGTGTACTCTTGATTGGTTAAGGTGTCGTAATGGATAATTACAGTTAACTACCAAGCCTTTTGTTTAAATTCAAACCAGGCAGGTTGACTCTGGGCAAGGCATTACAATGGGGAATCAACAAGGGAATGGCTGCCCTCCCCCAAGCTTTTGTTTAGTTGAAAAAGGTACAATATGTAGATATGTTCTTTCGGTTTGCAGAAGGCAGGGCATGTATGTGGATGTCTAGCTTCAACCTACACACAGGCCCTGCTCTTTGCAAACAGACAGAACATATCCATGCATTGTTCCTTTTTCAACTTAATCAAAAGCTGGGGGCAGTCATTCCCTGGTTCATTCCCACATGGCAATCGTTAAGAAGTTGGAATGAAATTTAAAGTAAAGAATTGGATAAAAAAGAAACTGATGTGGATTTAGCTGTACCGATGGCTTGTGAGATGCAGATTAACCTGGTAGCAGGGTGAAACAAATACTTTATTAAGCAAAGTGGAGACCAGCAGTCTAGGGAAGTAGGTGATAGCCACGCTCAGTTGTAAAGCAAAACTCTCTCAGAGAGAATCAAACTGTTGTGCAAAAAGGAAAGCAAAAGACGTGGGACCCTATAAGTTGTACATTAACCGGAAAAGCTCCCAAAAGAAAGCTACAGGTTCTGTGTGGTAATTTTTTGGTCAGTGTTCAAACTTATGGGATGTTGTTTTGGGACAGGTATATATTTGGAGTTCAGAAAAGCAGATACATTTTAATTTGGGAGGTGTAATTTAAGCATGCTGTCTGGATAACCATTATTGCAATCATTGTAAATGTTGTTTGTTACTGTGCCTTTCTTGTGTGTTTTAAAGTTTAAAAAAATCTTTCGTTATTTGAATAATTTACAACAGGACTGACCCCTTTCCCCATCGGGTTTTATCTCTTTTCTCTTATTTGATCAAAATCGGGAAAATAAATAATTTAAGAACCAGTGTTCCAAGTTTCCCTTCTGTGTTTTGGGATTCCCTCGCATTCAACACCAGCAGGGTTCATAACATAATGCCTTCACCAATCAGAGTCAACCTATCTGGTTTGAATTTAAACAAAAGCTTGGCAGTTAACTGTTCCCATCTTACTCAGTGGTTTAAGAAGGTGGCTGATCACCACCTTCTCAAGAACTCTTGACAGTAAATGCTGGCCTTGCCAGCGATGCCAGATTCCGTTAATGAAAGTTCCACTGGGTAGCATCTGCTTTTGTTCAAAGTTTAATATAAAGAGTGAACAATGGACACATTTAATTAATTTTCAAACACTGGTTATCTATCTAACATGTATTTATTTAAAGAATTTATTTAGTGGTTTGCTGAATAAATCTTTAAAATGATTGAATTTTCAACAAATACAGCTTAGACCTTGTTAAAATGAAACACGTGGCAATTAATTTTGCATTTCACTTGAATATATTCGTAATGCTCTGCTTTGGGCATCTTTTACCTCTTTTATATAATGCAACATGCACTCATCATGCAAACATCAGGACTGATGATTGTTCTTTTGTGATGTTTCAAAATTTTATACCTTATTTTTTATTTCCATCATAGAATCTGTTCTCTCTGTAGCTTCAATAATAATATTAGGATTTTCCTTATTGTTTCATTTTTCCTACCTCTCTTGCACCCAGAATATCCTAGATATCATGCACCATGCCTAAACCCAGAAGGCATTCAAAGTAGATGCTTCCGGACACCTTTGGAAAGAGCAAAAACCACTAACATGAATTGTAGGGAGTATACTTTACTCATCATAGAATTTACAGTGCAGAAGGAGGCCATTCGGCCCATCGAGTCTGCACCGGCTCTTGGAAAGATCACCTTACCCAAGGTCAACATCTCCACCCCATCCCCATAACCCAGTAACCCCACCCAACACTAAGGGCAATTTTGGACACGAAGGGCAATTTAGCATGGCCAATCCACCTAACCTGCACATCTTTGGACTGTGGGAGGAAACCGGAGCACCCGGAGGAAACCCACGCTCACACGGGGAGAATGTGCAGACTCCGCACAGACAGTGAACCAAGCCGGGAATCGAACCTGGGACCCCGGAGCTGTGAAGCAATTGTGCTATCCACAATGCTACCGTGCTGCCCCAACGACCTCATACATGAAGTCGTTGAAATGAATAGAAAACTAAACAAAAATGTAGAAGCTTATTTAAAAATCAAAAGTAACAAAGTGAGTTATGTTTCAAACCAGAAGGTTGAGCACATTTCACTCACAACCTTGTGATTCAGGAATTATCTAGTCATTGTTTTTTTAGAATATGAATCATGCCATAAAAAAGTACAAATATTTCTACTCTATTCCTGATGGTGGCAGTGATGGAACAGGAAGTTGTGAGACCCTGGTTGATTCTAAAACTACGTACTACAAATTTTGCAGTTTATTTGCCTCATAGATTTAAATGTTGTACCATAAAATTAAGTTATATCTGTTTGCTTAATTGTTCAGTGATCATGCCCACTTGGCATTGAATAGCTTCAGAGCTTTTTTTTTCAACTGGCAAATGTGGAATTTGAATTCTATGTGCTTAAGCATTATGAACTAGTCCTTATAGCTTGGACATCTGCCTTCTGTAGAGCTATGACGAGACAAGTGGCTGCATAATTGAAAACATTCTCCACTTCTGAGCTCTAGTTAAATATTGGATTGCGCCTGAATTGGGACACGATTCTGCAAGTTGGTCCACCTGCCGATCAGTATCAGTGAATTGTGAGCAACATTTGTGTCTCCAAAGACCGTCCACCAGTTGTGGCAAATGGCTGGCCTTGACCAGCTCATTATATCTCAGAGAGAGTGCAGACTATTGGGAAGGAGGTAACGGTCTTATTGTGGAACCTGGATGAGCAACACTGCACATCCTGGTACAACAATAGATTAAGTAACAAATACAGAAATGAGAAATTTCTGCCGTTTGGCAAATTCCTGACATTGATATTACAGAAATCCACCATTTTTGTTATGTACTCTGGCTTTGGGGCTAATACAGTGCTTAACAAAAGCAACCACTGTCAGTGAGATTGGGAGCTGACTGCCGTGTTCTGATTGGGGAAGCAGCGAGTACAAGAGAGACAGAGACACTGTTAGATCCCAGTTCAGTAGATCCCAGTTCAACAAGAAGATCCCAGAATGGAACCCTGGCTCAGAAGCACATAATCTTTAAAACGTGGGGCGGGATTCTCCCAGTCCTGCGCTGGGCGGGAGAATCCCCGCGAACGGGCCACGCTGCCCTGATGCCGACATGCGATTTTCCGCATGCCATTGGCGCCGGGGTGGTTGGCGCGGCGCCGGTTGCAGGCCGTTCTACGCGGGCGGCCCGTCGATTCTCCGGCCCTACTGGGCCGAGCGACCGGAGGAAAAGAGCCGAGTTCCGCCGGTGCCATTCTAACCTGGTCTGGGCCGGCGGGACCTTGGCGTGCAAGGGTCAAGTGGCGGCCTGTGTGTGGGGGGGGCTCCGATGTGACCTGGCCCACAATCAGCGGGCCGGCCTCTGTGGATGGGGGCATCCTTTCCTACGCGCCGGCCCCTGTAGCCCTGCGCCATGATGCGTCGGGGTCAGCGTGTTGGCGCCTGCGCCATTGCGCATGTCCTCACTGGCGCAACCGGGCATGCGCGGATCCGTTCGCGCCGGGACCTGCAGCAGCACAAACCGCTCCAGCACTGTGCTGGCGCCCTGTAGGGGCCAGAATTAGATGTGGGAACGGCCCGTTGACTCCGTCGTCGACGGCGTTTACGGCGGCGTGGACACTCTGCCGCGGGATTGGAGAATCCTGCCCGTGGAATGCACAATCTTTAAAACAGAGTCACAGGACCACAAATTAGTTTTTTAACAACAAGAATTTTTCTTTTATTGAATTATTTTAGAATTAGATTATGATACAATACTCCTTTATTCCCATTTACATAGATTTTAAGGTTAACATGGATTACAAAGCATATTTTAAGCTACAATGGTCTCAGTACCTTTAAACGCAGACTGGCTGTGTCAAAATACACATTCCACGCTGAACTCAAATTAATACCTGAAACTGTGGATTTCTCCTCAGAATCCCCCCAGATGATTGGAAACTCTCCACTCCCAGAAAATATGCTCTAAAATCTTCTTTCACAGCACAGCTTTGCATCAGCGGTTTGCATTCTGAAATCCAGTCTTAAGGTTTCCAAATGACTCTTTTAGACAACAAAGAATCCAACATCCAGGTTTTACCACTTCTCCTTCAGCATTTTTTTGTCTTGACTGTTGTAAAACGGTTCACAATAGCTTTAACTATCAATTCCCAGATTATATTAAAATGGCATCATACTTTTGATTTACCTTTGAAGTTTGCTTTCCCACTATTACTGCAACTGTCCCTTCAACTCAGAACACTTTTTTTTTAAACTTTCCCCTTGGGGAAAAAAAAAAGGTAGGTGGGGTTACTAGGTATGGGGATAGGGTGGCGGTTTGGGTGCTCTTTTCAAGGATTGGTGCAGGCTCGATGGGACAAATGGCCTCCTTCTGCACTATAAATTCTATGTCTATTCTCCTGAACAATACCTTGGTCTCTGTTCCCTGAAATTCAATCTTCCCAAGACATTCTCTTATGTCCCAATTTCCCAGTTGTCTGAACTGCATTTGGTTCTTTGGAAAGTCTGCCTTTTGCAGTTCCCTTGTCCTATCTAAACTATCTTCTAGCTGAGTTGAGAGACCAGCACTTCCCAGTGAACGATCATCAACTCCAACCAAATTCAGCCAAAAACTAAAATTTGAAAGCCTTCATACCTTAAAAAGCCCCTAGTTGCTAAGCAACACCCACATGCTTCTGCCATTTATTTACTCTTCACAACGTAACACTCTCTAAGCACAATAGAAGCACAGTTGGAATTGAAACCAACCCCCTCACACGTACAAACACCTTTGTCCAGCATGAATCTAACTATAGGTTTTACCCTTCCTTCCATAGAAACATTAAATTAAACCCACTAAAGTTATACCTTATTTCTAATGTGTAGCAATACAAATATTAATCCCTTAAGATTACCTTTATTTTCATAACACCCATTTGTGGCTCCAGCTCTTCCAATCATAGGTCCCTTATCTCCCGTTCCTACTGCTCCTCCAGGGACAGAATCTATGTTTGGAGTAGCAGCAAAGGTGGGAGAGAGAGAGAGAGAGAACCTGTGATTACTGTGTTGATAGGATCTACAGCATTTGGTGAAGCCAAAAATAAGATATACAGCCGTTTCTTGCTGGAAGAGTTTATTGACTTTGTTCAATGTCAACACTCCTCACACACACCCGGTACCCCAGCTATCCCCTACTTGGTGTTGAAATACCCATCACCTGTTTCCCATTCAATGTAATTGACATTAACAAACCGTAACAATGTAATTAATAAAGCATTGCAATCTGGAGCAGTTATTCTGGTCAGTCACATGGCCACCATGCAGGAGATATTTGGCTGTGCGGTCACCAATCCTTACCCTCTTCTAGGAGTCTGAAATGAAGAAGTAGAAAATAAAAAAAGAGGAGGGAATCTTTACCACTAATGAGGCCAGAGCTGGCCCAGGGGAGCTGTTACTCAACCTTGCGACAGGCCGGACCTGGCTGCCAAACACATCTGCAACTCGAGCCACTCCCAGAGAAGTGGAGGGCACTAACTTAGTTGCTTTCTCTTTTAGTGATACTGAGTTAAACCATCAATTAATTATCTGTTCACCAGATGTGGGGATGTTGAGCGAGATGATTGCTCGGTCAGTGTGTGGATCGTGGCCCAGGTACAGTATTGGTTGTGCAGACTTTGTGGACCATTGGTGTGGGAGTGCAGTTAGTGAGGAAGATGGGGTGTGGCATTCTCAAATCTGCTCTGTATCTACTCCCAAAGCCCCATATCTGGCTGTCCTCCCACATTGGACGAGACTTGGCTCTCACATAGAGATGTGATGTGGTTACACTGTGGTTAATGCTCAGAAGACTGCCTCCCAATGCTTCCACATTCCCCTCTCCCCACTCCCACTCTCTCGGATAGCACTGATATCTGATGGGGCTTTTATTCTGTTCCTTTATAATGTAACTGGAAATTCAGCATCCTGGCCAGATCAAGTGACTGTGAGATTTAGAATTGAAAAATTAGCCAACTGCATCCATCGCATGTACTTTTGCAAAATCACCCATCTGAAGTGGCCGAAAAGCGTTTACATTTCATCACAGATTATTTAAAAATTCTACAATTTTCAAGCCCCTCCTTGCTGCAGAGGCTTTCCCACTTTGCACTATTATGTGTATATGATTCCTTGTCACAGAAAAAATTCATACCTTTTTGTCTTTGGCTATTAATTTTCAGACTATTTTGTCTTTGACCGTTCTCATCCCTGAAAATGCAAAACTTGTCTTGGTAACGTTCAGCACTCCTTTTAACGATGACTGGCCTGACTGGTGCACCCTTAAAGAAACAGAAAGCGTAATGCATGCTACATCGGTCATTAGCAGACCAATTTGGCAAGGACATGTGAACCAGGTGTTAGGGCCATTGCACATGCCTGAACATTTACTGAAAGGCCCTAAACAATATGGCAAGTGGCACACTTCTGGCTTGAAATCATAGTATTTACAGTGCAGAAGGAGGCCATTCGGCCCATCAAGTCTGCACCGGCCCTTGGAAAAAGCACCCAACTTAAGGCCACACCTCCATCCAATCCCAGTAATACTACTTATACATGCCCCATTTATACATTTTAGCTTTAACAGTCTCCAAAATGAAAGCTTCAGTCCCATCAAAATCTAGGTGAAATTCAAACCCAAATCCCAGAGGTGAAAGAACATGTACTCATTTACTACATCATCTGGCTACTCCTCCCTTTGTTCCAAAAATCTTTGCAACTATTCAAGAAACGTAGGGTGGGATTCTTCGTCCTGCCAGCCCCGTTTTCTGGTGCGGCGCATCACCGCTGGTAGCGGAATTCCCCATTCCCACAGCCGGCCAATAGGGTTTCTCACCCCACGCCATTGGGAAGTGCATGGGCATGGGTGCACTGCATGGGCGGGGCGGAGGATCCCACCGACAGAGAATCCCGTAGCTAGTTTTTGCAATCTGTGTTAAGTCATAGAATTTACAGTTTGGAAGGAGGCCATTCGGCCCATCGAGTCTGCACCCAATCCCCGTAACCCCACTTAACCTTATTGGTCACTGAGGGCAATTTAGCATGGCCAATCCACCTAACCTGCACATCTTTGGACTGTAGGAGGAAACCGGAGCACCCGGAGGAAACCCACGCAGACACGGGGAGAACGTGCAGACTCCGCACAGACAGTGACCCAAGCCGGGAATCGAACGCGGGACCCTGGAGCTGTGAAGCAACAGTGCTAACCACTGTGCTACCGTGCCGCCCATTGTTGTCTGTCATCATAGAGCTTTAGGTGCTTGTTAACTGATTTCTAGGCCAGGGTCTCTCGTCCTAATATGGATGATATGGAATATTTCTTTGTGTGTTAATTTTACAGAAAATCTTAAGAAATACAATTAATGACATTTGATTTGGAATGAACAAAGAAATATGATCTGGAATGTTTTTTTACTACCTATTGCCTTCCACCTTTTCTCTCATTTTTCCTGCATTTTGTTGTGCAATTCCATGAGTGCCAGCAGACCTTTCATATGTCTTTAAATCCATTCTTCATGTGTGAACAAAATCACAACCGAGCTTGATAATACAATCAGCCACTGATCACTTCTGATCATTCTCCTACAAGGAGGCGCTTGGAAAGTAGACAGAAGCAAGAACTTTGACTGATGTGTCCACAATCCAAACTGTGAACATAGAGGCCAATTGTACTGTTGCCCTCACTAATTCAGCACAGACCAAATCTGGAAACCATTTACTTGCAGTACTATTGAGTAGGCTCATAACATGTATTTCTGAAGGTTTTTATTACCATTCTTTGGGAGTACTTTTCTGAGTACATGCTGACAGTGGTGAACTTCAGTTGTCAGCAGTGCACATCAAAAAATTGTGCAACAGTGCAGTGCAGGTAATTTAATCTATTGAAGTCAATGGACAGAAGCCAAAAGATAGATCTTTTGTAGATCTTTTTAAAAACTGTTCAAGTTTATTTATGGTATGGGATGAATGTTTGATCTGCCTGAATACTTTAGGAAATAGCCAGGTGAGAATTTTTTAAAAGCTGGAAACAATTGGGTTTTTAAAAATTCTTAACACTCTGATTTCTGGTTTGTACAGTAAAGGCACCGATACATTACAAGAAAAAGCCAGCAAGATTGTGTCAATTTCGATTTTGACACCTCAGCCTTTGATAGTAGTGGGCTCAAGACCTGCTGAAGAGTTTCGGAACATAATCCAGATTGACACTTCAGTGTAATGCTGAATGGGTTTTGTACTGTTGGTAGGTAATTCCCTTGGACAAAGTTTTAAACCCAGGGTACGTCTTGTATGAAAGTGGTTGAAAATGATTTCAAGGCACTATTTGAATAAGAACAGGCTGTTGCCCTGGCCAACATTTATCCTGCAACCAATACCACCACCAATAGAGATTAACTAGTCCTTTGACTGGCATGGCAGCACAATAGTTAGGACTACTGCCTCACAACGCTAGGGACTGAGGTTCGATTCCGGCCTTGGGTGACTGTTTGGAGTTTGCACATTCTCTCCATGTCTACGTGGGGTTCCTCCGGGTGCTCCAGTTTCTGACCACAGTCCAAAGATGTGCATAAATTGCCCCTTAGTGTCCAAAAATGTGCAGATTAGGGTAAGGGGTTGTTGGATGGGGCGGAGGAGTCACTCTGGGTGGAATGCTCTTTCGGAGGTTCGGTGCAGACTCAATGGGCTGAATGGCCTCCTTCTGCACTGTCGGGTTTCAATTAATTATTTCAGTTGCCACATGTGTGATGTCAAGACACCCTGCGCTGGTGTGCAGTCAATTCCAGCCCCACTTGACCCGGATTCGCAACACAAGTGAAATTAGATTTTATTTAACACTTTAGCATAAGCAATCTTTTATCATGTACAGTATTATAATTACACAGACAGTAGTAAATATAACTAACTATCTAATATCACTTTCCCAGCCCTCCCTTCCTAACTATCCCTACTCTCTCTCTCTCTCTCTATACATATATATATATATTTATATAAATATAAAATATATATATATATACACACACACGAAAGGGTGGTGGAAAGGGAAATAAATATCAATAAAAATAAAAGGATAAAGATCTTTGCACTGGGATGATTTCTAGTTCAGCTTTCGTGTTGATGCTTCTTCCTTCTGGGCTTGAGATGTTTTCTTTCTGGCAACATTGGTTACCTCCTCTGCAGACTCTGCAACAATTTGTGTTCTCAGCAAAGAATGTGCCGGTCAGTTCCTTCACTTCTTCAAGCAGGAGGGAGAGAGAGAGAGACAGAGCATTCGTTTCACTTCCAAGGTTGAAACAATTCTGCTTAAAGGCACATTCCGATTATGGATCTGTGGATCAAAATAATAAAATTACATAAGAAATGGGAACAAAGTAAATAAGCTGGAGCATCTTACAGTGATCATGGGTGGGATTATCCGACCCCCCGGCCGGGTCGGAGAATCCCCGGGGTACGACGTGAATCCCACGCCTTGACGCCGGCTGCCGTATTCTTCGGCGCCGTTCTTCGGGCGGGGGTGGGATTCCCGTCACGCCAGTCGGGGGCCATTGGCAGCAGCCCCCCCGGCGATTTTCCGGGCCCCGATGGGCTGAGCGGAGGTCCATTTTTATAGATATGTCAGGAATTCTATAGATATGTCAGGAATAAAAGAATGACTAGGGTAAGAGTAGGGCCAGTCAAGGACAGTAGTGGGAAGTTGTGCTTGGAGTCCGAGGTGATAGGAGAGGTGCTAAATGAATATTTTTCGTCAGTATTCACACAGGAGAAAGACAATGTTGTCGAGGAGAATACTGAGATTCAGGCTACTAGACTAGAAAGGCTTGAGGTTCATAAGGAGGAGGTGTTAGCAATTCTGGAAAGTGTGAAAATAGATAAGTCACCTGGGCCGGATGGGATTTATCCTAGGATTCTCTGGGAAGCTAGGGAGGAGATTGCTGAGCCTTTGGCCTTGATCTTTAAGTCATCTTTGTCTACAGGAATAGTGCCAGAAGACTGGAGGATAGCAAATGTTGTCCCCTTGTTCAAGAAGGGGAGTAGAGATAACCCCGGTAACTATAGACCAGTGAGCCTTACTTCTGTTGTGGGAAAAATCTTGGAAAGGTTTATCAGAGATAGGATGTATAATCATCTGGAAAGGAATAATTTGATTAGAGATAGTCAACACGGTTTTGTGAAGGGTAGGTCGTGCCTCACAAACCTTATAGAGTTCTTTGAGAAGGTGACCAAACCGGTGGATGAGGGTAAAGCAGTTGATGTGGTGTATATGGATTTCAGTAAAGCATTTGATAAGGTTCCCCATGGTAGGCTACTGCAGAAAATACGGAGGCATGGGATTCAGGGTGATTTAGCAGTTTGGATCAGAAATTGGCTAGCTGGAAGAAGACAAAGGGTGGTGGTTGATGGGAAATGTTCAGACTGGAGTCCAGTTACTAGTGGTGTACCACAAGGATCTGTTTTGGGGCCACTGCTGTTTGTCATTTTTATAAATGACCTGGAAGAGGGCGTAGAAGGATGGGTGAGTAAATTTGCAGATGACACTAAAGTCGGTGGAGTTGTGGACAGTGCGGAAGGATGTTACAAGTTACAGAGGGACATAGATAAGCTGCAGCGCTGAGCTGAGAGGTGGCAAATGGAGTTTAATGCAGAAAAGTGTGAGGTGATTCATTTTGGAAGGAATAACAGGAAGACTGAGTACTGGGCTAATGGTAAGATTCTTGGCAGTGTGGATGAGCAGAGAGATCTCGGTGTCCATGTACATAGATCCCTGAAAGTTGCCACCCAGGTTGAGAGGGTTGTTAAGAAGGCGTAAGGTGTGTTAGCTTTTATTGGTAGAGGGATTGAGTTTAGGAGCCATGAGGTCATGTTGCAGCTATACAACACTCTGGTGCGGTCGCATTTGGAGTATTGTGTGCAATTCTGGTCGCCGCATTATTGGAAGGATGTGGAAGCATTGGAAAGGGTGCAGAGGAGATTTACCAGAATGTTGCCTGGTTGGAGGGAAGATTTTATGAGGAAAGGCTGAGAGACTTGAGGTTGTTTTCGTTAGTGAGAAGAAGGTTAAGAGGTGACTTAATTGGGGCATACAAGATGATCAGAGGATTGGATAGGGTGGACAGTGAGAGCCTTTTTCCTCGGATGGTGCTGTCTAGCACGAGGGGACATAACTTTAAATTGAGGGGAGATAGATATAGGACAGATGTCAGAGGTAGGTTCTTTACTCCGAGAGTAGTAAGGGCGTGGAATGCCCTGCCTGCAACAGTAGTGGACTCGCCAACACTAAGGACATTCAAATGGTCATTGGATAGACATATGGACAATAAGGGAATAGTGTAGATGGGCTTTAGAGTGGTTTCACAGGTCGCGCAACATCGAGGGCCGAAGGGCTGTACTGCGCTGTAATGTTCTATGTTCTATTTTTGGTCAGTTACGCCGGCGTGAATCACTCAACTCACGTACCGGCGGTACCTGGCAGGTAAGTCGGCGGGGGCAGTCCTCGGGGGGCCCGGGGAGATCCGACCCCAGGGGGGGCGCCCCATGGTGGCTTGGCCCGTGATCGGGGCCCACCGATCTGTGGGCGGGCTTGTTCCTTCGGTGCACCTCTTCCTTCCATGCCGACCCCTGTCGGACTCCGCCGTGCCCGGCGCGGAGAGGCGAACCCCCCGCGCATGCACCAAAATACGCCGGCCGGTCTGCGCATGCGCGGAATCACGCCGGCCGTTCCGCACATGCTCAAGGTCACGCTGGCCCTTCGGTGCTTACGTGAACTCACGCTGTCCCTTTGGCGCCGGCTGGAGCGGCGCCAACCCCTCCGGTGTCCACCTAGCCCCCGAGACAGGTGAGAATTCCTCACCTTGGGGGGCCTTTGACACCGGAGTCGTTGCCGCCGGTTTTCCCGCAGGCGTGGGGACTTAGTCCCCAGAAGGGAGAATCCCGGCCCATACGTCTGATTTGTTAAGGGGTGGTGCTGGAAAGGCAGCTTTTATTGGTCATCCCTGATTGATTTTGTCCTGAGAAATCGATGATTGGCCTTGTTTTTGAACTGTTGTATTTGACTGAAACTCGCTACTGTCTGTAGTTCAAATGCCAAGAGTTACATGATTTGCGACAGCCATCTTGGTTTATGGCCATGGGCGTCATTCTCCGCCGGCGGGAGTCTCCGTTCTGCCGGCACCGGGGGGTTTCCCGACGGCGTGGGGGTGCCCCACAATGGGAAACCCCATTGACCGGCCGGTGTTACGGAGACTCCCGCCGGCCGGTCAGCGCAGAAATGTGGCGGGGCGGGTAGGAGAATTTTGCCCTATATGTCTGTTTTTTATAAAAGTATTGACTACAAGTCTTGGAATATGACATGCGGGTACTGGGCATGGCAAAAGACTGAGGGAAAGGACTTTTGGCAGGCAATGGACGTTACCATTAACTCTGTGAAATAGTTACAGATTAGTTAGTCTTGCATTAATAGTGAGAAGAATACACTTGAGGACATTCTACAGGGTGCCATAAATTAATATTTAATATGCGCAGCTATCAAAGAATGCAATTGGCATAGCTTTTTGTCATGCCATACATATTGGATTTTGTTTTGAAGAGGTAACAAAGTTAATGGATAAGGGTAATCCAGTTGATACAATTTTCTTGCAATTTTCGTAAGAGATTTGACAAAGTTGCTCCTGTAAGACTAATATTGCTTGTGGAACAGATGACAAATTGTCCAGATGGATAAAAAATTATCTCAGGAAAAGAAGACAGATGGTGATAAATGGAAAATCCCATGCCTGGGAAAAAGTAACTGATCGAGTTCCACAGAGATCCCTTTTTTCACAATGTATTTCAATAGTTTGGAGCAGGATGTCTGTAGTTGTTATTAAATCTTCTGTTAACACAGCAAATATTTGGGCAAGTAACTGGTAGAAAGGAAATTGATCATCTTCAAAGAGATTTCACCAATTTCATAAATTGGCTGGAATATGGCACGTTTTAATGGGGATAAGTGCAGGAACGTATAGGAGGAGCAAGAGTTACAGCCATACAAAACACAAAAACATATGTTACAGCTCTATAGGTAACACCTGTAAAGAAAAATGATTTGCGAGTGGTCATCAATCATGTCCTGAAGCAGAATTATAGCAGAAGGCTATTTAGCCTATCGTGTCTGTGCTGATTTAAGTTCTTCAATTGGACTTTTATCCTGTGCTCTCCCTGTATACCTTTGAAATAATTGCCTAATTTCCTTCTTAATGGTGTAATCACTTAATAAAATTTTGCAAATTCTAAGAATCTCCTGGATTAAAACAAAACCTTCTAACTGCCCATTCATTTTCTGATGATGATCCTAGTTGTAATCCCCATTTTAAGATTCTCCAACCAGTGGAAATTCTTTCACATTTTCAAAACCAGCATAATTTGTAAATCCCTTTTTGATTACTACCAAAGCCTTTTAATGAAAAATGTCCTAATTTAGAGCCTGAAATCTGTCATAACTGTATCGTTCCGGGTTATATTTTGGTATCCTTCCTGAGGCTTGAACTACAGTCCAACTTCCATATTTTTATATTCATTGCTTGTATTTATAAGCTCCTGTATCTCAGTTTTCCTTTTTAATGGCCTTGCCTGCTTGAACTTCAAGCTAAAGATGTATCTATACCTATAAATCTTTGAGAATCTTATGGTTTAATCGTGGTTCCTTGTCATATTTTTCCAACAACATGTAATATACATTTCCTTACATTGAACTGGGGTGTGTGCTTCCCATCTGCCCACTCTCAATTTTAATCTTTCCACATTTTTTAATAATTTAATTTAAGTACATTTTATTATCAATTATCTAGTTAATCAGAATTTACTTGAACCAGTATGGTGGATAAGTTGAGTTTAATCAGAATTTAAGGTGGGATGTAACAATCTAGTTATACAGCAAAACCATACAACCATGATAATTAGCAGATACTGATCCTGGCTAGACAGGACAGTATGTGGGTGCAAACAGCTTTTTCTGCTTCCACTTCTTTTCTCAGTTCTCCAAGTCTTTGCAACTTCTCAAACAGCCCAAGAGTGTTAACATGGATCTGTCTTTTGGAGTTTCTTTCCACCACCTAGTGCACTGAGCCTTCCCAACTTGCTTCGTATCATTTTTCAGGGCAAAACTGGATGACTTAATGACTGGCTTTATTGCCCAATAAAACATTTATTGGGCATTTTAGTAATAAAGTAATGTTGAAATCTTTGTCTGAACCATGGGATAAAAGCTTGGCCTAAATGTTATCCACATGTGTTGGCTTCTTTTTTAAAAATGTTTTTGTTGGTTTTCACACCAGCTCATAAGTTAAATTACATGTTACATATCCACACAAAGCAAAACAGAAAAAATGAGGGAACAAATTGAAGTTCTCAAATAAGAACAAAGAAAACAAAAGAAACCGAAGATGAAAGGGAAGACAAAGACAATTAGAAATCCTCACATATATTTACAGACCCTTATCTCCCCATCTGCTGTGACTGTGGTATCCCTGTCGCCGGCCTGCCTTTGTTAAACTCCCTAGTGTGGCCTGAGCGCTTATTTACAGGTGCACCTTTATCATTTACTTTAGTTTTCAGCTTTCCCTCGGGTCTGCCCCCAGCAGTTTTTTCCCTTTTCTCTCTTGCCTACTTTGCATGCTTTTGCTCCATTCCCCCATCCCTCATTCCCCTTTTTCCCTTTATCCCGTGGCCTGTTTGCCCCCCGCCCCCGCCCCATTCGACTGGTTGCTGGCTATGACCAGATCCTGGAACAAGTTGATGAAGGTTTCCATGCCCTGTGGAAGTCTTCTTCCAACCCCCGGATGGCAAATTTTATTTTCTCCAGCCTGAGAAATTCCGCCAGGTCAAACAGCCAGTCTGCAGCTTTGGGTGACGCTGCTGACCATCAACCATTGCACCGGTGGGCAATCAGGGAGGCAAAGACTAGGGCATTGGCCCCCCTCCCCATATAGAGTTTTGACTGATTGAAACCCTGAAGACTGACACTTCTGAGTATGGCTCCGCTCTCACCCCCAAAACCTTGGACGTTTCCTCAAAGAAGGTTGAGCAGAATCCAACAAGTCTGGGGCAGGCCCAAAACATGTGGGTATGGTTGGCTGGGCCTCCCTGGCACCATTCGCATTTGACCTCTACCTCCGGAAAGAACCTGCTATTTCTGGTTCTGATTAGCTGTGCCCTGTGCACCACTTTTAGCTGCATTAGGCTAAGCCCTGCACTTGTGGAGGTGGAATACACCCTGTGCTTCAATCCAGAGTGCTTCCCCTACTGCTATGCCTAGTTGTTCCTCCCTTTTTCAATTGCCTGGTCCAGAGAGGGAACATACCTTCTTCAACAGTCACCCGTACAGGTTCCCACAGTTCCCCCTCCCTAAGGCCCGCGTCCAACAGTTCCTCAACTAGTCCTGGTATCTGGGGGGATTTGTCGTTGTTTCTTTACGGAGAAAGTTTTTGACCTGTATGTGTCTCAGTTTGTTTCCTTTTGGTAATTCAAACCTCTCCATGAGTTCCTCCAAGATTGCTACTCTGTTGCCTATGTACATGCCCCTAACCGTCGGTGTCCCCTCGTCCTGTCTCCATCTTTTGAAGGTGGAGGTTATTATTGTGGGAGTAAACCTGTGGTTGTTGCACATGAGGGCCATAATGGACATTCCGGTTAGACAGCTAGACCCGAAGTGCTGTCTCATCTGGTGCCACGTTCGGAGCGTGGCTACTGCCACTTGGCTTCTTGAGTACTTGGTCGGGGGTGGATGGGAGTGTGGTTATGACTAGGGCTCAGAGGGTTGTCCCTATGCAGGAACCTACATCCGTCATGACCCATTCCACTCCCGGTTCCTTCACCCATTCCCTCACTCTTTCTGCTGTGGCCGCCCAGTGATACTTTATGTTTAGGAGTGTCAGGCCTCCCATGTTTCTCTTCCTTTGTAGGACATTTTTTTGGTTCCTCGCATTCTTTCCACGCACACGCACACAAACGGCATGATTGGTTTGTCTACCATATTGAAGAAGGCCTTGGGGATGTAGACCGGGGAGGGATCCGAAAAGGAAGAGGAACCTGGACAGTACGTTCATTTTGACAGTCTGCACTCTCCCTGCCGGCGAGGGTGCGTCCCACCTGTGCAGGTCCCTTTTGACTTCCTCCACCAGACTCATCAGCTTTCATTTCTGGATCCGTGTCCAGTCGTAGACTATTTGGATCCTTGCCGCCATGTGCGATCTGTCGTAGCCGGCCTGGCATCCTACCCCAGCTTTGTCCCTTGGCTTCCCCCTTGGATCTGTCTCTTCCTCCCTTCGTCCCTGTGAATGTACCCCCTCCAGCCTTTCTCCCCGTTTACCCCCACACCCCCCCAATGACACCCCTATCCATTCTCTCCTGTTGCCAGGCACCCTCTCCCTAATGAGATATGTGCTGCTGACCCCCCCCCCTCTCTCTTGCTCGTACTTCCTCGTGCTCACTCACCTGTTAGTTTGGTGTGTCCCCCCCCCCCCCCCCCAGGTCAATCTATATCTCCCCCCGACTGATGCGTGTCTGTTCCCCCTTCTTTCTTTTTATCTCCCCTGCGACCTGCCGTTTTCGCCCCTCCTTTCTGAGACTCAACATCGTAATCTAAAACAAGGCGGTCCAGTCCTGTGCAAATAGTCTCTCCATGCCTCGTAGTTCGATACGTTATGGTGTCTGGTTCATTGCTGGTTACGTTGCCTCCCAGCCCATGCTTGCTGATGAACTCCTTCTGTCCTTGATCAATCAGGCCTTTACATCCTCACTCCCTTATTCATTTCACATTGTTACCCTGACTCGCTCAAGTTTCAATCTCCTAAGAATCATTCCAGCTTAGTCTTCAAAACTAACTTGCATTATATATATTGGTTCTATTATCAGTCATTTATGACTAAAGCTGTTTGTAAGACCTGCTAACCAGCTGTGCAAAATGGCCGTTGCTGTTCAGCTGTTCTTATTTCTTAGTACACTGCGGCACAGTGGTTAGCACTGCTGCCTCACAGCTCTAGAGTCCCGGGTTGAATTCCGGCCTCGGGTGACTACCTGTGTGGAGTTTGCACTTTCTCCCAGTGTCTGCGTGGGCTTCCTCCGGGTGCTCTGGTTTCCTCCCACAGTTCAAAGATGTGCAGGTTAGGTGGATTGGCCAAGCTAAATTGCCCTTAGTGTCCACAAGTTTAGGTGGGGTTACTGGGTTACGGGGATAGGAGGGGGGAGTCGGATTAAGTAGGGTGCTCCTTCCAAGGACCGGTGCAGACACGATGGGCCGAATGGCCTCCTGCACTGTAAATTCTATGATTCTACACCTGTCACTATCGAGACATGAAAGATTAAAAAAATATATATTCATCAGTTGAACTATTTTGTAAAGTCTTTTTCTGTGCTGTTAAAAATGAAAAATTGCTGAGCTATCAACATGTTTTCAGCTGAGCAACAATCGCCACGGGACTGGGAATCTGGTCCAGTTAACTCTGAACTTGCAGTTCTTAATCTCCCATAACAATGTTAATGGCCAAAGCATTAGCAGTCCAAACACAACAGTTTCGACAAAGAGGACGGTAGTTCGTTAATCCGAAACCAGTGTCTCCAAAAACAAAAGGAACCCCGACTACAATTAAACCTCGATTCCAGTCATCCTGTCACCAACATTGAGGAAGTATGACACATGACCTTCCCCAAGCTGCATTGTGATATCTATCGTTTGTTGGAACTGAATTCCAGTAGATACTGGGCTGGACTCTCCGCCCCGCCGCGCCACATTTCCGTTTCACCCCGCCGGCGGGATGCTCTGTTACGCCGGCTGGTCAATGGTGTTTCCCATTCTGGCGCAGCCCCACGCAGTAGGACTAACCCCCGGACTGCCGGCAAAACGGAGCATCCCGCCGGCAGAGAATCCAGCCCACTGTCTGATCTCTCAATGTAAACAGTCGCCCAGGTAACAGTCTGTGCTGTTTACCATCAAGCTGGTGGCAGTAAAAAGAACTCAAACCCTCATCAAACCTGTCAACTGCTGGAGCCTTGGATGTTGTGCCTCCCGACTGACTCATTCTATGTGCCTTCTCCAGTCATGCAAGCTTCACTCTGGAAAGATGTATTGTACCAACAAATGATCAGGCCTGGGGGTTTACTGAGTTTCAGTCTCATTAATTTCTCCAGCACTATTTAATAATATTATTTTCCTTCAATTCCTCCTTCTCATTAGACCCTTCATTCCTTAGCATTTCTGGGAAGTCATTGGGTCTTCCTTAGTGAAGTCAGAACTCTTCATGCTCTACAACTGTGATCAGTGTTCGCATACATTACCAGTTTTCCACTTGCATGTGGATCAACAGAATTATTGCACACAACAGATTTATTAATTTATGTATGGGAGGAATAGGAAGAGAACATTTATGTTCCTGCAGTGAAAAAAAGTAAAACTTTTATTGATTAACAAATCAGAAACACTTGCTTTGCCATGTCTGAACATATCTCTCACAGTCTTTGCTAGTCTTTCACCTGCAGAAATGTGCACTCTTCTCCCCACAACATTAACTCACCTGTTGCCGAATCTGGCTCACAGCTGTACACTTTAAGTTACAGCTGCAACAGTAGACAGCAAATTGCGAGATGTTGTAATTATCTCCAGCTCCTGGCTGGAAGAAGCCCGATGCCTGAAAGTTCATGGCTTTGGTCCCCTTCAAGCCATTGGCAATGTGGCAATTTCCTGATTTCCATATTTAACTGAGCTTCTGCTGTTCATTTTATTCTCTGAAAACAGTAAACACTAATAAAATCACCATGTGATTTTTTTAAACCAGTAGTCCACTGTTTATAGATATGGAAACCTGACTACTCTGAAGAAATTTCAACATATTTAACACAGGCAGAAAGATGATGTATGATGCAATCTCACGAGTAGTGCACTCATGCATTTGATCTTGTAGTTTTACACCGTAATATATAGCTTACAGAAAGGGAACACATTATGACATTGAATTGCTGAAGCCTTTGACATGAGTTTTTGTGGTCAAATAGTTTTGTGTTTTCTCCAATGTAAATGTTAAGGGAAGACATTTATTTATTCATTGGCAAAAATAATGCCAGTAAGACCATTCTTACGTTAGTCATAATTATTCAATTGTAATTTAAAATAAATAGTGGGAGAAATGTGAAAGGGGAGCAAATACGAAGCAGGTTACTGCTTTCCAGAAGGCATTTGCTAAGGTATCTAAAGGTTAATGCGGAAAATAAAAGCGCACGGTGTAAGGGATAACATATTAACATAGAAAGAAGATTGGTTGTCTGGCAAAAAACCGAGTACGCATAAATGAGTCTTTTTCTGATTGGCAGGTTGTGACGAGTGGCGCGCGCAGGGGTCTGTGCTGGGACCTCAACATTTTACAATTTATATCAATAACTTAGATGAGGGGAACAAAGGCATGGTAGCTAAATGTGCAAATGACACAAATATGGGTAGGAAAGTATATTGTGCAGTGGACATGAAGAGGTTGCAGACAGGTATACATAAATTGAGTGAGTGGGCAAAAATCTAGCATATGAGTATAATATGGAATAATGTGAAATTCACTTTGGCAGGAAGAATAAAAGAAACAGACTATTGTTTGAACGGAGAGCGCCTCCAAAATTCCAATGTGCGGAGGGATCTAGGTGTTCTCGTGCATGAGTCACAAAATGTCAGTATGCAGGTCCAGTAAATAATTAAGAAGGCTAATGTAATACTATTGATTATTATGAGAGGAATTGAACATAAAAGTAAGGATGTTGTGCTTCAGTTACATGGGGCATTGGTGAGACCAGGGACGAAATTCTCCAGTCGTTGTCTGATTCACCCATCCCCGCCGGCAACACATCCCCATCAGCGGGTTTCCCGTCAGTGTGGGCAGGTTTCAAAGGGAAAACTCATTGACAAATAGCGGGAAGATAGAATCCCACTGCCAGCGAATATCACGCTTCCAAGAAACATGCGGCAGGGGACTAAAGAATCCACCCTCTCCATCTCTATCTCCAATGCTGTGTGCGGTTTTGATCTCCAAATTTAAAGAAGGATTTAAATGCATTGGAAGTGGTTTACGAGATTGATACTTGGACTGAGTGGGGTGTTGTATGAGGAAAGGTGTGGCAGACTCAGTGAGGGGGTGACTTGATTGAAGTATATAAGATGCTGCACAGTCTTGACAAGGTGGATGTGGAAACTATGTTTCCCATTGTGGGTGAGTCTAGAACTAGGAGGCACTGGTTGGAAATTTGTTAGACAATTTTAAATGTCCTTGTTGGACAAAGATGAGGAGAATTTCTTCTCTGAGGGCTGGGCAACTTTGGAACTCTGCCTCGGAAGGAGATGGAGGTAGCGTCATTGAATATTTTTAAGGCAGGGGTAGATACATTCTTGTCAGGCAAGGGAATCAAAGGTTTTCGGGGGGTGGGGGCGGTGGTGATAGATCGATGAGAGTGTTGAATTCAAAGCATCAGATCATTCATGATCTTGAATGGCGCTGCAGGCTCAGGGGCCAAATGGCCTACTTCTGTTCCTATTTTGTCCTTTCGTTACATGAACTTTCTACAATTAAAATTTATGTGTTGAAGTTATAAATGCTTTTCAAATTGAAAATGTAGGAAATAATCCACTTTGAAGGTAAGAATTATAGAATTAACAGTGCAGAAGGAGGCCATTCGGCCCATCGAGTCTGCACTGGCCCTTACAAAGAGCACCCTACTGAAGCCCACGTATCCACCTTATCCCTGTAACCCAACATTTTTTGGACACTAAGGGCAATTTATCATGGCCAATCCACCTAACCTGCACATCTTTGGATTGTGGGAGGAAACCGGAGCACCCGGAGGAAACCCATGCAGACACGGGGAGAACGTGCAGACTCCGCACAGACAGTGACCTCGCCGGGAATCGAACCTGGGACTCTGGCACTGTGAAGCAACTGTGCTAACCACTATGCTACCGTGCTGTCCTCGGTTTCCTGATGAAGCTTGCTGACTCCTAGGATAATGGTAGGTTTGGGATGGGAAGAATTATATTCACAGAGGAGAGGGAACCCATAATGTTAGGAGCCCACAGTATTCTTGTAGAACCTGGAGAAACACTGCTGCTGCTCCTGGCCCCACAAAACTAATTTTAGCACTGACATTTCTGAAGCTTTCTTGCCTTTCTGTGCCGTTTTACTGCTTTACTGAGTGGAGCATCCGCAGAAGTGTGGAGATATAATATGGCTCAATGATTTTAATTGAGTGAAATTTGATACTGAGAGCATTCTGAAGAAGCTGGAAAATATAATTTAAAAGATATAGAGTTGCTTTGAATACATGTGGGTATAATATTTTGTGGGTAAAACCTTTCCACAACTTTCATATGATGTTGCATTTGCACCTTTAATTACCTGGTAAACCCGCCATAAAGTTTAAGATTAGTTACTAACAATGTAAAAGTACCCTTTAATAACATGATAATTAATTATTGTCAATCAACTTTACTTATCCAGGGGGCGGCACAGTGGTTAGCACTGCTGCCTCACGGCGCTGAGGTCCCAGGTTCGATCCCGGCTCTGGGTCACTGTCTGTGTAGAGTTTGCACATTCTCCGTATGTTTGCGTGGGTTTCGCCCCCACAACCCAAAGATGTACAGAATGGGTGGATTGACCTAAATTGCTCCTTAATTGGAAAAAATGAATTAGGTACTCCAAATTCTTTTTAAAAACTTACTTTATCCAGAATGTGAATAATGATAAGTTCTGAGTCCTGTTCCTTCATGTTGTGAAGTGTTTTAGGAAATTTTAAAGGTGTCAGGTTTTTTTCTCCTACCTGTATATACCTTTTTTTCCCCTCTTTCTTCGTCCAATCTTTCTTTCTCTTTATTTCTCTTCTGATCTACTTCACCTTTCTTTGTAGCACTTTGTTTATTTATGAGATACCCTACTTGTCCCATTTTTCACAGGGTCCCAGATGCCCTGTTGCACTCACCATGCTGTTATCAGCTCACATTTTCAGCAATATCATGGGCAAAATGTTTTAAAAACTAAACATCAAACAATCTTGACTGACAGTGCATGATGTCCTGATCCAGCAAGCTCTGGCCCAACCTGTGATGAAATATTTATGATTATTTTCTGTTTAATGTTAGAAAGAAAGTCTTTCTAATTATACTGGTCCTTTATAATTAATGAAGTCAAGGAAGTAGCCTCAAATCAATCACTCAAAGTCCAATAAAAGAATAGATGTTGCACTTCTTTTCCCAAGGACTAACACACAGAAAGAAGCGAAAATATATTTTAACCCATGCAGCCAGGATGATTTTTATCTGTATGCTTATGCTTTGATTGTTTAGTTTGAAAAGAAAATAGTAGAACAAGATTTTCAAGTCACACAATCGGCTTACGTGGGTTTGTTTTTCCGGTGCGGACTCGATGGGCCAAATAGCCTTCTGCACTGTAAATTCAATGATGTGGAGATGCCGGCGTTGGACTAGGGTGAGCACAGTAAGAAGTCTTACAACACCAGGTTAAAGTCCAACAGGTTTGTTTCTATGTCACTAGCTTTCGGAGCGCTGCTCCTTCCTCGGGTGAATGAAGAGGTCTGTTCCAGAAACATGTATATAGACAGATTCAAAGATGCCAGACAATGCTTGGATTGCGAGCATTAGTAGGTGATTAAATCTTTACAGATCCAGAGATGGGGTAACCCCAGGTTAAAGAGGTGTGAATTGTGTCAAGTCAGGACAGTTGGTAGGATTTTGCAGGCCAGATGGTGGGGGATGAATGTAATGCGACATGAATCCCAGGTCCCGGTTGAGGCCGCACTCATGTATGCGGAACTTGGCTATAAGCTTCTGCTCGGCGATTCTGCGTTGTCGCGCGTCCTGAAGGCCGCCTTGGAGAACACTTATCCGGAGATCAGAGGCTGAATGCCCTTGACGGCTGAAGTGTTCCCCGACTGGAAGGGAACATTCCTGCCTGGTGATTGTCGCGCGATGTCCGTTCATTCGTTGTCGCAGCGTCTGCATGGTCTCGCCAACGTACCACGCTTCGGGACATCCTTTCCTGCAGCGTATGAGGTAGACAGCGTTGGCCGAGTCGCACGAGTATGTACCGCGTACCTGATGGGTGGTGTTCTCATATATAATGGTGGCATCCATGTCGATGATCTGGCACATCTTGCAGAGATTGCCATGGCAGGGTTGTGTGGTGTCGTGGTCACTGTTCTGAAGGCTGGGTAGTTTGCTGCAAACAATGGTTCCCCCACCATCTGGCCTGCGAAATCCTACCAACGGTCCTGGCTTGACACAATTCACACCTCTTTAACCTGGGGTTACCCATCTCTGGATCTGTAAAGATTTAATCACCTGCTAATGCTCGCATTCCAAGCATTGTCTGGCATCTTTGAATCTGTCTATATATATGTTTCTGGAACATACCTCTTCATTCACCTGACGAAGGAGCAGCGCTCCGAAAGCTAGTGACATCGAAACAAACCTGTTGGACTTTAACCTGGTATTGTAAGACTTCTTACTGTAAATTCAATGTTCACGTCTATGTCTATATCTATTGGGGGAAAATACCATACATTGGAATTCACTAATTCTTTGAACTATACATATTAAATGTATACAAATGAATGTACTTGCAATGCGCCCTCAGTCTACAAGTTAGATCTTGGTCAGTAGTATGAATGACTGTGGAAAAATCGGAATATTTATTGCTGAACCAGCAGTAATGATCCCCATAGAGACTATTAATGTTCAAAATGAAATTTGATTTTCCAGCTAATAACTGAAAAGGAAGACCTAACAAGATTTCACATTTAAGATTTTGTCTGGAACAAATAATTTAAAACTATTTTTGTCAGCAGCTTATGCTTTAAACTAGAATAGGTACTCGCTTTGATTTACTGCGTTTTGTGAATTGCCACCTATTCAGCTTGCATCTTACTCTGTGATCCTGCAACTCAAAGTGCCTTTCACTTTGTCGGTTGCTTCCTATGTCTCACTGCTCCTCACCTGAACGCTCGCACAGAGCGAAGGTTCAGGAGAAGGAAATGGTGAGCAAGGCGGTCAGCCAGCAGGAGAGTCACGGAACATGATAGTTCCTCCAATTCTGGAAATTTGTGAATCTGTTGCATGTAATCCTGAGGAGCCTTGACAGGGTGGATGTGGAAAGGATGTTTCCTCTGTGGGAGAAACTAGAACGGGTTCACTGTTTAAAAGAACGGAGTTGGGGAATCACTTGATGAGCGCAGAAATTACTGCGCTTTTGCGAGCTCCAGCTCTGTTCATCTTTCAGTCTTTGTTTCTATCCTTGTGCACATCTCTTTTATGTCTTTCTTTTTGGTTTACATGGCTTTTACTATGCATCAAAGTTAATTGGGCAATGTTTCAGCACTTTCAAGTCGAGACAAGGGGCACGATTCTCCCCAACAATTTCTAAGTTAATTTATGGGGTGTTTTTCAGGGAGTTCCCCACCACTATTCAATTACACTTAGTCACTTTTTTGGGCCCTGGGGAGTCTCTCACCGGTTTAGCCCACACTTAAAATTTTTTTTAGCACTGGGGAGCTGAACTAGCGTTTGGGCTATCATTTTGAAAGGGTGCCCTGATCTCTAAGTGAGCTTATGGGTCTCCCACATCCCCCACCCATGGGCAATGTCACCCCCCCCCCCCCCCCCCAACCACCACACACACACACACATGGACACTCCCCACATCTGCTAAGTGAGGACACCCTGCTAAGTGAGGTTCCCCCTCTTCAGGCCACCCCAAGTCCCCTTACAGCATCCCATCCCCTCTAGGACTCTCCATCCTTCACCCACTTAACCTCCTGGATGCCCCTTTTTACCTCCTCTGCACTCCCCCACACTTCAAACCTCCCTGCAATCTCATTTCATTGCACAAAAGCACAATACGGCCGGAGAATCGCGCCCAATATGTTTTGATCCTTGTTGATTTGTGGTGGCTGGAGGGAGTTAGTGTGGGGCCAGGTCTTTGGTGGCACAGCTGCCTTTCAGAGGTTTCCTGCCCTGACGGTGCGGTGGACACTGATGGATGATGGCTCCTAGCGATGAAGATGATCGGTCTGCTAGTCCTTGGTCTGCGCTGCAGGATGCTAATGTCCAATTTCAAGAGTTGCGAGGCATCTTTATGGAGGCAGTCGCAGCACAAGTGGAGGTTCTTGTAGCAGAGAGGGTCCTGTCTCTGGTCGAAGCTCACTTGTGCACAGTTAAATTCCTGTTGCATGGCCTGTCGTCCATCCTAAGGGGTTCGGATGAGGACGAAGCGGAACCAGTGAGGAGCCCAGTCATGCCTGGCATCTGCAGTGAGGTGGTGGAGAAGTTCCCAGCCAAATTTGAAAACTGGCTGCCGTGTTTTGGGAATATCGATCTGGAGGTTGGGCGACTCATTTAAAAATGCCTCCAAGGCCTGTGATTGGGTTGGCCTTCCTCTGGGCCTGTGTGGCCTTGTTTGTGTTGTCGATCAAGAGCGGCTGGGGTCACCTGAGCTGGCCAGGCCGACCCTCCTTGCTGGAGCCTAGGTAGTTGGCCGTTGGAGCTCAGCCGAGTCGGCATGTTGGATGAAATGAGGCTTGTGTTCTGATCGTTGGAATCCTAGGAAGACCCTGAAGAGTGCTCTCCGTTTCTGATCATAGAATCATAGATGTCAAATCATAGAATCAACAGTGCAGAAGGAGGCCATTCAGCCCATCGAGTCTGCACCGGCCCTTGGAAAGAATACCCTAAGTCCACCCTATACCCGTAACGCAACCTAACCTTTTTGGACACAAAGTGCAATTTAGAATGGTAGGACAACCTAACCTGCCCATCTTTGGACTGAGGGAGGATACCGGAGCACCCGGAGGAAATCCACGCAGACACAGGGGGAACGTGCAGACTCCACACAGACAGTGACCCAAGCCGGGAATCGAACCTGGGTCCCTGGCACTGTGAAGCAACAGTGCAAACCACTGTGCTACCGTTCCGCCTGATCCTGCTTTATCCTGGGTCTACTTTCTCATGCGCCAGTGGAATGGTCGTTATCCTGATGACTGCCTTGTGCCTCAGTTGCTATCCTGGGCTTTGCTCTCCGATAATCATGTTGTCATGTGTCATCAATTTATCTGTTTGCGGGTTAGCAACTATTTCTGGTGTGATATCCTGCATCGTGGATTATCCTGTTTTAGTAAGATTTTGTTCTGTTAACTGAATATTGATTTTGGAATTTGTGCCCAGTTCATTTTTCCTAATATACCCTTGAGGGGGTGAGATGAGCAGAACCAGATCTGGGAGGGGGTGTTGGAGGTACGTTCTGTACTCGCTACGTTTGTGGAAGGTCCCCCATAATTAGAATTTTTAAAACTTTTGACTGCTCCTTTTCTTTAGCCCCAGGCACACTGTATTATCCTGTTGAGAACTTGGGTTTGTTGGACTCTCCTTTACGGGGGAGTCGGTCGCTTCTCCTGATTTGGGTTTCCCTCTTTGACTTGTATTGGAATCTGTGAGGGCCGGCTGTGTTGGTGTTGGATGGTGAGCCTTGGTGTCAGAAAAGGACCTACGTTGGCTTTTATGTGGCCTTATCCTTTCTTCCTTTGAGTGGTCCTGGTTGTTTGGTGGTCCCGTTGTTCCAGGGAGTGGGGGGCTCAGCTCCCTGCACCCCCATAGGAAAGATCTTATGGAACCTAACCAAAGCTTTTACATTGGTTGTATTGGGAAGATCTGATTCGTTTCATATTGTTTCATTTAAAGTTGCAGGAACTCAACTACGACATAAAGTGAGGGAATACGTACAGAATAGTATGTTTCCTCTTTGTACTTAGCGCACATTGCACCCTCTATAGAATTACTGTCCTTACAGAAAATAATCGACAGTTGCTGCCACCTTACAGTGATTTCAAGTTTCACTGAGCAGTAACTTGAAGTCATTGCCTCCAGGCACTTCCCTTGGTTTTCAGAGAGTATCCTAAATCCAAGACCAGCAGTAAAGCTTGTACTGATGATTCTTCCCCTCTGGCCATGCCAGGGCACATCCCCTGAAATTCTTAATTGGCTGTGGTAGTTTACAAAGCCAAGTTGTCTATTCTCTCTCTGCTGACCACATAAAACTGCAATCTGTCTATGCTGTTCATTGATGTAGGGAAGCCTGTAACCTGAGCTTCAAAATGGCTTCACCTGTACTCTTCTTCATGCCAGCGTAAAGCGACTTTGGGTAGAATTTCTGATGGGTTATTCTTGTGCCCCAATTCTCTTTCATCTTGGAAGTAAATGGACTGCACAACTGTTACAACCGATACTTGGGGAGCTCGATCTCCAATATTAACACACATGCTGTTGCTGTTGTCCCGAAGCGTGAATGCCATGCACCTTTGTTCCGGTAAAACAATCTAAGCCTTTCTTTCATTTCTCACAAGAATAACCACAGAGGCGTACTGTTTTTTTTTTAACATGTTTTATTCTCCTCCTTTTTCACATTTTCTCCCAAATTTACACCCACCAACAATAAACAATAATCAGTAACAAATATGTCAATCACCATATCAATAACAACAACCCCATCCTCCCACTAAACCCCAAACATTATCCCGCATGTTCACACAAACAAATGACAAAAAGGAATTAGGGTTCACCCATAGTCGCCATTAACACACACAGCCCCCCAACCCTCCCACCCACCCCAACTAATGTTCGATGTTATCCAATTATTGAAAGTGCATAATGAATAATTCCCATGAATTGTAGAACCCCTCCACCCTTCCCCTCAGTTCAAACTTAACCTTCTCAAGAGTCAAGAATTCCAACAGGCCCCCCCCCCCCCCCCCCCCCCCCCCCCCCCGCCAGGGCACAGGGTGGAGAGGTTGCTCTCCAACCTATCAGGATCCGCCTTCGGGTGATCAACGAGGCGAAGGCTACAACATCCTGCCTCCGCACCCGTTTCCAACCCTGGCTGGTCCGACACCCCAAATATGGCCTCCCGGGGGCCTGGGTCCAGTTTCACGTGCACCACTTTAGAAATTACTCTAAAAACCTCCTTCCAGTAATCCTCTAGCTTTGGACAGGGCCAAAATATATGAACGTGATTAGCGGGCCCCCCGCAACGTTCACACACACCTTCTACTCCTTCAAAGAATCGGCTCATCCTCGCCCTCATGAGGTGTGCTCTGTATACCACCTTCAGCTGTATCAGCCCCAACCTCGCGCACGAGGTGGAGGCATTCACTCTCCGGAGTACCTCACACCAGAACCCCTCCATATCCTCTCCCAACTCTTCCTCCCACTTTGCTTTGATCACTTCCAGTGGTGCCTTCTCCTCCAACAAAATAGCTCCGTAAACCGCTGACACTACCCCTTCTCCAGTCCCCCTGTCGTCAGCACCACCTCCAGCAATGTGGAGGCCGGCTCCACCGGGAAGCTCTGTATCTCCTTTCTGGCAAAATCTCGAACCTGCATGTATCTGAACATTTCCCCCTGCTCCAGCCCATACTTCGCTTCCAGCTCCTTCAATCCTGCAAACCGACCCCTAAAAAACAAATCTTTTAGTGTCTTAATCCCCTTCTCCTCCCATTTCTGAAAATTTCCATCTCACTTCCCTGGCTCAAATCTGTGGTTCCCCCAACCCGAAGTGTTGGCGAAACTGCCTCCAAATTATCAATGAAGCTATTATTACCGGATTCCCTGAGTATTTCCCTAGGGCCATCGGGAGTGGTGCTGTTGCTAGTACTCTCAATCCCGACCCCCTGCACAAACTCTCCTATATTCTGACCCACTGGGAATCAACACCTCTGACCCAGCTCCGCACCTTCTCCACATTCGCCGCCCAGTAGTAATACATCAGGTTCGGGAGACCCAAACCCCCTGCCTGCCTTCCCCTCTGTAGCAGCACCTTCCTAACTCTGGTCACCTTCCCTCCCCATATCAACAAAGTAATCCTTCCCTCAATCTCTCTGAAAAAAGCCTTTGGCAGGAAAATCGGCAGGCATTGAAAAATAAACAGAAATCGCGTCAACACGTTCCCAACCCGCCAGTGACAGAGGGAGACTGTCCCACCTTGCCAGATCAGCTTTCACTCTCCCCACCAAACTAGAAATGTTGTACCTGCGGATCCCACCCCCACTCCCGGGCAACCTGCACCCCCAGGTACCTAAAGTGAGTCCCTGCCCTATGGAATGGCAGCCCCTCCACCCCGGCCGAGACACCACAAAATACTCACTTTTGTCTAGATTTAATTTGTACCCCGAGAAAGACCCAAACACTCGAAGCAGCTCCAATATTACCCCTATCGTCACAGTCGGTTCCGACACGTATAACAGCAAGTCATCGGCATATAAGAACACCCTATGCTCTTTCCCTCCCCCGCACTACTCCTTTCCATACCCCCGAACCTCTTAATGCGATGGCCAACGGCTCAATCGCGAGTGCAAACAGCAGGGGGTCATGGGACATCCCTGCCTAGTCCCACGGTGGAGAGAAAAGTAACTCGAGCTGATGTTGTTTGTGCGGACACTCACCCTCGGCTCCTTATAAAGTAGCTTTACCCAGTTCACAAATCTTGGTCCAACCCCAAACCGCTCCAGAACTGCCATCAAGTATCCCCATTCTACCCGATCAAATGACTTCTCAGCGTCCAATGCCATACCCACCTCTGTTTCCTTCCCCTCCGCCGGTGCCGTAACAACGTTCAATACCCTTCTAAAGTTTGAAAAAAGCTGCCGCCCTCTCGCAAACCCGTTCTGATCTTCACCTATCACCTTTGGGAGGCACTCCTACAGCCTACCCACCAGTACCTTCCCCAATACTTTTGCGTCCACATTCAAAAGTGATATAGGCCTATACGACCCACATTCCGTCTGATCCTTACCTTTTTTTAGCCACAGGGAAATCGATGCCTGCCCCAATGTTTGTGGCAACACCCCCTTCCCTATCGCCTCTTCAAACATCCCCACCATCAGGGGTGCCAGCTTATCCTTGAATTTTTTATAATATTCCACCAGAAATCCATCCGGCCCTGCCACCTTCCCCGACTTCATCCTCCCAATCGCATCTTTTATCTCCTGCTCCACCATCGCTCCTTCTGATGTAGTCCTGTCCCCCTCCCCTAACCTTGGGTACTCCAACCCATCTAGAAATTCCTGCATCTCCCGGTCTCCCCCAGGTGGCTCTGACCTGAACAACCTCTCATAAAATTCCTCAAAGATCTTGTTAATCAGATCCGGAGCCACCACCAACTTCCCTGCCCTATCCTTCACCTGAACAATTACCCTTACCGCTGCCTCCCTCCAGAGCTGACCTGCTAACCTCCAAGGGTCCACCCCTCCCATTTCCATCATTAGCCCAGCCAACGCGTTCGCCCCCCCTTGATGGGACCAGCAAGCGTGGCCGTGACCTGTCCAACCTTGGCTCCTGCACCAAGTTCCAGTCCCCCCCCACTATCAGTTTGTGTGTGTCCAAGTCGGGGATAGCCCCAAACACCTTCTTTGCGAATCCCACATTGGGACCGTATACACTTAACAGCGCCACTAACCTCCCCTCCAGCGCCCCTGTCACAATCACATATCTACCCCCTTGATCTGCCATCACCTTCTCCATCTGGAAGCGTACTCTTTTGCTGACCATTACCGCTACCCCTCGAGCCCTTCCGTCAAGTCCAGAGTGAAACACCTGACTAACCCAGCCCTTTTTAAGTCTCACTCGGTCCTTCACCCTCAAGTGAGCCTCCTGCAGCATTGCTACATCGGCTTTCAAACTTTTAAGATGCGCAAGCATCCTTGACCTCTAGACCGGACCTCCTAACCCCCTCACATTCCACGTGACTATTCTAACTGGGGGTCACTCACCCCCCCCCCACCCTTCTTATCCACTATCATCATACCATGAGCCTGACCCGCCCCAGTCCATTATTAACATCGAACCCCTTCCCCCCCTCCCAAAAACCTGTTAACCAGGCTCCAATGTCCGCAGCCCTCCTCTCACCTCACCTCTGTTCACTAGCCAACTTTAGTAAGCTAGCACGGGTGGCTCCCCCCGCCAAGGTATACCGTCCCCTCCCACCCAGTCCCAGAGAAAGAAAAAACAAAAACAACAATCCAACGCATACCATTCACTAAAATAAGATCTAACCGTCGCAACACAGAATGCCAATGAACCCAACCAATAACTTGAACTCTGTAACAATGTGAAGTAGAGTAAATTACAATACACGTCAGTAAAAAGAAAGTTCTAGCATTTATACATTTTCCAGATCCCCAATCGCAGTCCACAGTCTCTCTTCCAGCTCCGTTCCTCACGTCTGTCCCAAGCCTTCTGCCTTCACGAACGCCTCAGCCACCTCTGCTGTCTCGAAATAAAAGTCTTTGGCATCATACATCACCCTCAGCTTCGCCGGGTATACCATACCAATTCGCACCCCCTTTTTGTACAGTGCCGCCTTCACTTGCCCGAACGCCGCTCGTCTTTTTGCCAACTCCACCGTCAAGTCCTGGTAGATCCGAACTCCAGCACCATCCCACTGCACCTCGCGCTTCTGCTTCGCCCAGCTTAACACCTTCTCCTTCATGCAGTACTTATGGAAGCAGATAATTACTGCTCTTAGCGGCTCATTCACTTTGGGCTTCGGCCTTAATGACCGATGAGCTCTGTCCAGCTCATACCGGGAGGGGTTCTCACCCTCCCCCATCAACTCCGCCAACTTCTTAGCGAAGTACTCCGTTGGCCTTGGGCCCTCTGTCCCTTCGGGCAAGCCCACAATTCTCAGACTGTGCCGCCTCAAGTGGTTCTCCAAGTCCTCAAGCTTTGCTTGGAGTCCTCTGTTGACCTCCACCACCCTCCGCAGCTCATCTCCCATCGAGGTGAACTGGTCGCTGTGCTGCGACACGGCCTCCTCCACTTCCTTCATCTTCTCGCCCTGCTCTCTCACCTCGGCCGATGTCTTTGCCACAGCTACCCTCACCAGGACAATTGCCTCCTCCACCAATGACTTCAATATGACCGCCATCTCCTTCCTCAAAGCCTCCATGTGCCTCGCAAACTGCTTTTCCAGCTCCACCGCCATCGCCTTGGTCATCTTCTCCAAGTAGTGCGGCCCCACCATGCGGTCCGCATCCGCCATCTTGTCCGTGCTTTTGCTGGTTCTCGGTTCCTCCCTTCTTCGACGCTGCTTTTCGCATCCTTTAATGACTTATTATTTTTCTCCCACCCTACTTTCATTCTTCAATCTTTTTTTTTTTAATCGAAAAACAAAAAATTCTTTCTTCAAAAAAAATCACCAAGTTTCTTTAAAACTTCTTTCTCTTTTTTGTATTCCTCCAGAATTCCCCTGGGACCGGACTTCAGTCTTCTTACAACATTCTAGGCGGGAGCCACCCGCTGTGGCACATCTCACCTACATCGCGCCCTGGCTTCGGGCCTGCCGCCTCGACCTCCGTTAAGCTCTGCCCCCGCTGCTCCGACCTCCGCGCGCGCTGGGCCCGCACCTCCGCAACAGCCGCCCGACACCCGCGCGGGGTTCCTCGCCGGTTTTAAAACCGGCCCTGCTTAACGCCCAGGACGGCCCCAAAGGCCGACAATAATCGGGGGGGGGGGGGGGGAGCGAAGAATCGGAAGCTAAAGCGCCGCAAATAGTGGCTACTGGCGGGAGCTCCTCTCGATGCGGTCGACCTGCTCGCAAACGCCACCGGAAGTCAGAGGCGTACTCTTAAACAGACTTCAGAACCGGTCATGTGTCCCCCTTAATTCTACTCTAAATTTAAATATACAGTCCCAAAACATCATAATCTTCTATGGCTCACCAGGGAAGTAGATTTAAATTGTAAGTTGCTTTCATAGTGTAACATGTGTCTCAGGAGAACGACTTAAGCGCCTCTGATGGGTTGTTTGTATATTTTTGTACTCTGTCTGATGCCTTAACTTTGCCTCTGAACTTTACCGTTGAGGTCTCTCACCGTGTTTGATGCCTTCCCTAATGCGTCTTCTCTATTTTGAACTGGCACAAACCAGGAACTCCAGTGAATTGACAGGGATATGTTGAGGAGTCACCTGCCATGACAGAGTTCCTTGGAGAGCACTTGCTATTGGAGTTGGTTGTCAGGCATACAAACTACATGCCCTGCCCAATGCAGCTGGTTTTGAGTGCTTTGTGCCTTGATGCTGGGTAAACTGGTTAGGGAACGGACTGCTGGTGGACTGCCTTTTGTGCCACCAAATTTGGAAACTCTTGCGGAAGCATTGCTCGTGGTACTTCTCCAGTACTTTAAAGAGCCTGCTGTAGATTTTCCAAGTCTCCGAAGCGTAGAGTGCAGGGATCACTGTTGCCCGGTAAATGATCTTAGTCTCGGGTTTGAGACGTCGATCCACAAATACGCTTTTCCTCAGTCAGTCGACAGCTGAGCTGGCTCATTCGGTGGGATGATGAATTTTGTTGTCTATGTCTGCCTTCATTGAGAGGAGGCTCCCAAGCTACAGGTGACAGGTTTAGTTAAAGGATCTGGATCGGCGCAGGGTAGGAGGGCCGAAGGGCCTGTTCCTGTGCTGTAATTTTCTTTGTTCTTTCTTCTTTGTACATAGAATGGTTGGTCACAAACCAGGGATATGAAGTGCTGAATCATCTTATTCTGTTTGCTATGCGCAAATTGACTGCCATATTTACCAACCAAGCAACAGTGCCTGCACAGCAGATGTACTCCTGAATACAAGAAGCATGCAAGTTTATTTTGTAACAGTTCAATGTGAAAATCAACAACCAATTATATGAAAAAGTTGTTGCATAAAGTATGAAGTGATTCAGTAGCTTATTTGTAAAACAATGAACCTTTCAATAGACTGGAATGCTCGTAACAGAACCCTGGCAATCAGGAAATCCCTGGTTGCAATCTTTTCTCCAGGAAAAGGTGGAAGCTGAAACTGAAGGTCCATAAATAAGAAAAACATGCGCACAAATGGCAATTCTAATGTGTTTAGAATATATAATTGAACTGTGTGTACTTTTGTTTAAGTCCTTAAAGTTACATCAATAAGGGTATTCACGTTAAATATGTGTTTCCCGATGGGAAAGTAATTGATTGCCCCCAAGAATTTCTTGAATAAAAGTGCCAAGGGCTTTAAGTGACTTGGATTTGAGGGTGAGGCACATAGAGAAACACTGTTTCCTCGACAGAAAACAATGCTTTTAAAAATTAATTTATTTCAAAGAGATTGACATAAAAGGAAATTATACGATTTATTTCAGAACCGTAACAGAGTTCATGTAAATCCTGCAATAGAGGCATAGCTAATAATTTTAGTGGTGTCAACATATAATGCAAAAGATAAGTTGATCTGCAAATAACATCAAATGACCTATAAACAAAAGAATGAGTTGAAGTAAAATTATTCACTGCGCTAGCATTAAAACAGTTTTTTACAAGAGACCGCTTATCTTTGTAATATAAGTGAAAAATTGTAATGCCCATTGTTCCATTTAGATGGCATTATGAATAGATGCTATATATCCCATTGTTCAATGAACAATGGCTGTTTTCTCTCCAGTAGTTTGTATGTCAGGTCTTTGGTTTTGCCATCAACTTTGTAATCAAATGGCATATATGGGTAGTGTTAGGAAAACAAAGGTAATTTTAAGGGATTTATATTAGTAAATATTTAAGGAGTTTAATTCAATGTTTCTGTGCCTAGAAGGGTAAAACCTAGAGTTAGATTCATGCTGGACAAATGTTTTTGTATGTGTGGGGTTCGGTTAAGCTCCAACTTCGTTTCTATTGTGCTTGGAGAGGGCTACAGGATGAAGAATAAATGAAAGACATAAGCATGTAGGTGTTTCTTGGCATCTGGGGCCTTGTAAGTTGAAAGGTTTTAGTTTAGCTAATGTGATTGCAGGTGGGGATAGATCGTGAGAGAGAAAGCAGGTCTCACAGCTCTGCTTGAATTAGTTGGTTTTAGAAAGGCTAAAGAGGGGAACATTTCTCTCAGCCTTGCGAGAAGAAAAGCTATTATTCCATTGTATGGTTAAGAAAACAGATGCTGGAAATCTGAAGTACAGCTAGTTAAGGAAATTAGAGAAATTAAGGGAAGTGTTCAAGAAATCTGGAGTTAAGTGAACAGAGACCAAAGTATGGTTCAGAAGAATTAAATGAAGTGTAAACCGAGTGTCTGAGTTAAAGAGACAATTGCATTAACCAGATTTAAAGTGGGACAGCAGCCTTCAAAGATAAATCAAATGTCTGATGCCATTTTAATACAGTCTGGAAATTGAGAGTTAAAGCAATTGTGAGCAGTTTGCACAGCAATCAAGACAAATAAATCCTAAAGGAGTTGGTGTAAAATCCTGAACTGGATTCACTGTTAAAAGTGGAGTGGAAGTTTAGTTTAAAAGTGCAATTTGGAAAACCTGGCCTGGATTCGGAATGCAAACTTCGAAGTAAAAATATACTTATGAGAAGATTTTAAAGCTTATTTTTGTTGTGGAGTTTGGAAACTCTCACGTGACAGTCATCTGGGGGATTTTCTGAGGAGAAATCCACAGACACTAACTTGGGTTCAGAGCGGAGGTGTGTATTTGACCTCAGTCACCTTGTGTGCTTAAAAGGGACATTGTGTGCCAATGAGATCATTTTAGTTTAAGATGTACTTTGTAATCCATGTTAATTCTTAAACCTTTTTTATAAATGTTTCTTAATTGGGTTTTTGAACAAAGTATATTTACCGTTATGTACACAGAATAAGAAATATATATATATATACATATATAGAAGAGAAGGGCACACCCAAACATACCAAAGAAAAAAGTAATAACAAAAAAATAGAATAACTGGTAGGGCATTGTGCATCAGCTCAACAGCAGCAACTCTGTACAACTGGCAAAATCAGTTACAACACATAAGTAGGCAACTGTTTGTGGGGGGGCGGGGTGTGGAGACTGGGGAGGTAAATGTACATTTGGGCGCCGGAGAAACAATTACAGTGGGCAATACTCAAATGGATTTGGTGTTGGTGTTGTCACTTGCTTCTCCCGGACAGATCTCGCTGCCGTTGTCGCCTCGTGCTCACCTCCGCTTCAGCCGTTCCTCCCGTCATTCACCTGCATTCTCCTTGTTCTCTGTTCCTGGAGATGCCAAGTTTGTTATCGTATCCCGTGCCCTCCTTCCGGCTGTCATTTCCCTGCCACCCCCCACCTCCCTGGTTCTCTCTTGTTCCCTGTCCCTTCCCTCTCTTCTCCTCCCCCCCCTCCGCCCCGCTTCCACCCCCTCCCCTCCCCCCCTCCTGTGGTTCGCCTTTTTTTCTTCTTAGGTTTAGCTGCCCCCGCCCCCCTGCTTTCTCGCCCTCTCATGCTTTGGCTACTTTCCCCTGATTCTTGGCTACCTGGCTATTCTTCTGCTTGTTCGTTGGCCACAAACAGGTCCCGGAACAATTGGAAGCCGTCATCTGGCCCTCGGATGGCGAATTTGATTTTCTCCATTTGGAGAGATTCCGAGAGGTCGGACAGCCAGTCTGCAGCTTAAAGGTGGTGCTGCTGACCGCCAGCCGAACAGGATTCTACGGCAACTTCCGGTTGCGGCGATGCGGAGCTAAGCCGCACATTTCGGCTATAACGTCTCGCTATAACGGACCTTTGGGCTCTCCAGAGGAGCCCCAACGGAAATTTTTTGATTTAATCCCGTGTGGGAAGGTGAAGTAAGGTCCCCCCCTTACGTTGTATGGCGGAAATTGGCGGTGGAGCGTCCGAGAAAGAGACTCTGGAGCAGCGGCAAAAACGAGGGGGAAAAAACAAGATGGCGGAGGGCGGAGATCGAGCAGCATGGGGGCCGGACCAGCAGGAGTTCCTTAAGCGCTGTGTGGAGGAGCTTAAAAAGGAGGTGCTGGCGCCAGTGCTGTTGGCGATCGAGGGGCTGAAGGAGACCCAGAAGGCCCAGGCGATGGAGCTTCGTGAGGTGAGGGATAAAACGAATGGGAACGAGGACGAGATCCTGGGCCTGGAGGTAAAAATGGAGGCGCACGAGGCGGTGCACAGGAGGTGGGCCGAGAGACTCGAGGTCCTGGAGAACAGGTCGAGGAGGAAGAATCTCCGGATTCTGGGTCTCCCCGAAGGAGTGGAGGGAGCTGATGCCGGGGAGTATGTGAGTACGATGCTCCAGTCGCTGATGGGTGCGGAGGCCTCTCCGAGCCCCCTGGAGCTGGAAGGGGCTCACCGGGTCCTGGCGAGGAGACTCAAGGCTGATGAGCCGCCAAGGACGATAGTGGCAAGGTTCCAATCCGGCTGATCACGTGGAATGTGAGAGGCCTAAATGGGCCGGTTAAGCGGGCCCGAGTGTTCGCGCACCTAAAGGGACTGGAGGCAGACTGAAGGCAGACGTGGCCATGCTTCAGGAGACACATCTGAAGGTGGCAGATCAGGTCAGGTTAAGGAAGGGATGGGTAGGACAGGTGTTCCATTCGGGGCTGGATGCGAAGAATAGAGGGGTGGCAATATTGGTGGGGAAGCGGGTGTCGTTTGAGGCCAAGAACATAGGAGCGGACAATGGAGGCTGATACGTGATGGTGAGCGGTAGGTTGCAGGGGACGGAGGTGGTACTGGTGAATGTATATGCCCCGAACTGGGACGATGCTGGATTCATGAAACGGATGTTGGGGCGTATTCCAGACTTGGAGGTAGGGAGCTTGATAATAGGTGGGGATTTTAACACGGTGCTGGACCGAACATTAGATCTCTCCAGGTCGAGAACGGGGAAGAGGCCGGCTGCGGTCAAGGTGCTTAGGGGGTTTATGGATCAGATGGGGGGGAGTAGATCCGTGGAGATTTGCCAGAGAATTATCTTTTTTCTCCCACGTGCATAAGGCCTACTCCCGGATAGATATTTATGTTCTGGGCAGGGCATTGATCCCAAAAGTGGAGGGAACGGAGTATTCGGCCATAGCCATTTCAGACCATGCCCCGCATTGGGCGGAGCTAGAGCTGGGGGAGCTGGTATGTTTGGGTGTGCCCTTCTCTGAGGGACCAACGCCCGTTGTGGCGGTTGGATGTGGGACTGCTGGCAGACGAGGAAGTGTGTGGGAGGGTGCGGGGGTATATCGAAAGATAGCTGGAGGCCAATGACAACAGGGAGGTGCAGGTGGGAGTTGTATGGGAGGCGCTGAAGGCGGTGGTCAGGGGAGAGTTAATCTCCATCAGGGCTCATAGGGAGGAGAGAGGGGGCGGGAGGAGAGAGGGGGCAGGGAAAGGGAGAGGTTAGTGGGGGAGATTTTAAGGGTGGACAGGAGATATGCAGAGGCTCCTAATGAGGGACTACTCAGGGAGAGACGAAATCTCCAGACGGAGTTCGACCTGTTGACCACAGGGAAGGCAGAGGCACAGTGGAGGAAGGCACAGGGGGCGATATATGAATGTGGGGAGAAGGCGAGTTGGATGCTGGCACATCAGCTCCGTAAGAGGATGGCAGCGAGGGAAATAGGTGGAATCAAGGATGGCAGGGGAACTACGGTGCAGAGTGCGGTGAAAGTGAATGAGGCGTTCAAAGCCTTTTACGAGGAGCTGTATAGGTCCCAGCCCCCAGGGGGAAAAGAGGGGATGCGACGATTCTTGGACCAACTGAGGTTCCCGAGGGTGGAGGAGCAGGAGGTGGCTGGTTTGGGGGCGCCAATTGGGGTGGAGGAGCTGGTTAAAGGACTGGGGAGCATGCAGGCAGGGAAGGCCCCGGGGCCGGATGGATTTGCGGTGGAGTTTTATAGGAAGTTTGTAGACCTGTTAGCCCCGTTGCTGGTAAGGACCTTCAATGAAGCAAGGGAGGGGGGGACCCTGCCCCCGACAATGTCGGAGGCGACGATCTCTTTGATCTTGAAGCGGGATAAGGACCCATTGCAATGTGGGTCGTATAGACCGATCTCGCTCCTTAACGTAGATGCTAAGTTGCTGGCAAAAATGTTGGTTATGAGGATTGAGGACTGTGTCCCGGGGATGATTCACGAGGACCAGACGGGATTCGTAAAGGGTAGGCAACTAAACACCAATGTGCGAAGGCTCCTAAATGTAATAATGATGCCATCGGTGGAGGGAGAGGCGGAGATAGTGGCAGCCATGGACGTGGAGAAGGCCTTTGACCGAGTAGAGTGGGAGTATCTCTGGGAAGTGTTGAGGAGGTTTGGGATCGGGGGAGGGTTTATTAGTTGGGTCAAGCTCCTGTATAGAGCCCCGGTGGCGAGTGTGGTCACGAACCGGTGGAGGTCGGAGTATTTCCGGCTGTATCGAGGGACGAGGCAGGGGTGCCCCCTGTCCCCTCTGCTGTTTGCATTGGCAATTGAACCTTTGGCCATGGCGTTAAGAGAGTCGGAAAATGGAAGGGGGTGGTCCAAGGGGTAGAGGAACATCGAGTGTTGCTGCACGCAGACGACCTGTTGCTGTATGTGGCGGACCCAGTGGAGGGGATGGTTGAGGTCATGCAGATCTTAAGGGAGTTTGGAGATTTTTCGGGCTATAAGCTCAAAGTGGGAAAGAGTGAGCTCTTTGTGGTGCATCCGGGGGATCAGGGAAGAGGGATAGACGACCTACCGTTGAGGAGGGCGGAAAGGAGCTTTCGATACTTGGGGATTCAGGTGACTAGGAGCTGGGGGGCATTGCACAAACTTGATTTGACGCGGCTGGTGGAACAGATGGAGGAGGATTTTAAAAGGTGGGACATGTTGCAACTCTCGCTGGCGGGAAAGGTACAGTCAATTAAAATGGTGGTCCTCCCAAGGTTTCTTTTTGCGTTCCAGTGCCTTCCAATCGTGATCACCAAGGCCTTTTTTAAGAGGGTAGGCAGGAGCATTATGAGTTTTGTGTGGGCGAGCAAGACCCCGAGGGTAAGGAGGGGGTTCCTGGCGCGTAGTAGGGATAGAGGAGGGTTGGCGTTGCCGAATTTGGGTGGCTACTACTGGGCAGTCAACGTGGCGATGATCCGTAAGTGGGTGATGGAGGGAGAGGGGGCGGTGTGGAAGAGGTTGGAGATGGCGTCTTGCAAAGGAACGAGCCTGGGGGCGCTGGTGACGGCACCGCTGCCGCTCTCGCCGACAAGGTACACCACGAGCCCGGTGGCGGCGGCAACGTTAAAGATCTGGGGCAGTGGAGACGACACAGGGGAGCGCTGGGAGCCTCGGTGTGGTCCCCGATTAGGGATAACCATCGGTTTGTCCCAGGAAGGATGGACGGGGGGTTCCAGAGCTGGCATCGGGCAGGGATTAGAAGAATGGGGGACCTGTTCATCGATGGGACGTTTGCGAGCTGAGAGGCGCTGGAGGAGAAATTTGGTCTACCCCCGGGAAATGCGTTCAAGTACATGCAAATGAGGGCGTTTGTGAGGTGAGGGAATTCCCGCTGCTCCCGGCACAGGGGATTCAAGACAGGGTGATTGCGGGCGTATGGGTCGGAGAGGGCAAGGTGTCGGCAATATACCAGGAGATGAAAGAAGAGGGGGAGGCTTTGGTAGGGGAGCTGAAAGGTAAATGGGAAGAGGAGCTGGGGGAGGAGATTGAGGAGGGGCTGTGGGCTGATGCCCTAAGTAGGGTTAATTCCTCTTCCTCGTGTGCCAGGCTTAGCCTGATACAGTTTAAGGTAGTGCACAGAGCGCATATGACGGGGGCGAGGCTGAGTAGGTTCTTTGGAGTGGAGGACAGATGTGGGAGGTGCTCAGGAAGTCCGGCGAACCATGTCCATATGTTTTGGTCATGCCCGGCACTGGAGGGGTTCCGGAGGGGTGTTGCGGGAATAGTATCCAAGGTGGTGAAAGTCCGGGTCAAGCCAAGCTGGGGGCTAGCACTATTTGGAGTAGTGGACGAGCCGGGAGTGCAGGAGGCGAAAGAGGCCGGCATTCTGGCCTTTGCGTCCCTAGTAGCCCGGCGAAGGATCTTGTTCATGTGGAAAGAGGCGACGCCCCCCAGCGTGGAGGCCTGGATAAATGATATGGCAGGGTTTATTAAGTTGGAGAGGATAAAGTTTGCCTTGAGAGGGTCTGCGCAGGGGTTCTACAGACGGTGGCAACCGTTCCTAGACTATCTCGCGGAGCGTTAGATGAAGGTCGGACAGCAGCAACAGCAACCCGGGGGGGAGTTGGGGGGAGTTGGGGGAGTTGGGGGAGTTGGGGGAGGGGGGGAGGGGGGGAGGGGGGGAGGGGGGGAGTTGGGGGAGGGGGGAGGGGGGGGGAGGGGGGAGGGGGGGAGGGGGGAAGGGGGAGTTGGGGGAGGGGGGAGGGGGGGGGGGAGGGGGGAGTTGGGGGAGGGGGGGAGTTGGGGGAGGGGGGGAGTTGGGGGAGGGGGGGAGAGTTGGGGGAGGGGGGGAGTTGGGGGAGGGAGGGAGGGGGGGAGGGAGGCAGGGAGGGAGTGGGGGAGGGAGGCAGGGAGGGAGGGGGGGAGGGAGGGAGGGAGGGAGGGGGGGGAGGGAGGGAGGGGGGGAGGCAGGGAGGGAGTGGGGGAGGGAGGGAGGGAGGGTGGGGGAGGGAGGGAGGGAGGGAGGCAGGGAGGGAGTGGGGGAGGGAGGGAGGGAGGGAGGGAGTGGGGGAGGGAGGGAGTGGGGGAGGGAGGGAGTGGGGGAGGGAGGGAGGGAGGGAGGGAGGGAGGGGGAAGGTTTTTTTTTCTGGCAGGCATTTGAGCAAGAAAACACATGAACGATCCGGAAAACTGACACGTACGGGAGGAATCCAATGTACAAAGTTCTGTATCATATTGATTTGCCATGTTCATGTCTGGCTATGCGAGCATTCTTTCTTTGTTGTTACGGGGTTGGGGGTGTGGTTTGTTTGTGTAGTTGAAAATTTTGTTTCAATACTTTTAATAAACATTTTTTTGTTTTTTATGAAAAGGATTCTACGGCAGGCGATTAGGGAGGCAAGGGCGTCTGCCCTCCTCCTCAGGAATAGATCTGGTTGGTCTGAAACCCCAAAGACCGCCAGTTTTGTGCATGGCTCCGCCCTCATCCCCACCACTTTGGACATTGCCTCGAAAAAGGCTGTCCAGTACCCCGCAAGTCTGGGGGAAGAACATGTGGGCGTGGTTGGCCGGGCCTCCTTGGCACCGTTCACATCTATCCTCCATCCCCGGGAAGAACCTACTCGTACGGGTTCTTGTTTAGTGGACTCTATGTACCACTTTTAGCTGCGTCAGGCTGAGCCTTGCGCAAGTGAAGGTGGTGTTGACCCTGTTTCGGTGCTTCGCTCCAGACTCCCCACCCTATTTCAATCCCCAGGTCCTCCTCCCATTTCTTTCTTGTTGCGTCCAGCACGGTGTCGGCCCTTTCTACCAGTCAGTCATACGTGTCGCTCCAGTTTCCTTTATCTAGTATGCTTTGCGTCCAGTAACTCTTCCAGTGATGTCTGTCGTGGCAGTTGTGGGTACGTCCTTGTCTCCTTTCGTAGGAAGTTTTTGAGTTGTAGATACCTTAGCTCGTTCCCCCTGGCTAGCTGGAATTTCTCTGTCAGCTCGTCCAGTGTTGCGATCCTGCCATCCGTGTATAAGTCCCTGACTGTCAGTGTCCCTCCGTCTCTGCCCACCTTTTAAAGGTGTGAATCTATGGTTGTTGCAGATGGGAGCTTTGTCCGACATTTTGGTCAGGCCAAATTGCTGCCGCAGTTGGTTCCAGGATTGGAGGGTGGCTATCGCCACCGGCTGTTGGAGTGTTTTTTGGGTGGGGATGGGTGTGCTGCCATGGCGAGGGCCTGGTGGCAGGTCCCCATGCAGGAGGCCTCTTCCGCACACACCCACTCGGCTTCTGGCACCTTGATCCATCCCCTTATTCGCTCGGCCGTCGCCGCCCAGTGGTAGAATTGTAGGTTTGGGTGGGCTAACCCACCCCCATGGATTTTGTTTTTTGTAGGATCTTCTTTGCGATCCTAGCATTCTTCCCCCCCATACGAACGCCATGATTAGTTTGTCTAGTGCTATGAAAAAGGCCTTGTGGATGTAGATCGGAATGGATCTATGTAGGAAGAGGTACCTGGGCAGTACGTTCATTTTGATCAACTGGATTCTCACCTCGAGGGAGAATGGGAGTATGTTCCATCTTTGCAGGTCCTTTTTTACTTCTTCCGTCAGACTGGTGAGGTTCCATTTCTTTTCCAGTCATGGGCTATTTGGATCCCCAGGTAGTAGAATTTGTGTCGGGCTTGTTTAAACGGCAGTCCCGTTAGTGCTGCCCCCCCCCCCCCTACTTGTGGGTGTACCGGGAAGATCTCGCTTTTGCTCATGTTGAGTTTGTAGCTTGAGAAGGCGCCAAACTCTTTCAGGAGCGCGATGATTCCATCCATGCTGCTTTGTGGGTCCGAAATGTAGAGGAGCAGGTCATCTGCATAGAGTGAGACTCTGTGCTCTCTGCCGCCCCTTCGGATCCCCCTCCAGCTTTTTGCTGCTCTGAGCGCGATTGCTAGTGGTTCGATCGCTAGAGCGAACAGCAGCGGGGACAGTGGGCATCCTTGTCTGGTGCCCCTGTGCAGCTGGAAGTATCGGGAGTTGGTGTTGTTGGTCCGTACGCTCGCTATGGGAGCGTTGTATAGGAGTTTTACCCAGGAGTTGAACCCTGTTCCAAGCCCGAACCGCTCCAGTACCTCTATGAGGTATTTCCATTCGACTCTGTCGAAGGCCTTTTCTGCGTCTAGGGAGACGATCACCTCTGGTGTTCTTTCCCCGGAGGGGGTCATTATCACGTTCATCAGGCGCCTGATGTCCGAGGTAAGCTGTCTACCTTTGACAAAGCCCGTCTGGTCCTCTGCGACCACCTCTGGTACGTAATCTTCTAGCCTTTTGGCCAGTACTTTGGCATCTGCGTTCAGCAGTGAGATGGGTCTGTATGACCCACATTCCATTGGGTCTTTGTCTTTTTTAGGTAGCAACGAGATTGAGGCCTGTGCTAGCGTGGGTGGCAGTGTGCCCTCGCTAGCGAGTCTGTGAACATCTGCCGCAGGTGCGGGGCCAGTGCTGTTGCACATTTTTTGTAGAAGTTCGCCGGGAACCGTTCATTCTCAAACCTGTGTGCAATTGTTAAGCAAAGGGGAGCAGAGGAGTCTTGTATTACCATCCAATTTTTTCATGTTTAATACATTTTTTTTGTGGTTGTTAAAACTAATTAGTGGTCCGCTAACTCTGTTCCTCTGCATTTTATAAAACAAAAATTACGGTCTTTTAAGCCAAGGTATATTCTGGGATCTTCCTGTCCAGTGATAACATCAACTGGGATTGTAACAGTAGACTTTCTGCTGTACCGCGGGGGCTTGAAGCATCATCATAATAATAATTGCTTATTGTCACAAGTAGGCTTCAATGATGTTACTGTAAAAAGCACCTAGTCGCTACATTCCGGTGCCTGTTCGGGGAGGTCGGTACGGGAATTGAACCCGTGCTGCTGGCCTTGTTCTGCATTACAAGTCAGCTGTTTAGCCCACTGTGCTAAACCAGCCCCTGTAAATCATATCGGCAGAGTAGAGAAATATAATCTGGTGAGTAAGATTGCACACACAATCTGCTTGATTTTCTTTCCATTTACATTAATGAAAGGAAAATATGATGGGATCTGGAAGGGATGAGCAATCCTCACCAAACCTTCCTCACTGCAGCTCATTTTAGACACATTTAATTCTTCGGGCTGTAAAGAAAAGTACCATTTTCAATGTGGTTTAATTTGAATTATGTGCCTCTACTGTTCACTGTTTTGAACATGGTTGTATTTCTGCTGACCAATTCCTTTATCTCCTTCATTATCATTGTTGATCATTCCTGCCATCTTTCTTACTACAGATGGGGATCAAAGAAATTAGACAAAGTTTTAAAAAGTGGATTTTTGCTTGTTAATGTCTTGTGTTGTGAACAGGTGGGGGTTAATTTAAACAGCACTCATTTCTCTTCTCACCGCCTGTTCATAAATAGAAAGAGTTTTAATTTGTTGCCCTCAATGTAAGCGGTGGCGTATTTCCCCAACTTTTTGGTTTTTTATGTGATCCAATTTCTATTAATAATCCCACAGCAAACTTGAGGAAAATATTGGGTTGCACACAATGTGAGAGGAAGGTCATACACACACACACACACACACACACACACACACACATTTGGGAAGTGCTTTGGAAGATCTCGTTAAAGGGGAGAAATTCAAAATCTTCTGACTCCTCCACGACAAGAAGTCAGCAACAGGCCTCACCGACGGAAATAAGACACAAACCTTTGATGTCAAGATTGGAGTCAAGAAGAGGGGCGTCATTCTCCGACACCCCAGCGAGTCGGAGAATGGCCGTTGGCCGCCGTGAATCCCGCCCCCGTCGGTTGCCGAAGTCTCCGGTACTGGATATTCGGCGGGGGCGGGAATCGGGCCGCGCCGGTTGGCGGGCCCCCCCGCTCAAGTCTCCGGCCCGAATGGGCCGAAGTCCCGCCGAGAAATTGCCTGTCCCGCCGGCGTAAATTAAAGTACCTATTTCCCGGCGGGACAAGGCGGCGTGGGCGGGCTCCGGGGTCCTGGGGGGGGCACGGGGCGATCTGGCCCCGGGGGGGTGCCCCCACGGTGGCCTGGCCCGCGATCGGGGCCCACCGATCCGCGGGCGGGCCTGTGCCGTGGGGGCACTCTTTCCCTTCCACCTCCGCCACGGTCTCCACCATGGCGGAGGCGGAAGAGACTCTCCCCACTGCGCATGCGCAGGAAACTGTCAGCGGCCGCTGACGCTCCCGCGCATGCGCCGCCCCGACATGTAATTTCCGCGCCAGCTGGCGGGGCAACAAACGCCGTTTCCGCCAGCTGGCGTGGCGGAAATCCCTCCGGCGCCGGCCTAGCCCCTCAATGTTGGGGCTCGGCCCCCAAAGATGTGGCGCGATGCCCGTCTTGATTGGCGCCGTTTTGGGCGCCAGTCGGCGGACATCGCGCCGTTTGGGGAGAATTTCGCCCGAGATGTGTCATTGCACCACACTATTCTCCATCTTCATTGCCACCATTCTTCACCTTGTCAAGAACAAGCTTCCCAACGGAGTGGACATCGTCTACAGGATGGACGGAAAACGTTTCAACCTCAACCGGTTGAAATCCAACATGAAAACAACACTGACATCGCTCGTGGAACTTCAGTATGTGGAAGGCATCGCCATCTCCACTCTCTCAGAAGAGAATCTCCAAGCCTCAACCTCAAGAAGACTCCAGTTCTTTACCAACCTGCCCCAGGGCAAGATTCAGTCTCTCCCATCAAGATCAACAGAGGAGGACTTCCAATTATGTCATATGAGGTGAAGATGCTCACATCGCAGCTCCCAACAGGACGTGTTTTTTAGAGCCACTTTGCCTGTATTTTGCAGGTAATTTCTTCTCAGAAACGTTTGTTATTGAATATAAAGGATCCCTGCAATGCCAAAAAAGGGCATAAATAACCCACAGGAAGAAATTCATCAATCGACTCGGAGGTGTTGCACAGCTACTCCATGGAAAAAATGGCAGACGCTGCGTCAATGTAGTGACCCAGGGCCGTGATCGAACCTGGGTCCTCGGTAGTGTAGCCATCTGGGATGGCCACTTCCAGAATACAAAATGGACATTTGCAAAGATTGCAGGGAAAAATGGACAATGTTAAGAAAGCAAGCAGGCACAGAGCCTGTCTGCATATTGGAGAAACAGCTCCCAGACGAGACTGAAACTGTAGGCCTATTAGCATATGGATGGCCCATCTCCGGGAACAGAGGGAGATACTTAAGTAACCTCGCGGAGCCAGTTCCCGAAACCGAAAGCGGAAAACAAAACAGGCTAACAGCCACCTAGGACACACCCAGCCATCAGGGCACCCACCCCTTTATTGGTCAGGATCAATGCGGATGATCAAGATGCGGTCCAATTAATTGGGGCTAAGTTCAAGGCCCGCCCAAAAGCGCGCGAATCCTCCTTCAGGTATAAGAAGAAGGCCCCAAGAGAGAATCGTTCTCTTGGACTTGGGTCTCACAGCGGAGAGACCCGTCCATCAGCTGCACCAGAAGCAAGTAAGTCCAAGGTCAATGCTTGCTACCAGACGGACGACCTTAGCTGTTCCCTTCTACCACTTCGACCCCAGCAGCCTCAGAACCGAACAACGGCCATTGTTCCTCTGACTGAGTGGGTGCCCGAAGCTAAGTATAGGCTTTAGCAGTAGTGATAGTTTAGTCTGTAGTATTTCGTGCATGAGTAGATATTACTGTGTGTGTAAATAAATAGTATTGACTTTGAACTAACTAACTGTTGTATTGGCTCTTTTGATCAGTATTTGGGTTTGAACCTTGTGGCGGTATCGAAAGATACCTGGCGACTCTAGAACAAACATAATTAGGATTAAGGAAGGTGACCATATTGACCGCCATATTCAGAGCCAACCAAAGAGAGCAACAGTACCCATCAGGCAGCAGTGCTAACCACTGGATCACCATGCCACCTGATTACTGCAGACATGCTGGCTGGCGTGCTAGCCAAACAATTTGACGCCCACTTTGATAAGTAGTGGAGGTGGATGGAAGAAAACCTATGAAAGTCGTTTGAGGAATTCCTGGGCCCTGCCTGGGTGAAATTGGAATAAATGGTGGAATGGGTAAAATGGTGATCAAAGATATGCAAAAAGTGCTGACGAGGCACAGGGAGCAGCTTGCCTGACTAGAAGCTGAAATAGTGGTAGTGGCTGAGGAAAGCAAGAAGCTGAAGGCTAAAGCCGACGATCTCGGCAACCGATCTCGGAGGCAGAACCTTGAGTCCTGGGGTTGCCAGAGGGAATAGAGGGCCCAAACTCAACTGCATATCTGTACGAATGTTATGGAAAATGATGGAGGAGGGTGGATCCACGTCCCCTCTGGAGCTGGACAGAGTCCACAGGACCCTTCGCCAAAAACCTTGGCTGAACGAGTCGCCACATACAGTAATAGTGCGCTTCCATCGTTTCCAAGAGCAGATCCTGAAATGAGCCAAGCATCGTTGGGATTGGAAGCGGGAAGGCAATCTCGTCTGGATATACCAGGAAGTGGGAGCTGAGCTAGCGAGGCAACCTTCAACAAGGCTAAGGCCACTTTGTACAAGAAAGGAGTTTGGATCGGGGTGGTGTATCCGGCGAGGCTGCGGGTTACTCACGATTCAAGGGACTTTTACTTTGACACACCGGAGGAGGCGGACGCCTTCGTAAAGAAGCATGGACTCGGCTCAAATTAATGATGCCTTGTTTGGTCTTTGACTATTGTGGATTGGGAGAAATATTGGGGAATCCTATATGTGGGTGTTATTGTCAAATTGTGAAATTCTTATCTTTTTTTTCTATGGGGATGATGGGAGATTTTTGCTTCACATATGGTTTAGTTATTGTTGGGGGAGCTAAAGTCTATAAGTGTTGCCTATTGTTTCTTGTATTATAGTTGGAGTTATATTGCCCCTGTTGGAATTTAGTTTTGTTAGACGTTTTGGTTTTGGGAGGCTTGTTTTATTCTTGAGGTGGGCGATAAAATTGTCTTTTCTTCTCTTTTCTGGGGAGACTGCCCCACTAGCATTAAAATTAATCTAGTTAACGGGAGTGAGATGGGAGGAGGAGCTGCAGCTTTCGAACCAATCTCGTGTGGTTTGATGAGCTTGCCGTTTTTTGCATCCAGGGGACAAGGAGTTCTCGTTGTTTTTCCACATGCATGAAGTTTATTCCGGGATTGACTTCTTATTAATAGGTGGGTCCCTTCTACTCTGGATGCGGAGAGCAGAATACTAGGCAATTGTAATCTCGCACCATGCTCCACACTTCATGAGCTTGGCCCTGGAAACAGAATCTATGCAGCGCCCACATGGAGTTTTGTGAGTTCATGTCTGATGCACTATCAATTACCACAAAGAAGAGAGTAGTGGAATAATCAAGGCTTTATTGAGCAAACATGCTGTGCCTCCTGTAGCTGAAACCAGAATGGCTGCAGCACTGACGAGCACACACAGTTATACGCCGCCTACTGGGCGGAGCCAGCAGGCAGGGATTTACCCATGTACCTCTAGTACATGTGTTTTACCGTAATACATATAATACAGCTAGTGGTGACTACCACAATGTCCAGGACCATCAAGGAGTATACTAGATTAAATAGGAATGGCTCTGAACTCTCCCTCCACACTGTGGAAAGCCCTTAAGCCGGTTGTAAGGGGGGGGGGGGGGAAGATACACTCCTTTAAGGCAGACTTAGATAGGAAGGTAAGGGCAGAGTGGTAACTGCTGGAATGATTGCCGTAGAGAAAGAACAGAGTCAAGTATCAGATTTGGTGAGGTATTGCTTCACCAAGGTTGGTTGGCTGAAAATCAATTACTTTTCCAGTGGTGTGGGCTTCACTGAAGTAGGCACGCAGAGATGAAGCAGTGTAGATGGAGCCAGATGTTCCATCTGTGCAGAGCTCCTTGTTTGTGAGGCTGCTAGCCAGATGATGATAAGCATACTGAGCTATTCAGTTCAGCAAGGCAATATAAACTTGTTCAAGAAACCGGAGGCCTATGTCACATGACCTCCTACCTCTCCAACAAAGGATGTGTATTAATTTGTTTGAAATGTGGCTGTGTTTCAAAGATTGCTAAATGTCTCAGCCATTATGGAATGAAAGAAAGGTTGCAGGGCCTTTTGTCTTAGCAGACTATCAGTCTCCTGCTGGCCACCCTGGGTTATTAAATACAGGTGGCTTTGTGTAGCTCTCTTTAAAGTTCGGCTCTGCAGTCCACAGGTGGTTGTTAGTAGTTCCTCGCAGACAATGTGATGCTAGATTCCCTGGAACTGCAACATGACTCCTTTGTTCAAGGGTCACAGACAAACATCAGTTCAACTATTTTAAGGATCTTGTTCAGTTTTTAAATTTATACATTTATTGTATAAAAATATACAAAGTGACGTCTTAGTCTCTCACATTTGTCAAAGGTCAATCTGGAGCCGTCATTAATTTGGCGGCGTACTGATAATGTCACTGGACGAGAATCTAGACACTGGGGACATGGGTTGAAAACCCACTACGGCAGCTGGTGAAATTTGAATTCCATAAATAAATCTGGAGTGTAAGCTAGTCTCAGTCGTAATTACTGATGTAGCAATGCTGAACATGAAACTATCATTGCTTTCGTAAAAACCCATCTGGTTCACAAATGTCCTTCAGGGAAGGAAATCCACCATCCTTCCCCAGTCTTGCCCACATGTGACTCCAGAGTTCACTCTTAACTGCCCTCTGAAATAGCCTAGAAAGGTCAATTCTAATGGGCAGCAAATGCTGGCTTTGCCAGTAATGGCCCACATCTCATGAAAAAATTGGGTACTTGTATATTCTTGCCCTCTGACATAATATTGATATTGGACCCCAAAATCTATGGCGCCACAAAATGGTGCAAGTGTGACAGAGCAGCCACTCGTGATCTTCTCTCTTGACCCAGAAGCTAGTTATAATTTCCTGGACTTCTAACAAAAGGCCTGTAATATGAGCAGCAGATTTTCTAACCAAGTCATTTACTTGACTAGTTTAATGACACCGCTGCAAAATGTTAGAGACAAAAGGCATGGTGTGGTCAGAGGTTGGTATTTAGAATAGAAATCATTTCAAATGTGAACTTGTTTGTGTACCTTAATTACTGTTAGGGCAAATGTGCAATCAGTAAAGAAGCCTCTTTGTAACATAACGTCTAGCAGCTGTAATTTGCTTCCTGGTGCCACCATTTATTAAGTAAATTCAATATGTTAACTCTCAAGGCAATTTTGTGAATTTGAGACAGGCCTAAAACTGTTGAGGAATTGCCCTGGAGCTTGAGAGCAAGTCGCTTTAGACTTACAGAAAAAATAAAGTCAAACAATGAATTTTCAGTTGTACAATCATTGAACATATTTTTTCTGAAGTATTTTAAATGGCTTTTATACCCATCCTTACAAACAGAGAAATTCAGTTTCATAAGTCTTAACTATTCCATCTGTGGGACTGCAACTATTGTGCATGATAATGGTTAAAATAACATTCAAAAACATGTGTGAGGTGATGCCAAATCAAATATGAGTAGAATAAATGCTATATTCATGACCATCTAGTGAATACTTAAATCTTTGGAAGTTTGTTTATTCGAATATGCTTTAAAGCACATGTTTTCAAATCAGGACCTTAAGGTAATCAGATTTTTAATTTTTTCATATTTACTGTGTGATCTCCCATGGCTTTGTTCATGGTGAGTGAGGTTATATTGTAAAGTAGGAGTGAATACTTATCTATATTGAGACTTTGTGCGTGGGCGTGTAGATACAAATGCGAATCTCCTTTGGCATTGTTCTTTGCGAAGGAGATTGAGAAGACACTTGAGGGAAATGAACTTCCAGGGCTACAGAGATTGAGCAGGGGCGCAGGACTGTTTGGATTTTACCACAGAGAGCTATTACCTTACAGATAACACCACTATCACCATCCCTGTTCCACCTGTAGGACTGACCCAGCAGAGGTGGTGGCACAGTGGTATACAGTCCAAGGAGTTGCGCTGGGAATCTTCACCATTAACTCTAGACCTCATGAAGTCTCATGGCTTCAGGTCCAACATGGACAAGGAAACCTTTTGCTGATTTCCACGTACTGTCCACCCTCAACTGATGAATTGGTACCCTTCCATGTTGAACACCACTTGGAGGAAGCACTGCGGGTGGCAAGGGCACATAATGGTACATAATGGGTGAGCGACTTCAGTGTCCTTCAGCAAGAGTGGCTTGGCAGAACCACTACTAACCCAGCTGACCGAGTTCTAAAGGAAAATAACTGGATCTGCGACAGTGGGTGAGGGAACCATCAAGAGGGAAAAACATATTAGACCTCATCCTCACCAACCCGCCTGCCGCAGGTGCATCTGTCCATGACAGTATCAGTAGGAATGACCATTGCATAGTCCTTGTGGAGACAAAGTCCCATCTGCAATTGAGGATACCCTTCATCCTGTTGTGTGGCACTACCATCGTGCTAAATGGGACAAATGGAGAACAGATCTAGCAACTCAAGACTGGGCATCCATGAGGCGCTGTGGACCATCAGCAGCAGGAAAATTGTTCTCAGTCACAATAGTACTGAAGACTTGTGCTCCAAACCAGCTGCGTACCGAGCCAAGCTGTTCCAGTACAATTACAACACTGGCTTCTAACTGACAATGTGGAAAATTGCCCAGGTCCTGTACGCAAAAAGCAGGATAAAGCCAACCCCGGTCAATTACCTCTATATCATCCTACTCTCAAACATCAGTAAAGTGATGGAAGGGATCATCAAAAGTGCTCTCAAGCGGCATTTACTGAGCAATAACCTGCTCACTGATGCTCAGGGCCACTCAGCTCCTGACCTCATTGCAGCCTTGGTTGAAACATAGAGAAGAGAGTTGAACTCTAGAAGTCAGAGTGACTGCCGTTGACATCAAGGCAGCATTTGATCGAGGATGCCATTAATGAGCCCGAGGAAAACCGGAGTCAATGAGAATCGGGGGAAGACTGTCCACTGGTTGGAATCAGTCCTAGCACAAAGGAAGGTGGTTGTGTTTGTTGGAGGTTAGTAATCTCAGTCCCGGGACATCACTGGAGGAATTCCTCAGGGTAGTGTCCTCGGCCCAAACATCTTCAGCTGCTTCATCAATGACTTCCTTCCAACATAATGGCAGAAGTGGGGATGTTCACTGATGATTGCACCATATTCAGCACTATTTGTGACTCCTCAGACACTGAATCAGTCCATGTGCAAATGCAGTAAGAGCAGGACAATATTCAAGCTTGGGCTGACAAGTGGCAAGTTACTTTCATGCCACACAAGTGCCAGGCAATGACATCTTCCACAAGAGAGGATCTAACCATCACACTTGACATTCAATGGCATTACCATCTCTGAATCCCTATCAACATGCTGGGCTTACCGTTGACCAGAAACGGAACTGGATTAACCATATAAATACTGTGGCTGCAAGAGCAGTTCAGAGGCTAGGAATCCTGCAGTGAGGAATTCATCTCCTGACTCCCCAAAGCCTGTCCACCATCTACAAGGCACGTCAGGAGTGTAATGGAATACACCCCACTTGCCTGGATGACTGCAGCTCCAACAACACTCGCAAAGCTCAATACCATCCAGGACAAAGCAGCCCACTTGATTGTCACCTCTTCCACAAACATTCACTCCCTCCATCACCAATAGAAGCAGCCGTGTGTACCATCTACAAGATGTACTGCAAAAAATTACCAAGGCTCCTTAGGCAGCACCTTACGAAACCACAGCCATCTAGACAAAGGCAGCAGATACGAGGGAACACAACCACCTGGAAGTTTTCCTCCCAGTCACTCATCATCTTGACCTGGAAATGTATCGCCATTCCTTCACTGTCGCTGGGTCAATATCTTGGAAGTCCTTGCCCAGCAACACTGTGGGTGTACCCACATCACAGTGACTGGACTGGTTCAAGAAGGCAGCCTCCTGCCACCTTCTGAAGGGCAATTAGGGATGGGTAACAAAGGCTGGCTTAGCCAGCGAAGCCAACAGCCCGTAAAAAATAATTTGAGAAAAAATGACTCCTCTGCCGATATGATTAGAATGCATTGTTCTGTAAGAACAGTAGTGTTATACCATTCATCAACATTGTAATATTCAGAATTAAGGTGGCAATGTTCTTGCTAGATCACAAATTCTGGATAAACATGGTCAAACCAGTCAGTTTATTTGTTGTTTGGTTAAGAAACTTGATTGGAAACGTTAATATTTTTTTAGCTGCAGGGCACTCAGCATTAAGTGACTATGTTTCTGCTTTACAGTGATTTATTTGCATCCATAATAAAGTGCAAGTATTTGTATACCAAATGTACCTTTCTTACATTAATTAAATTTACATTGTGCTGCTGACACAATTGGAGTCTTGCGAAGTATGTCTGTAATTTCAGGGATCTGCAATGAAGAGAAATCCTAAAAAACAACACTGCTTTGATGTACCGTTAAATGACTAGAAACGAGGCCCAACAAAACATTAGCAACAAATGGCCCCAGCAGATTACCAAAACTAATTAATGCAGGAGACAGGTCTTTAAATCAATAAAGTCCAAAATTGGCCTTGCCATTAAGCCTTATTGTTTGTGGTCGCAATGCTTTCAAGTCTGCTGCAAATAGGAGGGCCACTAACATATGCATTTTTAAAATTATTACATTACTGCTTAAAGCAGTCATTTTTAAACTGAGGGTAACAGCCCATGGGTGGGTCACGGGCTGGTGCTGGGAGGGTCCCGGAGCAATCAGTTGCAGCATTCCTGATCGTGGAAGAAGTGTCCAACGGCAGCGACCGGCTTTCAAAAATGCTGGACGTGACTGTCTTCCACTAGAAGCGGCGGCAGAGAGTAGGTAATGCTGGCATCACGTACTTTATCACGGAGGAGAGATTCCTCCATTTTGTAGCTGCCAGCAAGCAAGCAACAAGACAGTGTGAAGAACTGAAGATGAATCATTTTGTAATAAAGGAAGAGCGGGCCAGAGACTCAAACAGGCCAGGATCTCACAATTAAATCTGCAAGAGAGGGCTTTTCAGGAGATTCAACGACAGGACAAAGCAGTGCTGGTGTGAGTTGTATCCAGAGCTCCAGGGCTTCTGATGAACAAACAATTAAAAAGAAACTGAAATCGGGAACAAAGCATTATAAAGATGATTTCTAGAGGTATGGCATTGTAAATTTTACCAATGCAAATTAGGATGCAAAGCCCATGGGTGTTATATGCAGGGAAATAAAAGTTTCAAATCCTCAAAACTTCAAAAGGATTTGAAGACTAAGCATGGCAGATTCGAGGTCAAACCTTGTGATTTTTTTCGAAGGATGCAGCGAGTACTTAAATAGCTGAAGTCCTCGGCAGAAGTTGAATGACAAAGCAAGTGAGATTGTGAGGACCAAGCAGCCTCATTAAAGGTAAGCAATAATGGTGTGTCGCGAATGTCGACCAGTATAGATCGTGAAGGTCGACATGTGTCCCAAATGTTGGCCAGTTGGTAAAAGTGGGTCCCGGGGAAAAGAAAATTGAAAAACACTGCCTTACAATATTAAAATGGACAAATAGGGAGGGTCCCAACTTCAAATCCTGGCCTGTCTTGATTTAAACCAGAGTAGACCTGGAAGCACTGGAATTCGCTTCAACATTCCGAGATTAGATCAGTGATGGGAAATCTGCAGCTCACCTGGGTGCTGAGTTGACAGTTTTTGTTGACAGTTGCCCAAGCGCAATGTTGTCTGCTTACGATCGTTTCCATCCACCTAGTTTTTTTTCCTACCGGTATAACTGATGTGATACGCACATAAAACAAGAGCCTGTGAAATGAGATGTGTGTTGATAGTACACAACATTGACGTGCACTCTCACTGTGTCCAATCAAAGCATAAATACTTATTTTGTTTTTACCATTTGATGTTGATGTGATGATGGTTCTGTTAAGTTAGGAATGATTAAGCATTTTCTATGATATGCAACGTGTTTTAAATGTATTTAATCTTAGTCATTGGGTCATAGTTAGTGAACATGCCCAGCTTCAATTATGCGGCCCACTGAGATGAAGGAGGGCCACTCATGAAGCTCACTCACTAGCCTCGGTTACCCATCACTGGACTAGAGAGACAGAGGAAATAAGTCAGAACTCCTGCTGATGATCACTATCTAGTAACTTCAGCTGCAAGTGCACATGTAATAACGTAGAATCATAGAATCTACAGTGGAGGTGGAGGCCATTTGACCCATCGAGTCTGCACCGACGCTTGGAAAGAGCACCCTACTTAATCCTCCACCCTATCAACGTAACCCAGTAACCTCACCTAACCATTTGGACACCAAGGGGCAATTTATCAGAGCCAATCTACCTAACCTGCACATCTTTGGACTGTGGGAGGAAACCGGACCACCTGGAGGAAACCCACGCAATCACGGGGAGAAAGTGCAAACTCCACACAGTCACCCGAGACCGGAATTAAACCCGGGTCCCTGGAGCTGTGAAGCAGCAGTGCTAACCACTGTGCCACCATGCTGCAGCCCACATTTGAATATCTTGTAAACAGTCACTGTTCTCACTTATTTAATGGACACTTGGGTAAAGCACTCCTGAGTTAGCACAGGTGTCTCTGATGCAGTAGGAATGATCAACTTCACAAAACCATAATTAGCTGCTTAAAAGTACCTGTTTCCGCTCATTGATGTTTTCTTGAGGTTTGATGGCAGCAAATCCTTTCTTTAAACAGTCCAAAATCACAGTGCCTTTTGCTTTTATGAGACAGGACAAAATGAAGTATTACTTTCCCATCGATGACATAATGGAACAGTGATAAGTTTCCAGGTAAATTAAAATGTTAATTTAAAAGAACTAAGTAGAAACCAACCACAGCTCATGGAGCTGACGTAAGTATTTGGATATTTGGAGGTTGTTAGCCTTATAATGGAAAGTGTGGTTGGAGAATCATGTATCTCTGATACTATTGTAAAAATGACTTTGAATAACCACTCCGGTGTGGCACTTCATTGCTCATTAGTAAACAATTTCCTGTAAGTGTACATGAAATAACAAAGCAATTATTGTTCTGTAACAGAATGACTGTGTGAATATTATCAAAATTATTTTCTGCTATTGTGTCTCAAGCATTTTATATTGTGCTTTTTATACTTTGTAAGATTCTTTTGACCATAAAAACAATGTTATTTTAATGTAAGAAAACCGTTTCAAAACTGAAATTTGTAAAATCTTAGTGGAAGAAATAAAAATGTGCAGAACAAACTATTTGTTCAGAACGAATGATTCTGGTCGGGGTTTCATTTTTTGTGAACTTCTTTCGTAACAGTCTCTCTATTGCACATGTTTATAAGAGCCTCCGTAATCTTTCCATTTAATAAGTTGTAAATTGTTTGGAACATTTGTGTGGAATAGCAAGTGCGAACAAAGATTATGGGTGTGATCTACCGGCCGCATCGTGTCCCCGTTCGGGCGAACCTTACAGGTGAGTTGGGGATTTGTGGGGGTCCAGGGGTCACGTCGGGAGGATCGAGAGATTGGGACTCCAGTCACGGGGCACTGTTACAATTAATTTAGATCGCGCCTTATATTTCTGTAGTTGCTGCATCATCAATCTTTGTTTGTTCAATCTTTTCAATAGGCAACCTGTAGTAAAACCTCTGGCAACTCTTCTATCTCTTGCTAGACTCTTTATAGTAATAACACCATACTGTAAACTTGCTGCATGGAATTAGATCAGTAGCGCTGCAGTTATACAATGATCACAGTAACATAGAAAGATTTACGACACAATAGGAGGACATCTAACCCATTGTGTCTTTGCCAAAAAGAGTTATCCAGCTTAATCCCATCTGTGGAAGAAGATTTTTGTTTTTCAGGTGTTTAGTGAGTGGCTTATTTCACATATGAACATACAAACTAGGAGCAGAAGTAGGCCTTTCTGCCTTTCGAGTCTGATCCTCCGCCATTCAATAAGATCATGGCAGATTTGTTTGTGTTTCAAGTTCCACATTCCCATTTAGCTCCCTCACCGAACAATAATCTATTACCTCTGCCTTAAAAATATTCAGTGACCTTGCTTCCACTGCCTTCTGAAGCAGAGTTTCAAAGTTACACAACCCTCTGAAAGAAAATAATTCTCCTAATCTCTGCCCTTTAAGTGTGACCCCTAATTTTAAAACAGTGTCCCCTAGTCATGGACTCATCCACAAGAGGATACATCCTTTCCATATCCACCTCGTCAAGCCCATTCAGGATTTTTTATACTTCTATCAATACACCCCTCACTCTTAACTCCAATGGAAATAAGCTCACCATGTAACCTTTCCTCATACCACAACCTGCTCTTTCCAGTCTTCCATCTCGAATATCTCTGAACCGTCTCCAATGCATTTACATCCTTCCTTAAGTAAGGAGCCAAAACTGCACAAAGTATTTGAGATGTGGTCTCACCAATGCCATGTATAACTGAAGCATAACATCCTTACTTTTATGTTCAATTCCTCTTGTAATAAAGGATATTATTCCATTAGCCTTCTTGATTATGTGCTGAAGCTGCATATTAGATTTTTGTGGATCATGAAAGAGAACACCTAGATGCCTCTGCAGCTTGAAATTCTGCAGTTCTCCATTTAAGTTATGCACTGCCTTTTTTATACTTCCTGCCATAGTGAACAACTTCACATTTTCCCATGTATTACTTCACCTGCCAAATTTTTGCCCACCCACTCACTCAATCTATCTATATCCATCTGCAATCTCCTTATGTCTTCTTCACAATGTACTTTCCTATCTATATTTTTGTCATCTGCAAATTTCGCTACCGTGCCTTTGCTCCCCTCAACTAAGTCATTAATGTAAATTATCAAAGGCTGAAGCCCCAGCACAGACTCCTGTGGGTCTCCACTTGTCACATCCTGCCAATCAGACAGCAGCCCCTTTACGGAGGCTCCCTTTTTTGCCAGATAGGCAATCTTCTGTCCATGCTAATATGTTACCCCTTGCACCATGAGCGTTTATTTTTGCAATAACCTTTGATATGGCACATTATCAAGTGCCTTCTGGAATCCAAGTATAGTACATCCACAGGCTTCCCTTTATCCACAGCACATGTTACTCCTTCAAGAGACTTCAATAAATTGGTTAAATAGATGTTCTTTTCAGGAAACCATGCTGACTCTTCCTGATTACCTTGACTTTATCTAACTGTCCAGCTATAACCTCTTTGCTGATTGATTCTAAAACCTTCCTCACAACAGACATCATGCTAATTTGTGTATAATTTGTGTATAATTTCCTGTTTTATGCCTCCCTCCCTCCTTGAATAGATGGACTATATTTCTACATACTACCTGTCTGCTGGAACTTCTCCAGAATCTAGGGAATTTTGGAAAATTAACACCAACACATCTATTATGTCATTAACCACCTCTTTCAAGATCTGAGGATGAAGTCTATCTGGACTTGATGACTTGTCAAGCCATCAAGTTCCATCAGTTTGCTCAGTTCCTCAGTGATTATAATCTTACCAAGTTCCTTTCACCTCCTGATTTAAAGTTTTTACTGAAATGTTTTTTGTATCCTCTTTAGTGAAGTCAGAAGCAAATATTTGTTCATTTTGTCTGCCATTTCCTTGTTATCTACTATTATCCCCATTCTGACTCTCGAGAACACCAACACTCACTTTACTTTTTTCTTTTTTAGACACCTGCAGAAACTCTTGTGATCCATTTTTACAATTCTAGCTATCTTCCTCTCATAATCTAATTTTCTTTCTCCTGGTTAACCTATTAATCATTGTTATAACCCCCACAAGACCCACGGGGGCGACACGAGGAGTACCAGCTGTCCCGCTGAGGGGCGGAGGCCCAACAAAGGGCTTGTTAATTCTCTGAGATAAAAGTATGTCCAGTAAGGAGCTGGCATCTCAGGATGGTCCCGGCTGGGACTTGGACTGTTGCTTCCTGGCTGTGAGTAGGAAACTATTTTTGACTCACTTTTTCAGGACTCCTCACTGACTACAGTAGTATTCTCTGTGTTCTTTCTATTCTGACCACTCATCGGACCTGCTAGTAATCTTTGTGAGTTCTATGCTTTTTCCTTAAGATAGATGCTTTCTATAACTTCTATAGTTAACCACAGATGGTTGGTTATTCCATTAGAATTGTTCTTTATAGTAGGAATATACTTACTCTAGTATTTTGAAATACCCCCTTAAATGCTTTTCTATTGACCTATCCCCTCGCCTGATATCCCTGTCCACTTCAGTTAGCATAGCTTTCATATACAAATAGTTACCCTATTTGCGTTTGAAGTATAGCCTTAGACCCATTCTTCTGACTTTAAAATGGATGTAAAATTCAGTCATATCGTGATTGTTGCTACTTAGGGGTGCCTTTGCTCTGTTATCATTAATTAATCTTGTCACATTACACAATAGCAAGTCTAATATAACCTGCTTTCTAGTTGGTTCCAGAACGCACTGCTCTGAGAAACTATCTTGAAAGCTTTCTACGACGTCCTCATCCAGGTTACGACTGCCAATCTGATATTTTCCAGTTTATATGTAGATTAAAGTCACCCATGATTATTATCAGAAATACCCAATATTTCTTGTTGTATACTTTGTCCTACATTATGTTTACAGTTAAGGGGCCTGTTAACCCCTTGCCCTTCTGACTTCCTTTCCCTACTATTGCTCATCGCCACCCAAACCAATTCTACATGCAGATCTCCTGAACCAAGATCATCTTTAACTATTGCACAATTAATGCTTGGTTAACGATGCTACCCCCCTATTTTTCTTGAATGTCATATACTCCTCAGTATTCAGTACCAAAGCCGTGTCATCCTGCAGCTACGTCTCAATAATGGCTTTCAGATCATATTTATTGATTTCAATGTGCACTGTCAGTTTGTTTTCATTGTTCTGAATGCAATGCAGATTCAGATACAGTGCCTTTAGATGTATCTTTTTATATCTAGTAACATCTAGTCTTGATTGTTGACACATTTGTAGTTTTTTCCTCTCTGTCCCTTCCTGCCATTCTTTAACCCTTATTTCCCATATTACTAACTTTCCTCTTTTACTGTGTCTCTATTTTTTGATACACTACATCTTTCTTCAACTGAGCCTTAAGTCCACATTATTTAGTTTAAAACCCTTTCCACTTCCCTGGTTATGCAGTTCGCAAGAACACTGGTCCCAGCATGGTTCAGGTGTAGACCATCCCAACAGTACAGTACTGTTCCCCTACTGGTGCCAGTGCCCCACAAAACTGAAACCCACTTCTCCCACACCAGTCTTTGAGACATGTATTCATCTGCTTAATTTTATGTAGCCAATGCCAATTTGCACACGGCTCAGGTAATAATCTAGAGATCATAACTTTTGAAGTTCTGCTTTTTAATTTAGTGCCGAGCTCTGCATACTCTCTTTGCTAGTTCTACCTCTGTCGTCGATACCTACATGGACCATGACATCTGGATCCTCCCCCTCCCACTGCAAGCTCCTTTTCAGTCCTGAGGAGTTGTCCTGAACCTTGGCACTGGGCAAGCAACTCAGTTGTCTGGACTCTCGCTCTTTGCTATAAAGGATAGTGTCAATCTTCCTCACTATCCTGTCCCCGGCTATCTCAACATTCCTTTTTGTTCTCCCCACTTGAATGGTTGGAGCCAACAATGACATAAAGCTCAGTTTCTGAGTGAGAACACACAAATGTCAGCTACACACTGAATCTATTACTGAGGCTGGAGTAATGTTGGCTTTGGATTGAATAATTTCCCGTCTGCTCTGTAGATTATCTCCATGCCTGTGGGTATCTCGACTCCCCTTTCATGCACCTATGTTTTTCGCTCCAACCATTCCATGTGGTAGCAAGTTCTATATTCTCACCACATTGAGTAAAGTGGTTTCTTGGAAATTCCTAATTGGGTTTATTAGCATTTATCTTGTATTTAAATTTTGTAATTTGGAAAGGGCGGACATTAATTTCCAACAAAGTCAAAATTTGTCCTCAAACAGGGCGGCACAGTGGTTAGAACTGATGCCTCACGGCGGCGAGGACCCAGGTTCACCCCCAGCCCTGGGTCACTTCCGTGTGGAGTTTGCACATTCTCCCTGTGTCTACATCGGTCTCACCCCCTCAACCCAAAAAGATGTGCTGGGTCGGTGAATTGGCCACGCTAAACTGTCCCTTAATTGGAAAAAAAGAATTGGGTACTCTAAATTTATTCAAAAACATTGTCCTCAACCCAACTCATTCCAACCCATACTCTAAAAATAGATTCACTAATCAATAATATTAAAAACAAAATAATGCGGCTACTGGTAAAATGAAACAAAAACAGAAAATGCTGAAAACTCAGCATGTATATAGAATGCTTGGCCCACTGGGTCTCACACCTTTTGTTCCCACATTGTGAAATTGAGAGAGAACCAGGTGCTACTTATGCATATGCCTTCTGATGTGTTGTAACACAGTTAACATCCCATCAGTAAAGAAGAGAGCAGAATCTATATCAGGGTGTTGCTGGAGTCCACTGATTTATTTCGTTAATACTGGCATTGCTGCCCGCTGCTCTTAAAATTATGCACAGCTTCTGGACTCTTATATGGAAATGGTTCGGGAGACCTCCCAAGCAAGCAAACTGGCTGTTGTACGTTTCAGAGAAAGGGCACTTGATCTGACTTGGGCAGTAATGTAGGACGTATGGCATCTATGGGGTAAGCCATGACTCAATAGTAGCACTCTCGACTGAGTCAGATGGCTGTGAGTTCTAGTCCCAATCCAGAAACTTGAATACAAAAGTATAGACTGATACCACAGTGCTACACTCTTGGAACTCCATTTTTTATTGCAAATGTTAAACTGAAGGGGCTGGATTCTCTGTTTATGATGCTAAGTGCCGGCGCCAACGGAGAATCCATGGTGCTCCTCAACAGGAAAATCGGCGCGAATCCCTCACCGATTCCAGTGAGAGGCTAGCACCAGCACCGCGTGGAACACCCGTGGATTGTGCGGAGAACGGCCAGAGAATCGCTGGATCCTGGGCCGCGCATGTGCAGGGCCGCGCATATCTACGACTCCACTGGTTGCACCAGGAAACATGGCGCCGGCCGTGCAGGACTGCATACCCACTCAACCCTGGCCACCTCCCATCACTCCCCCCAGCCCTAGCAGAAGCCCCCCAGGCAGCGGCACGGATGTGGCGGCACCGGACACTGTCCGCAGCTGGCATGTCAGATTCCCAACCGTTGAGACATCACATGGCCCAGGCCATCGGGTTCTCGGCCCTGTCATGTGAGAGTACCTTTAAGAAATGGGTGTTTATAAATGTCTGTGTACATAAATATCTGTAGTGAGAGTTGTGGTAATACCAGGTATTGCGGTACCAGAGAGAGGAATGACCATTGGCTAGACCGCAGGGTCTACCATTGGGCAATGTACTGAGAGGCGGGGTATAAGAACTAATGCTGTCCCAGCAGCCTTCACTTCTGTAACTTCGCTGCTGGGTACAGTTCTATCTGATTAAAGCTGAATCGATATGACTCCACGTGGACTCAAGAGTATTGATTGTGTATCAATTTAATCAGATAAGTACTTTGAAGGATGGATCTCTGCATCAAGCCGGGGTGCCTTCAGCTCAGCCCTCACGCATAAAACTCTGCCGCGATTTTTAAGCATTGGCTGGCATGCTTCCAGAGCTACCTCGATACGGCTGCCGACACCCCCATGAAAAGGCAGAAAATACAGCTCCTACGCTCTAAGGGGCGGCAAACTATGATAAAGCCATGGAACTACTGGAAGGACACTACATTCGTCCACTTAATCAGGTCTACGCCCGTCACCTGCTGGCAACGAGACGGCAGAGCCCAGATGAGACGCTAGAAGATTTCTACCGGGCACTGATCGTGCTGGGCCTAAACTGCGGCTGCCCAGTGGTGACGGCGGACGAGCACTCCGAACTTTTAATTCGAGACGCTTTCGTGGCAGGTATGATCTCCCCCGACATTCGCCGAAGGCTACTCGAAATGGACACCCGGGCCCTGGCAGGGTCCATGGATGTGGCATACAAAAACGCTCTTGCGTACGCCCCCGCGCGCACTGCGCCCCCCTGGGCTGCGTGGCACCCCGCCGCGGCAGCCCTCCAGACTTACCCGCTTAACCCCCAGACTTACCCGCTAACTCCGCAGGCCTACGCGACAAGGCGCCCCGCTACCGCTGCCGGCCAACGCTGCTTCCTCTGCGGCCAGGCGAATCACCCGCGCGCGCGCTGCCTGGCCCGCAACGTCACCTGCAAAGGGTGCGGCAAGAAAGGCCACTATGCCGTGGTCTGCCTCGCCCGCGCGGTGAACACGGTATCCAATGACTACCCTCAGCCGTTCTTCCAAGTCCCGACCGTCCCAGGCCCACCGGCGCACTCCCTTTTCCCAGCCCCGCCGGCCCAACGCGCACCGCAGCCTTTGCCCCGCCAGGCAGCATCGCAGCCGCGGCCATTCTTACCCCCGGCAACCATGCTGGAGGAGTGCGCGCAGCCATTTTGTCCCACGCCGGTCCAATCGTCGGGGTATCCGTCCCCGAACTCCATGGGTGATCCCTGGCCGGCGCCATCTTGAATGGGGCCTCAAGCCCCCAGCACGGCTGGCTACGCGCTGCCGGACCAAAACCCCTTGCTGCAGCTGGCCTCCGCCATGCTGGAGCAGCATGCGCCGCCAGTTTGCTCCTCCCCGCCGCCATTTCCGGAGTCCCCGGATTCCACGTGTGATCCATGGCCGGCGCAATCTTGGATGGGGCCTCAAGCCCCCAGCACGGCTGGCTACGCGCTGCCGGACCAAAACCCCTTGCTGCAGCTGGCCTCCGCCACGCTGGAGCAGCGTGCACCGCCAGTTTGCTCCTCCCCGCCGCCATCTTCGGAGTCCCCGGACTCCACGTGCGATCCATGGCCGGCGCCATCTTGGATGGGGCCTCAAGCCCCCAGCGCGGCTGGCTACGCGCTGCCCGACCAAAACCCTTTGTTGCAGCTGGCCTCCATTACCCTGGACCAGAGTCGGCCCCGAACGCTAGCAAAGGCCACCATGACGATCGGCATTAACGGCCACGTGACGTCATGCCCCATCGTCTCCGGGAGCACGGAGAGCTTCATCCACCCCGACACGGTAAGGCGCTGTTCTCTGGTCACCTATCCCACCCAACAAAGGATCTCCCTGGCCTCCGGGTCACACGCGATGCAGATAAAAGGGTTCTGCCTCGCGAACCTCACCGTCCAAGGCAGGGAATTCCGCAATTTCCGCCTATACGTGCTGCCGCACCTCTGCGCAGCCACCCTTCTGGGACTGGATTTCCAGTGCCACCTACAAAGCCTTACTTTTAAATTCGGCGGCCCTATACCCCCCCTTACTATTTGCGGCCTCGCGACCTAAGGTCGACCCGCCTTCCCTGTTTGCGAACCTCACCCCGGATTGCAAACCGGTCGCCACCAGGAGCAGATGGTACAGCGCCCAGGACCGGACCTTAATCAGGTCCGAGGTCCAAAGGCTACTGAAGGAAGGGGTCATCGAAGCGAGCAACAGCCCCTGGAGGGCTCAAGTAGTGGTGGTAAAGACCGGGGAGAAGCATAGGATGGTCATCGACTATAGCCAGACCATCAAGCGGTTTACGCAACTGGACGCGTACCCCCTCCCCCGTATTGCCGACCTGGTAAACAGGATTGCGCAATACAAGGTCTTCTCCACGGTGGATCTCAAGTCTGCCTACCACCAGCTACCCTTCCGTAATAGCGACCGCCAGTACACTGCCTTCGAAGCAGATGGGCGGCTCTACCACTTTTTAAGGGTTCCCTTCAGTGTCACAAACGGGGTCTCGGTCTTCCAGCATGAGATGGACCGAATGGTTGACCGGTACGGCTTACACGCAACGTTCCCGTATCTTGACAACGTCACCATCTGCGGCCATGACCAGCAGGACCACGACACCAACCTCCATAAATTTCTCCAGACCGCGCACCTCCTGAATCTGACCTACAATAAGGAGATGTGCGTGTTTAGCACCGACCGTCTAGCCATCCTAGGCTATGTAGTGTGAAATGGAGTCATAGGCCCCGACCCCGAACGCATGCGCCCCCTCATGGAGCTCCCCCTCCCTCACTGCCCCAAGGCCCTAAAGCGCTGCCTCGGCTTCTTTAGCTGCTATGCACAATGGGTCCCTAATTACCCCGACAAGGCTCGACCCCCTAATCCAATCCACAACCTTCCCCCTGTCGACGGAGGCCCGCCATGCCTTCTGCCGCATCAAAGCGGACATCGCAAAAGCCACGATGCGCGCCATCGACGAGTCCCTCCCCTTCCAGGTCGAGAGCGACGCGTCTGACGTAGCGCTGGCCGCCACCCTCAACCAAGCGGGCAGGCCCGTGGCTTTCTTCTCCCGCACTCTCCATGCCTCCGAAATTCGCCACTCCTCGGTCAAAAAGGAGGCCCAGGCCATAGTGGAAGCTGTGCGGCACTGGAGGCATTACCTGGCCGGCAGGAGATTCACTCTCCTCGCGGACCAACGGTCGGTGGCCTTCATGTTCGATAATGCACAGCGGGGCAAGATTAAGAACGACAAGATCTTGCGGTGGAGGATCGAACTCTCCACCTTCAATTACGAGATCTTGTATCGCCCCGGGAAGCTGAACGAGCCTCCTGATGCCCTATCCTGCGGCACTTGTGCCACCGCACAAGTAGACCGCCTCCGAGCCCTCCACGAGGACCTCTGCCACCCGGGAGTCACCCGCTTCTTCCATTTTGTTAAGTCCCGGAACCTGCCTTACTCCATCGAGGAGGTCAGGACTGTCACCAGGGACTGCCGAATCTGCGCGGAGTGCAAACCACACTTCTACCGACCAGAGAGGGCGCATCTGATAAAGGCTTCCCATCCCTTTGAATGCCTCAGCATGGACTTCAAAGGCCCCCTCCCCTCCACCGACCGCAACACGTATTTCCTGAACGTGATTGATGAGTACTCCCGGTTCCCATTCGCCATCCCCTGCCTGGACATGACCACAACCCCCGTCATCAAGGCACTCCAAACTATTTTTACACTGTTCGGTTTCCCTGCGTACATCCACAGTGATAGGGGGGTCCTGCTTTATGAGCGACGAACTGCGCCAGTTCCTGCTTAGCAAAGGCATCGCCTCGAGCAGGACGACCAGCTATAACCCCCGGGGAAACGGGCAGGTAGAAAGGGAGAACGGAACGGTCTGGAAGACCGTCCTGCTGGCCCTTCGGTCCAGGAATCTCCCAGTATCCCGCTGGCAAGAAGTCCTCCCAGTGGCCCTTCACTCCATTCGGTCACTGCTATGTACTACCACGAACGAGACACCTCATGAACGTCTCCTTGTTTTCCCCAGGAAGTCCTCCTCGGGGACCTCGCTCCCAACCTGGCTAGCAACACCTGGAACCGTCCTGCTGCGGAAACATGCGAGGGCACACAAGTCGGACCCGCTGGTCGAAAGGGTCCACCTGCTGCATGCCAACCCCGAGTACGCCGACGGACGCCAAGATACGGTCTCCCTCTGGGATCTGGCGCCCGCCGGAGCCCCACGCGCGCCCGAGCCACTGCCCCCCCCCCCCCCCCACCGCACTTGACCGGAGGGTCAGTACTGCCGCCAGAACCCAGAGCCGAGCAGGCACCCCTTCCTTCTGCCCATTTTTCGACCTTATAGCGCCACCTAGGGGTGACGAAACTGCCTGGGAGGAAGACACCACGTTCCCGGAGTCACTACCGCCGGGGCCCTCACCAGGATTGCCGCCGAAACTTAGACGCTCCAGTAGGACGACCAGGCTGCCCAATTGTCTGATTGCAGCACCATGAAGAAAATTAACAACACAAGAACTTTCTCTGCAACCCTCGATAGCATGGTACCTGCAATACCTGGTCCTACCATGAAAAGGCGACAGTAATACTGGCCATCACCCCGCTGGCTCTTTTTTAACAGGGGGTGAATGTGGTAATACCCGGTATTGCGGTACCAGAGAGAGGAATGACCATTGGCTAGACCTTGGGGCCTACCATTGGGAAATGTACATAGCCCCGCGCTGAGAGGCGGGGTATAAGAACCAATGCTGTCCCAGCAGCCTTCACTTCTGTAACTTCGCTGCTGGGTACAGTTCTATCTGATTAAAGTTGAATCGACATGACTCCACGTGGACTCAAGAGTATTGATTGTGTATCAAGAGTACCTTTAAGAAATGGGTGTTTACTACTGCAGTGATGTCAGAGAGTGGGTGGAGCTGGGCTGTCTGTCAGTTTTTTTACTTTTGTGGGAGCTGAAGCCAGACAGAGCAGCTGTACTGTTGACCTCTCTGCCATCAAAAGACTATCTCTTGATCATTTGGTGAATTCAGAATTATAAATGTTCTCAGTAGTGAATATAAACCTAATGTGCTTCTGTTGAAAAGTGTTTTAAGTCTTATGGATGTTAAAAGGAAAGCTTTAAGAATTACTTAGTGTTGTAGTCTTTGGGGTTTGTATTTGAATTGATGGTTGCTAAGATGTTCACTGTATGTTTTAAAAAGGTTAACTTGAGTTCATAGAATAAACATTGTTTTGCTTTAAAAAAATACTTTTCCATTTCTGCTGTACCACACCTGTAGAGTGGGCCATGTGCTCCCCATACCACAATCTATTAAAAGTTGTGAGTCAGGCGAACTCCATGATACACTTTGGGGTTCTCTAAACCCTGGCCCATAACAGGCCCATTGGGGGCGGAGCATCACAAGTGGGCCGGCTGATGATGTGCCAACGGCGCTGCAGCTGCGATTTAAGTGTCCCGATGATGGCAATTTGGAGGAGGCGGAGCATTGCGAACCACCGTCAAACCGGCGCCTGACCCGATTCCGGTGTTGGAAGCCATTCTCCGCCCGATCGCTGTTAACGATTTCTGCGTCGGGCTACGGAGAATCCCGTCCCAGATTTATCTACCTTCTTGAGTAGACATAAGATACCATGGCCCTTTTTTTGAAGAAGAGCAGGGATGTCTTCCTGGCTAATATTTATGCCTCAACCAAACCTATTTGCTATTTGTGGGATCTTGCTGCGTGCAAATCAACTCTGTGTTCCTGATGGAATCTTGATATTGATGAATCCTTATATTTTCTCTCAATAAAAGGACCGATTCCGTGCGATGGTAAAAGTTCACTTTTGACCTAATATTAGGCAGCGTGGCTGACGATACAGGATTTCTGATACTTCGACAAAACAATTTGGTAAACTGGCTAGTACAAAACGTATTAAACTTAGAAGATACTTAGAGGTGATTTAAAGAAGAAAGCACATGACAGAGTGAAGGAGCATAGGTCAAGAACAGGCTTAGAGAGAGAGAGAGATGGTTCAAACAAAGGCTAACTTGTTGGGCACCTCCCTTTTAAGGAGATGCTTATCTTTGGGTTAACCCTTGCTTTGTCTCTAATTGGCTCTTTGCCCGGAGGACCATGTCCTTGGTTTGCCCAGCTAGATGTCCGTCAATTAGCTGATAAGGTTATCAGTATAGATTGATGGAATTTGCTGCAGTATGACCTCATTGTATTCAAGTATTATGTGTGTGCATCTTTCAAGTTATAGGAACTTGATCTCTTCAATGGTGTTGTCGGAGTAGATTGAAACTTGACGAATCTCTGTCTAGCAGGGCTTCCCCTCACTGGCTGTTTCTATGACTACGAATGGCAATCTCGTATCGGGTGCATACCTTTGTAAGATCAAATCAGACTGAATGCACACACTTCTCAGTTTTGAAGACTACGTTTTCCCAGTTCAAAACTTACTGAGACTTTGTTTTTGCAGTCAGTATCCTTTACTAAGGTAACTGCAGCTTTCCTGATTAAAAGACGATTCTTGATTGTAGGTTTTCAACAAATCCCTCGAGTATCAAAAAATAGTTCTATCTGTTCCCTACATTACAGTAGAACTTCATTTCAAAAGTACTTAATTAGCTGTGAGGCACTTTGGAACATACTGAGGCTATGAAAGGTTCTAGATAAATGCAAATCTTTCTTTTACGGAAACTAATTTCAGTTTGTGCATTACAGAGAAAATAGAAAAAATTTTGAATTTAGTTCAGTAGAGAAGTGCCCCACTCTCCAGATTTCTGAAGGAACTCTGGAAGGCCAACTTGTGATGTAACCACAGGACCTGGACTTATTGCTACATAAAGATACCTTTGAGTCAATGACTGTTGTAACTTTATTGCTTCTGAGTGTATGGTTCCCTCATTGATGAAAATAAAAATCATGTTGGACCCTCTGTGCCAGCCTTGGCACAGTAAGAAGTCTTACAACACCAGGTTAAAGTCCAACAGGTTTGTTTCAAACACTAGCTTTCGGAGCACTGCTCTTTCCTCAGGTGAATGAAGAGGTATATTCACCTGAGGAAAGAGCAGTGCTCCGAAAGCTAGTGTTTGAAACAAACCTGTTGGACTTTAACCTGGTGTTGTACTGTGCTCACCCCAGTCCAACGCGGCGGCATCTCCACATCATAGCTTTAGCACAATCAGAGATAAATTAATGATCATTATCACATAGCCTGCAGTCAAATTTACCGTATTATTTGCTACAAAACTGACAGGGGTATAATTAATATCATCTTGAAACACAGGGGCACATAGAGGTCTGAAAAAGTTGAAAGAATTTTTCAAATCCTGCTCGTGACTCACTTGTGTTGAAATGAAATGAAAATCGCTTATTGTCACACGTAGGCTTCAAATGAAGTTACTGTGAAAAGCCCCTAGTCGCCACATTCCGGTGCCTGTTCGGGGAGGCTGGTACGGGAATTGTACCGTACTGCTGGCCTGCCTTGGTCTACTTTAAAAGCCAGCTATTTAGCCCTTGGTTACACCAAGAAGTACAACTAGCACACTTGTCTTGACATGAAACTTTATGATACCATAAAGAAAATGAATGCGTTTGGTTGCTGAACAGACTGTCAACTACAGTTGTTATGTTAGCAGTTTTCTCGGGGCGGGAAACTGGATTTAATTTCTCTGTGTTGCTTGACTGCCAGATATAAGTGCCAAATGTTTCTAAATTTCATGTTACCCTTTCAAGGGGGAAATAAGTGGTAAATGATCAAATGTTGAAATGTAGTTGTCCTTTCTTGCTCAATTCATTGGGAAAGCCTATCAGTATTGAAATGTATGCAGCATTTGTAACAAAATGGATAAATAGTTAGCAGTCAGAAATAAATATATATTACCTACTAGCCATTACAGAGGCAAAGGGACCGACTGGGACCTGAATATTGAAGGTTATTTGACATTCCCCAAAAGGTGGTAGAGTAGTTGTGTTAACTAAGCTTGGCATATGTACAGTAGTGAGAGATGACCTTAACTCAAAATAGCAATACATAGAATCAGTTTATGTGGACATAAGAAATGCAGTAGGTAAGAAGACACTTGTGGGAGTAGTTTATAAGCCCCTTAACAGTAGTTACACTGCAGGACAGAATATACATGGAGTTAGGGTGGAGATCAACCTCTCCACCCTGTGCTCTGGCGTGGCAGGGGGACCTGCTGGAATTCTTGACGCTTGAAAAGGTCAAATTTGAACTGAGGGGAAAGATGGAGGGGTTCTACAATTCATGGGCTTTATTCCTTTTGCACTTTCGAGAATTGGATCACATCGAACATTAGGGGGGAGTGCTGGGAGGGTTGGGGGAGAGGGACTGTATGTGTTAATGGTGACTATGTGTGATTCCTGATTCCTTTTTGTCATTTGTTTATGTTAACATGCAGGCTAATGTCTGGGGTTTGGTGGGAGGATGGGATCATTGTTATTGATATGGGGATTGACATTACATTTGTTATTGACAATTGTTTATTGTTGGGTGTAAATTTGGGAGAAAATGTGAAAAAGGAGGAGAATAAAAAATATTTTAAAAAGCATATACATTGAGAAATAAATGGGGCCTGTAAGAAAGGTACTTCATTAATCATAGATGATTGGCATTGAATCAGATTGGCAAACGTAGCCTGGAAAATGAGTTTGTGTATTTGGGACAATTTTTTAGAGTAGTATATTGTACAGCCAAAAAGGGAACAGGCTATTGTAGACCTGGTAATGTACAATTAGACAGGATTAATCAATAACCTCATGGTAAAGAAACCTTGAGGTGACAGCAACCATAACACAATAGAATTTAGCATTCAGTTTGAAAAGGAGAAGTGTGGGTCAAAGACTAGAGTTTTAAACCTGCATATAAGTAATTATAAAGGTATAAAGGCAGAGCTAGCTAACGCGAATTGGGAAACTAGGTTAAAAGTAGGACAGTAGAGATGCAGTGACAGAATTTTAAAGAAGATATTTAATAACTCTCATAGAATTATCCCAGTGTGAAAGAAAATCTCTTTGGGAAGGGTGCATCATTCTTGGCTATATAAGGAAGTTGAGGATAGTATTAAATTGAAACACAGTACAAATGGGTGAAGATCAGTGGTAAATCAGAAGATTTAAGGACTGATTTAAGGACCAGTAAAGAATTACTAAAACAAAATAGGGAAAGAGGAAATAGAGTAGGAAAGAAAGCCAGTTGATGATATCAAAATAGGTGGTTGGGGTTTCTTCAAATCAAGAGTGAGCCTGGGGAATTGATAATAACAAGGAACTGGCAGAAGGATTGAAAATTTTTTTTTTGTCTGTTTTCACTGTTGCATTTGCTATTTTCCAATCTACTGGGATTTAAGTCTGTTTTCACTGGAAGACTTAGCAAACGTCCTAAACATGCTTGAAACATGCCAGATTGACCCAAGATGGCGCCGGCGCAAGGCGACTCTCTGCGAGCTCTCCCTAACAGATCCTGATTTTACTTATCTTGCAATCATTCGAATCTTCTAAAATTTAATTCTAAGACTAACATTATTACTCCATTGTGTACCTTGCGTTGCCCTATTATATATTTTCTTTTAATTCCTTTTCTTTTCATGTACTTAATGATCTGTTGAGCTGCTCGCAGAAAAATACTTTTCACTGTACTTTGGTACACATGACAATAAATAAAATCCAATCCAATCCAAAACCAAGAGGTGAAATTGAGGGAAAAATTTAGACAATCACCATCACCAGGGAAAAGGCGCTGGGAAAGCCATTAGACCTAAAGGCTGATAAATCCTCAGGACTGGGTGACCTGCATGCTCGGGTCTTAAAAGACGTTGCTGCCAATATAGTAGAGGCATTGGTTATAATCTTCCAAAATTCCTTAGATTCTGGAAGGATTCCAGTGGATTACAAAATAGCAAATGCAATACCTTTATTCAAGAAACGAGTGAGACAGAAAGCAGAAACTATAAGCAAGTTAACCTAATATCTGTCTTTGGAAAATTTCTAGAAACCATTATTAAGGAGGTTAAAGCAGGATATTTGGAAAATCATCATGAAATCAGACAGCATCACCATTGTTTTGTGAAAGGGAAATTCTGTTTAACTAATTATTAGAGTTCATTGAGGAAGTAACAAGTGATGTGCACAAGGTGAACCTGTAGATGTGGTGTTCTTGGAATTTGAAAAGGCATTTTATAAGGTGTCATATTAATAGTGACTACACAAGATAACAGCACATGATGTAGGAGGTGACATATCGGAATGGATAAAGGGTTGGTTGGCTAATGAGAAACAGAGAGTGGGGATAAATGGCACTTTCCCAGATTAACTAGCTTGAACTAATGGAGTGCCATAGGGATCAGTGCTGGGGCCGCAACTATGTACTATCTATATCAATGACTTGAATGAAGGGCACATAGAGGTCTGAAAAAGTTGAAAGAATTTTTCAAATCCTGCTTGTGACTCACTTATGTTGAAATGAAATGAAATGAAATGAAAATCGCTTATTGTCACAAGTAGGCTTCAAATGAAGTTACTGTGAAAATTTGTATGGTAACTAAATTTGCCGATTACACCAAGGTAAATAGGAAAGTAAGTTATTACGTTGAGATGGAGTGTACAAAGGTAGGATAAATGAATGGGCCAAAAAATAGGCAGATGAAGTATAATGTGGTAAAAATGTGAACATGTCCACTTTGAAAGGAAGAATAGAAAAGCAGTGTATTCTATAAATAGAGATTGCAGAACTCTGGTACAGAGAGTGGGCAGCACGGTAGCACAGTGGTTAGCTCTGTTGCTTCACAGTGCCAGGGTCCTAGGTCCGATTCCCGCTTGGTTCATGTCTGTGTAGAGTCTGCACCATCTCCCTGTGTCTGCATGGGTTTCCTCCGGGTGCTCCTGTTTCCTCCCGCAAGTCCCGAAAGGCATGCTTGTTAGGTGAATTGAACATTCTGAATTCTGCCTCTGTGTACCCGAACAGGTGCCGGAGTGCGGCGATATGGGGCTTTTCACAGTAACCTCATTGCAGTGTTAATGTAAGCCGACTTGCGACAATAATGAAGATTGTTATTATTATTACAGGGGGATATGGGTATCCTGCTCCATGAATCAGAAAAAGTCTGTATGGCGGGACAGCAAGTAATTAGGATGGCAAATAGAATGTTGGCATTTATTGTAAGGACCCTGTAGTTGTACATGGCCTTTGTGAGACCACATCCAGAGTACTCTGTACAGCTTTGGTGGTCTTATTTTAAAAATGATATAATTGCAATACAAGTCATTTGTAGAAGGTTCTATCAATATTCATGGATTGAAGGCTTATCTTATGAGGAAAGCTTGAATGGGTTGGGCTCATACCCATTAGAGTTTAGAATGAGAGGTGATCTTATTGAAGCATGTGGGATCCTGAGAGGATTTGATAGAGTTTTTACTGGGAGAATGTTTCTTCTTGGAACTAGGGGACAGGTTTAAAGGCAGGTAGTCTCTGTTTTAAGCTGGAGATGAGGAGAATTGTTTTTTTTCTGAGGGCTTGTTAGTCTCTTTCCCAGAAAGCAGTGGCGGTTCATTCGTTGAATTTATTCAAGAATGAATCAGACAGATTTTGAATAGATAAGGGAGTCAAAAGGTATGGGAGGCGGACAGAAAGCTTGAGTTGATGATCTTATTGAAAGATAGAGCAGGCTCAAAGGACCCAATGGCCTACTCCTGCTCCTAAAGTCCCATGCTCCAATTAAAATCTAAATGCGTGAAATATCAATTTGTTTCAACCTTAAATACATTCATTCGAAAAGACTGAAGTGGTTACGGTTGGACCTTTTGATGTTAAATGATTTACTAATTGTATTTGAACGCAAAATGATGTGAAGGACTGGATTCTCCGTTTGGAGGACAGTTCTCCCATCGGAGCTGAATCACTTCTATTGCTGCTGGGAGTGCCGCCCAGAAGCAATTCAGTGTCCCTTGCCTTGCAAATTTATGCATGGTAGGGATCGCAAGGAACAAGGAATTCCATCACAAGTCACACTATTGGGCCTCCTGCTCAAAATGGCAACACCCCCCATACTGCAAATACTACCCTCCCTCCCAACAGGTTGGGCATCTTCTCTTCCCCCCCCCCCCCCTACCGCAGGAAATCCCCCCCCCCCCACAAACAGAGCGCACACATGAGAGTGACCTGACCCCCAATCAGATTCACCCCCCATAGACGAGAACCCCCCACCACCAAATCACCCCTGCCTGAAAGCCGAAGAGCAGTCCAGGCCAGAAACAGTGAAAAAAAATCACTCCTTTTTCACACCATACACCTGCTGTCTCAGACAGATGTCTGTAAATCAGCAGCTGTAATTTAATAGAAAACCAAAACCACATCACAAGGCTTTAAACCCCCTCAGATCCTTTGATCTACAAGGCTTCTATTCACTTCAATGAGAAATAGCTTACAGCAGCCTGTAATTGACAGCTTCCAGACAGCAAGATGCCTGGTTTGATTATTTTCAATTCTCTTCATGCTTAAATAGATTTCAACCTGTGAAACTAACTGTAATGTTTACGATCATAGAGCTATGATTGACAGCTCATGACCACATCAAAAGAGGTTAAGTGCTTTCTGCTGAATGCATTTCTAGGTGTTTATAAAAATTGCAGTTGTTTCGCAATTATGAGGGGGTTCCCTGTTATGGTTGTTCCCTTATATGGGAGGGCTTCCCTGTTATGGGGGGGGGGGTTCCATGTTATGGAGGGTTTCCCTCTTATGGGGGGTGTTCCCTGTAATGGGGGGGTTCCCTGTTATGCGTGAGTTTCCTGTTAAGGGGGGGGGTCCCTGTTATGGGGGGTTCTCTCCTATGGGAGGGGGCTCTGTCAGGGATCTCTGGTCAGGAGGGTGGGTGGGATTTGCAGTGTGGTGGGGAGGAGGGCCCTCTGATGGAGTTTGAGGGCACCTGCCTTAAATATTTAACCCCTTAGCCCACTGGTGGCCCATCACGTCAGGGCCACACTGGTAAATACTTGTACCAATCCACGCTCATGTGAATCCTGGCTCAGAGGGCCGAAGAATCATAGAGGTGTAGATTGCAAGTGGGACATTTTGACCTATTTGCATCCACCCGTTGGCACAGGATGCGAACCTTGATGCCACCATCAGTGGGGGACTGGAGCATTGGAAAGGGCGCTAATCCCATTTTCCCCCCGACACAAGATTCTCCGCTGCATTTGGAAGTCCACTACCAGTGGTGAGTGGTGGAAAATCCAGCCCTAGATTTTCTCGTGGGGGTAGCCATGGTACTTCCAGTAGTAACCAAAAATGACATAACTTGGGAGGATGAATAGGAAACGTAGGTTAGAATTAAATGGAAATTCGTCCAATCACAAATGCCACAACCAGCTGCTGTTCTTCCAGCTTCTGAAAAATTACATTTACATATCTTACAAATATTTTAATGACATTACTTTTCATAATTTTCTTGTGCAAATGCCTCTTGAGCAGCTATCTCTTTATATTTGATAACATACGACATCTGGGGCGGGAATCGGCGGGGCGGGCAACTCCGGCGGGAAGGAGTGGCGTGAAGCACTCCAGCGTCGGGTCGCCCCAAAGGTGCGGAATCCTCTGCACCTTCAGGGGCTAGGCCGGCGGCAGAGTGGTTTGCGCCACGCCGGCCGGCGGGAAAGGGGCTTGGCGCCATGCCAACCGGCGCCGAAGGGCCTCCGCCGGCCGGCGCGAGTTGGCGCATGCGCGGGAGCACCAGCGTGTACTGGCATCATCCCAGCGCATGCGCAGGGGGGGATCTTCTTCGCGTAGGCCATGGCGGAGGACCACAGCAGCCGATGCGGAAGAATAGAGTGCCTCCACGGCACAGACCCGCCTGCGGATTGGTAGGCCCCGATCGCGGGCCAGGCCACCATGGGGGCACTTTCTGGGGCCAGATCCACCCGCCCCCCCCCGAGGATCCCGGAGGCCACCCGCACCGCCAGGTGGGACCTACTCTAATTTCCGCCGGCAGGACCGGCAAAAAACGGGCGGCCACTTGGCTCATCGCGGGCCGGGGAATCGCGGGGGGCGCTGCTAGCGGCGCCAACCGGCGCGGTGCGATTCCCCCCCCCTCCGCCAAATCCCCGGTGCCGGAGAATTCGGCAGCCGGCAGGCGCGGGATTCACACCGCCCCCCCGCCGATTCTCCGACCAGCGGGGGGGGTCGGAGAATCCCGCCCCTGGCACTCATTTGTGTGTGAATATAGGTAGAAAATATAGCCCAGAATTTGAAGAAGATAGTAAAACCTTTTGTAAATTCAATTTATGTTGTTTATTAAGCCTTTTTTTTAAGTTTGCAGTTTCTGGTGTAGCATGGGAATTGTCTAAGACATGAATGTTATCTGGGATGACTGTGCAACCTTGTGTAAATATATTACTGACATAAATAATAGATAACTGTTTCTGAGAACAGTTGGTTAAGTATATTTAGTATATATTCATTCCTATTTTTCATAATTACAATTTACATGTAGACATTGACATCAAATTTACAGTGCAGAAGGAGGCCATTCAGCCCATCAGGGCTGCACCAGCCCTTGGAAAGATCACCCCACTTAAGCCCACACCTCTGCTCCATACCTGTAACCCAGCAATCCCACCCAACCCCTTTGGGCACGAAAGGCAATTTAGTATGGCCAATCCACCTAATCTGCACGTCTTTGGATTGTGGGAGGAAACCAGAGTGCCCGGAGGAAACCCACGCAGACACGAGGAGAAGGTGCAGACTCTACACAGACAGTCCCAAGCAGGGAATCGAACCTGGAGCTGTGAATAGACGGTGCTAACCACTGTGCTACCGTGCCACCCACGGCACTTAGACTTTCCACTCAAGTTATACGGATTTCACCCTGCTTTCTGCCACCTCTCTTGGAATGTTTGCCCAAAAAAGGGCAGGTGTAATGGTGTGCAATCGATGGAAGTGCATTATCCAGCATATATGTTGCAATTTGTGCCATCTCAGTTTTTATCCAGTGCTGGTATAAGAAAATAAGAACTAGGAACAGGAATAGGCCATCTGGCCCCTCGAGCCTGCTCAGCCATTTAATGAGATCATGGCTGATCTTTGTGGACTCAGCTCCACTCTCCGGCCCGTACACCATATCCCCAAATCCTTTTATTCTTTAGAATGGTATCTATCTTTTTCTTAAAAACGTTTAAAGAAGGAGCCTCAACTGCTTCACTGGGCAAGGAATTCCAGAGATTCAAAATGGGAGACAAAAAGCCATTTTGATGGAATCGCTTTTGCAGTCAATTGCAGAATGATTGATTGTGTGCAGTTTGTCATCTTTAAAAAAAATAGCTTTCCATTTATCAAAAAGTATAATCGGTAGTACAGAGAACCTCCTGCAAGCATACTGTCGCAGGCCTCACATGGGTATTTTTCTGCACCACCCCATCATGGGGGACTTCACTGAAGAAGCTGCCGAAAATTCTGAAAAATGTTTCTGGCACAAGCCCAGGATCAAAATTGTATTCTTGTGATGAGCAGATTCCTGACCTGTAAGATCTGCAGAAAACATAGAACACTGTTCTAGGATCTATGTGACATGAATCTGGGCACCTCAATCCAGAACCTTGGTACAAAGTGCAAAGCTAACCCTAATTCTGCATTAATTGACAGTGACATTCAGATTATTCGCCCACAGGATGGCTGCAGTGGAGAATGGAAAATGTCATGCTGCTGCAATAAATTGTATTCTAGAGAGGTTGGGGCTGACCAACATTGTTGGGCAGCATAGACGGAGCCTTTCTCACTCTGGGCGCAATCTACCCAAATGGGGACAGAATCCCGTAGCAGGAGATTAGCCGGGTGTTTCCCGGCGCTCGGAGTGCTGAGAAACACCACGCTATCTAAACCCATCCAGGTAGATTGAGAGCCTCAGCAGGGAACTCCTCGACGAGGCCGTACTTAGCCCTCTTGCCTGGAGCAGCTCCGCTTGTTGGAACTCCTCAATGCAGCAAGAGATCAGGACGCCATTTAAAAATGTAGAACCCTGACGCGACCCCTGAACCCCCACCCCATTATAAGGGGGTTTCTGGGCCCCTCCGCACTTCACCACACCTGAGCATGGCATCCCCTGACCTAATCAGCACCATGCGGAACATGCCAGCTTGTCACCTTGGCAGTGCCAGCCTGGTATCATAGAATGATAGAATTTACAGTGCAGAAGGAGTCCATTAAGCCCATTGAGTCTGCACCGGCCCTTGGAAAGAGCACCCTACTTAAACCCCACGCCTCCACCCTATCCCCTTTATTTCGGTAACCCAGTAACCCCACCTAACCATTTTGGACACTAAGGGCAATTTAGAATAGCCAATCCACCTAACCTGCACATCTTTGGACTGTGGGAGGAAACCGGAGCACACGGAGGAAGCCCACGCACACACGGGGAGAATGTGCAGACTCCACACAGACAGACCCAAGCCGGGAATCGAACCTGGGACCCTGGGGCTGTGAAGCACCTGTGCTAACCACTATGCTACCGTAGTGCCCCTGTCAGCTGGCAGTGCTGCCTGGGCACTTGCACCCAGGTGGCAGTGCCAGGGTGCCAGGTGGTACCAGCCATGTCAGGGCGCCACCCTGCCCAGTGGGCATGCTCCTGTGGGCCTCCAATACCGTGGGAGCTCCCCACGAGTACAGTTCCGCCTAGTCCCCGTTGTGGAGACCAGCACTGAAGGGCGCTCGCCCAATGTTTCCAAGGCAAGGAGGTTAGATCCCACACTTTGGGACTGCATATTAGAGTGAGACCAGCTGTCCCTCTCTTAATATGCAGATTTGCCAGAAAGTGATCCCACCCACGGGAATCACATTGTGGCGTCTTGTGAGATTGCGTTAGACCTCACATGGCGTGGAGAGCAGGGTAGTTCTCAGAAATGAGATCTCCCGGTAACTACCGGTTGTGTTGCGCTGCCCCGTGCCGTTTTTCGGGCGCAATGTAACCGGTAGATCCTGCCCTCTGCATCCAGCTGACAATTTTTGATGCTGACCGTGCAGTCTTGACGTGGGAATGGTTCCCATTTCACATCACTACAATTCCTCACCTTGGTCATATGACCTATTTTTAAAAGGTTACAACTGTGTAAATACTACTTCAAAATATTTTGTACAGGATGGGTAGATTTATGCACCAACTGAGCAATCCCTTTAAAAATAATGTAGACCTTGTCAGAAATATTGGAAGCATTGAAATGGTGTAGAAAATGCTAATGCAATTATGAACATATGCTGCTGATTGTGTGCTAATTACAGCACTGTGGGCTGTTTCAATTTAAAAATAATTTTCAAGTAATGTTGTTTGCAGGTGACTGTAATAAACTGATAGCCACAGGAAAACAATTTTGAGCTTCAAAGGAATTTCTTAGCCTGGAGGCAGCAGCCTTCAGTGTCTATCCAATTTGTGTAGCACACGGGGAGGGGGAAAGGACTCTGAGGAAATATAAAATTTTGGCCTTTTACCTTTTTCAAATTCCTTGCTGTTGATAAGATGTCAGTTCTGCAGTGGTTAATCCTCTTTCAAAGTTACATTATTTTACTGACTTGAGGCAAAATTTAAACCTCTCAAACATTCCCAAACGGAGATTTTGTGAGAAGTATAGATTCCTGTCTTTGAGAACTGACATTTCCTGAAAAGCCCGTTTCCATGGGCAACTGGTGAGCTATTGAACCAAATGTACCTTCCTGTCTTGAATCAAGTTTCCATATATATAAAGAATAGTATTTTCCAGTCACTTGTAGACATTGAAATGCTTAATTGTCAGTCATAAACTGTAATTGCCGGGGGTGGGGGTGAGGGGGGGGGGGGGGCAAGCAAGGAAAGGGGGAGGGCCGATGAAAGTAAATTGTACACATATGAAACATCTCATTCTGTAAATATTATGTGTTTTTATATATCTAATTGTTAAAATTGGAAAATTCTAATAAAAATATATACTTTTTAAAAATGTAATTTTTCATGCCTTAATAGTTTGCAGTTTTATTTTGCTTGGATAAAAACATAAAGAGAACCTTTAAGCAGCTATGGTTATTAACAGTACTGACTATGTTGTAAATATGAAATATAAAAATGAGCACGTACCTAAATTTATTCATTTGTATTTTCATAAATACTCATTTCCCCCCCTTTCCTTGTTAACATGCATTCATTTTCACTCCTTTGATGTAAGAAAACTTATTTTCTTATCCAGTGATGAGAGTTTGTGTAACCCACTGAGATTAAAATAACACAATAAACCTAAGCACATAAATGAAAATAGGTAGCTGAAGTAAGATACTCTTGTTTTCGTATAAGACTGTGGAGTTTACCTGACTCACCTTCAGTATTCCCCACAGGCAAAGTAAATGGCATAAACTAGTATTGCACACTGAACTTCCTGATTTGCTTATAAAACTTCATTACTCAGTCTGAAGTTCAGGGCTGAGGGCGAGAGCATATTCTAAAGTTCAGCATTAATTCTAGTATGAAATTGGATTCATCTGTTGTCCAGCTGTGAACTTGCCTACTTGACCCGAACTTATCTAATGTTAACTTGATTGGCTCATTTCCGTGCTGCCTTTAACTTCGTATGGGCCCCATGTATTTTTTGAAAACCAGGAATAGATTTCTACAGAGCAACTGCTGGTAAAATGCCATGTTAATGTTTCAATTTATTACTTGGTAAACTGTGGTAAAATTTGATTTTTTTTGTGTGTAATAGTTTATTTATAATGAAAGTTAGCAATAGGATATGAATGCCTGATGTATTTTATTCTTTTGTAACAATATGAGCTGTCACAATGTGAATGGAAGAACTCCAGTTCAGGATTTTATAAAGCTCAACTTTTGTTCTCTGGTCCATAGAATGTTACAGCATTCAGTTTCCAAATGCAACAGGCTTATCTTCTCATAGTGCAGAAGTATGACTAGCAACAAGCTTGGACAAGCTTGCACTTAAAAAAAAGTTGTGTTATGGAATATTGCTATGTGCATTCACCCTTACTAAGGACTTTCAGCACAGAGGTGTTTGATTTGTTCAGATTGAAGAAATTACTGACAAAATGTCAGTTAACAACAGAAAATCCTCGGGACGTCCATCCTATTACTACAGACTGTTGGGCAGGTCACGTCTTCAGAGACAACGCAGTCGTTCCAGGAGTCGCAACAGGCCAGGCAACAGGGGTAATATAGATACTGTTAACACGACTGTAGTGCTACAAAATCCTAATGTGTTCAATGCTTTGGCTCCATGTTTAAAACCTTTTTTGTTATTGTGAATGTAAAATTTCAGCAATAATTTTGTGTGCCTCCAGTAATTTCCTTCCCATTTGGCATAATTATCTGTTTATGTGGAAAAAGCAACTTTAAAAAAAATATATATTTTCAGTCTAACTTCCAATCCACAATAAGGCTATACTTTACTGCAATTTTACCAAAGTAAAGTTGAAATTTCTTTAATGGTTAAAACACAGTTATTCCAAAATAAGAAACTGATATGAATTCAGATCAATGAAATCTATATTTAATAAAGTTAAGAAGAGAAATAACACGAGCCTCAGATCTGGATGACTACTTTTCAGTAGCCAGCAGCGTCAGCAGCTGTTTTCTCTGTTGCTGTTTTCTACTTTGTTATATTACAAAATTGAAAATTGTCCAAAGGTAAAATTAACTATTGTTTAATGGAAACAATAAGAAAAGTAGAACCTGTCTTATTCAAATATAAAACCTGCAAAGGTTATGATGCACGATCAATTACTATTAAAGACGAGGTAGTAACATAACTGAAGGCTTTAATAGACTAGAACTGTACCCCAGCAGCTCCGGTACAGAAAATGAGGGCTGCTGGGACCGCACCGGTTCTTATACACCGCCTGTCAGGGCGGAGCTACATACCAACAACCAATGGTAAACTCCTAGGTTTAACTAATGGTCTACAGCCTCTCGGGTACCGCAATATAATACCACATTCACCCCCTGTTAAAAAAAAGTCCGGCGGGGGTGGTGGCCAGTGGTTGCAATTGCATTTAACATGGTGTGATCAGATATGGAGGTACCGTGATACCTCCTTACAGGGTTATCGAGAATATTTACAAGCGTGGAAGATATATACATTCAGTGTTCATTTACAGTTACAGTGAAGCAATCAGTCGGTTGGGTGGCCTGGTCGTCCTCCTGGATCGTCTGAGCTTCGGTGGTGATTCTGGTGGCAGTCCGGGCGCCTGCGACTCTGGGAGCGTGGCTTCGGCCTCCATGGCAGCTTCGTCACCCCTAGACGGCGCTGGTGGGGCAAACGGTCGACACGAGACCCCCTGTAGGGGGCGTCGGTGGGTGGGAGGGCCTAGGCAGGAGCGGCGGGGGGACTGACCCCCTGTGAGGTGCTGTGGAGGGGGCGGGGGTAATGGGTCGGGTGCGCGTGGGGTTCCGGCGGGCGTCAGGTCCCGAAGGGAAACTGTATCTTGCCGGCCGTCAGGGAACGCCACGTAGACGTACTGGGGGTTAGCGTGCAGCAGGTGGACCCTCTCGACCAACGGGTCCGACTTGTGCGCCCGCACGTGCTTCCGGAGCAGGATGGGTCTGGGTGTTGCGAGCCAGGTTGGGAGCGAGGTCCCGGAGGAGGACTTCCTGGGGAAGACAAGGAGACGTTCATGAGGTGTCTGGTTGGTAGTTGTACAGAGCAGTGACCGGATGGCGTGGAGGGCCTCCGGGAGAACTTCTTGCCAGCGGGAGACTGGGAGATTCCTGGATCGTAAGGCCAGTACAACGGTCTTCCAGACCGTTCCGTTCTCCCTCTCTACCTGCCCATTTCCCCGGGGGTTGTAACTGGTCGTCCTGCTTGAGGCAATGCCCCTGTTGAGCAGGAATTGACGCAGTTCGTCGCTCATAAAGGAGGACCCCCTATCACTGTGTATGTACGCGGGGAAACCGAACAGTGTAAAGATAACCTGGAGGGTCTTGATGTCGGTGGTTGCGGTCATGTCTGGGCAGGGGATGGCGAATGGGAACCGGGAGTACTCGTCAATCACGTTCAGGAAGTACGTGTTGCGGTCGGTGGAAGGGAGGGGGCCTTTGAAGTCCATGCTGAGGCGTTCAAAGGGACGGGAAGCCTTTATCAGGTGCGCCCTCTCTGGCCGGTAGAAGTGCGGTTTGCACTCCGCGCAGATTTGGCAGTCCCTGGTGACTGTCCTGACCTCCTCGATGGAGTAGGGCAGGTTGCAGGTCTTAATGAAGTGGAAAAAACGAGTGACCCCCGGGTGGCAGAGGTCCTCGTGGAGGGTTCGGAGGCGGTCCACTTGTGCGGTGGCACATGTGCCACGGGACAGGGCATCAGAAGGTTCGTTTAGCTTCCCGGGACGATACAAGATCTCGTAGTTGTAGGTGGAGAGTTCTATCCTCCACCGCAAGATCTTGTCGTTTTTTTATCTTGCCCCGCTGCGCATTATCGAACATGAACGCCACCGACCGTTGGTCAGTGAGGAGAGTGAATCTCCTGCCGGCCAGGTAATGCCTCCAATGTCGCACAGCTTCTACTATGGCTTGTGCCTCTTTTTCGACCAAGGAATAGTGAATTTCGGAAGCATGGAGGGTCTGGGAGAAGAAGGCCACGGGTCTGCCCGCTTGGTTAAGGGTGGCGGCCAGAGCTACGTCGGACGCATTGCTCTCGACCTGGAAGGGGAGGGACTCGTCGATGGCGCGCATCGTGGCCTTTGCAATGTCTGCTTTGATGCGGCTGAAGGCCTGGCGGGCCTCCATCGACAGGGGGAAGGTTGTGGACTGGATTAGGAGTCGGGCTTTGTCTGCGTAGTGAGGGACCCACTGAGCGTAATAACTGAAAAAACCGAGGCAGCGCTTCAGGGCCTTGGGGCAGTGAGGAGGGGGAACTCCATAAGGGGGCGCATGTGTTCAGGGTCGGAGCCTATAACTCCATTTCGCACTACGTAGCCTAGAATGGCTAGATGGTCGGTGCTAAATACGCATTTATCCTTATTGTATGTTAGGTTAAGGATTTTCGCGGTCTGAAGAAATTTTCGGAGGCTAGCGTTATGGTCCTGCTAGTCATGGCCGCAGATGGTGACGTTATCAAGATACGGGAACGTTGCGCGTAAGCTGTACCGGTCAACCATTCGGCCCATCCCGCGTTGGAAGACCGAGACCCCGTTAGTGACACCAAAGGGAACCCTTAAAAATTGATAGAGCCGCCCATCTGCTTTGAAGGCAGCGTATTTGCGCTCACTAGTATGGAGGGGTAGCTGATGGTAGGCGGACTTGAGATCCACCGTGGAGAAGACCTTGTATTGCGCGATCCTGTTTACCAGGTCGGATATGCGAGGGAGAGGGTACGCATCCAGCTGCGTAAACCTGTTGATGGTCTGACTGTAGTCAATGACCATCCTATGTTCCTCCCCGGTCTTTACCACCACTACTTGAGCTCTTCAGGGACTGTTGCTAGCTTCAATGGCCCCTTCCCTCAGTAGCCTTTGGACCTCTGACCTAATGAAGGTCCGGTCCTGGGCACTGTACCATCTGCATCTGGTGGCGACGGGTTTGCAATCCGAGGTGAGGTTCGCAAACAGGGAAGGCGGGTCAACCTTAAGGGTCGCGAGGCCGCAGACAGTAAGGGGCGGTATAGGGCCGCCAAATTTGAAGGTCAGGCTTTGCAAGTTACAGTGGAAGTCCAACCCCAGGAGTGTAGCCGCGCAGAGGTGCGGCAGGACATAAAGGCGGAACATGTTGAATTTCCTGCCTTGGACAGTGAGGTTTGCTAGGCAGAACCCCTTTACCTCCACCGAGTGTGACCCGGAGGCCAGGGAGATTCTTTGGTTTACAGGGTGGGTAACAAGTGAACAGCGCCTTACCGTGTCGGGGTGTATAAAGCTTTCCGTGCTCCCAGAGTCGACCAGGCAGGACGTCTCGTGGCCGTTGATGAAGACCGTCGTCGTTGCTGTTGCGAGTGTCCAAGGTCGATTTTGGTCCAGAGTCACCGAGGCCAGATGAAGTAGTTGCGGGTTTTGATCGGGCAGCGTGTAGTCGGCCGTGCTGGGGTCCTGAGGCCCCATCCAAGATGGTGTCTCCCATGGGTCGCACATGGTGGTCGGGGATGGACAAAATGGCGGCGGGGATGGACAAAATGGCGGCGCCCATCCGTCCAGCGTGGTGTCCGAGGGGCAAGATGGCCGCCCCCGTGGGTCGCACGTGGCCCTAGGGTTCGGGGGTGGCGGTGAGTGCTGGCCGCCTGGGGCCCGAAGAGAAGGTTGCCGCGGCGGTCCGGAGTCGCTGGAGACTGCCGCCACTGCTCGTGCCTGGCAGACCCCCACAAAATGGCCCTTCTTGCCGCACCCTTTGCAGGTGGAGGTGCGGGCCGGGTAGCACTGGCAGGGGTGCTTCGCCTGCCCGCAGAAGAAACAGCGGGGCCCGGCGTAGATCGCAGGCCGTCTTACAGCGCAGGCCTGCCGGGACACGGGGAAGGTCTGTGGGGCTGCCGCTGCGGGATGCCACGCAGCCCAAGGGGCTGCCGCGCAGTCGGGCGCAGAGGATTGCGCGTTTCTGGATGTAACGTCCATGGACCCTGCCAGGGCCTGTGCCTCTCTAAGTCCCAGGGTGCCTTTTTCTAAGAGTCTTTGGCGGATCTCTGAGGAGCTCATACCTGCTACGAAGGCATCCTGGATTAGGAGTTCCGTGTGCTCGCTCCCCGAAACTTGCGGGCAGCCACAGTTTCTGCCCAGCACCAGTAGCGCACGGTAGAACTCCTCCAATGATTCCCCGGGGATTTGCCATCTAGTTGCAAGCAGGTGACGTGCGTAGACCTGATTTGCAGGGCAGATATAATGTCCTTTTAACAGTTCGATCGCAGCATCGAAGTCCTCCGCCTCCTCGATGAGGGTGTAGATCCCAGGGCTTACCCTGGAGTGCAGGAGATGCAGTTTCTGTTCTCCTGAGGGTGTGCCTCTGGCCGTCTCGAGGTAGCCTTTAAAGCACGCCAGCCAGTGCTTAAAGATCGCCGCCAAATTCTCCGCGTGGGGGCTGAGTTGTAGACACTCCAACTTGATTCGGAGATTCAACCTTTCAGCTCAAGTGCCTATTAAATTGATGCACGATCAATTACCAATAACGACGAGGTAGTAACATAATTGAAGGCTTTTATAGACTAGAACTGTTCCCCAGCAGCTTCGGTACAGAAAATGAGGGCTGCTGGGACGGCACCGGTTCTTAAACCCCGCCTGTCAGGGCGGAGCTACATACCAACAGCCAATGGTAAACTCCTAGGTTTAACCAATGGTCTACAGCCTCTCGGGTACTGCAATACCTGATAATACCACAGGCTATACAATTGTGACTAAAACCAAAACATTTAGGATATTGTACAATAGATGTTTGTTAAGTATTTGTTTCTGCAAGTCTGTAGTTTTGTTTTATTACAAGTTATATCTTAAACTTGAGCTGCAGTCCCTGGCAAAGCAGCCCTAAGTATTATTAATCACTTTCATGGTGAAACCCAGGTATATTGTCTGATCAAAGATGTATTTGACAGGCTTGTGAGGATTTACTATAAATGGACTGACAGTGACTTGACCAAAGCATGGGTTGCTGCTAAAGACGTAACACCTGTCATTTTCTCAATATGTGTGCTGATTTACTGAAAGCTTGTGGCAGCACACTAAAAGTCAGGTCACTAAGTCTGTTCTTGCAAGAAGGACTGCTGCTATGGTTAAATCGCAATATTGTTCACAAAGGCATTTGTGAAATAAAATGAAGTGCATTACTCTGAATTGATTTGTAATGCAAGCTCGTGGAACTGAAAGATGAGCATTCTTAAAATATCCAAACAAAATTCACATTGAATCCTGAGAAATTATCTAATGTTTATAGAGAAAGATTTCCGAACTTCTTTGTGAACTTTAAAGTTCTTTCCATTTTTATTTTGAAAACAAATTTGCAGAAATATTTTTGATAAAATGGTACACTTGCAGGCCAGCATTTTCCTAATTTAATTTGGTACTGCATCTTTAAAGCTGTGTATTTCAAAATGTTCTGCTTGAGCAACAGAATGCAAATATTGACGCACTTCCACTTCTTACCTTGTAAAAGAACGTGTCAGCTATGCAAAGTAAATTGCACATCATGCACAGATATTTTCAATAAAAATTAGGTATGCAGGAATGATATATCTCCAAATAAATCAACAAATTACAAAGAAATTAGAATACAAAATCGTGCTTGAGGTATGCAATATGCCTGCTACGTAGATGGAGCGATATCTGCTAGATTCAATGTTAAATTGAGTCCCATAAAGCTAGGTCTTTGGACTCTCACCGGTCTCCTATGGACCCAAAATGACAGGTAGTCAGTGCGCTTACAGATATCATCTGCCATTTTGGATTTGGATAAACAAGGGATGTCCTTTACCCAGATCTGAAGCAGGTGTTAGATCGTTTTCATATGCGAGTAAGGGACCTTAATATCTGACCAGTTCCTTGCTTCAACATTGGTTTGCCCTGAGGCAACTAGTTGAAGGGAAATCAATTTGAAACATTGTCTGCGGTTTTTAAAAATAAAGGTGAGTTACTTACCAAATTCTCTGTCAGAACAATGGTCTCCCTCCCTGACTATAGATTGTGAGCTCCCTCTCACTAAGCACCCCATTTACAATCCCTGCATGCCCCCAGGCCCAATCTCTTCCTCCCTGAGGATCCAATTGCCCCCTCAACCTCCAGTCACTTACATATATGATATGCCATCAATGAACACATGACAAGTAGTGAACATAACTGAGGCTTTAATAAACTAAACAGAAAGCCTCCTGGCCTCTGATCCCGAACTGGATCAGAGGCGGAGACCAGCCACCTTTATACCGGGCCCGAGGGGAGTCGGAGCCATTGGGCAGTGGTTTACCACATTACATATAATACAGTAGCCGTTTACCACAATACACATATTATACACTACAGTGGTTTACCACATTCACACCCTTTTAATAAAAGAGTCCAGCGGGGGTGAAGTGGACTTAAAGATCAAGTCGGTTGGGGGCCTTGACCTTCCACCGTGATCGCCTCAGTCCCGGCTGTGGTGTGGGCACTGGTGTCGAGACCTGCGCATCCGGGAGCGTGTTGTCCTCTTCTTCACCCAGTTGTTGAGTCGATGGAGGGAGGGGTTGGGGTGGGGGTGGGGGGGTCTGTATGGGCGGGGGTGGTGGTGATGGTCGCCGGTGGGCCTGCGGGTGCCAGTTCTCGAAGTAGGTGGATAGAGGTGGGGGGAGACGGTGTAGGGTCGGGGGTGATGGTGATGGTCGCTGGGGAACCTGCAGTTGCCAAATCCCGGAGGGAGACTGTGTCCTGTCGCCCGGCATGATGTGCCACGTAGGCATATTGTGGATTGGCATGGAGGAGCAGGACCTTCTCGACGATGGGATCTGATTTATGGCTCCTCGCATGCTTCCGGAGGAGGACGGGCCCTGGGACTGTCAGCCAGGATGGGAGCGAGACCCCGGAGATGGACTTCCTGGGGAAGACAAACATACATTTGTGAGGGGTCTCGTTGGTGGCAGTGCACAGGATCGACCGGGTGGAGTGGAGCGCATCGAAGAGGACCTCTTGCCAGCGGGAGACTGGGAGACTTCTTGACTGTAGGGCCAGGAGGACGGCCTTCCAGACCGTCGCGTTCTCCCTCTCCACCTGTCCGTTGCCCGGGGGGTTGTAGCTGGTCGTCCTGCTGGAGACGGTGCCCTTGCTGAGCAGGAACTGATGCAGCTCATCACTTATGAAGGAGGAACCCCGATCGCTATGGATGTAGGTGGGGAACCCGAACAAGGTGAAAAGACTGTGCAGGGCCTTGATGACAGTGGCAGAGGTCATATCAGGGCATGGGATGGCAAAGGGGAATCTTGAGTATTCATCAACAATGTTGAGGAAGTACACGTTACGGTCAGTGGAGGGGAGGGGCCCTTTGAAGTCGATGCTGAGGCGCTCAAAGGGACGAGAGGCCTTTACCAGGTGCGCCCTGTCTGGCCGATAGAAGTGCGGTTTGCACTCCGCGCAGACCTGGCAATCCCTGTTCACGGTCCTGACCTCCTCGATGGAGTAAGGCAGGTTGCGAGCCTTGATAAAGTGAAAAAAACGGGTGACCCCTGGGTGACAGAGGTCATTGTGGAGGGCCCAAAGTCGGTCTACTTGTGCACTGGCACATGTACCGCGGGATAGGGCATCTGAGGGCTCATTGAGCTTCCCAGGTCGATACAAGATATTGTAGTTGTCGGTGGAGAGCTCGATCCTCCACCTCAGAATCTTGTCGTTCTTGATCTTGCTCCGTTGTGTATTGTTAAACATGAAGGCAACCGACCGTTGGTCAGTGAGGAGAGTGAATCGCCTGCCGGCCAGGTAATGCCTCCAATGTCGCACAGCTTCTACAATGGCTTGGGCTTCCTTTTCGATGGAGGAGTGTCGAATTTCGGAGGCATGGAGGGTACGGGAGAAGAAAGCCACGGGCCTGGTTGAGGGTCGCGGCCAGAGCAAAGTCCGACACATCGCTCTCCACCTGGAACGGAATGGACTCGTCCACAGCGTGCTTCGCGGCTTTGGCAATATCTGCCTTGATGCGGTTGAAGGCCAGGCGGGCCTCAACCGTCAGCGGAAAAATGGTGGATTTAATAAGTGGATGGGCCTTGTCTGCATAATTGGTGACCCACTGGGCATAGTAGGAGAAGAACCCCAGGCATCTCTTCAGGGCCTTAGGGCAGTGGAGGAGGGGGAGTTCCAGGAGGGGGCGCATGCGGTCGGGGTCGGGCCCTAGGACTCTGTTTTCCACAACGTAGCCAAGGATGGCTAGGCGGGTTGTGCGAAAAACGCATTTTTCCTTATTGTAGGTGAGGTTCAGGAGTTTGGCGGTGTGGAGGAATTGCCAGAGGTTTTCGTCGTGGTCCTGCTGGTCATGGCCGCAGATGGTGACATTATCTAAGTACGGGAACGTGACCCGCAGCCCGTATTGATCAACCATTTGGTCCATTTCTCGTTGGAAGATCGAGACCTCATTGGTGACGCCGAAGCGGACCCTGAGGAAGTGGTAGAGGCAGCCATCTGCCTTGAAGGTAGTGTATTGGCGGTCCTCCGGGCGGATAGGAAGCTGGTGGTAAGCGGACTTCAAGTCAACTGTGCAGAAGACTTGACACTGCGCAATCTGGTTGACCATGTCAGATATGCGGGGGAGGGGGTACGCATCGAGCTGCGTGTACCGGTTGATGGTCTGACTGTAGTCGATGATCATCCGGTGCTTTTCGCCAGTCTTGACGACCACCACTTGGGCTCTCCAGGGACTGGTACTAGCCTCAATGATCCCCTCTCGTTGGAGTCGCTGGACCTCCAACCTGATAAAGGCCCTGTCCCGGGCACTGTATCGTCTGCTCCTATTAGCGACGGGCTTACAGTCCGGGGTGAGGTTAGCGAAGAGCGAGGGTGGGGCGACCTTAAGGGTCGCGAGGTTACAGACGGTGAGGGGAGGCAGGGGTCCATCGAACTTTAAAGTAATGCTTTGGAGGTGGCACTGGAAGCCGGCCCCAGTAATAGGGAGCGCAGAGATGGGGGAAGGACGTAGAGTTTGAAGTTAGTGTACCCTACGCCTTGTACAGTAAGGGTGGCGACACAGTACCCCCGGATTTCTACTGAATGTGACCTGGAAGCCAGGGAGATTTTCTGGGTCACGGGTAAAATTGGAGGGAGCAGCGCCTTACCTTTTCTGGGTGTATGAAGCTGTCTGTGCTCCCGGAGTCGAAAAGGCAGGCCATCTCGTGCCCGTTGATCCGGACGGTCATCGTAGATTTTGTGAGGTGATGAGGCCGTAACTGGTCGATCGTGATGGAGGCGAGCTTTGGATGGTGATGGGTAGGACGGTCGGCCAGCGTACGACCAGGTGAGCAGGGCTCCCGGGAAGCTGCGGAATGGTCCCAAGATGGCGGCCCCCATGTGTCGCGCGTGGCGGGTGGAATTGGAGATGGCGTCAAAGATGATGGCCCCCATGGCTCGTGCGTGGTGGTTGGAGTACAAGATGGTGTTAAAGATGGCGGCCCCGATGGGTCGCACGTGGCGGGCGAAATCGAAGATGGCAGCATAGATGGCGGAGCCCAAGGGTCGCACATGGCGGGTGGCGCGGCAGCTGGGGGCGACCCCGACAGGCAGCAGGCAGCGCTGCTGGGCCTAGGAGTTTTAGGGAGAGATCGGGCCTGGCAGGCTTTCGCAAAGTGGCCCTTCCTCCCACACCCGTTGCAAGTCCCGTCCCGTGCACGGCAGCGTTGTCTGGGATGATTACCCTGGCCGCAAAAGTAGCATTCGGGCTTCCGGCGTTGGCGGGCTGCTGCGTGGCACAGGCTTGCGCTGCACTCGGGTCGGATGATGGCGGCGTCCACGAGAGTGCCGCGCGGTCGGAGGTGTAGGCCTCCCATGTTCTGGAAGGCCACCTCCAGCGAGTTTGCGAGCTGCACTGTCTCTGGGAGGCCGAGTGTACCCCTTTCTAGCAATCGCTGGCGGATGTAATTCGATTTCATGCCTGTGACATAAGCGTCCCTGATCAACAGCTCCGCGTGTTGGGTAGCCGATACCGCCTGGCAATCACAGTTCCGGCTGAGTACCCGCAAGGCACGCAGTAATTCTGCTAGTGACTCCCCAGGGCATTGTCGTCTCATGGCAAGAAGGTGTCTCGCATATACCTTGTTTACAGACTTTACATATTGTCCCTTCAACAGCATTATTCCCTCTGCATATGAGGGGGCGTCCCTGATGAGAAGGAAGACTTGCGGGCTCACCCGTGCGTTGAGGATCTGCTTCTTTTGGAGGTCGGTGAAGCCTACGGTGGAGGATCCGAGGTACGCTTCGAAGCAGCTTAGCCAGCGCTCAAATGTTACAGTGGCGTCGGCTGCCTGTGGGTCCAGCTCCAGGCGATCAGGCTTGAGCGATGAATTCATCTTAGATGTTTGGTTTATTAAATTGATGTGCCATCAATGAACACACGACGAGTAGTGAACATAACTGAGGCTTTAATAAACTAAACAGAAAGCCTCCTGGCCTCTGATCCCGAACTGGATCAGAGGTGGAGACCAGCCACCTTTATACCGGGCCCGAGGGGAGGCGGAGCCATCGGGCATTGGTTTACCATAATTACATATAATACAGTAGCCGTTTACCACAATACACACATTATACACAACAGTGGTTTACCACAATATAGACAGGAACTGCAGCTTTTAGCTGTATGTCCGGCTCATGCAACATCTTCTTTAATCTAATGAAGTCTGAGTCACAATATCAACACCTCTTCGGACCTCTCCATTACACTACTGTAATTCCTGTAAGTTATTTTTCTCTAATATTTTTGTGATGTTCACTTGCACTGACAGAAAAGCATGTTTAAACATAAATATGTCAAAGATGCTGAAGTGTTTCTGCTTGTCAGGAAGGGAAATTTCGCAAGGGGTGGCGTTTTGTGTTTATCTAGATGTGAAAAATTGAAGTGCCTCAGGAAAACGGGTAGCAAGTTGGCAACCAGAGCTTTCTGCCCCTTTAGTTTACCTGTGATAAGCAGTGAATTTAATCAAGTCACATTCTCAGCCTTAATTTGTAGGTAGTGAGGAAAATGTATTAGATTGTCAGCTTGATTTCTATGACATGCATTGCATTAAATAATCAGACTGGTGGTTGTCGTAATTTTATTACCATCTGAAACTAGGGCAATCTCCTGTGGAAAATACAAGTGGAATATCAAGAACTGTAAAAATAAATCTCTTAATTTGAATCGGAGAAAAAAACATGGTAAATGACTGAGTGAATACCTTGCAACCCACTAACTGTCAAGCTAGCCTAGCAGTATAGTGTAGTCCAGCCTGCTTCAAATCATTATCCATTGTTGAATCCATGGAACATTTACCACCAAAGCAGTATCAGTAAATTACAGAATAGATTAGCTGTCTGAGGAAACTCTGTTTTTCGCGGTTTCAGACTTGAACATTCATCTTCTAAATTAATTTTTGATGTGTTCCTTTTGATGGTCTTATTTAAATTCAAACCTCTAACTTGATTTTCATTTTTCTGCACTTTTAAAGAGTACAGGGGTTTTGACTGATAATGACCCATATCAGCTGCTATTGGAGCAAGGGTCTATTATAAGACTCATTATTTTTTCATGTGACACATTATTGTCCCGCCATTTAGTAAGTCCAGTAGGATTAAGATAAAACAATGTGCACGCCAGCACATAATACAGATTTATTCACATTAAATATTTACAATGACTATACATTGTATAAATGAACCCATCTATTTCTGGTATTTATAATATGCAATGAAATTAATGCAGTGAAATAGCATAGAGCCAATTGCTAGAGATGAGCCAATTAGATTAGTGAACGCGTGCTCAGCATACTTCTTATATAGTTTATTATTTTAAAATTGGAGACAGAATATATTAGGCACACCAGTAGTGTGACAACTTATGGCAGTATTTATGGTCAGTTCTGGGTGACATTCATTTCAATGCAAGAATATCCAGAGCTTGCTGCCTTTTCTGTTTATTCTGTTGCTGCATGGTAAGTAAGTCTTAGGTTCCTCCGATAAAGGAATTTTCATAACCCATTTGCCGCTGCTGACCATTAACTCTCGTTATGCAGTTTATCATTATTGATTCAGGTCTGTATGAATGTATATGCTGTGGCTGGTGAAGTTATGGGTGCATATTTGTTTCTCTCTCCATGATGCAAAATGTTTAGTGCAACACAATTTGCTGCCTGTGGGCTCAGTTATCTTAACCTCTCACCTTTTCTCGGCAACATTGAACCAGATTCTGACCTCAGACGTTGAGTAATCTTTATTTGTACAAGGGAGAAATGCCTGAGTATAGTTGTATCTTGCATGTCTTCTTTGTCTCTATTGTGGAATAATAGGCTTGACAAAATTGGCCTGTTGCAAATTATTTTGGTTTATTCTCATTAATTGTTTAGAAAAAGTATAATAACATGATGGTATTTAGCAGATGTAATCATAATTGACCCTATCTGTTTGACTGTAATACATTAATTAGTGACAATTATGAGAACCTACACATTAGACTTTCCATTACTTCACACTGCCCTCAGATCCAAAAGATGAGCAAAGTAATCAATGCCATTGAAATTTGAAATGCAACCATGTAAGTATATTGCTATTAGCACTGTGTATTTGATTATAATGGCAGCCAGAAAGATAAAGAAGCAACATCTTTGTTCATGTTGCAGATCCATAATTGAGATTAGCCAAAGAGTTAAAGTTAGTCTTGAGCTGTGCAGAGCCATATAGCTATCAGAAGAATAGAACAATGGTGGAGGCAGACATTAATTTGGAAATTGTACAAAGTTGTTTCTGTCACTGAAATTTTAAGCATGGTTGTGAATACAATGGTTGATATTTTCTGACTAAACTTGTCCATTGGGGTTCACTCTGTGTTGCAAAGGCACTGCAATATTGAACAATGTATGAACATTTCAGTAAACTCCCGCTTTCAGTCAAACCCTACAGTAACAACCTAACATTTATATGTGACTTACTCAAAAATAAAACTTTACTGAGGGAATGAATTTTGCTAGGTGCAGTATTATAGTTCTAAATGTTGTTGTTGATTTATGCATTTTGCAAAAATGTAAAAAAAATGATGTTATAGGACAGCATTTGTTTCGCTCCTGGTATAGTTCTACACTAAAACATATTCAATGTAACAATTGTAACATTCATCAAAGATAGATGAGTAATAGCATCCTGTTGTGCGATGAAGGTCTGGGTGATGAACTTTAATTTCCTGCTGATGCTTCCCATGTGTTATATCAAGAAATGGTAAAGCCAAGAAAAACAAATGATGTTCTTTCAGTGTAGTGGTAGCATATAACTATGACCATTACTGCCAAATAACACTTCTGACTGTTTAGAAAGAAAAATGTATCCAGTACCTGCAGTAACTTTATAGTTCTTTACGTACACATGGATGAAGAAGCTGCATTTGATTCACCAATAGTGGGCGCTATTCTCCCCCACCCCCCCCACGCCGGGTGGGAGAATCGCCGGGGCTCCGCGCAAATCGCGCCACGCTGCCCCGACCCCCGCATGCAATTCTCCCACCCCCCGGAAACCAGCGGCGTGCGATTCGCACCGGGCCTCTCTGAGAACCGGCGAGCGGCGATTCTTCGGCCCAGATGGGCCGAGTGTCCGCTACAACACGACACACGCTCCGGCGCCGTCCACCCCTGGTCGCTGCCGGCGGGAATGCTGGGGTGGCGGCCTGTGGGGGAGGGAGGGGGGCACCTTCACCGGGGTGGCCCTCGATGGGGCCTGGCCCGCGATTGCGGCCCACCGATCGGCGGGCCGGACTCTTTCCCCCCCCCCCCCGGGCCTACTTCTTTCCGCGCGCGGCCCCAGAACACCGGCGCTATGTTGTTGAGGGGCCGACGTGTGTAAGACGTTCCCCGCGCATGCGCAGGATGGCGCGGCCCAACTGCGCATGCGCAGGATTGGGCTGCCCCAACTGCGCATGTGCGGGTTGGCGCGGCGCCCATTTGGTGCCATGTAAGGACGCTGGAGCGGCGTGAACCGCTCCAGCGCCGTGCTGGCCCCCTGTGGGGGCCAGAATAGGTCGTGCCCGGGGCCTTGTTCGCGCCGTCGTGAAACATGGATGGCATGAACACTTGGCCTCCATATCGGAGAATAGCCCCCAGTATCTCATCTGTCAAATGTTTCGAGTGCATTTGGGGTTTTTGTTTAGATAAAACTCACTTTCAGGTTTCATTGTGGAGTTGTGATTAGATGCGACATGTTTAACGTTTCAGGCATATATTGTACATTCCATAACATTTCAGCAGTTAACCTGAAAAACTATGCTGCAAGTGGTCGGCCATGCAAAGTCAATTGTTGGATACACTGGCAGTATCCAGTGGGTCGTCTAATGATAAAGAATCCAGTACAACTACAGGGCAATCAGCAAAATGTACCTGAACAAACTGTCTACTCAAACGTTACTTATATTTTATTTGATTTCTTTTGAAATATTTATTAAACTTTTAAATAATATTCTAGCAGCTTCCTTAATAATCTCTAATAGCGACTTCCAGTGGAGGCCAAGGTGTGAGTGATCGCACATTTGGTGGTTCCTGCGCACTGTTGAATTGTTTGGTCCTTTTCACCTGATTATAGGTGGTGTTTGCCAAGTGCATGAACAGTGAGAGATAGGGGGCTGCCAAAAACTGCTACCCACGGACCACCCCCACCAGTCCTCCCAGCCCCCGCTGAAGCCCCCTTGCCAACAGAAACCCCCCCGCCCCCCCCAGGACACAGTCCGCAGTCGCCACGCGAGGTCACAGAAAAATGAGAGGACACGCGCCCCACGCTGTCGGGGACTTGGGCCATCGGGGGCGGAACATCAGGGGAAGGCTTCAGGTGACGTTCTGAGGCTGTCCTGATGGCGATGAGAGAGTGTACCTGGGGAAGGAAACACGGTGCGTACCTACCAGGACTTGGGTGCAGAGTTGGCCAAGCGGCGGGCTGGGTTCAACACTGTCAAAGCAGCCGTCTACAAGAAAGGAGTGAAGTTTGGGGTGTTATATCCTGCTCGTCTATGGGTCATGCACCAGATAAGCCGGAGGAGGTGAGTACATTTATGATAGACCATGGACTGGGGAATTGTGAGGACATTGTACTTTGGAGATGCTAGTCAGGAAGATTTGGGTGTGTACACCGGGCGGATAGTTGTATTTATTGTGTTTGGGCATGGATTGGGGCAAGTGTGATCAACTATTCTTGGGGAATTGTAGGTGAGGAGTCGTAGGGGGAAGGGTGGTCGGCGGTTGCCTCGAGTGGAGGCCACTATGATAGCAGGTAGGTTAGTTAACTGGAATGAAGTGTGGGTGGTCGAAGCGTTGGGGCGGGGGGCAGTGGGGTGGGTGGTTTTCTCTTTTTTTGTTTATGGGGGGTGGGGGGGAATGCTGACATGGGTGGAGTTCATGTGGCGAAGTTGATTAAGGGGGATGACGGTGGACATCTTGGGAGGCCCCGCTGGGGTGGGATTCTCCCGCAATTGGCGGAGCAGACTGTACCGGCGCCAAGAGCGGCACGAACCATTCCGGCGTCGGATCACCCGGAAGTTACGGAATCCTCCGCACTTCCGGGGGCTAGGCCAGCGCTGGAGGGGTTGGCACCAGGCCAACCGGCGCGAGTTGGCGCATGCGCAGAACCGCCGGCGTGTTTGCTGTGCATGTGCAAGGGGTTTCTTCTCTGCGCCGGCCATGGCGGAGCCTTACAGAGGCCGGCGCGGAGGGAAAGACTGCCCCCACGGCACAGGCCTGCCCACAGATCGGTGCCCCCCCAGGGCAGGATCCCCCCACGCCCCCACGAGGACCCCGCTAGATGGCCAACAAGCCAGGTCCCGCCGGGATGGGCCATATCCATTTCACGCCGGCGGGACTGGCCGAAAATGGGCGGCCGCTCGGCCCATTGGGGCCCGGAGAATATTCGGCAGCCGGCGTCAGGGCGGGATTCACGTCGCCCCCCCCCCCCCGGTGGGGGGGTCGGAGAATCCCGCCCCAGGTGTGCGAGGCGTAGACTTGGGGGTTGCTGGATAAAGAGGGGCTATAGCTAATATGGGAGGGGGTGGGGAGGCCCCCGACCCGGTTGATTTATGTGGAACATTTGGGGATTAAATGGGCCAATTAAGAGGTCTCATGTTTTTGCATATTTGAGGAGTTTGAAGGTAGATGTGGTGTTTCTTCAGGAGACGCATTTGAAGGTGGGGTACCAGACAATGGCTGGCGGGGCAGGTATTCCATTCAGGTTGGATATGAAAACTAGAGGGGTGGCAGTGTTGATCAATAGATGGGAGGCTTTTGAGGTGGGGAGTGTAGTGACGGGCCCTGGGGGTAGATTTGTGATAGTGATTGGAAAGTTGGAAGGTTGGAAGCACCAACCTGTGGTGCTGGTGAATTTATATGCCCCGAATTGGGATGATGTAGAGATTTTGAGGTGGATTTTTAGCAATGTTACTGGACCTGGACACGCACCGACTGATTATTTGGGGGGACGATGCTGGATCCTAGGTTGGACCAGTCTTCTTGCACGCCCACTGGGTGTACTTAGGGATTGAGTGTTTGTTGGAGGGTAGTTTGCAGTCTTGGAGGAGCTGGAGGGACCCAGTTGCTGAAGGGGAATGGGTTCAGTTATCTGCAGGTTAGGGATTTCATGAGGAAGGAGGTTGCTTCGCTTCTGGCACTCACACACACAGGACACCACCCCCACATACGTTTCAGGCACTGCCACTCGGGGCGCTGCAGGACAAATTCCTGCTGAGGAAGAAATAGGACAGAACATGATCTCGGAGATTTATGGGGAGCTGTTGAGGAGAGAGAATGTCCCGCACCGGTGGAGGAGGTTAATTGTAAGTGGGAGGAAGGGAAGAGTTGGGTGGGACTTTGGGGGCTGGAATGTGGGGTGAGGCTTTGCGGAGGGTTAATGCATCATCATAATGCACACGACAGTCTTATCCAGTTCAAAGTGGTACACTGGGCTCACATGACGGCGACTGATGAGCCTGTTCTTTCCAGGGGAGGAGGATAGGTATGGGCTGTGTGCAGGGATGCCGGTGAACCACGTCCATATGTTTTGGGCATGAGGGGCGCGATTCTCCCCCCCCCCCCCCCACCCCCAATGCTGGGTGGGAGAATCGGCGGGGCGCCGCGCGAATCGCACCACGCAGACCCGACCACCGCACGCGATTCTCCCACCGCCCCGAAACCAGCGCTGCGCGATTCACGCCGGGCCACTCGGAGAATTACCGCAAACGGCGAGCAGCGATTCTCCGGCCCGGATAGGCCGAGCGGGCACTACGACACGACAGGTTCCCGCCGGCGCCGTCCACCCCTGGTTGCTGCCAGCGGGAACACTGGCGGGGCTCCTTCACCGGTGGGGGGGGGGGCTCCGATGGGGTCTGACCCGCGATCGGGCCCACCGATCGGCGGGTCGGCCTCTCCCCCTCCGGGCCTACCGCCCGCGCGCGGCCCCAGAACACCGGCGCCATGTTGGTGAGGTGCCGGCGCGCGTAAGAAGTTCCCCGCACATGCGCAGGATAGCGCGGTCCATCTGCGCATGCGCAGGATTGAGCTGCCCCAATTGCGCATGAGAAGGTTGGTGTGGCGACCATTTGGCGCCGCGTAAGGATGCTGGAGTGGCGTGAACCGCTCCAGCGCCATGCTGACCCTCTGTGGGGGCCAGAATAGGTCGTGCCCGGGTCCTGTTTGCGCCGTCGTGAAATTCGACGCCGTTCACGACGATGCGGGCACTTAGTCCCGGGAGCGGAGAATCCCGCCCGAGGTGTCTGTGCTGGAGGGGTTTTGGGACAAGATTTGCAGAATAGCGTCAAGGATTTTGGGGGTAGCAGTAACCCCAAGTCCGGAGGTGGCAATACTTGGAGTGTCGGAGGATCCATGAGTACAGGTGGGGAGAGAGACAGATGTGTTGGCCTTTGCTTCCCTGATAGCCCGGAGATGGATTTTGTAGTGCTAGAGGATCTCCGAGCCGCCAATGGCAGAGGTATGGGTGAACGATTTGGCAAAGTTCCTGCACTTAGAGAAAATCAAGTTTGCCATCAGAAGTGCAGAGGAGGGGGGGTTCACCTTGAGGTGGAAGCTGTTCACTGACTTCTTTGAAGAGTATTGAGTCGTCGGGGGGGGGGGGGGGGGGTCATTTTCCGTTTGGACTGGGGGTCTGGGATTCTGGGTTAAATGCTTAAGAGATGGGTGCAGGCGCTGGGTGGCAGTGGGTAGAATGGGGGGGAGGGAGCAGGTTTTCTGGGGGGGGGGGTAAGAAGGTTATGGCTGTTTTGCCGTGGGTGTTTTTTGTTTTTCTTCTCTGTTATGTGTATATTTGAAAATGTCTCCAATAAAATATTTTCATAAGATATCTGATAGCAAAGAAGTCCATATTCCAATTACACTTCGGGGCGATTCTCCAAAATGGAGCCCAAGTGTTCGCGCCGTAGTGAACGCCGTCGCGTTTCACGGCGCGAAACAGGTACAGGGACGACCGATTCTGTCCGCCACAGGGGGCCAGCATGGCGCCGGAGCGATTCACGCCGCTCCAGCCTCCCACCCCGGCGCCAAATGGGCGCCGAGCCAACTCGCGCATGCGCAGTTGGGCCACGCCAACCTGCGCATGCGTGGGGGACTTCTGTGTGTTGGCCTCGACTCAACATGGCGTCGGTGTTCAGAGGCCAGCCGCACAGGAAAGAAGGCCCCTGAGGGGAGAGGCCGGCCCGCTGATTGGTGGGCCCCGATCGCGGGCCAGACCCCATTAGAGGCCCCCCTGGTGAAGGATCGTTTTACCCCGCCCCACAGGCCGCCCCCTGGCCCTTCGCGGAGAGTTCCCGCTGGCAGCGACCAGGGGTGAACGGCGCCGGCGGGACTCTGTCGTATCCGCGCGGCCACTTGGCTTTTACGGGCCGGAGAATCGGCGGCCCCGCCAATTGCAGCGGCCAGCGGCTGCCGCCGCGTCAAACGCGCCGGTGCAAATGGCGCCGATTCTCCGCACCCCAGAGATATGCGTGCCAGCGTCGTGGCGCGGTTGCGGCAATTCTCCAGCCCGGCGCGAGGATCTGAAAAGCTTGTTCTAAACTTTCTGTTTATTCATTTAGTGATAATCTATATCTCTACCCCTGATACCATTTTTCCAAGCAATGGAAAGAATCTTTCACACTTTATTCTCTCAAAATGTTTTCATAATTTTGAAAAATATTCGATGTTCTGTTTATCCTATTGAATCTTTACTGCATCTTTTCCATGACTCTAATATTCTTTCTGTCATGGAATGCCTAGAATTGCACGCAGTTGTGACTTAACCAGTGCCTTGTACAAATTCAGCGTAACGTTCATGCTTCTTTACTTATATTTCAGTGTAATGCTACACTGTCAGAGCTGGTGCCCTTTGAATGAGACGTTAAACCAAGGCCGTTTTTACAGGATGTAAAATATCCCACAGCACTATTTGAAGGAGAGCAGTAATTTATCCAACATTTATCCTTTATCCAACATCACCAATTTGATTGGCCATTACATCATTGCTGTTTGGGAACATTTCTGTGTTTGAATTGGCTGCAACAAAACAATAATGACTATACTTCAAAAGTAACTCATTAACTATAAAGCACTTGTGGATGTCCGGAAAGAAATGAAAGACATTATACCGATTCAAGTTTGTTCTTTCTCTATACAAAAATCTGAATCCCATTTGTCTTTTCATGGCCTTTCCAAGTTTCACCCCAATCTCTAAGGATTTATGTATTTACATCTCCCAGATCTTCCTACTTTCCTATCGTTAATATTTTTACATTTTTGTATATAGTTTTTTTTTACATGTCTGAGCTTTGATTTGCAACTAAAACCGGTCTACGTTTTCTACAAACTTTTGTACTTTTTTCTCTGCCCTTTGATTCTCTAACCATCCTTCTGTCTACAATTCAGTTAGCATCATGTGTTTTCATATAGCCCATTATCAAAACACCTGACAAAATCCTAAGCAGATATTTTTTCTCAAGATGAGTGACAGCCCAGTTTTAAAATATTTTTCCGAAGGTTTTTTTAATGTCAAGATGGGATTTAAGTGACTCTGAAAATAAAATCCAAAGATTGAAATATTGCCCGGAATTCTCTGACCGTCCGCTGACGGCGGGGTTCTCTGGGCCTGCCGGCAGTGCACCCCTGCACACTGGTTTCCTGGTGGCATGGGGTGGCTTCAACCGGAACTCCCATTGACAGCGGTGGGAACAAAGAAGCCTGCTACCAGTGAACGATGCGCTGCCTCCAACCCCTGAGAAGAACGCTGCTGGGGGGCTGAAAAATCCCACCAATTTTTTTTTAAATGTTCTGTTTTAAAGATGTTATTTGAATTTCAGGAGCAGCTCAAGCTTAAGATCATGTCCAGAAATACAAGCAGCAATGCTTCACAAAATTTACTTTTAAAGATACAACTTCCTACAACAAGCACTTCACAATAAGCTACGCAGCAAAACTATGTTTCTGTCTCCACTGTTTATGCTGTCTTGTTGTAATGGCTTACCTATTGTCTGATAAGAACTTTGACTGTTTACATTTGACAGTCATTAGCATTTTACAGGAGGGCAGTAACTTTACCACAGGAACAAAGCACACCTTATGTATAACTTCTGAACAGCCCACAGCACCTGGACCTTATTTTTAAAAGAACAAAGACAAAGGGCGTATCCAGTGACCATGCTGCACCTGAAAAGAAGCTCACTGCGGCGCAGCATGACCGGTAAAAGCCGTGAGACCCCGTTCCCAGGATCTTCCCGGCTCACAACACCTCCCAAGATCCAACGTGATCACGTTTTGGCAAATCTGCATATTAGAGCGAGATCCCAGTTAGTCTCCCTGGGTCAAGGTTTGCTTTGGGAACCTCTGGTCGGGGATCGTTTCGGGGGCCTCTCGCTACACTGGGCATTTCCGGAGAATGGACCTCTCCAGTGTACAAAATGGGGCTAAGTGCGGTCTTGGCCGCCCGTTCCCCGCTGACGCCCCTTTTATACAACCTGAGTCACATTGTATAGCCGTGTGTTTCTCGGTGCTGCGAGAGCCGGGAAACACAACTAAACGCGTTCACTATGGGTCTCTGTTCCCATTTATTTGTATCAAACTCAAAATCAGTAGTTAGTACTGAGCTTTAAATACCAATATGTATTTTTGTTTGGTGATTACACAGCTTGTTAATAGAGTGAACTCTGATTATTTAGTTTTGTTCCCAGACATGTTAGAAATTGGAATATAGCAATGTCTTGTTTAATATTTGAGTTGTGTCCCTGAAAAGTGTAACTTTAGGTAAAGCAACTGCAACCAAATTATATTTTTCCATTACAACAAATATTAAAGCCGGCGTTAAGTTCTGTGTGGGACCCTTCTCTTCAGGAAAAAAAAACATTCCAACATTATACCCTGTAAGCTGAAATACTTTATATTGCTAAATTCCTATATTTGGAAATGAAATAACTTTTTAAAAATTAAATAAATTAAAAAAGATAAAAGAAATATAACTTTCTGCTTACTTCTGGCTTGCCACTTCTCCTGCTTGTTAGTCCTCTCTTGATGCCTCTCTCACTCACCAAATCTCCTGCTCGTCCTACAAACTGCTCCCTGCCCTCCCGCTGTGGGAGAGGGTTTGTGAGATGAATGGCAGGAAGAACAGCTTTGGAGCTTGAGGGCTTTGAGTCGAGGGTTGCGGGGCAAGTGCCAAACAAGAGGGTCGATGACTGGGAAAATCGGCAATCGGGCTGGTTGGTGAGATGGCATGTCAGGGAGCAGGAGAGGCTGTCCCAAAGTGGCACTGATTGGATTACCCAACCCTACATCAGACCTAGTGTGAAACGATAGCAAGGCAAACTCTTGACCTTAAACGTGAATAGCAACTGCTTTAACTGTGCATTTTTAAAACAGAATTACTTACCTGGAGCATCTTAAAATGAAGACTTACCGTACATGGGTAAATTCACTGAAGCAGTGCTCTCAGCCGTCAAGGAGCAGCACTTCGGTCTTGTACCCCGAGCTGAGCTTTTGAGTCCATGAGGGTGTGTGCTTTAACCATCCCACCTCCCCAACCCGAAAAGCAGGCAGCGGCCCACCCCCGCCGAGGTGCCCCCCCCCTCGTCCACCGAGCAATGGGGCGGCAAACCCAGCAACCTTGGGCTCTTTGCCATGAGCAAAGGTGGCTACTCACCTCGGTTCCCGCAAAAGCCTTTCCGCCAGGTTCATGTTTTTAAAAACAATTACTAATCAGTGCATTACTGATCGGTGCCAGTGTGACCATTTTTTAGGGAGGCCGCTGAATCACGGGAGGCAGTTGAATATAGGGGCGCTCCCGTTAATTGTATGGAAATGGGGATTAAGTGGTGATAACTGGCTTCTCGCCACGCTACGGCGGCACTCTGATTTTGCCGATAGCAGTGGGCCGGTTGCATTGCTAATTGTTTGCCGCTTGGCGTGGTTTTCGTTTTTAGCCTCTCCTCGTTTTGCTCGAATGAGAGCACAGCAAGGCCGGAGAATCGCGCCCCTGGTCAAATTTCAGACTTAGAGCTGAACAAATGTAAAAGCCACCGTGTGGGGACTAAGACTCCTTTATATTTTTTAGAAAACATATATGTAGATATCCTCATGGTTGTTTCTCCAATTTGAAAAACTGGACAAAGATATTTTTTAAATGGCTGAATTTATGCCTGTCGGTGACCCTCTAACAAAAAGAGCTACCTAACAGTATCAAGGAAACCCACACGTCGTTAGCCTTGGAGAGACACAAATGACCTCCTCTGATCGCACAGACCAAATTCATAGAGAGCTACACAAGAGCCATCTGAATTTCATAACCAGAGCCTACTCATCTGCTAGGACAATAATAATAATAATAATCTTTATTGTCACAAGTAGGCTTACATTAACACCGCAATGAAGTTACTGTCGCCACATTCTGGTTGAGACTTTAACCTTCTTGAGGAATAGTCGAGGATACACACTTGTCAAAGACATGTGGAGAGATGAGAGTCATGTGACATGGACCTGTAACTGGAGGAACCAGTCATATTGTCTTGCTGTACTGCAAACCCAGTCTGTTGTTTACCATCCTACAAGCAGCCTCACAGAAAAGGAGTTATGGCCCTGGTTTGGACACCTGGCCCCATCTACACTGTCTTTGCTGGAAATTCTGTACCATCGCCTACAAGACTGATTCATAGACCGATTTCATAGAATTTACAGTGCAGAAGGAGGCCATTCGGCCCATCGAGTCTGCACCGGCTCTTGGAAAGAGCACCCTACCCAAGGTCAACACCTCCACCCTATCCCCATAACCCAGTAACCCCAACCAACACTGAGGGCAATTTTGGACACTAAGGGCAATTTATCATGGCCAATCCACCTAACCTGCACATCTTTGGACTGTGGGAGGAAACCGGAGCACCCGGAGGAAACCCACGCACACACGGGGAGGATGTGCAGACTCCGCACAGACAGTGACCCAAGCCGGAATCGAACCTGGGACCCTGGAGCTGTGAAGCAATTGTGCTAACCACTATGCTACCGTGCCGCCCCGATTCATCTCTGTATGCCCACCTCATCGTATGAAGTCAACACCATTGGAAAAGTGAATTTTACAGCATCAACTTTAAGTCTCCTGACCTCCGTGAAAGAATGCCTCATTGGACTTTTATGGATCCACTGGAGCAATATTTATTTTCTCTCTGGTCTGTGCACCGCAAATCTTTATTTTCTCTATCCTTCTTTACTGTATGAATTCACAGGAGGCAACATTACGATCCCCAGCCCCTAATGTTTTCAGTGTGTGCAAATAAACTAACCCTTTGAGTTCATCCTATCTCGAGTTTGCTGTCAAGTTATTAATATAATCTCTTTTTCTTTTCTTCTTTTTCTACAGTGCAGAAGGAGGCCATATGACCCCTCGAGTCTATACTGACCCTCTGAAAGAGTACTCCACCCAAGCCCACTCCCTTGCCTTATTCCTATAACCCTTTAACCTAACCTACATATCCCTGGATGTTAAGGGACAATTTAGCATGGCCATTCCACCTAACGTGCACATCTTTGGCCTGTGGGAGGAAACCGGAGCACCCGGAGGAAACGCACACAGACACGGGGGAGAACGTGCAAACTCCACACACAGTCACCTGAGGCCGGAATTGAACCCGAGTCCCTGGTGCTGTGTGGCAGCAGTGCTGACCACTATGCCACCGTGCCGCCCCAAATTGGATCACAACAAAACCGAGGAGTTGGGAAATATGTCACAGTAAACCACGGTGGTAAAAAGAAAAATTAGTGCTGTTTAAATTAACCCCCTTCCTATCCACAACACTACAATAAATTACATCCAAATGGACTGTAATGAGTTGAAACATACCCATAAAATATAAATGGTATATAAATATTTTGAGACCAATTGCTAAGATATTGTTTGAAGGTTGTCTGTAATATTGGACAATACTTTAAGATTCGTGAACAGAAGCTATAGCCAGTGTTTTTAAAAAATAAATTACAGCATATGAGTTATGGTTAACTAAGAATACTTCAACCTGAATTAAATATGGGTCAAATATTCCAGACCATAATATCTAGCTTAAATTTTATAGATTTATTTAATCAAAATAATATTATTCTGGTCTGCCAGAAATATATTTCAAGTTCCAGTTGACAAATTTTATTGTTATTCGCTTCATAGACACAATTTCTTTATGATCATATATGTAGTTTAAAATCCATATTTTGGCATTCATATAAAATGAACAGTAGTTTGATCAAGTATACTTATACAGTTTACTTCCGCTGACCATAGTTTTCTTAGATTATATTCCCAGAAGGCATTGATGGCTAAACGAACCCAAAAAGGGCAAAGATCCGACAGAGTGTGGAGCACACTCTCTTAAACACTTATGCAAAAGTCCTAGCGAAAGCACTGGCGAGGCGCCTGGAGAGCTGCCTGCTAGAAGTGATCGTGGAAGATCAGACTGGATGTGTCAAGGACAGACAGCTAACAGCGAGCATCAGATGCCCACTGAATGTAATAATGACCCCTTCCAGGGAGAGGACACCAGAGGTGATCGTCTCCCTGGACATTGAGAAAGCCTTCGATTGAGTAGAATGGAGGTACCTCATGGAGGTGCTTGAGCGGTTTGGGTTTGGAGCAGGGTTCACCGCGTGGGTGAAGCTCCTGTACAGCGTCCCTACGGCGAGCGCACGGACGAACGATACCAGCACCAAATATTTTCGGCTGCACAGGGGAACGAAGCAGGGATGTGCACTATTCCTACTCCAGTTCACATTGGCAATCGAACCACTGGCCAACGCCCTTAGATTGGTGGAATGGTGGACGGGCATTCGGAGAGGGGGGCAGAGAGCATAGAGTCTCACTCTATGCGGATGACCTGCTCTTCTACGTGTCTAACCCCATAGCTGGCATGGGAAAGATAACCGGGCTCCACAAAGCACAAGTGGATAGCACTGTGGCTTCACAGCGCCAGGGTCCCAGATTCGATTCCCCGCTGGGTCACTGTCTGTCGGAGTCTGCACGTTCTCCCCGTGTCTGCGTGGGTTTCCTCCGGGTCCTCCGGTTTCCTCCCACAGTCCAAAGACGTGCAGGTTAGGTGGATTGGCCATGATAAATTGCCCTTAGTGACTAAAAAGGTTAGGAGGGGTTATTGGGTTACGGGGTTAGGGTGGAAGTGAGGGCTTAAGTGGGTCGGTGCAGACTCAATGGGCCGAATGGCCTCCTTCTTCACTGTATGTCTGTTCCATGTTCCTCACTAGAGTTTAAAAGAATGAAAGGTGACCTTATTGAATCATATAGGATTGTCAATGGAGTTCACGGGTAGATAGCGAGAGGTTTTTAATCACGGGTTTGGGGGATAAGGCGGCTAAGTGGAATTGAGGATTATCACATCAGGTCAGTCATGATAAGGAGACACTTCTTCACACAAAGAGTGGTGAGCCTGTGGAATTCATTACCACAGGAAGTAGTTGATGCTTAAACTTTGAATATATCCAAGAGGTGGCTGGATAGCACTTGGAGAGAATGGGATCAAAGGCTCTGGGGAGAAAGCAGGATTAGTCTATTGAGTTGGATGATCAGCCATGATCGTGATGAATGGTGGAGCAGGCCCGAAGGGCCAAAAGGCCTCTTCCTGCTCCTATCTTCTATGTATCAACATATCTCATTGAATAATGGAGTAGACGCAATCGGCCGAATACTTCTGCGCCTACATCTTAGGACCTTAAGTCATGGCTTTTGAAGTTGAATAACGGGAGTTTTCTTTTGTAGGTGGACTCGCTAGGTAGACCAGTAGCTGGGAGAGAGTAAAGACTCCTTTCCTTGCTAGAATCTACAGGTAATGACACTTGGAGCTGCCGATTTATTTTCAACAGGATTTTTCAAATACCCTATTCTGTATTTCCAGATGGCGGGGAACCCCAGCTTTCCCAAGTGGCTCATGACTGGTTCAGCTGAATACTTCATGCTGGTATTGTTTCTCACACTGCCGCATAAAATGGCTTCTTACAGCCCCCTTTATATCGTTGAAAAACACAAAATAAGCTGCTTGACTTAACACTGTTCCACAAAGTAAAGAAGTTAATTCAATTGCAATCATTTGAAGAACTCTCTACTACTGCCGGTATCAAAGGACTATGAGTTTTCACACCTTTAGAAAACCCCATTGTCCATTCAAGGCTCATTGAATTTCAAATGTCTTTTGTGATCCTTCTTGAGATAAGCACAGTCTGGCTCCTCCATCTGGCTAATCGCAGTTGAATCCACAAGAGAAATCATGTGATTTTTGGGAGCCATTTTTTAAAGTTCCTTTGTGTCCTTTTTTAAAATGTAGTTTCCAGCCTGTTACAAAAATCTATATTCTAATTAAAGATAGTAGGAAGATACCATAAGAAGGTGTGACCAATTCCCTCCTACAGATCATCGAACGTGGGAATGACGGTAACTTATTCCTTCATTATTTTGCGTGCCTTGAATTCATTGTGAGGTTCATGAATTTCAAATATCAAAGGCAGCCGTAAGCCATTGGTTTGGGAAGGCTCGAGAGACAGAGGGAGAATAATAGACTTTTAACCATGGAAAGCGCAGGGGAGTCTGGGGTGAAAATCAACTGAAGGAGCCAAGTGTAATTTGAACAGATTAGGCCCTTCACTGCAGGCATTAGATCAGAATTTATTCCGTCCGGTACAACAACTTAGATTTATGCCGTTCTTTTAATGTAATAAAGCATCCCATCGTGATTCGCAGGAACATTTTCAAACAAACATGTGGCCCGAGACATTAGGTCAAATGATCATACTTTTGTTGAACAATGTAGGTTTTAAGGAGTGTCTTAAAGAAGGAAAGACAGTTGCAGCGGTGGAGGGTGGGAGATTGAGCCTACAAAATTGAAGCCACAGCCACCGATGGTGGAGCGATTAAAATTGGAGCTGCTCAAGAGGCCAGAATAAGATCAGTGCAGATATCTGAGGGTTGTCAGGCTGGTGGAGGTTACAGAGACAGGGAGGGGTGAGGCCAAGGAGTGGTTTGAAAACCAGTTTGAGAATTGTAAAGTCAAGGTATTGTTTTGAGTGGGATCAATAAGCGAGCACAGGGAATGGGACTGATGTGATTTAGGACACCAAGTTTATAGGATAGAATATATGTGGTCAGTCAAGAGATGTTAACAGGATTCAAGCTGGTTGGCAAAGTCAAAACTAAGACACACAGCCTTTCCTGGTTGAGAGAGTTTATTATTTATTTTGTCCAATGTCATTCCGTACCCACACCCAGCTATCTCCTATTTGTGTGTTCAAATACCTATCACCTGTTTCCGTTAACAATGTAATTGATAAGACAGTGACAGATTCCCCATTTATTAAAATTAAACTTTTGAAAGCATGAAAACAATCTTCCAAAGTACGGGGGGGGGGGGGGGGGGGGATTCTATTTGTTTTTATCTTCTATGTTTCACATTATAGTATAACCAACAATTAGTAGATCACATATTCCCCTTCAAACATTTTTTTTCCTTTCTAAAGCAATTAAAGAAAATATTAGATTTCCATATTCTCACCTGCCTTGCACATCTTTGGGTTGTGGAGGTGAGGCCCACACATTCACGGGAATGTCCCCATAACTATGACGTACCTGCCACCCTGGTCCGCTACCATCTTCTCCATCTGGAAGTATTGCCACTCCTGAGTCCTATCAAAGCCTGAGTGAAACACCTGGCTAACCCAAATCTTACGGAGCCTAATCTGGTCCCTTACCCGCAGGTGGGTCTCCTGCAAAAGCATTACATCGGCTTTCAAACCCCTCCATGTGACCAATCAAATCCGGGGTCTCTCACACCCCTCCCCTTCAAGTTAGCCATTTCTATAGCGAGGGTTCATGCCCCTCCATCCACCATACTCCTAAAATCCGAGCCCATCTAAGATGGCAGCATGTCCCATCCAAAGGGTGGGACAAAATCCTACCCCCATCACCATCAGCGCACCCCCCCCCCCCCATCCCAGAAATCCCTCAGAAATTACTCTTGAACTGATAACTCACTCCTGCATCCCCATCCCCCCACCATTGACACCTTCTAGAGTCCACAAAACCTGCCTAAACAGGTCACGCAGGCCGCAGCCCCCCCTCCACTTTACTACTATACACTCGTCAATCTTTCTCAGCAAGCAAGGTAGCCCCCCACCAGAGCCCACAATACCCAGATAAATAATCCAACACAAAAGCCAGAACCCGAATCAAAACCAAAACTCTACCACCCCCACTTTCCACCATGAAAAGCAACCTAACACTCCACTCCCCTTTCCATCAAATAATCCCTCCAAACCACAAACTCCCCTTACTACCAAAATGCAGAAAAAAGGGAGAAAAATCAGGGGAAAAACCCCAAACCCCCAAGCAAGAATGCAACAGTTACAATTAACACCAACTCTATACAAACAAGTGAAAAAAGTGGGGGAGAAGAAGCAATGTAAAAACAAAAATACAAAAACATAAAACATAAAACTCCCCCAATCACAAGTACATACACCATAATTACTTCACCGTCCCCACAGAGACCCCTCCCAACCTCCAAACTAGTCTCCTGCAAGCCCCTTCACTCCAGTCCAAGTCCTTCAGCCATGATAAACACCTCCACTTCCTTCGCCGTCTCAAAGAAGTGGGCGGGATTCTCCGTTGGCTGACGCCGAAATCGAGAAATGCAATTGGGTGGAGATTAGGTTTACATGTCATTAGCGGGACCGACCCGGTATTCTCCGGGGCCTCCGCGATGCTCCGCCTCCGATGGGCTGAGTTCCCGACGGCGCGGTTCACTTGTGCTTCTAAAAATTGTGAAACCGGCGTCGCGGCTGCTGAGGGAGAGAGGGGGGTACGGAAAGTGTCCAACATCGCCATAGTTTGCTGACGGCTGTGCCGCTGGTCGGGGGACTTCTGCCAGGGCCAGGGGGCAGTAGCTGGGGGTGGCCAGGAGGTTGGCTGTGAGGCCGGGATGGACGGGCAAGGAAAAAGATTGCCGCAGCCGGGAAGTCAGCATTGCAGCTAGGCGCCCTCTGGCCCCAGCTGAACCATCGGCGCCAGTTTTGCTGTCATGAAAGTCCATGAATTCTGTGTCGGCATCAACACTTAGTCTCAGAAACGGAGAATCCTGCCCATGCTCTTTATCCTTGTGCGTAACCCTCCGCCTCACTGGGTACACCACACCAAACTGAACACCACTCTTGTAGTGCGCCAACTTCACCATGTTAAAGACCACACGTCTTCGTGCCAGCTCCACCGCAGTGTCCTGGTATATGCAGATATTCCTACCTTCTCTCCACACGTCCCAATTCTTCTTGACTCACCTTAGGACTCGCTCCTTCGATGGCCTGCAGTGATTCGTTCCACCATGGCTTCGCCTGAAGTGACAGGTAGTCCCAATCTAGCTCGATGGGGGGGGACCCTGATCCTCCTCCCTCATCAGCTTCCTATACATCGACTCGGAAAGCATTTAGTCGGCCTATGATTCTCCACCCCCTCATGCAGCCGCACGATCCGCAGGTTCTGCCACCTCAACCAGGCTGGGGGCAGGGGAAGCCAGCACCCACTTATTGGATATTTTTTGGGGTCACGTCGAGAGGTCGAGAGATTGGGACGCTCCTCAGTGCAGGAAACAGGACTAAGTGCAGCCTCGTCAGGAGTTCCCTGCTAAGGCCTCCAATTGAACCAGAGTCCTGATAGATAGCGTGCTGTTTCTCGGCGCTGCTAGTGCTTGGAAACAGCCAGCTAAACACACTCGTCAGAGACAGTTAGATTGGGCCCTCTATCTCTGAAAATGCTTTGCACCTGATCCTGCTTCTGTTGGGAAGAGAAAAGGCCATACCTTACTTTTCCTTTGGTGTGGGCGTAACCTGTGTCCATATACCCACTTAATTATTTCATTGGCCATAAGCTTCACAGAACAATGGTGGAAAATCATACCCTGGCACTTTACACTTCCTTTTAGCCATTCTTCTCCAAAGTAACTCCAATTGCGAGTACCTATGTAACCTTCAGCTGTTGCTTGTTGAAGTATCATGAACAATGACATACAATTTCCCATCCTGTATGATTCTTGGTGAATGTTCATCATGCAGTTAGGGCATCCAATGATTTCTTGTGTAGATTTTTAAGATTTCTACTTGACCACAGTTTCAGCTGTAGGTTATAAATTGATGCTTTTATTTGTCCAAAGTTGCTGTCTGAAAATTACCTGTTTCTGCCGTGGTAGAATGACTGAATCGGCTTCTTTGAAGACTTTAAGATACCTCTGCACAAAAGGGACTAAAGGCTGTGAAGGTTCACTTGGTGATATGCATACTTGAGACAGGCATTTGGCAAAGAAAACTGAATTGTAGTTTTACCGTAGCAGCTTTCTGTAAGTCAGTAATTTTCCTGGCTTGTATCGTGGTCAGCTGAGGCTTGTAAACTGATGAGTCTGTAGCAATCTGCTCTCGTGCTCGCTGAGCCAGTTGCCTTTGAGGAGTGTGCTGTTCCATCTCACACAGGACAACCCTCCTTTCCCACACTCCATGGATGAAGATTTCCACTTTTTGGTCAGTGAATTAGATATTCTTGCTCTGATCGCCTATGTTTAACATATTGTAGCAGTAATTAATCATCTTCGCTTACCTATGCAGAAGCAGGGATTTAAATTCATTCTTAATCTACTAAAGTGCTCGTCAGCAGCATAATCAGTTCTGATGTTGCATTGAGCAGCCTGTTCTGTGCGCAGAAGTTTGCATTATTTTCATTTGGTGCTAAAACTGCAATATTGGGGTCAATGGCAGTGTGGATCTATCCATGATTTTTTTGAAAAGTGTACCTTCTGGGGCTAGGTGAAGAGATGTTTTTAACAGGTGTTTGGTGAAATTTAATCTCTAGAGATTCACTTATTGATAACATGGCAACGCTGCTGATCAGCTTGAAATATTTTGGTTTGAACTTGTGTATTACGGGAAAGCAAAAGTAGAAAGCAATTGTGTTTCAAAAGCAGCAACATATGCTCTGCTATTCTAGAAGCAACAGTCTGATTCAGTTTAAAGTCAGCTGTTTGTCCAGCTAGTTACATCTTTGTTTCAAATTCCTTTTCCACCCATTCTGTAAATTTCAAGACTTGATTTTGCAGTTATTAATCCTAGTTTATAAATAAATAGTGTATTTCCTTTTATTGTTGTTTGACTTATAAGACTATCTGGGTGAAGAACTGTCTGTAAAACTGACCATACCAAAATACTGGAGTTTAAAAATTGTTTGAATAACCCTTCTTTTGTCATCGGTTTAATACGTTACTTTCCAAGCTACTTAAATCGGACATACATAACTGTCTGGTGAAAATATTGACTGGAAACCCAAGATAATTGTATAGTTTTACAGCATGATATCCTATTCCAGACCATTTAATATAAATGAAAGATTTAGGGGCCAAAGAATCAATCACATTGCAAAAAGAAACTTGACATTGGTATTATGTTCCATTCAGGGAATTTTTACAGTGTAAGAACACACCCAGTAATAAATTTGACTGCGCTAGTGTAACCATTCTTCATGCTGCTTACATCTGTCAATTATTTCTCATAACTTCAAAATAAATGTATCAATAAGTTAGTGCTTTTTCCATCATTTATGTGGAGCTGTTTTCCTGAAGTAGTGAACAGTTTTAGGTCAAAACATTTCCCCTCTGTGCTAAATGACAGATTGCAGATTGTGATATGGGGTAGTGATTGTGTGTAGCAGGTCTCTTCAAAAATATTCTGTTCGGACAGACTGCATACCACAACAGGGGGAGGCAGGTTGTAACGATTTATAAGGTATCATTTTGTGCTAATGATTTACTCGTATTATGATTTCCTTTTACAGTGAATGGGGAGGGAAGGGAACATTATTTATTTAAAATGAATAACATCAATCTAAGAGACTTGGGAAGTGTGTTTTTCATTTCCAACTGGTGCAAAAAAACTAAGTGGGTTGTGTGATTTCCTGGGTTTCCTGCCATACTCCATACAATCCCACAGATCTGCGTGTGGGCTTTTGAAAATGTACTGTTCTAGTGACAATGTATTTCTGTTTTGCTCTAATTGTTGCTATTTTGTCAGAAAAAAGCAACTTGGAAATGAACAGTATTTCCACTGTAGCGATAACATGCGCTCATTGCGTGCTGTTGAGAAATTGGTTTAACCTGGCGAACATCAATTCAGACCATTGGAAAGTAGAATAGTAATTTTCTTGGCCATTCTAAGATTAAAACCATAGTATTTGATTGCAATTGCATAATACCTTATTGTGGAGTTAAATAAAACCAGCAACTTCCATTTCTGTGTGCTCCATGCATATGGGAAAATATTTCAAAAGCATTTTACATTTTAACAAAAATTGGCGAATAGAGCATGGGGTGGGCGGGGGGGGGGGGGGGGGGGGGAATAGTTGGGGGATAAAGACATGGTGGTGCAACAGCAACAATTTATATAGTACCTATAATGTAATAAAACATCCCGAGGTGCTTCACAGGGACATTATTAATCAAAGTATCGCATTAAGCCATATAAAAAGATATTAGGTCAGATCAGCTGAAGCTTGGCAAAAGAGGTAGGATTTAAGGAATATCATAAAGGCGGTAAACGAGGGGGAGGTCCTCTGGGAAGAACAAACCAAAGTATGTATTCCAGAGTTTGGGGCCTAGACAACTGAAGGCACAGCCAACAATGGTGGAATGATTAAAATTGGAGATGTGTAAAAGGTCCGTATTCGAGAGTGGATCTATCTTGGAAGGTTGTGGGGCTGGAGGAGGGGCGAGGCCATGGACGAACATGAAAACAAGGATGGAAATGTTAAAATCAAGACATTGCTTTATCTGGAGCAGTTGTAGGTCAGTAAGCACAGACTTGATAAGGGAATGGGACTGACTGTGAATTAAGTTTTGGGTGACTTCAAGTTTACAGCAGGTAGAATGTGGAAAACCAGCTAGGAGTGCTTTGAAATAATCAAGTCTAGAGATAATGGAGGCATGAAAGAGGATTTCAGTAGCAGATATGCTGAGACAGTGGTAAAGTAGGGCAATGTTGCAGAAGTGGAAATAGGTGGACTTGGTGATGGCTGATGAGAAGCTCATCACAAGGCCAAAAATGACACCAGGGATGCGAACAAACTGGCTTAATCTCGAGACTGTTTCCAGGGAGAGGGATGAAGTCAATAGCTCAGGAATGGATTTTACAGTGGAGTCCAGTGGGGATCAGTTTTTCCAGGATTTAATTAGTTGAAATTTCTGTTTATCCAGTCTTGGGTGTCGAATAAGCAGTCTGATAATTTAGTCAAGAGAGGTGCTAATTGGGTTGTGATGGTAGAAATAGGAGTGGGCCAAGGCGGACAACAGAGGTACCGTAGCAGGAAGAGAAGTCATTGTAAGTGATTCTCTGGTTTTGATGAGATAAGAATGGAGCCAGGTGAGAGCAGTACAACCCAACTGCACAAAAGTGGAAAGGTGTTGGAGTAGGATGGTGTGGGTCATCCAAGTCAAAGAGTGCAGACCGGTCAAGAAGAATGAGGTGAGAACATTTATCTTTGTTACAGTCACATAGAATGTTATTTGTGACTTTGGTAAGAACTGTTTCAGTACTATGGCAGGGCAGAAAATCAATTCAAGGGATTCAAACAGAGAGTTTGAACGGAGGGGAGTTGTAAGGAAGACCAAATTTAAAGGGAGTTTTGTGACACTCGATGATCACTGGTATCTGGGTGGGTTGCTGCGAATATTTGTTGAATTTGTCTTGGTTGCGTTTTGCGTTTTGTGGTGAATGTATTCACCTAAGTATGAACTGTCTGTATAGTGCTGTGACCTATGACCTGGAAATGATAATACGGTCTACTTCCAGGTACTGTACTGGAACCCCGGTGGGCTCCGCCTCTGGCTCCACCCTCACCGGGGGATATATAGACCGGCACTCATTTGTACAACAGAAAGTGGCAGGCGAGTTCCTGGATAATAAAGCCTAGTATTCACTCGTTCTCACGGTTTCACAGTGAATTGACGGTATAACAATTTATTATCCAGCGACAGCACCATGGAGGCCGCTCTAAAGCCAGATAAACTTGAACTCGACGCGCGAGCGACAGAGGCCAAGGAGATCTTCGAACACTGGCTTCGCTGTTTCGGGGCCTACCTCGACTCCTCCCAACGCCTCCCTCTGAAACCCTCAAGCTGCGACTCCTCCACGCTCGGGTGAGCCATCGAATCTCCGTGATCATAACGAAAGCTGCCACGTACGAGGTGGCGGTCGCAACCCTCAAGGCGCATTTCGTGAAGTCCGTAAACGAGGTGTTCGCCCGACATCTCTTCACTACTCGCCGTCAACGCGCCGGGGAATCTCTGGACGAGTACCTGGAAAACCTGACCCTGCTCGCAAGGAACTGCAGCTATCGGGATGTGACGGCAGAGGAACACATGAACCTACAAATCCGGGACACCTACGTGGCTGGGGTCCGATCGAACTACGTCAGGCAGTGTCTGCTAGAAAACGGGACCACTGACCTGCGGGACACGGTAAAACTAGCCACCTCATTAGAGGTGGCCTACCAGAGCCTCAGTGCATTCCCCGTGGACCTGGCGAACCCCTCGTGGACACCATCGTCGCGGCCCCCATCAGACCCGACTACGTCACAGGCCTGTGCCGCGCGGCTGCCCGTCCAGACTGGGGAACCGCAGTGCTACTTCTGCGGCCAGGGTCAACACCCCCGGCAGTGTTGCCCAGCCCGCACAGCGACGTGCAGCGACTGTGGCAAAAAGGGACACTTCGCCAGAGTCTGTTTGGGCCGACCTAAAGCCCAGAAGTCGAAAACCCACCAGGCCCAACCCATGGACTCACAGGCCCGCAGACCCCACAATGTGGCTGCGTGCCAGCTGGGAACGCCCCCTTCAGATGCGTCATCAGTCTCCTGCGACTCGTGGGGGCCGCCACCTTGGCCGCCAGCTCCAACATCGACCGACACGTGCGACTCATGGGGGCCGCCATCTTGTCCGCCATCTTCGACCCAGCCCTACACGTGCGACTCATAGGGGCCGCCATTTTGTTATACTGCCCTCACAGGCTACTTGCAGCTTGGCGCAGTCACCCTCGACCAGTCGCAGCCAAAGCACCTGAAAAATTCCATGATGGTCGTCCGGGTCAACGGGCGCGAGACCCCCTGTCTTTTCGACTCCGGGCTCACGGAGAGCTTTGTTCACCCTGACATGGTAAGGCGCTGCTCTCTTCACATCTACCCCGCACCCCAAACAACCTCCCTTGCCTCCAGATCCCATTCTTTTTTTTTAGAATTTACAGTGCAAAAGGAGGCCATTCAGTCCATCAAGTCTGCACTGGCCCTTGGAAAGAGCACCCCACATAAGCCCCACACCCCCACCCTATCCCCACACTTCCTCCTATCCCCGTAACCCCACCTTACCTTATTTTTTTGGACACTAAGGGCAATCTATCATGGCCAATCCATCTACCCCTGCACATCTTTGGACTGTGGGAGGAAACCGGAGCACCCGGAGGAAACTCACGCAGACACGGGGAGAACGTGCAAACTCCGCACAGACAGTGACCCAAGCCATGAATCGAACCTGGGACCCTGGCGCTGTGAAGCCATTGTGCTAACCACTATGCTACTGTGCTGCCCTGGTTCCGATCCGGGGGTACTGTATCGCTAACCGCGCGATGCAGGGCGCCGAGTACGCTAGTTTTAAGCTGTACGCCCTCCCTCACCTCTGCGGCCCCCTACTGCTTGGATTAGACTTCCAATGCAGTCACGGAAGCCTGACCCTACAGTTCGGTGGACCCTTACCCCCCTCACGGTATGCAGCCTCGCGACACACGTTTGCTACTTGGTGTACTGTATGTCAGGATTTGGCGGAAGAAGGTCGGCTCCGTACAACTGAAGTGCTTTTGTTCGCTCTATGCAGCTAGCTTTCTAATCTCTGCAAGCTCCAGTGCAAAAGCCCAAGGGGGGGGGGGAGTCCATGGACAAGGGTGCATCTAATAAATGACTGGTGATATCTGCTTTCCATAGTGAGCACAATCCATATCAATGTTTGTATCAATTTTCATATACATTAGATTGTAAAATCCTGTATGTAATTGAAACCTGAGTTTATTGGTATAGTGTTCATTGGTCATTCGTCTCTCTCTCTCTGCATTTAAATAAATGTTGTCTCCACTCTCCTTGTTAAATGTATCTTACTACCATGCTTACGAAAGTGCATTTCTCATGATGCCCTGGCATTAGTCATATGAAATTTGCAGTAATCACTGCTTTACTCATATTTGCATACCCTCAAAGAACTCAGCAATGGGAATAGGGCTGATTGTGTTGTCTTACTATATTACAAATGGAAGTAATTATTAGCAGTAGCAAATCCAACTCTTTAGAATAACTAGCTAAGCATGTTTAAATGACTCCACTGTTGGGCATAATTTATAGGAAAAATAATTATGGTTTGTGCTAATAGCAATGAATAAGTTATTGACAAATTTAAAATAAAGTTTGTGTTAAGGTCTGCAGTTCTTATGGTCAAGTTAGCAGCAGGCAGAATTATATTTCAGTAAGTACAAATTGTATTTTGTAGAAGACAGAAACCAAGTTGCTGGTTATTCGAGCAGTATTTGGAGTTACCTAGGGCGAAATTCTCCCCCAACGGCGGGATGTCCGCCGACTGGCGCCAAAGCCGGCGCCAATCATACGGGCATTGCGCCGGCCCAAAGGTGCGGAATGCTCCGCATCTTTGGCGGCCTAGCCCCAACATTGAGGGGCTAGGCCGACGCCGGAGGGATTTCCGCCCCGCCAGCTGGCGGAAATGGCGTTTGTTTCCCCGCCAGCTGGTGCGGAAATGCGGCGCATGCGTGGGAGCGTCAGCGGCCGCTGTCAGTTTCCCGGCGCATGCGCGGGAGCGTCAGCGGCCGCTGTCAGTTTCCCGCGCATGCGCAGTGGGGAGAGCCTCTTCCGCCTCCGCCATGGTGGAGGCCGTGGCGGAGGCGGAAGGGAAACAGTGCCCCCACGGCACAGGCCCGCCCGCGGATCGGTGGGCCCCGATCGCGGGCCATGCCACTGTGGGGGCACCCCCCGGGGTCAGATCGCCCGGCGCCCCCCCCCCAGGACCCCGGAGCCCGCCCACGCCGCCTGGTCCTGCCGGTAAATACCAGGTTTGATTTACGCCGGCGGGACAGGCAATCTCTGGGCGGGACTTCGGCCCATCCGGGCCGGAGAATCCAGCGGGGGGTCCCGCCAACCGGCGCGGCCGGATTCCCGCCCCCGCCCAATCTCCAGGAGCGGAGACTTCGGCGGGGGCGGGATTAACGGCGGCCAACGGCCATTCTCCGTCCCGGCGGGGGGTCGGAGAACGACGCCCCTAAACTGAGCTTGCTTACTCAGTTACTGAGTGTCAGCTGTCCTTCAGTTGATAGCAGTAGCACCCTTACTTCTGAGGCACAAAGTCCTGGGTCAAAGCCTGACTCCAGAACTTTTACAAATCAAGTGGCGTGTAGGAGCGGTTTCAAGACCTGTGTATTGAGTTCTTCCACGTGGGGTTATTCCCTGTGGCTCAGCTCAGTACAGAGAGAAACAAAAACACCACAACCTGGACAAGATGGCTATTTAATCAAGCTTGTTACGTGTACCCGGAGAACAGACTGGATATCAGCCAAGACCTGTTCTACCGAACAAAGAGGCGAGCACAGTAATTATACAACATTCAAAAATCAATAGCTCACCCAGTTGAATGCGATCCAATCCCTGAAGCTGCTTCTTTTAAACTTATCCAATAGAATTGCAAGCAGTGTTTAAACTTCACCCAATAGAGTTGCAAGCAGCGCATGATTAATCCTCATCCTGACAGCTGCTTACAATCCCAGCAGCTTGCTGACTGTTTGTGAGAAACAGTACATGTTTAATGGTTAATAATGATTACTCAGTCCTATAATTCATCTCAATCCTTAATAAAGCAACTTATGTAAAACTACTTATGCTGACGATTCAGTTTTAAGAGATATCATCGCTGAATTCCCCCCCTTCATGGAGTACTTTGGGAGTGCTGCACTGTTGGAGGTGCTATCTTTTGGCTGAGATGCTAAACAGAGGCACCCATTCACCTGCTCTGCCGAATATAAAAGATCCCCTCGCACTATTTTTGTAAATGAGTACAGGAATTTTCCACTGTGTCCTGTGAATTATTTATCTCTCGACCAGCATCACAAAAATAGATTATCATGACATTATTGCATTGTTATTTATAGGAACTTGCTGTACGCAAAATATTGGCTGATACCTTTCCTGTGTTACAACAACGACTATACTTTAAAAGTAATTTGTTGGCTGTCGAGCACTTTGAGACATCTGCTGGCCGTGAAAAGTGCTATATAAATGCACATCTTTTAAATTATATAGTTGTACTTATTTAATTGTAGTAATGCATGGAAATGACTTGTTGTCAACTTGGTCACACCACCCCAATATTTGCCAGACTTAGATTTTTTTTAAAAATGTGGTTAAATGAAAATTGTTGGATAAAGCTGAGACGTGGGGGTGCATAATATGCAGTATTGGTTCTTAAAATGAAAGTGGGCAGCAGTCCAGATTTGGGAATTATGGCATGCATACTGTAATGTTTCATTCAGAGATACTCTGTGATTCTGCTTCTTTTAAACTGTACTAACAAAACTTTGTGATTGAAACTGTCCTACCATGATTTGTATACTGATTGTTGATGCTTAGTGGGTTATTACTATTTGTAATAGTGAGAAGGAGAGGATTCCATTTGTTTGCTAGGAAACATTTTTTAAGCCACTGTGTTGGAAATTGTTCACATTCAGTGGAAACGTTTTTTTCATCCTCATGAAGCAAATTAAACAGATGGTGGAATTGATCACATAATTTGGTTATTACTTACAAAATATTGCAGATTGCTTGTCATTTGCAAAGTATTACCTGACGCTTTGTAATTCTGTGGGTAGACTGCTCAATCACTATACCTGAACGTGGCTTGCTCCATTGGCAAACATCTCATTTTATTGAAATGTTTAAATCAGATTGATTTCAGTGGCATGGTGGTATACAGTTGAGAGGTAGTGACCCTGGGAGTACTCAACATGGCCCCAGACTCCATGAGGTTTCATGGCATCAGGTCAAACATGGGAGAGGGCATGCGATTACCACCGTCACCTTCTCTCAGCTAATGAATCAGTGCTGCTCCTTGTTGAACACAACCTGGAAGAAGCACTGAGAGTAGCAAGGGCACAGAATATACTCCATTGTCCACCACCAAGAGTGACTCAGTAATACCACTGCTGACCAAGCTGCTGAGTGACGAAGAAACATATCTACCAAATTGGGCCTGTGGCAGGTGGTGAGAGAACCAACAAGAGAGAAAAAAATTCTTCATCTCTCCATTAACAGTCTACATGTCACTGATTCATCTGTCTGTGACTGTTGGTAAGAGTGGCCACGACACAGTCCATGTAAATACAAAGTCCCATCTTCACATTGAGGATTCCCTTCATTATGTTGTGTGGTACTACCATCGTATACAAAACAGATCAAACAATTCTAAACTGGGCCTCCATGAGGCATTGTTGGCCAGAAGCAGCAGCAGAATTATATTCAACCACAATCTGCAATCACGTGGCTTGGTATATACATACTCCCACCATTATCATCAAGCCGAGGGACCAACCATGATTGAATGAGGAATGTACAGGAGGTTATTGTGAGCAGCTTTAGGCATACCTGAAAATGAAGTGTCAATCTGGTAAAGCTACAACACAGGACTACATGCATGCTAAACAGCCTGGAAGCAGGATTAATTAGGCAGAGCGAAGAGATCCCACACCAACAGATCAAATCAAAGCTCTGAAGCCATGTCGCATCCATTTAAAAAAAAAATTTAGAGTACCCAATTCATTTTTTCCAATTAAGGGGCAATTTAGCGTGGCCAATCCACCTACCCTGCACATCTTTGGCTTGTGGGGGGAAAACACGGAGAGAATGTGCAAACGCCACACGGACAGTGATCCAGAGCCGGGATCGAACTGGAACCTTCGCGCCGTGAGGCTGCAATGCTAACCACTGCGCCACTGTGCTGCCCATGTCGCATCCAGTCATGAATGACGTTGGACAATCAGACAACTGACTGGAGGGGGCAGCTCCGCAAGCTTCCCCATCCTCAATGATGGTGGAACCCAGGACATCAATGCCAAAGAATGAGAGTGCAGCATTTGCAACAAATCATCCAGAAGTGCCAAGTGGAGCACCATCTTAGTCTACGCCTGAGGTTCCGATCATCACAATTGGCAGGCTTCTACCAATTTGGTTCACTCCATGGGAAGTAGTAAGTTAATTTAATTTAATTTCAAGGCTAATTTCCAGCTAGATTGTTATTTAATCTGGTAATTAAAAGCTGCTCTTTTGATTATTGTAGTGTAGTTGCATTCCTGAAACAGTAGTCAGCTGAGTCACACTTGCTGGTAGCTGGTTAATGGTGCAATTGGTTTAATCCAGTGTCCAAAGCAGTGTAATTTGAGACCTATAAAAAGGGGAGCTACTCCGTGCCTGCTTGGCTGAGCTAGAGTGCTTTGGAGTTGGGTGAAAAACAGGGAGTTGGGTATAACTGGGAGAAGTTGAAACCAAAAAGCCAAAGCAGAGCTCAGTCTCAGTCCAGGCAGGAGTGGGGCACAGCTGAGTTTCATAAACACCAAGGTCGATTCCTGTTATCATTGACTTCGCAGCCAGCGTCACAGTGAAACAGTCGTGAGATAAAAGGTTTTTATTCTTTGGAGGGGAATAACTGAGAAACAGCACAAATAAGTGTAAGTCAGGGTCATTATAATAAAGTACTGGAAGTAAAGTCAGCGTTTGGGGGGGGGGGGGGGGGGTAAGCAAATAGTATTCTTATATAGCTTAATCATTTAATCGGGCAGTCATGGTAGGAGAGCCTGCACCCACGATATGCTCCCCCTGTACTATGTGGCAAGGCAAGTCATGGAAGCTTCAGTGTCTCTGGTGACCATATGTGCAGAATGTGTGTCCAACTGCAGCTACTAGCCAACTGCATTTCAGAGCAGGAGCTGAGGGTGGATTTGCTGTGGAGAACCCACGATGCTGGACAGGTTGTGGATAGCACGTTCAGTGAGATGGTCACACCGTAGGTGAGAATTGAAAAGGCAGAGCAGAGGAATGCAGGTAGTGCAGCAGTCCCATGTGGCTATCCCCCTTTCTAACAGATATATTGTTTTGGATACTGTTGGGGAGATGACTGTGTAGGTGAAAGCAGTAGTAGTCAACTTCATGGCACCATGGGTGGGTCTGCTAAGCATGAGGAGAGGAGGAATAATGTCAGGGCTATAGTATAGGGGATTCAATTGTAAGGGGAACGGACAGGCATTTCTGTGACCGCAAAAGAGACTCCAGGATGATATGTTCCCTCTGGTGCCAGGGTCAGGGATGTTACTGAAGCGGGAGGGCAAACACATTGGTACCAACGATATAGGCAAAAAACAGCGATGAGGGCCTGAAAGCAGAATTTAAGGAGGTAGGAAGTAGATTAAAACACAGGACCCAGAATGTAGCAATCTCTGGATTATTTCCGGTGCCACGTGCTAGTGAGTATAGAAATAGGAGGTTAGTCTAGTTGAATGTGTGGCTGGAGAGATAGTTCAGGAGGGAGGGCTTTAGATTTCTGGGACACTGGGACTGTTTTGGGGGTTGGTGGGACCTGTACAAGGTGGACAGTTTGAATGGGACCAGCACCCTTTCACGGAGGTTTGCCAGTGCTGTTGGGGTGGGTTTAAATTAACTTGACAGGGGCCTGGGATCCTAAGAGAATGTTCAGCAGGGATAGATGCACAGTCAAAATTAGAAGAGACATCAAGTGAGTCAAGAATGTATTAAATGTCTAGACCAGTTAAGTCACAAGCAAGTTTGACAAGATTGGATGGTATTTGTTTTAATGCAAGGAGTCTGATGAACAAAGGAGATTAATTGAGGGCATCAATTAAAACATAGGGGTATGATATAATTGCTGTCACAGAGATATGGTTGAGAGAGTGGTAGGATTGGCAGCTCAAAAATATTTCAGGCATGATAGGGAAGGAGGTAAAAGAGGAGGGGGTGTCACAATTTTGATCAGCGAATCAATTACAGCAGTAAGGAGGGACAACATCTTAGAAGACTCGTCAACTGAAGCCATATGGGTAGAATTTAAAAACCATAAAGCAGCAATCATATTTCTGGAAGTGTTCTATAGGCTCCCTAACAGCCCGAACGAAATAGAAGAGCAGATATGTAGGCAAATTTCAGAGAAGTGTAAAAGTAATAGAGTAGTGATAGTGGGGGATTTCAACTTCCCTAATATTTACTAAGGTAGCCATAGTGTGAAGGGTTTAGAGGGATCAGAATTCTTAAAATGCATCCAGGAGAACTTTTTAGTGTGTAGAAGGATCTACAAGATTGGGAGTTGATCGGTAACCAAGCTGGGCAAGTGGTTGAAGTGTTAGTGGGGGAGCATTTTGCAGACAGCGACTAAATTGGTTAGGTTCGAGATTGTTTGGAAAAGGACAAGGATGGACCTAAGATCAAAGTTCTAAACTGGGGAAGGCCAATTTTAATAAGATAAGATATGATTTGGCCAGAGTGGACCGGGAACAGACACTTTTACATAAATCTGTGACAGAACAATGGGACACATTCAAGAAGGAAATAGGGAGAGTACAGGACCAATATGTTCCAATCAAGAAAAGGATAGGACCAACAAATCCAGTGAACCCTGGATATCAAGGGAAACACCGCATTAGATTAAAAGAAAAAGGGAGGCTTTTGAGAGATATCAAGGGCTCAAAACAGCGGAAGTGCTAGAGGCGTATAGAATGTGCAAGAGGGAACTTAAAAAGGACATTAGGAGAGCAAAAAGGGGACATGAAAGGATCCTGGCAAGTAAAATAAAGGAAAATCCTTTACAAATACATTAAGGTTGAAAGGATAATTAGGGACAGAGTATAGCACATTAAGGACCACAGTGGTAATTTGTATGTGGAGCCGGAAGATATAGATAGGGTTCTAAATTAATGCTTTGTGTCAGTGTTCACACATAGGAAGGACAGTGTGGGTATAGAAATCAGGGAGAAGGACTGTAATAAAATTAAAGAGAATAAAGAGAGGAGGTTCTGAGTGATCTGACAGGCTTAAATGTAGACAAATCTCCAGGGTCAGATGAAATGTATCCCAGGCTGTTGAGTGAGGCAAGGGAGGAAATAGCAGGGACACTGGCAATAATCTTCAATTCCTCTCTAGCCACAGGAGAAGTGCCGGAGGACTGGAGGTTAGCCAATGCGGTCCCATTGTTCAAGAAGGGAGGATGGGATAAACCAGGAAACTACAGGCCAGTCAGTCTAACCTCCGTGGTGAGGAAACTATTGGAAGCAATTCTGATAGACATAATTAATCTGGAGATTCAGAAATTAATCAAGGACAATCAGCATGGTTTTGTTCAAGGGAGGTCATGCTTGAACAATTTGAATTTTCGAAGAGGTGACCAGATGTGTAGATAAGGGAAATACATTTGACGTTGTTTACTTGGACTTCAGCAAGGCTTTTAATGAAGTCCCACATGGGAGGCTGATAGCGAGGTAAGAGCCCATGGATCCAAAGAAATTTGGCAAATTGGATCCTGAATTGGCTGAGTGGTAGGAAGCAGAGGGTGATGGTCAAGGGGTGCTTTTCTGACTAGAAGCTTGTGTCCAGTGGGGTCCCACAGGGACCATTGGGGCCATTGCTGTGGTTTATATTAGTGATTTAGATATGAACGTAGGAGGGTTGATCAGTAAGATTGCGGATGATACGATAATTGGTGGGGTGGTAAATAGTGCGTAGGATAGCCTTAGATTACAGGAGGAAAGAGACTGGCTGTTCAGATGGGCTGATCAGTAGCGAATGGAATTCAATCTGGATTAAGTGCATGAGATCATGCACTTGGGCAGGACAAACAAGGCAAGGGAATACAGGATAAATGGCAGGACCATGGGAAGCACCGAGGATCGGAGGGACCTTGGTGTGCATGTACACCCATCCCTTAAGGTAGCAGATGGACCTTGGTGTGCATGTACACCCATCCCTTAAGGTAGCAAAGTAGATGGATACAGTGGTTAAGAAGGCATGTTGTAGCTTGCCTTTATTAGCCGAGGCATAGAGTCTAATGGTTCCAGGTTATGCTGGAATTGTATAAAACATTGGTTATGCCACAGCTATAGTATTGTGTGCAGTTCTGGAATCCACATTATAGGAGGGATGTGATAGCACTTGAAAGGGTGCAGAGGAGATTTAACAGGATGTTGCCTGGGATGGACAGTTTTAGTTATGAAGAGAGATTGGATGGACTTGGATTGGTTTCCTTGCAGCAGAGGAGACTGAGGGGGACATGATTGAGATGTATAAAATTATGAGGGGCATAGACAAAGTAGACAGGAAGAAACCTTTCCCCTTGGTGCAGGGATCAATGAACAGGGGGCATAGATTTAAGGTAAGCGACAGAAGGTTTAAAGGGAATCTGAGAAAAAGCTTTTATACCCAGAAGGTGGTTGGAGTGTGAACTTGCTACCTAAAAGGGTAGTTGAGGCAGAGATCGTCATATCATTCAAAAAGTATTTAGTTGTGCATTTGTGATTACAAGGCTATGGACCGAGTGCTGGAAAATGGGGTTAGATGGTTGTTTTTGACCACCGGCGCAGACTCGATGAGCCAAAAGACCTTTTATTTGCTACATGACTCTGACTCTATGACATCAAAAACACCTGAAGGCGCAGGATACAGCAAAGGGTATGAGCTGCTGACAACATCCTGGCTGTAAACCTGCACACCAGAACTAACTGTACCCATTGCCAAGCTGTTCAGGTAAAGCTACTACAATGGCATGTAACTACCAATGTCGAAAATTGCCCAGGTTTATTCTTCCCACAATAAGAATTTCAAATCTAATCTGGTCAGTTACAGCCCCCTCAGTCTACTCTCAATTATTAGCAAAATAATGAAAGGTTTTGCAGATAATCAAGCAGATAATCAAGCCATCAAGCAGAACATTCTTACACAGCAATAATCAACTTATCTACATGCAGTTTCGTTCTGTCAGGGTCACTCACCTCCAGACCTCTGCTACTTTAGTCCAAACATGGACAAATGAGCTGAATTCCAGAGGCAACATGAGTGACTGCCCTTAACATAATTTAACCATGTGGTATCAAGGACCCCTGGCAAGATTGAAGTCCATGGGAATTGGAATACTCTCCACTGGTTGAAGTCATTACCAGCTTGGAAGATGATTGTGGGTTGTTGGAGACCAATCATCTCCAGGTTATTGCTGCAGAGGTTTCTCAGGGTCATATACCAGCTCAGCTGTCTTCAACTGCTTCATTGATTACCTTTCCTCTGTCATAAGGACAGAAATGGGGATATCTGTTGATGATTGAAAAGTGTTCAGTACCACTTGCAACTCCTCAGATATTGAAGCAGCCCACATTCACTTACTACTTAGGTGAGCCTGTCCTCACTTTTATGCATTTAAAATTAATATAATTGATCTTCCTCACATACGACGATAAATTGCATTCTGTTCTGCATACTTAAAGACAAGGGGCGAAATTCTCCTACCCGCCCCGCCACATTTCTGCGCCGACCGGCCGGCGGGAGTCTCCGTAACACCGGCCGGTCAATGGGGTTTCCCATTGTGGGGCAGCCCCACGCCGTCGGGAAACCCCCGGGCACCGGCAGAACGGAGACTCCCGCCGGCGGAGAATGACGCCCAAGATGTTGCATGGCAACAAAATTATTTCACTTAACGACAAACAGTTTTACATCCCTGACACTGAAATCACATCGCTGGGTTTGTTGAATCGGGTATTTATAACTCAAACCCAAGATACAACACTGGGCTCCAAAGTACTAGAAGGCTCCTTAATTGATCTGAGGATTTGACACCCATAAACCATCCCACCTACCTAAACACATTCGCTGATCTGATAATGCTGCATCAAAATAGATACATGATGAATTCAGCTTTAAAGAAATACCATAGATCTTGGGCTGGATTCCCCGCGGCAAAATCATGTTTGGCGCGGGGGCGGAGAATCAACTCTCAGGCCGAAATTGGGCCCGGCGGCAGTCCGGCGATTCTCCGGGACCAGAGAATCAGCGTGTTCGCAGAGTACTCCGTGCGGCTGGGGGTCCATTGCCAGAGGCTTGCCCAGCGATCATCCGCTCCCAACCGGCTGAATTCCCGACGGCGTGGTTCTAACCACCTATTGCCGTTCGGGAACCTCGAGTGGTGGCTGCGGACTCAGTACGCGGCCTCCCTGTTGGGGAGCGGGGGGATCGGACACCAGGGGCCCTTATGGGGGGCCGGGGGATAGATCGGGCCGGTTGGATCTTCGGGCACGCGGCCGATCGGGTGGGGGAGCTACATTTTGAAGCTGCCTCCGCGGTCTGAGTCCGCCATGGCACTCGGCGCGGCCGCTGGAGGCCGCCGCCTTGCGCATGCGCAAACTCCAGACCGGAAGTGCGGGGGCCCGTATCCGCATGTTAAAGTTGCGTGAATCACTCTGGGTCCCTGCAGGCGACTAATCATTTTTTATTAGAAACTCTGGAGTAAAACGCCAGCATTTGTACGCTGGCGTGGGGACATAGTCCCATTTTGGGAAAATCCAGGCCCTTATTCCTCTCTTTAACATATCAATTCAAAATAAATGTCCAAAATCAGACTTTACACTCATTTACTGTGCATTGGCACAGTTTTTCAGATGTCATCTCATTTTGAAATTGATTCAACAGCAAAATATTTCAATGCACATGGGGAAAAATAATGAGTTGGATTGCAAAATAACGACGATACTTGTCAAATTCCTGGTGGGAAATCTGAGACACAGGCAGAGTCTACTGGCCAGGCAAGCTGCAGCACTGCTGCTACAGTCTCAATCTAAACATTTAAAAATAACCTCTCTCCTAATTCTTACTTTTTCCTTTCATAAAGTGCACGTAACTTGAATTGTATGGGGCAGTACTAAGAATTTCCTCCACATCAAAAGACCTCGTGCTAGCTGTGTCATTGTCTGAGAGGTACTCATTGTTATACCGCTTTCTACAAAACTATAAACAGAACAGAACCAGAGCTATATGTAACGCTACACCAGTGTTGATCCCACAGCCATTCCAAATATTAGATTTCATAATAAAACATTGCATTTATGTATTGGCTAGGTATTAAATTTAACTGCATGAATGTGCATCTTTTTGTTTAAACAGGATCAGTGTAGGGCAGCAAAACTTTACCCAGAGAGAAAACAGAATAAAGATCAGGGGCGAAATTCTCCGGAAACGGCGCGATGTCCGCCGACTGGCGCCCAAAACGGCGCCAATCAGACGGGCATCGCGCCGCCCCAAAGGTGCGGAATGCTCCGCATCTTTGGGCGACGAGCCCCAACATTGAGGGGCTAGGCCGACGGCGGAGGAATTTCCGCCCCGCCAGCTGGCGGAAACGGCCTTTGTTGCCCCGCCAGCTGGCACGGAAATGACATCTCCGGGCGGCGCATGCGTGGGAGCGTCAGCGGCCGCTGACAGTTTCCCACGCATGTGCAGTGGAGGGAGTCTCTTCCACCTCCGCCATGGTGGAGACCGTGGCGGAGGCGGAAGGGACAGAGTGCCCCCACGGCACAGGCCCGCCCGCGGATCGGTGGGCCCCGATCGCGGGCCAGGCCACCGTGGAGGCACCCCCCGGGGTCAGATCGCCCCGTGCCCCCCCTAGGACCCCGGAGCCCGCCCACGCCGCCTTGTCCCGCCGGAAAGGTAGGTGATTTAATTTACGCCGGCGGAACAGGCAATTTATTGGCGGGACTTCGGCCCATCCGGGCCGGAGAATCAAGCGGGGGGGGGGGGCCCGCCAACCGGCGCGGCGCGATTCCCGCCCCCGCCGAATATCCAGTGCCGGAGACTTCGGCAACCGGCGGGGGCGGGATTCACGCCAGCCCCCGGCGATTCTCCGAGCCGGCGGGGGGTCGGAGAATGTCGCCCCAGGTAATCTTTGGGGATAATTTTTGGCCACCCATTTTGGACTTTGAAAGCCACTGATCTGAAACACTCAAGTCAGGAGTGTAATGGAATGCTCTTCATGCGCCTAGAGTGCAGCTCCAAAAACACTCCATAAACTCAACAGCATCTAGGACAATGCAACCCACTTAATCAACACACCATCCACAACTCTAAATATTCGCTCTCCATCACCAAAGCACAGTGGCAGCATGTCTACAAGATGAACTGTAGCAATTCACCAAGGCTGCTTCGACAGCAACTTCCAAACTCTCAACCTTTTGCCACCAGACAAGGGCAGTAGAAACATGGGAAACACCACCTATAAGCTTCCCTCCAGGCCACACACCATCCTGTATTGGATCTTCCTTCACTGTCACTGGGCCAAAATCCTGGAATTCCTTCCCTAACAGCACTGTGGATGCACATCTGCAAAATAGACTGCAGCAGTTCAAGAAGGTTGCTCACATTTGCCTGCTGAAGGGCAGCTGGGATGAATAGCTAATGTCACCAAGCTCACAGCCATGACCTAATAAAGAAAGGAACTAAAAATGTGTTTAAAATTAGTGCTGTATAAGTAGCAAGTTTCACACATGTTCTTTTTAAACTGGTTTCAGAAATTGTTATGCATATTACAATTTTCAGCCTTAAAACTTGGAGAAAAAAAACATATTTTAGAATCTATTGCTGCATGCTGATTATGTACAGTTTGTGATTTCTATCAATCAAACTAAATCTTTGGAAACATGTCAAGCATTTTAGAACCATAAGCATTTTTTTTAACTGAACTGTACACACTGGAGATAAAAGCATGGTTTTGGATTACCCGCAACACGGTGACAGGCTGTGATTTTTACAGACCAGGGGCGGGATTCTTCGGAAACCAGCGGGGCGGGCAACTCCGGCGCGAAGGAGTGGCGTGAACAACTCTGGCGTCGGGCCACCCCGAAGGTGCGGAATCCTAGGCACCTTCAGGAGCTAGGCTGGCGCCAGAGTGGTTTGCGCCGCACCAGACGGCGCGGAAGGGGCTTGGTGCCATGGCAACCGGTGCCGAAGGGCCCCCGCCGGATGGCGCGAGTTGGCGCATGCGCGGAAACGCCAGCGTGTGCTGGCGTCATCCCAGCGCATGCACGGGGGGGGTTCATCACTGCGCCGGCCATCGCGGACCGGTACACCAGCCGGCGCGGAGGAATAGAGGGCCCCAATGGCACAGGCCCGCCGGCCGATCGGTGGGCTCCAATCGTGGGCCAGGCCACCATGAGGGCACCCCCCGGGGCCAGATGCCCCCGAGGACTCCGGAGGCCGCCCGCGATTGGAGTACCTGTCGTAACATACGCCGGCGGGACCCGCCAAAAACAGGCGGCCACTCAGCCTATCGCGGGCCGGAGAATCGCCAGGGGGGGCGGGGCCGGAGAATCGCTGGGGGGGGGGGGGGCGCTGCCAGCGGCCGCCGATCGGCACGGCGCGATTCCCGCACCCGCCAAATCCCCGGCGCCGGATAATTCGGCAGCCAGCGGGGTTGGGATTTTCTCCTATTTAAGCTTTGACTTTCTTTTACATGACAGGATTTATTTTCCAAGCACATGTTTCAATTCACTAATGGCCTTTTCTTTCGTTTATTTTGACTTCAACTATCTGTGTTAAATTTAAAGCGGAGTCATCAATTCTTTTTCTAAGCAGGTTGCAATGTGATTATTTTGTCTGCAGTTTTGATCCCAGGTTCTGTGAATGAACAGGAGATCTACAGGGAGTAAGGATTCACACAATAGCGCAACATTTCAGAATGCTGTAGCATGCCGTTCATTTCAGGTCTACTTGGCAGATGACATGTAATTTTTTACAATGGTTTGACAAGTCACCTTTAATAAAACGAAACCCAAGCTGAATGGATCTCTGTATGTCTAAAAAATGAGCAATGGTGAAAAAAGCAACCTATGTTGTAAACCATCACAGTATAATTGCTTGTCCATCAATTGCTGAACTATAATGCTAATCTATAGTGAAACCTGTTCTGCTGCTTCATTAATGTTCTTTAGTTCATTTTTCTGTTTTGAAGAGCAATAGACGTCAGGGAGCATTCCAAAATAGAAAGTATTATGACATCTGACAATAGCTACTGCAATGTTATTTTGTTTGTAGTACGATATATCTTTTTTTCCCTCTTATTTAACTGTGTTAGAAGAAATGCAGGAACACAAATATCAGTGTATATGCTCTGTCCTTTGAGGTGTTAGAATATGGACTATTAACCATGGAGATTAGCACAGCAAGGTCCAATTCTATGCTGTACTTTCAGGAAGGGTCACTAGATAATACCCAGGAATGGGGAAAAAAGTCAACTTTATTTTTCATTGTATATATTTTGTAGTAATAAATGCAATGTAGCTGTCCACTCCTGCATTTGTTACGATCAACCCAGTCAGTGCTAACTTGGGAATGACCATAGGACGTTACTTGTTTGTACCAAACCACGAAGCAAACAGGAATATGGAGCTAACTCAAGAGATACAGAGAGAAATAATTTGATTGCTGAACATGAACAAATAAATACAAGAACATATTAAATTGTTGAATCTCAAACTTCCAAACCATATGTAATTTCACAAAAATACAACTAACAATTCAAACTTCACCCACTTATAACAGAATTAACCGTATAAAAATTATCTTCAATGGGAAAACTATCAAAAAATATAGATTTGTTAAAAAACATAAGAATGGTTTCCTGTAACTCCAGGTGATTTTCATAGTTACTGCCAGGTATCATTTCAGAGACGTGAAAAGAACACTGGGAGACTAAAATTACTGCTTCTCTATGTAATTAATATGATTTTTACAGGAGATCAGGAAAAGCCATATGTTATCTAATTGCACACTTTTGGGTCATTTTGAGCATTGATAGTTTTAGATATTCAAATTTCGGGCAATTAAAAATTTTTTTTAAGAGTACCCAATTTTTTTTTGCCATGTAATTTATTGTGGCCAATCCACCTAACCTGCCCATCTTTGGGTTGTGGGGGTGACACCCACGCATACATGGGGAGAATGTGCAAACTCCACACTGACAGTGACCCAGGCCGGGATTTGAACCCGGGTCCTCAGCGCCGCAGTCCCAGTGCGAACCACTGCGCCACATGCCGCCCTAAATTTCTGGCAATTTTAGAATCTTTGGGAAAAGGATTGTTCAATTTCTCCTACTGTGTTAATTGTGGTAGCAGCTTGTGGCTGGTTTAGCACAGTGGGCTAAACAGTTGGCTTGTAATGCAGAACAAGACCAGCAGCGCGGGTTCAATTCCCGTACCGGCCTCCCCGAACAGGCGCCGGAATGTGGCGACTAGGGGCTTTTCACAGTAACTTTATTGAAGCCAACCGATTATTATTACTATTGAGCTTTTCCAAATTATTACTGTATTGCTTTTATCTTCTGGGTGGGAGAATAGTATCAGCTGGATTTACTGTGGGACTGTAGTTGACTCCCGCACCCTGGCTAAAAGGTCATAGGGGAGTGGCGCCCTCTCCAGATGGCAGGCCTGAAGCCATTTAACGCTGGGCAGGCATGTTAATTTGTTGGAAGTACTTTCACCATCTCTCAGGAGGAAGCCCTGCCTTGGGGAGTGACTGGCCAACCAGATGGCCAGCTGCTCTGTAGTCCCAGCAGTGTCACTCGGAGTGGTGACCATTGCTGGAACTACAGGCAGTTCCAGAATGCTGAGATACGTCCGAAGTTTCGCAGGCAAAGTTGCCAGATCCTGGTCAGGAGGAGAGGAGGCATTGACCTTTTGGGGTGGCGGTGGGATGCCTCCAATAGGCCCAGGAGTCCCGCAAAGGTTCTTTACCCAGCACGCTTGACAGCTGAATTTGCTGAGATTCCTGACTGACATGGGTCTCCTCCTGCTGTGGGTATAATACTGGCAGAGGAGGATGAGGGCTTTAACTGGCCATTAATTGGCCACTTAAGGGCCTCAAAACGCCCAAGGTCAAGCAGGCTGCCCAACGCCTGGCCCTTCTCCTGTTTGATTGAAGTGGGGGGCAGAGGTTGGTGGGTAAGTGGTGGGCACAGCATCTGCTGGATTTACCTTCACCCCCGCTGGCCAATAAGCATCTAATCCTCTTTAAAAATGTCTTTAATAGGTATCACGTTGTGATCAATGCCTGCATTAACTGAAGAAGCTTAAGTTTACAACAAGTTGTGCAGATGAAACATTATTCATGTCTGAGCCACAGGTTTGAAGTTCTATGTTAGCTTTAGTTGTCTGGAAAAATGTATTGGTTTTGTTTTTTTATACTCCTAGTAGTTCTGTCAATTTTCAATTAGCTTAGAAATATTAAATTTTTTAACAGATATTTTTTTTCCAAAAAAAGGCTGCTGGTGAAGTGACATGTTTGATTGGGAGAACTGTTTTATGGTGGCATTTTCTTCAATCCTGATGTAAACTAAGTTTGTCAAAAAGTAACTCCAATGTTAAGTCATGGAAAACAGTTCATTGGCTAAGATGATTTAACTTGGACTACGTGATGTTTAAAGTACAATGAATAGTCACTCTGATAGATCATCATTTATCAAGAAAAATTGCTGTCACAAGGGTAAATAGTTTTAGGTAAATTACTGACAGTTTGGAAAATATTGGAGTATCAGTGAACATACAGGGGCCAATTCTCCAACATGGAGCCCAAATGTTCGCGCTGTTGTGAACGCCATCGTGTTTCACGACGGCGCGAACCGGGCCCAGGTACAACCGATTCTGGCCCCAGCACGGTGCTGGAGCGGTTCACGCCGCTCCAGCCTCCTTTTGCGCGTCAAATGGGCACTGTGCCAACACACGCATGCGTCGGTGTTCAGAGGCCGGCCGTGCCAGAAAGTAGGCCCGGGGAGTTGGGGTGGGGGGAGAGGCCAGCCCGCCGATCGGTGGGCGCCGATCACGGGCAAGACCCCACCGGATGCGCCCCTGGTGAAGGAGTACCCCCCCGGCGGCCGCGAATAGGCTTGGCGCCACCCCAACTGGCGCCGAAGGGCCTCCGCTGGCCGGCGCGAGTTGGCGCGTGCGCGGGAGCGCCAGTGTCTGCTGGCGTCATCCCCGCGCATGCGCAGCGGGGGGGTCATCTCCACGTCGGCCATCGCAGATCGGTACAAGGCTGACGCAGAGGAATAGAGTACCCCCACGGCACAGGTCCCCCCGCGGATCGGTCGGCCTTTATCGCGGGCCAGGCCACTATGGGGGCACCCCCCAGGGCCAGATCGCCCACCCTCCTCGAGGACACCGGAGACCGCCCACGGAGATGGGTCCCGCCGGTAGGGACCAACCTTGATTTACGCCGGCGGGGCCCTCGTTAAACGGGCAGAACTCCGGCCCATCGTGACCCGGAGAATTCGGGCAGCCCCGGGGCCCATTGCATCGCGCCGGTCCCCGCCATTCTCCGAGGTGGACGGCGCGATTCATGCTGGGGCGATTTATGGGGGACTGGAGAATTCTGAGGACGGCGGGGGCGGGATTCACGCCAACCCCTGGCGATTCTCCGAACCGGTGGGGGGGTCGGAGTATCCCGCCCCTGTTCTCTGAAATTGATTGCTTCCTTTACTCTTCTAAACAATTCTTCCCATGTGTAATGCAGACTTCTTTATTGCAGTTCTTCATGATTTGGCAGGACAGACAGTACAATCTACACATTCTAGAATCGTGCCGGTAGTCGTTTTTAAATAGAATATCGAGCAACAGAGAATGCTGGAATAATTGTGGCAAATCTTGGAACCAACTATTTTAGCAAATTCGTTCCATTTCAGACTATGAAATTAGGCTCCGTTGCATTGCTGGTGCTTGTGCTATGCGAGCCCATGCTGGAAAAGAAATCAGTGATGGAAGCATTAGGAGAGCTCAGATTGTGACACCAATTAGCCAGTCCAGCTGGCTTGTTGCATGGTTTCAAAACTTGAACTGTACAAGTCCAGTGAACGCCTGTGCTATTCACCTCACTGCTAAACATATGTTCAGCTATGTGAAGGATGGCCTAGCATTACTTAAGGGCCAAACATACAACTTTCAGATGAGTGCTTTTGACTTATGCTATAGTGAACTTCGTGGAAGTACTGTGAATGTTTTGGAGGTGGTGTGGTGGGTTCGTCGGTCCATACAATTGAGAGCAGAAGATTTAGTCACTTTTTCACACCAAATTTGCAACAGGTTTGGGCCTGTAATTATAGTGCCTTTTGGTCTGCAACATGACAGACAACTGTGGCTGAGAAGAAAAACTTTGTAGAAATAGAGCAACAAGGGCTTTTTCAAAGAAACCCCTTCCTAACATGGGTTTCAGGAAACTTTGACTTTGACCTCAACCAGGCCTGAGGCACTAGATGGTGATGGAGGCCTTGTACTTGAGGAGAGGTGACTTCATTATTTCTTCTTTTAGACCGAGCGCAGGGTGAGCGAGCACATACATTTTCCAGGATAAAGCAATTCCTGATTTAGATAGTTATCACCTGCATACATGTGGCTTATTTGTGGGCACCCAAAATCAACAGTTTACAGGAAGGAACCTTAAGGCTATGTGCTGTTGGCTTGTTTCTGAGAAGCAAAGCAAAATCCTAGCAGCTGTTAAGCTCCGAGGGTGCCTGTAACAAGAACAAGAACGAGCAAGTCTTGACTTCGACTCCAAGTTTATTGGGCGGGATTCTCTCAGCCGGGGCCGGGCCGGAGAATCTCCGCGACCGGCACGAATCGCGCCACGCCGCCCCGACACCAGGATGCGATTCACCGCAAAGCAGAGAATCGGCGTCATTGGCGCCGGCGGGTTTGGCGCGGCGCCGGCTGGGGGTCGCAGTACGGCGCCCCCCCCCCCAGCGATTCTCAGCCTGGGATGGGCCGAACAGCCGTGTCAACAAACCCAAGTCCTGCCTGCGCCGTTCACACCTGCTCTCAGCCAGCGGGAACTCGGCGTGGAAGGGTCAGGGGGCGGCCTGTGTTTCCGACCCGGGGGGGGCCTCCGATGTGGCCTGGCCCGCAATCGGGCCCACCGATCGGCAGGGGGCCTTCTTTCTTCCGCCCAGGCCCCTGTAGCCTTGCGTTATGTTGCGTCGGGGCCGGCACGGAGAAGGGAGACAACGTGCATGCGCGCGTTGGCGCCAGTGCCACTGTGCATGCGCGGATTGGCACGGCCCCACTGCGCATGCGCGGACCCCGCGGCGCCCAGTTCACGCCAGTATCAGCAGTGGAGCGGTTTGGGCAACTCCAGTGCCGTGCTGGCCCCCTGTGGGGCCAGAATTGCTGATCCTGAGGCCGTGTTGACGCCATCGAGAAACGCGACAGCATTTCTGATGGCGTCAACACTTAGCCTCAGGATCAGAGAATCCCGCCCTGTGTGTTCAGTAATCATGAAAGCCATGGAGCAAATCATTGGCACCTTCAAGTAACAGTTCCTTCGGAGAGAGCCCTACAGTACACACCAGAGTTCATACTAGGGTTTGTGGTGATTTGCTCATGACATTGCTATCACAAGGGCATTAACAGGCATCCAGGGGCCACCTTGAGAAGAGGAAGAACCATGAAGGAAGTATCCGAGTTCCTCTTCATTCTGAATGGGCTGTCTGGAAGTGCCTATTGAGTCTTCATTTCGGAGATTATCCCTTCACTACCATGACTCTGATGTTCCCCCAACTTCCATTTCAGATGCTCCATCACCGCCTGCTAGAGACTTCAATTCTACAATAAAGGCCGCCAACAAATTGAATTGCATTTTTACTCAACAACACATCCAATTGTAACATAAATTAACTATTCATCCTTGTACATTCTTTTAATGCCTGTCTTGCAGGTGTTTTTGCTTGCCCAAATGCTACCATATAGTGCTACCCCAATGGCTGTTGCGTGGCTGAAGGAGCACTGCTGTCTTTCACTGGGGGAGAATGCAGATGGTCATGTCACATGCCCTCAAGTAGATCTGGGTTGGGACCTTGAGGCTATGCTTAGATCTGCACCACCAAAGCACGGACGACAGTCTGGGATAGCTGATTGAGAGGCACCAGATAGGGCACTGGTTGACTAGCAGTTGTAGGAGCACAGATGTTTCCCTCCTGAGAGTAGCAACCACAGAATAAGAGAATAGCGACAGCAGATTTGTGCTCTGCAGCGTCACTGCCAGTCTTCCAGGTGATGCTTCAGAAATCTTCGTAGGGATTGCTGCTGTGTGAGCCTGCACGCCCCTTTAATCTGTGATCATGAATATAGCAGTCAGAGTCTGCATGGCAGCAAACGTTCTGGCCCACCACTAGGATCATCTGGCTGGGCTGCTAAATCTCTCGTGGTTCCCGCCATGATGAGGCCAGAAATTCCTGGTTATTAAGTGGTTTCTGCATGTACTGCAGTAGAAGCTGAGACAGCAATCACCAGACATTGTATCACAGATGGCTGCACAAGTGTTGGAAAAGATGGGTTTTGAGCTCTGTTGAACTTCTCCATGTTCCTAGTCAATGATGAGTCTGCCTGCAGGCCTGCCAGTGCAACAAGCATATTAATGTGCTTCTGAGTTCCCTGAAGTTGTACTTATCTGGGACCTTGTCCTCTGGTGGCTGAGTACACAAATTATTATTTCCTCCTGCCTAAGCTGCAGCCCCCTCATGCCCTGTGACTCACCACGTGCAAATCCTGACTTCCTTGCCCTCAAGTTCATGAAGTGCTAGTATCTGAGCCAGTGGCTGTGGTTATCAGTGAAAGTGATTGTTCTTCGTTATTGACTTGGTGTTGTTTCCATCCTTCATCCTGAGGCTGCTGTGGCTGGGAAGGCTGTAGCTTGTTGGTGTCTGAAAGCAGAAGGTTGGGTAAATCAAGATCCATGGTCACACCGTCAGCAGTTGTTGCTCTATAGCAGTTTCAGGCTGAGATGGGAGCTCAGAAAGGAGCTTAAAGGCAGCAACATACTGCTAGACGCCAAGCTCTATTGAAGTTTGCTCCCATTTCCTTCAGAGGATATTCCTTAAGAACCTTCTCGCTCTTTTCTGTCCTCCATCACAAAACCTCCAGCATTATATCCTTGAACCTTGAGCCTGTTCTTTCCCTTTGTACAAAGCTTTTCCTTACAGCTAATTCCAACATTTCCGGTCAGCAGCAGCCTTCTTCAACTGAGTGCAGGTTCCCTTCAAGAGGAGACAGCTGCCGACTGTGTCCCGCTGGAACCGTGCACAATGTGACCGGTAGATCACGGGAGAGGCCTCTCCCGGGATTCCCAATGGTCGTTATGTCTCATGCGATCTAACCGGATCTCCCGAGATGTTGTGATCTGGGTCCCACCCGTGTGGGTTTAAGAATCCACATAGCTGCGCTCGTGCCAGATCTAACTGGAAGCTAGCGTCTATCTGCCTTGCTGAAGAGACTCCAGTTCAGTACTGGTCCCCACAAATGAGAACCACGTGAATCGGTACCTGGGGAGGGGTCTCCCAGGCAATTTGAGGTCCCCAGGTGGTCAGTCTCTGGGCAGTGTGACACCTGGCACTGTTGGTGCCACCCAGGCACCTTGACAGTGCCACCCGGCACCCTGGTGCCACTTGTGTGCCACCCTGGCACTGCCAGAGTGCCAAGATGGCGCTGCCAGGATGGCAGGGACACTGCCAAGTTGGCAGTGCCAAGCGGGCTTTTTACCCACAGTGGGAACGGGCCCAGGGGTGCCCTGCCCATATGAGGTGGGGTGCAGGGAGTCCTGATGACCCCCTTATAGGTGGGTTGGGGATTTGGTCGGATCCGGGGACTGTGGAGGAATCGGGACGCCATTTTTAAATGGAGCTCCTCTATGCTTAGTGTGGCCTCGGGGAGGAATTCCTTACCGGGGCACTAAAAAAAAACTAGAGTGCCGATAGATAGCGGGATCATTAGCTCCGGGAACAACCTTGCTAATCCTGCCTAGAACTGGCTTTTTCTTTTTAGTTAGATCGAGCCATGATCAATTTCAACTCATTTTTTTTCTTTGAAACTTCAATTACAACTGGTAGAAGTGTGAGACATTTTGTTTGCCTGCCGTCTCCTCATATGAATCGCCATGTGGAATGCCAGCACAGGAATAATATCAGCCTTAAATTTGCTTCTAGTGTTTTTAATGTATTACAACTGATTTAGCCCTTGACTTGTTCTACTTAAATCGATTCCATTAAAAGGTTCCATTTAGGTTATGATTACCCGGGCTCTTGTGACAAAGCCCTTCTCATATGCTGACATAGTGAGAAGGCTCAATTTTCCTTATCAATAATGGACAAAGCTGCACTACATAATTCACTTGCGAGGTCAAATGTCTGGTTGAAATTGCAAAATGATGCTCCTGTGCCTGAACCCTTGTCATTTGTTCACTGGATTTAAAACATTTATAAATAAGTTGCATTATAGTTGAGATTCCCACATTATCACAAACTCGCCTGACACTGTTTCCATAAGGGTCTACAGGCGCAATTCAGCAATGTATTTGGCGTATTTGGCGGGGTGTTTCTCAGCGGCTTCAGCGCCGAGATTGACCCCGCTATTCAATGGCACTTTGCTTTTTTTTTGGCCTCAGTGAGTTCTTCCATCGAGGCCACACTCAGAGATTCATGCACTGGGGAACAGAACCCACCAGCAGGATCGGCTCCTCGCAGATCAGGACGCCATTTTGATCTCTGCACACTCCCCTACCATTCGACCTTGCTTCTTGAAACCCCACCTCCCCTTTCATGGGCAAGGCCCCCCAAGTCCTGATCCCGACAATGCTAACCTGGCACCTTGGCACTGCCAGTCTGGCATCCTGGCAATGCCATCCAGGCACACTGGCAGTCAGCTTGCAGGCATGGCCATTAACACCCGGACACCGGATGTATGCAGCATCTGGATATTTAAATGAACCATTATCTCATTAAGAACAAATCCCTCCAATATATCTTCGAATCAGATTGGCCCGGCATGAAGCCGATTTGTGGCTCTCGCGGGATTCGCATGTTGTGCCTTGGGCACAAAACGGTGGCTGAATCGCGCCCTACATTTCAGTTGAATTTTTTCCCTTTAGGTTTGAGATTGTGGACATGAGAGAAAAGGTCATGTTCGGGTAAGTTTGATTAAGCTGGAAATTTTTGAAGCAAGACCACCTAGTCTTTCACTGCCTGCTCTGAACAGAGTCTTTCTTGAAAAAGTTCACAATAGAATTGTGATGTCCGTTTGGCACTTCTATTCAGTTGTTTTCAGTACTCTGAAAATGTATGCACATCGCATCCTTCCAAAATGCAAATGTTGAATTGATTAATTTAGTTGTATGAACTGTTACATAATACTGAAAAAATAATTGAGAATTCAGTGAGTAACTCTAGAGAACATTTCCATCTCATTGTGAAGGCTAAAGGGAGCTAATCTAATCAATACTGCACTCAGAAACAAGCCATTAATTTATAAGAATGGATTAGCCCTTCACATCATTTATTAGAAAGTTTAATTCGGGACCCATTAATATTACAAGATGAAGGGCTGGATTTTTTGGTTGCGCTCCCCACGAGATCGCCACGGGTGGGATGGGGACCATGTCAGGGTCCATTGACCTCGGGCGGGAATATCCGGTTGAAAGCTTAGTATGATTTTTTTTTAGCAGATGTGTTAATTGTGAAAGAAAAGTCATTCCTCTTAACTTCCAGGTATTTCTTTATTGTTATCTTAGGCAGTCCTTCAAGGTCAAGGATGACTTGCTTCCATTCGGTTTTGATTAGTTCTCAGATGGCTCATAAACCCAATTCAAGATATGCAGACTCTGCCACATGTGGACATGTGATGCTTAAATGGTCAGGTTGATGAGTTTTTTTGAAGTTTGCATGCACCCTCCGACGTCTCATCTTTTCCTCTGGGTGTTCCAGATTAAATCTGTCAATGTATTTGCTGCCTTCTTGAGTTAATCTCTTTCATTTCGGTCGGTCATAAGGCAGAGGCTCCCAGGCTAGCACGGTAGCACAGTGGGTAGCACAGTTGCTTCACAGCTCCAGGGTCACAAATTTGATTCCAGGCTTGGGTCACTGTCTGTGCGGAGTCTGCACGTTCTCCTCGTGTCTGCGTGGTTTCCTCCGGGTGCTCCGGTTTCCTCCCACAGTTCAAAGATGTGCAGGTTAGATGTATTGGCCATGATAAATTGCCCTCAGTGCCCAAAAAGGTTAGGTGGGGTTACTGGGTTATGGGGATAGGGTGGAGGCGTGGGCTGGAGTGGGGTGCTCTTACCAAGTGCTGGTGTAGACTCGATGGGCCGAATGGCCTCCTTCTGCACTGTAAATTCTATGTTCAATGGGTCAGTAAGGATGCTTCGAGGACATTTCGATAGCATTTCCACTGCCGTTCTGGGAGTCACCTGCAGGATCGAGATCCAAGTAGAACATTTACATTTGGAGTGTGGTGTCAGAATATGAATGACATGTCCCACACAGTGGAATAGATTACGAGTGATTAGCACTTGATGCTGGTCAATGCTGGCTTGGGAGAGGATGTTGCTGTGGATCTCCTGTCTTGCCACCACATTTGGAGTATCTGGTGAAGGCATCACTGGTGTTTTTTCTCCAGTACTTCAAGGCGCCTACTGTATGGCATGGGCACGTTCCTACTGTATGGCCATATGGGTGACATGGTGGCACAATGGTTAACACTGCTGCCTCACAATGGCAGGGACCCGAGTTCAATTCTGGCCTTGGGTGACTGTGTGGAGTTTGCACTTCCCCCCGTCTCTGCGCGGATTTCCTCCTGGTGCTTCGGTGTCCTCCTATAATCCAAAGATGTGCAGGTTAGGTAGGTTGGCCATGCTAAATTGTCCCTTACTGTCAGATTAGGTTAGGTTGGGTTATGGGATAACGGATATAGGGTGGTGGAGTTGGCTTCGATAGACTGCTCTTTCAAAGGGTCAGTACAGACTTGATGGGCTGAATGGCCTCTTTCAACACTGTAGGAATTCTATGTAGGTTGGTAAAGTCTCCGAAGCATGTAGGAATGTGGAGATTACTGCTGTCCAGTAAACCATGACTGTAGTCCTGTGTTTGAAATCCTGATCCTCAAATTCTCTTTTTCTCAGCTAGCACATTAGAGGTGCTGATTAATTTCTTTGTCTCTGCCTTCCTTCATCAAGAGGAGGCTTCCAAGATATGAAAAACGGTCTAGATTTTCCAAGATCTCATCGCTGATCTAAGTGAGGGGGGAGGTGTTGCGTTGTGGAAGATGGTTGGAAATGCACCATAGATGTTAAGCGAAAGGCCTGTTTGACCTCCAGCTCAGTTTTCATTTGAGCACACTCAAACATCATCAACCATCGTCATTGAGGTTCAGTGTGCAGAAGTAACTATAGTTTGGACTGAAGGTATTGTAGGTTGAACAGTTTTCCATCTGGTCTGTAGATTATCTCCATGCCTGTGGGTAGTTTGTTGGAGGTGAGATGAGAAAATGAAGAAGAGGGTTGGTGTGATGACACAGCTTTGTTTCATCCCAGTCTTCGCTGAAACGTAGAGTCCATTGTGGTTGCATTGGTGAGGATGACGGCTTAAATGTCATTGTGGCGTTGGTGGAGGATGGTGGCAAAGTTCTGAGGGCAGTCACACTCGAGGAGGATGCTTCATTAAGCCTTTTGTGGCTGACAGTCAAAGGCTTTTGTGAGATCAAGAAAGGCCTCATGCAACGGTTGATGCTTGGATTTGTTGTGCAGTGAAGATCATTGTGCTGCCATTCGATGGACAAAATCCACGCTGCAATGCCGGAAAGAGCTCTTCAGCCACTTGGAAGAATCGATTGAAGAAGATCTTTGCAATGATCATCCCTGCGACAGACAGCAGAGAGATAACTCTGTAGTTAACGCAATAAGACTGTCTTCCTTCTTAATTATAGACATAATCACAGTGTGCCTCTGACCCTGTTTGCACAATAAACCAGAAAATGGTCATTTGCCCTTCTGCATTCAAATGCAGTCCAAGGCAGTGAAAGAAATATTTTCCTACTTGTGAACTATGTAGTCTCGATCAATCTTCCTCCTTTTTCTGCCTCTAACCTCGAGTGAAAGGTACTGCTGGGAATTGTGTGGTGTGTGGAACAAGGGCAAGAAATAAGAGTGACTTTTGTCCTTCATTGGTGGAGCATCTCTTGGGGTCTGTGCATCTGTCTGTTGCTTGACTTGAAGGTTTTGGAGAGGAAAATCAGCGTTTGGATGGTTCAAGTTAGTTATTTTTCTGTCAGAAAGATGCTAAATCATTTGCAGCAAGACATTTCTCTCAGTTGAAAATTATTAAATGTTTGTTTCCACAAGAGGTGCCTAGAACAAAGATATATTTGAACAGTTTATATGAGCATTGTTTTCATTGTTTTTTTTATGGCTGACTGCAAATCATTTGAAATCTATAGTTCATCAATCTAAGCAACTTCATTGTTATTTTTAAAGAGTAGCATATTTAATTCAAATTTTTTTGGTGCAATCCTTTACCTGCTTTCTTGCATGCTAATATGACATATGAACTTTAAGTGATTTGCTGTGAAATACGAAAATGTTAATATTTCATGCAAAAAAGAGAATTTATGAGAATGACTTGTCAATTTGATCTTTTCTGATCCCGTAACCTTGACAATCCTGTATAATTTTCTTCAATGTTTGCGTTATTTTCTGTGTAAATTTAATCTGACAGACTTTAAACTAGGTGAATTAGCTTTCAATGAATGTAATCAAATTTTATTCAATCACCACATTGTGGTTAGTGGAGAATAAATGACCTTGCAGGTAACTGAAGCATATCTTTTAAATTTTACACCTATATTTTGGCACATACATGGCTGCAATGAGCAAATATAAATTATGTTTTACATCAGTAATTTGCTGATTCCATTAACTAAGGTTACATTGCACTAGATTTTACAATTTGTTTTGATGTGAATTTAGCTTACAAGTGAATAACCAGAAAAGCCTATGGAGTTTATACAAAAAGTACAAATGTTTAGCAATTAATACTCCAATGCTAATTGCATATTGTATGTTGCTTGAGACAATGGAGATTATGGGTCTGGCTTTTTAAATCACCAGTGTTAGGGCAGAAATCTAAAATCACTGATGTTAATTCAATCCTGGTATCTTTATTTTAGAGAAAATATTATCACAAAATGTAGTTTTGCTAAACATACTCTTCCCCAGGGAGCAGCATATCATAGACAACGGGTGAAGGGGTGAAGATCAGGGAATTGGGACACTGGCGTGCAAGCCTTGATTCATGACGATTTCCCAACAAGAAATTTTAGGAGTTTAACCATACCTTTGCTGATTTTTTCTGTTACTAAAACAAGTTACAGGTTGAATTTCTTTCTCTGAATAGCTATCAGTTTAAATTCAAACCTGGGAACCTCATTTTCAGCTAACTCAAAATTTCAGTAGCTTAAATTGACTCGAAATCCTCCACTCCTGTCAGCATATTCAGAGTCACATTTTTTTTCATATGTAACTATAGGACCTCTTAAAATTTAAATTAACATGACTAGGCTAGGGTTAACTTGCGGTACAGACAGTAGCCAAATTATCCTAAGGTTCCCAGGGGTAATTTTATTAGGTGTGTTAAACTATTTTTTCTGTTTCATTTTAATTGTTTTTGCAGCAGACAATGACCTACAGCATTTTGTATATGCCTTCATCAGAAAATAATTTATACGCCAAGAATGGCCTAACAGCACTTGCTCAATTCTCTATCATAGAAATGCTCATAATTAGAAAGTACAGAATGTGGTACAAAACCAGAAACAGTACTGCTATTGTAACTGACTTATAATTGTCTTAGTGACTTCCGTTATTATTTTGAATCCATTTTGCTCCTTCCAAGCAACAATGGGAAAACAACTAAAAGATTCTGCTGTGCACTGACATCAGCCGCTTATGATATATTTCCCCAGGGTGCAGCACCCCGTAGACAACAGGTGAAGGGGTGACGATCAGGGAATTGGGCCATAGGGGTGCAAGCCTTGATTCATGACGGGCCGGATTTCCCAACAGGAAATTTTAGGAGTGAAACTGAGGTCATGCTAGTCACATTGAAGTGGTTGCACCGAGAATCTTGTGGCCTTTGACTCAGCAGCAGGAAAGACTTTGCACATGTCCCCATTAGGCTACTGTGATCAATTACTCCATCTTTTTGTCACCCTTCCTTTTAAGAGCAGGTGGTCAATTTGCTTCCCAGGCAAATGGCTCTATCCAAGATTTATTCCATGTCTGTGGGCTATTTAAGTTTGTGGGCAGGGAGAGGTAGAGCTAGCATCACAATTTGGTCCTGAATAGTGTCTGTGCTGTAGGAACATGTGAGCCAGTACATTGGTCCAGCTCAACTTAATTTTTACCAGATTCTGAAAACCAGGATTAATCGTTAATTTCTAATATCTATGTACATGGAGACGAGTCAAGAAAAATACTTAATTGGAATGACAGTATTCAAACCACACCTTCAGTACTTGTCACATACTGATGTAATTGTACTCACACCAAGTTGTATATGAACAGGTTATTTAACAGAAATATTGAGTTGTTTTAGGTACATTCTGCTGATAAATTCCCTGGATTTTCTAATGTGATGACAGAGGACAGTTTATTTACCATGTTAAAATCATAGGCCTGAATTTTCAGGGTGGTGAGCACACGTAATCCAGAGAGTGGGTGAGGAATGCTTCCCTGCCAGCTCTTGACAGGCCTGCTGCCATTTCAGGCTCTAATGAGCATTGGTTGGCAGCAGGCAGGACTTCTGTCCATCCTTGGAAGGCAGTCCCATTTTACACAACACTGCAGTGGCTGGAGGAGGTACTGTAGTGCCATGCCTGAGACAAAATCCCAGGAACCGTTGTGATGGTAAGAACAAATGTCCCATGGAGGGGAGGGTAGTAGATGTCCTGGGGTTTGCCAGGAGAGTGAACGCGCTGTCAGGGGTTAGGCCTGGGGATGATGGAGAGCTGGAGGTCTTTGGTCCATGCAAGGAAGGTGCACCCAGCCTAAAGGGACCTTCCAATAGAGGACACTTTTCCTGCCCAAGATAGAGGGTGAGAACCTTTTCTGTTTCTCACCCTCGGTCATCAGACGCCTACCAGCATTACAACTGAGGCTGGGTGGGAAAGCGGCATTAAGTGGACACTTAAGGCTTTATTTGGGGCATGGGCAGGCTCCCCTTCCAAAGCCGTGCTGCCCCATCATAAAATTGTGTCCAGGTTGGCACGTGGAACCCTGGAGGGAATCCCTTCCATGCTGTCTTTTTTATTCCATCCATGCTGGCTTAAGCTTCTCCTCTCCAATAACTAAGCTCATACCACTTCCCTGCCTTTTCTCTGTAGCCCTGCAGGGCTTTCCTCTTCAGATAATTATCCAATTCCTTTTGAAAGCCACATTTGAATCTCCCCAAATGCTTGGGCAGTTTAAATCCTCACCTCTCGCTGAGGTTTTCCTCAGGTTTACTCTGGCTCTTTTGTTAATCATTTTAATCATTGGCTGAAGAATCAAGAACAGATGACAATGGGAACAGATTCTCCCTATGTACTATTTCTCAATGCCAATGATTTTGAACAGTTCTATCAAATCTCCTCTAAACTTTTCTCCTCCAAGGAGAACAGTCCCAGGTTCAACAATCTATCTGTGTAAATAAAGTCTCTTGCTCCCCAGTCCCTTTGTCTTCAATCTTTTCTGCATCCTCTCCAAGGCCTTTGCATCCTTCTGAAAATATTATGGTCAGAATTGGACACAATATGCCATTTGAGGCATACAGGGGCTGGTTTAGTACAGTGGGCTAATCAGCTGGCTTGTAATGCAGAACAAAGCCAGCAGTGCGGGTTCAATTCCCCTACCGGCCTCCCCGAACAGGCACCGGAATGTGGCAACTAGAGGCTTTTCACAGTAACTTCATTGAAGCCTACTTGTGACAATAAGCGATTATTATTATTATTATTATTTGGGTATAATGCAAGCCCACGTTAATATAAATCAAGAAAAGCAATGGTCCCAATACCAACCCTTGGTGGAACCCTACTATAAGGCTTGCTCCAGTGAAATAAACAACTGTTTCACTATTACGCAGACTTTCCTGTCACTTGGTGAACTTTGTATCCATGCTGCCACTGCCCATTTTCTCCGTAGGTTTCAACTTTGTTAAGAAGCCTGTTATGTGACACCTTATCAAATGTCTTATTAAAAACCAATGTACATCATATCAACTGCATTAACCTGATTAGCCCTCTCTATTACCTCATGAAAACCTCAAATTAGTTAAGTACCATTTGCCCTTAAGTCAGTGCTAGCTTTCCTTAAAATCCACATCTGTCTAAATTACTGTTAATTTTAGCCGGGATTCTCCAGCCGTGTCTGCCCGATGACCAGAGAATCCCGCCTGAGGTCAATGGGCTTATCCATTGTCCGTGTCACGCCCCTGGCATTCTTGCGGCGGACGGGGGCGGAAGAATCCAGCCCGTTGTCCCAGATTATAATTTCTAAAAGCTTTCCCACCAGTGAGGTTAAATTATAGTTTCTGGATTTTATCCTTGCATCCTTTTTTGAACAGGGATGTACCATTTGCAATTCTTTGGCAACACTCTACTCTTCCCCCCCCCCCTCCCCCCACCTCTCAACTCCACCTTGTCTCTAAAAAAGATTGTAAGATTATGGCCAGTGTCGTTCCAATTTTTACTCTTTGTTCCTTCAGTATGCTTGGATGCATTTAATCTCATGCTGGTGAATTAACAAATTTTAATTGCAAACAGTCTATTCAATACCTTCATCTTATCAATGTTTAGCCCATCCAGTGTCTTGACTACCTTCTCTTGACATTGACAGTGCCTTCTTCCCCTTAAAAAGAGGTGCAAAATAATCATTTAGAACCTCGGCCATAAGCCCTCTGCCTCCATTCGTAAGTCAATTTTCTGTCCCTAATCAGCCCCGCTCTTTTTACCACCGTTTTATTATTTCATAGCTTCTCAAAGGATTTTAGATTCTCTTTTATGTTGGCTGTCAATCTCTTTTTGTACTGTCTCTTTGCTACTCATATTTCTTTTTCACTTCCCCTCTGAGCTTTCTATATTCATTCTGGTTCTCACTCTTATGCATCCTTTCTCTGCTTCCTCTACTCTCTATCTCTTTTTTCAGCTAGGGAGCTCAAACTTTAGTTAAACCACCCTTTCCCCCTCATGAAAATATACCTCGATTGTACCCATAACACTCCCTCTTTCAGACAGTCCATTGTTCAATTACAATTTTCCTACCTGTCTTTGGTTGCAATTTACCCGAGCCAGATCCAATCTCAACTCATTGATATTGGTCTTCTCTCAATTCATTATTTTTTACTCTAGATTGCTCCTTGTTCTTCTCCATGGCGAACCTAAACCTTATGATATCATGATCAGTGTTCCCTACATGTTTCCCTACTGACACTTCATTCACTTATCCCACCTCCTTGAAACCAGTTCCAGCAATGCTTCCTTCCTTGTTGAACTGGAAATATGTAGAAAATTCTCCTGAAGACACTCTTAAAAACTCTTCTCCCTCTTTGCCCTTTACACAATTACTATTCCAGTATATATTAGATAATTGATGTCCCCTACTATAACTACTCTTAGAGTTTTGCCATTGTTAATGCCCTTGTTCCGCTAGATCTTTCCTGCTAATTAGTAATGGAGCTCGAGACACTTTGACTTTGTATTTTGAAGTGCTACTTAGGACAGATAAAATCAGAAATCCAACTTGATTTTTTTTCTCATGTAGCTCCACCAAAATATTTCAAACAGTTCAGTCCTTAAAAAACCTGATTGAACGGTTAAGTAATCTGTGAACAGAAAATCGTCTGTGCTAAATTAGGACAATGCCTGATACAGTGACAATATTTAGATGTGCTTGCACTACAAATCACCATTCATATTAAGACCTGAAAGATTAGTTCACATAGTTACTAAATGGTTTTTGACTTCTTGAATAAATTAATATATTATTATGATATGTATTATTCACAATGAAAACCACTTTAAATGTTCGATTAACATTTTTTTGCACAACGTTTAATTTTGGGAGTGAAAGATTTTTTTGCATAAATGGTTACATGTGATACTCAGGTAGTTATTATAACAAATTGAGAAACTTAAGGGTAAAGTGTCCTTATATTTGAGGATTTTATTTGTTTCATGGATATTTACCTCTACCAGAGTGCACTACGGCACTAGAGTGGCCAACACGGTAGCACAAGTGGATAACACTATGATTTCACAGCACCAGGGTCCCAGATTCGATTCCCCGCTGGGTCACTGTCTGTGCGGAGTCTGCACGTTCTCCCCGTGTCTGCGTGGGTTTCCTCCGGGTGTTCCGGTTTCCTCCCACAGTCCAAAGACGTGCAGGTTAAGTGGATTGGCCATGATAAATTGCCCTTAGTGACCAAAAAGGTTAGGTGGGGTTATTGGATTACGGGGATAGGGTGGAAGTGAGGGCTTAAATGGGTCGGTGCAGACTCGATGGGCCAAATGGCCTCCTTCTGCACTGTATGTTCTATATCATTTTTCAGGTGATGTCAGGATCAAGCTCCCAGGACTTCAACCCTTACGCTAGGGTGGTGTGTCAGCAGAGTAATGGAAAACCTAGAATTCTCAATTGACCTTATTTTAATGCTATTGTTAACCCATTTAAAATTAATAACAAGTACCAGTCCAACATCTGATGAAAGCTGGCACAACCATTGGACTGCTGCATTGTCATAGGTACTATCTTTCAAATGAGATGTAAAACTGAGGCCCTCCTATATAACGAGAACATGTCATTCTACCGCTCCCAAGTCTCTTACATTTGTATTCACAGTGTTCTCAAGGTAACTTAGAATGAGAATTATACAGCACAGATGCTGCTAGATTTAGCTGAGAAGGGTGGGAGTTTCTTATCCTGAAGATTTTCAAGAGTTTGACTTGTGGTTTCTGCAGCTGGGAAAAGTTGTATTTAGATTTTTTCTTTGCCAACCTGCCTTATACATGACAGGGTCAGACTACTGGCATATTTTCATCACTTCCTCCCTTATCCACAGTGGGGAGCTGCAAGACACGCCTTATGCAGAATGTTATCATCAGAGGAGGGTGAACAATTGAGGCACTTATAAAGGACATTCTTTTATATGACACTTCTGCTCATTTTTATTTTTAAAAATATGTATTGAATGCTTGAATGTATGCCACATGTGGATCCCTGGATCCCAGAATTATTATATTGCAGAAAGAGGCCATTCAGCCCATTGTGTCTGCACCAGCTCTCCGAATGAGCAGTTCCCTTACTACCATTTTCTCACCTTCTCCCCATATGACACTGAATAATATTTTTCTTATGATCAAAGTCTGCAGCAGTGTCTTCTAAGTTATTTCTCATTTTAAAAATTCAGACTTTTGGCAGAGTTGATGATTATTTTAACTTACCAAGTGAGTTTTAGTTCTTTGAAAATATAAATTGTTACTGTCACTGGAAGTCTTGTTATTATCCAGAATCCTATTGTTCCATTTTCTCCAACAAAATTGGAGTAATGTTAAAATGACAATTCATTAATATAATATAATTCAGCCAAGTTGCATTCACAGTTGAATCATTAGATATATATAACAGCTCTGCGTATGCCATTAATCATTTAAATGTATAGAAGAATCTCTGGATAGAGTTGAAGAAATTAAATCTGTTAACTCATCTAAATGGATACCAGATTATGGTTTTGGGTTGCATTTTATCCCTCTCAATCAAGTTGGAAGAAGTATAAATAACTATTTTTCTTTTTATATAATACCTTTTGAGCAAACTTTAAATATTTGATTAATCTTCTGTCTGAGATTATGTTGATGTTCCTTGGGACAAGCCATTCAATTGATTTGTGAGGAAGAACACTTAACTCTATCGCTGGAAATGCAGAACTGATTTGTGTTAAGATTGTACTTCCCTAACCTCTCTTTGCTCAGCATCCATTTTCCTCACATTTTTGGAAGTGCTTTGAAATGAAAGGCAGTATATAAGATGCAATTTGCTGTAAGCTTCAATGGTTCTATGAAGTTGAGAAATACAATTCCTGGCGAACACAGATGCACAGCTCAAAAGTACTCCGAATTGGCAAATATTGGCAGCCTCACTCGGAGGTCAAAAACTGCTAGTATGTGATACAGAACTGTGGTACATTGATGCTCTGGGAGCTGTTATTCTGGGGCATATTAATTGCATAGCATAGAGCAAGGATAACTCTGCATGTTTGTGATCTGGCTAAAAGCTGCTCTTTATGATACATTGCAGATTTAGAGGTATAAGCTGATATTTTGCTATTGTAATGATGGAAGAAACGTCAGCCTCCACGGCTTTACTCAGGCGAAACTGATAACAAGTCTCATGTCTGCACATGCACAGTTAAACATGAAGTCCAGAGATTGCTGTCAGCAATTCCCTGTTTCTTCACAGGATGTGCTGTTGATGTCCTTGCAGATTAAATTTTTTGCAGCAGTGCTTCTGCTTTTTGGGGGCCAGGCTGATGGTACATTGGATAAGGCGGTGACTGGTCCAGCAGTTGACAGTACCTGTCATGTTGCCAGTGGTGTGCACATCTCTGCGCTGCCTTGTTTGAACTTAGTCATAGTCGAGCACGTGCAAGTGTTACCATGAGGTCGCAAGAAAATTAACATCGACGGCCTCAAAGATCCCACGAAGGCAGTCCTTCTCAGCAAGCGTATCACTGCCAATCTCTCAACTTCCAGCCATCAGCAGCTACAGAGTGCGCCTCTCTAGAGTCTGGTCAACCCTAAAGTCCACTATAACAAGCACCTGTGAAGAGGCCCTTGCTCCCTCTATCAGGAAACCATTAGTGACTTGGCAAAAACAACCAAGCGATACAGGACCTCATCGCGCATGACTGCCATGCTTTCATTGACTGGAAGTTACCACAACTCGAGAGAAAAGTAAGTCCTGTAAGCAGCTGAAGAAAGCGGTGCAGCACAAAATCCACATCATAAAGAACAAATGGTTGGTAGAAATTACCAACTCATGGACACTGACGATGTGCGCAGTTTCTTCAGTGCTGTCATGACGATCGAAGGAACAAGCACCCAGGGCTCACCCCGGACAGGGAAGAGGCAGTGCTCACTGGAGAGAATGTTTCGAAGTGCTCTTTGATTTGAACTTGAAGAGTCTCTTTGATTTGATTTGAACTTCTTCAACGCCATTCCTCAATACCCCGCCCAACTAAGTGACAATACCACACTGGACTTTTTCAAAGTTGAAAAAGCCATTTGACAGCTGAAAAACAGCAAAGTCCCTGGAGCAGCTATAAATTCTGAAACATGGTGGCAATACACTCCTGGCAAGGCTGCACAACCTCACATCCCTCATCTGGGATTATGATCGTGACTATATTTAAAATGGGAGACAAGTCCAATTGCGGTAATTATGAGGAGCCAATGAACATAGAAAATAGGAGCAGGAGTAAGCCATTGGGCCCTTCATGCCTGCTCTGCCATTCAATATGGTCGTGGCTGATCATTAAATTACGTAACCTGTTCCTGTTTTCCCCCATATCCTTTGATATCTTTAGCCCCAAATGCTATATCTAACTCCTTCTTGAAAATATAGAATGCTTTGGCCTCAACTGCTTTCTGTGGTAGTGAATTCTATACTCTCACCACTCTTTGGGTGAAGAAATTTCTCCTCATCTCAGTCCTCAAAGGTTTACCCCGGATCCTTAGGCAATGACCCCTGGTTCTGGGCACCCCCACCATCGGGAACATCCTTCCTGCATCTGCCCGGTCTATTCCTGATAGATTGTTATAGGTTTCTATGAGATCCCCGTTCCCTTCTTCTGAAAGCGAGCTAATATAATCCTAACCGACTCAATCTCTCCTCATACATCAGTCCTGCCATTCCAGGAGTCAGTCTGGTAAACATTTGCTGCACTCCCTCTGTAGGAAGAACATTCTTCCTCATATAAAGAGACCAAAACTGCACACACTGTCTCAGGTGTGGCCTCCAAAAGATCCTGTATAATCGCAGCATGATATCTCTGCTGCTATACACAAATCCTCTCGCTATGAAGGCCAACATACCATTTGCTTTCTTTACCGCCCACTGCACCTGCATGCCTACCTTCAACGACCTGGTACGGGGACATACAGGTCTCGATGCACATCCCCTTCTCTTAATGCCACAGGGAAGATCATTTCAAGGAACGTCCTCAACCACCTCCTCCCAGTAGAACTCCTTTCAGACTTGGTGTGATTTTCAGCTGTCGAGAGGTACCAGAGACATGGACCGATTTAAATTTACCCTGTTATCCAATGGCACTTTGTTGCTATTTTGGCTCCCTGCGGGGAGACACCCTCCCTCTGAGACTGCACAGCGTCATTTCCTGCACTGAGGAGCCCTATGCAAGAGGAGATCTAGAACCCCGATCTCTTGATCCCCCAACGTGACCTCCAGAACCCCCCTCCCCCCACTGCCCCAGTGCCACATCTCACCTATAAGGGGGTCCTTGGGGCCTTCCCACACCCCACCGCACACCTGCCGGGCACCCCTGGGATCGATCCCCGGCACAGACAAAATGCCAGTCTGGCAGTGCTACTTGATCTGTGTGAGTATGTGGGGGGGGGGGTTCCTTCCAGTCAGGGAATCCCAGTGGGGTGTCCTTCTGGTCAGGGGGTCCCTGTGGGGTGTCCCTTTACTCAGGGGGTCTTCGTGGGCGTGTTCCTTCTCTTAGGAGGTCACAGGGGGTTCCCCCTATAACAAGGGTCCCTGGGGTAGTGTCCCCGATGACAGGGATCCGTAAGGGGGCAGGTGATTTGGTAGAGGATGGGTGGCCAGGCTGTGCATTGCTCAGGTGTGGCGGTGGCCCTCAGATGGGCTCGAATGGTCTCTGCATGCTGGCAAGGTGGGCATCCAGGTTGGCCAAGGGGTAACACCTTAGGGAAGTTGCCCCCTTGGCCCACCGTGAGGTCCACCACGCCAGGGCCACGCTTGTAGAGACCACAATTGATCTGTGCCCATGTGATTTCTGGCCCAGGGGAGCGGAGAATCACGGACTGCCGGAACATAGAGTGCCAGGCCCTCTGGATGAAGGGAAATGCAAATGACACCTGTCACATGTCCTATGCTGTTATGTTTTCAGTAACCGCACAGTCACTGTAACCCAACAGGCTAACTGTGGTCAGACAACATCTCGCGTGAAGCCAAGAGGTAGATGTCACTCAATCGAACTTCTGTAAACTCCTCCACAAATTCCACCCAGATGATTCTCCTATGAGGGTTTCCAAACTCCACACTCAAAATACACGCTTTAGAATCAAACTGAGGACTAAGATCAAGGTTTATTGGGCAACAGCGATTCCTGTGCTCCTATATGCTTTGAGGCTTGGACAACCGACAGCAGGAATCTAAAAATACTGGAGAAGTAAGATTGCCTTCACAAGATATGAAATGAAATGAAAATCGCTTATTGTCACAAGTAGGCTTCAATTAAGTTACTGTGAAAAGCCCCTAGTCGCCACATTCCGACGCCTGTTCGGGGAGGCTGTTACGGGAATTGAACCGTGCTGCTGGCCTGCCTTGGTCTGCTTTCAAAGCCAGCGATTTAGCCCTGTGCTAAACAGCCCCTTGGGATATTCCAAATCCAGTGGAAGAAAGGCTGTCCAACAATGGCATCCTCTCCCAAAGCAAAGAGGGCATGCCATTCTTGCACCGCACACCAAATTCCATAGCAACTGCTCTACTCTGAACTCTATTGTAGCAGGACAACAGAAATGCTTTTATGTCCTCAAAATCTAGGCCATTGTTTATACTTGAACTCCAGTTGAGATCAAATTCAATTGAAATGTGATTACCGTGAACCCCTTGTAGCAACCCATTTAATTGGCGAGTGTTGTTAAACTACATGCTAAATATATTTGCACAGAAAAATCAACAGTTTTACATTAAATATTTGTTAGTCATCTAAAGAAATCTGCAGACAACCTAGTAGACAACATTCTGAGGGTTTTTGCCCTGAAATACATATAAAATGAATTATTCGGCATGTGATATTGAGAGTGACACAGGTATAAATTGCATTAAAAAGGCTGAATACTTCATCACTTATTATCTTCAGTATGATGATGAACATCAGGAACATTTCCGAATCTGTTATTTATACCTTAGTAGTTGGCACCTCTCTCAGGTAAATCCATTAAAAAAAATAGAGCTCTAAAATTCCCATCCTCTTAAAAAAAAAGAGGAGATGCTGCCAACTAGCATCTGTTTCTTTGTGAATATGAATCATATATGCTTGTTACGGGAAACTGCATCCTGTTTCTGCCACTTCCACCCCTCCCAAACAAATAAAGTATTCAAACAGCTGCCTGTTGGTATACTTACAATGTACCAGTTCTCATTTGGAAACTGCAAATTGATCCGCAGGACTGCAAAAAAAAACGAATACAGGAGATGGAAGCTCTGCAGTGACTAGCTATTAATACAAATGACTGGGAGAGGGGAGCACACAGTTAAAGGCTGTTCGTGACTTGCATATCCAGCTTTGTTCAACTAAGACTATGTGCAGCTTTTATTCCCAAGCACCAAGGTCAGGTCAGGAACAATGTATGACAAGTGGAACAGCCGCAAGTAAGATATCCCACCCACGGTGTTGACAGTAATATTCAGAAGAGCATTTAACAAGACAGAAATGTAGCACTGTGACAACTGCATAATAAATTGTTTCTTTGGCATATCAGGACTTACATAACAGTAGTGTTATTGTTCGATTCCTGACAGGAATATGAAACATCTATTACTTTGTTACATTGATATTTAGTTTTTTGTTCAGAAAATATCAATTCTACCTTGCAAATAGAAAATAATATCAAGGAGGGATCATGGATGGGATTCTCTCAGCCCGGAGCCAGACGGAAGAATCGGCGTGACCGGCGCGAATCGCGCCCCGACGCCGGGACGCAATTCACTGCAGAGTGGAGAATGGGCGCCATTGGCTCCGCCGCAGCCGGCCGGGGGCCGCTCTACGGTGCCCCCCCCCCCCCCCCCGGCGATTCTCCGCCCGGGATGGGCCGAGCGGCCGTACCAAAAAACCCGAGTACCGCCGGCGCCGTTCTAACCTGGGCTTACCCGGCGTGGAAGGGTCTGAGGCCGGCCTGTGGGTGGGGAGGGGGGGGGGGGGGGGGGGGGTCAGACCCCTGCGGGGGCCTCCGCTGTGGCCTGGCCTGCGATTTGGGCCCACCGATCGGAGGGCCGGCCTCTCAGGCTGGGGGCCTCCTTTCTTCCGCGCCGATCCCTGGAGCCCTGCGCCATGTTGGGTCGGGGGTGGCATGGAGAAGGGAGCCACTGCACATCCGCATGTTGCGCCACTGTGCATGCGCACGTTGGCGCGGGTGCCACTGCGCATGCGCGTTCCCCACGACACCCAGTAGATGCCGGGATTGGCAGCTGAAGCGGCGTGGGGAGCGACGGTGTTTATGACGGCGTCAACGCAGCCTCAGGATCAGAGAATCCCACCTCTTTCTAGAAGTGAAACTCTGGAAGTTTAGAGTCCAATTTTCCTGTCCTCTTTCCAGTTAATGATAATAAAGGGAACAGAGATTTGTGATGCTTGGCCACTGTTCCTCTTTACATTACCCTGCAATTTCCTGGGATTGCCTGCCTAATATTTCATCATGGGGCACCCAAGCATAGGAGCACCAGAAAAGGCTGGTGATAGGATTTGCACCTGCTCGCATCAGAAGATCTTTGGGGCCAAACAAGGGAAAGGAAATCTTAAAAACCTATTTTCCAGACTCTCCAAAGAACCATCCGCCTAGAGACCTTTGGCTTCTATCCAATTAATGACCTTCAGCAGCTGAATCTCCAGTATCCTTGACATGAAAGTGACATGAGACTCAAAATATATGTATGTAGTTACAGACCAAACAAGAGAGACAGTACCTTATTAGCATTTGGGCAGAGGATGGGAGGAAAATCATCCCTTGAAACACAGTGATAGCATATCACTTGGGGGCAATTATAGAAAAGCAGGAATTACAGTTTAAAACTGGATTACTGAAGCTAGTTGCAATTGTTGATGTTATAAATAGTTGATTTAGGTTGTGCAGTGAAGATTAAACTGGAGCAGTTTGAAATATGCACACACAGATTGTCGCAATAGTCATGTTTGTCTAGCTTTTAATAAAAGCACAAAATGCTAGAAATACTCAATAGGGCAGGCAGCACCTGGGGAGAGAGACAAAATTAACAATGATCTTTTACAAACATAGAAACATAGAAAATAGGAGCAACAGTAGGCCGTTGAGCCCTTCGAACCTTCTCCACATCTCAACACCATATTCCTCATACCCCATGACACCTTTGGAGTCTAGAAATCTATCTATTTCCTTCTTAAATATATTCAGTGATTTGGCCTCCCCAGCTTTCAGTGATCAGTACTGACGTTCTGGTTGAAGACGTTAGTCGCACACTATGCAAATGCTACTTTTAGCAAATGTTAACAAGTGACACTGAAGATGTTACTGCACCAACATCACTTTTATAAAGTTTAGCCACTATTTTGGCTCTAATAGTAGCTCTCAAAATTGAATATGAGAGTTAAATAAAAGTCAAGTTTGTTAATCCCAAATCTAACTATAGCATCAACCCTGAACAACATTAACGATAAGAAAACCTTACTTGGTTCTAATTTGTCCCAAACTTCCATAAACACTTCTAATATGCCTTCTCTAGACAGCAGAGGGTAATCAATCTGTGATCATTTGACATTCTTTAAGTTCTAGGATGAACCACGCAACCCTTCACTGTACCTCCTCCAATATTTGAATATTCTTTTTAAAATAGAGAGACCAGGGGCGTCATTCTCCGACCCCCCGCCGGGTCGGAGAATCGCCGGGGGCTGCCGTGAATCCCGCCCCTGCCGGTTGCCGAAGTCTCCGGCACCGGATATTCGGCGGGGGCGGGAATCGGGCGCCGAGGTCCCAGGTTCAATCCCGGCTCTGGGTCACTGTCCGTGTGGAGTTTGCACATTCTCCCGGTGTTTGCGTGGGTTTCGCCCCCATAACCCAAAGATGTGCAGGCTAGGTGGATTGGCCACGCTAAATTGCCCCTTAATTGGAAAAAATGAATTGGGTACTCTAAATTAATTTTAAAAAGCAAAAAAAAACTGAACGACTGATGGTGGTGGGGTAGTTAAAATTAAGCACGTGTTTGTAAGCCTTCATATTTCATTTTGTTAATATTGCTCAGAGTTGGGATTAACAAACTTGACTTTTATTAAATTTGCATATTCAATTTTGAGAGCTAAAATAAAAGTGACATCTTCAGTGTCACTTGTTAACATTTGCTAAAAGTAGTATTTGCTTAGTGTGCGACTAACGTCTTTAACCAGAACGTCAGTACCGCGCAAGTCTTAAATGTAACTGATACAGACAAACTGTAAAATAGTATGTCCAATTACAATGTCAGCTGTACTTCAGGCATGTGGGACGATATTATAATGAATGAATTAATTGTTTTAGAAATTAAAAATATCTCGGCCTCACGCCATTAAGTTAGAAAATACCATGGATAATAGCAAGAAATATTATTTGATTTGTGAAATAGTATTAATTCCTACTGTAACGATCCTCTGTTAAATCCAGGTCTGTTCCCCTTTCCTCCTTTTAATTTCCACTAATCTTTTCACTACCATTTTAGTCCATTCATAAATCAGGAATTTTATATACATTATTAGTAAACAATCTTTGTGTTACTCTGGACCACATTGCCAGAGACTTGCACAAAGACACATGTGTCTTTAATTGAAAAGCAGGAAACTCCAGCAGGATGTGCTGTTTGGTGTGACATCAACGATGACCCATTGGCTGGTAGCCAATGAACGGTCCCATAACCTGAGATATTCTCGATAACAGTTCTTATCTCAGTCATACTGTTGGTCATTCTTGTGGAGTTGGAAACAAGTAAGAATTAAACAGGCCTGAGGCTGTTCCTTTGAATGGAGGCCCAGGTTGATTAAAGTTAAACTGCCTCATCAGAGAAAATCCTATTGTCTGTGAGTTCTGGCTGAATACACCTGCCAAAAAACCATCTCTAACACTACACCAGTGGCTTTGATCCCTAAGCATCCTGGGAGGACAGCCTGCTGCAATGACTACAACATCGGAAGCAAGGACACTCATCATTCATTTCACATTAATCCCCTTTATTTTTCATCCTTTTCCCTCACTCTTTTGTGTGTCCGTCTTTTGTGTGTTTGGGTAAGAGGGTGGGATGGTTAAAAAGCGAGTAGTAGATGAGCTGGCCGTTACTCCGTTATAATTATTGCATATTGCAACTTTATTTCTGTTATATATAAAGTTATTGTGTTCAACTTACAAACCTGGTGGCTATAACTTACTGAGCACTTAAGCGGCTTTATACAAATCATTGGTTAATTTGTTTGTGTTCAGCTGATGATCTGCTGTTGTATATCTCAAATCCGGGCTCGTCAATGGTGGATATAATGAGACCGCTTAGGAGATTTGGGGCGTTTTCAGGCTACAAGTTAAAATTGGCGAAAAAGTGAGTGTTTTGTGGTATCTTCTCCGGGAGTTGGGGGGTGGGGGGATTACCATTTTGTGTGGCAACAACCTACTTTAGATACCTGGGAATGCAGGTGGCTCGGGACTGAACTCGGCTCTGGGAGTCGAACTTCACGAGTTTGGTGGGCAGGGTTAAGGCGGATTTGTTGAGGTGGAATAGCCTCCTCCTTTCATTGGTACACCGGGTGCAAGCGGTTAAGATGAACATTTTGCCATGGTTATTATTCTTGTTTCAATGCTTGACAGTCTTTTTGCCAATAAAGTTTTTTATGGCGATGGAGAGGTAGATGTCGTCTTTGTTTGGAGGCAGGTTTTTGTAAGGGTTCGGGGTGCGGGCATTGGCAACGGCGTGTTTCTGATTGTCCCGGGGAGGTATTTGGGGAGTCCGGTGGTACTACTGGCCATGCGTAAAATATGGAGGCAGCTTCAGCAGAACTTTAAGTTAGGGAGCAGGGTCGAAGTTGATGCCTATTTGGGTGAACCATGGGTTTGAGCCCGTGAGAATGGATGTGAGGTTTCAGGGATGGGAGGAGCGAGGATTGGTGGAAATAAAAGATTTGTTCCTAGAAGGACGGTTTGTGAGTCTGGAGGAGTTGGTGATGAATTATGGGGTGCCGTGAGGGGAGGGTTTCAGGTACATGCAGGTGCGAGATTTTGTGAAGCTCTGTCCGTCACCCCTGGTAGCACCGCCCTCCTCGTTGCTGGAGGGGATGTTGGTGATGGGGTTGGAGAGTGGGGTAGTCGCGGCGATTTATGGGAGGATTTTGGAGGAGCATAGGGCGTCTCTGAGGGGGTTCAGACTAAGTGGGAAGAGAAGCAGGGGAGTGGTGCTTGAGGGGGCCTGTGGTGTGAGGTGCTGCGGAGGGTGAGTGCCTCAACCTTCTGTGCGAGGCTCAGTTTGATATACCTAAAGGTTGTGCACAGATCAAAGTCGAGGATGACCTGGATGTTGGGGGGGTGGAGGATATTTGTGGGCGGTGTGGGAGGGCCCCAGCCAATATCATATACATGTTCTGGTCCTTCCTGAAGTTGGAGAAGTTTTCGTGGTCGTTCTTCACCATGTCGGCAATTCTACATGTGTACTTAGAGCCCAGACCCCTGGGGGCCATATTCGGGTGTCAGACTTGTCGGTGTTGCAGACGAGAGCGGGGTAGATGTTTTAGCCTTCTCCTCGTTGATTGCTAGCAGGCATGTCCTGTTGGGGTGGAGGTCAGCTTCTCTACCCTGTGCCTCGGTATGGTTGGGGAATCTGATGGAATTCTTGTATTTGGAGAAGGTGAAATTTGCTCAGAGGGTGGGAGTGAGTGGTTCCAAAAGAGATGGGGTTTGTTTGTACTGCATTTTGGGTAGCTGGTTGCCGCCAACTGCTAGGGGAAAGGGGAGGCGGGAAGGTTGGTGGGGGAATGGGGGCTTGGGAGTGGGTGGGCCTGGGGTGTTGTTTTAATTTGGGTTTGTTGTATTTTGTAAATGTTATGTGTGTGCTATGTTTAACCACTGCGCCCCCATGCTGCCTCTAAAGATACAGCATCACTTATTAACTCTCCCATTTTGTTTAAATCGTTTATTGATAATGAAGGATGAAATTTATGACTGCAATGCAGGTTTTGCTTTCAAAAATGGATTCTGATTAAATCAAATGTAATTAATTAATTCATAAGGACTACAGGGAAAGATTATACTGATCTTTCTGAGTCTGTAATTTTTCTTTTGGACATAGCTTTGCAAATAATTCTGTGGTTCAAATCTTGAATGGTGCTGCCTAGATCTTAAAATTGAAAATTCCTGTGAAATATACCTTATGAAAATGAACAAAATGTATTTTCATAGAATCTTACCAAACAGAAGGAGACCACCTTGTGCCTGTACTAGCTCTTTGAAAGAGCTGTAATAATGATAATCTTTATTAGTGTCACACGTAGGCTTACATTAACACTGCAATGAAGTTACTGTGAAAAGGCCTTAGTCGCCACATTCCGGCACCTATTCGGGTACACAGAGGGAGAATTCAGAATGTCCAAATGACCTAACAGCATAGCATGTCTTTGGGGACTTGTGGGAGGAAACCAGAGCACCCGGAATAAATCCACACAGACACAGGGAGAACGTGCAGACTTCGAATAGACAGTGACCCAAACCGGGAATCGAACCTGGGACCCTGGAGCTGTGAAGCAACGGTGCTAATCACTGTGCTACTGTGCCGGTGTGCCATTTTGTCCCCGATGCCAGCCTTTTCCTCTTAATCCAGCAAATCAATTTTCTTCAAAGACATGTCCAATTGCCTTTTGAAAGTTCCATGGAACCTGATTGCATCAAGCTTGCAGATCAGATCACAACAATCCTCAGTGTGAAATGTTAAATCTGAGAACTCCTGGTTACCAGCCCACTGGCCAGAGCAAACAGTTTTTTGTATTTTTTCCATCAAACCCCTCATAATTTTGAATACCTCTATTGGGTCTCTCCTTTACCTTCTTTGCGCTAAGCAGAACAATGCCCATTCCTCCACTCTCTCTCTGCATAACTGAAGTCCCTTATCCCTGTTATCATCTTGGCACACTTCCTCTGTGCCCACTCTAAGGCCTTGACATCTTCCTATGATGGTGTTGCCCAGAATTGTACACTGTAGTCCAGCTGAGGTCTGACCAGTGAATTGTAAAGGTTTAGCTTTACTTTATTTTTTATGAATAATCTCATCAATTTTGGAGAAAAATGGGACGGGATTCTCCTTCCCACCGCACCATTTTCTGGTGTGACGCATCCCGTTGGCAGCGGGATTCTCTGTCCCGGCAGCCGGCCAGTGGGGCTTCCCATTTTGGGCAGACCCACGCCGCCTGGAAATCCGCGGGCATGAGTGCACTGCTGGCGAAACGGAGATCCCGCCGACGGAGAATCCAGCCCATGGTGTCTCTGGGTCTCTGACATTTACTTGATACTTGATCAGTGATACTTTCTTTTCCTTGGCACCCCAGCTAAGCTTTCATGTCATAAATAACTATCCAGCAATGTGCAACATTTCTTCGTCACAAAAACACTGATTAAACCTAATCCAATGAAATATCATCTTATCAGCATCCTCCCAATAATCAGTAAAGTGAACCGCAAGTAGTGCCATTAAATGGCACCTACTCACCAATAATCTGATCATTAACATAGTTTGGGTTCCCCCAGAAGAAAGTTTTAGACTTTATCACAGCCTTGATCTAGATAGGACACAAGAGTTGAATGCTAGGGAAGAGTAGCTGCCTTTGACATGAGGACAGCATTCAACAGAGTATGGCAGTTATGGGCCAGGGTTTAGAGAACCCCAAAGTGTATCATGTTCACCTGACCCACAGCTTTTAATAGATTGTGGTATGGGGAGCACACAGCCCACTCTACAGGTGTGGTACAGCAGAAATGAAAAGTATTTTTTAAAGCAAAACAATGTTTATTCTATGAACTCAAGTTAACCTTTTTAAAACAAACAGTGAATATCTTAGCAACCATTAATTCGAAGATAACCCACAAAGAATACAACACTAAGTAATCCTTCAAGCTGTCTTTTTAACATCCAAAAGACTTAACAACCTTTAAACAGAAGCACATCAGGGTTTACATTCAATACTGAAAACATTTAAATTTCTGAATTCACCAAACGATCAAGAGATAGTCCTTCATGACAGAGAGATCAACAATACAGCTGCTTTGGCTGACTTCAGCTGCAACACACTGAAAAACCCAGACACACCCAAGCTTTTTCTCAAAGTGAAACTAAAAAGCAGAACCAGAGCTCAGCTCCACCCACACTCTGACATCACTGCAGTAACATGAGCAGCTAACCATTTCTTAAAGCGACATTCTCATGACAGCAACAAGTAGTCATGGTAAAGCAGCAGTCTATTACAGTTGAAGCCTTCCAGTCTTACCTGACGCACAAGGATGGTTATGGTTGCCTAAGTCTCTTTTTATGGTACCAGAGCATCACTGTGGGAATTATTCAAGGCAGTGTCCTGAGTGAGCCCAAACATCATCAAGTTCACGAGTGGGACTGTTTGCTGACAGTTTCAAAATTCAGCTCCATTTGCAGCTACTCCAATAAAGACTCAGTCGGTGTCAGATCTTGGACTGTCAAGTGGTCATCTTCCCAAGATAAACATCCAACTGTTGCCTGTTTTTAAAATTTGTTCATGGGATGAGAGCATCGCAGGCTGTGCCAGCAGTTATTGCCCTTGGGGGGTGGGGCATTTGCAGTGGGTCTGGAGTCACATGTAGGCCAGACCCGGTAAGGGTGGCAGATGTCCTACCCTATAGGACATTAGTGAACCAGATGGATTTTTAACGACAATCAACAGTGGTTTCATGGTCATCATGAGACTTTTAATTCCAGATTTTTATTGAATTCACATTTTACCATCTGCAGTGGCAGCATTTGAATCTGGGTCCCCAGAGCATTACTCGGGTCTCTGGTTTACTAGTCCACTGACAATACCACTATGCCACCGCCTCCGCATATTATGTTATCCATCAATGCTACCACCATTGCTAAGTCCACTATTACCAACATTTTGGTGATAGTCAATCAAAAGCTTAACTGAATTAGTTCTATCAGTACCATACCACAAGAACTGTGCAGATACTGAGGACTCATCTCCGTACCCTGTCAAGCAAAGTGATCTGTTTCTGTCTGATATTACAAACCATTGAATAGTTTCTGACATAAATACCTAGTAAAAGTCATGGTACAAGGTAGAAAAAGAAGTGACTTGCTGTAAATTATCTGTTAAAAGTTTATTTGGAATAATTAATTGTAATTCCCAAGTGTTTGGTATAAATTTTCTTTAAAAAGTGAAGTACTTTTCCTGACGATCTGCTTGTATCCTGAGAGAGGCTACATTATTTGATTCAATATAATTCATATAAAATCATAAAATAATAACCCTGCAAAGCATATGTAGCTTAAAATACCTTTATGTTGTTCGCTAATCTATTGAATTTAATAATATTCGACGAATCAATACACCCTTCCTACAATTGATTTTAACTGAACCAAATTAATTGCCTTTTGTTAAAATAGAGGATATATTTGTAACAAAGCAAAATCTGAACAAACACTCAGTTCAGCAGGAACCAGTTAGTACTGTTGTGAAGTATTATAAAATGTTTTGTTGTCAAAAATATGAAGTATGTCGGTCAGAAGTTGTTTGGCACACAGACAGCTGCTGAATTTGAAAGAATTAAAAAATATTTATGAATAAGTCTAACTGAGGGTTTTTATAATTCATTGGGGAACCTGGGGCGCGATTCTCCGATGCCGCGCCGGTTGGGAGAATCGCCTGCCGCGCCATTTTTCCACGCGACGCCGGACCGACGCTCTCCCGCGATTCACCCAAGTGGCGAGATCGGCCCCGTCGAGTTCTGCGCGGCGCAGGCCGGAGAATCGCCCGAGACACCCAAAATGGCGATTCTCCACTACCCCCGCTATTCTCCGGCCCAAATGGGCCGAAGTCCCGACGGCTTGACCCCAGTTCACGCCGTCGCCGTTCACACCTGGTAAATAAAGTCATCAGCCAGCCGTGCTGGCTGACGCTGAGCAGTGAGGAGGTGAGCGGACTGTTCAGGAGCTCCTGCAGACCGGGTCGGCTTCCCCGAGAACGCTGCGGCCAACGGGGGGGTGGGAGGGGGTGTGTGGGAGGGAGTGGAGGTGGGAGGGGTGGGGGGGGAAGGGAGGGAGTGGAGGTGGGGGGTGGGGAGGGAGTGGATGTGGGAGGGGGGAAGGAAGGAGTGGAGGTTGGAGAGGGGCGAGGGAGGGAGTGGAGGTGGGAGGGGGCGTGGGAGGGAATGGAGGTGAGAGGGGGGAGGGAAGGAGTGGAGGTGGGCGGGGGGTGAGGGAGAGTGTGGAGGGTGTCGTCCATCCGCGGATGCCACATGTCAGCCGCCCTGCAGGACGGTGACGAGGACACGGCCGCAGGTTGTCGTGTGGCTGATGGGCACAGGTGACTGGCATACTGGTGAGGAGGACGGTGTGAACCGACCGTTGGACGCAGACAGTGACCAGGTGTTAGGCTGGCTGTGTATCTGCAGCGCGAGTCGGCCACTGGGGCACACAGGTATCCCATGCTACCCGGCTGCCGAGGTGTGGAAGAACCTCCGTGTAACAGGTCGTTACTCTGCCCCCCACCACCCTCCTGCAGGTCACCATGTATGCCAACCAGACAGCGATGTTCACTGCCGTGGTTGGAGCCGCAGCACTGCAGGTGGCCACCCGGCAGCGTAGACTCAGACGCCCCGCAGTGGCTGCAAAAGCGGAGCCACTGATGGTGGTGCCAGGGTGCCACAGGCGTCCAGCAAGGCCTAGGGTGTACCGTGACAGAATGTCGTTCGAGGCCCTACCGGACATTACATGTAGGAGGAGACTACGGTTCAGCAGGGAGACGGTTGCACATATATGCCACCTCGTGGCGCACCTCGCAGCACGTGGAACGGGAGGAGGACAGGCTATACTAGTCTCCGTCAAGGTGACGGTGGCCCTAAACTTTTACGCTACCGGTTCCTTCCAGGCGCCGAGCGGAGACCTACCCGGGATCTAACAGGCATCGGTCCACAAGTGCATCAGGGCCGTGACCGATGCCTTGTACGCCATCGCGGACAGGTACATTAAATTTCCCGAGGACTGAGCACAGCAGGAAGCACGGGCACGTGGATTCGCCAAGGTGGCCGGGATATCGATGGTCCAGGGTATCATCGATGGTGTGCACGTCCCCATGCGCCCACCTGCAGACAACAGGGGAGTGTTCATGAACAGGAAGAGCGCATACTCCATGAACATTCAGGTGGTCTGCGACCCCCACATTAAGATCATGCACGTGTGTGCAAGGTACCCCGGGAGTGTGCATGACGCCTACATTCTGGCACAGTCGTTCATCCTGCAACGTTCGATGGATGCTCCCCCCGGCTGAGGGGATGGTTGCTGGGCGACAGGGGCTATCCGTTGAGGTCATGGCTGATGACGCCAATACGGAGGCCTCAGACCAACGCGGAGAGCCTATACAAAGAGGCCCATGCAGCAACCAGGGGTGTGGTGGAGCAGTGCTTCGCCCTGCTGAAGATGCGATTCAGATGCCTGGACAGCTCCGGAGGGGCCCTGCAGTACCGGCCCGACATGGTTGGTCGCATAGTTGTGGTCTGCTGTGCGCTGCACAACATTCCCATGCAGAGGGGAGATGCCCTGGTGGAGGAGTCGGAGGGAGGACCCGATGGCACGGGAGCTAACGCAAATGAAGGGGAGGAGGAGGAGGATGGCATGCATCAGGGTGGGGGGAGGGGCGCAGGCACTGCCCGGGTGCTGGTTACGTCCAGGAGGCTGCATGACGGCACCGTCGAGGACAGCGGGCACGCGACGCATTGGTGGCCACACGGTTCACCCACCGTGGGGGAAGGATTTGCTGAACACTGTGACTTGCACCGCCAGTCCTGCACACGGGCACCACACTGCACCCGACCGACCCCCCCCCCCGGCACCACGGCACCAATTCCACATCACCTTACCACTGCGACACTACGGGATTGCACAACATTGATGATTGTGTAAGCGGTTGCGATCAGTGCCATGATGAATGATGACAGCCCGCTCTGCAATGAGCTGTGAGCTCAGATTCGCCAGCCAAAGTCTGACTCATGGCTGTAGCTGAACCATCCACTCCGGTGGTCACAGCGTTCGTCACGGACAGTTCATCATGTGCCCATGTGGGGTAGCTGGCGTCGGAGTGCTGAGGACTACGGTGTCCGATTTTGGGAGGCAGCGGGGAAAGGGACAGCACATCCGGCACCGACGTTGAACCACTCGTTAACCCCAGTGCCACTCGGTCATCCTCACGAGCCCCCTGGCATCGGACATAGCACAGAGTCTTACAAGTTAAGTGCAACAGTGAGTTTAATTGTGACATTTGCATACAGAAGCCCTATCCCCTATAACTAAACTGTGCCCTGCACCCGTGCCAACTTACTATGTTTCTAACTTCTTTGCCTTACGGGCCCTACCACTACGTCTAGGTGTCTCCCCAGATGGTACAGCAGGAGCGGAGGCGGACTGCTGAGAAATACGTCTTGCGACATGGCTCCCCGTCGGCACGCGGTTCCTGTGGTGGCCTGGCTTCGATGGGCCAGGCTGCTCAGCGGATGTGCTTGATGGCGTGGTGCCACCCTGTCCTGTCCGCTGCCCACCAGATGCGCCAGGGACGGAACGGGGGGAGGCCGAGTGTTCAGGGACGCCCCTTGCTGGAGGTACCGGGACGGGCCCCAGAACCTCTTCCTCTCTCGGGGAGCCCAGTGGCCCCCGGGCCTCACTGTGGGACGGAGGTGCGATCGGAAACATGCCCCGTCACACCGCCGACACCTGGCGCTGCCAGTCCTGGAGGCCTGCAGCGGTATTGAATGTTCGCAGAGACAGAGCCCAGGGAGTGCGACATTCCTGCCAGGGACTGTGCTATCTCAACCTGTGAGTGCGCTATGCCATCCATCACGTGCGCCAGGCAGTCTATGCTCTCCGCGACTGACTGCTGGGACTGTGGCATGTCCTGGTGAGACTCGGCCAGAGCCCAGAGCTCGGCGGCAATGTCGTGTTGGCTCTGGCGCATGGCTACCTGTGAGAGGGCAGCCCTCTCCTGGGCCATGGATGACGCATGCACGTGAAGCCCAACGCCTTGCAGAACCTGACCAATGGCCGAAACCGTTTCACCCATTGCCTCCACCGTGGACGCCACCCTTGCGGTGTCGGCCTGGGTGGCTGCGATGAACGGCACCACTCCCTGCTCCTGGCGCTAATGGACTCCTCCAACTGCGTGTGCACGTCCTGGAAGATGGCCCCTCATTCCGTTATTCAGTCCCTGGGTGTCCACATGCATCGGGTGTCCGGGTGGGTCAAGTACAGCCAGGAACCTGGGAACCGTCTGGGCGGCAGCTGTTTGCTGTGCCGGGGCTGTCCTTTGACCGTCCAGCCCCTCGGCTGCTCCAAACTCCACCTGGTGTACCGGCTTGGCTGTGTGGTGCGCACCAGACTGTGACCCGGGAGTCTCATCACTTATCTGCCCAACCGAGGTGAGTGTCTCTGCGATGGTGGATGGTGTGGGAGACAGCAGTGCCGCTAGTTTGAGGTCATCGTCGATTAAGAAGTCTGGTGTGTACTGGACCCCTCATGACCCGGCGCAGGGTGCATGCGGCCCATGTCATTTTGCGCTCCAGGTGATTCCGTGGACTGTGTGGCCGTTCTCTGTGCGTCATCGTCACTGTCGGTCCTGTGCCCCTCAGTATTGTCTCTGTCCGTCCTCTGTGCGCCCCCCTCCAGCGTCCCATACTGAGTGGATGGCCCTCCTGTCCGACCGACTGCCACCCTCTGGCGTGCGTCCCTGGTGCGGTTGAGGTTGGAGATGGTCGGCTGTGTCTTGGCCGAGACGACCCTGGACGTTCGGCAGCTGGCCCTGGGGAACACAACGATACGGGGTTCGTTAGACACACTGGGCCGGGTATATGGTGGTGGTGGGGGCAGTGTGTGAGGGGGAGGGGATCGAGGGTGCAGTGGCCAGAGTGTGAGGGGGGAGGGGATCGGGGGTGTAATGGCCAGAGTGTGAGGGGGGCGATGACGGGCTTGGGGGGTGGGGGTGGGGTGGGGGGGGAGGGTGGGGTGGAGGACATGCAGGGTTGTCTCACTTGCTTCTGTGCCTCCGACCTGGCATGTCGCAACCTCCCGGGTGGCGGATCCCCCAGCGAGGTCCAGGGCCCAATGCTCGTGAACGTTTAGGGGGTGCAGCACAGGAGAACCCCCTCCGGTTCTCATACGCTCACGTTGGTTGTGAGCTGTCTTGTCCTGGGGGGGGGGGGGCGGGGGGGTTGGATAAAGCATCACAATTAGGCGGGTATCATCAGAGCGTGCAGATATCGGCTATATGCCGGGTGGGGAGACAGTTGGAGCCAACATCACGCCAACCGCACCTCACCGTGCTGGACTGTTGGTGATGCCCACATCTTGGGCACAGGGTGGCCCTGCGGTTTTCAACCTCATCGAGGAGCGTGTCCAGGTCCGTGTCCCGGAACCTCGGTGCGGCTCGTCGGGGCTCAGCCATCTCTCCTCCTTCTGGGTCCTTCCGTGTGCGGATCGTGCCATTTATGGCGCTGCGCCACGATATTCGGGCGTCGCGCGCTTACGACGCTGCTTTCGCATCACGCCCCATGAGTTCATCGCGGCCCCGCTCCTAGCCCATTTTCAGGCCCTGAATCGATCGCGATCGGGGCCGTTTCGCGCCGTCATGAAACTCGATGCCGTTCACGACGGCGCGGGCACTTAGTCGTGGGAGCGGAGAATCGTGCCCCTGCTGTTTGTAAAGTGGTTGTTGGGCTGTAGACACATTCCATCTTTTAAAAATCCAAATATTTATTTGCATATAAGCCAAAATTATTTAGAATCTTTTATTTTGAAATTAGGAATTGTGTGGAAAGAATTGCACAATTAATGTAAGATGATGAATGTTAAGATCTTGACTAATTCACTTGTAACTGCTTGATTTGTAAATTATGATGAAATCGAATCTTAAAATTACTCATGAAATACTTGACTGTATTCCGGCTCCAATGGTAAGAACTATTTATTGGTGAAAAGTAGCTTTGTAATTATATATGTCGGCTGCTCATGGATTTGAATTTACTTGTTGCTGTTTTTGGGTTATTGTGTGAATCTTTCTTTCCATATTCCATTCTTCTTTTTTCCAAATACAGACCTTTTTATCTGTGTAAAGATGGGTGAACAAGAATTCATTCTTGGCGCAAAATGCTACAATCATGGTTTTGAAGTATTTTCCATTGAAACTATCAAAGCAATTGTTAGAATTATGAAGTTGGATAACTGACAAGTGCTCACGATAGCCGATATGTATTCACTAAAATCTTTAGTGCCCATCTAGCTATTATTCACTGTCCTGTAAAGAGACTTCAACACCATCCTCCGCTCCCAAAGGCTTGCATCAACATGTTCCAAGTCCCAGAAATGTTGTACTTTTCATTGTGGTTAATTGTAAAACTTACACTGTTATGATCCTAGATCAGAACCCCAAGTTGTTGCTAAGATCCGGTTAGGACCAATAACATTTTGTTTAAAGTAAGCAAAATTTGAGTTTAAAGACATTTGCTAAAAGAATAAAACCACAAGATTCCATAGGTTTTGAACAAACAAAAATAAACTTTACTATACAAGGTCAGAAAAATGAAACAATTTATAATTTCTATCTTAGAATCTAACATTCAGGGTTAATACGGGGTACATGTGAAGTAACAGGCAAACTCCCAAAGCCCCCCAAACATAAGTGTGGTGAATACAGATCAAAAAACCAACGGGAAACACCCCAGCAAATGCACCCAAAATGACACTTAGGGCAGGATTCTTTGGGCACGCCTGCCTGGTAACCGGAAATTCCCACCAGAAATCATCAGACCTTTACATGTTCCCCGTCCCGTCTGTGGCGATCTTCTTGTGGGCGCAGCCAAAGAATTCAACTTTAGTCATTTTTTGGGAGAATTGCGTCCCGCAATATTCTCGATAAGCAAACCCACCTACTGCTTGTTGAGCTTGGATGTGATGTACCGGCGGCGTTGTGACCGAAAGGCGGTGCAGCTCATAGATGTCGGGAGATACCTCTTCCAGGATCTATCCAGCTCGCCTATCGCGATCTCACATTGTGGGCTGGATCACTATTTTCCAAATTTGCAGATTAAAGCGAGACAGCTAGTCTCACTCTAATATGCATTTCCTTGAGCTATCCAAGGTGTTGGGATCTAACCCCTGTCATGAGAATGTCACTTTAAGAAATGTCATGTTACTGCAGTGATGTCAGAGTGTGGGTGGAGCTGAGCTCTGGCTCTGCTTTTTAGTTTCACTTTGAGAAAATCTTGGGTGGTTTTTTTTGGTTTCGTTTTCAGTGTTGGAGCTGAAGCCAGACAAAGCAGGTGTACTGTTGTTCTCTCCGCCATGAAAAGACTATCTCTTGATCATTTGGTGAATTCAGAACTCTAAATGTTTTCAGTAGTGAAGGTAAACCTGATGTGCTTCTGTTAAAAGGTGTTTCTTTTGTCTTCTGGATGTTGTTTGGGAAGTTATTAGGGATTCCTTGGTGTTGTATTCTTTGGGGGTTGTATTTGAGTTGATGGTTGCTAAGCTGTTCACTATGTTTTAAAAAGGTTAACTTGAGTTCATAAAATAAACATTGTTTTGCTTTAAAAAAGTACTTTTCCATTTCTGCTGTACCTCACCTGTAGAGTGGGCCGTATGCTCCCCATACCACAATCTATTAAAGGTTGTGGGCCAGATGAACTCCATGGTACACTTTGGGGTTCTCTAAACCCTGGCCCATAACACCGCTTCACCTCAGAGACCTCGGGTGAGTGCCGTTCAGTACTGGACTCCACAAATAGGGACCAGATAGAATGACACTCGTGGGGGGCTCCCTGGCCCCCAGGTGGTTTCCCTCTGGGCTGGGCAACATTCTGGCACTGCTGGTGCCACCCAGGCACTCTGGCGCTGCCAACAAGGTGCTCTGTATGGGTGCAGTGAGGTGTGTGGGGGGCCAGAGGACCCCCATCTGGGTGAGTTGGGGCCTTGTGGGGGTTCAGGGTTTGCGTCAGGGGTCGAGAGTTTTGGACGCCATTTAAAACTCTCCCCCTGCACTGAGGAATTCTTGTGAGCAGGGCTCCTCAATGCACGATACGGGACTGAGTATGGCCTAGACAGGGAGAGAACCAGAGTCCCGATTGATAGCTTGGCATTTGTTGGCTAGAAAGCTGGCTAGAAATATGAACACCGATGGTAAGAGTTTCTATGGGTATTTAAAAGTAAATAAAGTGAGCGTTGGTATTCTAGGAGGTCAGGAAGGGGAATTAATAATGGAAAATAAGGAAATGGCAGATTAATTGACTAGATATTTTGTGCCTGTGTTCATTGTAACATAAACAAAGAGCAACCCAGAAATAATTGTCAATCAGGAGGTGAAATGTGAGGAAGGAAATTAAAACAATTACAATCGCAGGGAAAGGGTACTGAGAAAATTATTCAAACTAAATGCTGAGACGTCCCCAAGTCCTGATAGACTTCATCCTAGAGTATTAAACGAAGGGGCTGCTGAGATAGCAGATTCATTGGTTTTAATTTTCCAAAATTCCCTAGATTCTGGAAAGGTCCATCAAATTTAAAAATAGCGAATGTGGTTCCTCCATTCAAAGAACAAAAGAACAAAGAAAAGTACAGCACAGGAACAGGCCCCTCGGCCCTCTAAGCCCGCGCCAACCATGCTGCCCATCTAAACCAAAATCTTCTACACTTCCTGGGTCCGTATCGCTCTATTGCCATCCTATTCATGTATTTGTCAAGATGCCCCTTAAATGTCACTATCGTCCCTGCTTCCACCACCTCCTCCGGCAGCGAGTTCCAGGCACCCACTACTCTCTGTGGAGAAAACCTGCCTCGTACATCTCTAAATCTTGCCCCTCGCACCTTAAACCTATGCCCCCTAGTAATTGACCCCTCTATCCTTTGAAAAAGCCTCTGACTATCCACTCTGTCTATGCCCCTCATAATTTTGTAGACCTCTATCAGGTCACCCCTCAACCTCCGTTGTTCCAGTGAGAACAAACCGAGTTTATTCAACCGCTCCTCATAGCTAATGCCCCCCATACCAGACAACATCCTGGTAAATCTCTTCTGCACCCTCTCTAAAGCCTCCACATCCTTCTGGTAGTGTGGCGACCAGAATTGAACACTATACTCCAAGTGTGGCCTAACTAAGGTCCTATACAGCTGCAACATAACTTGCCAATTCTTATGCTCAATGCCCCGGCCAATGAAGGCAAGCATAGCCTATGCCTTCTTGACTACGTTCTCCACCTGTGTTGCCCCTTTCAGTGACCTCGGTCCTGAATTCCTTTCAACTGACATTTGAAAGCCTCCCACATGTCAGATGTTGATTTACCCTCAAACACCCGCCCCCAATCTAGGTTCTTCAGTTCCCGCCTAATATTGTTATAATTAGCCTTCCCCCAATTTAGCACATTCACCCTAGGACCACTCTTATCCTTGTCCAGCAGCACTTTAAAACTTACTGAGTTGTGGTCACTGTTCCCGAAATGCTCCCCTACTGAAACTTCTACCACCTGGCCGGGCTCATTCCCCAATACCAGGTCCAATACAGCCCCTTCCCTCGTTGGACTATCTACATATTGTTTTAAGAAGCCCTCCTGGATGCTCCTCACAAACTCTGCCCCGTTTAAGCCCCTAGTACTAAGTGAGTCCCAGTCAATATTGGGGAAGTTGAAGTCTCCCATCACCACAACCCTGTTGTTTTTACTCGTTTCCAAAATCTGTCTACCTATCTGCTCCTCTATCTCCCGCTGGCTGTTGGGAGGCCTGTAGTAAACCCCCAACATTGTGACTGCACCCTTCTTATTCCTGATCTCTATCCATATAGCCTCGCTGCCCTCTGAGGTGTCCTTCCACAGTACAGCTGTGATATTCTCCCTAACCAGTAGCGCAACTCCGCCACCCCTTTTACATCCCCCTCTATCCCGCCTGAAACATCTAATCCTGGAACGTTTAGTTGCTAACCCTGTCCTTCCCTCAACCAGGTCTCTATAATGGCAACAGCATCATAGTTCCAAGTACTAATCCAAGCTCTGGAAGTTCATCTGCCTTACCCGTAATACTTCTTGCATTAAAACATATGCACTTCAGGCCACCAGACCCGCTGTTTTCAGCAACATCTCCCTGTCTGCTCTTCCTCAGAGCCATACTGGCCCTATTCCCTAGTTCTTCCTCAATGCTTTCACCTTCTGACCTATTACTCCGATACCCACCCCCCTGCCATACTAGTTTAAACCCTCCCGTGTGACACTAGCAAACCTCGCGGCAAGGATATTTATGCCTCTGCAGTTTAGATGCAATCCATCCTTCTTATATAGGTCACACCTGCCCGGAAGAGCTCCCAGTGGTCCAGATGAAAGGAAAGGAAGGAGACAGAAAGCAGGAATCTACACATCTGTCATCGAGAAATTGCTGGAATGAATTATTAAGGAAGTCATTGCGGGGCAGTTAGAAAATCTAAATGTAATCAAGCAGAGTCACAAAATTTAGCAACAGTACATTCAGTATGGTGAAAGGGAAATCACGTTTGACTAATCTATTGGAGTTCTGTGAGGAAGTAACAAACAGCATGGACTAAGGGTAACCTGTGGATGTGGTGTACCTATATTTCCAGCCGGCATTTGACGAGGGGTCTCATTAAAGGTTATTACAACAAATAAGAGCTCATGGTGTAGGGGATAGCATAATAGCATGGATGGAATTTGGGTTAGCTAAAAGGATGCAGAGATTATGGCTAATTGGGTCTTTTCGGGTTGGCAAGATATAATCATAGAATCATCAAATTCATAGTGCAGAAGGAGGCCATTCGGCCCATCGAGTCTGCACCAGCACTAGGAAAGAGCACCCTACCCAATCCCACACCTCCATCCCGTCCCTGTAACCCAGTAACCCCACCCAACCAGCATAGCCAACCCACCTAACCTGCACACCTTTAGACTGGGAGGAAACCGGAGCACCCGGAGGAAACCCATGCAGACGCAGGGAGAATGTGATGAGTCAAGTGCCTTGATATTGCCCAAGAAAAGTTAATGAGGCAGTAACTGGCTGGGTTGGATTTGTACTGCATTTTGTGTACGAGATATATCTGGGTATTTTCCACGTTGCTGCATAAGACCATAAGACATAGGAGCGGAAGTAAGGCCATTCGGCCCATCGAGTCCACTCCACCATTCAATCATGGCTGATTTCAACTCCATTTACCCGGTCTCTCCATAGCCCTTAATTCCTCGAGAAATCAAGAATTTATCAACTTCTGTCTTAAAGACACTCAACGTCCCGGCCTCCACTGCCCTCTGTGGCAATGAATTCCACAGACCCTGAAGAAATTTCTCCTCATCTCTGTTCTAAAGTGACTCCCTTTTATTCTAAGGCTGTGCCCCCGGGTCCTAGTCTCCTCTGCTAATGGAAACAACTTCCCTTCATCCACCCTATCTAAGCCATTCATTATCTTGTAAGTTTCTATTAGATCTCCCCTCAACCTCCTAAACTCCAATGAGTATAATCCCAGGATCCTCAGACGTTCATCGTATGTTAGGCCTACCATTCCTGGGATCATCTGTGTGAATCTCCGCTGGACCCGCTCCAGTGCCAGTCTGTCCTTCCTGCGGTGTGGGGCCCAAAATTGCTCACAATATTCGAAATGGGGCCTAACTCATGCTTTATAAAGCTTCTGAAGTACATCCCTGCTTTTATATTCCAAGCCTCTTGAGATAAATGACAACATTGCATTTGCTTTCTTAATTACGGACTCAACCTGCAAGTTTACCTTTAGAGAATCCTGGACTAGGACTCCCAAGTCCCTTTGCACTTCAGCATTATGAATTTTGTCACCGTTTAGAAAATAGTCCATGCCTCTATTCTTTTTTCCAAAGTGCAAGACCTCGCACTTGCCCACGTTGAATTTCATCAGCCATTTCTTGGACCACTCTCCTAAACTGTCTAAATCTTTCTGCAGCCTTCCCACCTCCTCAATACTACCTGCCCTTCCACCTATCTTTGTATCATCGGCAAACTTAGCCAGAATGCCCCCAGTCCCGTCATCTAGATCGTTAATATATAAAGAGAACAGCTGTGGCCCCAACACTGAACCCTGCGGGACACCACTCGTCACCGGTTGCCATTCCGAAAAAGAACCTTTTATCCCAACTCTCTGCCTTCTGCCTGACAGCCAATCGTCAATCCATGTTAGTACCTTGCCTCGAATACCATGGGCCCTTATTTTACTCAGCAGTCTCCCGTGAGGCACCTTATCAAAGGCCTTTTGGAAATCAAGATAGATAACATCCATTGGCTCTCCTTGGTCTAACCTATTTGTTATCTCTTCAAAGAACTCTAACAGGTTTGTCAGGCACGACCTCCCCTTACTAAATCCATGCTGACTTGTCCTAATCCGACCCTGCACTTCCAAGAATTTAGAAATCTCATCCTTAACGATGGATTCTAGAATCTTGCCAACAACCGAGGTTAGGTTAATTGGCCTATAATTTTCCATCTTTTTTCTTGTTCCCTTCTTGAACAGGGGGGTTACAACAGCGATTTTCCAATCTTTCCTTATTTCTCTCTTTGTTCTCCTCTGTTTGTTTTTGTAGCCTTCCCAATCTTCTGACTTCCCACTACTCTTTGCCACATTATAGGCTTTCTCTTTTACTTTGATGCATTCCCTGACTTCCTTTGTCAGCCATGGCTGCCTAATCCCCCCCTCTGATAACCTTTCTTTTCTTTGGGATGAACCTCTGTAACGTGTCCTCAATTACTCCCAGAAACTCCTGCCATTGCTGTTCTACTGTCTTTCCCACTAGGCTCTGCTCCCAGTCGATTTTCATCAGTTCCTCCCTCATGCCCCTGTAGTTACCTTTATTTAACTGTAACACCTTTACATCTGATTCTACCTTCTTTCTTTCAAATTGCAGATTGAATTCTACCATATTATGATCACTGCCTCCTAAGTGTTCCCTTACTTTAAGATATTTTATCAAGTCTGGCTCATTGCATAACACTAAGTCCAGAATGGCCTGTTCACTTGTGGGCTCCATCACAAGCTGTTCCAAAAAGCCCTCCTGTAAACATTCAATGAATTCCCTTTCTTTGGGTCCACTGGCAACATTATTTACCCAGTCCATCTGCATATTGAAGTCCCCCATGATCACTGTGGCCTTGCCTTTCTGACATGCCCTTTCTATTTTGTGTTGCATTTTGTGCCCCTGGTCCTGACCACTGTTAGGAGGCCTGTACATAACTCCCATTATGGTTTTTTTGCCTTTGTGGTTCCTCAACTCTACCCACACAGACTCCACATCATCTGACCCTATGTTGTTTAGTGCTATTGATTTAATTTCATTCCTAATTAACAAGGCAACCCCGCCCCCTCTGCCCACATCTCTGTCTTTTCGATAGGTTGTGAATCCCTGGATGTTTAAATGTCAGTCCTGAACCCCCTGCAACCACGTCTCTGTGATGCCTACCACATCATACCTGCCAGTCACAGTCTGGGCCACAAGCTCATCTACCTTGTTCCGTACACTGCGCGCATTTAAATATAGCACCTTTAATTCTCTATTAACCGTCCCTTTTTGTTTTCTTAGTGTGGTGGACCTTGGTTTACTGAGCCTTTCCATACACTGTGTCATATTTTGTGAGATGGGGACTATCGTAACCTCTCCTAAGTTCTGTCTTTTCGTGCTTTTTTGTATTCCTAAACAGCTACGCTTCCCACTGACTACTTCACCTCTTGGTTCCCTGACTTTCCTTTCCCCCCCCAATCTCTAGTTTAAAGTCCTATTGACCACCCTATTTACTCTTTTCGCCAGAACACTGGTCCCAGCTTGGTTCAGGTGGAGACCATCCCAACAGTATAGGTCCCCCCTGTCCCAAAACTGATGCCAGTGTCCCATGAAAAGGAACCCCTCTTTCCCACACCACTCTTTCAGCCACGTGTTAACTTCCCTTATTCTTGCCTCCCTATGGCAATTTGCATGTGGCTCGGGCAATAATCCGGAGATTATGACCCTTGAGGACCTGTTTTTTAATTTGAATCCTACCTCTTTATAATCTCTAAACAGGTCCTCTTTCCTAGACTTGCCAATGTTGTTGGTACCGACATGGACACAACAACTGGATCCTCCCCCTCCCTCTCCAGTTTCCTTTCAAGCCGGTCAGAGATGTCCCGCACCCTAGCACCGGGCAGGTAACATACCATGCAGGACTTTTTATCCTGCTCACAAAGGATACTATCTATCCCCCTGATAATAGAATCCCCTTCAACTACAACTTGCCTATTTACTCCCTCCCCTTGAATGGCCTGCTGAACCATGGTGCCTTGGTCAGCTGACTCATCCTTCCTGCAGCCGTGTTCGCCATCCACACAGGGAGCAAGTGCCTCGTACCTGTTGGACAGGGTCAAGGGCTGAGGCTCCTGAGTTCCTGACTGCTGGTTCCCTTTACCTGCCTGACTTGCAGTCACACCATGCTGTCCCTGGCCACTGGCAGGATTTAAACTACTTACTCTGACAGGTGTGACTGCCTCCTGAAACACGGTGTCCAGGTAAGCCTCCCCCTCCCGGATGTGCCTCAGTGTTTGAAGCTCAGACTCCAGCTCATCAACTCTGAGCCGGAGCTCTTGGAGCAGCCAACACTTACTGCAGATGTGGTCGCTGCAGCTCGCAATGGGATCTGCCAGCTCCCACATCAAGCAGCTCAAGCACATCACCTGACCAGCCATCTCTAATTAGTTAATTAGTTTAATTTAAGTTTACGAGTTTAGCTGTGTGTTTTTTTTTAAATTTGGGGCAGATTTGCTGTCAACCAATCAGACCACAACTTCCCTCTGACATCACTTTTGAAAAAAAAAGTGGAAAACAGGAAGTTACCGTTAGGTTTTTATACTCACACAGAGACTGCTCCTCCTCCTCCGAACAGCTCTCGAAACTAGGCCGCGATCCCCGTGTTAAAGTAGGTTTTTATACTCACACAGAGACTGCTCCTCCTCCTCCGAACAGCTCTCGAAACTAGGCCGCGATCCCCGGGTTAAAGTAGGTTTTTATACTCACACAGAGACTGCTCCTCCTCCTCCGAACGGCTCCCGAAACTTTCCTGGTTACCTCACTGCACCAAATTATCAAGTTTCAAATTCCCACTCTGGATGTGTCTTACTCACTCAGGCTGTGTCTCTTTGACCTGCGCAACGCTTGATGCCAGTATTGTAGCTGTCGTGGAAGAGCTAGGCTAGGAGTGCAAGTTCTAGAGCACATATCATCAGTACTATTGCCTGCATATTGTCAGGGCCTGTAGCCTTTGAAGTATGGGCTCGGTAGCACAATGGTTAGCACTGTTGCATCACAGCGCCAGGATCCCAGGTTCGATTCCCGGTTTGGGTCACTGTCTGTGCGGAATCTGCACATTCTCCCTCTGTCTGCATGGGTGCTCTGGTTTGCCCCCACAAGTCCCGAAAGACGTTAGGTAATTTGGACATTCTGAATTCTCCATCCGTGTTCTCGAACAGGCGCTGAAATGTGGTGACTACGGGCTTTTCACAGTAACTTCATTGCAGTGTTAATGTAAACATACTTGGGACAATAAAGATTATTATTATTCTACTCAGTGCCTTCAGCTGTTTATGATGCCACGTGGAGTCAATCAAGTAATTGGCTGAAAACTAGCATCTGTGGCACTGGCGACCTTGGATCATCCACTTCTGGTTGAATATTGTTGCTTCAGCTTCATCTTTTGCACTGATGTGGTGGGCTCCCCATCATTGAGGATGGGGATATTTGTTGAGCATCCTCCTCCAGTGACTTGTTTGATTATCTACCACCATTCACGATTGTTGTTCTAGGAGGTGTTGTTCAAGGAGCTTTGGCAAGTTGCTGCAGTGTATCTTGTTGATGGTACAAATTGCTGCTGCTATGTGTTGGTGGTGGAGGGAGTGAATGCTTAAGATAGTGGATGGGGCGTTGATCAAATAGGCTACCTTGCCTGGACACTGTTGAGCTTCTGGAGCTGCACACATCTCGAAAACTAAAGAGTATTCCATCACACTCCTGACTTGTGCATTTAGGTGGTGAACAAGCTCAGGAGAATCAGGAGGTGAGTTACTCACTGCAGGATTCCTAGTCTCTGGTCTGCTCTTGAGGCCACAATATTTATATGGTTCGTCCAGTTATGTTTCTGGTCAATTGTGACCCTCAGGATGTTGATGGTGGGTGATTCAGCTATGGTAATGCCACTAATGTCACGGTGAGATGGTTAGATTCCTTCTTGCTGGAGATGATCATTGCCTGACAATTGTGTGACGGGTATGGAACTTATCTGGGCCTTGCAGCATGTGGGTACGACTGCTTCAGTATCTGAGCAGTTGCAGTTAAACATCAGGTAATCATAAGCAAACGTAACCTTGTATCCGAAAGGTCAGTGAAGCTGCTGTAGATGATTGGATCTCCTGAGGAACTCCCACAGTGATATCCTAGGGCTGAGATGATTAGTCTCAAACAACCGCAAACACCTTCCTTTTTGCTAGATAAGACTCTAGGGAAATTTGGCCAGTTGGATAATGAACTGGCTAACCGATAGAAGTCAGAGAGTGGTGGTGGATGGCAAATATTCAGCCTGGATCCCAGTTACCAGTGGCGTACCGCAGGGATCAGTTCTGGGTCCTCTGCTGTTTGTGATTTTCATTAATGACTTGGATGAGGGAGTTGAAGGGTGGGTCAGTAAATTTGCAGACGATACGAAGATTGGTGGAGTTGTGGATAGTGAGGAGGGCTGTTGTTGGCTGCAAAGAGACATAGATAGGATGCAGAGCTGGGCTGAGAAGTGGCAGATGGAGTTTAACCCTGAAAAGTGTGAGCTTGTCCCATTTTGGAAGGACAAATATGAATGCGGAATACAGGGTTAACGGTAGAGTTCTTGGCAATGTGGAGGAGCAGAGAGATCTTGGGGTCTATATTCATACATCTTTGAAAGTTGCCACTCAAGTGGATAGAGCTGTGAAGAAGGCCTATGGTGTGCTAACGTTCATTAACAGTGGGATTGAATTTAAGAGCCGTGAGGTGATGATGCAGCTGTACAAAACTTTGGTAAGGCCACATTTGGAGTACTGTGTACAGTTCTGGTCGCCTCATTTTAGGAAGGATGTGGAAGCTTTGGAAAAGTTGCAAAGGAGATTTACCAGGATGTTGCCTGGAATGGAAAGTAGGTCTTATGAGGAAAGGTTGAGGGTGCTAGGCCTTTTCTCATTAGAACGGAGAAGGATGAGGGGCGACTTGATAGAGGTTTATAAGATGATCAGGGGAATAGATAGAGTAGACAGTCAGAGACTTCTTCCCCGGGTGGAACAAACCATTACAAGGGGACATAAATTTAAGGTGAATGGTGGAAGATATAAGGGGGATGTCAGAGGTAGGTTCTTTCCCCAGAGAGTAGTGGGGACATGGAATGCACTGCCTGTGGAAGTAGTTGAGTCGGAAACATTAGGGACCTTCAAGCAGCTATTGGATAGGTACATGGATTATGGTAAAATGATATAGTGTAGATTTATTTGTTTTTAAGGGCAGCACGGTAGCATTGTGGATAGCACAATTGCTTCACAGCTCCAGGGTCCCAGGTTCGATTCCGGCTTGGGCCACTGTCTGTGCGGAGTCTGCACATCCTCCCCGTGTCTGCGTGGGTTTCCTCCAGGTGCTCCGGTTTCCTCCCACAGTCCAAAGATGTGCTGGTTAGGTGGATTGGCCATGATAAATTGCCCTTAGTGTCCAAAATTGCCCTTACTGTTGGGTGGAGGTGTTGACTTTGGGTAGGGTGCTCTTTCCAAGAGCCGGTGCAGACTCAAAGGGCCGAATGGCCTCCTTCTGCGCTGTAAATTCAATGATAATCTATGATTAATCTAGGACAAAGGATCGGCACAGCATCGTGGGCCAAAGGGCCTGTTCTGTGCTGTATTTTTCTGTGTTCTATGTTCTATGTTCTACCTGCAGGACTGTTTTCTCCCTGCTTCCCATTGACTTCAATTTTGTTAAGTGAAGTCAGTCTCACCTCTGGAATTCAGTTCTCCCAGACAGCAGTGAGTTAAATCAATTTTGTTGATGTTTGAGGGATAAATGTTGCACCGAACTTTGAATCCACGTCCTCCTGACTCAAGAGGTCAGAGTGCTACCAGAAAACCAAGTTAGCACTAAAACTGGCTGTCTGACGTACCCTCAATAATGATGCTTAGAGATTAAACAGTAAAGAAGGCTTTATTAGGCTAATAACTGTGCTACAGATATGGACGAGAGCTGACTGCTATACAGACCATGAGGCAGGCCTTTATGTATGGCTCCCAGATGGGCGGAGCCAGAGGCGGAGTCCCCAGGGTTCCAAGCCTGGTCTTAAAGGGGACATCACCTTACATGACGATAAGGCAGTAACCGTTCATCACATTCACCCCCTGTTTAAAAAGGAGTCCCGCGGGGGTGAAGTGCCATCATAGGTCCATCCGTCTCGGCGGGCGGATCGTCCTCCTCGATCTCCTCAGTTCGGGCGGTGGTGCGGCGGGCACGGACGTCCCGGTTGAGGGCACATCCGGGAGCACAGCGGTCGGAGCTTCGGTCCGGGTCGGGGCAGAGGAACTAGGCAGGGCCGGGGGTAGCGGCGCCGGCGGGGTGTGTAAAGGGGGGCACAAGGGTATGAGCTCACCAACGGGTGGGAGGGCCGGAAGGGGGTGTGTTGTAGGGGGCGACGGGTCATGCAGGGGAGCGGCGCGGGAAGGGGCGTCTGTGGTGGAGGATCCAGCGGGCGCCAGATCCCGGAGGGAAACCGTATCTTGCCTGCCGTCGGAGTACTCTACGTAGGCGTAATTGGGGTTGGCGTGGAGCAGTCGGACCTTTTCAACTAGGGGGTCCGTTTTATGGCTCCTCGCGTGCCTCCGGAGAAGAACAGGCCCCGGAGCCGTCAGCCAAGGTGGAAGCGAGACCCCGGAGGTAGACTTCCTGGGGAAGAGAAACAATCGGTCGTGAGGGGTCTCATTTGTGGCCGTGCAGAGGAGTGACCTAATGGAGTGTAGGGCATCGGGTAGGACCTCCTGCCAGCGGGTGGTTGGGAGATTTCTCGACCGCAGGGCCAGAAGGACAGCCTTCCACACGGTCGCGTTCTCCCTCTCCACCTGCCCGTTTCCCCGTGGGTTATAGCTGGTCGTTCTGCTCGAGGCGATGCCTTTGCTGAGCAGATACTGACGCAGTTCATCGCTCATGAACGATGTACCCCGGTCGCTGTGGATATAAGCAGGGAAACCGAACAGGGTGAAGATGCTGTGCAGTGCCTTAATCACCGTGGCTGACGTCATGTCGTTGCAGGGAATGGCGAATGGGAAACGGGAGAACTCATCGATCACGGTGAGGAAATAGGCATAACGGTTGGTGGACGGGAGGGGCCCCTTGAAGTCCACGCTCAGTCGCTCAAAGGGGCCCGAGGCCTTCACGAGCCGAACCTTGTCTGGCCAATAGAAGTGCGGTTTGCACTCCGCACAGACCTGGCAGGCCCTGACCATGGCCTTGACCTCCTTGGTTGAGTAAGGTAGGTTGCGGGACTTGATGAAATGGACGAGCCGGGTAACCCCCGGGTGGCAGAGGTCATTGTGGATGGCTTGCAGGCGGTCCTCCTGCGCGTTGGCGCATGTGCCGCGGGACAGGGCATCTGGGGGCTCGTTGAGCTCCCCTGGACGATACTTGATATCGTACGAGTAGGTGGAGAGTTCGATCCTCCACCTCAAAATTTTATCGTTTTTTATTTTGCCCCGTTGCGTGTTATCGAACATATAGGCGACCGACCGTTGGTCGGTGACGAGGGTAAACCTCCTACCGGCGAGGTAGTGTCTCCAGCACCGCACAGTCTCCACAATGGCTTGTGCCTCCTTTTCGACTGCAGAGTGTCGAATCTCGGAGGCGGTGAGGGTTCGGGAGAAGAACGCTACTGGTCTGCCTCCTTGATTGAGGGTAGCAGCCAGGGCGATGTCTGATGCATCGCTCTCTACCTGGAAAGGGATGGTTTCGTCCACCGCGTGCATGGCGGCCTTGATGATGTCGGCCTTGATGCGGTTGAAGGCCAATTGAGCCTCAGCCGAGAGGGGAAAAGTGGTGGTCTTTAGGAGTGGGCGGGCTTTGTCCGCATACTTGGGGACCCACTGGGCGTAATAGGAGAAAAGCCCCAAGCACCGTTTGAGGGCCTTGAGGCTGCGGGGGAGAGGGAGTTCCTTAAGGGGGCGCATGCGGTCGGGGTCGGGACCTAAGACCCCGTCTTCCACGACATAGCCAAGGATGGCCAGCCGGGTGGTGTGGAAAACGCATTTGCCCTCGTTATAGGTCAGGTTAAGGGCTCGGGCGGTCTGGAGGAACTTTTTGAGGTTAGCGTCATGGTCCTGCTGATCATGGCCGCAGATGGTGACATTGTCCAAGTACGGGTATGTAGCCCGCAAACCGTACTGGTCCACCATTTGGTCCATCGCCCTTTGAAAGACGGAGACCCCATTCGTGACACCAAAGGGGACCCTGAGGAAGTGGAAGAGCCGGCCGGCTGCTTCGAAGGCAGTATAGGGGCGGTCTTTTGGTCGGATGGGGAGCTGGTGGTAGGCAGATTTGAGGTCGACCGTGGAAAAGACTCGGTATTGGGCGATCCGATTTACCATTTCCGCGATGCGAGGAAGGGGGTACGCATCAAGCTGCGTGAATCGGTTTATGGTCTGGCTATAATCCACGACCATCCGTTTCTTCTCCCCGGACCGGACTACCACCACTTGCGCTCTCCAAGGGCTGTTGCTAGCCTCGATGACCCCCTCTCCCAGTAAACGCTGGACCTCTGACTTGATAAAAGCCATATCTTGGGCACTGTAGCGCCGGCTCCTGGTGGCGACGGGCTTACAGTCGGGAGTGAGGTTAGCGAATAGCGAGGGGGGTGCGACTTTCAGTGTCGCAAGGCAGCACACCGTGAGGGGGGGGCAAGGGTCCGCCGAACTTCAGTGTCAGGCTTCGGTGGCTGCACTGGAAATCCAGTCCGAGCAGCAGGGGTGCACAGAGGTGAGGGAGGATATAAAATTTGAAACGGGTGTATTTGGCACCCTGGATCGAGAGATCCGCAATACAGTACCCCGTGATTTGTACCGAGTGGGACCCAGATGCGAGGGCTATGGTTTGGGATGTGGGATGGGTGCGTAGGGGGCAGCACCTTACCGTTTCAGGGTGGATAAAGCTCTCCGTGCTCCCGGAGTCGAAGAGGCATGCAGTGTCGTGCCCGTTGACCTGGACCTGCATCATGGAGTTCTGCAGGTGTTTTGGCCGAGTTTGATCGAGGGTGATTGCACCCAGTCGCGGGTAGTCGGAGTCGTAAAATGGCCGCTGCCGTTGGTTGCACGTGTCGGGTCGAGAAGATGGCCGCTGACCAGATGGCCGCTCCCATGATTCGCACGAGGCTGATGACGCGTCAGAAGAGGACGTGTCGGGTCGGTGAGCAGCAGCATTGCGAGGCCTGCGGGCCTGAGAGCCTGATTTTCGGGCTGGCTGTTCTTTGTTTTTCTGGCCCCTGGGTCTGGCCAGGCAGACACTCGCAAAGTGCCCTTTCTTCCCGCAGTCGCTGCAGATCGCGGAGCAGGCTGGGCAGCGTGGGCGTGGGTGCTGGCCCTGCCCGCAGAAGTAGCAAGGTGTGCCCTCATGGTGAGCGGGTCGCCGCGTGGCGCAGGCCTGTAATACGGGCGAGTCTGAGGAAGTCCGGGGGGGGCTTGCAGAGTCCGCGGGGTACATACCCAAGTTATGTCGGGCCACCTCCAGCGAGGAGGCGAGCGTTAGCGTCTCCTGGAGGTCTTTTGCCCCGTTTTCGAGCAGTCGCTGCCGGATGTAGGTCGAGCGGATGCTGGACACGAAAGAATCTCTGATGTGCAGGTTCATATGGACTTCCCCTGTCACATCCTGATGGTCACAGTCCCTGGCCAGCGCGGTGAGTTTCTCAACAAACTCGTCGAGCGATTCCCCCGAGCGCTGCCGGCAGGTAGAGAGCAGATGCCGGGCGTGCACCTCATTGACGGGTTTGACAAACCGCTTGCGGAGCAACTCAATCGCTTCCTCATAAGTCGTCGCCTTTTCGAGCGTGGCGGAGATTCTGTGACTCACCCGGGCGTGGAGTAGACGCAGCTTGCGTGGCCCCAGGATGGGAGTCTCTGCGGAGTCCAGGTAGGCCTCGAAGCACCGCAGCGAGTATTTAAAAATTTCCTTTGCCTCCGGCGTTCGTGCTTCCAGATTGAGCTTCTCTGGTTTTAGGCCAGCGTCCATCCTGAATCTAGTTTAGCCTAATAAATTGAGGTACCCTCAATAATGATGCTTAGAGATTAAACAGTAAAGAAGGCTTTATTAGGCTAATAACTGTGCTACAGATATGGACGAGAGCTGACTGCTATACAGACCATGAGGCAGGCCTTTATGTATGGCTCCCAGATTGGCGGAGCCAGAGGCGGAGTCCCCAGGGTTCCAAGCCTGGTCTTAAAGGGGACATCACCTTACATGATGATAAGGCAGTAACCGTTCATCACACTGTCCAAATCAAAATGGAACAATATCACAATGTTTCTGGAAGGGGTACTCATCTGAAATGGGGCTGAGTAAAGGGACAGGTAGCTGCAGGAAGACATGCAATGATATATCAAACATAATAAATTAAAAAGCCAGCAAGTTCTTAAATTACCAATAAAAACAATCTGCAGATTTTTCTGCTCTTCGGCAGATTCATTGTTCAGGATTTTTCTGTACTGAATTAGTATTCTAAACAAAGCATTGGAATTTGGAGTCAGCACTCAATATTAGAAGGTAGGTTCATGCTCACTACTTCCATACTGAATGACTCAGCCGTGCTTAACCTAGGCCAGTTTCTTCCCCACAGAGAAGCTGGGTAAAGATCAAAAGGAATATAATTCCCAGAATATTCTTTTTGCAGCTAGATCTTGAGCAGCATTTTGGAGAGGCCTGGAGCAAATTCCATTCTATATATGCGTATATTCTCTGAATACAATTGATTCACTATTAAAACATCATCATAAAAATGCTATTGTTAAACTTGTTCGGTACAAGTTCATTATTTAACATATATACTTCAAAGATACTGGGCGGAATTCTCCAATAATGGGGCTATATCCACACGCCCGCGAGAAAAGGGACGCTAACCACTCTGGCATCAACGGTCCCCGATAATAATGAATGCTCGAATAATGAATTCCTCGGGGGCTAGGTCGGCGCCGGAGTGGTCCCTGCAGCTCCAGCCGGCGCGGAACGGTAGGCGCGAGCTCATGCATGCGCGGAAGGGCCGGCGAGATTCCGCGCATGCGCGCTATGGCTAGCGTGATTCCGCGCATCCTTCTCCGCGCCGGCCCCCGGGCAATATGGCGGAGCCCTATAGGGGCCCGGCGCGGAGGATCATAGGCCCCCACAGAACCAGCCCGCTCGCCGTTCGGTAGGCCCTGTTCGTGGGCAGGCCACTGTGGGGGCCCGCCCCCCCCTCCATGAAGACCCCCGCAGACACCCCAGGTGCCGCCGTGTGGGACCTGAGTAACCCATGCTGGTGGGACTCGGCCGAACTCGGCGGCCCGTCGGGGTCCGGAGAATCATCGGGGGGCCCGCTTTCAACGGCCCCGACACCGGCGCGGCAGGAATCCCACGGGCGCCCGAGAATCGGCGGGGGAGAATCGGTAAGCCGGTGTCGGGGCACAATCCCAGCCACTATATTTATATTTAAGAGAAATATACTAAACATAAGGTATTGACTGCTTTTTATCAAAATTATACTGCAATTGTTTCAGCATATGCATTAGATTTGATTTGTACTGAAAATAAATGGTATGGCTGTGGTATTTATGATTTATATTGTGCGGTATGTCACTTTGCAGTAAGTGCTCTTTAATAAACTATAATCATAGAATCATAGAAGTTTACAGCATGGAAACAGGCCCTTCGGCCCAACCAGTCCATGCCGCCCAGTTTTTACCATTAAGCTAGTCCCAATTGCCCGCACTTGGCCCATAACCCTCTATACCCATCTTACCCATGTAACTATCTAAATGTTTTTTAAAAGACACAATTGTACCCGCCTCTACTACTACCTCTGGCAGCCCATTCCAGACACTCACTACCCTCTGAGTGAAGAAATTGCCCCTCTGGGCCCTTCTGAATCTCTCCCCTCTCACCTTAAACCTATGCCCTCTAGTTTTAGACTCCCCTACCTTTGGGAAAAGATGTTGACTATCTACCTTATCTATGCCCCTCATTATTTTATAGACCTCTATAAGATCACCCCTAAGCCTCCTACGCTCCAAGGAAAAAAGTCCCAGTCTATCCAGCCTCTCCTTATAACTCAAACCATCAAGTCCCGGCAACATCCTAGTAAATCTTTTCTGCACTCTTTCCAGTTTAATAATATCCTTCCTATAATAGGGTGACCAGAACTGCACACAGTATTCCAAGTGTGGCCGTACCAATGTCTTGTACAACTTCAACAAGACGTCCCAACTCCTGTATTCAATGTTCTGACCAATGAAACCAAGCATGCCGAATGCCTTCTTCACCACCCTGTCCACCTGCGACTCCACCTTCAAGGAGCTATGAACCTGTACTCCTAGATCTCTTTGTTCTATAACTCTCCCCAACGCCATACCATTAACTGAGAACATGTCCTATCTATCCTTTGCAGCACGCTTAAAAGGTTACACAAATATGTGTTGGCTTATGGGGCGTGATTTAACCAGCAAAAAAGAGAGTCCCGTTTTGGGCATGTATAGCGGGCTCTTTGTCGGTGCGCCAACCCCGCCATCATGATGTTTTTCTGGCCTTGGTCTGGCACTTATAAACTCAGCTCAGCAATGCAGAAACAGTTTGGGGTACCATTTTTAAATGCTCCCCCTCCCCGCCCCAGACACCCCACCGTGACCTCCGGACCCCTCTGCCCCCAACTTACACTTGTGTGGACCAATTCTAAATGACACCGTGGCACCATCTCCCAGGTGCGGGCGTTAGCTCCCCGGCCTCCGGAGAATTGGGCGCAGACATATTTAAATGGTGGCTCACTTAAATATGTTAATATGTAGATCTCACGAGGCATTCCAAGCATTGCATGGCCTCTCGCAAGATTTAATGGCCTCGTCGCTTCACCGTGTCGGTCCAACGAAGCTGTTCGATCATGCCCATGGAAAAATATGATTATTTTGATTAATGAATCATTTTTTAAGCACCAACGTTGCTATTGTCTGATCCATATGACTAAATACACTTTACTTTTATAGTAGATTACAAAGTGTGTTTTTTGCACAGAGCAACTAATCTCTGCAACTAAACCGACCTTACTGAAATTCCACCATTAACGTTTTTGATCCACCCTTGATTTAGATGTCTTCCAAGATATCCAGTTTTTCTCGAATCATTGTTCTTTCTGCATTCTGCGATCCGTCCTCGATGCCATGTGCCACCACATGGAAGGTCTTGGACTCTCCCTCCAGCAGAATCAACTTGCTGAATCTCAAATCTATTCTGTCTGCAGTTCCATTTCATCCTTTGTCTCAACCAGTACTTTAACAAAAACATTTATTTCTTCCTTTCATGCGTTAAGAATCGCAAACTTCGACAACTCTTGAATATCAAGTCTCTTCTGATATTTCTACCCCTCATTTTTCTCTGGCCCGAACCCTTTTTCCAATTTCACATCTACTATGTTTCCAATATCCCCTCTGACTTTCCACTTTCTGACCCTGAATGATTAGTCCTCAGCAAAGGCCAGTTTCATTCTCTGATGCTCCCCAGCTCAATGAATTTCAAGCTTGGAATGATGTTGAACTCGCCTTCCGGCACTTTTGACTCCACGTCCACTTCTTTGGCCAGGAGTCTCCCTGGTCACATCGGACCCTTTCTCCCATCTTCAGAATTCTTGTTCCACATGGGCCTCCTCTCTCTGGTTTCTTGCCAACTCTGGATCTTTTCTATTGGACTCAGCAGCATGACGTTGACTATTTCAATTTCTTTGATCCCGTTGCACAATCATAGATTATCGTAGAATTTACAGTGCAGAAGGAGGCCATTCGGCCCATCAAGTCTGCACCAGCTCTTGGAAAGAGCACCCTACCCAAGGTCAACACCTCCACCCTATCCCCATAACCCAGTAACTCCACCCAACACTAAGGGCAATTTTGGACACTGAGGGCAATTTATCATGGCCAATCCACCTGACCTGCACATCTTTGGACTGTGGGAGGAAATCGGAGCACCCGGAGGAAACCCACACACACACTGGGAGGATGCACAGACAGTGACCCAGCGGGGAATCGAACCTGAGACCCTGGCACTGTGAAGCAATTGTGCTATCCACAATGCTACCGTGCTGCCCCTATTTCCCTCTAAACTTGCAGCACTCTCTGTTCTCTGTGGTCTAACTCTAACATTATCCTTAAAACTGCTGTTATTTTACAAACCGACCTCTAGCTAGAACGGGCTGAATGCCACATCTCTTGTCACCTCCTCTTCCTGGACCCATGATCCCATTACTGAACATCAAGCTATCATTTCTAAGACTATCACCGATTTCATCACCTCTGGATACCTTCCCTCCATGGCCTCCAAACAACCTCTTGCTTCTACCTCCTTCCACACAGGTCTGCCCTGGTAGACTCCATCGTTTCAGCTAGTCCTTGCCGACGGAACTTACTTCTTTGTATCTCAGCAGTTTTTCTCCCTTTCAGCAGTCTGTTGCCACATATGTCCAATGCTCTACTGATGCCCTTACCACTTTAACAGTTTCCTGGCCTTAACCAGCCCGTTTTCACCCAATTGCTCTACATTTCTAACCTCTACCATGATGGCCTGAGAGTTCTCTGCATCTTTTTTGACCGAAGGTCAAACTAGTCCACATCTATCACCAATCTCTTATGTCTGGCTGAATTTATTCATATATTTAATAACTACTACTTTGATCCCATTAACTTCCTGTTGCAATGGGTACTCCTTTGGAGATTATTATTATTGCCTGCCTATTTGTGGGATATCACAGAATCTTTACCGTGCAAAAGGAGGGAATTTGGCCCATCATTTGCACTGTGGGCAACATTCTTTGTTCCAGTCCTACTAAGGGGCTCTACCTCACAATCTGGTAAGGTGATGACATGACCAGTGTTATTTCCTGCTATCACCCCTATTTGGAAGATTTTAGCAACTTTGCTTCCAATTTCTTTGTCTTCATATATTTCACATCTTGTTTTTCTTTTCTTCCTTGACTTATGTGTCTCCATTTGTGGAGATGGGTTATTGACCAATATGCTAACTAACTCCCATAGCTGCCTTGACTACACTATCTGTTTCTGGAAGGTTTCTATTCTATTCACCTAGCTTTTCCATTTTTATCCCTTCTATTCTAGCAATGCCATCTTCCATACCAGTGTTTCTGATATGTCTTCCTTTATCCTCAAATAATTATTTCCCTCCACGAGGACTTCTGGTGGCACAATGTAGAGGAAGATGTGCATGAGTTGGCTCCTGCGAGAGTACTTTTGCCCCTTTTTAGTCCCACAGATTGTTTACCCTCGAAAACCCACATAGTTATTGTAATAAATGCACACAAAATGCACACAAAAAATCAGGGAAAAGAAGGCTGGGAGCAGAAACCCGTCAATGGAGTCTGAGGCCTCTGAGCTTATCGGCAAGTAAAATGGCGGAGTCAGTTCCTGGTTCCCTGCCCACTCCACTAACGGTCGAGGGGCTTTCTGGTACAAGGGCGAAGGGATTTGAAAAGCAACGATGAATTGTGTCGGAAGACCTCAAGAAATCAATTGAAAAGGCCTTGGCCCCGATTTAAGCGGCTCTGGGGGAATGTAATAAGACTGTTGAAGCCCAGGGTGCCACGATTAAAGATATGGAAGCGGCCTTGTTGGCCCACAATGATCGGATTGCCTTGCTAGAATTAATCCAGTTTGAGGTTTTTCATAGGATGCATTTGACCAGGGTTAGGATGAGCTGGTTCTTCCTTGGGGTTGAGGATAGGTGAGCACTGTGCTCATGGGTTGGCTAACCACACGCATATGTTTGTATGGTCCTGTCCTGAGTTGATAGGCTTCTGGGCTTCTTTCTTGAACACCATGTCAGAGACATTCCGGGTAGATTTGCATCTGTGTCCACTGGTAGCCATATTCAGAGTGCCAAATTCGCTGGTGGTACATTCTGGGGTGAAGTCGGCTGACCTTGTCTTTGCTCGTTGATAGCCCAGTGACTAATTTTGGTTGGGTGAACATCTGGCACTCTGCCTCGTGCCTCTCCTTGGCTGGGTGACCTAATGTCATTTCAGCATTTGGAGAAGGTCAAGTTCACCATCAAGGAGTCAGTGGAGAGGTTCTTCCCAAGATGGCAACCATTTATTTCCTTTTTTAAAGAGTTAGTCACCGGCAGCTGTTTGGAGGTTCAGGTTAGCTTTTGTATTTAAGTTAATTTGATGTTATTTGTGTTTTTGCCTTTTGGAAAATATTCTCTTCTTCTGTACTTTTCTGTTTGATTGTTTCAGGTTATTCTGATTATTATAAAATATTTCTTAAAAACGTATCAAACAAAGAAATCCCCTCCACAGTGGATGACAAGGCCCTCAACAGTGTCTGTTCTATTTCCTGCACTTGAGTCACCCCTTTCCCTCGCTGTCAGAATCACAATCGGGTTCCAATTATCCTCACCATCCATCCCAGCAGCCTCCACATTTAACATGTTATTTTCTGCCTGTTTTGGGAAAGAGAACATGATACCACCACCGAACACACCTTTTCTTCTCTTCACATTTCTGCATTTCAAAGGGACCCTTCCATCTTTGAGATCTTGGTCCATTCCTCAATTACCCCCTCTTCATTACGTTTGCAAGAGATAGGAGCAGAATTAGGCTAATTGAGTCTGCTCTGCCATTCTGTAATGGCTGATATGCTCCTCATCTGCTACTTACAATGTTAAAGACCAGGAGCTGGATCACAAAATCAGCCAGAGCATCTCCTCCCTAGAATACATGACCTAGAAGCAACAGTGTGGAATATAGCCTCCCAAGCCTATACACCTTCAGTGTGCAGTAAGAAGTCTTACAACACCAGGTTAAAGTGCAACAGATTTGTTTCGAATCTCTAGCTTTCGGAGCACAGCCCCTTCCTCAGCTGTGCTCCGAAAGCTAGAGATTCGAAACAAACCTGTTGCACTTTAACCTGGTGTTGTAAGACTTAATGTGCTCAACCCAGTCCAGCGCCAGCATCACCGCATCATGACCTTCAATGTGGTCATGGCTGATCCCATCCTGGCCTTAACTCCACTATCCTGCCCATTCTCCATAAACCTTCAACCCATTACCAATTAAAAAATCTGTCTAACTCCTCCTTAAATTTACTCACTGTCCCTGCATCCACCACACTTTGGGGTAGCAAATTTCACAGATTCACAACCCCCTTGGGAGAAGTAGGTTCTCCTCAAATCTGTTTTAAATTTTCTACCTCTTATTCGAAGATTATGACCTCTCGTTTTAGAATGCTCCACAAGAGGAAGTATCCATTCCACGTCTATTTTACCCATACCTTTTAGCATCTTTCATACCTCAATTTGATCTCTCCTCATTCTTCTAAAGTCTAGAGAGTATAGGCCTAAACTGTTCAATCTCTCCCGATACAACAACCCCCACAAATTCACACATGCCCAGGTGATGCAACACCTGTCCTTTTAACTGCTTACTTTCTCACTGTCTAGTGCCCTAGACACTTCTTCCAGGTGATACAGTGATTTTAGTTGACCTATTAGTTAAACTATTTACTGCTCTGTATTGGAGGCTAAATGCAGATCAGGTGATAAATTTGCAGAACACCTCCATCTGCTCTGCAAGTGTGTTCTTGAGGCCCCAGTAGCCTGTCACTTTAATTCTCCATCCTGCTCTGACTCTGACTTCTCTGTCCTGAGCATCCTACACTCCTTCCAATGATGCTCAATATCGAGGAATGACACTTTACAGACTTTTGTCAACATTGAATTAAACCATTCAGATCATAATCCCAACCTTGATTTGGCAGAAGTTGTGAGTGATAATTCTAATATTCCCATTTACACCTCCTCTACACTCATCTTTTGTTTCTTTGCTTGTCCCATTACCATCGTCCCATTGAATAATTAATCTCTCCTGCCTTCCACACTATCGCAGACATTCCCTTATGTTCTTGTACCCCTGCGACTATACTTGTTTAAAACATTTTCCAGTTCTGTTAACGTTCACAGATTCTGTCTGACCTGATGAATATTTACAACATTTAAAAAAAAAAATTCAGATTTCTAATATGTGCAATATTTTGCTTTTGCCAACATTAACTGGCTCAGTGTGCTGAGTTGAACAGTGATTTGTGTTCCTGCTTGTCAGGTTGCTAATCATGCCCTGCTAAGCACCAGTTATTGCACAAATAGATGCACAAAGTTGTTGATCTGCTTCTTAGAAATTTGGAATTGAGTGAATTATTTGTGTGTGATAAATTCCGTGAATCTTTCGGCAGAGATCCAATAACTGTACTGTAAAATTCATTGGTTACATTGCCAATTGTTTTCTTTAAAAGCTGACAGAGTGGGCTATTTATGCTGCTCAGGAGTGAGTGGCATATTTGAACTATTTTTGACTGATTTGTAAGCTGAAGAAAGCTACAATTGTCACTAAACAAAGTGCCTCAATTTATGAAAATATAATTGTGGGTACAACAATCTAGCTGTGTCTTGGTGTTTAGTTCATGGACAGATTTAATATTTTTCCATAATATGGCACTCTATAAATGATGTATAGTGCAATAATCAAACTCATTAGCCTAGTTACATGGTGCTTTCTATTCTCTGCTATACTCCTAAGGGTGTTGTTAACAGCTAGATAGAGAAAAATGTTTAATTTCTTGTTCTTTCTGCGTGTGACAATGATGATTTCTTTTCCTAATTTCAACCAATAGTTTAAATTAATTTGCCACTACTCCATATGAATTTCTAATATTGCATAATAGCCAAAAGATGTTTTAATACTGTATTATGCTTTTTCCCAATAACTGCCAAACAATTTGTAGGCATTTTAAAGTGATTAATACTTTGTTTTCCGAATGAAATGTAAAATATTATTTTCTAGATGTTTTTGTATTGCTAACAAGTTGAATAGAATGAAGCAGATCGTTTGGAACAAGAATATTTCAATAGCATCAAATTGTATATTCATGTTAGACACTTCTGGGTGGCTCAGTACACAGTGGTTAGCACTGTTGCTTCACAGCTCCAGGGTGCCGGAGTCTGCACGTTCTCCCCGTGTCTGCGTGGGTTTCTTCCGGGTGCTCCGGTTTCCTCCCACAGTTCAAAGATGTGCAGGTTAGACGGATTGGCCATGCTAAATTGCCCTGAGTGACCAAAAAGGTTGGCGAGGTTACTGGGTTACAGAGATAGGATGGAAGTAGGGTGTTCTTGGGCCGGTGCAGACTCGATGGGCCGAATGGCCTCCTTCTGCACTATAAATTCTATTTTCTATGACTTCACACAGATTGCAAAAATTAGCTGCGGGATTCTCCGTCGGCGGGATCCTCCGCCCCGCCGGCAGCGCACCCACTCCCGTGCGTTTCCCAACGGCGTGTGGTGGGAAACCCTATTGGCCGGCTGTGGGAACGGAGAATTCCGCTACCGGCGGGGGTGCCCTGTGCCAGAAAACTGGGCTGTCGGGACGAAGAATCCTGGACTACATTTGTTTAGTTGCAAAGATTTTTGGAACAAAGGGAGGAGTAGCCAGATGATGTAATAAATGAGTACATGTTCTTTCACCTCTCGGATTTGGGTTTGAATTTCACCTAAATTTTCATAGAATTTACAGTGCAGAAGGAGGCCATTCAGCCCATCGAGTCTGCACCGGCTCTTGGAAAGAGCACCCTACCCAAGGTCCACACCTCCACCCTATCCCCATATCCCAGTAACCCCACCCAACACTAAGGGCAATTTTGGACACGAAGGGCAATTTATCATGGCCAATCGACCTAACCTGCACATCTTTGGACTGTGGGAGGAAACCGGAGCACCCGGAGGAAACCCATGCACACACGGGGAGGATGTACAGACTCCGCACAGACAGTGACCCAAGCCGGAATCGAACCTGAGACCCTGGAGCTGTGAAGCAATTGTGCTATCCACAATGCTACCGTGCTGCCCCTTCAGGTCCCTTTTGATGGGGCTGAAGCTTTCATCTTGGAGACAGTTAAAGCTAAAATGTATAAGTGGGGCAAAATAGTGATTATTTTATCCTACGTGTAACTCAGCACACAAAGAAAATGGTGGAGTTCTTGATAAAATATTTAAGAGCCCAAAATGCTAAGATTTTTATTTTTTTTTGTGTGCTGAGGTCAGATAATAAGCGATTATTATTATTTGCCTCAGCGGGCCAAAATTTACACAAGAGGTTTCAGCCATTGGTGGCACTTGTAGTTATTTTGAGAATAGACCTAACCCCATTCAGACCTCATCGACACTCTAAGGAGTCATTGGCACTGAGTTTCACTGGAGAGATTGTTTTCTTTAATGTTTTGTTATTCACTCCAACTTGCATCCAGCCGTCAATGTAGGTGATTGCATAGATAAGGCAGGATAAATCTGACCTGACCATTACCAATCTCAGCCGCCTCTCAAAATCAGTTAACTGAAAGAAGGCATCATCATAAGTGACACCAATCAACATCTACTTACTAATAGCCTCCTCACTGATACTCCATTTGGGTTCTGTCAGTTATCTTATCATAGGCTTGATCATGAACAAGGGAATTGAATGTTTGAAGAGAAATGGGAACTGCTACCCTCAATATCGAGGCAACATGCCACTATGGAGCCCGAGCAAAACTGAGATCATTAGGAAACCAAAAGAGAACACTCCGGCCCGGAATGGGCTAGCCATTCGCGACGGCGTCACCCGTCACGGACGCGCACGCCATCAGTGATGCCGCGCGGCGTCGCTGCACAAAAGACGCCCCCCGGAGACCCGGCAAAATGGCCGCCCGCCCGCAGCGCCAAGTGAGATCCCCGCTGCCTGTCCCCCTTCCCCATACCCCTTCCCCTATATCCCTCCTTCCCCCATATGCCCCTTCTCCCATATCCCCCCTTCCCCATATTCCTCCATATCCCCCTTCCCCATATCCCCCTTCCCCATATCCCCTTCTCCCATATCCCCCCTTCCCCCATATTCCTCCATATCCCCCCTTCCCCCATATCCACTTCCCCCATATCCCCTTCCACCATATCCCCCTTCCCCATATCCCCTTCCCCCATATCCCCTTCCCCCATATCCCCTTCCCCCATATCCCCCTTCCCCATATCCCCCTTCCCCCATATCCCCCCATATCGCCCCTTCTCCTATATCCCCCTTTCCCCATATCCCTCCATATCTCCCCTTCTCCTATATGCTCCCTTCCCCCATATCCCCCCATATGGGGGAAGGGGGGATATGGGGGATGGGGAATACGGGGGAAGGGGGATATGGAGGATATGGGGGAAGGGGGGATATGGGGGAAGGGGGGATATGAGGTAAGGGGGGTAAGATGGATATGGGGGAAGGTCGATATGGGAGATATGGGGAAGGGGGGATATGAGGGAAGGGGGGATATGGGGGAAGGGGGGCCAGAGTCAGCAGCAGATCGCAGAGGCGCTCAACGCCGTGGCCCAATCACAGCAGGCAATGGCCCAGTCTCTGCAGGCCATTGCTGAGTTCATCGGTGCGATTGCCCAGGTGCTGGCCGGCGTCACCCAGACACAGACAGGGATGGCCAACTCCCTGAGCTCCATGGCTGCAAACTTGCAGACCCTTGTTGATACCAGGGCGGGTCTCCAGGACTGGCAGCGCCAGGTGTCGGAGGGCGTCGGGTGCTTGGTCCGTTCGCATCCCCAATCCATGTAGAGGCCCGGGGGCCATCGGGCACCCCGAGGGAGGAGGAGGTGCTGGGGCCCGTTCCGGGTCCCCCTGTCGGGGTGGTCCCGGAACACCGCGACACCTCGGACTCACCCCCCCCTTCCGTCCCAGGTGCATCTGGTGGGCAACGGACAGGCAGGCAGCTCACCATCCCAGTCGCCCGAGCCGCAGCTTGGTCCATCTAGACCAGGCCGCCCGAGGAAACGGCCGCCAAAGGGGTCCCTAGTCACAGGGCAGGAATCACAGGAGTCCACCTCCAGTTCACTGCACCATCTGGGGAACCACCCGTAAGGCCAAAAAATTAGACGCTGAGTAAGTTGGCACGGGTGCAGGGCACAGATTAGTTCTGGGGCTAGGGCACGTGTGTGAACTGTTTGTCATTAAAATCACTTTCACACCTACAGAAGCTGCCTTTATGCTCTGTCCGATGCGTGCGTGAGTGTGGTGTGAGGTGAGCGCCAGTGGGTGTGTAAAGGGTGATAGAACGTCGGCCTCAGGTGAGTGTGCGCCCCCACCCCCCAAGTCGCCCTCGCCATCTCCCCGGGCAGATGTCGGGACCGTGCGCTGCAGTGTCACGGCCGCATGCAGGGACGGTCCGGGTGGAGGGTGGTACTGTGGCCAGGGGTCAGACATTGTCCAACGATACAGAGCCCAGAGCTCATCGCAGGGCAGGTTGTCATCATCCTCCATGGCCTGCAATAGACACGCTTCCACCGGCGACCGTGTGAGCTCAGCCCGTTGTGCCGCAGGTGGATGTGCAATGGAGGGGTGGTGTGCATGCGGGTGGGGTGTGGGTGGTTGATGTTGGATGGGCAGGGTGAGGGTGGTTGGTGTTGGGTGGGTGGGGTGAGGGTGGTAGGCTGGTGCCGTAGTGTTAAGTCTGTGCCCATACTCGGCGATTCCCATGCCCCCCTAATCCGTGAACTGGGCGGCTATCAGCCTGTACCGTGCCCGGTGGCCCAGCCGATAACGGTGGGCAGCCTCCCGTCCATGTCCAGCCCGTCTGTCCTGACCATTGCCCCCATCCTCCTCACCTGGAGAGGTCTGCGCCTCACCTTGCGCTCCTCCACTTCCCCCTCCTCTGCCTACAGCACATCGCGCCTCTGTTGGACTATGTTGTGCAGGACGCAGCAGACCAATACGATACGGCCGACCCTATCTGACGAGTACTGGAGGGCCCCTCCAGATCGGTCCAGGCACCTGAAGTGCATCTTTAGCAGCCCAAAGCACCTCTCTATCGCACTCCTGGTCGCTGCATGGGCATCGTTGTAGCAGTTCTCCGTGTCAGTCTGTGGCCTTCGTATAGGCGTCATCAGCCACGACCGCAACAGGTAACCCGTGTCGCCCAGCAACCAGCCGGTCAGCCGGGAGGGTGGCGTCCCTCGAACATGGTGGGGATGAAAGATTGCACCAATACGAATGAGTCATGTACACTGCCCGGGTACCGGGCGCAGACGTGCAGGCTCATCATGCGATGGTCACAGACCACCTGAATGTTCATGGAATAGGTCCCCTTCCTATTCGTGAACACGGCCCTGTTATCCGCAGGTGGCCGCACGACGACGTGAATCCCATCGATCGCCCCCTGGACCATGGGCAGCGTGGCCGCCACAGCGAAGCCCGCTGCCCGGGCATCCTGGCTGGCCCGGTGCACAGGGAACTGGATGTAGCGGCCCGCAATGGCATATAGGGCATCTGTCACTGCACGGATGCACCGGTGCACCGACGCCTGCAAGGTGCCGGACAGGTCCCCACTCGGCGCCTGGAATGACCCCGTGGCATAGATGTTCAGGGCCACCGTAACCTTGACGGCCACGGGAGGATGCCATGCGGTGCCAGGTGTGCCATCAGGTGGCAGATGTGTGCCACGGTTTCCCAGCTCATCCGGAGTCTCCTCCTGCTTGCCAGGTCCGTGAGGTCCTGCTACGACGAGCGGGGCCGGTACACACGGGGCCTCATTGGGCGTCTCCAGCGCCGTGGCACCACCACCACCTCCTCCTCCTCCTCGTCCTGTCGTGTGGGCGGCCCTCCAGCCTGGGCGGCTGCCACCCTGCGGCACGATCCTTTGTGGCAGCCTCCGTCGCCTCCATGGCAGGCACTTGCTCAAGCTCCCCCAGGGCAACATGTAGAACTGCGGCTTCCGCCACGGCGGGCAACATCGCTGGGTGATGACCAAACATAATGGCCTGTGGAGGGTGGGGGGGATAGATAACATGTCACCAATGCCCCCCCCCCCCCCGCAGCCAGATGCCATGGGCTGCATGATCGTGACTTGCCAGCTGGCACATGCCCAGGTGGACCCCCCCCCCCCTCCCCGGCACACACTGTCCCCAAACCCCCCCCCTCTACACCCTGGCATGCACCCTCCCAACCCCCTCCCCCCCTCTCTCCTCCCGGCACGCACCGGCATATACCCTCTCCATCACTCACCCTCCCTGGCCACCCCCTCTCCTCTCCGGCCACCCCCTCTCCTCCCCAGCATGCACCGTCCCCGACCCCCCCCCCTCCTCCCCGGCACACACCGTCCCCCACTCTTTCCCCCTCCCCTCTTCCCTGGCATGCACCCTCTCCAACCCACCCCCTCTCCTCCCCGGCACGCACCCTCTCCATCACTCGCCCTCTCCTCCCTGGCATGCACCCTCTCCGTCACACACCCTCTCCATCACGCACCCTCTGCGTCACGCACCCTCTGCGTCACGCGCCCTCTCCGTCACGCACCCTCTCCGTCACGCACCCTCTCCATCACACACCCTCTCCATCACGAACCCTCTCCAACTCCCCCTCCCCCAGCCCCTCCCTCCCCCCCAGTCCCTCCTCCCCCTCCCTCTCCCCCAGCCCCTCCCTCCCCCCACAGCCGTTCCCTCCCCCTCCAGCCGTTCCCCCCGGCACGCACACTCCAACGGCTCCTGCGACCCCCCCCACCGCCTGCGGCTGTGCCGTCACTTCTCCAGCGGCCGCCCCATGCTGACCCCTACCTCCGCGCTGGCCGGCGTCAACCATCATGACTGGTTGACGCCGTTAAATAGGTGGTTTGATTTACGCCGGCGTGACCACAGTTCCGGCCCGGAGAAATGGGGCGGTCCCAGGGCCCGTTGCGTCGAGCCGGTCCTCAACCGGGGGGTCGGAGAATCCCGCCCAATAGGTTTCAGAAAGAGATAGATTGATTTCGGAATGGATTTTTCCATCCTGACAAGTGATTCTTAAGGAGATTATTATCTTAAGGTCTTGCCTCCTTTACAGCTGTGATTGGCTTTAACTGATTTATAATTCACTCACTTCGGCCAATCTGTCTGTCTGTCAATTTAAGAGAGATATGTATTTAAATATATTGATACAAATTTTCCCATGCCATCGCTTGAGAAAAACACATTCTTCGCTAGGACTTATCACCCTAGACTGGTTGTTACCATAGAAACAGAACTGCCCGTTCTTTCACACAATAGGGCCTTTCAGCCTGCTGACTTCACTGTTCCTTCAGCCTCTAGCAAGTCTCAAGCAATTTGTAAAATGTGAGAAATTGAGGGTATTATCTGGATTAAGCCTGAGCAGATTTCCAGCTATTGTTGCACTGAATGAGTTCTCATTTAAACCTCTTGGGCGCGATTCTCCGCTCCCGCGCCGGTTGGGAGAATCACCTGGCACGCCAATATTCCCCGCGATGCCGGTCCAGCGCCGCGATTCACCCAAGCGGCGAGAACGGCCCCGTCGGGTTCTGCGCGGCGCAGGCAGGAGAATCGTCCGGGACACCCAAAATGGCGATTCTCCGCTATCCCCGCTATTCTCCGGCTCGGATGGGCCGAGCGGCCTGCCCAAAACGACTGCTTCTCGCCGGCGCCATCCACACCTGATCGCTGCCGGCGTGAACAGCGCGGGAACGCTGGGCGGGCGGCCTATGGGGGGCGAGGGGGGTTCTTTCACCGGGGTAGAACTCAAAAGGGGTCTGGCCCACATCGGTGCCCACCGATCAGCAGGCAGGCATCTCTGAAGGAGGACCTCCTTTCCTCCGCGCCCCGCAAGATCCATCCGACATCTTCTTGCGGGGCGGCCTTGGGGAGGACGGCAACCACGCATGTGCGGGTGACGCCAGTTACACAGCGCCGGCCACGTAATTTACGTGGCGCTGCTTTTACGTGGCGCCAATGCCCGGCGTGTGCTGACGACGCTGCTTTCGCGACACGCCCCCGAGATTCTCGCATCCCCGTTCCTAGACCATTTTCGGGCCCTGAATCGGTCGAGATCGGGGCCGTTTCGCGCCGTTGTGAACCTCGACGGCGTTCACGACGGCGTGGGCACTTAGTCATGGGAGCGGAGAATCGCGCCCCTTATATCTGACTAGAATAGTAAATTTCTATCGGAGCTCAACAATTTGCTTGTTTGTTATTTGAGACACATTTTGGAATCTCATGGTAGGGAAAGATCATGAATGCAACAGTCCTCTAAAGGCCAATCTCCAAAGTATGCTAGCACCCATCAAGCTGAAGCAACTTTGCTCATTCAGGCAAGTTCACAGGATGAAAGCAGATGTATTCCCAAGGATTTTGTGTAAGGGGATGTAACCAGTTACAGAAAACCATCAGGCTGCCCAAAATTCTGCTTGAAGGATGCTTGCAAGCATGACATAATGGCGCTAAACAGTGACATAACCTGTGGGCTGGAATGTGCCACCATGACAATCAGTGACTATGCAGCTGACAACAAATGCCAACCCCAAAAGCAGCAACACACAATGACACCTGACAGCCACTTCACGTGGTGTACATGTGGCAAAGTCTGCCTCTCACGGATTGCTCTCTTCAGCCAACAGCAAACGTGCAGCGAAAACCATCTCATCCCCAATGGATTTGGTGCATGGCCATCATCTTACATAGATGGAAGAATGTTGACATAAAGAAAAATGGTAGTGATGGTCAGAGGTCAATCACTGCATCCTCAGAATATAAGACTCTAAGAGTTCCCCAGCAAAGCATCTCTGCCAAGTCATCTTAAATTGGTTCATCAATGATTTCTTTCTTAATAACATCAGAAATTAGGCAGTTTGCTGATAACTCCAGTGTCCAGTTGTTTTTGCAGCTCCGACAATTGTGAAGCAGCTCGTACAAGTCCAAACAACACAAAGATCACAGAACTAAACCAGAAGATGCATAATCTGATCAAATCATCTTCATAATCTTCTCAGCTCAAACCAGGGGCTAATGGCATATTCACCACTCATCTAAGAGGTTGCAGTCCCAATAACACCCAAGAAGATAGATACTATGCAAGACACAATAGTTCAGGGTTTTTCGAACTGCAGGTCATGACCATGGGTGGGTCGCAGGCCCGTGTCGAGAGGTTTGCGGCGCACCCGAACTCTGGAGAAGCGCCCAACGGCTGCGACCGGCTTTTAAATTGAGAATGCCGGCTGCTACTGGGTTTTAAATGTGAACGATGCAGTCTTCCCACCAGAACTGGCAGCAGAGAGCAGGTCACACGCTTGGTAGGCACACTGATGTACACGTGTCCTCTACGTCTGCGTTTTTGCCGCAAAATCAGGGAGGAGAGATTCCTTCATTTTCTAACTGCGAGCAAGCAAGCAACAGGACTGTGAAGATTGAAGGTGGATCGTTTTGTTACAAGAAGAGGGCTAGAGACATAAACAGGCCAGGATCTTGTATAGATGGAAGGATGTTGACAGAAAAATGAATCTGCTGGACAGGAATCAAAGCCCCCCAAGTGTGTTACATGCAAGGAAGTACTGGAAATTAAAAGTTGGATGCTAACTATATTTTAACTTGCAGACATCGTTTCAATTCTAAATTAATTCTGAAAACAGCCTATTTTTCTTCCCAGTTTAACGATCAAATGTTTTCCATGAATATTGGAGAACAAAGAAAATATCACGACATTAGTTCAGAATTTCAGTTACAAGGAAATGCAATTCAGGAAAGCATTGTCCCACTGTGATGACTGGACGATTTTAGGAATATTGGATTCTAAGTATTGGGCCCTTTAATGGTTAAAAACCTGGGGTTAGTGTGTGTTGACTGCAGTGGTCATGGTTTAAAAAAAAATAATCCTGTTTTGTGGGGCCTGGGTGCTTTTAGCTACCTGTATTAAATAGCCAATGGCATTGCTTAAAATGTCGGTTTAAGGACAAGATTGTTTTCTTTAGGTTGTCTTTTCCTCTGGCTGTTCTTGGTTTCTGTGTTCCATAAAGCAGCCAAAGCCATGGATGATTTAGTCCCAATACTTCTCATGTTAAAATGTATACAAGAGAAAATACTGGACAACTCTCCCTCCAGTTTCCTCTCCGTCCGTGTGGGGGATTGCGTGGCCTTCACTTGGTACCTCCCCATAGTACCTCAGCTGCATGTGGAGGAGTGCAGGTGCCAATGTATGTCTGTTGCAGCACTCTTTAATAAAAGGGTATACTTGATATTCTTGTTATCAGCAATGTCATGGAAAATGTTTTGCTTAAGGATGCTGAAAGTTCAAAAAAGTATAATGCTGAAAACAATCATCTAAATTAGCTGTGAACCTTAGTCACTGAACATTCAATTTAAAAATAATCTACTTGTCCTTAAAGGTCTTTTCTGAAAGCTCTTACCTTGGTCCAAAAATTGTATTTCACTGCTGCAGCCTAGTTCAAGTTCTGACCTCCAGTGTTATTTGAAGGACTAAGTGAAATTAATTTAAGAAGTTTCAATCAACTGGACAGGAGAGAAGAAAAAGCAGCTGATAGAGCATAAGATTCAGAGTGTGTGGGAAAGGAAAATGACACAGAGTACTGTACTTTGAAAGGTGTTCTTCTGAGGTGGTAGGCGAGGTACATTGTCAGAGTGTATAGGAAGACTTGCAATGTCTTTTGAAACAAGCATTTAAGTCAAACCTTTCCGACAAGTGCCAAAGCTGGGGCAGGGGCATTCAAAAATAAATATCTTTTATAAAAGAGATATTGAATACTCAGAGCAAATTAGAGAAAAAAAATACCCCAAAATGTAGGGGTGACATTTGATCCCCACCCCTGTGACAAATAAATTGAATTTTCCATCAGAGTTTGGAAAATTAATTTCTGCTAAAAAATACAAAATGAAAACTTGATATTTCTTTTATTTAACTGACAGCCTTATAATTCCCTTACACGAAGATGCTAGCAGTATGAATTCAATGCTGCCCTGAATTGGTAACTTTTTTTTAGAATTTGGGTGATTCTGGCAAGCCTACATTAACAGTTTAGGCGGTGGACCTGCTCTTAAGTCACTGCATTCCTTGTGCTTTGTGGTGATGGTGCGTCCACAATGTTGGTAAAAAGGATATTGAGTCAGCAGTGATGAAGTCATACATTTGTACTTGAAATTATACAGAGTGAGTACACAATATAAGTGTATACCTATTGTCACAGTTTACAATGTCACACTCTAAATACATAGTGTTGAATAATAAAGATCTAAAGAATTGTACTGTTTCAAACTAATCACATGCTGTTACAAAGTCTGTTCTGATACAAAGTTAAGTTGTCACTTATGAAGAAGACCAGCATATAATGAACATCTATGAGTCTGCTATCATCCCTGACACCCATTGTCCTCTGTAGATTATTCCTTCTGCTGATAACAAATGTGAGCAATCCAGTTACCTTGAAGGAGTGAAACGCCTGTGGTAATTGTTGGTACTTTGTGTTAAGTTAGCCTGATCTCAGGCCTTAGGCCATGATTATCACAACCAGTGTTTTGGTTTTGAGGAGACCTAATTCAGCTAAGCCATTTGGATAACATGTATCCTGCAAATCCTGTAGTTTCTGTTATTGCAAGCAGAGACCTCTGTCCGTTGCCTACGAGTTATATTCACTGGCCAACAGGACAAATGTTAATCAAGCAGAAGTTTCTGTCAGAAGGAAAAGAGTAATTTCTGGAGGAAAATGGAACAAATGTTAATTAGCAAAAACTAATATTAGACGGCCATGAGTTATTCTTGAGAGTGAACATTGCATAAAAGGGGAAAATCTCCTTCGGTTATGTCTGGCTTACATGTATTGCCCAAGATAGAGTCTTGCTGAATTAACAGAACATCAGTCAGTCCTGTTTTAACCAGTCCAAAATGGAGGAAACCTGAAGTCCGAATCCTTCATATTCCATTGGTGGTGGAGATGGTGGACAGAGAACCTGATGGCAGGGGTAAACTACTGCAGTGTTTTCCAAACATTTTTCCGGGACCCACTTTTACCAACTGGCCGACCTTCGTGACCCACGCCGGCCGACCTTTGCAGACACCATTTACATTCACCTTTAATGTGACAGGTGTGCCTGCTTGGTCCTCACAATTTCACTCCAATCAAGTTCACAGGAGGAGTGGGCAATGCGCATATCAGCCGCAGAGATTAGAACATAGAACATTACAGCGCAGTACAGGCCCTTCGGCCCTCGATGTTGCGCCGACCTGTGAAACCACTCTAAAGCCCATCTACACTATTCCTTTATCATCCGTATGTCTATCCAATGACCATTTGAATGCCCTTAGTGTTGGCGAGTCCACTACTGTTGCAGGCAGGGCATTCCACGCCCTTACTACTCTCTGAGTAAAGAACCTACCTCTGACATCTGTCCTATATCTATCTCCCCTCAATTTAAAGCTATGTCCCCTCGTGCTAGACATCACCATCCGAGGAAAAAGGCTCTCAATGTCCACCCTATCCAATCCTCTGATCATCTTGTATGCCTCAATTAAGTCACCTCTTAACCTTCTCTCTAACGAAAACAGCCTCAAGTCCCTCAGATCTTCCCTCCATACCAGACAACATTCTGGCAAATCTCCTCTGCACCCTTTCCAATGCTTCCACATCCCTCCTATAATGCGGCGACCAGAATTGCATGCACCAGAGTTTTGTACAGCTGCAACATGACCTCATGGCTCCGAAACCCAATCCCTCTTCCAATAAATGCTAACACACCGTACGCCTTCTTAACAACCCTCTCAACCTGGGTGGCAACTTTCAGGGATCTATGTACATGGACACCGGGATCTCTCTGCTCACCCACACAACCAAGCATCTTACCATTAGCCCAGTACTCTGTCTTCCTGTTATTCCTTCCAAAATGAATCGCGTTTCATGATGGCGCAAAATGAGCATGGGCACTAGCGAGGGGCCAGCACGGCGCTGGAGCGGCTCATGCCGCTCCAGCCTCACTTCCTGGCGCGCACTGGGGTTGGCTCCAACTAGCGCATGGGCAGTGGCTTTACGGAACACGCCGGCCCCGAGGCAACGTGGCGCGGGCGTTCTGGGGCCAGACACGCAACAAAGTAGGCCCGGGGGATGGGGGGGGAGGCCGGCCTGCCGATCGGTGGTACCCGATCACGGGCCAGACCCCATCGGAGGCCCCCACCGGGGACGGAGCCCCCCCCCCTCCTCTCCCCCCCCACCCCCCCCACAGGCTGCCACCCGACCCTTCGCGCAGAGTTCGCGCCGGCAGTAACCAGGTGTGAACGGCACCGGCGGGACTCTGCCTTTTCCACGCGGCCGCTCGGCCAATCCGGGCCGGAGAATCAGCGGCATGGCCACGTACAGCGGCCCGCGATGGGCACGGCTCCAAACACGGCGGCGAAATGGCACCGAATCTCTGCACCTCGGAAAATCGCACGCCGATGGTGTGGCGCGGTTGCGGCGATTCTCCGGCCCGGCACGGGGCTGGGAGAATCGTGCCCAGTGTACATATAAATATAGTGCAAAAGCCGTCGTCCTCCCTTACAGGTCCCACCTTTTCTAACGCCCTACTCTAAACTAAACCCCAACCCCCCCCCCTCCCCCTTTCTGCTGACGGTTAATTTTCCCCAAAGAAGTCGACGAAGGGCCACCTCCGGACGATCCCTAACATTAACCCTCTCAGGGCGATCTTGATTTTCTCCAGACAGAGAAAGCTAGCCATGTCAGTTAACCAGGTCTCCGACTTCAGGGGCTTTGAGTTCCTCCAAGCTAATAATATCCATCTCCGGGCTACCAGGGAGGCAAAGGCCAGAACGTCTGTCTCTTTCTCCTCCTGGATTCCCGGGTCTTCCGACAGTCCGAAAATCGCCACCTCTGGACTCGGTGCCACCCTTGTTTTCAACACCTTGGACATGACATCCGCAAACCCCTGCCAGAATGCCCTAAGCTTCGGGCATGCCCAGAACATACGGACATGGTTCGCTGGTCCTCCCACACAGCTTGCGCATCTATCTTCCACCCCAAAGAACCTGCTCATCCAGGCCACTGTCATGTGAGCCCGGTGAACAACATTAAACTGTATCAGGCTGAGCCTGGCACATGATGTTGACTCTGCTCAAAGCGTCTGCCCAAAGACCATCCTCTATCTCTCCTCCTAACTCCTCTACCCATTTGTATTTCAGCTCCTCAGTCTGCGTTTCCTCTGATCCCATGAGTTCCTTATAAATGCCTGAAATCCTCCCTTCTCCCACCCACATTCTGGAAACTACCCTGTCCTGTATCCCCCTTGGTGGTAGGAGTGGGTAAGTTGAGACCCGCGCCTGAAGGTACCTAGACTCGTTCCCACTCGCCAATTCAAATTTCTCCTCCAACTCCCTCAAGCTGGGAAAGCTTCCTCTATAAACATGTCCCCCATCCTCTCGATCCCTGCTCTCTGCCATCTCCGGAACCCTCCAGCTAGCCTCCCCGGGGCAAACTGGTGATTATTGCAGATTGGAGACCAGATCGATGCTCTCTCTGCTCCTGCATGTCTCCTCCATTGCCCCCAGACTCTCAGGGCCGCTATCACCACAGGGCTGGTGGAGTACCGCACCAGTGGGAACAGCAGAGGTGTCGTTACCAATGCCCCCAAACTAATACCCTTGCAAGATGCCGCCTATACACGCTCCCACATCGATCCCACCCCCCACCATCCTAATCATGGCTATATTCGCCGCCAAATAATAATTACTAAAATTCAGCAGTGCCAGCCCGCTCTCCCCCCGACTGCGCTTCAGCATCCCCTTTTTTACTCGCGGGGTCTTACCCACCCATACAAAGCCAGAGATCACCTTATTGACCCGTTTGAAGAAGGACCCTGGGATAAAGATGGGGAGACACTGAAACACAAACAGGAATCTGTGGAGGACCGTCATTTTCACTGTCTGTACCCCCCCCCAGTCAGTGATAACGGGAGCGCGTCCCACCTTCGGAAACCTTCCTTCATTTGGTCTACTAGTCGGGCCAGATTTAGCTTGTGGAGCCGTTCCTATTCCCGTGCCACCTGGATGCCTAGGTACCAAAAGTTTCCCCCTACGACTCTAAACGGCAGCTCCCCCAATCGTCTCTCCTGCCCCCTTGCCTGGGATTGTGAACATCTCACTTTTCCCGACGTTCAATTTATACCCCGAAAACCAGCCTGAATCCCCCAGAATCCTCGTAATTTCTTCCATCCCTTCTAGTGGATCTAGCAGGTCACCTGCGGCGTATTGTGAGACTTTGTGTTCCACCCCCCCCCCCCCCCCCCCCCCCCCCCCCCCCCATCCCCAACAACGCCCTGCCACTTCCAGCCCCTTGAGGCTCTCAACGCAATTGTCAGCAGCTCAAACAGCAGTGGGGAGAGGGGGCAACCGTGCCTCATCCCCCAGTGCAGCCTAAAATAGCCCGATGTCAACGTGTTTGTCCGTACACGGGAGCCTGATACAGCAGTCTAACCCAGTTGATGAAGCCCGTCCAAATCCAAACCGCCCCAGTACCTCCCACAGATAATCCCATTCTACCCGATCAAATGCCTTCTCTGCGTCCATTGCGACCGCTACCTCACGTCCCAACCTTCTGGGGGCATCATAATCACAATAAGCAGCCTTCTTACATTGGCCGCCAACTGCCTACCCTTAACAAATCCCGTCTGGTCCTCCCCAATCACGCCTGGAACGCAGTCTTCAATCCTTGAGGAGAAGATTTTGACCAACAGTTTGCCATCTAAATTTAGTCGGGAGATCGGTCTGTAGGACCCGCATAGCTCCGGGTCCTTATCCCGCTTCAGGATCAATGCAATAGTGGCCTGTGATATCGTCGGGGGCAGCCTTTCTCACTCCCTTGCCTCATTAAATGTCCTCTTCAGTAGCGACCCCAGTATCCCAGAGAACGTTTTATAAAACTCCACTGGGTACCCGTCCGACCCTGGGCTTTACCTGACTGCATGGCCTTCAGCCCTTCTGCTATTTCTTCCAACCCTTCTACCAACCTTCGTCCACCTTCGGGTACCTCAGCCCTCCTAGGTATTGCCTCATCCCCTCCGGCCCAGCTGGGGGTTCCGACTCATACAACCTCCTTAAACCCTTATTAACCGCTGCTGAATCTCCGACCAGGTTCCCATCCCTGTTCCTTACTTTCCCAATCTACCTGGCTGCCTCCCTCTTTCTGAGCTGCTGCGCAAGCATTCTAGTGGCCTTCTCTCCATATTCATAAATCGCCTCCCTCGCCTTCCTCAGCTGCTCCACCGCCTTCCCTGTAGTTAACAAGCCAAACTCCGCCTGTAGCCTCCATCGTTCCCTTAAAAGCCCTGCCTCTGGGGTCTCCGCTTTACTCCTGTCGACCTGAAGTATTTCCCTTATCAGTCGGTCCGTCTCTGCCCTGTCTGCCCTGTGGACCCGTATCGAGATCAGCTCTCTTCTAACCACCACCTTCAGCGCCTCCCAGACCATTGCCGCCGAGACTTCCTCTGTGTCGTTGACTTCCAGATAGTTCTGCATACATTTCGTCAGCCGCCCACTCACCTCCTCATCCGCTAAAAGTCCCACATCCAGCCTCCAGTGCGGGCGCTGGCCACCCTCCTTGCTCACCTGGAGGTCAACCCAGTGCGGGGCATGGTCCGAGATCGTGATCGCTGAATACTCAGTGTCCACTACCCCCATCAGTAAAGCCCTGTTCAGGTTAAAAAAGTCAATCCGGGAGTACACTTTATGCACGTGCAAGTAGAAGGAAAACTCCTCCACTGTCGGCCGCCCAAATCTCCATGGGTCCACCACCCCATCTGCTCCATAAACCCCTTTAGCTCCTGTGCCATTACTTTTTTTTTTAATAAATATTTTATTGAAAATTTTTGGTCAACCAACACAGTACATTGTGCATCCTTTACACAATATTATAACAGCACAAATAACAATGACCTATTTTATATAAACAAAAAACAAAAAATGAATAAATATTAAATAACAAAAATGAAAACTAGCCCTAATTGGCAACTGCCTTGTCACAAGTTACACCCCCCCCGCCCACCCCCCCCCCCCTCCCCCCCCCCCCCCCCCCCCCCCCCACCCCCAAATCCTGGGCTGCTGCTGCTGCCTTCTTTTTCCCCTTCCATCTATCTATCCGCAAAGTAGTCGACGAACGGTTGCCACCGCCTGGTGAACCCTTGAGCCGACCCCCTTAGGACGAACTTAATCCGCTCTAGCTTTATAAACCCCGCCATGTCATTTATCCAGGTCTCCACCCCCGGGGGCTTGGCTTCTTTCCACATTAGCAATATCCTGCGCCGGGCTACTAGGGACGCAAAGGCCAAAACATCGGCCTCTCTCGCCTCCTGCACTCCCGGCTCTTGTGCAACCCCAAATATAGCCAACCCCCAGCTTGGTTCGACCCGGACCCCCACTACTTTTGAAAGCACCTTTGTCACCCCCATCCAAAACCCCCGTAGTGCCGGGCATGCCCAAAACATATGGGTATGATTCGCTGGGCTTCTCGAGCACCTCGCACACCTATCCTCCACCCCAAAAAATTTACTGAGCCGCGCTCCAGTCATATGCGCCCTGTGTAATACCTTAAACTGAATCAGGCTTAGCCTGGCACACGAGGACGACGAGTTTACCCTACTTAGGGCATCCGCCCACAGCCCCTCCTCAATCTCCTCCCCCAGCTCTTCTTCCCATTTCCCTTTTAGTTCATCTACCATAGTCTCCCCTTCGTCCCTCATTTCCCTATATATATCTGACACCTTACCATCCCCCACCCATGTCTTTGAGATCACTCTGTCCTGCACCTCTTGTGTCGGGAGCTGCGGAAATTCCCTCACCTGTTGCCTCGCGAAAGCCCTCAGTTGCATATACCTGAATGCATTCCCTTGGGGCAACCCATATTTCTCGGTCAGCGCTCCCAGACTCGCGAACTTCCCATCCACAAATAGATCTTTCAGTTGCGTTATTCCTGCTCTTTGCCACATTCCATATCCCCCATCCATTCCCCCCGGGGCAAACCTGTGGTTGTTTCTTATCCGGGACCCCCCCAAGGCTCCAGTCTTTCCCCTGTGCCGTCTCCACTGTCCCCAAATCTTCAGTGTAGCTACCACCACCGGGCTTGTGGTGTAGTTCCTCGGTGAGAACGGCAATGGGGCTGTCACCATAGCCTGCAGGCTAGTCCCCCTACAGGACGCCCTCTCTAATCTCTTCCACGCCGCTCCCTCCTCCTCTCCCATCCACTTACTCACCATTGAAATATTAGCGGCCCAATAGTACTCACTTAGGCTCGGTAGTGCCAGCCCCCCCCCTATCCCTACTACGCTGTAAGAATCCCTTCCTCACTCTCGGGGTCTTCCCGGCCCAAACAAAACCCATGATGCTCTTTTCAATCCTTTTAAAAAAAGCCTTTGTGATCACCACCGGGAGGCACTGAAACACAAAGAGGAATCTCGGAAGGACCACCATCTTAACCGCCTGCACCCTCCCTGCCATTGACAGGGCTGCCATATCCCATTTCTTGAAATCTTCCTCCATCTGTTCCACCAACCGCGTTAAATTTAACCTGTGCAATGTGCCCCAATTCTTAGCTATCTGGATCCCCAGGTAACGAAAGTCTCTTGTTACCTTCCTCAACGGTAGGTCCTCTATTTCTCTACTCTGCTCCCCTGGATGCACCACAAACAGCTCACTCTTCCCCATGTTCAATTTATACCCTGAAAAATCCCCAAACTCCCCAAGTATCCGCATTATTTCTGGCATCCCCTCCGCCGGATCCGCCACATATAGTAGCAAATCGTCCGCAGACAAAGATACCCGGTGTTCTTCTCCTCCCCTAAGTACTCCCCTCCACTTCTTGGAACCCCTCAGCGCTATCGCCAGGGGCTCAATCGCCAGTGCAAACAGTAATGGGGACAGAGGGCATCCCTGCCTTGTCCCTCTATGGAGCCGAAAATATGCCGATCCCCGTCCATTCGTGACCACACTCGCCACTGGGGCCCTATACAATAGCTGCACCCATCTAATATACCCCTCTCCAAAACCAAATCTCCTCAACACCTCCCACAAATAATCCCATTCCACTCTATCAAATGCTTTCTCGGCATCCATCGCCACTACTATCTCTGTTTCACCCTCTGGTGGGGCCATCATCATTACCCCTAACAGCCTCCGTATATTCGTGTTCAGCTGTCTCCCCTTCACAAACCCAGTTTGGTCCTCGTGAACCACCCCCGGGACACATTCCTCTATTCTCATTGCCATTACCTTGGCCAGGACCTTGGCATCCACATTTAGGAGGGAAATTGGTCTGTAGGACCCGCATTGTAGCGGGTCCTTTTCCTTCTTTAAGAGAAGTGATATCGTTGCTTCAGACATAGTCGGGGGCAGTTGTCCCCTTTCCTTTGCCTCATTAAAGGTCCTCGTCAGTACCGGGGCGAGCAAGTCCAAATATTTTCTATAGAATTCGACTGGGAATCCGTCCGGTCCCGGGGCCTTTCCCGTCTGCATGCTCCTAATTCCTTTCACCACTTCTTCTACCTCGATCTGTGCTCCCTGTCCCACCCTTTCCTGCTCTTTCACCTTGGGAATTTCCAGCCGATCCAAAAAGTCCATCATTCTCTCCCTCCCATCCGGGGGTTGAGCTTCATATAATTTTTTATAAAATGTCTTGAACACTTCATTCACTCTCTCCGCTCCCCGCTCCATCTCTCCTTCCTCGTCCCTCACTCCCCCTATTTCCCTCGCTGCTCCCCTTTTCCTCAATTGGTGTGCCAGCAATCTGCTCGCCTTCTCCCCATATTCATACTGTACACCCTGTGCCTTCCTCCATTGTGCCTCTGCAGTGCCTGTAGTCAGCAAGTCAAATTCCACATGCAGCCTTTGCCTTTCCCTGTACAATCCCTCCTCCGGTGCTTCCGCATATTGTCTGTCCACCCTCAAAAGTTCTTGCAGCAACCGCTCCCGTCCCTTACTCTCCTGCTTCCCTTTATGTGCCCTTATTGATATCAGCTCCCCCCTAACCACCGCCTTCAACGCCTCCCAGACCACTCCCACCTGGACCTCCCCATTGTCATTGAGTTCCAAGTACTTTTCAATACATCCCCTCACCCTTAGACACACCCCCTCATCCGCCATTAGTCCCATGTCCATTCTCCAGGGTGGGCGCCCTCCTGTTTCCTCCCCTATCTCCAAGTCCACCCAGTGTGGGGCGTGATCCGAAATGGCTATAGCCGTATACTCCGTTCCCCTCACCTTCGGGATCAATGCCCTACCCAGCACAAAAAAGTCTTTGCGCGAATAGACTTTATGGACATAGGAGAAAAACGAGAACTCCTTACTCCTAGGTCTACTGAATCTCCACGGGTCCACACCTCCCATCTGCTCCATAAAATCTTTAAGCACCTTGGCTGCTGCCGGCCTCCTTCCAGTCCTGGACTTCGACCTATCCAGCCCTGGTTCCAACACCGTGTTAAAGTCTCCCCCCATTATCAGCTTTCCCGTCTCTAGGTCCGGAATGCGTCCTAGCATCCGCCTCATAAAATTGGCATCATCCCAGTTCGGGGCATACACGTTTACCAAAACCACCGTCTCTCCCTGTAGTTTGCCACTCACCATCACGTATCTGCCCCCGTTATCCGCCACTATAGTCTTTGCCTCGAACATTACCCGCTTCCCCACTAATATAGCCACCCCCCTGTTTTTCGCATCTAGCCCCGAATGGAACACCTGCCCCACCCATCCTTTGCGCAGCCTAACCTGGTCTATCAGTTTCAGGTGCGTTTCCTGTAACATGACCACATCTGCTTTAAGTTTCTTAAGGTGTGCGAGTACCCGTGCCCTCTTTATCGGCCCGTTGAGCCCTCTCACGTTCCACGTGATCAGCCGAGTTGGGGGGCTTCCCACCCCCCCCCTTGCCGATTAGCCATCATCGTTTTCCAGCTTCTCACCCAGTTCCCACGCAGCTATATCTCCCCCAGGCGGTGCCCCCCCGCCCATCCTCTCCCGTACCCGCTCCCCCCTTTCCCCAGCAGCAGCAACCCAGTAATTCCCCCCTCCCACCCCCCCCGCTAGACCCCCCGCTAGCGTAATTACTCCCCCCATGTTGCTTCCAGAAGTCAGCAAACTCTGGCTGACCTCGGCTTCCCCCCCTGACCACGGCTCGCACCGTGCGACGCCCCCTCCTCCCTGCTTCTCTATTCCCGCCATAATTATCATAGCGCGGGAGCCAAGCCCGCGCTTCTCCCTTGGCCCCGCCCCCCATGGCCAACGCCCCATCTCCTCTCCCTCCCCACCTCCCCCCATCACCCCCTGTGGGAGAGAGAAAAGTTACCACACCGCAGGATTAGAACATAAAACCCCTCTTCGCCCCCCCACATTCGCCCCACCACTTTGTCCAAACGTTCTTTTTAATAATCCACTCATTCCAGTTTTTCTTCTACAATAAAAGTCCACGCTTCATCCGCCGTCTCAACGTAGTGGTGCCTCCCTTGATATGTGACCCACAGTCTTGCCGGTTGCAGCATTCCAAATTTTATCTTCCTTTTCTGAAGCACCGCCTTGGCCCGATTGAAGCTCGCCCTCCTTCTCGCCACCTCCGCACTCCAGTCTTGATAAACGCGGATCACCGCGTTCTCCCATTTACTGCTCCGAGTTTTCTTCGCCCATCTAAGGACCATTTCTCTATCCTTAAAACGGAGGAATCTCACCACTATGGCTCTGGGAGTTTCTCCTGCTCTCGGTCCTCGCGCCATAACTCGGTATGCTCCCTCCACCTCCAACGGACCCGCCGGGGCCTCCGCTCCCATTAACGAGTGCAGCATCGTGCTCACATATGCCCCGACGTCCGCACCCTCCACACCTTCAGGAAGACCAAGAATCCTCAGGTTGTTCCTCCTTGCGTTGTTTTCCAGTGCCTCCAACCTCTCCACACATCGTTTCTGATGTGCCTCCTGTATCTCCGTCTTCACCACCAGGCCCTGTATATCGTCCTCATTCTCGGCTGCCTTCGCCTTCACGACCCGAAGCTCCCGCTCCTGGGTCTTTTGTTCCTCCTTTAGCCCTTCGATCGCCTGTAGTATCGGGGCCAACAGCTCTTTCTTCATTTCCTTTTTTATCTCTTCCACGCAGCATTTCAAGAACTCTTGTTGTTCAGGGCCCCATGTGAAACTGCCACCTTCCGACGCCATCTTGGTTTTTGCTTGCCTTCCTTGCCGCTGTTCCAAAGGATCCGCTGCAATCCGGCCACTTTCCTCTCCTTTTTCCATCCGTGTCCAGGGGGAATTCCCTTCTGGTTTACCGCACGGTGTTTTTAGCCGTTAAAATTGCCGTTGGGGCTCCTATCAAGAGCCCAAAAGTCCGTTCCACCGGGAGCTGCCGAAACGTGCGACTTAGCTGGTCATCGCCGCACCCGGAAGTCCCTCCTTTGCCATTACTGACACCCTGCCTGGCCTTGAGATAGAACGGTCTAGCCCTGGGTCAATGACTGTGTTGAAATCCCCCCCCCCAATGACCAACTTATGCGAGTCCAGGTCCAGGATCTTCCCCAACATCCTCCTTATGAACTCCACATCATCCCAAGTTGGCGCATACACATTCACGAGCACCACCGGCAGCCCTTCCAGCTTCCCACTAACCATAATGTACCAACCTCCCACATCCTCAACTATTCTTCCCGCCTCGAATGACACTAGCTTGTTAATCAGGATTGCGACCCTTCTAGTAGAGTCCAGCCCCGAGTGGAAAACCTGTCCTACCCATCCCTTCCTTAATCTGACCTGGTCAGTTACTACTAAGGTGCGTCTCCTGCAACATTGCCACATCCACCTTCAGTCCCCTCAAATGCGCGAACACGCGTGCCCTATTAGCCGGCCCATTTAGCCCTCTTACGTTCCATGTGATCAGCCTGGTTGGGGGGCTTCTCGCCCGCCCCCCCCCCCTCCGCCAATCAGCCATCACCTTTCCTGGCCCAGGCTTCAGCTCTCGCCCCACGCATCCACAGGCCCGCCCCCAGGCAGCCTTCGTCCCCGACCTCCCTACTGTCCCACAGCAAAAGTCCGTCCCCCGTCAGCTGAACATTTTACCCCCCTCACCTCCCTAGCAACAGCACTATGTAAACCAACCCCTTCAACAAGCATAACATCTGCTCACCCCCCACTGCGCTTCCGTGAGCTACCCCGCCCAGTCAGCTTGGTGGCCCCTGCCCATGGCGCCAGACATTTTCCCACCTATTGTTCCGTCCCCCCCGCTCGGACACACATGCAAAAGAAAACAATCCCAACTCAATTGCACGAAAGAAACACAAAGAAAATCAAAAAGAAGATCCAACATCTGAACTTCACACCTCCATCCCCCATCAGTGCAAATGCAAACTTTAACTCACACAGCTCTACAGCAGGCCCGAAATCAATACAGAAGGGTGCTCCGGTTTCCTCCCTCAGCCCAAAGACGTGCAGGTTAGGTAGATTGGCCATGATAAATTGCCCTTAGTGTCCAAAAAGTTTAGGTGGGCTAACTGGGTTACGGGCATAGGGTGGAAGTGAGGGCTTAAGTGCGCCTGTGTAGATTTGATGGGCCGAATGGCCTCCTTCTGCACTGTATGTTCTATGTTCTAAGGCATTACCGATAATGTCCAAAACCAAAAATACTTCTAACATGGACGCTGCAGCAAAGTTCAGTTCAAACACCTCAATCCGCTACCCGCCCTTTCCTTCTCGCGAAGTCCATCGCTTCCTCAGGCGACTCAAAGTAGAAATGTTGCTTCTCATAAGTGACCCAAAGATGGGCCGGATACAGCAGTCCAAACTTAACCTTCTTCTTGAAAAGGGTCGACTTTATCTGGTTGAACCCTGCTCTTCTCCTGGCCACATCCTCGCTCAGATCCTGGTATATACGCAGGATGCTGTTCTCCCATTTACAGCTCCGTGTCTGCCTGGCCCACCGTAAAATAGACTCCTTGTCCAGGTACCTGCGGAATCTCACCACCATTGCCCGCGGCTTCCTCGCGAGCGCTCTGTGCGCCCTATCCACTTCCAAGGGTCGGGAGAACGTCCCCACCCCCAGTAACATCTCGAACATGCCCGCTATGTATGCCCCTGTGTCCGTTCCTTCGGACCCCTCCGGGAGACCAACAATTCTCAAGTTCTGCCGGCGGGACCTGTTCTCTAGATCCTCCACCTTCTCCTGGAGCCTTTTATGTTGGTCTCTCAACATCCCCAGCTCCAACTCCACTGCAGCTTGGTGTTCCTCCTGCTCAGTCAGTGCCTTCTCCACTTTCTGGATCGCCCGATCTTGAGCATCTAGTCTAAGTTCCAGCCGCGCAATTGATTCCTTAATCGGGTCCAAGCATTCCTGTTTCTGCTTGGCGAAGCCCTCCTACATGAACTGCATCAGCTGCTCCATCGACGGCTGGGTCGTCGAGTTTGGATTCCGGTTGTCCGCCATGCTTTCTCCTGCTGCAGCCTCAGCCCAAGCCTTCTCTGTTCGCCTATTTCTTCCTTTGCGGGCACTCCTGGCCCGCCTTTCCATGCACTGATGTAGGATTCCTCGTCACAAATGCATCCACCATCAATTTTCCGAGTCGGTTCCGACAGAAAATCGGGGAAAAAGGTCCAAAGGTCCGACCCGAGTGGGAGCCACCAAATGTGCGACCTACTCCTTCATAGCCGCCATCGGAAGTCCATATGCGCACTTTTTTCGAGCACGCCGCACATGCACAGTCCCCAACATGCACAGCACATGCGCAGTTCCCAATGTTCCGCACATGCGAAGTTACCAATCTACGCCGCACATGCGCAGTTCCTAATGTTCCCCACATGTGCAGTACCCAAGGCGCACCGCACATGCGGCAGTTCCCAATATGCGCTGCACCTGTGTAGTATATTCCGAAATCCGAAAAATCAAGAAATCCGATTCACACTTGGCCCCAAGCATTTTCAATCAGTAGTAATTTTGGCTTGGAACTTGCAACTTCCAATGACTTTTGTAAAGCATCTATTTCTTCACAGTACTGAAAGCAATCATCATCCTTCCCTTGCAATTTGAGATTCAGTTTGTTTAGAATTGAAAAGATGTCTGCAAGGTAAGATATAGTTAGCGTCCAACTCTGAATTGCCAGTATTTCCTCGCATGTAACAGACATGGGCTTTGTACCCTGATTGCATTGGCACAATTAACAAACCCATATCTCAAGAAATCATCTTTATGCTGCTTTCTTCCCACTATCAGTTTATTTTTAGTAGGCTGTTCACTAGAGGCCCTGATGCTCTGTATACAGCTCACTGAAGCACTGCTTTGTCCTGCAGTGGACTCTCCTAAGCAGTTCTCTCCAGAAGATTCAGTTGTAAAATCCTGTCCTCTATGTGTCTCTAACCCTGTCTTCCGTATAACAAGATGATCCATCTTCAGGTCTTCACAGTCTGTTGCTTGCTTGTTCGCAGCTAGAAAATGGACAAATCTCTCCTCTCTGATTTTGTGCCAAAATCATGGATGACCTGCTCTCTGCCACTTCCTCTGGTGGGAAGACTGCATCGTATGCATTTAAAACCCAGTCGCTCCGTGACCCCCTCGACACCCACCCGCGATCCACCAGCGGGTCGCAACCTGCAGTTTGAAAAAGCCTGCCTTACGGTGATGTCAACGTTGGCCAGAATTCTCCACTTGTTGTAGTTCAATTTTCCCGGCGGCAGCGCACTCCCACCTGTGGGTTTCCCGGCAGCCTGGGGTGGGTTCAGTGGGAAATCCCATTGACAAGTGATGGGAAGATAGAATCCTGTCGCTAGCCAATGGCGCGTGGCCGAGAAACGCGTGGCTGGGGGACAGGAGAATCCCGTCCATTTATATTTTGCATTTTAGTTGTAACCTTGTTCTCCTACGAGGCATTTTTCACCTGATAGGATGAAAGAAGAGTCTTAATATTTTAATAGAAAAGTGTGCAAATTTGCAAATGAGACCCTCAAAGGCTTGTGACTGCTAAACGGAGTTCCTTGTTACTCATCAAAAATGTATGTTCTTTAAAGGGCCATGCTATTGGCGCAGAAGACCCCGAGGGTGAGAAGGGTGTTCCTGGAGCGGTGCAGGATTAGGGGGGGTTGGCGTTGCCTAACCTCTGTGGGTATTATTGGGCCGCCAACGTGGCAATGGTGCAGAAGTGGGTGATGGAGGGGGAGGGGGTGGCATGGAAGAGGCTGGAGATGGCGTCCTGTGTGGGCACGAGCCTGGAGGCACTGCTGCTGCTTCCTCCAACGAGGTATACCACGAGCCCAGTGTTGGCGGCTACCCTCAAAATGTGGGGGCAATGGAGACGTCATAGGGGGGAGGTGGGGGCCTCTTTGTGGTGCCCGATACAGGGGAACCACCGGTTTGTCCCGGGGAGGATGGACGTTCCTGAGCTGGCACAGGGCAGGTACTAGAAGGATGGGGGACCTGTTTGTGGACGTGAAGTCCGCGAGCCTGGATGAGCTGAAGGAGAAGTTTGGGCTCCCCCCGGGGAACACCTTCAGATATATGCAGGTAAGGGCTTTGTTTGGCGGCAGGTGGTGGAGTTCCCACTGTTGCCGCCACGCAGGGTCCAGGACAGGGTGCTGTCGGGGGTGTGGGTTGGAGAGGGGAGGATCTCGGCAATGTATCAGGTGATGCAGGAGGAGGAGGAGGCCTCGGTGGAGGAGATAAAGGGTAAGTGGGAGGAGGAGTTGGGTTAGGAGATTGACGAGGGGACGTGGGCGGATGCCCTGAGGAGGGTGAACTCTGCCTCCTCTTGCGCGAGGCTCAGCCTCATACAATTTAAGGTGCTGCATAGGGCTCACATGACCGGGGCAAGGATAAGCCGGTTCTTTGGGTGCGAGGACAGGTGTGTTAGGTGCTCAGGGAGCCCAGCAAACCACACCCACATGTTCTGGGCGTGCCCAGCGCTGGAGGACTTTTGGAAGGGCGTAGCGAGGACGATGTCGAGGGTGGTAGGATCCAGGGTCAAGCCAGGCTGGGGGCTCGCAATATTTGGAGTGGCAGAGGAGCCAGTAGTGCAGGAGGCAAAAGAGGCCGGTATTCTGGCCTTTGCGTCCCTGGTAGCCCGGCGAAGGATTCTTCTTCAGTGGAAGGATGCGAGGCCCCCAATCGTGGAATCCTGGATCAACAATATGGCGGGGTTTATTAAATTGGAGAGGGTGAAATTTGCCTTAAGGGGATCGGTGCAAGGGTTCTTCAGGCGGTGGCAACCGTTCCTAGACTTCCTGGCAGAACGTTAGAAGATGGTCAGCAGCAGCAGCAACCCTGGGGGGGGCAGTGCTCAGAGGGGTTGGTTCGTTTTTTCTTGAGTGGGCGTGTATATTTGCTTTTGTGTTGATGATGGCTGTTAATTTATTATTTATGTACAAAACTCTGGTACGGCCGCATTTGGAGTATTGCGTACAGTTCTGGTCACCTCATTATAGGAAGGACGTGGAAGCTTTGGAACGGGTGCAGAGGAGATTTACCAGGATGTTGCCTGGTATGGAGGGAAAATCTTATGAGGAAAGGCTGATGGACTTGAGGTTGTTTTCGTTAGAGAGAAGAAGGTTAAGAGGAGACTTAATAGAGGCATACAAAATGATCAGGGGGTTAGATAGGGTGGACAGTGAGAGCCTTCTCCCGCGGATGGAAATGGCTAGCACGAGGGGACATAGCCTTAAACTGAGGGGTAATAGATATAGGACAGAGGTCAGAGATAGGTTCTTTACGCAAAGAGTGGTGAGGCCGTGTAATGCCCTACCTGCAACAGTAGTGAACTCGCCAACATTGAGGGCATTTAAAAGTTTATTGGATAAGCATATGGATGATAATGGCATAGTGTAGGTTAGATGGCTTTTGTTTTTTTGACTTCCCATGTCGGTGCAACATCGTGGGCCGAAGGGTCTGTGCTGCACTGTATCGTTCTATGTTCTATGTATACTGTGGGGGGGGGGGGGGTTTGTTCTTTTCTTTCTGTATTTTGTTGTTGATATTTTGTGAAAATTTGAATAAAAATTAGTTTTTAAAAAAGGGCCATGCTGTTTTGATTTCTATTTGCCAGAGTTGTCCCCTCTCCCTCCATTTATTTTTCTCCTCCTGCCTTTAAATGGGTTGAACTGATGTTTGTATTTCCATTTTACCATTTGAAAAGGGGCAGGAACTTCTGGTCTCCTGGTCTACATTCTTCTCTCAAGCAATGCCGCCACAAAAGTACTTATTATTGTGGTCACTTATTATTTGGGAGTCTTGTGCAAATTATGTGACAGCTATGTTTAACTATATGACTAGAGTGATTGCATTATTTCACATGGCGGTTTCTTATGCAGGTATATATAGCACGTGATATGGTAGAACATTTCGCATTAATCTTTTCCCCATTTTCTCCTCATTTCTTTCCCTTTTCTCCTTGGGTGGCAACATTCATACTGGGTCTTTGTTCCGCAGGATCTCAGAACCCTTTTCTATATTGTCTCAATTATGCACTCTCTATATGTAAACCTAGACAGCGGTTGTTAGCAAGCTAATAAATTATGGGGTACATTAGCCCAATACGATCCTTGACAGATTTTCGTGCATGCACATTTTGTCGCTATAGACCATTGAATAGTGATCAGGAAACCTCAGCTAATGATCAGCACTTCCTAGCATAAGGACATTAGCGTCAATTGTAGCATCTGACCGCACAAATCATTGTGGCCTTCCTAATCTGTTGGCTCAGTACCGCAGCGTAATGTGCGTCACTGACTAAACAATTGGAATTATGAACTTTTGTTCTAAAATTCAAGCTATGATAAATCTGTCTGAAAATAATATTGAAAAATAATACATTTTCTGTATGTGTCTGGTTGCAGTTACCAAAATACATTTGTAAAATTTTTCTTTTCAGATTCTCCAATTGAGAGACCTGGTCGGAGACGCAGCATGCCTGGGAGTGCTCCAGAAGATAACCCCACAGTGGAACCACCCACTTCTACACCCTTTCGTGTGACGGTAAAATCTAAATTAAGGCTTGTTGAATTTATATCACTGAAAATGTACTTTACTTGGTCCTGACTCACTTATGAGACCTAAACCATTTTAACTTTCGGTCTTGAACTAAATCCTGACTTGCTTATGTGAGGAGACCATTTTAATTCCTGGCCTTACACTAAATCTATCAGGTTTTCCTCCTGCCTGAGTCAATCATAATGATGCCAGTTTGGTAGATAGGATTACTTGTGAGTTCAGAGCACTCCTGTTGCCCACTAGAACGGCATTTATTTTTTAAAAACGTGCCTTTTCTGCCCTCTACTGGTTGCTACTCATTCACACCCGGCATTTTTGGCAAGAGTCACACCTGGGGCCAAACAAAGCTGCCTAGGCTTAAAATATAGTCAGACCTCATTTCAGACCCCAACTTTCAAATTTGAATTTTATTTAGTCCCAGTCTTGCTTGGTATGAGACCAGTGAAGATCAGGTAAGTAGGTCGCCACAAGGATTTTGAAAAAAAAAATGAAAATGAAAATCGTTTATTGTCACAAGTAGGCTTCAAATTACATTACTGTGAAAAGTCCCTAGTCATCACATTCTGGCGCCTGTTCGGGGAGGCTGGTACGGGAATTGAACCGTGCTGCTGGCCTGCCTTGGTCTGCTTTAAAAGCCAGCTCTTTAGCCCTGTGCTAAACCAGCCCCTCATTTAGCACAGGGCTAAAGAGCTGGCTTATGGCCTCCATGCAGCATTCCCATCAGATGCAAGGGTTTAAACTTGGGTTTTAAGCTGCCTCCTTTAATTCTTGCCCAATTACAATATGACATCTCTTCCATTTCTGTTTGCGTTTACTTCATCATATATCTACAAGTTATTGTTGTTACCTGATGGATCCGGCTGTCTTATTTGGTACCAATCTTGCGATTAACCATTTTCTAAACAGGTTGCACATGAATAGTGCTTTTTAATGATTGTTTAGAAAAGTAAGTCAAGAAAATTAAAACCCAAGAATGATATCATATTCGAGTACAATGGGTTGTTTTGTTCTCCAAAGAAAACCCTAACTTTTAAAATATCAAATACAACTCAGCCTGATTGAAAGATAATCATCCTGTATGATGCAGCCACAGCGGTTATAAATTGATATTTACATTTGTAATGTGACACATTTTGAAGTGTACATTTTTCTGAATCATTGTACAAAGCTGCAGTGTTCCAGGAATGAATTGTGAGATTCAGCAAGGAGGCTTTTGACAAAATCCATGGAAAGTAAAGTACATTTTTAAATATTTTCAGTGTATTCATCATGAGCACAAACACACTTGCTATGATGAAATAATATCCTGCTAAGTGTGGCATAAGAGTAAAATAGCAAAACTGAGTTTAGAATGTCAGCCAGTCAGCAGAAATATGTTGAGAATTGTATTCTGGACAAATGCGTGCATATGACATTAGCAAAAAGAACTTTAATAGACTTCGACAGGAAATGATGAATTAATTGCATTTGTTTCAGATCAGATGAACATTGGCTGATCAATAAAGATCAGTTTACATAAAACCCTTAATGATTGTGCTACCTTAGAAATTAATGACAGAACTAACTCACAAAATATAAATCACAAAAGGTATCCATTTCAAAACTGGAAATAAACTGGTTTATGTGGCTGCAAATTCCATGCTTAGCCCATTACTAGTAAATTGTGTTTTATTAAGGTACTAAGGTGACTTTTCCACTTTAACAAAAGTCAATTAAGACAGAGGGACCCTGCCTCCGACGATGTCGCAAGCCACCATCACGTTGATACTAAAGCGGGACCAGGACCCGGAATCCTGCGGGTCATACTGGCCAATCTCCCTGATCAATGTGGACGCCAAGCTCCTGGCCAAGGTCCTGCCGATTAGAATTGAGGGCTGCGTACCGGAGGTGATTGGGGACGATCAGACAGGGTTTGTGAAAGGCAGGCAGCTGACAGCCAACTTGAGAAGATTGCTTAATGTGATTATGATGCCCCCGACGGGCAAGGAGGTGGAGGTAGTGGTGGCAATGGACACTGAGAAGACCTTCGACCGGGTAGAGTGGGACAATTTGTGGGAGGTACTCGGACGGTTTGGGTTCGGGGAGGGACTGGTTAATTGGGTCAGACTATTGTACCAGGCCCCAAAAGCTAGCGTAAGGACGAACAGGATAATGTCAGATTACTTCAGACTACATCGCGGGACCAGACAGGGGTGCCCACTCTCCCCGTTGCTGTTCGCGCTGGCCGTAAACAGCCGATTGCGCTGAGAGCTGCAAAGGGGTGGAAGGGAATGACTGGGGTTGGGGTGGGGTGGCGGGGGGGGGGGGGGGGGGGGGGGGGGGGGTGGAGCACAAGGTCTCTCTCTATGCGGATGACCTCCTGTATGTGTCGGACCCACTGGCCGGGATGGAAAATATACTGGAAACATTGAGGAAGTTTGGCCGGTTCTCAGGGTACAAATTAAATATGGCCAAGAGTGAGATGTTTGGAGTGCAGGCAAGGGGCCAGGAGAATAGACTGAAGGAGCTGCCATTTAGGCTGGTTGGGGAAAGTTTCCGGTACTTGGGATACAGGTGGCACGAGACTGGGGCAGGTTACATAAATTAAATTTGGCAAGAGTGGTGGAACAAATGAAGAGGGAGTTTCGGAGATGGGATGCACTACGGCTGTCACTTGCGGGGAGGGTGCAGACGGTAAAGATGACAATCGTCCCTAGATTCCTGTTCAACTTCCAGTGCTCCCGATCTTTATCCCACGGTCCTTCTTCAAAAGGACCGTCAAAAACATCATGAGCTTTGTCTGGGGTGAAGAAGGCGATGCTTGAAAGGAGCCGCAGCGAGGGAATCTGATCAATTACTACTGGGTGGCTAACATAGCCATGATAAGGAAATGGATGGTGGGTACGGGGTCTATCTGGGAGCGGGTGGAGGTGGCTTTGTGCAGGAGCACCAGTTTGGCAGCCCTGGTCACGGCTCCCCTACCGCTTGTGCCGGCCAGGTACTCCACCAGCCCGGTAGTGGGGGCGGCCCTGCGGATTTGGGGCCAGTGGAGAAAGCATGCAGGGGAGGTGGATGCTTCGGTCTGGGCTCCAATTTGTGATAACCATCGAGTCTCCCCTGGGAACATGGATGGAGGGTTTCGAACATGGCGGGGGTGAGGAGGGTGGGCGATATGTTCCTGGAGTGGAACTTTGCGAGTTTGAGGGAGTTGGAGGAGAAAGCTGGGCTGGAAAGGGGAAATGACTTTAGGTACTTACTGGTGCAGGACTTTGTACACAGACAGGTCCCATCCTTCTCACGCCTCCCGCCAATAGGAATCCAGGACAGAATAGTCTCTAGAGGAGAGGATAGAGTCTTGGATATTTACAAGGTGCTCATGAAGGGGGAAGTGTCCCAGATGGAGGAACTGAAACTCAAATGGGAGGAGGAGCTTGGCGGGGAGATGGAGGACGGGGTATGGGCGGAAGTCCTGAGTAGGGTAAATTCAACCGCAACATGTGCCAGGCTCGGCCTGATTCAATTTAAGGTCGTTCACCGGACCTACATGACGGTGGCTCGGATGAGCAAATTCTTTGGGGTAGAGGACAAGTGCGCTAGATGCGTTGGAGGACCAGCGAACCACGTTCACATGTTTTGGGCATACCCTAAGCTTAGGGGTACTGGGAGGGATTTGCGGGGGTCATGTCCCGGGTGCTGAAAACAAGGGTGGTGATGAGTCCAGAGGTGGCAATTTTCGGGGTTTTGGAAGACCCGGGAGTCCAGGGGGAGAAAGAGGCAGATGTTCTGGCCTTTGCTTCCCTAATAGCCCGGCGGCGAATACTGCTGGCATGGAGGGACTCAAAACCCCCGAAGACCGAACTATGGTTTTCGGACATGTCAAGTTTCCTGGGTATGGAAAAAATCAAGTTCGCCTTGAGGGGATCTGTACTGGGGTTCGCCCGAAGGTGGCAACCATTCATCGACTTCTTCGCGGGAGAGTGAACGTCAGCGGGGGGGGGGAATTAAAGTCGAGTAGGAGGGATAAATAGGCGGGTAGTGTCTATGGGAGAGGAGAGAGTATGTGCATTGTGGTTTGATTGAAGTGTTGGTTTTGTTGACGTTTGCATATTTCTGTAATCTGTAACTACAATGCCAAAAAATACCTCAATAAAATTGTTTGTTAAAAAAAAGTCAATTAAAATGGGCATTGGAAGAGTTTTAATTCTGATCATTTAACATTAGAAATACTTTTAGCAATGGACTTGGACAATGAAGGAAGGTGCATGCAAGACATGTAGAATATCCCGATTGTAGGTTATCGCAATGCGTGCAGAACTAGCAAGCCTCTTGTGCTGAAAACCTGTGGTAGCCACACAAAGATAAAATACTGTAAATATTGGAAGTCTGAAGTGAAAACAAAAAATGCTGGAAATAGCCAGGATGGCAACATCTGTGTGGACAGAGAAATAGTTTCACAAATGTTAGCAGACCTGCCAGCATTTTCTGTTTTCATTTGGGATCCACATATATTTTGATGCATCCTTGGACAGATGCTGCTTTCTATAAAATTTGAGACAAGTTATTGTTTAGCAGTATCATCAAAACGATTATTGAATTCAGAACAGACTTGCTGAGTTGATCTCAAATCTTTTAAGTGTTTATTGCTTTTTGAAGTATTTCTGAACTGAAATGTGTCTTTGCGATGCACATTGCCGATCATGCAGACCCTTAAATTACATGCTGCTCTAAAGTAAGCCCCAGTAAAGCTGAGAGAGAAATTAAATGGCCACTTAGTATCATGCTGCCATTTGCACCCAGATAAGATGCTTGCAGCCGTTTAATTTACAGCACCTTATTCAGTGGTTGAAATAAATGTGTTGTTGCATCAGTGCATCATGTTCATTAAACCATGTGCAATCATGATGTGCATCATGTTCATTAAACCATGTGCAATCTCTGTGGGGAGATGGTGGCTGTAAATGTAAAGAATTCTGTTTACTTATCCCTAAAAAAAAAGACCAGGTCCTCCATGCTACTGATAACAGTGAAGCAGACTACTGTACGTTTGAGTGATATTAATTAAATTTCTTCTTGGGTCTTAACTGATCTATAATATTGATGGCAGGGAAATTTGTCTCTTGAAGGCATTTTTTCCAGTCTCCCGAAGTACTTACTGCAATAAAAAGAAGACATTTGTTGGTAATAAATGTGTGTACATCGGAAACTACGAATACATTCACTAAATGACATTGCTTTTAATTCTGTTCAACAAGCTGTGTAGCTTTATGGATGCAGTTGAATTATTTAGCAAGGTAACTTCAACAAATAATTAGTAATACTATACAGTTATTAGAAAACTAATGCATTAAGTAATCAACCTGATCACTCTCACAGTGGCAGATATTTGGAACATGTACATTGGTCTTGTATGGATAAACCAGCCTTCTTTGGGGTTTGAGATGTCCCAGTTGCATAAATTGATGTTAACCATGGATTCAAACATGATATGACAAAAAAAGACTATCAATAAAGGTACAGTACGATTGACAAGTTCATTTCAATAAAGACAAATGTGAGGTGCTACATATGGCAAGAAGAATAAGGAGGCCAAACTTTGCTTGAAATGTGAGTCTAAATGGGGAAGAGGATCAAAAGGATCTAGGGGTGCAGATACACAAATCAATAAAAGTAGCAATGCAGGTAAATAAGACCATTATGTAAAGCAAATAATGCATGGAGGTCATTTCTAGAGAATTGAAAGGGAAATAAGTCATGTTAAACTTGTATAAAAATTGTGTTCGACCAGGCTTGGGCACAGTTCTAGTTTCCATATTATTGTTAAAAACTGGAGAGAGAGCAAAAAAAGAAATTTACAAAGCTGATACCAAAACTGGAAAAATATATGTATCAGCAAAAGACTGAATAGGCTGAGCTCTTTTTTTTTAAAGATAAAGGAGGTAGTAGTGATCTGAGAGATTGAAAGGGTTTGATAAGGTAGAGGTGGAGAACATGTTTTTACGTGCGAGGTAGACCATAAGTAGGAGCCAGAAATGTAAGATGCTCACCCATAAATTCAAAAGGAAATTCAGGAGAAACATCTTTACCCAAAGAGTGATACAAATGTGGAACTCACTGCCACATGGATAGCTGAGGCAAATAGCATACATGCATGGGGCAGCTGGATAAACACGAGAGAGGAAGTACAATAAGGATATTCTTATCGGGTTAAATGAAGAAAGGTGGGAGGAGGCTCCTGTAGAGTACAGTTCAGTTGGCTGAACGGTCTATTAATGTGCTGGAGTTGCCAGTTTATGTAATTATAGTTATCTATAAAGTTATAAGTTGGCACAAGTGTTAAATTGTGTTAAAGAAAACTACCACATTTTGATTGGCCATGTTGTACTCCCTCTTGTGCTGAGTACTTTAGATTATTCTGAAACATACATTGGCAATGCAGTTGTATGTTATATTCCCAGCCTTACCAGTCATAATAACTTAAAATTACATCAAACATATAGCACAGAAACAGGCTTTTTGGCCCAACTAGTCCATGCTTCTGTTCCACTCAAATCTCCTAACCTCATTTGACTTTTATCAACAAAACTCTCTATTTCTCTCTCTCTTATATTCTTATCTAGCATCCCTTTAAAATGCATCTGTACCATTCAACAATACCCTGTGGTAACAAGTAACACAATCACACCACTCTCTGGGTAAAGAGATTTCTTCTGAATTCCCTGTTTGATTTCTTGAGACAATCTTATATTGATGGCTTCCAGTTTTTCTCTACCCCTTCATTTGGAGTCAGCTGTAAGTTAATAATTGATTCTGGCGTCTCAAACTCAAAAGGGCTTTTCACCCACCGCTTCTCTCTCAAAATCTGAAACTGTTGCCCTGGAAAGGAGCGACAAAAGCTGTTGATCAGTGCAGCCAGATGCAACTGAATAAGGCTTGCCAATCTATTGACAGTTCCCTTACACTGTTTTCTTCAATGTGTCGTAGCAGTGTGGGGAACATGTAGTAGTTGGCTGTGTACTCGCACTTGCAAAACTTCCAATGACTTTTGGAAAGCATCTATTTCTTCACAGTGCCAAAAGCAATCACCATCCTTCCCTTGCAATTTGAGGTTCAGTTCATTTAGAATTGAAAAGATGTCTGCAAGATAAGACATAGCTAGTATCCACGTTTCATCAACAAACAAATCAGCCAGAGGGAACTGTCATAATATCCACTCCTGTATATAATGAGATGCAGACAGGCAGTGATTGACACACAGGATAACCAATGAACACACACGGCACATAACAACCAATCACCAGACAGGACACCACCACTATAAAGCACACAGGGCATTAAGACTCTCTGTCTCTCTACAGGACACAGCTACTGAGATAGTAAGAGTGCACAAGCCAGTGAGCACTATCACCATGAGGTAGAGAGTTAGTCTGGTCAAGCCAGTAGGAGGTTATCAGTTAGATTGATAGTGTCAACTCACAGCAGACTATGTACAGCAATCAGGACGTTCAATAAAACAGTGTTGGACCATCTCCTGTGTCAGAAGCCTGTTTCCAGTTTCACTGCATCCAGTTGCAGTCAACGTTGAACCAACTTACTTACCACATCATGGTACCAGAGTGCTATTAATCCTAACGAACCTACCTCGAGTGCATCTGCAATGACCAGCAAGCAGCCATCCAGTGGCATGGAAAGGATCCAGCCTCCTTCGCAACTCCGGATCTCTGGCAACCTCGGCGCCAACTGGAAAGTCTTCAAACAAAAGTTCCTCCTGTACATCGAGGCCTCCGACCTCGAGGCAGCATCAGATGCCAGAAAGATCGCGCTGTTCCTGTCGACTGGGGGGGCTCACGCCATCCACATCTATAACTCGCTTACGTTTGACGATGGTGAAGACAAGACAAAGTTCAAGACAGTTCTGCTGAAATTCAACAGCCACTGCGACATTGAAGTGAATGAGAGCTTTGAACGGTACATCTTCCAACAGAGGCTTCAGGGTAAGGATGAACTTTTTCAGTCCTTCTTGACCCATCTCCGCATCCTAGCGCAGTCATGTAATTATGACTCGACGACTGATTCCATGATCCGGGATCAGATTGTTTTCGGGGTCCAGTCCGACTCCCTGCGGGAGCAGCTCCTCAAAATCAAACAGTTGACCCTCTCCGTCGCCATCGAAACATGCGTTGTCCATGAGCATGCCAGAAATCGTACTCCCACATCAGGGCGGCAGAAACTGCAAAACTGGCCTCCCACGAGGCAGAAAGGGTGCAGGCCATAGCGAAAATGCAAAGCCTGAGTATCAAGGAGAGTGGCGGCTATGCGCGCTTTTCTCGGGTCCCCACGCATGCGCGCCACGACCGGGTGGACGATGAGGCCGAAGACCCTGAGGCGCATGCGCGAACGTCGGCCAACCGCACTGCACATGCGCGATGGCGCACAGAACGTGCTGACGTCAGTGTCATGATGTGTCCGAATTGTGGCTCCGCCCATTTAAAGCGGCAATGCCCAGCCAAAGGCAGGCGATGTCTACAGTGTAGAAAGCCTGGCCACTGCGCGGCCTTCTGCAGGTCCGCTCTACCGAACAACAGCCAGCGATCCCACTGCAGCGCAGACATGTCCACTGTGTACAACATGGCATGCAGGATTCTGATCCAGACAGCCCAACAGACCCCGATGCTGACTGCCTCGAGTCTCCATATCGGGTGGGCATCATCACCACACGCGAGTTGGTCTCTACCGTGGCTGCCAACCGCCTTTCGATCCTAAGTGTGGATCCTGACGACGAGTGGTGTGCCGTCATCACAGTCAACCAGTCTTGCATCCGATTTAAATTGGACACTGGCGCGATTGCGAACCTCCTATCACAGTCGGATCTCGACAGCATCCGACACCAACCTAGCATTCTTCCACCAGCCTGCCAGCTCCTATACTACAATGGTAATGCCATAGCTGCCAGTGGGTTGTGTCAGCTAGGTGTCTCTCACACGAAAATCAAGGCGACGTTGAGATTCGAGATTGTCCGGCCTGACAAGGCATCCCTGCTCGGTGCTCGCTCATGCAAACTCCTAAATCTGGTACAGTGAGTTCATGCCATGTCCTCGACACCGGCGATGGCCTCGCCCAATGCGAATCTCCAGGCGAAGATAGACAACATTCTCACACAATACCACAGTGTGTTTGATAGGATGGGCACGCTTCCATATCGCTACAAGATATTGCTCAAGCCGAATGCCACCCCAGTCATCCATGCACCACGCCGGGTGCCAGCTCCTCTCAAGGATCGTCTGAAAATGCAGCTAAGAGAGCTCCAAGACCAGGGCATCATCCCAAAGGTCACGGAACCCACAGACTGGGTCAGCTCCATGGTCTGCGTCAAGAAACCCTCTGCCGAACTCCGCATTTGCATTGATCCCAAAGACCTGAATCGCAACATCATGCGAGAGCATAACCCGATCCCGAAGCGTGAAGAATTGACCTGTGAGATGGCTCATGCCAAATTATTTACCAAACTGGACGCCTCCCGTGGCTTCTGGCAAATTCAGCTGTACGAGTCCAGTCGGAAGCTGTGCACTTTTAACATTCCGTTCGGCAGGTATTGCTACAACCACATGCTTTTTGGTATCATATCAGCTTCCGAAGTATTTCATCGCATAATGGATCAAATGATGGAGGGCATCGAGGGGGTGCGAGTCTATGTGGACGACGTGATCATCTGGTCCACGACGCCCGAGGATCACATTGCTCGCCTCAAGCAGGTTTTCCAGAGGATTCATGAAAATGGCCTCCAGCTCAACAGGGCCAAATGCTCGTTTGGGCGGTCCGCTATCAAGTTTTTAGGTGACCACATTTCACAGCAAGGTGTGCAACCTGACGCCGCCAAGGTGCTGGCAATCAATGCCATGAAGACACCAGAGGACAAAAAGGCGGTCCTTCGCTTCCTCGGGATGGTAAATCTTATCGGAAAATTCATTCCCAACATGGCATCCCACACCACAGCCCTCCGGCATCTCGTTAAAAAGTCGACAGTGTTCCAGTGGCTTCCCGCACATCAAGCGGAGTGGCTTGAGCTGAAGGCGAAGCTCACCACAGCCCCAGTGCTGGCGTTCTTTGACCCAACCAAGGATACCAAGATATCCACAGATGCAAGCCAGGACGGCACATTGGGACGGTGCTCCTCCAGCGAGACGATTCCTCATCCTGGGCTCCAGTGACATATGCCTCCAGGGCCATGACTCCGACCGAACAACGGTATGCCCAGATCGAAGAGGAGAGTCTGGGTCTCCTGACCGGAATAGTCAAGTTTCATGACTACGTATACAGTCTGCCGAAGTTCACGGTGGAAACAGACCACAGGCCTTTAGTCCACATAATCCAGAAGGATTTAAATGACATGACACCTCGGCTGCAGCAAATTCTTCTTCGTCTCCGCCAATATGACTTCGAACTCGTCTATACACCAGGCAAGGAGCTGATCGTCGCGGATGCCCTATCCCGATCCATCACCATGCCGTGTGAACCGGGCGACTTCATTCGCCACATCGAGGCACAGGTGCAGTTGTGCGGCAGCAACCTCCCAGCCAGTGATGAGCGTGTTGTCCAGATACACGAAGAAACTGACAAAGATCCTCTACTGCAGCGCATGATGCAACACTTTGCCCATGGCTGGCAAAAGGGGCAGTGCCCCCAGTTCTTCAACGTTAAGGTCGAGTTAACGGTTGTCGAGGGGGCCCTTCTTAAACTAGATAGAATCGTCATTCCCCAGAGCATGCAAGCCATGGTGTTCAGACATATCCATGAGGGTCACCTCGGGGTCGGAAAATGTCGACGCAGAGCTCGGCAGGCAGTCTACTGGCCTGGCATCAGCCAGGACATTGCCAACACACTCCTCAACTGCACAACATGCCAGAAGTTTCAACCAGCTCAGCCTAAGGAAACACTGCAACAGCACAAGATCATGACTTCTCCATGGTCCAAGGTGGGGATAGACCTCTTTCACGCAAATGGGCGTGATTATGTGCTCTTGGTCGACTGCTTCTCCAGCTACCCGGAAGTGGTGAAACTGTCGGACCTCACGTCCAAGTCAGTGACTAAAGCCTGCAAAGAGACGTTTGCCAGGCAGGGCATACCACTCACAGTAATGAGTGACAACGGCCAATGTTTCTACAGCCAAGAGTGGTCTGACTTTGCACGATCCTACCACTTCAGTCACATCACATCCAGTCCCCATTACCCCCAATCAAACTGGAAGGTCGAAAAAGGGGTCCATATTGTCAAGCGGTTGCTGTGCAAGGCTGCAGACTCAGCCTCTGACTTCAACCTGGCGCTGTTGGCATACAGAGCAACCTCTCTGTCGACTGGTTTGTCTCCGGCGCAGCTGCTCATGAACCGCAACCTGAGGACGACTGTTCCAGCCATGATTGACCGCCGCACGTGCTGCAGAAAGTGCAGCGATCCAGGGACCAGCAGAAGATCGCGTATGATGCTCATGCCAAGGATCTACCTGCGCTGGCTCCAGACGATGTTGTTCGCGTCCAGTTGCCTGAGGGAGGTTGGTCAGCCCCAGCTATTATCGTCAGGCAGGCTGCCCCCAGGTCCTTCGTTGTCCAAATGGCTGATGGCTCCATTCTACGGCGTAACAGGAGGGCGCTACAAAATGTTCCCTGCCCATCGCTTGGCCGCACTTCTCCGCATGTCATCATGCCTCCTCCGGACATCTCGCAACATGAGGCCACTGATCTGGCAGCGATCCCGCCTCTCCATGAGGCCACCGACATGGCAGCAATCCCGCCTGTCCAAGTGCCGGCATTTCCCCCCCCCTCCACCTCTGAGGCGATCGACAAGAATTTGTCGCCCACCACAAAGAATGAATCTATAGACTTAAATCTTGTAAATTTTGTTCTGTATCTGCACGATAGACACATTCCCATGTACATATGTTCATTCACTCACCACTTGTATATAATCATGCATATATATATCGCCACGTTCCAAAATTTACTTCAAAAAGGGGAGATGTCATAATATCCACTCATGTATATAATGAGATGCAGACAGGCAGTGATTGACACACAGGATAACCAATGAACACACACGACACATAACAACCAATCACCAGACAGGACACCACCACTATAAAGCACGCAGGGCATTAAGACTCTCTCTCTCTCTACAGGACACAGCTACTGAGATAGTAAGAGTGCACAAGCCAGTGAGCACTATCACCATGAGGTAGAGAGTTAGTCTGGTCAAGCCAGTAGGAGGTTATCAGTTAGATTGATAGAGTGTCAACTCACAGCAGACTATGTACAGCAATCAGGAAGTTCAATAAAACAGTGTTGGACCATCTCCTGTGTCAGAAGCCTGTTTCTAGTTTCACTGCATCCAGTTGCAGTCAATGTTGAACCAACTTACTTAACACATCAGGGACAATTTCTCAAGGACCATTGATGCAGACAGGGGTGTGTACAATACTTCACTTCCTGAAGTCAATATCCAGCTCCATAGTTTTGCTGATGTTGAGGGAGAAATTGTCGTTACACCACACCACTAAGTCCTCTATCTCCCTCCTGTACTCTGACTCATTGTTGTTCGAGATCCGACCCATTACGGTTGTGTCATCAGCAAACTTGTAGATGGAGTTGGAGCCAGGTTTTTACAGTCGTGTGTGTATAGGGAGTTTGGTAGGAGGCTAAGTACGCAGCCTTGCTGGGCCCCGGTATTGAGGACTATCGTGGAGGAGGTGTTGTTGTTTAGCTGTGGGCCAGGAGCTCGAGGATCCAGTTGCAGAGAGAGGAACCGAGTCCTAGGTTTTGCAATTTTGATTTGAGCTTGACTGGGATTATGGTGTGGAACGCGAAGCTGCAGTCAGTGAATAGGAGTCTGACGTGGGAGTCCTTGTTGTTGGAATGCTCCTGGGATGAGTGTAGGGCCAGGGAGATAGCATCTGCTGTGGACCGGTTGTGGCGGCATGCGAATTGCAGTGGATCAAGGCATTCTGGGAGTATAGAATTTATGTGTCTCTGATGTGTTGATGTCTATTGCTGTAGGGAGAATTAATCTCTCTGCTACAATGTGGGGAATTTTCTCTTTAGCAATATGGTAAGCTACCATGTAAGAGGCTAATTGTGCTTTGTCATTCAGTGTAAAATTTTTGCTGAAGACTTCAGCCGATTATTTAAGTTCTCGCTGCATCCTTTGAAAAATGTCAAAAACTTTGTTCTCAAACTCGCCATGCTTCGTCTTCAAATGCCTTTACATGGCAGCATGTTAGCATAGTTGCTTCACAGTTCCAGGGTCTAGGTTTAATTCCCGGCTTGGGTCACTGTCTGTGTGGAGTCTGCACGTACTCCCCGTGTCTGCATGGGTTTCCTACGGGTGCTCTGGTTTCCTCCACAGTCCAAAAGCGTGCGGGTTAGGTGGATTGGCCATGCTACACAATTGCCCTTAGTGTCGAAAAAAAAGGTTAGATTGGGTTACAGGGATAGGATGGAGGTGTGGGCTTGAGTGGGGTGCTCTTTCCAAGGGCCGGTGCAGACTCAATGGGCCAAATAGCCTCCTTCTGCGCTGTAAATTCGATGAAGTTTTAAGAGTTTTAAACTTTCATTTGCCAGTACTTCCCTACATATAACATACATGGGTTTTGCATTCTGATTTGCAATTAATAAAGCCATACCTCAAGAAATTATCCTAATATTGCTTTGTTCCTGATTTCAACTTCTTCTTAATGAGTCGTTCACCAGAAGCCCTGGCGCTACACCAGCATTGCTTTGCCCTGCTGTGGACCCTACTGAGCAGCTCTCTCCAGCAGATTTAGTTATGAGACCCTGGCCTATTTGTGTCTCTTGCGTTCTCTTCCTTATTACAAAGCAATCCATTTTAAATTCTTCAGTCCTGTAGCTTGCTTCCTGGCAGCTACAAAATGGGGGAATCTTTCTCCAGTAATTTTGAGCCCAGAGAACATGACCTGCTCTCTTCCACTGCTTCTGGCAGGAAGACTCCATCGATTTTTAAAAAAAAATGCTCCTTGGACAGAGCACTGATGGCCGGAAGAAGCGGTCTGCCCCGCTGGGCTCCGGGCCTGCGCATTACTACATCTGGTTGAGGGGATAAGCATGCGCGGAACGGCTGGCACTCCCGAAAGCTGGTTCCGGCCGGCATTTTTATAAGCCTGTCGCAGCCGGTGGGCACTTCCTCCCCCGATCGGGAACGACCAATCGCTGAGCGGCCCTCCTGACACCCGTCCGTAACCCACCTGTGAGTTTGAAAATGACTGCCCTAGTGCATGATTTGCTTTTGTTATGGTGTTACTGACCTGCACTGCAACCTTTAGTGATTTGTATGTGTGTAATCCCAGGTCCCTTTTCCCCCCCCATCCTTTTTAAATTCTTAATTTCTAAGTAATATGTGTCCTGCTTATATTTCTTACCAAAATGTAATACCTCTCACCTATCTACTAATTTAATTTGCCAAACATGTGCCAATTTTGCAAGTTTATTAATGTTTCTTGTAATTTGTTGAAGTGCTTCTCAGTATTGACTATTTACCCCCCAGCCCCATACTTGATGCTGTGCAAAAATTCAGAGATTGTAATTTTGATCCCAAAATTTAAATTGTTAATAAGAATTGTGAACAAATGTGGTCCCAGTACTGATCCTTATGGAGCTCAACTTCCCTCCTGAGTAGGTTTACCCTTGACCTCTATACTCTGCTTTTTGTCTTGCAGCTATCTAGGTATCCATTGTGTCATGTGCTTCCTGTTTCTGCATGCTCTAGCCTTATTCATTTGTCTATTATGTGCTGTCTTGTTGATGGCTTTTTGGAAGCCTAGATATATTACATCCAATACATTACCCTTGTGAACTCTCTGTTACATCCTCAAAGAATTAAATCACATTGGCTGAGCAAGACTTTCTCTCTTCAGATCTAGGCTGACTATTGATTTTATGGGCGCGATCAAACAGCTTTGTCACAATGACGTGACGAGGCCGTTACATCTCGCAAGAGGCTGCTCTTGAGATTTGCAACTCTCGGAATGCCTTGCGAATTGTCGCAATCTGGATCTCGCCCTCACTGGGCATAAGTATATCGACGCTCGCTCCTGGGAGACCCCATGGCGCTAATTTAGCACTGGTCCACAAGCACCAGGGGAGGTCTCCCAGGCCATCAGAGGTCCGCGGTGTTCGGACTCTGGGCAGGGTGGCAGCCTGACACTAACGATGCAGCCGGACACCTCGGGCTAGCATGGCATCCTAGCAGGCTACCCTGACACCCTAGTATGTCAAAATGGCATTGCCAGGGTGCCCAACGGCACTGCCAGATGCATTGCTCGGGTACCAGGCTTGCCATGCCAAGGTGCCTGGGTGCCAGGTTGCCCGTGCCAGGAATCGGGGTGTCCTGCCCTTTTGAGTTGGGGTGAGGAGGGGCTCAAGAACCCCCTACGAGGTAAGTTGCGGCATCGGGGTGGTCTGGATGCCGCGGTGTGGAATCTGAGAGGGGTTGAGTGATCGGGGTGGTATTTAAAAATGGCGGCTCGATCTCTTTCTGCAGTGTGAGTCAAGTGAGGTAAATGTGGCCTCGATGGGGCGTTCCCGACCGAAGCCAATAAAACAGTCCCATTTGCTAGCAGGGTCATTTTCGGCACTGCTGGCCCCGAGGAACACCATGTTATACGTTTCTTGGGCCTTAAATTGTGGCCTATAGTTTTGATTTATAGATGTTGTTATGCCTTTAGTAGAAATTCCTTGATAGAATCATAAAACAGCACCGAAGGAAGCCATTTGGCCCATTGAGTCTGGACTAGCTTATTCAAAGAGCAATATAGTTAGTTGCAGTTTTCTTTTTTTTTCTTCTTTTTCTTATATAAATTTAGAGTACCCAATTAATTTTTTCCAATTAAAGGGCAATTTAGCGTGGCCAATCCACCTAGCCTGCACATCTTTGGGTTGTGGGGGCGAAACCCATGCAAACACGGGGAGAATGTGCAAACTCCACACGGACAGTGACGCAGAGCTGGAACCGAACCTGGGACCTCAGCGCCATGAGGCAACAGGGCTAACCCACTGCGCCACCGTGCTGCCCTTAGTTGCAGTTTTCTGCTGTTTACCCATTTCTTTGCTTTTTCCCCCTTCAAGTATATATCCAATCCCCTTTTGAAGGGTACTATTGAATCTATGTCTACCATCATGTCAGTAAGTGCATTTCAAATCCAAATCACTCATTGTATAATTTATCCTCATGTCGTCTCTGGTTTTGCCAATAATATTAAACATGTGCCCTCTCAATATCCAAGCTTCAGACATTTGAAACAGTTTTACATTATTTACTCTATCTAAATGATTTTAACCATGTCTATCAAATCTCATGACCGTCTCTGCTTTTAGGAGAACAGTTTCTCTAGCCAGTCCATTTAACTATAGTCCCCCACTCTTGGCACTATTCTAGTAAATGCTGGACATTAACTAGTCCGATTTTTTTTCCTGATATTGAGACACCTGGGGCGAAATTCTCCCCAAACGGTGTGATGTCCGCCGACTGGCGCCCAAAACGGCGCCAATCAGACGGGCATCGTGCCGCCCCAAAGGTGCGGAATGCTCCGCATCTTTGGGGGCCGAGCCCCAACATTGAGGGGCTAGGCCGGCGCCGGAGGGATTTCCGCCCCACCAGCTGGCGGAAACGGCCTTTGTTGCCTCGCCAGCTGGCGCGGAAATGACATGTTGGGGCGGCGCATGCGCGGGAGCGTCAGCAGCCGCTGACAGTTTCCCGCGCATGCGCAGTGGGGAGAATCTCTTCCGCCTCCGCCATGGTGGAGACCGTTGCGGAGGCGGAAGGGAAAGAGTGCCCCCACGGCACAGGCCCGCCCGCGGATCAGTGGTCAGATCGCCCCGCGCCCCCCCCAGGACCCCGGAGCCCGCCCACGCCGCCTTGTCCCGCCGGTAAATAGATACTCTAATTTACGCCGGGGGTTACAGGCAATTTATCGGCGGGACTTCGGCCCATCCGGGCCGGAGAATCGAGCGGGGGGGCCCGCCAACCGGCGCAGCCCGATTCCCGCCCCCGCCGAATATCCGGCACCGGAGACTTCGGCAACCGGCGGGGGCGGTATTCACGGCGGCCAACGGCCATTCTCCGACCCGCTGGGGGGTCGGAGAATGACGCCCCTGACTCTGTTTGGGAACTGTCTGCTTTGTGAAACACCAGTGTTGACCATTTATCTTGTTCATTGGTTAACTGATTTGCACAAAGACCTATTACCAAGCTGGACAGACTTTAAATCAAGACACTGAGAAGTTCATACAGGTAGAATTTCTATTTATACCCTCCCCTTATAGCGACATAACTGCACCTAAAATAACTACTGGTCTATAGCTCCTTAACCTTGTTTTATCTCCCTTTTTAAAAATAGGTATAACATTAGCTATCCTCCAGTCTTCTGGCACCACACCCGGGGTCAGATCCCCCCTCCAGGATGGCCCCCGCAGACTCACCTTCCAGGTCCGGCCACATGGCGGACCTGAGTAACTCACGCCGGCAGGACTCGGCCAAACTCGTCAGCCACCCGGCCCATCGGGGCTCGGAGAATCGCCGGGGGGGGGGGGGGGGGCGCTGTCAACGGCCCCGACCGGTGCGGCGGGAATCCCACGGGCGCAGGAGAATGAGGAAGGCGGCGTCGGGGCGGGGGGCGCGATTCTGACATCACCCCGGGGATTCTCTGACCCGACGCCGGGTCGGAGAATCCCGACCTAATCGCCAAGATCATCTTTCGATGTCATGTCTTCCTGCTCCACCTCCTGGTAATTAGTAAAGCGTATTTATGATTTAATATTTCCACCATTTCACTCTCACTGCCTGTGATTTTATCTGATCCATCCCTTCGTGCCTCTATTCCCATCCTGACTTCCCATTGTTAATCCATGATGCTCATTGTTTTTTTCTTGTTTGTTCATGGATTTTACTTTTCCTGGACCCTGTTGATTTCCCATTGCCAGCCTGCATCATTATTTGCCAATATTGTTGACATTACATTTTCTCAAGCTAGATTCTCAGCAGGTTCTCTCCAATTTATTACTTTCATCTTTGTCATAACAATGTCCTTCTCCGTTATTACTTATATCACTGACTTTCTACTTCTCCTCTGGCTCATCGCCCATTACAAGGTCCTGTCGTAAATAATCCTTTGTTGGGCTGCTTGCGTTTTGAAAGTAGTTCTACCAACGTAGGAGCTCCATTCCGTTTATTTACCTCTTTCGCCCAATTAATTTCAAAGCAGTTGAAGCTCCCTTGATGATTATTCAGTATTTCCCTCATTTATATGCATATTTCATCCTCCACCTACTTCCTCATTATTAAGTGACGTGTAGATGACCCCTATTAGTATGACTGATTCTTTATTACTTTTTATCTGTAGCAGCATGGAAAATTGGGCGCAGTTTTCCATTTGTGTTGTGCTTGGCACCGAGCCCGCTATTCCCGATGAATAGCGGGAGAGCCCAGAAACAGATTCAGTGCTTCAGGCACTCTGAGCTCAACATGGGCGCGATTCTCCGACCCCCCACCGGGTCAGAGAATCGCCGGGGGCCGGCGTGAATCACGCCGTGTCCCGAATTCTCCGCCACCGGAGATTTGGCGGGGGCGGGAATTGCGCTGCGCAGGTCGGCGGAAATCGCGCCGGTCGGCGGGCCCACCCCCGGCAATTCTCCGGTCCGCGATGGGCCGAAGTCCCGCCGCTGTCAACCCACGCCAGCCGGCGTGGATTGAACCACCTTTCAAACGGCGGGACAAGGCGGTGCGGACGGGCTCCGGGGTCCTGGGGGGGGGGGCGCGGGGCAATCTGGCCCCGGGGGGTGCCCCCACGGTGGCCTGGCCCGCGATCGGGGCCCACCGACCCGCGGGCGGGCCTGTGCCGTGGGGGCACTCTTTTCCTTCCGCCTTCGCCATGGTCTTCACTATGGCGGAGGCAGAAGAGACCCCCTCCACTGCGCATGCGCGGGGATGCCGTGAGCGGCCGCTGACGCTCCCGCGCATGCGTCGCACGGCAAAGTCATCTCCGCGCCAGCTGGCGGGGCGCCAAAGGCCTTTCCAGCCGGCAGGGCGGAAATCACTCCGGCGTGGGCCTAGCCCCTCAAGGTGAGGGTTCGGCCCCTCAAGATGCGGAGAATTCCGCACCTTTGGGGCGGCGCGATGCCGGACTGATTCGCGCCGTTTTTGGCGCCGGTCGGCGGACATCGCGCCGTTTGCAGAGAATCCCGCCCCATGTTCTGGATCCCTGCCCTCGCTGGGCGAGATCCAGATCAGCTTATTTAAATTAATCATGAAACTCATTTAAACATGCGCAGCCCGTTCGATGCCGGAGTCTCCCGGTTCCCGGAATTCACCGGTTCTACTGGTGCGGCCTGAGGCCAGTGCCAATTAGTACTAGTTTCCAAAAACGGAAACCAGACATGGTGGCCATGCTCAGGGGCTCGGAGGCCATTGGAGCCCCGGATAGTCAGGACCAGCTGGCACCCAGGCAGTGCCAATCTGGTACCCGGGTTGACTCTGCAGGGGTGCTACATTGGCACCTCAAGAGTGCCGGGTTGGCACTGCAGGGGTGCCAGGCTGGCACTGCTTTGGTGCCAAGGGAAGTGCCAAGGGGCTGTGCTCGGGTGCAAGGGGCACTGTCGAATGGCAGGGCATGAGGTGGGTCTGCCCATGAAAGGGCGAGGTGAAGGGGGTGCATAAAGGATGGTGTATGACAGGTGGGGGCATGGGGTGGGTATGAAGGGTGGGAGAGTGAAGCGGAGCTATTAATGGTGGGAGCTAAAGGGGGGGGGCGGTGTCTGAAGCGGAGACATCGTGGACCGGAAAGGGGGGTGATCTTAAAGATGGGGGGCCCTCAGCAAATCCGTTGGGCAGTATGCTCACTTTGGGAGGGGTGGGAATGCCAATGAGGATGGATGGGGGGTGGGGACGGTCACCCCCATGCCTGAATGGTGGTGGGGTGATGCGGAAATTTAGTGATGGGCTGCACCTCCGAGGAGCAAGGGTTGGGGGTGGGGTCGTAAGGTCCGTTGGTGGGGGATGTGGGGTACCCTCAACTTTGAGATTCGGGCACCCTTTAAAAATGGCGCTCTGGTCCCTGAGGAGCCAGTCTTGCCGGAGTCTTTAATACCCCTGCAGAAAAAGTTCTACATGAGATTTGATTCAGTGATAAACTCCCCAAGCTTCCTAAAAATTACTAAGTGTGGGTGAATTGCGATCTGGATTGCGTCCAAACACCCAGCGGAAATCATCCCGTGAAACGAGACCAAAATGACACTTTGGGCGGGATTCTCCGGTCTGCTAACCATGTTTTCCGGCTTGGCATGCCCTTGCCGGCAGCAGGATTGTCCTTTCCCGCGGCGAGCCAATGGGGTTGCCCATTGTAGCCAACTCATGCTGTCAGGAAACCTGTGGGCGTGGGTGCGCTGCCGACAGACTGGAGGATCCCGCCCATTATTTCCGTTTTATGGAAGGCCGTGACATTTTTTTAATTGCTTTTTTTTTTAACTGCCGTTTTGTTATCTCCAATGGTACAGAGTTTCATGCCTCCTGCTGCAGTGCACCCTTCTAATGGGAGGAATGCAACAATATGCATAAATAATGCAAGCATCCTGTCACAGATGTTAAATGCCATCCAAGGTACCAAAATCAACCATGACGTGTTTTTGGCAATGCAATGGTACCCGGAAGGCATGTAGCATGGGTCCCCAACTATGAAGTGAGTGGAGAGGCCTACTAGCGAAGCTATGCCCTCATTTGACATCATAAGCTGCTAATGAGCTCCTTGAAGTCTGTGTTTAACTCAATGACAGGTAAGTTTTTCTTGATTCTTTGCAATCTCTCATAAAGTAAATAGGACTAGTCAATGGGAATGTAAAGTACTTTGCAACATCTCAAGAATGTGGTGGCATGCATGAATATACCATTTATTACTACTAATTTATTGGTATCACTTCTACTTTGACTACCATTTACATTATATAGACAGCTATTGATTTCAAGTGCTGTTGTAATATTGCAGGAATTTTCATCCCATAATAAAAACTTTTAAAATATAACTCCTCTCTGATACACACTCCTCGGCTCCCCCAGTGCTGTTTCTGACATCAGTGAGCCAGAGCTGGTTGAGGGTGGGTTGGTTGTTTGGGGAGAGGAGCTAGGGGTTCACTGTCCATGTGGAGTTTGCACATTCTTCCCGTGTCTAAGTGGATCTCAGCCCCACAACCAAATGATGTGCAGGGTAGGTGAATTTGCCATGCTAAATTGCCACTTAATTGAAAAAAAAAGAATTGGGTACTCTAAATTTCTTTAAAAATAGAAGAGCCAGGGGTTCATGGGGAAAGAGGAGCAGGGAGGGGGGGGGATGGAGGGGAATGGGAGAGGAGCTGAGGTGAGGAGCAGGAATATTTTCACGCTTATTGATTTAAAAATAATGCGATTCTGAGCAGGCTCTACATCTGCTCAGAGCATCCTCAGGAAAACATTAAAAAGTGATATAAGTTCTGGGAAATCTGTCCAAATCTTCCGAGCCCATTTAGAAACTCAGTAACTTTCGGAAAAGGGCATGCCAGAAATTGCAATGCCCTTGCAGCCTTCAGTGTTCTTCTCAGCATTTGTTGCTATTTGGGCTGCACGATCCAGGCCAATAACTATGTTCCTCTGTTCAAAGATACTTTCAGACCTGCTGAGTATTTTCAGTGTTTTCTGTTTTTATTTAGTTTTCCAGTATCCACAATATTTTGCTTTCGATTTTTTGTTGAAACTTTGGTTTCGGAACAATCATGTCAACCCCATCTTTAAAAGATGAGCTTCTTTTGAGTCACCTGGAGCAAATTCAAGTGCCAGTTCTGTGTGAAAATCAGTACAAAAAGAGCAGAAGAGTCAATCTTCATGCAAGGTATATAATGGTAAGATCTCTATAAATTCCTGTTCAGTTTACCCGAGTAGTTTCATAAATGCTGGAGTTAGTTAAACATTTGTACTATTTGACCATCAGTCAGTTACTAATCTGCCCAGCACTCCTTGAAAATATCTTCCTCACAGTATGGTTGAATAGTGTTCAGTCTTTTTTCTATGGTATACATTGCATGTGGGCAGGGACTTTTATGTGGGCTCGTAAAATGTTTAATTAAATTCAAAGCAGCTGCATGATTTTGAGTAATTAGTCAGCAACCTCTTGCTTTGCATTTTACAGATGCCATATGCAACTGGTTTTGTGTAGAATGCCTTCAATGCCTACTTGTTTTTGTGCAAGTAAATTCTTCTTCCATGGCACTGCGCATAGTAAGTTGGAGAAAGTGGTGACTCTCTCAGTTTGTTTGATGTTTTTCTGTTACTATTGTCTGTGTCTCTCCTACTTCTGTCTGTCTTCTATTATCTTCAGTTTCTCTTTCCTTAATTATTTATGCCCTCCTTTCTGTCTTTTTTTCCTATTGAAGGAAAGGTATTTTGGCATGGTTTGGTCGGTGGTATTGCACAGTGTGGTAGGTGGTATTGCACAGTGTGGTAGGTGCTATTGCAGTGTGGTGGGTGGTATTGCACAGTGTGGTAGGTGCTATTGCAGTGTGGTGGGTGGTATTGTACAGTGTGGTGGGTGGTATTGCACAGTGTGGTGGATTGTATTGCACAGTGTGGTGGATTGTATTGTACAGTGTGGTGGATGGTATTGTACAGTGTGGTGGATGGTATTGTACAGTGTGGTGGATGGTATTGTACAGTGTGGTGGGTGGTATTGCACAGTGTGGTGGATGGTATTGTACAGTGTGGTGGGTGGTATTGCACAGTGTGGTAGGTGCTATTGCAGTGTGGTGGGTGGTATTGCACAGTGTGGTGGGTGGTATTGCACAGTGTGGTGGATTGTATTGCACAGTGTGGTGGATTGTATTGCACAGTGTGGTGGATGGTATTGTACAGTGTGGTGGATGGTATTGTACAGTGTGGTGGGTGGTATTGCACAGTGTGGTGGATGGTATTGTACAGTGTGGTGGGTGGTATTGCAGTGTGGTGGGTGGTATTGCACAGTGTGGTGGGTGGTATTGCACAGTGTGGCGGGTGGTATTGCACAGTGTGGTGGGTGGTATTGCACAGTGTGGTGGGTGGTATTGCACAGTGTGGCGGGTGGTATTGCACAGTGTGGTGGATTGTATTGCACAGTGTGGTGGGTGGTATTGCACAGTGTGGCGGCTGGTATTGCACAGTGTGGTGGGTGGTATTGCACAGTGTGGTGGATTGTATTGCACAGTGTGGTGGGTGGTATTGCACAGTGTGGCGGCTGGTATTGCACAGTGTGGTGGGTGGTATTGCACAGTGTGGTGGGTGGTATTGCACAGTGTGGTGGGTGGTATTGCACAGTGTGGCGGCTGGTATTGCACAGTGTGGTGGATGGTATTGCACAGTGTGGCGGGTGGTATTGTACAGTGTGGTGGGTGGTATTGCACAGTGTGGTGGGTGGTATTGCACAGTGTGGCGGGTGGTATTGTACAGTGTGGTGGGTGATATTGCACAGTGTGGTGGGTGGTATTGCACAGTGTGGCGGCTGGTATTGCACAGTGTGGTGGATGGTATTGCACAGTGTGGTGGATTGTATTGCACAGTGTGGTGGATGATATTGTACAGTGTGGTGGGTGGTATTGCACAGTGTGGTAGGTGCTATTGCGCAGTGTGGTGGGTGGTATTGCACAGTGTGGTGGATGGCAAGGCTTGTTGATGGGGAAAAGAACCACAATAGCTACAGGAACCATTTGGGGATGAGGAAAATGTGATCCTCTTCAGCTCCCCTCCCAACCACTTCCCGTCCTTCTCATTCATGGTTCAGCAGATTCTAATGCTCCTGTAATGGCTTACTTCACTCTGTCTTCCTACTATACCCTTGGTGCTATCATTATCCGTTCCTGGCCTCCTTTGAAGTATCGGTTGAACACCGGTATCCACCACACCACCAAGTTCCACTGCCGCTCCCCTATCCTTAGCCCTTGTGCATTCTGCACCACTTTATGTCACTCCCCCATGGGTGAATGAGTTCAAATCCCAGTCGGGCAGCTGGGTATTTAAATTCAGTTTATTCAATAAATCTGAGTAAAAAGCTAATACCAGTGATGGCAACCTGAAACCACCGGATTGACAGAAAACCCCAATTGGTTCACTCATGTCCTTTGGAGAAAGAAACCTGCCATTCTTACCTGGTCTTAACCTATTTGTGGTTCCAGACCCACAACATTGAGTTGACCCTTAGCTGTCCTCTGAAATGGCCTAACAAACTGCTCACTTGTCGCCACTACCTTCTTAAAGGCAATTAGGGATGGATATTAAACATTGGCTTTGCTAGCGACACTCACAGCGCATGAATGGATTAAAAGAAATTGCTTTAGCCTGCCTTGGAGGAGGTCACGCTGATATCCTGGCATCTACAAACATGGAGGAAACAGAGAAAGGAGAAACAGTGGGCCTCACAAAAGCACAGAGCCTTGTTATCCTCATTCATTCCAACAAGACCATACACACAAGCTCTACAGGCAATATTTTCCGATGCAAGCTCCATTGGAAGGTATAAACACTTCAGTTCTAACTTCACATCCTGGAGGTCTTTATCTTTAAGTTCTAACAGCCTTTTTACATTTCTAACATCATGTCATGATAGCTTTTTATATACAAGACTAATTTAGCCCAATAGTATTAGTCTATAACAATGCATCTTTCGATCAGCTATTCTATCTGCCACAAGAGTTAACGAGTATGGTAAAACCCAAATATATAAGTGACTGGCCAGACAGACAGCAAAGTTTTCCAGTTCTATGCTTTCCTAAACTCATATTGTTTTTTTTTAATTCAAAAGCATTACAAATGTGGTAATAGAAATTAAACTTGATCTTTAAATGTACTGAATCTGTAAGTAATCTTGCTTCTAAATTTGTGTGCTCCACATCTGCTTTCAGCTTCATAAAATTAAATGAAATCTATCTAATTTGAAATGAATAAAGAGTGACTAAATAATTATAATTATAAGTTTACTGTGCCTACACTGTGGTTAAGAAATTTGATGGTGATTTAATAACACTCTCTCAAGTCTAAGCTGTGTTTTAGTTCCTGTGTAAGAATTAAGAGTAATGTTCAATAAATTGAATTAATCTATCTTAATTTAAAGAACTGTAATAAAGATATTGGGCGTCATTCTCTGACCCCCCCGCCGGGTCAGAGAATCGCCGGGGGCTGGCATGAATCCCGCCCCTGCCGGTTGCCGAAGTCTCCGGCACTGGATATTCGGCAGGGGCGGGAATCGCGCCGGTTGGCGGGCCCCCCCGCTCGATTCTCCGGCCCGGATGGGCCGAAGTCCCGCCAATAAATTGCCTGTCCCGCCGGCGTGGATTAAACCACCTTTTGAACGGCGGGACAAGGCGGCGTGGGCGGGCTCCAGGGTCCTGGGGGGGGGGGCGCGGGGCGATCTGGCCCCGGGGGGGTGCCCCCACGGTGGCCTGGCCCGCGATCGGGGCCCACCAATCCGCGGGCGGGCCTGTGCCGTGGGGGCACTCTTTCCCTACCGCCTCCGCCACGGTCTCCACCATGGCGGAGGCAGAAGAGACTCCCTCCACTGCGCATGCGTGGGAAACTGTCAGCAGCCGCTGACGCTCCCGCGCATGCGCCGCCCGGGGATGTCATTTCCGCGCCAGCTGGCGGGGCAACAAAGACCGTTTCCGCCAGCTGGCGGGGCGGAAATTCCTCCGGCGCCGGCCTAGCCCCTCAATGTTGGGGCTCGGCCCCCAAAATGCGGAGCATTCCGCACCTTTGGGGCGGCGCGATGTCCGCCTACTGGCGCCCATTGTTTACCTGACCTCTGACTTTTCTGATGTCTCATTCAGTGGAATGAATCCTCACTGTAGATTATCAGGCCCACAGCTGGGGCTAGATTTACCGCCCTTGCAACGCCGGGAACGTGAATCTCGAATGGGCGGAAAATCGGGCATCATAGTAAAATTGAGGTTTGTGTCCGGTGCTGCACCTCCCTGTCCCTCCTCCATTCGCTCCATCTTCCTTGTCCCTCCTCCCTTCACTGCATCTTCCTTGTCCCTCCTCCCTTCACTGCACCTCCCTGTCCCTCCTCCCTTCGCTCCATCTTCCTTGTCCCTCCTCCCTTCACACCATCATCCTTGTCCCTCCTCCCTTCTCTGCATCTTCCCTGTCCCTCCTCCCTTCACTGCACCTCCCTGTCCCTCCTCCCTTCACTGCACCTCTCCTGTCCCTCCTCCCTTCACTGCACCTCGCCTGTCCCTTCTCTACATCTTCCCTGTCCCTCCTCCCTTCACTGCACCTCTCCTCTCCCTCCTCCTTTCACTGCACCTCGCCTGTCTCTTCTCCCTTCTCTGCATCTTCCCTGTCCCTCCTCCCTTCACTGCACCTCTCATGTCCCTCCTCCCTTCACTGCACCTCACTGTCACTCCTCCCTTCACTGCACCTCGCCTGTCCCTTCTCCCTTTTCTGCATCTTCCCTGTCCCTCCTCCCTTCACTGCACCTCACTGTCACTCCTCCCTTCACTGCACCTCGCCTGTCCCTTCTCCCTTTTCTGCATCTTCCCTGTCCCTCCTCCCTTCACTGCACCTCTCCTGTCCCTCCTCCCTTCACTGCTCATCTCCTGTCCCTCCTCCCTTCACTGCATCTTCCCTGTCCCACTGCCCTTCACTCCATACCACCACGCACTCCCCCTCCCCTTTTCTGAGTATCCTACCAGCATCACCATAGGTTGTTGGCCGTGGGTTGGCAGTATCAGTGGGTCTTGCCCACAGGACACAGGATGATGGCGATTTGCTGTGAAATGAGCACTGGTGCTCATTATTTGACAAAGTCTGATTCCTGCCTTCAGGATCACCTTCTACTGTCTGCCCGGATGTTCCCTGCATGTGTGCTGGCCAATCCACCTTACAGGCCCATACATATCCTTTGGGGAGGAGGGAGGGTGAGGTCAGTTATGGAGATGGTGGGCAGTGATGTACCACTCACTGGGTAAGCTGTCATACGAGGTGGCCTCATACGTCTGGTCCCATTCCCTGCCACCTCTCTCTGAAGGTAACCCAAGTGACCTGGGACCCTGCCCTGCACCATCCTCCAACCCCTCCCGCCACCCCTCAAACCTCTCACCCACCCTCCAATACTCCCCACTCTACATCCAGCCCACCCATCCCTAGCACCCTTCAGACAGAGAATTGAGACAGGTCAGAATGTTGGTGATAAAATGTTTACTGGTGACTAATATACATTGTTGTGCACTGACCCCTAACTATCATCTATGTGCTGCATCCATGCCAACTTAACTGATGTCTAACTTTCTAATTTTATGTGGCCTCCCGCTCCTTCTACGTGTTATCCAGTCAGCACATCAGACGTAGAAGTGGCATACTGCATTTATCGCCCTCTCACCTGAGATGCCTTTGCCGGCCGTCCTCTGGAAGGCCTGGACCTAGATGTGCCCAGTCAACTTTCAGATGTCACAGGTGACAAAGTGCCACCCTGTTCTGCCCGCTGCCCATCAGATGCGCCAGTATCAAGTGTGGGGTATTTGGAAGCGCTGAGGTGTTCAGGTACATTCCCAAAGGAGGCACCAGCACAAGCCCTCAGCGTACTCCTCCCTCAGCGTACTCGATGGCCCCTGGGCTACTCCAAGCAACAAAGGTGAGGCCGGAGTGAGCTCGGTAGGCTCCATTGTCATCTGGCGCTGCCAGTATTGGAGGCCCATTCTCATCTGAACCAGGGTCTCGCTGCCCTCAACCATGGAGCTCTGAGACTGGGACATGTCCCTCAGAGCATGAAACATGTCCCCCATTGCCTCGGTCATGTCCCTCTGGCCTGTGACATGTCCCTCTATGATTGGGCAAGGTCAGTCAGCCAATGCTGTAGATGTCCACAGCTATGACTCTTTGTGACTGGGCCAAGCTCTGGAGCGCCGCAGCAATGTCCACATTTGCCTATGACATTTGCATCGAGTCCCCTGTCCTGTGCCTCAACCGTCAACTGCACAGATTTCCCCAAGCTTTGGACCTCTTGACTTGTGGCTCTGACTTCTTGTCCCAAGGCTTCCACCGCAGATGCCACCCATTCAGTGTTGTCCTGAGTACCATGCTTTGTCGGACTCCTCCAGCTACATCTGCAGGCACTGGAAAGTTACTGACAACTCGTCCTGTAAATTCTTGCTCTGTGTCTGCATCTGTACCAGTGATGGGATCGTACTTTCCAGAAGCGCAATATCTGTCTGAACTACAGCTGTTTCCTGGGATCAGACAGCTTTCGACTGCCTGCGCTCTCAGGAGTCCCTACCTCCAGCTGATATGCTCAGCATGTGTGTAATGTGCACCGGAAGGTGACTTAAATGCTCCACCGAGGTGATATACACTGCAATGGTGGCACCCCTCCAGCAGTGATGAGAAGTCAGTGTCTTCCCTGGACTGGTGCACTGGGCAGCCTTGCCTGGTCTGATGGTGATCCTGCAAATCAGAAGACAAGAGAAATGGCGAGAACTTGGGAAGGAGTGGTCTGTGGGAGAGGGGTGACTCACTTGCTATAGAGACATAATTGTGCATTGGAAGTTGACATGGTTGCCGCATGCCAACCTCCGCTTCGAAGATAGCATTCTCCTCTACCTTGTCAGCTAGTTCCATCCCCCTCTGCTCCGCAGGGCTCTGCACTCTTAGGTACAGGTGCCCCGCCGCTTTTCTCACGGCCCCGGCAATAATGGGCTGACTTGTACCAGGGGACATATAAAGGACATGGTGAGGCGCATGGAGGCAAGTTCTACGGGGGTCAGCAACTGGTGGCATATGCATGCAAGACAACTGGCCAAAGAGGACAATACAGGTGTTGGGGTTTGGTGGAAGTGGGATATAAGGGAGATGCAAGCAGGTGCCTTTTGGTTGGCCTCTAGCGGAGTGGGGGAGTGATGTGAGGAGTGAGGGACAGGAGTAATGCCAGGGACACAGAGCTGGTGACTCCCCGAGCTGACCTAAGGAGCCCATTCATCTTCTTCTGGCATTGCGCGCTAGTCCTCCTGGTGGGGCCTGCAGCACTCACCGCCTCTGCCACCTCCTCCCAGGCCCAGTTTAGGATGGCCGACTTGAGCCTCCTGCCCATCCTGGGGAAGAGGGTATCCCGTCAATTCTCTTCCGCATCCAACATTCTGTCCAGCTCTGACTCTGTGAATCGGGGGGCAAGTCCTCATGCAGCCATCTTCTTGGCTGGAATGAGGGAATGTGGGGAGTGGAGTGCTTAAAAGCAGCTCCAGCTTGTCAGGCTATCCAGCACTAATTCTGGCCCTGGCGCATCAGATGCTGGGGGGAATGGGAATTGCTCTTGATTCACTTTGGCAGAGCGCTGGCTCTTTAGCAGGTCCTGAATTTCTCCCGAATAGTGTCCCCAAAGGAGACGCAAAGCGCACACAATTCATTCCCGGCGGCAACACTTAGTCTCCCAAATGACGAATCTTGCCCCTGATCTCTGCATGCAGTGTTATTCACTATTATCATTTGGTTGTGAATTTGACTTGTGTATGAAAAGGTAACATTGCAGGATGCTAGAAATTAGAAATGAAAAACATTGGAAGAATTCAAAGAAGATGAACATCTCCAAGATGAGTTGAAAACTATGACTAATGTTTAGAACATTGCTTTAACCTATGACAGTGTAGAAAACCAGACACCCTCAATTTCTAGCACATTAAATTTAGTGAATTACAATTTCTGGGACAAACTCAGCAAATAACATCAAACTCAACTTGGTAAAACTGTACAATGAAGGAACAAATAGAATTTCACAACTCAGTATGTGCTATCCAGGGGATGAAGTTTTATCCAAAATATACACATAAAATGGGGTTTTCTGCCAATGGGGTTGGTTTTCATGTGAAGCTCAACATTGCAAAATCAGCAGAGCTGAAGCTTCACCACCCTGTGGTTGGTGGTAACATGAGGCTATCCACCTATTTTTGAGCCTCAGCGTGCTGCTAGCTACCAGCTGCAGCTCACTGGTTGTGTGGCAGATTGGGAATTTGGGTGACTCCATACTAAGCTGGTGAGCAGGTTGGTTCTGGAGTGGTTTGTGAAACTGACTCAGTGAGGATGACCAAGGACATCAATCAGGTTTAAATTGGCTGTTTTTTAAGAATCAATGGTCGCTCATTCAATACCTAGGCTATCCCCCCCCCCCCCCGTACTATTCCCCCCCCCCCCCCCCCCCCCCCCCGCTTTACTCCTTTACTCCCCCTTCGCACTATTCCTCCTGACCTATTCCCTCCACCCTATTCCCCCCCAACGCATTATTCTCCCCAGTGCACTATTCCCCCTGCGTACATCCCTATTCCCGCACACATCCCCATGCACATTCCCATTCTTGCACACATATCTATCCCCGTGCACATCCCGATCCCTGAATTAGTTTGGATTTGTTTATTGTCACGTGTACCGAGGTACAGTGAAAAGTATTTTTCTGCGAGCAGCTCAAACAGATCATTTAACAAAGAAAGGTACAGCACAGGAACAGGCCCTTCGGCCCTCCAAGCCTGCGTCGACCATGCTGCCCGTCTAAACTAAAATCTTCTAAAAGAACAAAGAAAAGTACAGCACAAGAAAGAAAAGTACAGCACAAAAAGTATATGAAAAGAAAAGAAAATACATAATAGGGCAACACAAGGTATACAATGTCAATACATAGACACCAGCATTGGGTGAAGCATACAGGAGTGTGGTATTAATCAGGTCAGTCCATAAGAGGGTCGTTTAGGACTCCAGTAACAATGGGGAAGAAGCTGGTTTTGAATCTGCTAGTGCGTGTTCTCAGACTTTTGTATCTCCTGCCCGATGGAAGAAGTTGGAAGAGTGAGTAAGCCGGGTGGGAGGGGTCTTTGATTATGCTGCCCGCTTTCCCAAGGCAGCGGGAGGGGGAGATAGAGGTGCATATATTCCTCATACCTCACACATTCCACCCCTCCCCCCCCCCTCCCTCACCCCCCCCCAACACACATTCACCCCCCCTGCACACATTTCTCTCTTCCCCCCGCCCCGCACACAAAATCTAGAGGGTGTGTACTTCGTGGGGAAGTTCAATCCAGATGAATTGCTGGTTGGCAACAGCAACACGAAAATCCTTGAAACAGCTGATGTTGCTGGTTTCAGGATTGATAATGTCCCAGGCATTAGCTTTTTAAAAATTTACCATCCATGTTCTAAGGTTCTTGAATCAGGAAGCCATTATCTGGGCTGACCCTCTGAATCCATTAGAGGGGTAAGTTAATCAAGATGCAAATTATTCCCATTGTGTCCTCATGGTCCCCTCTTTGAAATGAACCTGGGCATAGGTGGCAGGGTGGCACAGTGGTTAGCATTACTGCCTCACAGTGCCAGGGACCCGGATTCAATTCTGTGCGGAGTTTGCACATTCTCCCCGTGTCTGCGTGGGTTTCTTCCCACAGTCCAAAGATGTGCAGGTTAGGTGGATTGGCCATGCTAAATTGCCCCTTAGTTTAAAAAAAAACATATGAACCTGGGCAGTCCCAAGTGTGAAATGTGTCTGTCAATAGATCTGCAGCAATAGTGAGTTAGGATCTGAGTCTTTTAGCATGTCCTGTTTTTGTCATTGTAATGTCCTTATAATTGTGTGTATGGTTCCACAATGATGAGAGGGGGATTATTTTGTTCTTGTAACTCCTGTTGATAGCTTCCAAAACAAAGGGACAATCCTGTGGTTATGTGACTTGTAACAGCTATCCTTTTGTTTCAACAGCAGTCAATATTTTTTAAAATAACAATAAAGAATAACGTTTGATATACAGTTTTGATTTATTTTCATGTCTTATTGACATGACAGTGAGGCCATTCAATGTCAAGAGGAGGTAATTAGATTCTCTCTTGTTGGAGATGGTCATTGCCTGACTCTTGCGTTGCACAAATGTTACTGGTCACTTGCCTGAGTGTTGCCCAGATCTTGCTTCATATGGGCACGGACTGTTTCAGTATCTGAGTCATTGCTAATGGTGCTGAACATTGTGCAGTCATCAGCGAGCATCCCCACTTCTGACCTTATGATGGAGGGAAGATCATTAATGGAGCAGCTGAAGATGGCCAGGTCTAGGACGCTACCCCAAGGAACACCTGCAGCGATGTCCTGGGACTGAGATGATTGACCTCCAACAATCACAACCATCTTCCTTTGTACGATGTATGATTCCAATCAGTAGAGAGTTTTCCCTCTGTTTCCCATTGACTCCAGTTTTACTCAGGCTCCTTAATGTCACACTGAGTCATATGTTGCCTTGATGTCAAGGGAAGTCACTCTCGCTTCATCTCTTGAGTTCAGCTCTTTTGTCTATGTTTGGCCTAAGGCTGCAATGAAACCAGGAGCTGAGTGGTCCTGCTGAACCTAAACTGAGCATCAGTGAGCAGGATTATGCTGAGTATGTGCTGCTTGATAGCACTGTGTACAACTCCTTCAATCACTTTTCTGATGATCAAGAATAGATGGGACGATAATTTATCATGCTGTTTGTGTCCAGGATATACCTGTGCAATCTTTCGCATTGCTGGGTAAATACCAGTGTTGAAGCTATACTGAAACAACTTGGCTAAGGGCTAGCTAGGTCTGGAGCAAATGTGGTCAGCACTATTGCTGGAATGTTGTCAGGGCCAATTGCCTTTACAGTATCTAGTGCCTTCAGCTTTTTCTTAATATCATGTAGATTAAATAAAATTGGCTGAAGACTAGCATCTGTGAAGCTGGGGACCTCAGAAGGAGGCAGAGATGGCTCATCCACTTGGCATTTCTGTTTGAAGATTGTTGCGGATACTTCATCCTTGTCTTTTGCACTGATGTGCTGCACTCCCCCATCAGGGAGGATGGGGATATTTATGGAGCCTCCTCCTCCAGTTAGTTGCTTAAACTGTCCATCACCAGTCACAACTGGATATGTCAGGACTGCAGAGGCTAGATCAGATCTCCCTGGGTGTGGGATCGCTTAGCTCTGTTTATCTCATGCTGCTTTCACTGTTTGGCATGCAAGGAGTCGTGTGTTGTAGCTTCACCAGGTTTACAGCTCATTTTTAGATTTGTCTGGTGCTGCTCCTGGCGTGTCCTCCCACACTTCATTGCATCAGGGTTCATCTCCCAATATAGAATAGATATTTTATTATGTATTCTAATATCTTCACCTCTGAAAATTTTGAAGTAAATTGAGTGTATCTTTGAAATTAACACTGGGGCCTAAATCTGCAAACATTGGAATCCAACATCTCAAGAACAAGCAACGGGGAAAATGTTTCCCATTCCAAGATTCATTAGAACTACATAATTTTAAACTTGACTTGTCAATATGTCATAGTGATGTTTTCCATCAATGGTTGCCTATCACAATAAATGGGATATCTGCAATAAATAGTACATGTGGCACCTCAGACAGAAAACCTAGCATGAGAATACTAAAACATCAAATTGTATTCTTGATGCCAGAGGCTTATTAATCCACAGCAGAGGACTTGGTCATTAATGATACTAATCCTATTAGAGGTCGGTCCATTCCAATTAAAATATGTTTAAATTATGCAACATGGGTTTAATGGTTTCAAAACTTAATTCTGAAATGACTTGGTCGATTGTGTTTTGTGACATTGACACATTTATGTGACTATTTCTATTTTCCAGTCACATTTGCAGAATCCTTACCTCACATGGCAAATCATTTCTCATATGCATTTAATCACTTATCTGATGTCTAACAGATAATTCTTGTGAGATTCACTGATTAATGCTAGACTAGTTAAAATTGGAAGCAATTGCTGATGCACTTGTATTACTTTGTATAGTCTATACAAGTAAATCTTTAATAAAAAATGAAATAGTTGAGCATGTTACAGTGCATCTATAATGGAGACAGTATATTCTACAAGTAATTTGTTTTAAACTCCCTGTGCACTCCCAAGATTTATTAGCACAGCTGAAATTCTGATATCTGGTGTGCTTTCTGTAAGCAAAGTCCTGAAGCTACAGTGACTGGATTGGTAGTCACATCAGCTAATGTGCATTGTGAGGTTTAAAAGCTATTCACAATGCCATTTTTTGTTAAATAATTTATTTTAAGAGTATCAACTTCTTAACTATCACCCTCTTAAGAAATCACTTAAAAAAATCATTTCTACTTGTGCAATGGCTTTAAAATTTGTTCATGTGCTTTTGACAATTTGTTGTGAAAACGTTTAACTGATCACACTCCCTGGGCTTGATTTAGCAATCTCGCTGGAACGGGCGTGGGAGCAGAGCAGGGCAGGGTGGGAGAATCATTCATTAAATTGAGGGTGGGAAGGTCTTGGATTTCCACCCAATGGCAGGGCTGGGCCTCGGTACATTACTGACAGCAGGCAATGTTCTTGGTGGAGTAGCCTGCAATGGAGAGTTGCCAGCCTCTAATTGGCCGACAGCTCTCAGGGACTGGATTTCCACCCTCCATGGTCCTGAGTCACATGGGAGGCATAATGCTGAACAGTTAACAGCCTGATGGGAGCTTTTGTGTCCAGCTTCCCCTGGAAGTAACACTGGGTTCCTTCCAAATCTTGTAAACAAAATTTTGAAAATTGTTCTGTAGGCATATCTGACAATCTTCTGTAGCCCTTCATTGTTGGTAATGCTGGCAGGGATTCTCCATTTGGGAGACTATGGGCTGGATTCTCCGATTTTGAGGTTATGCCCAGAGCATGTGTCTAGTCTTATGACCAAATAGTCGGCGGTGCCCCCGCTCCGGCTGATGGGGGGGCTACTAACCGCGGCATGTAAAGCCCCCGGCTTTAACTGCAATTAAGGACGGACAATTGCCATGTCCGTGGCCACGCATGCGCATGGTGGCAACCTGCCATGGTCGCGCCATACAACACGGCGCCGGACGCGCGCGGACCTGGCCTGCCAGATAGTGCCCCCCTGTAACCCCCGGACTCCCCCCAGACAGCGGAACGGCTCCCCCCCCCAACAGTGGCGGCACTGGACACAGTCTTCAGCCGCCACACAAGGTCCCCGAAAACTGTGAGCACACGTGTCCTGTGCCGTCGGGTAGTCGGCCCATCGGGGGCGGAGCATCCTGAGGCCGTGTCAACGGCGTGCAGCGTACTCCCCGATGGCGCCGTTATTGAAGTGACGGAGCTTCCGAAAAACGACACTGCCCCCGATTTCTGTTCAAAAAGGGATTCTCCAGCCAATCGCCGGACACAATTTCAGCGTTGGCAATCGGAGAATCCAGCCCTATGTTCTCCTGCCAGATGTGAATTGTAACTGATATGCGCTCCCAGATCAGGAAGCAATTCATTATCCTTTGCCATGCAAATGTATGCATTACGATTTATGGATTATGACCCGCTATCGGCTGCCATCTTGAGCAGGCAGCCCGATAGCATGGTCCCACAGCTGTCCACCCCCTCGCATCGCAAATCAACCCCGCACCCCAGATTTTCTGGGTCCCAGCCTTCCCCCACGTACAGGGGTGGCTCAGACAGAGGAAGTACCACGTGTCAATTTCTGGAAAGAGAAAGCAGTGACCTGTGTTTAAACCCCTTAGATCCATGAACTGCAAGTTATTCCTTTGTTTCCCTCACTGGACTGTGATTGACAGCTACCACACACACACACAGCTGTCATCCTTGTTTCATTCACCTTCCTTCACTGTTGAGTAATTCTGAAGTGATCTAACCACAATGTGTATAAACATCAACCACTTCAAAGAGAGTTAAATGCATTCCAATCACCCTTTTACCCTTGTGTGATTTGGAAATTGACAGCACTTGGGGGGGGGGGGGGGTCTCTTTATTTAGAAGGTCTCTGGGGAATCTCCCTATTTAGTTGGTCTGTGTGGGGGATCTCTTTATTTAGGGGATCTCTGGGGAGTCTCCCTATTTAGTTGGTCTCTGTGGGGCATCTCTTTATTTAAGGAGTCTCCGGAGGGGGTCTATATCTAGGGGCTCTCGGTGGAGGTGGGGGGAGGGCAGGTCTTGCATTGTAGGGGGGAAGCATGGCCCTCAGATGGATATTGGAGCCAACTTCCTTAAGGAGTTACCCCATTGGACCATGCCGAGTGCCACCACGCCAGGGCTACGCTGGGAAATGCTTGTAGTGAATTCCTCCCACGTGACTCCTGGACCAGAGGACCAGAAAATCACACAGCCCCGGAGAATATGTGCCTGGGCTTCGCAGCTGGCACGTGGGTGTGAACATCGATCCCGCCGCAAGCGGGGGATTGGCGCCTGCCACTTATTCCGTTTTGTCCCCAGTGCCCGATTCTCCGCTGCATCGGGAACCCCGCTACTGGTGGCAGAGAATCCAGCCCGCTGTCTATCCATGTGATGCCCAGGATCTTGTGTAGGCACTGATGGTGAATGAGTGACCACTTAGTGACACCTTTGCTGTTCCCTTGCATGACTTACTGCATAAATTGTGGTTGGTGCTATTGCAGACATGTAGAGTTGCAGCTTCATAGCCATGTTGATGGTTATGGATGCCCACACCATGTGAAGCCACTGGAAGACTGATGCTGGTTTGGTGATTCTGGAGTGGACATAAATCTCTACATCAACCTGCCTAGAGATGTTGCTTCTTAGGTAGGGTTAGTGGTTGACTGTTCTATGTTCTGTTGCCTGATGGTGATAGGAGGGCCTTGTTGCCATCTAGTCGTCGTTTTCTTGGCCTACTCATGGCTGATGTGCAGACCACCTTGGTGCTGCTACTCTCAAGACTAGTAGGTTTAAAATTTTTACTTGAAGTCTAGAGGGCTTTCAACAAAACAGTGTAAGAGGAGGGTTCACGTGGGTGTTAATTTGGAACGTTGAAGAGAAAGGAAAGGCAATAATGCAGGATATCAATACCATTAATGGTATCTAGAGTGTGACAGGAAAGAACAGAGCATACAAACATAAGAGTGCACAGCAAATATAGTCAGGGTAAGGAAAATGGCTTCAAATGAACAGAGGGGGAGGAGGGTTTTGATAAAGGGAGATTTCAAAACTCAAAGATAAAAGTTGAGACAATAATAAATATATTGATAATAATAATCTTTATTATTGTCACAAGTAGGTTTCCATTAACACTGCAATGAAGCCACTGTGAAAATTCCCTAGTCGCCACACTTGGGCGCCTGTTCGGGTACACAGAGGGAGATTTCAGAATGTCCAATTCACCTAACAAGTATGTCTTTCGGGACTTGTGGGAGGTAACCAGAACACACTGAGGAAACCCACGCAGACATGGGGAGAATGTGTAGACTCCGCACAGTGACCCAAGAGGGTATCGAACCTGGGACCCTGGCGCTGTGAAGCAACAGTGCTAACCACTGTGCTACCGTGCTGCCCACGTGTGGCTAAAGATAAGCTGAGTGAGACAGGAAGGGACAGATAGTTTAACCGCAGTTGTGCATCAGAGACTAAGGTCCATGCAGGGAATAGCAGAGAAAAAAGAAAATTGAAGTCACTTCATTGGAATGTGCAGAGCATCTGTGATTATAATAGATGAATTTGTGGCACAAACAGATAAGTAGTTTAGATCTCACTGCCTTTACAGAGACATGGTTACAAGATGACTAAGTTTGGGGAATAAATATTCCAGTAAATCAACATTTCAAAAATACAGACGGAATGGAAACAGAGGAGTAGTAGCCCAAATAATAAAGATTGACAAGAATATCAGTGAGAAAGGATCTTGGCTCAGAAAATCAGGCAATTGCGGGACCTACAACCTAATTGACTCCTAAAAACCACATCTTGGGCGTCATTCTCCGCCGGCAGGAGTCTCCGTTCTGCCGGCACCGGGGGGTTTCCCGACGGCGTGGGGCTGCCCCACAATGGGAAACCCCATTGACCGGCCGGTGTTACGGAGACTCCTGCCGGCCGGTAGACGCAGAAATGTGGCGGGGCGGGTAGGAGAATTTCGCCCCTGATGTCAAAACATTGTAAGTTGGAACTGTTTTCCCCATAGGAACAATGTATAAATAGAGGACTAATTCCTTAAACAATGCCAGAAATCACTCATGGAGAGCTCAGTGGTGTCCAATTCTGACAACTCTTACCCTGTCAAATCATTGAGGAGACTGTTGATGCCTGCATACCTTTGCACAAGTTCCTCACTGGGGGATGCAATGAAGCTGTTAGCCACTGTCAGTTGCCTGTCTAGATTTGCGAGTCTGATTGTATATTATGTAATGCATTGAGTGCTGTCACGGCGGTTGTGCCAAAAAAACTTGACATTGGCGTACAGGTGTATTAACAGACTTGTTTAAAATAGCTTTATCCCTGGTTGGTTCCACATATGTAAAGAAGGAATAATTGCTACAGTAACAATTCTGTTTACTAAGTCTCTTCGTAAATTGCCTAATATACATGTGCCATTTGTTTCCAACCTAAAAAAGACAGCACAGTGGCTAGGTTGACATTGTCCACTCTCATGCAGATGGTCAGTGCAGAATGTCAATGCACACATATGAATATGTTGGCATAGCATGTAAAGTTGAAATTGACATTGTTAAGTCGAAACGGGGTGTCAATTTGTAAACTATGGAAATGCCATTTATTGTGACTCAAATGTTGTAAATTTGAGGACTGTTTGTAAAGGTAGAGATGAGGAATAGCAAGGCTCAGAAAATGCTGGTAGGAGTGGTTTATAGGCTCCATAGCAATAATTATAGCATTAAGCAGAGCATGAAACAAAAAGTTATTGGAGCTTGTAACAACGGCAATGTAATGGTTGCGGGAAACTTCATATCGACTGGACCAATCAAATTGTCAGGTAGTCAGGGAAGCATTGTGGCACAGTGGTTAGCACTCATGCCTCATGGCGCCGAGGTCTCAGGTTCAATTCCGGCTCTGAGTTACTGTCTGTGTGGAGTTTGCACATGTGGCGCATTCAATATCTGGCTTTTATAGTTTAATAGTTCTTTTAGCCGAGGACAGGCCCAGTGCGCCTGCATTTTAAACAAAAAGGTATGTGAACAAGGTCATGTGACCTGGAGTGGAGCACCATAATTGAGAATAGTCTGAGGCAGGAGACTGCAAGGTTCCAATTAAGAAATAGAGAGAAGCAGTGAATGTTTGCCAGCAGAAAACGGGCTACAGTGGGCAGACCTAAAGTGGAATTTTTAAAAAAACTTAGTAAAAGCCCTTGCGGTTGCATAGGGCTCAGAAAAAACCTTGGTGATTGACGGAGGCAGCAACAAGTGGTGATTCCATGCTACAACCTGTTGGAGCAAAGCTAGCCTTTTGGAGCAATAGTATTCTGCTCCACACGGCCAAAGAGCTGATGTTGTGCTTATGAATTGGTGTTGGATGTGTTTTTCTTTGTTCGAAGCCCATGGAATCCTGTGCTTTATTCTCTGAGCAAGTCTCTTGAATTTAAAACTTAGTCTACTTTAAACATAAAGTTACTGGTCCCTAACCAGATCATATCAAGAACTTGGGAGTTTGGTCCAGGATCGTGGCATAAATTGGGGGCGCTTGCTCGAACTGGAAAAGGAAAGAGAAATGCGGAAGTTTGAATTTAATTCTAGAGGGAAACATTAGCAAGGGAGGAATGAAATGAGGAAAGGGTAACAAGAGTTTCAAAGAGAGAAAGAACTCAAAGTATGAATTGGCTAGAGAACAGCTTATATTATGGGGTTGAAAAGAATCTTGTCGTTCAGGTGAGGAATCAAGTCCTGCTCCTGGCTTTGATAGAACAAAGTCTTCACATCATGCCTAAATTAACTGAAGACTGAGTTAAGTGATATTTTGCCTCGTTTAAAAAGGTAGCTGCAAAGTTAAAGTGGCAAAGGACACATGAAACCTCGTTTTGCAAAGTGTTTGGTCAGGAAGTCTCCAGATATGTATTCTAGTCTTTCAGAAGAACATCCTCTGGTTATAAGGTAGCTAAAGCTGTAGTTGAAACATAGCAGTTGCAATTTCAGGCTTTTAAAACAGATTGAATGAAATGTTTGTGGAATTTTCCAGGGATAAAGAAATGTTGTTGAACCAGTGGTTCCAATCAGCGAACAAAGTTTTGAGATTGTGCTGGAATAATTTTTAAACCGTATCCAAATAGCTTTGGGAACCGTATCCAAATAGCTTTGGGTCACTTGTGGAAGACTTGTTTCTAAGATATGGGAAGCCACTAATTCTGGCAGATCAGTATAAATAACACAAAGGCAACTAGGAGGCAATAGATCGCCTTTTGTAAGCCAACAGGAATGCTCAAGGAATAAAGAAAATAGTTTAGGATTAGGGAAAAGGCAGAAGCTTTTCCAGTCATTAGAAAAGAATAGAGTGGAGGATAAAAATAAATAAACCAGTATGCATTTATTGCCATAAGGCAGGGCATCTCATAGCCAATTATTGGAAGCTGAATGGTAAACTGGTGGCAGTAATAGAAAACCTAAGGAATCCTCAGAAAAGGCTGTACCAGAGAAGGAAATGGGTGTTAAAACAGTGGCAATGGTCCAATGAAATGTGTTCCCTCAGAACCTACTAGAATGGGGTTCAGGATAGTCAAGGGAAGTCTTCCTTGAATACTGATAGAGTGAGTCAAGTCAGTGGAGGTTATGGAGGTTTTGTCTCGAAGGGGGAAGTGTTTCCTTACTCCTGCAACAACATATGTAAGCAAATTATTTTGAGAGCTAATGGGGCAGATCAGTCATTGATTGTGATTGATAATATAATTTGTGTTTCAGATGGTTTGATGAAAGAGAAAATAATAATAGTTGGTCTTTATGGAACTTATAAATTTTTGCCTTTGTGTAAAGGCAATTTACAAAGAGACTTGTTACTGTAGCAATTATTCCTTCTTTACATATTGAAGAGGTAGATTGTATATTGGGTTCCTCGAGTAATGTGTTGTGGAACCAACTAGGGATAAAGCTATTTTAAATCTAATATTGTACAGTGCAACATGATTAATTGGTAATGTCATTGTAAAAAAAACTACTGGGAAATAGTGATCATTATCCAATTGAATTCCACATTAAAGTTTGAGAGCAACATACTCCAATCACAAACAAGAATCTTAAACTTTAAAAATCCCAATTGCATAGCTATGAGGGGAGAGCTGGCTACGGTTGATTTGATAAATAGATTAAGCACTATAACACTAAATTAACAGTGGGAAATATATAGAAGAAACAATTCAAAATATTTCACAAAAATGCTCTATTGAAAAACAATTCAGTAAGAAAGATTATTCCGTGATTTATAAAGGAGGTTCAGGATAGTATTAACTTCAAAGAAGGTGCTGGTAATGTTACAAATCATAGTAGTAAGTCTGAGAATTGGGAATGTTTTTGAAACCAGCAAAGGGTCACCAAAAAGTTGATAAAAGGGGAAAAAGTTAATATGAGAATAAACTCGTCAGGAATATATAAAGAGATTGTAAGAACTTTTACAAGTATATAAAAAAGAAAGTAGCTAAAGTAAATACTAACCTTTTAGAACCAGAGGCAGGAGTAATTATCATGGGGAATGAGGAAATTGTAGAGACGTTGGACCAATATTTTGTGCCTGCCTTCACAGTAGATTACACAAGTTATGTAGAAGAAATAGAGGGTAATCTGGGGGCCAATAATAGGAGGAAGTTAAGGCAATTAATATTAGCAGAGAAGAAGTACTAGAGGAACTTAAACGATTCAAATCTGACAAATCCCCAGGATGGCCCACATCCTAGAGTTCTAAAAGAGATAGGCTATAATTTTCCCAAATTCCTTAGATTCTGGGACGGTCCCAACGGGTTAGAAGTTGCCAAATGTAACACTGCTATTTAAGAAAGGAGGGAAGAGAAAACAAGGAACTACAGACTAGTTAGCCTGACATCAGTCATCGGGACAGTGCTGGGTTCTATTGTTAAGGAAGTCTTATCAATGCACTTATGCACCCCCATCTGTGCTTTTGTGTCCTATTTATAATATGGAGACTGGGGTAAACCACGTTATTGCATTATATGTATTGTATTGTGCATGCTTGTGCATGCCTGGGCTTGTTCAGGCTGGCTCCGCCTGTGGCTCCTCCCCATAGGCTTATGTATAAAGGTGGCAAGTCTCCGCCTCCGGACCCAGTTCGGGTCCAGAGGCAGGAGGCTTGCTGTTTAGTGTATTAAAGCCTCAGTTACGTTCATCACTCGTCGTGTGTAATTGATGGTGTATCAGAGATGCTATTCTCTGTTGTCAGTACTGTTCCCCAAACAATTGGACAGGCAACTAATTTGTTCCCATTCCAATCTTACAAGGAATGGAAGTGTTTTCAGAAGGCTCTTCTCCTGATTTTTGTTTTCCCCATCTCCTGGCCTTTGCGTAACTCTTCCCCTGGCTGAGGCTGTAAACTTAATCGCAAGTAAGAATCAGCAACATACAACTTGATGGGAAACAATCTGCTCTTGCACAGTTTATGCTTACCCTCCTCTTCTAATGAACAATGATGCACCCTTTTACTAACTTCAGAAAATCAAATTGTTGTACAGGTGTTACAATAGGTGTTAGCAATAGCTGAGTGTACTGAATGGAGCAATAGAACTGTTCTCGAGGCCTAAGGTGCCCCACACACTAAGTTCCTAATTCAAGTCTGAGAATGAGGACCTACCTTGCAGTACTTATTGGAGACCAGTTTTGATAAAGCCTATGGACAGACTATTTTCTTGATCAGAAATAGATGGTGGATTGAGTGGGTGACATAAGGGGCGGGATTCCTGATCCTGAGGCTTAAGAGTTGACGCCGTCGGAAACGCCGTCGTGTTTCTCGACGGTGTCAACACGACCTCAGGATCAGCAATTCTGGCCCCGACAGGGGGCCAGTACGGCACTGGAGCGATCTTCACCGCTCCAGCTGCTGATCCTGGTGTGAACTGGGCACCACGGGGTCCGCACATGCGCAGTGGCAACCCCGCCATCGCGCGCAGGTGCAGTGGCACCGGCGCCAACGCGTGCATGCGCAATGGCTCCCTTCTCCACACCGGCCCCGACGCAACATGGCACAGGGCTACAGGGGCTGGCGCGGAAGAAAGGAGGCCCCCAGCTGGAGAGGCCAGTCCACCGATTGGTGGGCCCCGATCGTGGGCCAGGCCACATCGGAGCCCCCCCCGCGTCGGGGCAGCGTGGCGCGATTCGCGCTGGTCGCGGGGATTCTCTGGCCGGCCCAGGGCTGAGAGAAACCCGTCCAAGATTTGGGAAATATCTTGTGACGAAAATTATTTTCTGGTTTTTGTTTGGTTATCTTTTGTGCAACGGAACGGGGAACTACTGTCGTTCCTTTCCACCCCCTGGAAACAATGTTTAATTGCCATAAGGCAGGGCAATAACTAATTTTGTTATTTCCAACTGTTCTTAGATGCCAGTCACTCATTTTTATGCACAGGTGCAGGATATGTTCTCATAACATTCACTGTCAGCATGCTGTTAGCATACTACTTAATGCATTATGTTGTTTTTCTAAATGAGTAACTTGTGTGAAGATTGAGCAATACAAGTGATGTGATGAAATGTGACTGATGCATGTTTGCTGAGGAGAGTTAGCTGTTTAAAATTAGGCACCAATCTTGTTGCAGGTCCTGAAACAACTTTCCTTCTGTAAAATATTTAATGAAAATTTTAATTTATTGTTCTTTTACAAGTGCAAGAATTGTCTGTGTGTGTGTTTATTTTCATTAACAGGTTGATCGATTTGTTATTTAGTCAATCCATGCTGATAGCCTCGATTAAATTTAGTCAGTAATGAGATGTAAAATTTTAACTTATTTTGAGTCCTAAGGCACCCTGTCATTGCAGCTTGATTATTTCAACTGGATGAGCATCTTCAGTTTCTTAGTCTGATTGGAAAGAAAGTATTTTGTTGGGGACGGCGAGAAAACATGATCTTGTTCAGCTGAACCTACTTGAGTGGCAACTCCTGTGAAACAGGTAGCACGGTAGCATTGTGGATAGCACAATTGCTTCACAGCTCCAGGGTCCCAGGTTTGAATCCGGCTTGGGTCACTGTCTGTGCGGAGTCTGCACATCCTCCCCGTGTGTGCGTGGGTTTCCTCCGGGTGCTCCGGTTTCCTCCCACAGTCCAAAGATGTGCAGGTTAGGTGGATTGGCCATGATAAATTGCCCTTCGTGTCCAAAATTGCCCTTAGTGTTGGGTGGGGTTACTGGGTTATGGGGATAGGGTGGAGGTGTTGACCTTGGGTAGGGTGCTCTTTCCAAGAGCCGGTGCAGACTCGATGGGCCAAATGGCGGCCTCCTGCACTGTAAATTCTATGATAATCTATGAAACAAGGGTAACATTTAACCAGAAATCCAGCTGGAGAAAGATATGTATTGAGAAGAAATGAGGATTGTTTTAAATTTACATTGTTAAACTTCAAGTGAAATAAAACCCTGAGCCTATAGTGACAGCAGTGTCTTGATGCAGTGGAGATTTATGGGAATGTTGCCAAGACAAGGACATTTTAGCTCAGAGGAATGATTAAATTGGCTGTGGTTGTTTTCCTTGGAACAGAGGAGGCTGAAGGGTTATTTAATTGAGGTATATAAAATTGTTAGGGGCCTAGATAGAGTAAATTGACCTATTTATTTTAGCAGAGCAGTCAAAAACCAAGTATCATAGATTTAAACCAATTGGTAAGATTAAGAGGGGAGATGAGGAAACATCTTTTCACCCAGAGAGATATCCTGGAACTCACTGCCTGAAAGGATGGTTGAGACAGAAAATCACACACAATTTAAAAGATACTTGGATGTCTACTTGAAAAGCCTTGACTGGCAGGGCTAGGGACGCAGTATGGGAAGGCTGAGTGCCTTTTACATCAACCAGCAACAACACATTAGGTTAAATGTCTTCCTCCTATGTTGTAAGTTTTCGATGATTTCAATGAATTATAATTACCAGCTTGGTTTATGGTCCTGATTTCTGAGTCAAACAATTATGGGTTCCAAGAACCTGAGCTCACACTCTGGGCTGACATTTCAGTAGATAGGGAGTGCTGCAATATTAGAGATGTGGGGCGTGAATTTCCCACTGCGTTGCGCCTGGCGCTGATCTCGTTGCATTGGATACATCATGTGAGAGGCCCAAAATGGATTTTGCTCCAGGCGCTGAGCCGAGAGTGAGGAACGCGACCCACTACGCCCATGCAATTTTTAAATTATCCATTCGGCTCAGTTAAATATGCGTGGCCTGTTTGAGGCCAAATCCATCCGGCTCCTGGTAGACACCGGCCATACCAGCGAAATCTCACTGTGGCGGGGCAGAGTACTGGTCACCAGGTGTGATGGCCACACTGGTGGGCCTCGGAGGTCATTGGCGCCTCCTGGGTTTTCGTGGACAGGGGAGGGCAGTGCCAACCAGGCACTGCAGGGGTGACAGGTTAGCACTTCCAGGGAGAGTGCCATGGGTCGGGGTCTAAGGGTGGCCATGCCCATGAAAAGGGGGTATGAAGGGGGAGCTGAGTGGGGGTCCTTAAAAGTGGGGGCCCTCAGTGATCCCATAGTAAGGTATGCTCACTTGGGTGAGGGTGGCTGTGTGATGCCCAGACAGATGCCCATGAGGATGGATGGGTGTGGGGCCGGCTCACCCTCATGCTAGGGTGGTGCGGGGGGCTGCATTTGCTGACCTTTAGTAATGGGAAGGGGAAGGTTGCCCCTTGGGGGTCGAGGGTTGGGTGCATTGCCCATGTCTGTGGGGGGGGGGGGGGGGCATGGTGTCCATGGGTGGGGACATAGGGGACCTTCAGCCTAATTCAGAGATCTTAGCACCCTTTATAAGGATAGTGACTTTAGTTCCCCACTGCAGAAAAAGATTCTGGGTGTGATCAACCTGAATGGCAACCGAGTCCTGTAGCAAGCGCATTTAGCCGGGTGAGTCCTGGCGCTTGGAGCACCGTGATACACCGCACTATTGAACTCCCATTTGGGTAGATACAGGGCCTCAGCAGGGAAAGCCCCGACGAGGCCTCACTTATTCCGCTCACTGGAACTCCTCAGTGCAGAAGGAGATCGGGACACCATTTACAAATGTCGCCTGATCTCTCGATCCCCTGACACGACCCCCAAACCCCTCAAAGCCCCAATTCAGGCACTCCGCCAGCCTCCACACCAGAGAGGGTACCCCGAGCCCGATCCGCAGCATGGGGAAAATGCCAGCTTGCTACCCTGGCAGTGCCCCTGCCAGCTGGCTGTGCCATCTGGGCTCTGGGCACCTTGGCAATACTCACGAGACGTGGAGGGCCGGATAAATTCCAGAAGAGGGATCTCCCAGCATTTGCAGGCCACTTTGCGCCGTACTGCCTTTAGGGCGTGATGCAGCCGGTAGATCACATTCTATATGTGGAATATACTGCTGAGAAACTTCTCAAGTTCCAACTGCTGCCTTGACGTCAAGGGCAGTCTCTCGCACTTCACCTCTGGCATTCAGTTCATGTTTGAACCAAGGCTGTAATGAGGTCAAGGGCTGAGTGATCCTGGCGGAACCCAAACGGAGCGTCCTTGAACAGGTTATTGCTGAATAAGTGCCGCTTGATAGCACTGTTGATTACTCCTACCATCACTTTGCTGATGATGGAGAGTAGACTTATAGGGCGGTAATTGGCTGGGTTGGATTTGTCCTGTTTCTTGTGTACAGGACATACCTGTGCAATTTTCCACATTGTAGATGCCTGTTTTGTAACTGTACTGGAACAGCTTGGCTAGGAGTGCAGCAGGTTCTGGAGAAAACGTCTTCAGTACTATTGTGGGATGTTGTCAAGACCCAGAGCTTTTGCTGTATCCAGTGCCTTCAGCCGTTTCTTGATATCACATGGAACGAATCGTATCGGCTGAAGACTGACATCTGTGATGCTGGGGACCTCCAGATGAGACCAAGATGGATCATCCACTTGGCACTTCTGGCTGAATATTGTTGCGAATGCCTCAACCTTGTCTTTTGAACATATGTGCTGGGCTTCTCCATCAGTGAGAATGGGATATTTGTGGAGATGTTTAATTGTCCACCATTCACCAGTGAGATGTTTAATTGTCCACCATTCATGGTTGGATGTGGCAGGACTACAGAGCTTAGATCTGATGAGTTCATTGTGGAATCGCTTAGTTATGTCTATTACTAGCTGCTTAATGCTGTTTGGCACACAAGTAGTCCTGTGTTGTAGCTTCACCAGGTTGACACCTTATTTTTCAGTATGCCTGATGTTGCTCCTGGCATGCTCTCCTGTACTCTTCATTGAACCAGGGTTGATCCCCTGGCTTGGTGGTAATGGTAGAGTGGGGGATATGCCGGGCCATGAGGTTGCAGATTGTGGTTGCATACAGTTCTGCTGCTGATAATGGCTCACAGCACCTCATAGATGCTCAGTCTGAGTTGCTATATCTGTTCGAAGTATAGCCCAGTAGTGCCATACAACATGATGGAGGGTGAAGGTGGGAGTTTGTCTCCACAAGGACTGTGTGGTGGTCACTTCTACTGATACTATCATGGACAGATGCATCTGCAGCAGGCAGATTGGTGAGGATGAGGTCAAGTGCGTTTTTCCCTCTTGTTGGTTCCCTCACCACGTGCTGCTGTCCTAGCAACTATGTCCTTCAGGACATGGCCAGCTCAGTCTGTGGTGGTACTACCAAGCCACTTGGTGATGGGCATTGAGGACCCCCACCCAGAGCACATTCTGTGTCCTTGCCACCCTCAGTGCTTCCTCCAAGTGGTGTTCAACGTGGATGAGTACTGATTCATCAGCTGATGGTGGCCGGTACGTGGTAATCAGCAGGAGGTTGCCTTGCCCACGTTTAACCTGACACCATGAGACTTCATGGGGTCCAGAGTCGATGTTGACCCCCACAACAACTCCCTCCAGACTGTATACCACTGTGCCACCACCTGTGCTGGGTCTGTCCTGCCGGTGAGACAGGACATACCCAGGAATGATGATAGGGGTGCCTGGTACATTGTCTGTAAGATATGATTCTGTGAGTATGACTATGTCAGGTTGTTGCTTAACTATGCCTGCGAGACAGCTCTCCCAACTTTCTCACAAGCCCTCAGATGTCAGTAAGGAGGACTTTGCAGGGACGACAGGTCTAGGTTTGCCCTTGTTGTTTCCGGTGCCTGATTCGATGCCGGGTGATCCATCCGGTTTCATTCCTTTTTTTCTATTGTAGCAGTTGAATACAACTGAGTGGCTTGCTGGGCCATTTAAGAGTCATCAACGCCCCTCCCTCTGGGTTCAGTTGTCCAGAGGCCGCTGGAGGGAGGGGGGGGGGGGGGGTGGGGGCAGACGGGTCAGCGGCACCTTCACACTGGGAGGGGACTGCCTGCCGCACTGTGCCGCTTTGGCCGGAGGCGGAGGCTTTTCCGCGGCCGCTACTGCCTGCTCACGGGCCCAAGGCCAACCTGCGGCAGCGGGAGGTGAGCCAAGGCCGGATTGTCTCCCTGGTGATTGCTGGGGAGATGGTGACGTTATTGAGCCATTCCTCCTCCCTCCTTCTCCTTAAACACTTTTTATTTTGGCGGGGGGGAGGGGGGGAAGAGTCAACCACATTGCTGTGGATCTGGAGTCACATGTAGGCCAGACCAGGTAAGGACGGCAACTTTCTTCACTGAAGGACATTAGTGAACCAGATGGGTTTTTAAGACAATCAGCAATGGTTTCATGGTCCTCATTGAGTTTAAATTCCATCACCTGCCGTGGTGGGATTCAAACCCAGGTCCACAGATCCTGAGTCTCTGCATTACCAGTCCAGCGACAATACCACTATATGCCACCGCCTCCCCATAGCACTCTTGGGTATATTACCTGTCCACCCCAGAGGTCCATCTAAGACTGAAGAATTTCTTGTGGAATGGTGAATTGAGGGCACAAAGTTTTAACTTACCTGACGTTAGCAGGGCACATAGGACCACTGTTCTGCCTACCTCACGATGACAGAGCTATGGTTTCACATCCTTGTTACTATTTTTATCAAATTTGTTCTCACATGAGCTAGACAGATGCTTTACCAAGTCTACACAACTCCTATATACCACATTATTTCTCCATTGTGCAAAAATCAATGTTCGTGATTGTACCATTGCAAGTTAAACCAGAGAGTTTAATATGATATCAGGTTGACCAATTTTTCTTTAATTCATGTGTAAAACTTCTTTTCATTTCCAATCCTGCAAAGGTTAACTCTTGTACATTTCTGTATTAGTCAGCAAATGTGAATGTGGTGTCTAAATACTGTAACTAATACACACACACTGACTTCTGTATTGTTCCAGTGGTTAGCTTATATATTTCAGTTTTATTACTTTGTTCATTGGAACGAATCACCTGCCTGTATTGATCCAAATATAAAACAAAAAGCAAGTGTGTGTATTAAGAAAGTATTACAGACATACACATTCTTACTAAGTGCCACCCTGTGGGCATATACGGCTTTTTCAGGTTCATTTGCTTTATTGCATTTCCCTGTTAGCTAACACAAACCCGAATCTGTCAAAAGGAATTTGGTAAAGGAGTCACAGTTTGTAAATTGAGAGAAAATGTTAATCAAGAGGGACGCACAGAGAGTAATGTTGCTGTTGAATATTTTTGAATCTTTTTGTTCAAACTTGCCTGAAATTGATTTATTTTAAAAATTCTTTCATCTGTTATTGCTCTAATACCAGTTGTTGGCTGAGCTCTCTAGATAATGCCTGCTTAATAGGCATGCACAATGGCAATTAAAATTTTCAAGCTTCTACCCCTGTGTCTGTCAACATTGTAGTGTTTAATTCTGCACACGAGAGGCATATAGATACTTCTTTCTTGTTACTGCAGCAGATGCCTTTAAGAATATCATTATAAACCCATGACACTCTTTTTTAAACATTAGGTTTTTATACATACGAATAAGAGATTGCATGCTAAGTTTTTTTTCACAGTTGCTACTGATGGTGTGTTAATATTTTTAGGACTGAGAAATTAAGAAAGTTACGATGAATCCTTATGAAACACTGGTTTGGTCTCAACTGGAGTATTATGTCTAATTCTGGACAGCACACTTAGGGAAGGATGTAAAGGGATTAGAGAGGGTACAAAAAAGATTTACGAGAATATTTACAAGAATGAGGAACTTCAGTTACATGAGAAGCTGGGGTTGTTTTCCATAGGGAAGGTTAAGGGGAGACAACAGAGTGCTCAAAAGCTTAAGGGGTCTGGGCCGAATAGATGGAGAGAAATCGTTCCAATTGGCAGAGAGGTTGAGAACAAGAGGACACCAGTTTAATGAGATTGGCAAAAGAATCAACACTAATATAAGGAGAAACATTTTTATGCAGAGCGTGATTAGCATCTGGAATGCACTGTCTAAGAGTGTGGTAGAGGCAGATTCAATCATGGCTCTCAAAAGGGAATTGGATGAGCACCTGAAGAGAGAACATTTCTAGTATAACGGGGAAGAGTCAGGGGAGTGCACCAGCTGAGTTGCACTTGCAAGGAGCTAGCATGGACACAATGGATGGAATGGCTTCCTACTGTGGTGTAATCATTCACTGATTCAGAAAGAAACACTAACATTATCGTGAAATGACTGAATATAATGAGTACATTGCAATGAGATCTGGAGAAGTGCTTTCAATTTACAAAAATTGATTGCCTTGCAGAAGAGAAATTTCTAAAGCTCAACACATAAATATTTCAAAATTCAATGGCAGCATTACCTGCATTGTGCAGTTTTCCATTTCACTAGTTACATGGAATTTTTATAGAGCAATTAATCAAATTATTTTGATGCAAATTGGAATTTAACAGCTGGGGGTGTGGGGTGGGTGGGAGAAACGTCAGCATGGGAATGGATACATTTAATATTATATTTATGCTACATGTTATAAAATATATTAACATAATTGCACTTTTCATACCTGCTGAGAACAAAGCTAATCCAGAGTTTAACTGGTCTCGTGATGCCACCACCTGTCCTCTGGCCAAGGAAAATGGAACTCCAGTCCGCAGTGTCCATGGCGGCACGGAGGCACAGTGGTTAGCACTGCTGCCTCACAGTGACAGGGTTCAATTCCGGCCTTGGGTGACTGTCTGTATGGAGTTTGAACTTTCCCCTCCAGATGCACTGGCAAGGGCGTAGGCCTAGGTAGGGTGTTCTTTCAATGGGTCGGTGCAGGCGCGATGGGCCGAATGGAAATTCAAGTTCAGTTTTGTGTAAGAGAGAAGCATAATGCTAGAAGGAATAAAAATTGAGTTTAAAAGTTTCTTTGAGGACTCCTTATACTGCAAGTGATGTTAAATATATTATGGCCTGGAAATGGCTTCAAATCTCTTGCCAAAATTTGACCAGGCTGACTTTATATTCAGATTACAATAAACAGTTTTTGTTAATGTGAAGCTGAAACCGATACATGTTAGCACCGTACTGTGCAGTATGCTTGGCCTATTATATTGTCAAATAGATGCAACAGTTCAAAAGTTCACTTCTTTCGGATTTAAATACTATTTGTTGCAAACAAGTAATTAAGGCACAATTTAGATCGGTTAATGACCAGTTTTATGCAAGATTGTCACTGAAGATGGAGAGTGCCATCTAATGGTTAGCTATTTCAATTATCCCTTTTTTTACTATAGTCATTGTTTGAAGGAATTATTTTAATGAAAGGGGGGGGTTAATTTTTCCCTTCACATTGCTCTGATGTGATTTACTTTGGCTTTCCATTATGTTTATTTTATAAAAATATAAAACTAATTTTTCTTGATTGCTCTGCTTGTGTCTAGTTCAATGCAAAGTCGTGAACAACTTGTGCGTGGCAAATCAGTTTTTTCAGGTTGGCATATTACTGGTTATCAACTGTGCACATAAATATCTTGCGTTTATATGGGCCTTCGCAACCAAGGAATTACTTTTGAGATGCAATCATTACTGTCAGGAAAGCAGATCTGTCTGCCAATTCTGCACAAGATCCCAAGTGGAGCAAAAGCAATTAATGACCAATTCATGAGTTTATTTTTCTAATGCTGGTGCCGACACGGCAAGGGAATTCAGAGTTCTTGGAACAGTGGGTTCGATTTAATGGCCACGTTGCGAGAGTGCGACGAGGCCATTAGATCGCGGGAGAGGCCAAAAACGAGAACCATGCGGGGGCCGATCGGTTTGCAATCTAACCAGCCCGCTCACTTTGGCAAAATCAGGAACTCACCGTAGCGTGTCGAGAAACCAATAATCACCACTTAAGGCCAATCTCCATACAATTAACTGGAGCGATCCCCGATCTAACGGGTATCTCAGCACCATGCCACACCCTGGATCGTGTGTTCCCATTTGGGGACAACCCCAACTCATGTCTGTCTGACCCACCAACCACCCATAACTCCCACAGACCGCGGATGCCCCTGTCTGCGTGGCTGAAGGCTATTCCTAATTGGGAATTGGCAATTGTTGAGGGAGCACTTCACAGCTCCCAAGTGGACTCCTGTGGGTAGGCATGCAATGGTGGCACATGGGAATTATTGGCTAGCATCCCAATCAAACCGTTATGCCGAGACACTGTGCCTGAGCACTGCAGGAAGCAACACCACGGATGCAGTGGCCAACATCAGAACACCCAGGGGCTGAACCCCAGCACCGGGGACATTTTGGCGACCAGAGGGTGGGTGTATGCACCGGGAGGGGACCACTGCCCGGTCCAAGTAACGTTATGTGCGAGTGTCTAGGGTACAGGGTGTGGGTTCCGCTGAGGCCGGTGGTGCATGGGCATTGTGTGTCGAATGTACAGGGTCCCGTCCCACATGCTAAGGACCCGGCCGCCAATCAAGTCAGGGAGGGACCCAGAGGGGGGAGGCCAGTAACCGCCAAAGGTGTACAGGCATCGCTGGTATTTCGAACAGATGACGGACATCGTGTGCCACAGGGGTGACTCAACAAGGGGATGGTGTGGCACCTAGAACATAGAACACAGAACATTACAGCGCAGTACAGGCCCTTCGGCCCTCGATGTTGTGCCGACCTGTGAAACCACTCTAAAGCCCATCTACACTATTCCCTGTGCCATGTTCTTGCGGACTTGGCACCACGCGAAGAAGGAGGATACCCGCTCCTGGTGGCCATCAACGTTAACGCAGCCCTGACCTTTTAATCCTCAAGATCCAGAGCTTGAACAGGGACTTGTGCGGCATCTCACAATCTACAGCCCACAAGTGTATCCATGAGGTCACGGATCCCCTGTTTGCCCGAGCAGCTAACTGCTTAAAGCAACTTAAGAACATAGAACATTACAGCACAGTACAGGCCCTTCGGCCCTCGATGTTGCACCGACCTGTGAAACCACTCGAAAGCCCATCTACACTATTCCCTTATCGTCCATATGTCTATCCAATGACCATTTGAATGCCCTTTGTGTTGGCGAGTCCACTACTGTTGCAGGCAGGGCATTCCACGCCCTTACTACTCTCTGAGTAAAGAACCTACCTCTGACATCTGTCTTATATCTATCTCCCTTCAATTTAAAGCTATGTCCCCTCGTGCTAGACATCACCATCCGAGGAAAAAGGCTCTCACTGTCCACCCTATCCAATCCTCTGATCATCTTGTATGCCTCAATTAAGTCACCTCTTAATCTTCTGCTCTCTTAACGAAAACAGCCTCAAGTCCCTCAGCCTTTCCTCATAAGATCTTCCCTCCATACCAGGCAACATTCTGGTAAATCTCCTCTGCACCCTTTCCAATGCTTCCACATCCTGCGTATAATGCGGCGACCAGAATTGCACGCAATACTCCAAATGCGGCCGCACCAGAGTTTTGTACAGCTGCAACATGACCTCATGGCTCCGAAACTCAATCCCTCTACCAATAAAAGCTAACACACCGTACGCCTTCTTAATAACCCTCTCAATCTGAGTGGCAACTTTCAGGGATCTATGTACATGGACACCGAGATCTCTCTGCTCATCCACACTGCCAAGAATCTTACCGTTAGCCCAGTACTCTGTCTTCCTGTTATTCCTTCCAAAATGAATCATCTCACACTTTTCTGCATTAAACTCCATTTGCCACCTCTCAGCCCAGCGCTGCAGCTTATCTATGTCCCTCTGTAACTTGTAACATCCGTCCGCACTGTCCACAACTCCACCGACTTTAGTGTCATCTGCAAATTTACTCACCCATCCTTCTACACCCTTCTCCAGGTCATTTATAAAAATGACAAACAGCAGTGGCCCCAAAACAGATCCTTGTGGTACACCACTAGTAACTGGACTCCAGTCTGAACATTTCCCATCAACCACCACCCTTTGTCTTCTTCCAGCTAGCCAATTTCTGATCCAAACTGCTAAATCACCCTGAATCCCATGCCTACGTATTTTCTGCAATAGCCTACCGTGGGGAACCTTATCAAATGCTTTACCGAAATCCATAAACACCACATCAACTGCTTTACCCTCATCCACCTGTTTGGTCACCTTCTCAAAGAACTCAATAAGGTTTGTGAGGCACGACCGACCCTTCACAAAACCGTGTTAACTATCTCTAATCAAATTATTCCTTTCCAGATGATTATACATCCTCTCTCTTATAAACCTTTCCAAGATTTTGCCCACAACAGAAGTAAGGCTCACTGGTCTATAGTTACTACTCCCCTTCTTGAACAAGGGGACAACATTTGCTATCGTACAGTCTTCTGGCACCATTCCTGTAGACAAAGATGACTTAAAGATCAAAGCCAAAGGCTCAGCAATCTCCTCCCTAGCTTCCCAGAGAATCCTAGGATAAATCCCATCCGGCCCAGGGGACTTATCTATTTTCACACTTTCCAGAATTCAAATGTAAGGCTTGATCCTGTCCATTGTGCGCAGGATCCCGATTGCGACGCCTCGCGAGACCTGGGGGGATCTGTCGGGAAGCCCGAGGGACGTCGTTCCCGGCATCTCCTGGCCGGATCACACTCTCATTTGGGCGTAACACGGTTGATAGATCGCGCCCATAGTCTCAGACCCATGCCTCTCTCCCTAAAACTGAATGTAAAATTCAGTCATATTCGGTCACGGCTACCTCGGGGCCCCTTCACTATGACATCGTTAATTACTCCCATCTTGTTGCACAATACCAGGATTAGCATAGCTTGCTCTCTGGTTGGCTCCAGAACATGCTGTTCTAAGAAACAGTCCCAGAAATATTCTATAAACCTCTCATCTAGATAACCGTTGACTTTTTCAGTCTATATGTAGATTAAAATCTCCTGTGATTATCACTTTGCCTTTTTGATAAGCTCCAATTATTTCTTCTTTTATGCTCCACCCTACCATGTGGTTATCATTAGGAAGCCTGTACACGATTCCCACAAGTGACTGCTTGCCTTTACCAATTCACATCTCTTCCCAAACTGTTTCTACATCCTGGTTTATTGAACTTAGGTCCTCATTCTATATTGTGCTCATATCATTATTTTATTTTTCTAAACATTTTATTGAGGTATTTATGGTTTTATAACAACAACAACAGAATAAACATTGGGGACGATTCTCCGAGCCCCACACAGGGCTGGATAATCGCCGCAACCGCGCCACGACACCCCGATGCCGGCGCGCGATTCTCCGAGGTGCGGAGAATCGCTGCCATTTGCGCTGGCGCGTCGCCGGCCACGGCCCGCTGGAATCGGCGGGGCCGCCGATTCTCCGGCCCGGATGGGCCGAGCGGCCACGCGGATATGACAGAGTCCTGCCGGCGCCGTTCACCCCTGGTCGCTGTCGGCGGAAACTCTGCGCGAACAGTAGGGGGGTGGCCTGTGGGGGGAGAGGGGGGATCCTTCACCGGGGGGTCTGGCCCACAATCGGGGCCCACCGATCGGCGGGACGGCCTCTCCTACCCCCGGGCCTACTTCCCTGCGCGGCCGGCCCCTGAACACCAACGCCATGCTGAGTCGGGGCCAGCACGCTAAAGAAGTCCCCCGCGCATGTGCAGATTGGCGCGGCCCAACTGCGTATGCGCGGGTTGGTACGGTGCCCATTTGCCGCCAGGAAAGGAGGCTGGAGCGGCGTGAACCGTTCCAGCGCCGTGCTGGCCCCCTATGGGGGACAGAATAGGTCGTACCCGGGCCCGGTTCGCGCCCTCGTCAAATGCGACTGCGTTCACGACGGCGCAAACACTTGGGCTCTATTTGGGAGAATCGCCCCCAATGTAAATGAAAATATAAACATAGTGCAAAAAGCAGTCTTACTCCCTTACAGGTCCCACCTTTACTAACCCCCTACTCGAAACTAAACTAAACCGTCTGTTGACGGTTAATTATTCCCAAAGAAATCGACGAACAGCTGCCACCTCTGGACGAACCCTAACATTGACCCTCTCAAGGCGAACTTGATTTTCTCCAGACAGAGAAAGCTGGCCATGTCAGTTAGCCAGGTCTCCGACTTCGGGGGTTTGAGTCCCTCCAAGCTAATAATATCCGTCTCCCGGCGACCAGGGAAGCAAAGGCCAGAACATCTGCCTCTTTCTCCTCCTGGATTCCCGGGTCTTCCGACAGTCCGAAAATCGCCACCTCTGGACTCGGTGTCACCCTTGTTTTCAACACCTTGGACATGACATCCGCAAACCCCTGCCAGAATCCCCTAAGCTTCGGGCATGCCCAGAACATATGGACATGGTTCGCTGGCCCTCCCGCACACCTTGCGCACCTATCTTCTACCCCAAAGAACCTGCTCATCCAAGCCACTGTCATGTGAGTCCGGTGAACGGACTCTTCTCAACGCGTTGAGTCTTCTCAACGCGTCCACCCAGAGACCATCCTCTATCTCTCCTCCTAACTCCTCTTCCCACTTGCATTTCAACTCCTCGGTCTGCATCTCCTCTGACCCCATAAGTTCCTTGTAAATGTCAGAAACCCTCCCTTCTCGCACCCACATTCTGTATCTCCCTTGGTGGTAGGAGTGGGCAGGTTGAGACCTGCCTGCGTAGGAGGTCCCGCACCTGCAGGTACCTAAACTCATTCTCTCTCGTCAATCCAAATTTCTCCTCCAACTCCCTCAGGCTAGAAAAGCTCCCCTCTATAAACATATCTCCCATCCTCTCAATCCCTGCTTTCTGCCATCTCTGTAATCCTCCATCCAGCCTTCTCGGGGCAAACCGGTGATTATTGCAGATTGGAGACCAGACTGATGCTCCCTCCACTCCCACATGTCACCTCCATTGCCCCCAGACTCTCAGGGCTGCCACCACCACGGGGCTGGTGGAGTACCGTGCCAGCGGGAACGGCAGAGGCGCCGTTACCAATGCCCCCGGACTAGCATGATGCCGCCACCACTCACTCCCACACCGACCATCCTCCCACCAACCACTTCCTAATCATGGTTATATGCCCGCCCTCTCCCCGGCTCCGCTCTAGCATCCCCTTCTTTACTTGCGGGGTCTTACCCGCCCATACAAAGCCAGTGATCACCTTATTGACCCGTTTAAAGAAGGACCGCGGAATAAAGATGGGGAGACACTGAAACACAAACAGGAACTGTCTGCACCCTCCCAGCTAGTGACAACGGGAGCGCGTCCCACCTACGGAAATCGTCCTTCATTTGGTCTACTAATCGGGCCAAATTTAACTTGTGTGGCCGTTCCCATTCCCGCGCCACCTGTATGCCTAGGTACCGAAAGCTTCCCCCTACCACCCTAAACGGCAGCTCCCCCAATCACCTCTCCTTCCCTCTTACCTGTTTCGCAAACTTCTTACTTTTCCCCATATTCAGTGTATAACCCGAAAACCGACCAAATCCCCCCAGAATCCTCATAATTTCTTCCATCCCTTCTAGCGGGACCGAAACATATAGGAGCAGGTCGTCTGCGAAACTCTGTGTTCCACTCGCCCCCCGGACCAGCCCCTTCCAGCCCCTTGAGGCTCTCAGCTCAATTGTCAGTGGCTCTGTGGCCAACGCTTAACAGCTGTGGGGGCATCCTGACTCGTCCTCCGGTGCAGCCTAAAATAGCCCGATGTTTACCTGTTTGTCCGTACACTCGCCACGGGAGCCTGATACAGCAGTCTGACCCAGCCAGTGAAGCCCCGCCCAAATCCAAACTGCCCCAGTATCTCCCACAGATATTCTCATTCCACCCAATCAAATGCCTTCTCTCCATCCACTGCGACCATTACCTCCACGTCCCTACCTTCTGGGGGCATCATGATCACATTTAGCAACCTTCTTACGTTGGCCGCCAACTGCCTACCCTTAACGAATCCCGTCTGGTCCTCCCCAATCACATCCGGAACGCAGTGTTCAATCCTAGAGGACAAGATTGCGGCCAACAGTTTGGCGTCTACATTTAGTAGGGAGATTGGCCTGTAGGACCTGCATAGCTCCGGGTCCTTGTCCCGCTTCAGGATCAATGAGATAGTGGCCTATGACATCGTCAGGGGAAGCACCCCACGCTTCCTTACCTCATTGAATGTCCTCATCAACAGCGACCCCAATATCCCGGAGAACTTTTTATAAAACTCCACTGGGTACCCGTCTGGCCCCGGGGCTTTACTCGACTGCATGGCCTTCAGACCCTGTGCTATTTCCTCCAACCCCCCGTCCACCTTCGGGAACTGCAGCCTCCCTCTTCCGACTCGTACAACCTGCTGAGAAACTCCTTGAATGCCTTATTAACCCCTGCTGAATCTCCGACCAGGTTCCCATCCCCGTCCTTTACTCTCCCTATTTCCCTTTCCGTCTCTGCTCTGTGTGCCTCCTCCCTGTGAGCCCGTATCGAGCCCTTATAGAGCTCCCCTCTAACCACCCCTTCAATGCCTCCCAGACCACCGCCGCCGAGACTTCCCCCATGTCGTTAACTCCCAGGTAGTTCTGAATACATTTTCTCAGCCGCCCACACACCTCCTCATCAGCTAAAAATCCCACGTCCAGTCTCCAGTGCGGGCGCTGGCTACCCTCCTTGCTAACCTGTAAGTCAACCCAGTGCGGGGCATGATCTGAGATTGTGATCGCCGCATACCCAGTGTCCACTACCCCCGTCAGTAGAGCCCTGTTCAGAATAAAAAAGTCAATCCGGGAGTACACTTTATGCTCATGTGAGTAGAAGGAGAACTCTCAGCCCCCCCCCCCCCCCCCCCCCACCCCCCCATTTGCTCCATAAACCCCTTTAGCTCCTTTGCCATTGCTGGCTCCCTGCCTGTCATTGAACTTGACCGGTCTAGCCCTGGATCAATGACTGTGTTAAAGTCGTCTCCCCATGACCAATGTGTGCGAATCCAGGTCCGGAATCTTCCCCAACCTCCTCTTTATAACCTCAACATCATCCCAATTTGACGCGTACACGTTCACGAGTATCACCGGCAGCCCCTCCAGCTTCCCACTAACCATAATGTACCGGCCTTCCACATCCTCAACTATTCTTCCCGCCTCGAATGACGCTCGCTTGTTAATCAGGATCGCGACCCCTCCAGCCGTGGAGTCCAGCCCCGAGTGAAAAACCTGTCCGACCCATCCCTTACTTAATCTAATCTGATCAGTTACTCCTGTAACATTACCACGTCCGCCTTCAGTCCCCTCAAATGCGCGAACACGCGTGCCCTCTTAACCGGCCCATTTTGCCCTCTTACGTTCCAGGTGATCAGCCTGTTTGGGGGGCTTATCACAACCCCCCCCTTCGCCGATCACCTTTCTTGGGCCAGTCTCCAGCCCGCGCTCCATGCATCCACCGGCCCGCCCCAGGCAGCCTCTGCCCCCAACCTCCCTTCTGTCCCACAGCAAAAGTCCCTACTCCGTCAGCACATTTCCCCCCCATCCCCCCCTAGAACTATGTAAACCAACCCCTTCAACAAGCATAACATCTGCTCACCCCCCACTGCGCTTCCGTGAGCTAGCCCGCCCAGCTAGCTTGGTGATCCCCACCCATGGCGGCAGACATCCCCCCACCTATTGTTTCCCCACCCCCACCCCACCCCCGCTCGGACACACATATGCAAAAGAAAAACAATCCCAACACAATTGCCCGAAAAGAACCCCCATAAAAGACAAAGAAAAAAATCAAACAGAAGATCCAACAGCTAACATTCACACCCCCAACCCCCATCAGTGCAAATGCAAACTTTAACTCACCTAGCTCTGCAACAGGCCCCTGATCATTACAGAAGGCATTACAAATAACGTCCGAAAAACAAGAAACTTTTTTTAACATGAGCACTGCAGCAAAATTCAAAGATCTCAGACCACTTCTAGCCAAGTCCATCGCTTCCTCGGGCGACTCAAAATAAAAATGTTGCTCCTCGTACATGACCCAGAGATGGGCCGGATACAGCAGTCCAAATGTAACCATTTTATTGAAAAGGGTCGACTTTATCTGGTTGAACCCCGCTCTTCTGGCCACCTCCGCACTCAGCTCCTGGTAGATAGGCAGGACACTATTCTCCCATTTACAGCTCCGTATCTGCCTGGGCCACCGTAAAATACACTCCTTGTCCAAATACCTGTGGAATCTCACCACCATTGCCCTCGGTGGGTCCCCCAATCACCGCTTCCTCACGAGCACTCTGTGAGCCCTGTCGACCTCCAAGGGTCCTACCCCCAGTAACTTCTCGAACATGCGCGCTATGTACGTTCCAGCGTCCGTTCCTTCAGATCCCTCCGGGAGACCAACGATTCTCAAGTTCAGAGACTCAAAATTCAGATTCTCAAAAGCCAGAGACTTTTTCCCAGGGTAGAGGGGTCAATTACTAGAGGGCATAGGTTTAAGGTGCGAGGGGCAAGGTTTAGAGGAGATTTACGAGGCAAGTTGTTTACACAGAGGGTAGTGGGTGCCTGGAACTCGCTGCCGGAGGAGGTGGTGGAAGCAGGGACAATAGTGACGTTTAAGGGGCATCTTGACAAATACATGAATAGGATGGGAATAGAGGGATACGGAAGTGGAGAAGATTTTAGTTTAGACGGGCAGCATGGTCGGCACAGGCTTGGCGGGCCGAAGGGCCTGTTCCTGTGCTGTACTGTTCTTTGTTCTGCCGGCGGGACCTACTCTCTAGGTCCTCCACCTTCTCCAAGAGCCTTTGCTGCTGGTCTCTCAGCATCCCCACCTCCAACTCCACTGCTGTTTGATGTTCCTCCTGCTCAGTCAGCGTCTTCTCCACTTTCTGGATCGCCCAGTCTGAGCATCCAGTCTAAGTTCCAGCCACGCAATCAATTCCTTAGTCGGGTCCAAGCATTCCTGTTTCTGCTTGGCGAAGCTCTCCTGAATGAACTGCATCAGCTGCTCCGTCGACCGCTGGATCGTCAAGCCAGGACCCCGGTCGTCCGCCATGCTTTCTCTCGCTGCAGCTTCAGCCCAAGCCTTCTCTGTTCACCTATTACTTCCTTTGCGAGCACTTCTGGTCCGCCTCTCCATGCACTGATGTAGGAATACTCTTCACAATTGCCTCCACCATCAATTTACCGAATCAAGTCCGACAAAAAATCGGGGGAAAGGGTCCGACCCGAGAGGGAGCCACCAATTGTGCGACCTGCTCCTTCATAGCCGCCACCGGAAGTCGCTCATATAATTAATAACGAACAGAGCCACCCTTCATATTTTCCTGGGCAGCACGGTGACGCAGTGGGTAGCACTGCTCCCTCACGGCGCCGTGGTCCCAGGTCCGATCGCAGCTCTGGGTCACTGTCCGTATGGAGTTTGCACATTCTCCCCTTGTTTGCGTGGGTTTCGCCCTCACAGCCAAAAAGATGTGCAGAGTAGGTAGATTGGCAATGCTAAAGTGCCCCTTAATTGGAAAAAATAAATTGGGCACTCCAAATTTAAAAATACATAATTTCCTGGCTTCCTGTCGTTCCTAAATATCCCGAACCCTTCCATATTCAGGTCCTAATCCATGACCTCCTGCAGCCGTGTCTCCATAATGGCTATCAAATCATGCTTATTTATTTCTATGTGCGTTCACAGTTCATCTGTTTTGTTTCAAATGCTACATGCATTCAGATATAGAGCTTTTATTCATTTTAACACCTCAGGTCTCATATTGATTTACTATTCGATTTGTACTCTCTATCCCTTCCTGTCACAGTTTGTTTTTCATTTCCCGTTTGGGCAGCACGATAGCATTGTGGATAGCACAATTGCTTCACAGCTCCAGGGTCCCAGGTTCGATTCCGGCTTGGGTCAGTCTGTGCGGAGTCTGTGCACATCCTCCCCGTGCGTGCATGGGTTTCCTCCAGGTGCTCCGGTTTCCTCCCGCAGTCCAAAGATTGGCCATGATAAATTGTCCTTAGTGTCAAAAATTGCCCTTCGTGTTGGGTGGGGTTACTGGGTTATGGGGATAGGGTGGAGGTGTTGACCTTGGGTAGAGTGCTCTTTCCAAGAGCCGGTGCAGACTTGAAGGACCAAATGGCCTCCTTCTGCACTGTAAATTCTATGACTTAATAACACCTTTCTCTTTTGCCTTGTCTCCAATCTTTGATTTACCACATCTTACCAAATTTGATCCCTTGCCCCGTATTTAGTTTAAAACCTCTTGCTACTTCCCCAGCTGTGCGGCTCGTAAGAACAGTGGTCCCAACACAGTTCAGGTGTCGACCATCCCAACGGTACAGATCCCACTTTCCCCAGTACTGGTGTCAGTGCCCCACGAACAAAACCCACTTCTCCCACACCAATCATTGAGCCATGCATTCATCTCTTTAATCTGATTTGTCCTATGCCAATTTGCATGTGGCTCAGGTAATAATCCAGAGAGTGTTAGGAAACCTGTCAAACTGCATTAAGAAGTCACTACCTATAGTTGGGTTTGAGTTCATAGAAACGTTGGTTGCCCATGAGTGATGATTATTGATGGCTTCTTTTGAATAAAATTTCCATCTGCATAACAAAATAGTTATCAGGTGCAACTGTGCAAATCTGAGCCCAGGATGAACATTTCAGCACTTATTAAATGTAAGTGTAGAAATTATTATGTGCAAGATTTGGGAATTTTACTTTGATAACCTTTGAAGGTTGGTATATCAAAAATATCTACCCATCTGTGATGAATTTATGATGTGTTTTCTGGTATGTTCTGTTAGCTCCTTCGCAAGGACAGTACATTAAATAGGTTAATACCTCTATAAAGTAGCAAAGAATTGTCTGAAAGGAGAGATAATACACGCATCCACCAATATCGCCAAGAGTGATTCCCAGCCTTAAGTGAACTCTTAGGTCTACAGATGACCAAGGTACCGCAAAACAATCATTATTGAAAATTATTGTAGCCAAAGGATGCTATTCCACAAATAAAATTCAGACTGCTAATTTGTTCCTACTGGACCAAATACCACATTTATATTGTGGAGCAACTGCCATGAGTAATTCTGTGATATGCTGAAGCAGCCTGTGCTGTGAGAATCTATGCTGCTTATAATACCGTGTTGTTTTATGAACATCAACAACAGTGGAGAAAGGATTGAAAAACTGTAGTTGCGGAAAAGGCACAATCATGACTTTAGCATTCTTTTTTAAAAAATATTTTTATTCTCCGCCTTTTTCACATTTTCTCCCAAATTTGCACCCACCAACAATAAACAATAAGCAGTAACGAATATAATGTCAATCCCCATATCAACAACAACAATCCCATCCTCCCACCAACCCCCAAACAACTGCCCGCATGTTAACATAAACAAATAACAAAAAGGAATCGGGAATCACCCATCGTTACCATTAACACATACAGTTCCCCCCCCCCAACCCCTCAACTAATGTTCAATGTTATCCAGTTCTTGAAAGTGCACAATGAATAATGCCCATGAATTGTAGAACCCCTCCATCCTTCCCCTCAGTTCAAACTTAACCTTTTCAAGAGTAAAGAATTCCAACAGGCCCCCCCCCGCCACGTCAGGGCACAGGGTGGAGAATTTGCCCTCCATCCCAACAGGATCTGCCTCCGTACCCGTTTCCAACCCCGGCTGGTCCGACACCCCGAATATGGCCCCTTGAGGGCCCGGGTCCAGTTTCACGTGCACCACTTTAGAGATTACCCTAAAAAGCTCCTTCCAGTAATCATCCAGCATTGGACAGGACCAAAACATATGAACATGATTTGCGCCGCCCCCCCCCACTCTGCAATGTTCACACACATCTTCTACCTCCTCAAAGAGCCGGCTCATCCTCGCCTTTTTGAGGTATGCTCTATATACCACCTTCAGCTGTATCAGCCCCAACCTCACGCACGAGGTGGAGGCGTTCACTCTCTGGAGCACCTCACACCAGAACCTCTCCTCCATACCCTCTCCCAACTCTTCCTCCGACTTTGCTTTGATCCCTTCCAGTGGTGCCTTCTCCTCTTCCAAAACAGCCCCGTAAACCGCTGACACTACCCCCATGACTTCAGCAATCTGACCCCCTCCAATGTGTGGAAAAGATCTGTACTGCTCAACAATGGATAAAATCATAGAATCATAGAATTTACAGTGCAGAAGGAGGCCATTCGGCCCATTGAGTCTGCACCGGTCCTTGGAAAGAGCACCTCACCTGAGCCCACACCTCCACCCCAACCCCATAACCCAGTAACCCCACCCAATCTAAAAATCTGAAATTAAAAGTCTAATGATGACCATGATTGCCGTAAAAACCTATCTGGTTCACTAATGTTCTTTAGGGAAGGAAATCTGCCATCTTTACCGACATCTTTACTTTGAAATCAGACCCACAACAATCGGATGACTCTTAAATGCTCTCTGCAAAGGCCTAGCAAGCCACAAACAAATCGCTAAAAAATTTCAACGGACTGCCCGGCTTCAACCTAGACACTATAAATTACAATGGCAAACCCAACCCTAGCAACACTCCTTATGAACATTTAGGAGCTTGTGCCAAAATTGGGAGAGCTATCTCACAGACTAGTCAAGCAACAGCCTGAAATAGTCATACTCACAGAATCATACCTTACAAATAATGCTCCAGACACCACAATCACCGGTCTCATTGGCAGGCAGACCCAACAGTGTTGGCGGCACAGTGGTATACAATAGGGAGGGAGTTGCCCTGGGAATCCTCAACATCGACTCTGTGCCCCGTGAAGTCTTGTGGCATTAGGCCATACATGGGCAAGATAGTCTCCTGCTGATTACCATGTACTGCCCCCTCAGCTGATGAATCAATACTCTTCCATGTTGAACACAGTTTGGAAGAAACACTGAAGCAAGGGTGCAAAATATATGGGACTTCAATGTCCATCATCAAGAGTGGCTCAGTAGCACCATCACAGATGGAGTTGGCCGAGTCCTAAAGAACATAGCTGCTAGATTGCGCCTGCGGCAGGTGGTAAGGGAACCAACAAGAGAGAAAAACTTGACCAACCTGCCTGCTTCAGATGCATATGTCCATGACAGTATCAGTAGGAGTGATCACCGCTGTTATGGGCCGGGGTTTAGAAAACTCCAAAGTATATCATGGAATTTACCTGACCTACAACTTTTAATAGACTTTATGAGGAGCACAAGGGCCTATTTTCCAGGTGTTATGCAACAGCGACCTTAAGTTAAACAAAATAATGTTTATTCTATGAATTCAGTTAACATTTTATCAACACACAGTAAACATTTTTTCAACTACCAACACAACTACCCCCACAGATACAGTACTTTATATGTAACCCTGAATAACTGTTCTACCAACATCCATCAGCCAAACACCCTTTTTAACAAAACAGTAGATATAAAGTCTTTACACAAGACAGTTATCACTTTTAAATTATCAAGTGATCAGGACACCTTTTAACATACAGAGAGAGACAAAATGAACCTTCCTTGTCTGAATTCAGCTTTCAACTGCCTAAAACGAAAGCAAAACACAAAGCCACCAACAGCTTCCAGTTCAAAACACAAGTAAAATCCAGAGACACAACCCAGCTCCACCCATACAATGACATCACTGCAGCTAGTTGATAAACACCCATTTCTTAAAGGTAGACTCCCATGACACTGCATAGTCCTTGTGAAGACATGCTAAATGGGATAGACTTCAAACAAACCTAGCAACTCAAGACCTGGCTATGGGCCATCAGCAGAAACACAATCTGTAACTCATGGCCAGCATATTTCCCACCATTACCACCAACCCAGGGGACCAAAAATATTTTAATGAAAAGGCAGGAGGGCATGCCTGGAGCAACAGCAGACATATTAAAAATGAGGTGTCAACTTGATGAAGCTACAAAACAGGACTACTTGTATGATAAACAGCATCAGCAGTAAATGATAGACAGAGCTAAATGATTCCACAACCAATGGATCAGATCTAAATTCTGTAGCCCTGCCACATTCAGCCATGCATGGTGGAGGACAATTTTTAAAACTCACTGGAGGAGGAGACTGCTCCTCAAATATCCTCAAATATCCCCATCCTGAATGATAGATGACCCCATCAGTGAAAACCATTGACATCAATCTTCGGCCAGAAGTGTCCGGTGGATGATCCATCTCGGCCTCATCCAGAGGTCCCCAGCATCCCAGGTGCCAGTCTTCAGCCAAATTGATTCACTCCACATGATATCAAGACAAAGATGATGACACTGGACACTGAAAAATGTCCTTGACAATATTCCAGCAACAGCACTGAAGACTTGTACTCCAGAACTTGCCACACTCGTAGCCAAGCTGTTCCAGTACAGTTATAACACTGGCATCTACATAGCAAGGTGGAAAATTGTCCAGCTATGTCCTACACACAAAAAGCAGGATAAATCTAACCTGTCTAATTACTCCCCCGTCAGTCAACTCTCGATCATCAGTAAAATGATGGAAGGGGTCATTAGCAGAGCTACTAAGTGGCACTTAGCATCAGTAAGAGGTATGCGAGCAGTGAGAGAGACTTCAACCTGAGTGAGACCCGTCCAAGTTGGTATATTTGGGAATTTGGATCAAAGTGGAAATTTGGGGTCGGGGAAAGAGGCGCTCTTTTGCTTTTTCTTTCTAACTTTTTCACTCTTCAGAAAGTGGCCTTGCCCTCCTGCAGAAGTAGCTAGCCTTTTGGTCTGTAACTGATAAGTGTTTAAGGTTGTTTATTCCATTCCGAAAGTTTAAAATAGTATAGGAACGGTTCTTTTGTAAGTTGAAAATATATTTTAAAAATTCAATTCAGTAACTATTTAAAACACATTAAAGATGGCAGGACAGGTCATGTAAGTGCTGCGGCTTGAGGAACTTCGACTCAAGAGTCACTGAGCTGGAGGTTGAGCTGCAGACACTGCAACACATCAGGGAGAGAGGGAGTTACCTTGATACTTTATTTCAGGAGAAGGTCACACCTCTCAGAATAAGGGCTTCTAGTTTGAAAAGTGGGCAGTGACAGAATATCATTTTCAAGATGGTAATTTAATAGTGGAGTGCCAAAGGGATCAGTGCTAAGGTCACTATTATTTACAATATATATTAATGACTCGGACGAAAGAAGTGAATGTATATTGAAAAGTTTGTGGATGACACAAAAATCAGTGGGAAGGCAGGTGGTAAGGCTGACACAAAGAGTCTTCATAGGGATATAGACAGGTTAAGTGAGTGGGCAAAAACTTGGCAGATGGAACTAATGTAGGAAAGTTTGAAGCTATGCATTTTGGTCAGAAGAATAAAGCACGGAATATTACTTAAATAGAGAAAGACTGCGGAGGGATTTGGAGGCCCTCGTGCATAAATCACAAAATGCTAGCATGCAAGTTCAGCAGGTAATAGGGAGGCAAATGGAATGTTGGCCTTAATTTCAAAGGGAATCGAGTATAAAAATAGGGAAGTCTTGCTGAAAATATAAAGGCACTAATTTTACCACACCTGGAATATGGTGAACAGTTTTGGTCCCTCATCCAAGGAAAGATATACGGCATTGGAGGCTTCCAGAGATGGTTTACTAGATTGATCCCGGTGTCATGTGAGTGTCCCTTTAAGAAAAGTTTGGTCTTACCACATGACTTGTAGCATGGCTTCAGTGATATCATGTGTGGGTGGAGCTGGGCTGTGGCTGTCAGGTGAGAGAGGGTTTAGTGTTTGGGTTTCAGTTACAGTTTGTTGCTTTGGACTGCAGAAGAAAAGCAGTATTTCCCTGTTTTCATTTTAAAGCTGTTCCAGGGAACGAAAAGCACATTGGGTGTGGCAAACTGCCTTGGTAACTTTAAAAATAGAGTTGCTTTCTGGAAGGAGTTTTGAACCTGCTGGTTAGAGGCTGGATTTCAGGGAAAGGACCAGTCCCATTCAAGTAAGATTACAGGGTGCTGGGCCACGTCCAGAGAAAGGGATTTTGATTTATTGGATTTTGTATTGAATTAGAACAGCTACTAAGGGGATTCATTAAAAGTTATATACATGGATTACTGTAGCTGTTGTACTTTCTTTATGTTTGTAATTGATAACAAATTCTTGCTGTGTTTTATATATGTTAACTACATTCTTACAATAAACTTTGTTTTGATAAAAGCGCCTGGGAAGTCTGATGAATCACACCTGAAGTGAAGGTTCTTGTGCTCATCCTAGCCAAATTCCACATAAACGTTATAGGTCAGGTGAACTTTTTAATGCACTTTGGACTTTGAAAGCTCTAACCCATAACATCGGGTATGGAGGGATTTTCTGATGAGGGGTTCAGTAGTTGGGACAGTACTCATTGGAGTTTAGAAGAATGAGATGTGACCTTATTCAGACATATGGGACAAGATTCTCTGGCCTCCTCGCCACATGGTGGAAGGCGGCCCGCTGTTGGCTGGCGGTGGGAGGTTCTGATCACGCTGCCGTCAATGGGATTTTCCCTTGAATCCACCCCATTCCACTGGCGGGACTGGAAGATCTTGCTGGTTTGAAAAGCCCATAGAAATCTAAGGGGGTTTGACAGGGTAGATACTGAGAGGTTGTTTTCCCTTATGGGAGAGTCTAGAATTGGAGAGCATAATCTCAGAGTCAGGGGTCACCCATTTAAGACAGAGATGTGGAGAGTAGTGAATCTGTGGAATTCCTGACTGCAGAGGGCTTTGCAGCCTGGGTGGTTAGGTATGTTCAAGGCTAAGAGAGACAGATTTTTAATTAGTAAGGGAATCAAGAGAGTTATGGGCTAGGGTTTAGAAAACTCCAAAGTATATCATGGAGTTCACCTGACCTACAACTGTTTATTAATTTTGTTACGAGAAGCACAAGTGCCTACTTTTCAGGTGTTATTCAACAAAGGCCTTAAGCACTTTTAATCAAAATCCAAGTTTAATCCACAAATTCAGTTAACATTTCTATAAACACACACAGTAAGCATTTTATCAACTACAAACATAAATACCCCACACAGCTACAGTTCTCTATATGTAACCCTTAATAACTTCCCTTTCAACTGTTTCAATTTGATAACAACATCCAATAAAACCAGAAAAACCCTTTTACCCAAAACAGTAGGTTTGAATTCTTTCCAGAAAGCAGTTATCACTTTTAAATTATCAAGTGATCTGGACACCTTTTAACATGCTGATAGAGAGACAGCCCAAAGAAACCTTCTTTGTCTGAATCCAGACTCCCAACAGTGTAGGGCAAAGGTAAAACCCAGAGCCACAGCCGAGCTCCAGCTCAAAACAAAAGTAAAACCTAGAGCCACAGCCCAGCTCCACCCACACAATGACATCACTGAAGCCATGTGATAATACAAACATTTCTTAAAGGGACTCTCGCATGACAAGCGTTATGGGGATAGGCGGGAAAGTGGAGTTGAGGATTATCATGTCCTATCAGTCATGATCTTATTGAATAGTGGAGCAGACTCGATGGGCCAAATGGTCTACTTCTGCTCCTATGTCTTATGGTCTTATGTATCCTGCTCGTTACAACCGCCAGTGATTCTAACAAATTTGTCAGGCATGATTTCCTTTTCGTGAAGCCATGCGGACTCTGCTTGGTTATAACATGCATTTCTAAATGCTCTGCTATTATATCTTTTATAATATACTCTAACATTTTCCCAATGACAGATGTTAAGCCAATTGGCAGTTTTTTCACCCTCTGGGACTTTTCCAGAATTTAAGGATTCTTGAGAAATTACTATCAGTGCATCCACAACCGCTGTCACTACTTCCTTTAATATCCTAGGATGCAGTCTAGGGACGTACAACCCTTAGCCCCGTTAATTTCCCCGAGTACTTTTTCTTCAATAATAGTTATTCTGCTGAATTCTCCTTCGGTGGGATCCTCCGCTTTGCCGGTAGTGGACCCATGCCTGCGGGTTTCCCGATGTGGGGTGGGGGGGGGGGGGGGGTGGCCACAATGGGAAACCCCATTGGCCGGCTGCAGGAACAGAGAATCCTGCTGTCAGCGGAGGTGCACCGTGCGGAAAATGGGGCTGGTAGGACGGAGAATCCCGCCTATTATATATTTATTTCCCCATTTTTGACCTTGAATTATTCAATATTCTTGGAATGCTATTAGTGCCTTCTACCTTGAAGACAGAAGCAAAGTATTTATTTAGCTCCTCTGCCAATTCTTGGTTCGCCGTTATTATTTTCCCCAGTCTCATTCGCCTCTGTCCCCCTTGGCCTCTCGCTACCTTATGTCCATTTTTATACTGCTTGCTAGTTTACCCACCTTAGTTTTGTAGTTTTCAAGATCACTGGTCCCAGCGCAGTTCAGATGTAGGCTGTCCCAAAGGTACAGCCTCACTTTCCAGTATGGTGCCAGTGCCCCAGGAACAGTAACCCATTAGTCCCAAACTAGTCTTCGAGCCATGCATTCATTTCTCTAATTTTATGTAACCTATGCCAATTCGCACATGGCTCAGATAAGAATCCAGAGTTTCTAACCTTGACGGTCCTATTGTTTAATTTAGTGGCTAGCTCCTCAGATTTTATGCCGATTCTCTTTCCTGATTCTACTGATGTTGTTGTATTTACATGGCCCACGGCAATGGGATTCTCTCAGCCCAGAACAGATGTCCTGAACCCTGACACCTGTTGTTGAAATCTCACCACTATTCTTAGAAGTCCCCCTATACCAAAAAGGGCCGACATTCTAAATGGTGAACGGGGATTCTCACTCCCTGACTCCTATGCAGGCTTCAGTGGGTGCTATTCAGGTCAAACTATATTTTCAAGTTATCCCCCGGTATAACCCATACCTTCACAGAAGATTTAATGTACTTACCACTTAGTAGCATCGATCCTGGGTCTCGCATTGCTAAGTAAGTAGACTTTTGTAATAACCACTGTTTCAGGTTAAAACTTTTAAGTTATTTTATTATATTTTTTCTTTTAAAAGCTGCAATCACTGTCTTTACAGAAAGGTAAACAGATCTTGCTACTGGATCCTTCTGGTTGGTTGAAGGGACCTTCAGGCCCAACTTGACAATCAATCTTCTTTTTAAAATCTGGTCTTCTTTAGATGTATTCGCTGTTCTGCTCGGTTGCTATGTCCTATCTTTCCCATGTACCGAGCTGTGAGAGCTGGCTCTGCTGGCTGGCTCTGAGTTGACTCTGCCTCCTCTTTAAATTCTGGTCTTCCTTAGATGTATTAGCTGTTTTAGCTCGGCTGCTTTGCTTTGTCCCTTTCCCATGACCGAGCTAACTGTAAGCTGACTCTGCTTGTTTCTCTTGTTCCTTCTCTGCCTCTCTGCCCCTTTCTCAGGGTTTATATATTTTTCTAACAGTTATTACGTTTTTATGACTTTATTGTGAAGTAACTTTTATTTCACTTGGATTGTAAAAGGTACCTTTAATCTAAATTTTTCTAACACGACTAAGTATTCATTTTGGGCATGGCCTCAGCCCAAACATCTGATTACATTGTGTCCTTTGTGATGTTCAAAATGCTTTGATTTCAAGAGGGGTGTGAATTTTGAATCCTGTCATTTCTATAGTTTTATTATCGAATTGTGTCCCCAGGTCATAATTTTGACTTTGATTTGGGTCTAATTTGTCTCCAGCTTCCCATATTCACCTGGTGTTAGCAGAATTTCACACCGAGAATTGTCACCTAATTCAACTGAACCTCATCCTTTCCTTTCCAGCTGCTTACGAAGATAGTTAATTTCAATGAAGGTGTGAAACATTGCTTTTGGCTTAATGCTAAAAATCCACTTGGTTATAACTTGAAAGGTTTATATTTATCACCTAACTCAACTGAAATCCTCATGCCTGCTTTTCCAGATGCTTACTAAGGTGGTTAATTTCAATGAAGGTGTGAGCCATTGTTTTTAGCTTCATACAAAAATCCTGTTTGTTTGCCTGTTTGGGAGAAAGAATCTGCATTTTATAATCCTGCTCTTTGCAGCTGCTGTTAACCCTTCGTGGGATCTTTCCCTGTATCCTCTCATGTTTCTCTCAGACCAGATATTGCCAGACTTCCATGTTTCAAATGACATATCTTTCCATATTTTCAATTACACACCTGGAAGGCAACACAACCGTCTGGACTCTAGCTCTTTGCTGCAGAGTACAATGTCAATCCCCTCATTATACTGTCCCCTACTACCACTACATTCTTACGTGCTCTCCCAACTTGAATGGCTTCCTGTACCACTATGTTATGGCCAGTTAAGTCATTCAGCTTGCTGCTTATGTTCACTTTGGCCTCTCTCATCCTTTTTATGTTTAAAGATGCTCTTACTGTCCATTTTTCTGTTTCTTGCTAGTATACCCTCATTGTTTATCTTTGCCCTCCTTATTTGTTTTGGTAATCTTTTGTTGGTTTTTAAAACATTCCCAATTCTCTGACTTACGATTAATCTTTGCCGCATTGTTATAACCTGCCTACTGACGATTGGCTGGGGACTAATGACTATCCCACAATCCTATGGGAGTATGAACTTCCCCAATGAGGGGGGCAGAGAAACTCCTACTATAAATAAGCTGACCAGTCCAGGAACCAGGAGGAAGGAGAAGGTAGCAAGGGAAGTTACTGCTACTGTTATGTATATATTGTTATAGTAAATAAACGTTATTATTTTGTATCCTTAAAACTCGTGCTGGATTCTTCGGGGCCCTTACAAAACGCATTGTATGATTTTTATTTCAGTTTAATACCACCTTTAACTTCCGTGGTTAACCAGGGTTGATTTATTCCATTCTTAGGGGATCAGATCCAACAAATAATTACCACACAGGACCTGTAACTTTATCTGAAGCCTTCCTTCCAATTTAGAGTAGAATGCATGGTGTCTGACACAGACAGAATGCTGCTGCTTTGTTTTCTGCCCAACAGCTAGATTCTGTGAGAGAGCTATGGGCATCGCTTAGGTCTCTGGACTGCTGGTCTCCACTTTGCGAAACAAAAGTACCCGTTTCACACTGCTGCTAGGCTAATCTGCATCTCACAAGTCCTCAGTGCAGCTAAATGTTTATCAGTTTCCTTTTTAGCCAAGTCTTTGCTTTTCATTTCATTCCAACTTCCTACCAGTATTTAAACAGAGAGTTGGATGATCAGTCTTCACGTAAATTAAGTTGTTGCTGGGAAAGAATATTGACATTGTTTGAAAAACACTGATTCCTAGTACTACAGAATAAATTGGTCATAATATTGAATGTTCTACTACAGTGCATGTAGGGAGCCAGATAAAGTACAATACTTTAAGATTAGAATGTGACAGAGTAATTTAGAGGATCGTGGAATCCTGAGTTACCCTGGCCAACACGATGCTGTGATCTGTCAAATCAGAACCATGTGGCTGAGCTGTCATATGCCCTTAATACTGATCAAAAGACCTGGCAAACTGCTGTTGCATTGATGCATAGTACTACAGGACACATGCCTTAACAATAACACAAATCTCATTGACAGATTTAGAGGCCTCAGATCAAAATAACAGATCTGATTGGAATACATTAGCACAGGGTTCTGTATTATACGTTGAAAAAAATTTATGAGGGAACTAAAACAGTGTTCTGATTTATAGGTTATAGCATCCTGTTTCTCTCATTGAAGTATATTTGGGGGTCCTAACGTATTCTATTGAATAAAGATATAAATGGATGATGATAAAACAGAATTCAAAAAAGATAAATGTCTAGAATTTTATTCATTCTTTATGTGTGGTATGTGTAATCTTAGCCATCTAATATCTTTTGAGTCTGTACGAATGTATAACTTCTCACTCCTCTGTGCTAACCCTGTGATATTATTGATTTAGTTACGGATGGGAAGTGGTGACATGGGATAACTTTCCCCTTTTTCCACCTCTTAGCTGACTGGAATAAGATAAATTGTAAAAAAGCGTTATGTAATGTGACTTTAGAAGAACAGGCTTTCTTGTAAGTTTTAATGAAGGGAAAGGATAAACGTTTATTTCTCACAGCATGAAAAATGTAATTTCAATAGCACTCACTCCTCACACGTGCTAGATACACACACACACACACACACAGATATGAACATATGATTTCTAAATGTATAACCTGCCCTTAAATTACTTAAAGGGTTAAAAAATGTCACTTCTAATCAGTCTTCCAGAAGGTAGCAGAAACATTATAGGCCAGTGGGATCCCCTCGAGACTGAATAAAAATGAATATCTGAGGTTCAAGTGATGTTTTCACACTGGTGCACCCCAAAATACAAGAAGTTTCTGGATTTTCAGTTGAGGTTGGATGAGTTGGGCGCCACGGTGTTGCAGTGGTTAGCGCTGCTGCCTCAGTGCCGAGGACCTGGGTTCAATCATGCCCTCAGGCCACTATTATTGTGGAGTTTGTACATTCTCTTCCTATCTGTGTGGGTCTCATCCCCACAACCCAAAGATGTGCAGGGTAGGTGGATTGTCCATTCTAAATTGTCCCTTAATTGAAAATTTTTTAAGAAGAAGTTGAGCCCCTACAGTGAAGAACTATATTATGGCAGGTAAAACAAATAAGCCCAAAGGTGAATTTGAGACGGTGTCCTCCTTTGTGCTGGCGAGAGATGGCTTCCCTTCACCTTTGTATTCCAAAATGACCTCCCGAATCCTGTGTTTGTGGATTAATAAGGTACTTCCAGGTATTTATTATCACAATGCAGATACTGACACGTGACACCAGTATCGATGTCTCCATTGTCCGCACCATGGGTTGACGGCTAAGCAATTCACCACAAAATGAAGTGTGTTTGCTATTTCATAAACATTCCAGTCCAAAGGTGTGCAGGTTAGGTGGATTAACCATGCCAAATTGCCCCTTCATGTCTAAAAGGTTAACTGGAGTTACCGGGATAGAGAGGGACCGTGGGCCTGGGTAAGATGCTCTTTCGGACGGTCGGTGCAGACTCCATGTGCCGAGTGGCCTTCCTCTGCGCTGTAGGGATTCTATGGTTAGCCTTTGAAATGTATTTATTTGAAATTCCATCTTCATGGGCTACCAAGTCTAGCAGTATTGTCATTTTAAATCTCTTCCATTGAAATGGTGAAGGGTAGTCAATCAGTATATGGGAAGACAATTTGCATATTAAGTAACTTGGTTGTTTTTAGAATGTTGTGCATTTTCTCAGCTGCTGTGGTGGAATTTGTCACAGCTGTATGTGAGCAGAGTTTTCAGAGCAAGTTGTTGGGTGTGGATTGGCATGAAGCCTCCTCAGTGAGATGGAAGCTGTTATTAAAAATATTTATTTTTTTCAGCCTTGTACAGAGCATCAACCAAGCCGGGGAAAGCCTCAAGGAAGTGCGATGTAATTCTAATAACATTGAGTTAACTTTAATTCTAATAACATTGGGTGGCAGAGGCATTACTGATTGTGCCTTCACTCATCTTAAATCTATGTCCCTGGTTGCTGACCCATCTGCCAATGGAAACAGTCCCTCATTTACTCTGTTAAAACCCCTTATAATTTTGAGCGGTTCTATTAAATTTTCACTTGACTCGTGGCTCTGTTATAAGGAGACTTTGCCTGTCACTCCATATGAATGAAGGGACTGATCCCTCATATCATTCTGGTAAATCACATCTGCACCCTCCCTAATGTCTTTTAATAATAATCGCTTATTGTCACAAGTAGGCTTCAGTGAAGTTACTGTGAAAAGCCCCTAGTCACCACATTCCGGCGCCTGTTTGGGGAGGCCGGTACGGGAATTGAACCTGCCTGCTGAGGCCAAACCAGTTATTTACATAAATTTAACATAACTACCTGGCTTTTGTCCGCTACACTTGTATTTATAAAACCAAAACACTCATATGCTTTTTAACAGCATTATCAATTTGTTCTGCCACTTTCTAAGTTTTATTCTAATTCCCCAATAGAAATTGAAAGTTTGAATTTCAGATAGATCCAATCATTTGAACATTACCGGGGAGGTTTTCTGCCCGTTCTTACCAGCGGGATCTTGCTGTCCTGCCGACAGTGAGCACCCTGCCGCAGGTTTCCCGACAGCGCGGGAGTGACTTCAATGGGAAATCCCGTTGACAGCGGCAGGACCAGAAGATCCCACTGCCAGCTGACGCGAGCTGCCTCCCACCATGGGCGCCATGGAGAATGCCCCACTCTCAATAAAAGTTTACCTGTGTAACTTGAAGTAAGTAAATTAAGACATTTCAGCTCGATTGATGGTGTTTAATCCTGGAGTCCCAAGAAAAGTTTTGGGATCAATAAATGGATAAGAGCAATCTGAGATGTCAACTTCTAAATCCTGTTCAATCTTTCAAAATTGATTTTTACAAAATTAAGGTCAGAAGCAGTGCAATAGAATATGAACAAATATGCTCTTTTTAAACAATGTAATATGGTCGAACATGGTTTTCATGTTTTCTTAACGTATTTTAAGTTGTTTCAGTTTGATAATTGTTCATAAGATTATTTAATCCCCTAGTGCATTTTGTACTCCTATAATGTCAATAAGTAGTGTATTTGCTATAATGCTAAATATTAATTTTGGTGAAACTCTCAAGGATATAATGTATAGTATCACCTTCAATAATTTCTGAAATTACAATCCTGAGCTTTGTCATTTTAAAAATTATTAGTTTCAGTACATTTCTAAAGATCCTGCCATTTCTCACATTTCCTGTGCCTAATTTATAGACTTCCATTATTTAAAGGAGGTTGGCTAGAGTTTCTAGCAATTCACATAACCAAATCTGCTTCTAGCCAGTTGGTATAGATCCACTGAACATGTTCCGTCAGATACTTTATATGTTTGTGGAATGAAATAATTTCTGTATGAAACAATTCCACAGGTTTGAAACGAGCCCAATTTTCATAACTTGACGAGGGTAGGAAATGCTAAAGTTTGTGATATCACATTCATCAAATGCCTTATTTAGGTCATGTCTGTACAAAGATGCAATAAATTGAGAACAAACTATTTTCACAAGTACATTTATTCATCAACACTTTTGGTGTGAGCAATTGATGTTTTGTACCAAATTAGATTGCAAAACTTGCCATGTCGTCCTTTGGGTTGAAAAGATTGAGGTGTTGTCTAATTAAGGTATTTAATATGATCAAAAGGATACAATAGGGTAGACACATGGAAAGTGTTTCCTTTGATAGGGGACTCCAGATCCAGAGGCTATAATTTGAAAATTAAACATGAGCTATTTAAGAATGAAATTAGGAAGAACTTGTTCAGATACAGGCTGTGAAAATCTGGAAGTCGCACTCTAAAACTGGATACAGTAGAATTGGGATTGATAGACTCTTGTTAGGTAAGGATATTGAGGGATACAGAGCATTGGCAAGTAAATGACGTTAAGGTACAGATCTACCATGATCTGTCTACCCCTGTCACTATGTTCCTTTTGTACGGGGCAAAGGGGTCCACACTCAGTTGTAGAGAAAAAAGTATCTTATTTAATACGTTAACTATTATGTACAGCTCCAGTAGTTCCTTACTCTTCTCTAGTGGGTGCTGACTGGCCGACTATTCATCCAAAGGCATATGAATTTTGTTAAGGGTCCCCCGGCCCCTGAACAAAGAGGGAGCTCATATTCTGCAAGCTCCATGGGGTTGTGGATCATCCCTATGCTGTAAGACCCATCCAAATTCCTAATTTCCTATTTGCACTACCAGCAGATGTTTAAGGGATCGATGTCTAACCAAATTATCATGTGTCAAATATATCTGATTTCTGTTTATTGAATGGATGTATTAATGCTTACGGTGATTTGGTACAAACAAATTAACAATGTAGATCAAAAAATATAATCATGTCTCTGACTGTTGCTTGCTTGCTTTTATTCAGGTTTTTAAATTCTTTCATACAAGTGAGCATAGCTGGCAAGGCCAGCGTGTGTTGCCCATCCTAAATTGTCCTTGAGAAGGTAGCGGTGAGCTGCCTTTTTAAACCACTGCAGTCGATTTGGTGTAGGTACACCCACAGTGCTATTCGGAAGGGAGTTCCAGCTTTTTGACCGAGCGACAATGAAGGAATGGCAATATACTTCCAAATCAGTATTGTGTGTGGCTTGGAGGAAAGCTTGCAGATAACTGTGTTCCCATGTGTGTGCTGCCCATGTCCTACCAGGTGATAGAGGTTGCAGATTTGAAAGGTGCTGTAAAAGGAGGTTTTATGAGTTCATAGAGTTGCTGCAGTGCATCTTGTACATAGTACACACTGCTGCCTTTGTGTGCCAGCGGCAGAGGTATTGAATGGAGGGGCTGTGATGATTGGCCTCCAATAACTACAACCATCTTCATTTGTGCTAGGTATGACTGAAACCAGTGGAGTGCTTTCCCCATGATTCCTGTTGACTTCAATTTCACTAGGTCTCCTTTTTACCACATTTGGTCAAATGTTGTCTTGATCTCAAAGTCAGTCATTTCACCCCACCACTGGAATTCAGCTCTTTTGTCCATGTTCTGACTAAGGCTGTAATGAGGCTAGGCACTGAGTGGCCCTGGCGGAAGCCAAACTGAACATCAGTGAGCAGGTTATTGCTGCGTAAAGGCTGCTTGATGTTTCCATCAGTTTCATGATGACTAAGAGTCGATTGATGGAGTGGCATTTGGCTGAGTTCGATTTGTCCTGCATTTTGTGTGCAGGACATGACTGAGCAATTTTTCCATATTGTCTGATAGCAGTACTGGAACAGCTTGTTTTGGAGTGCAGCTAGTTCTAGAACAAAAGCCATAAGTACTGCTGCCGGGATGTTGTCAAGTTCTGTTGCCTTAAGTATATCAAAATTAATTGTATTAATACAATATAGTCGAAGTCATGATTTAATTTAATGCATTGGCGAGAGTTGAAAATTAATTTTATTAACTATTTTTGTGGAGTTTTGTGCAACTAAAACTAAGTGAAATATTTGACCCTAACCAATATTGAGACTGAGCATTGGGCACAGCATATCGAGTCATGATAATGGCCATTTCACTGAGTTTGATTTTCATCATGTTGCTGAGTTCCTAATTTCAGCTTCACATCTGAGAAAGGTACACAGACCAGTGACAATTGCAGCTCCAGATGGGGCAGGAATACTGGAAGATGACGATCTCTGAGCATTCTTACATTCTTCCTAACAGCCAGTTCTTATTTATATTGTCAAAAGTCTAGGGCTAAGTTACATGTCCCCTTTTCCTGTCAGGTATAGTTGGTAAAAACTAGGAGAAAATACACCCATTTTAACAATAAACAATTTGTTCAAACATAAAGGGGAGTTCTTCCAGTTTGATAGAATAATACTTTTGATACCTACAGGACTGAAAACTTATTTTTGCTGTGTTGAAGAGAAAATGATTCCATGACGTTAATTAATTTCAAAGCTTTGGAAATTTAGGGCTTATGAGTTTTACATTTTAAGGAAAGTGTAAATTTTGAATAAAAATTTGCATATGAAACTTGAATCTAATTACTAAGCCTCATTACTATGTGATTAATAGCATAACATACTCTTTAATTCCATAAAACTAGCACTTAAACTTTTGAGATACAGAGGAAAAGCAATTTTCTAGTTAGAATTTGCATATGTAACTTAGGTGCTAAATAGCCTAATTAATATTATGAAGTGGTCTAATAAAGATATTATCCACATGCACTTGTGGTCAGACTCAATTAATAATAATAACCCAGGCTAGTATTTTGCTTGCCCTGCAATAAGAACTATGTTGATTCAGTATCCATAATTATACATTTCCAATGCATAACTTTAAAGTGGAAAATGAGTCATTTGTAATTTGGAGCAGATGGAAAAAATTCCTTTCAAATTCAATGTAGCGTTTTAAAAACTCTGACGCCAATCCACAGCTAGATAGGAAGCGAGGTATTTTGACCATTAAGGAAAATTTTGCCATTTTATAGCAATAATTTGGTGGATACAGTGGCATAACAGATAAAGTTTATCTATCTTAATGAAGAAACAATCTTGATTTATAATATCAAAATAAGTAATGCACATTTTTAATTGATCACTTTATACAAAGAAGTAGCAATGTCCTTGGTTAGTGTTAAGATTTCCTGAACATTTGTAGGTGGCTCCAAGAAATCACATTTACACACAGAATGTTTTTATCTGTTCTAGAAGGTAAAATACACACGAAAGTAGCAAACATTAATATATAAAGAACATTTCATTTCTCACAGTATATTCTCCCTCCTGTATATTGTACAAATATGAAGTTGTAAGAATCTCAATGGATTGTGGTAAGCTGCCAAATAGACAAAGCAGAAACAAAGGGGCATGGCATGTCGGCACAGTGGTTAGCACTGCTGCCTCACAGCTCCAGGGTCCCGGTTCAATTCCGGTCTCGGGTGACTGTGTGGAGTTTGTACTTTCTCATTGTGTCTGGGTTTCCTCCGGGTGCTCCGGTTTCCTCCCATAGTCCAAAGATGTGCAGGTTAGGTGGATTGGCCATGGTAAATTGTCTCTTAGCATCCAAAATGTTAGGTGGGGTTCCTGGGTTACGGGTTAGGGGGGGGGAGATGTGAGCTTAAATAGGGTGCTCTTTCTAAGGACCGTTGCAGACTCGATGGGCCGAATGGACTCCTTCTGCACTGTAAATTCTATGATTCTATGAAGGGCAGCAGAAGGTTCTAAAAGAGAGTCAACATTGGGATTTAACTAACTGATGATTTTTTCCTCCTTATGTTGGCTCTAAGCCATATTTGCCTGTGGGCTTTCTTGCAAGCTAAAGTGCAATATTTATACTGGTGCTACCCTTGGTTCTGTAACACTGCCTTTCAATATAAATTTTCTTTCCAATCTATGTAGTTTTGAAAATATATATACTATCATAATTGTCATACTTGTATCAGACCAAACAGTATTTTAAAATTCATCATGAATTTGATCTCCGAACTTTGGATTGTGGTGTTAAAACTGAGAGTGTTGGAGATACTCAAAGTCTGGCAGCACCTATTGAGAGAGAAACAGAGTTAATAGGTTGATTTTCCAGTGGGTCTGGGAACTGCAATATTAGGAACATGTGTGGATCCGATCCCGATGACATGAGAGCATTTCCATCTGCGTTGTCTTAGGTAGAAGGCCAATTAACTGCCCACCTCCAAGACCCTGTTAAATTAGGAAAGGTGGGTGGGATGCACAAGTAGGAGGACCAATTGCAGCTCCTGAGACTTTGGGCAGCCAGATGCACCACCTGAGAGAGGTGGTGCTGCTGATGCAAGTGGGTCTCAAGAGGGTGCCTCCAAGATGGAGGTACATTCTAAAGACTTCTAAAATTGTTGAAAATGAGTCTGGCCACTTTGTAGAGAGGACGTCCCACCACAGGATGACCTCCGTTGGTGTCGCCAATTGGCTATTAAATGGGCACTTATATGCCCAAATAAAAGAGGACATCAATTTATTGACTTTAACAAAGAAGGACTTGGGGGAAAAAAATGGGGAGACACTGAAAAAAAAATAAAAAAATCTCAGGAGCACTTTCATTTTGATCCCGCCAAGGATAGGAGGAGATTATCCCACCTCTGCAAGTCCGTTTTGATACTGTCCACCAGAGTGGTGTAATTTAATTTATGAAGTGAGGCCCAGTTGTGGGCCACCCTGACCCCCAGATAACGAAAGGTAGTCTTGGCAAGGCAAAAAGATAACATCCCCAACTGGGCTCTCCTCCCAGGGGGGTTGACCGGGAAACACTCATTCTTGCCAAGTTCAACTTGTAACCAGAAAAGGAGTCACAGAAAAGAAGTTTCATGGATTCCATCTTGCTAATAGTTCTTTCAAAGTTCTGTGGTCAGTTAAAGTTTCAGAATGTTAGTCCCAATCTGAACCTGGTCAGGAACTTTTCTATTGACTAGTATTCGCACATTATCACCAGAGAGATTAGTCTATAATGCCACGTGGGCACAATTAGGCACTGGCTATCAGTTGTCAGTATTCTGCCTGGCTATCGGCCAATTCCCCAATTTCACCATGCTGTGGCCTCATATTATCACCTGCTGTCATTCCCCTGATGTCAGAGGTGTGTGGATGTCACAATTTCTCGTGAGGACTTTATTCAGCTATGTGTGTGCCAAGGTTCATTGTGAATGCAGTTTCAGGGGTGCGAGACTGTAGATGGAGACTGTCCTCCTAACAATCAAAATCCAGAAGCCCTAACTATCGGGAAGAAGTAGTAATCGGCACATTCAATCGTAAACGTCCTTGGTCATTTATCAATTTCAGCTACCATGCAGCTAAACGAGGCAAGTAAAGATGCAAAAGGCAGAATAGCCTTGACTGCAAGAGGGATTTGAGTATAGGATTTAAGAAGTATGTGTGATTTTGGCTCAAGCTTATGCCAGACCTCCCATTGAGTGCTTTTGACCTGCCAGCCTCCTTATCAAGGCAGTCAATAGACCTCAGGTAATAGGGTAGCACACAAATTGATTTGGAACTCATTGCATGATAGGGCTTTTAATGAATTAGGAGGGAGAATGTAGAAAGGGCCTGTGTACAAGACCATCCTGAGGACTGTCATGCATACCTAGTTCTCTCAGGCTTCTGCAGTTTCCATGCAAGAAACATTTCTACCTTGGGCTGGCGAGTCCAAAATGATCACGTTCTTGCACTAATGCTAGGTCCACCTGGGAAAGAGACTTTTAAGGATTTTGACAGTTGCAGGATCCTTAATGGTTGCACCTCAGCACCCCAGAGTCCAAGTGAGATACTCTCAGTGAGATACTATAAAGAAAGCTCGAAACTTCATGGCATGATAAAGATGTCAAGGATTCTGGGCTTATGATACGTGAGTGGCGGTCGGGGAGACAGGAGCACAATCATACCTTATGAGTCTTAAAAATGGCGCCCTGATCTCTGAGGAGGTCTTGCTGTTGTCTTTAATTCCCCACATCAGAAAAAAATTCTGTGTGGTATTTTTCAGTGAGAAACTCCCCAAACTCCAAAATAAAAGGCTTACGTGTGGGTGAATATCGATCTGGATCGTGCCCAAACCCCCAATTGGAATCACCTCGCAAAACCCGCCCGAAATGCCACTTGGGGGGCGATCTTTCCAAATGGGAACAAAGTCCCTGAGCGAGTGTGTTTATCCACATGTTTCCCAGCACTCGCAGTGCCAAGAAACACATGGATATTCAACACGACTCGCTTTGAATAAGGGGCCTGAATGGGGAACGTGCAGCCGAGGCCGCACATAGATCCGTTTTTTACAATGGGGAGCTCTGCTCGCCGGAACTCCCCATTGTAGCAAGAGATTGAATGGCGTCCCACTATCCGAAGCCCCAAAAAGAATCCCGACCTCTCCCCCACCCAACACAAAAGCAACATAGGAGGGTCCCCGGCCCAATCGCACGCGCGCAGAAAATGCCAGATTGGCACCTTGACAGTGCCAACCTGGCAGTGTCACCTGGACACCATGGCAGTGCCAGGTTAGCACCCAGGTAGTAATGCCAGGGTGTAAGTGCCAGGGTACCACGTGGCACTAGCAGTGCCAGGGCACCATTCTACCCAAAGGGAATGCAGCTAGTGGCCTCTGATCCCCTTGGAGACCACCACGAGTGTTGTTCCGCCTGGTTGCCATTTGTGGGGACCAGTACCAAACGGCGCTTGCCCGATGTCCCCAAGGCTAAGGGATTGAATCCCAAAGTCTGAGATACTTCAGGAATCTGCACGTTAGAGTAAGGCCTCGCTCTAATATGCAGTTTTGCTAAAAGGTGATCCCATCCATTGTGGGCAGGATTCCCCTTGCAATGATTGAGTTGAATTTCTCGAGGTGTTTCAAGCCGGGTAGGTCCCAGGATTGGCGTCTCCCGGCTTTCACCAGCCATGTTGTCCGTGAGATGCTTTTCCGGCGTAGCGTGGCTGGAGGATCGCACCCTTAATCATTTTTGGGGCGAATCGTGCCGATTAATTCTGTTTCTCTCTGCAGGGATGCGCCAGGCCTGCTGGGTTTTCCCAGCATTTTCTGTTTTTATATCAGGTTTCCAGCATCTGTAGAATTTTGCTTTTATTTGAATTAATGCTTTTGGATTATTAGTGTAGGCATCGCGATCACTACCCCTTACGATTTTTCTTTAGAAAATATTTTATTGAGGCATTTATAATTTTAGCATTTTCGCATTTTAAACAGGGAGATCCAACACACGCAAAAACCCCACAATGACATACCCAAATCACCCCAGCCCTAAACCCTAATGACCTAAACATTAGATTCCCTACCCTTATTCATAACTTCCATGCCTCCCCGTTCCCCCACCCATCCCCCCCCACCCTGCTGACAGTTAATTCTCCTTGAAGATGTCGATGAACGACTGCCACCTCCGAGCGACCTCTGCACTGAACCCCTTAAGGCAAACTTTCATGATAACAGAACATTCTAAAGTGCTTTACAGCTAGTTGAGAACTTTTGAATTGTAGTCACTGGTGTTATAGGAATTGTCCTTGTTATTGTCCTTTCAGTCCTGTTTGTACTTTCTGCAAGGACATTGGTCTCCATCAAATTCAGGTGTAACCCATCCCAGCAGCAGAAGACTCAAGCCAGTGCGCCATGAACTAAAAGCCTTGCTTCCCACGCTAGCCTTTCTGCTATGCACTGACTTTCTAGACCTATTCCTCTTTATGGTCATTGGATAGACATATGGACGATTTGGGAATAGTGTAGATGTGCTTTAGAGTGGTTTCACAGGTCGGCGCAACATCGAATGTTCTATGTTCTATGTTCTATATGTTCATAGGTTTCACTTTAATCTGGAGATTACAACTCTTGAGGACTTTTATATTTTAGTCCATGGCTCCTCATACTGTGTAAGCAGGACATCCACCTTCTTCTTTCTTACATTGATGATTGCGAAATAGACCATGGCAATTGGTTCTTCTCCACCCCCTTCCAAATCCCATCTAGTCATTTTAAAATCTTCCTTACTCTGCAACTAGGTAGGCAATGCACCCTCTCTGACTCTCAAACACAGATAGTATTGTCTATTCATTTTATCCTGAAATCAGTTCACACTTCACACGTCTTATGATTAGCGATGCTTATTAGATAATTCATTGAGTTCCTGAACATCTGTTGATAACATAAATAAGACAAAAAGTGCATGGTGCCTTTGAATTGAATTGGCAAATTAAATAGCCAATACTAAGATTTAAATTTGAATTCACAATCGCTACTTTTCGCAAGTAATTTCATAGCAGTTCAATGTTAATTTAAGTTACTGAACGCACGATAAAATACTGAGATCTGAAAATATAATATTCTGTTCAATATTTCGCTATTTTGCTGACACTATCTGAAGGTAGTTAAATGTTTTCGTATTCTGTGGAGGAGGAAAGAAGCAGGATTAACATACAATGCGCTTTTCTAGGCCTCGCACAGTATCACAGCTGGATATCTTCAGCCAATTTGATTTATTCCACTTGATACCAAGAAATGGCTGATGGCACTCGATAAAGCAAAGAATGTGGGCCCTAACAAATCCCAGCAATAGTACTGAAGGCCTGTACTCCAGAAATGGTTCGCCCTAGCCAGGTTGTTTAGTACATCTACAATACTGCCATCCACACGGATATGTGGAAAGTTGTCCATGTATGTCCTGTCCACAAAAGGCAGGGCAACTCCAATCTAACCAAATACTGTCCCATCAGTCTGCTCTCGATCATCAGCAAAGTGATGGAAGGTGTGTTCAACAGTCCTATCAATAGCATTTAACAAAATAATAACCTGCTCACTGATCCTTCGTTTGGGTTCTGTCAGGGCCACTCGGCTCCTGACCTCATTGTAGCCTCAATCCTCACTTGAACAGAAGAGCTGAACTCAAATGGGGAGTTGAAGTGAATGCACTTGGTATCACAGCTGCATTTGACCAAGTGTAGCATCAAGGATACTGAGCTAAACTGAAGTCAATCGGCTTCAGCGGAAAACTCTCCATTGGTTAAGTCCTACCGAGCACAAAGAAAAGATGGTTGCGAAATTACTGCAGGAGTTCCTCAGGATTGTGTGCTCGACCCAACCATTTTCAAATGCTTCATCAATTACCTTCCTGCCATCACCAGGGCAGATGCTCACTTATGCTTGTACACTGTTGAGTACCATTCCCAATGACTTCGACACTGGAGCAGTCTGTGATTTTATGAAGCAAGACCTGGGTGACATTCGAACCTGGGCTGACAAGTGGCGAGTGACATTATCTGCCATACAAGTGCAAGATAATGACCATCTCCAACAAAAGAGAATCTATTCATCATTAGATGGCCATATAAATACTGTGGCTACAGGAGCAGGTAAAAGGCTGGGAATTCTATGGCGCGTAACTCACCTCCTGACTCCTCCAAAGCTTGCCCACCATCCTCAAGGCACAAGTCAGGGGTGTGATGGAATACTCTCCACATGTCTGGATGATTGCAGCTCCAACAACACTTAAAGCTTGACGCAATATAAGACAAAGGAGTCGAATCTACCACGTTGTCTTTCTCCACTACCAGCACAGTGACAGCAGTATGTAGCAAGATGCATTGTATCAACTCAGCAATGCTTCTTCGACAGTACCTTCCAAACCCGTGACCTCTGACATCTAGAAGGACAAGGCCAGCAGATGCATGGGAACACCACCACCTTCAGGTTCCCCTCCATGCCACACATCATCCTGACTTGGAAATATATCTTTCATTATCACTGGGTGAAAATCTTGGATTCCTTCCCTAATGGCAGCATGGGTGTACTTACAACAGATGGACTGCAGCGGTTCAAGAAGGTAGCTCACTACCACCTTCTCAAGGGCAGTTAGTATGAGCAACAAATGCTGGCTTTGCCAGCGAAGCTCACATCCATGACAGAATAACAAATACTACATGTACTGCATTAGCAGTACCACAACAATCTAAGTTATTATTGGTGCACAAAGCTTTCTTGCTATGTTCCCAGTGTGATGAATGTAGGAGTTTCTTATATATTGTATTATATGAACTGATGCAGTAATGGTTTTAAAAGCCTGGGTTAGGGTGTGTATGTACCTGCTGCAGTAATGTTTAAAAAAAAATCTTGGTTTAAAAGACAGGCAGACACTGTGGCTACAGATGGTGCTATTAAGATGTCATAAAAGTGAGTTATTTCAAACCATGCATATGTTTAAAAGGAGAGACTAATGCCTTTTTTGTTATGATTTCTGGGTAGTAAATGATTAGAAACATTGTGTTTAAAATTTAAGGTCATGGGATTTGAGTGGCATATAGATTATGTAGTAATGGGAGGGACCAGGTCTGTGGCAGTGAGTTTTGGGGTCAGTTCTGTCAGAAATTGTGAACTGAACAGTAGCTTTTGTCAAATGCTGTGAAGTTAAGCAATAGTCTGACACAGATGGAAGGATCTCTCTCTTCAAGTAGTCTTTCCAGGAAATCACTATACTGCAAGTATCTGTTTGTTCACTAACGTTATTTAGAATGTTATCTTGATGACTTCCGGGTGCGGCGATGACCAGCTAAGTCGCACGTTTCGGCAGCTCCCGGTGGAACGGACTTTTGGGCTCTTAATAAGAGCCCCAACGGCAATTTTAACGGCTGGAAGCACTGTGCGGTAAACCAGAAGGGAATCCCCCCTGGAAACGGATGGAAAAAGGAGAGGGAAGTGGCCAGATTGCAGTGGATCCTTTGGAGCAGCGGCAAGGAAGGCAAGCAAGAACCAAGATGGCGACGGAAGGTGGCAGTTTAACATGGGGCCCTGAACAACAAGAGTTTTTGAAACGTTGCGTGGAAGAACTTAAAAAGGAAATGAAGAAGGTGCTGTTGGCCCCGATATTACAGGCGATCGAAGGGCTAAAGGATGAGCAAAAGACCCAGGAGCAGGAGCTTCGGGTCATGAAGGCAAAGGCTGCCGAGAACGAGGACGATATACAGGGCCTGGTGGTGAAGACGGAGAGGCACGAGGCACACCATAAACGATGTGTGGAAAGACTGGAGGTACTGGAGAACAACGCGAGGAGGAATAATTTAAGGATTCTTGGTCTTCCTGAAGGTGCAGAAGGAGCAGACGTCGGGGCATATGTGAGCACGATGCTGCACTCGTTAATGGGAGTGGAGGCCCCGGCGGGTCCGCTGGAGGTGGAGGGAGCATACCGAGTGATGGCGCGAGGACCGAGAGCAGGAGAAATTCCTAGAGCCATAGTGGTGAGATTCCTCCGTTTTAAGGACAAAGAGATGGTCCTTAGATGGGCAAAGAAAACTCGGAGCAGTAGGTGGGAGAACGCGGTGATCCGCGTATATCAAGACTGGAGTGCGGAGGTGGCGAGAAGGAGGGCGAGCTTTAATCGGGCCAAGGCGGTGCTTCACAAAAAGAAGATAAAATTTGGAATGCTGCAACTGGCAAGACTGTGGGTCACATATCAAGGGAGGCACCACTACTTTGAGACGGCGGATGAGGCGTGGACTTTTATTGTGGAAGAAAAACTGGAATAAGCGGGTTATTAAAAAAGAACGTTTGAAACAAAGTGGTGGGGCGAGTATGGGGGGCGAAGAGGGGGGGAAAAAGGGGGGGAAAGATGAGTTTTATGTTATTAATCCTGCGATGCGGTAACTTTTCTCTCTTCCGCAGGTGGTGGTGGAGGGAGGAAGGGAGGTGGAGGAGATGGGGCGTTGGCCATGGGGGGCGGGGCCAAAAGGGAAGCGCGGGCTTTGTTCCCGCGCTATGATAATCATGGCGGGAATAGGGAAGCAGGAAGGAGGGGGCGTCGCACGGCGCGAGCCGAGGTCACGGGGGGAAGCCGAGGTCGGCCAGAGTTTGCTGACTTCTGGGAGCAACATGGGGGTTGTAACTACGCTAGTGGGGGATCTAGCGGGGGGGGGTGGGAGGGGGGAGCTACTGGGTTGCTGCTGCTGGGGAGAGGGGGGAGCCGGAATGGGGTGGGGTGGGCGGGGGGGCACCGCCTGGGGGGGACACAGCTGCGTGGGAACCGGGTGAGGAGCTGGAAAAAGGGGATGGCTAATCGACAAGGGGGGGGGTAAAAAGCCCCCCAACCCGGCTGATCACGTGGAATGTGAGAGGGCTGAACGGGCCGATAAAGAGGGCACGAGTACTCGCACACCTTAAGAAACTTATGGCAGACGTGATTATGTTACAAGAGACGCACTTGAAACTTATAGACCAGGTTAGACTACGCAAAGGATGGGTGGGGCAGGTGTTTCATTCGGGGCTAGATGCGAAAAACAGGGGGGTGGCTATACTAGTGGGGAAGCGGGTTATGTTTGAGGCAAAGACCATAGTGGCGGATAGCGGGGGCAGATACGTGATGGTGAGTGGCAAATTACAGGGGGAGGCGGTGGTCTTGGTAAACGTATATGCCCCGAACTGGGATGATGCCAATTTTATGAGGCGCATGCTAGGACGCATCCCGGACCTAGAGGTGGGAAAGTTGGTAATGGGGGGAGATTTTAATACGGTGCTGGAGCCAGGGCTGGACAGGTCGAGATCCAGGACTGGAAGGAGGCCGGCTGCAGCCAAGGTGCTTAAAGATTTTATGGAGCGGATGGGAGGAGTAGACCCGTGGAGATTTAGTAGACCTCGGAGTAAGGAGTTTTCGTTTTTCTCCTTTGTCCACTAAGTTTATTCGCGAATAGACTTTTTTGTTTTGGGAAGGGCGTTGATCCCGAAGGTGAGGGGGATGGAGTATACGGCTATAGCCATTTCGGATCACGCTCCACATTGGGTAGACTTGGAGATAGGGGAGGAAACAGAAGGGCGTCCACCCTGGAGAATGGACATGGGACTAATGGCAGATGAAGGGGTGTGTCTTAAAGGGTGAGGGAGCGCATTGAAAAATACTTGGAACTCAATGATAACGGGGAGGTCCAGGTGGGAGTGGTCTGGGAGGCGCTGAAGGCAGTGGTTAGAGGGGAGCTGATATCAATAAGGGCACATAAAGGAAAGCAGGAGAGTAGGGAACGGGAGCGGTTGCTGCAAGAACTTCTGAGGATGGACAGGTAATATGCGGAGGCACCGGAGGAGGGACTGTACAGGGAAAGGCAAAGGTTACACGTAGAATTTGACTTGCTGACAACGGGTACTGCAGAAGCACAGTGGAGGAAGGCACAGGGTGTACAGTATGAGTATGGGGAGAAGGCGAGCAGGTTGCTGGCCCATCAATTTAGGAAAAGGGGAGCAGCGAGGGAAATAGGGGGAGTGAGGGATGAGGAAGGAGAGATAGAGCGGGGAGCGGAGAGAGTGAATGGAGTGTTCAAGGCATTCTATAAAAGATTATACGAAGCTCGGCCCCCGGATGGGAAGGAGAGAATGATGTGCTTCCTGGACCGGCTGGAATTTCCTAAGGTGGAGGAGCAGGAGAGGGTGGGACTGGGAGCACAGATCGAGATAGAGGAAGTAGTGAAAGGAATTAGGAGTATGCAGGCGGGGAAGGCTCCGGGACCGGATGGATTTCCAGTCGAATTTTATAGGAAATATGTGGACTTGCTTGCCCCGATACTGATGAGAACCCTTAATGAGGCGAAGGAAAGGGGACAGCTGCCCCCGACTATGTCGGAGGCAACGATATGGCTTCTCCTAAAGAAGGAAAAAGACCCGCTGCAATGCGGGTCCTATAGACCTATTTCCCTCCTAAATGTAGACGCTAAGATTCTGGCCAAGGTAATGGCAATGAGGATAGAGGATTGTGTCCCGGGGGTAGTCCATGAGGACCAAACTGGGTTTGTGAAGGGGAGACAGCTGAATACGAATATACGGAGGCTGCTAGAGGTAATGATGATGCCCCCACCAGAGGGGGAAGCGGAGATAGTGGTGGCGATGGATGCCGAGAAAGCATTTGATAGAGTGGAGTGGGATTATTTGTGGGAGGTGTTGAGGAGATTTGGCTTTGGAGATGAGTATATTAGATGGGTACAGCTGCTGTATAGGGCCCCGATGGCGAGCGTGGTCACGAATGGACGGGGGTCTGCGTATTTTCGGCTCCATAGAGGGACGAGGCAGGGATGTCCTCTGTCTCCATTATTGTTTGCACTGGCGATTGAGCCCCTGGCAATAGCATTGAGGGGTTCCAGGAAGTGGAGGGGAGTACTCAGGGGAGGAGAGGAACACCGGGTATCTCTTTACGCGGACGATTTATTGGTGTATGTGGCAGACCCGGCGGAGGGGATGCCAGAGATAATGCGGATACTTGGGGAGTTTGGAGAATTTTCAGGATATAAGCTGAACATGGGGAAAAGTGAGCTGTTTGTGGTGCATCCAGGGGAGCAGAGCAGAGAAATAGAGGACTTACCGTTGAGGAAGGTAACAAGGGACTTTCGCTACTTGGGGATCCAGATAGCCAAGAATTGGGGTACATTGCATAGGTTAAACTTAACGCGGTTGGTGGAACAGATGGAGGAGGACTTCAAGAGATGGGACATGGTATCCCTGTCATTGGCAGGGAGGGTACAAGCGGTTAAAATGGTGGTCCTCCCGAGATTCTTCTTTGTGTTTCAGTGCCTCCCGGTGGTGATCACGAAGGCTTTTTTCAAAAGGATTGAGAAGAGTATCATAAGTTTTGTGTGGGCCGGGAAGACCCCGAGAGTGAGGAAGGGATTTTTGCAGCGTAGTAGGGATAGAGGGGGGCTGGCGCTACCGAGCCTGAGTGAGTACTACTGGGCCGCCAACATCTCAATGGTATGTAAGTGGATGGGAGAAGAGGAGGGAGCGGCGTGGAAGAGATTGGAGAAGGCGTCCTGTAGGGGGACTTGCCTACAAGCCATGTTGACGGCGCCGTTGCCGTTCTCACCGAAGAAATACACCACAAGCCCGGTGGTGGTGGCTACTCTGAAAATTTGGGGGCAATGGAGACGGCACAGGGGAAAGACGGGAGCCTTGGTGTGGTCCCCGATAAGAAATAATCATAGGTTCGCTCCGGGGAGAATGGATGGGGGATTTGGAACATGGCAAAGAGCAGGAGTAACACAATTGAGAGATCTGTTTGTAGATGGGACGTTTGCAAGTCTGGGAGCGCTGATCGAAAAATATGGGTTGCCCCAAGGGAATGCATTCCGGTATATGCAACTGAGGGCTTTTACGAGGCAACAGGTGAGGGAATTCCCACAGCTCCCGACGCAGGAGGTGCAGGACAGAGTGATCTCAAAGACATGGGTGGGGGACGGTAAGGTGTCAGACATATATAGGGAGATGAGAGACGAGGGGGAGATTATGGTAGACGAGCTGAAAGGGAAATGGGAAGAAGAGCTGGGGGAGGAGATTGAGGAGGGGCTGTGGGCTGATGCCCTAAGTAGGGTAAACTCATCGTCCTCGTGTGTTACGCGGCTAAGCCTGATACAATTTAAGGTGTTACACAGGGCGCATATGACTGGAACACGGCTTAGCAAATTTTTTGGAATAGAGGATAGGTGTGCGAGATGCTCAAAAAGCCCAGCGAATCACTCCCACATGTTCTGGTCATGTCCGGCACTACAGGGGTTTTGGGTAGGGGTGACAAAGGTGCTTTCGAAGGTAGTGGGGGTCCGGGTCGAACCAAGCTGGGGGTTGGCTATATTTGGGGTTGCAGAAGAGCCAGGAGTGCAGGAGGCGAGAGAGGCTGATGTTTTGGCCTTTGCGTCCCTAGTAGCCCGGCGTAGGATACTGTTGATGTGGAAGGAAGCCAAGCCCCCGGGTGTGGAGACCTGGATAAATGACATGGCAGGGTTTATAAAGCTGGAACGGATTAAGTTCGTCCTAAGGGGATCGGCTCAAGGGTTCACCTGGCGGTGGCAACCGTTCGTCGAATACCTCACAGAAAGATAGAGGGAATGGAAAAGAAGAAGACAGCAGCAGCAGCCCAGTGGGGGGGGGGGGGGGGGGGGGGGGGGGAGGAACCAGAGGGATTCTCAGGGATGTTAATATATAAGTATAATATGTATAGGTTGTTGTTATAGATAATTGTATATTGGACTGTTAAAACATATTTTTGGAGAATATTTATCTGGGACAAGGCAGTTGCCATTTAGTTTTGTTTTTGTTTTTGTTTATATATTATTTATTTCTTGTTTATAAAACTGGCCATTGTTATTTATAGTGTTATATTACTGTGTAAAGGATACACAATGTACTGTGATTGTTGGCCAAAAATTTTCAATAAAATATTTTTTTTTAAAAAAGAATGTTATCTTGATGAGCTCTGCTTAATTGGAGAAAAAGGAATAAGTTAGTAGTAAAACAGAATTTCCTTTTATTGTTAAGAATTGTTTAACTGTTAAGTGTAAACTATTTATTTTATGATGAAAATAAAAATGAAGTGAAAATTGCTTATTGTCACAAGTAGGCTTCAAATTAAGTTACTGTGAAAAGCCCCTAGTCGCCACAATCTGGCACCTGTTCGGGGAGGCTGGTACAGGAATTGGACCCGCGCTGCTGGCCTGCTTTAGTCTGCTTTAAAAGCCAGCGATTTAGTCCTGTGCTGACCAGCCCCTTAAGACTTGTTTAAAGATGTTAAGATAGTTTAATACTGTGGTAATAATAAAGTTTGGTTTAATATACCATATCCCTGTTTGCATGTGGAATCACTCCTGGAGTGAAGAATTATTTCTCACAGCTTTACAAATTAAAGAAAATTGTTGGGGTCTCGTCTGGTTTCCTATTATAAATTGGGGTCTGGTCCAGGATTGTAATACCAGAGATATTTGCTAATATAAATATACCTTTCTGAAATCTTTGTACCAAAAATGCATCAAGTCCTCACTTGATTTGATTACTCAACTTGTTTCTTGAATATTTTAAAATAAAGCTAACTACTCAATCACCATATTTTGATAACAAGGCAAATAAAAAAACTGCATTTAAAGTGCTATCACTTCAAAAGTTGGAAAGTATTATTAATTGAAAGACCTATATTTATGTGTATTCATTATTAAATGTGCACCTTTTATTAAAAAAAACATTGTTATGGACGCCTGGTCAGATCCCAACAGTGGCCAAGATACTGGATCAGAACCACAACCTATTTTAATTTTAAGACTGTACAGAAAGACCGATTCACTCCCGGAGTGATTGCATAAGAAATAGGGCTTGGTTATTTTTACAAATAAAACTTTTTTTAAAATTTTATTTATTGGGTTTTTGAACATCTTGGGCGGGATTCTCTGCCCCGCCGCACCACATTTCTGACCAGCGGGATTCTCCGTCACACCGGCTGGTCAATGGAGTTTCCCATTGTGGGGCAGCCCCAAGCCGTCGGGAATGGAGAATCACGTCGGCAGAGAATCCCGCCCAGTATGTTTATAGGTTTACACAAAAAAGTAAGAAGTTTGTGCAAACAAGATAAAAACAACAATGCTATATAGTTAGCAAAATCACGTAACGAACAAGTAAAGAAAAACATGGTGTGGGGGGAGAAAACAATATTTAAACTTTTAAACTTTGAACCTAACAAGAACAGCTTACATGCATCTCTTAATCCTATTTCCCATTAAACAGCATGGAAAACAAACATACAGCTTTCAACTCCACTTATGCAGGCAGGCAAAAATGATACTTGCATTTACAGACCATTCTCTGTGGCAGCTTTTCATGAACTCGCCGGTGCTTTGCAAATCCTTCTCTCTCTCTCTCTCACACCCTCCCCCCCCCCAATAGGATTCTTTTATCTCCCTAAGCTCCACCCAGCCCTTTAAAAATGATTCTCTCCAGGCATGCCAAATTGTAATTCATCATCGCTATCTGGGCTTTTGATTGTCCACTCCTGTTTACACAAAAGAACAGGGCCGTGCTATGAATATACAATTGACCTCACATTTATGGACAAAAGCAGCCATCAGCCTCTGCAATGGGCTAATGGCTGGTCAGGTCAGAATGTCCCGGAGGACAATGGATCTGGAGTGAATCGCCGTGGCTGAACAGGGGTATTCTTTTTATTCCCATTAACAAGTTTAAATCTGAATGAGACAATGCAACTCAGGCCAGGTGTAGGCTTATACCTCTAACTCAGTGCTGGCAGTTTTACTCTCAGTCTGTTAACCCCTAAATTGCCCACTGCATCTTCGATCCTATTTTCGGATCTAATTTCCTAACATCTCACTCTTATAACACCATCATCACATCATATGGCCAATGTGCATTTAAGTAGTTTACTCCCGCATGTAACTGGATAATCTTTTTCCAGTTCAATGAAATGAAAGGCAACTAAATTTGGTCAAACATTGCAACTAGACACTGACTTTACTGCATTTTAATTAATCAGCCTGTTTGTGTCATGTTTTAAAATTTGTACGTGTGGTTTAAATCGTTATTGTACTCTTAATTTCATGGACAATTTAGCATTTTATTTATTGTTTACTGACGCTTAAAAATCCTTACACTTAGACACAGATCATGATCGCATCAGAAATAGGGCTTAATCTTCAGTTTTAGAGGGGCCCCCTCTGAAGCTGAACTGAATTTAAAAATTTGACACAGGGTGAAGCCATTTAGTTTAAGATCACTCTCGCCTCATACTTTCAAGGGGAGCTCGGGATAATATGTTGCAGTCCAGGGGAACACATATATTTACTCTTTACCTTGCTATGTGAAACTTATGGAACATTATGTGAACAGTTTTCTTACAAGAGGGAGACTGCACGTAAAAAGCAGCAGAATTCGACTCTCAACCAAATTGTTCAAACCTGAACAGTTACTAAATGTAACCACAGTGTTTCGACAAATGCAGGAAAGTTTCACAGGTGCTGAACTGGTAGCAGGCCTGTGCTATTCTCTCTCTCTCTCTCGCACACAAGACAGATGCAGTTATTCTGAGAGTTAATAGTCGCTAAGGCAACCAAGGCAGAGGGAGTGTGCAGCTAGCGGCGCGTTGCCGCTTCCCACTGTTGCCAGCTGTGGGATGTGCTGATGTGCAGCGACGCTGACGATGTGCGCTGCTCGCAGCAGAGGCTGTGCTGGCCAGACGCAGACTTTCACTCGGACGGAAGTGCCTCAACAGTCTCTCCTCTTGTCATTTGCCAACAGGGGTTCCTGAGCCGTCGACTGAAAGGCTCCATCAAAAGGACAAAGAGCCAGCCCAAGCTCGACAGAAACAGCAGTTTCCGGCACATCTTACCTGGATTTAGGAGCGTGGAGAATGAAAGGTAGAGAGCGTCTCTGATGTTTTTTTTCTTTCCACCGTGGTCTTTCACTGCCGGATATCTTTGCATTAACAAATATCTTCTTTGTAGCGGACGTGTTGCCTAATTGCTGGCTTCCTAGGCGATGGTGTAATCATTTTACAGAGCTGCCGAGAATTCAACTCAAATATTAATACAGCCGAATTGAAAGGATCTTTTCCAGCTTAATTGTTCCCACATTTATTTCCTGTGAAACGAGGCATGCCTGTATTGTGGTTATTGGTACCGTTCCCCTGAGATGTGTGCATCTTTTCTGGATTTTGGGAGAAATCAATTATTTCAAGAAGTAGCTAATTTTTTTTAAAAATTGCTCTGCAGTCTGAGATTTTGCAGGAGAATAAATGAAACAGGCTGCCAGGCTATTGTTCTCTTCCAACACATACGTACATGCTTTGTTTTTTGAATATCTACGTTTGACAATTGTAGTTGGGGTTGGGTGGGTGTAAAATGCAGAGTGTTCGTTAATCTGCTCTGCCTGTACCTTGACTGTGAGTTTCTGTGGAAAGAGGTTACTGTGGGACAAGGCTATCTGAATGTGAACCGCTTATCATCCGACGTTTCCCCCCGGAAAATACAGGTATCTGTGCAGAGGTGAGGAAGAGTTGCTCAGCCTGGCTGTCACTTGTCCGTGCGATTGCCTTTTTTATGGTGTTGAATCTGGCCGTGTCTTCAGTCTTCTATATTCATATATCTGGAGCGATGAGGCAATTATTCCCCCCCCCCACCAACGCGTCGTAATGAATAGTAAGATACAGACCACATGAGCGGGGCATTTATTATTCAGCCATGTCGACGGTCCATAGTGTGGGTCACAGTAATTGATCTACTGCTGTGCCTCCTCACGCGGCCGGGACCACACGTTCTTGCTCTCGCCCAGCCATTCTGTCAATTTTGCGATTCGTTTTTAGAAGTAGTGATAATCAGACATCTGTTTCCTTCAAAGATCATTCCACACCAAGGAATTCAGCATATTTCTTATTAACCAAGGGACAAAGTGGAAGCGGAATTATGGATATTAAACCATCGACATACATTAACTGTATTGAATTGGGGTGGGGTAATTGAAATATTTAAATGTGATGTCTATGTCTACTGCTTACAATGAATATTCTATAGCCATTTACAAAGAGAGTTGTGGTATAAGTAACCAATAAATAGTGCTGGTTACCCAATTATTTTTCTTCTCATTTAATTCATTGAGATATCCCACTAGGATTGGTCATGGAAGCAATGTTTGTGTCAGTTGTTCAATAGTAGTAAATTGATAATGAGTGTAGCACAAACTCATGTAAATCATGTATAAGTGAAATTGAATCTAATTAGCCCCAGTCCAGTCTACACATGCTCTGTCTGTTAAAATGACAAAAGGAAAAAAGATTGCTGCACTGGCCTTTTGAACGACACTTTAAATCCATTCTGAATTTGGTGACAGATGTTCCCTATTAATTTAGCTGCAATTATTGTTTACCATGAAGAGGATTTTGGCCCCATGCCTTTTCCATAAACTTAAACTACAATTTAATAAACCAATGAAATGTGCGAGTATGGCATCAGTGCTACAGCAATAATGCCTCCTCTTAATGCATGTCATTTGTTACATGTCAGATTTTTCAAACTTGTTTAAAATTGAGTGTACATGATCCGATTCTAATCATTTGACAATGAATGCCTGGTCACATACTGTTTTGCTTGGATTTACAAAAGATTGAGAATCCAAAAGGGAAACAAGGCAATGAACGTTGTGGATGGAGTAAAGTAAGCCTTTTTGAATATCACATTGACTGCTGACATTCCTAATGTACTATTCCAAACACATTCATACACAAATATTGCATTCATTTGTTTTCATTATCCTCTCCCAATCCCCTTCCTCACATGACATCGCTCGGCACTAAAATGCTTCTTTTGTTGAATTTCAAGTTTAGATAGATCAGTGACTATCCAGACGGAGCCTTCCATAACTTTTCCAAGTGTTTAACCTCGAGGGTTCTAAAAAGATGAAATCCAACAAGGTTGCTTTTAAAGAAAACTTTCAATAAGTGATGCATTTCTTTCTCCTTTGCTTTCCTCTCCTTCAGTAAAGACTTACTAGGAATAGGACCTGTACATGTTCATCAACCCTGGTGCTACCTGAGTGACCGTTATTGTTGCCTAAACAGTGAACTAATAACTAACTAAAGGTTTTTGACTGTACTTTATAGAAAGTAATCGGCACAGGAACCAGGGCTGATTTACTTTTCTCCCTTCACCAGAGAGACTGAAGCCAGTTGAAGTGCCTTTTGCCATCTCAACTGAGATAAGCTAACTGACCATGGGCCTGGTATAATAAACCCAAGCCTCCTAGTCTGTATGGTTTGGATACACACTTCCTTTATTAACAGTAGTTATTAGGATCAGTGAACCTTCTAAAACTGCAACTAATTTTATTTTAGTGCTGAACATTTTTAGTAAAGTGGGTTATTACCAGCTTCTGCCATCACCACAATGAACCTATTTAAATGTCGATTTTTCAGAATCCTGATTCTTTTATTATTTACTCAATGTTAACTATTCTGATTAAATGCACACTTTTGTATAAGACACGTCCTGTTAGGTTTATAAATTTCCAAGACATCTCATAGGTCCTTCGCTCACTTCAGTGTACAGATTATTGCTTCCTCAACTCCATTGTCTCAAGCAGACAACAATATTTCACATTTTTTGACACAAAGCAATCTTGAGTTTATTGCTGCAGACACGTTTACCCAAAGTGTTGATAAGGCAGATTGACAGCACACGGTAATCTCAATCAGTCACGGTATATCTGGACAATTACTGAGGATAAGTGGTTATTGATACAGTTTCAAATATAGAGCATGTTAAATCCAAGGATGCATAGGTCAACAAAAAAAAATCTACTGACTCTTTCAAGCTGCAATTGCTCATGTTGTTTTCAAACTTGTAACTTTACATCTGATATACACTTGCTTCTGTTTTTTGTTTCCTTTTTATCGAAAGGGCTAACTGTGTTCAGACTTGATGATATAGTTCCATATGACTCACATTGCGGTCCCTCCTTTTGTCTGCTGTCACTGATGCTCTTTAATGGAGCACTTCAGTCAGGAGGCAGAGAACGACGCTGACCTGACAGCTGTCTTAAATGAACTTAGCAACTGACTTGCTTTACTTTAAGAGGTTTTATGGAAAGTCAGTTTTTATGATACTTTGCCTGATCTTTTATTTGAGAAAAGTAAGGAAAATTAAACCTGCAGAATAATAGGTCAGCTGAATTTAATGAAAGAAAAATGTTGAATATAGTGTATAGTGTGCAGCATAAAAAGAACAAGCCTCACTATGCAATTTTGGATGTCATAAGAATCCTGTTGTTTTACAATTTTTATATGCTTTTACTTAGATTCTATAACTATATTATGCAGCAATGAATACCAGCAGATGCTTCATCACAGCTACGGTGTAGCATTTGACCATGTTGTTTCTATGGCTGTCGGTGCTTGTCCATCTCCAGTCAGAAAGTGCTCATAAACATCTTCAAGTTTCTTTGATGAGTAAAGTACTATGGCTGCTAACTGAAGATGGATTCAATCTCCCTTTGTTTTTGGAATTTTTGCATACAGTAAGTTAAGACTCTTACATTAGTATGGATTTTATTTTGTTTACAGTTTTCACAATCCATCTAGCATTTCTAACATAATTCTAATTTCTGCTATTGGTGCAAGACTTAATTCTCTCATAGAGCAATCAGAAAAACATTACGTCATTGCTGTGCTATGAAAAAACAGACGTTGATTGTTTTCAGTGCTGGAGAGAAATTAAACTGGTTCTGTTCACATGTTCTCGAAATCATAATTTAATGAGCTGCCTCAGAACCAAAACATTTGTTTTGCTGATGTAAAATTGGAAGCATGAATTGGATATTCCTGATTTAATCCTAGGACGGAGAAAGTTTATCAATGAGTTTACTGTGTAACACCACATATGATTGGAGCATACACAACGAGGACAGTGCGCGAAATGAAGCAGCATTATATGTTAGACGGGAAGTAAGATAAAATTGATCGATCACCAAATAAATGAACACAAACACCCCGTTAATATTTTATGCTGTAATTATTGTATTTTCCAATATGTGATTGGTATGATTTTGTGATTTTTAGTTTATGATTTTTGTGTTGTCTTTAACTAGAATTTTAGAAAAACATAATGGCTCCTTCAAACATGGACTGTTTATGAGCAAAGCATTTTAAATTAAATAATGCCAAGGTGAAGTACCAGTGCCTGGTTGGAAGCTAATAGTGGTGAGAGCAGTTTGAGATGATGAATTCTGAGCATCACACATAAGCATATCACACCACACTAAACATTATTTATTTAAGGTTCTTTTTCCTATAACAAATGGATAGTGGTGATCGTAACTATCAGCCTGTTTTATTCTGCTCCCCCTCCAGCAAATGATTTCTACCCAATTGCTCATGAAAGCAGATGGTTTATCAAATCCAATTGCGATAATCTTAGTTATAGCCTACCTTTCTTTCTGTCAGGACCTTTTTTAATATATCGATGGCTAATGTCCCGTTTGGTCTTTGCTCAGTCATAGAAGCTGCCTGTCTCACTCATCCTTATGCTTGGAGCCGTTTATTCCTCATTTTGCCCTTTGCTTGTGCTTGGAATGGCCATTGGGTTAGGCCTTCCCATATTTTGGTTTAAATCATTTCAAGGTCCTTAAAAAATAGATATATTCATTGAATCTTATGCTTGAAGATATTGGAGACTGGAGTCCTTTTTTGCTATATTGTAATTCTTAAATTTTTTTTAGAATTCTCAAGTGTGTCAAGGACTTAACTTCTACACTGTTCAGCTAATTCCAGAGGAAAATAAAGAATTGCTTTTGTAGAACTACAGCTTCATTCTTGTAGGTTGGCTTTCCCTGCTTATTCACCCTGCAGCTGGTTGGATAGGGGTGCAAGGTCAAATGCATTGAATTCAGTGGGAGAAATTGATTTGTTGCTAATTAAGCTGGGGAAATATTTTCCCAATCTGTTAGATCTTAAAGCTAATCTGTCAGTAATGACAATAAGTCAAAAGAGATATTGACCCTAATTCTATTTATTCTGAAATGGGATGACACGTATAATCTAGGTGGAATTTTGTATATTTCCTCAATTTATTTTGCTTTTTCTCAAAATAGCATTTTTCTGCCTCTCCTGTAGAAAACTTGCCATTTGCCAGCAAAGCTGGTAAAGCCATCCTGGAATTAATGCTTTTGAAAATTGTACATATTGTCATATAACTTGGGAGCTCCTGTTTAATTTCACATACTTGAATTTTATTGTTTAATCACTGCCAAACTCTCCTCACAATCGGGGATGAGGATGGGATAACTCAATTACTGATATACTCAATGCTGTTGCTTCAGCATGTTGAAAAGGGGTCTCTCTGCCTCAATGCTGCAGTACGGATTTTGCTTTTGCTTCTTTTTCTTTCCTTTGAAAATGGATCTGAACAAAAGTTTGAATTTTAGCTTCAGTTTCCCAGGTAAAAGTTTTGTGATCTGGTGTGCAGTTTGCTGATTTTTGAATGTAGTATAAGCTTTTTAAAAGATTTTTAGCCACTTGTGGGAATGAGATTGATATTTGTCATATTAAATTTCATTATGTATTTTAATTGTTTAATGCAAAACCTGTTTAATCTTACATGCAAACCTTCATAAAGCACAGCTTACACATTGCTGATCGCATCCTCTTGAGTTCCTTCATTATTTTTTGAGTATATCATATCCCACAAATATTTTTGCCACTGTAACAAGACATTATAATAGGGAATTTTCTGTCAGAGGCAATGGTTTGGCACAGTGTAAACTTGATGAACCAGGAGCTTGCACATTTCAGGGATTTATCTCTGCGATCCCTGACAGGCTCTGAATCTTTAGAAGTGTATTATTTCAACATATATTTACAGACTGAAAAGTAAACATAAGTCCAAGCCATGCAGCCATGCTTTCTCCTTTTAATTATGCATGAAAATTAATCAACATTCATATGTGATACAGAATAAAAGACCACTTAATGCTTCTAAGAAAAATCAGAGCAGTGAACACAAATTCTCAACTCAACCTCGTTCAAGAATAATTCATCACATCAACCTGTTCAATTCATGCTTCATCCTGTGAGCTTGTTCTCTTCTGGCTTTCTAATAAGTGCTGTTATTCACAAGCACCTCTATTGATGAATAGAAGTGAGAAATGATTAACCGACCAGAAGCAAAAAGGATTTGCAGACAGAACAAAAATTAGGTTACTGACAAGCCAGTGCTCATGTCACCTCATGATTCAAAGTTCATCAACAAAAACTAGTTTTGAATTCCAAAAGCAGATCACAGTCTGCCATTTGAGGATCTACAATCTAATTTAGAAATAGGTAAATCCTGTATCCTATGATATATTTTCATTTTTGCCATTAAAAGATAGAACTTGAAAATATAGTACCTTATTATCATGTTCGAAAGATGTCCTATGCTGCTTTCAAATCAATTAGTTATTTTTGGACATGCATTCAGATAGACAACCTTAAATGCTTTACATTAAAGAGAGCCAAACTATGGATACAAACTAAAGGGAAAATGGAGAGTGTCAGGTAAGAAAAATCTCCAGCTCTTCATCTCTACCACCAAAATCTTAGACCACTTCATTTATGGTCTGAGGCTCAACTTCTCTTGAAGTCTTCTTGATGGCTTCCATGGCTCGAAGAAAGATATGAAAGAAAGAATTAGCATTTTATATAGCACCTGTCATGACCTCAGTACATGCCAGAGTGCTATACAGCTGAGGAAGTACTTTCAAAGTATATTCCTAGTAGAGGGAAATGTGGCAATTTGTAGACAACAGGGTCTCACAAACAGTAGTGAAATAAATGACCGTTAAATTGTTTGAGATGTTGCTGGACAGGGGAGTGCACCGCGTTTAAATAGTGCCACAGAACCTCTTAGATCCACCTGTAGGAGGAGACAGAACCTCAGTGTCTCAGACGAAAGATGGCATCTTCTAACAGTCTCGAGCTGCACTGGCATTGCACCTCAATGTCAGCCTAGGTTTTATGATCAAGTCCTGCAGCATGCCTTGAACCTAGGACCTTCTGATTCAGAGATGACAGTGCTACTACTGAGTGAAGACTACCATGATTCAACCAGCTACAAGTTGCAACTCAGTGAAAATGCTGCTGCCCATATCCTTACCTAATTTTGCATCATTCCATCTAAAAGTACGCTTTTGGCTTTCAAACCCCCTCATTGCTTTTTTTTCCACCGTTCAATATTCATCTCCCTCTGGCTTGCATTTTTACATTCTTGCATCTGGTGCTCCATTCCACGGTTGATAGTCATTTTCAAAGCCATTACACTCCTGCCCCATGGGGTTGCCTGCCCAATTACATGCCATTTTCCACATGTTAGCAAATCCCTTCACTCTGTCTCTGGCCCTTTATTTGTTACTTATTTTTCTTCTATTTTGTCCTCTTGCTTGATGTCCATAGAGTTGTCCTCAATATAAAAACACATTGAGATGTATTCTGTATGCTAATTGTCTGTGGACATGGGTTCAAATCCCAGCTGGTGGAACTAAAATTTAATTATTGAAATTGAAAACTAGTCTCAGGTAGGTTGTTAAAAATCCACCTGTTTTGCTAATGAAAAGGAAACAAGAAGGAAATCTGTCATCCTTGCCTGTCGGATCGACATGTGACTTCAAATCCACAGTAATGTGGTTGACTCTTTAGTGCTCTGTATAATGGCCTAGCAAATTGCACAACATATGGAAAGTGTAGAAATATGTTGAAATTATGATGGGATGTGGTAGTGCAACAAATAACGTGCCTTAACACGTGTGAAACAGCAATGACTAAAATCTGTACAACAGATATCCTGAAGGATTCACATTACAAATGCAATTAAAATACTAGTGCCTGGGGGAGCCTCCCCCTTTTACGGTCTCCCTCTGAAATATTCAGGCTTCCCTCTTGTAATAAGTTCACAGAGGCAGAAGTCCCTTCACCAGAATTCCTTTTATTTATAAAACCAACAGCCGAACAACCAGGTGCATACAGCTGGCTGACTACACTGGGAGTGCAGAGGATCTGACACTCCCCGTTATATACACAGAAAGGGGTTCCCTGATTGGGCCACTAATCAGGGAACTTGTATTCTAATTGGCCAATCTCAAAGGCCTGGCCAAAGTCATTGCACCCCTCTTTCTCTTCCCACCCCCCCCCCCCCCCCCCCAAGCCCGAGGAGCTCCCGTGGTCTTCGTGACTCATGGGTCTCCTGCTTGGTTCTGCGCCGGGTCCAGATCCTCCACTTCGGCCTCCGACGTACGGGGGGGGGGTTTAAATGACTAGGCGCACGTCTTTTCCGATGTGAGAGCCTGAGGGGCGGTTCGCCCCTGTTTTGTTACCCGTGTGGTAGGTAACAGGTGCTACTCAAACCTTGGTTAGTGATGAGGTCTTCTGAATCTCGATGAAGAAGACTCGAACTCGTCCAGTAGTAACAAATGTTTTATTGAGTAACTATAACAATAATTGCATGAGTTCTTTACTTTAACTTTGATACTAGTGATAAGGTTACCAAGATCTAACTACGGTAACTATACGTAACTCCACTAGCCATCTGAACTAGTCTGCTGTTGCCCTGGTCACAGTGCACCCAAGAGAGAGAGACCCAATGTGGTTGCCTTTTATACCCCAGTTGGTCTGGCCCTCTAGTGATCATGTGGTGCTACTGATTACACATTAACCCTGGTGTACATGCACATATAGTGATCACTACATCCCCCTTTTTTCGTGTTACATATTTTCTGTATGTTGTAAAGAAAATTGAACAAAAATAATGGATGCAGTTTGCAAATGCATTACATAAAATCAATGAGTTATTCCATCAAATGTTAATACATTTAGCCTCTCTGGTTTTTTCGCTTGCATGAAATAGGTAGACAAATGATTATGTACAAGTTGTGATGAACTTGATGATTATACAAAACCAATTTATGAGTCCAATCTTAATTTAAAAAAATAATTTGTGAGTCCACACTTTGAGTTTGTTCGGTCGAGTTGCTTTCTTCTTCTGTTGTTGAAGTGGTGATATTGATGTTGTTATTTCTTTGTGAACGTCGTCAGTGTTCCTGTGTTTAAGTAACCAAGAAGTCATCAATGAGGTATTTGAATGGTCGAATCACTTTGTTGTCTGATTTATGCTTTATTTTTCTATGCTTGCGGTAGCGATTCTGTGTTACGTCTTTGTTGTCTGACCTGGACTTTTTCTTGTGCTTGTGGTATTGATTCTGCATGTCATCTTTCTTGAAAGCTGGTTTGCTTGTTTGTTGTGGAGCAAATCTGAATTTGTGAAATTTGTTGCCATGCCATGGCATGTTTGTACTCTTGCCATCGTTTTGAAGTGTGCTGTGGCATTGTCCTTCAGGTGCAGAGTTGTACCAAGTCGTTGTTTCATTGTTGTCGTTTCTGTCTTGGTCGTTTTCGTTGTTGTTCTTTGCTGTTTTTGTCGTGCTTGTTGTTCCTGTTTTTTTAATTGTTTTTCTTATCGTGCTTGTTGTTTATGTTTCTTGTTGTTTTTGTTGTTCTTGTTGCACTGCATGTTGTTTTTGTTGTGGCGCTCCATGATTTTGTTGTTGCTGTTCTTGTTTCTGCTGTGTTTCTTGCAGTTTTAGTTGTTCTTGTTGCGTTTATTGAGTGTTCCATGTGGATGATTTGAGTCATTGTCACAGTTATTAGTGTCAGCGCCCTTTGTGGTATCTGTTACATTGAGCGTTTCTTCTTGAGAATTGTGAGAATGATCTGATGTTGGTGACATCAGTCATTTGTGGTGGATTTGATTCCTCTTTGCTTCCTTGGTACTCTTCTAGAGTCATTTCTGGTTCACTTGAAGCATCATTGATTTCTTGGTGCTCCTCTTCTGGAGTCAAAATCTTCAGGATTTCTATTGACGTGGTCTCTCTGGACTCTTGGTGCTCCTCTTTTGGAGTCAAAATGTTCACAATTTCATTTGACGTGGTCTCTGGACTCATGAGTGGCCCTTCTGATTGTTGAGTGCTTCTGTACAGACGATCTGAGATCTGTCAGTCTCGCTATGATCCTGCACATCCTGTATATCGATTGTGATCACATTGTCACTATTCTCACATACAGCGGATAGACATTGTGTCTTCATGTTGGTTAAATGAGCTGGGTAGACTTTCATAGTCTTCATCTAGTGGCTCAAATAAGCTAGGCAGACTTTCATAGTCTGCAGCTGGTTGCACAGATAAGGTGGATAGACCTTCATAGTCTTGTTCATGCATGGCGTTCGCTATGGTGTGTTTGCTTGCTTCCATTTGAGAGTCTGTCACCGAGCTTTCTGTGGAGGCTGGCGTCGCTCTCCCTGTGGAGTCTGTCATCGCTCTCTCTGTGGAGTCGTGCAGTGTTCTCGCTGTAGAATCGGTCTGTGCTCTCTCAACGGAGGTGTTCTGTGCAGCGTTGTCTTCTTCGGTATTGGACAGGTTGCTGACATCCAATGTATCGACTATCTGCCATGGCATCATGGTATTGGAATCATCTACCATGAGCAGAGTGGCGTTGAGCTTTGAAACCGTGTTGCTGATACTGTGATCAGCATATCCGAATAACTCAGCCATGTCTGAGTAGTATTGTTCGGTAGACAAATCATCTCTTTTTGTTTCGGAGTTATCGTTCTCTTCATGTTCAATGAACAAATCATCTTCCTGGGTTTTGGATTTGTCATTATGCTCTTCACTTTGGGTGGTGCAGACTGCTTGTTCCAGGGTGTTGTGGAAGTTATTTTCAATTCCTGCCGTTTTCCTTCTTTTTGAGAAGTGCGCGTGTGTGTACTGGCCGGAACGCTCTCGCTCAAGATGGCTGCCAATCAAAAAGTGCTGTTGCATCGAGTGAGATCCTGCCTCTGCCTCGTGGTGAGTGTTCGTGCCATTTTTACCGATTTTGTTTTCTAGATACTGTTACTGTGCTTATAAAGACTCACAGTATTGATTTTGTTTTTGTTCATAAGCAAGGCATTTTTGTATAGCAGTTTCTAGAGTTAGATGTGAAAGTTCTTCCTTCAAATTTTTGCCAGGTAGTCCATAAATTAATTGATCCATTATCATAGTGTCTCTGAAATCAGCATAATCACAGCCTTGTGGTATTAACTTGAGATTTGTAATAAAATCAGTGATGGGCCCTCGTTTTTCTGGCATTTATGCAAGAGTTAAATCTTTCCAGCATCTCACCAGACTGACTCTTAGTGTTCAAATTTTTTGTGTATTACTTCTAATTTGGTGTTGTCTTCACCTTCTAAGTAATTAAAGCAATTATAGATTTCTCTAGCTTCATGCCCTCCTATTGAGAGCAGTAGTGCTATTTTCGTTGCGTCAGAGACCGTGCTTAAATTAGCTGCGATAAATGTTTGGAATATCTGTTCCAATCTTTTCCAGTCATAACTTAAATTACCGGTTGGTTCCAGGTGCCCTAGAGGTCCAAAGAGCCCTATAGTTAGTCGTTGAGGATCCATTTGCTGCAAAGTCTTCCACAATCGAATTTCCGGTCTGAATTTTCTTCTCTTTTTGTCTAACCTAATCTAACTAGTTTTGTTAAAGCCAACACGCCTGGTACCATGTTTTGTTACCTATGTGGTAGGTAACATGTGCTACTCAAACCCTGGTTAGTGATGAGGTCTTCTGAATCTCGATGAAGAAGACTCGAACTTGTCCAGTAGTAACAAACGGTTTATTGAGTATAACAATAATTGCATGAGTTCTTTACTTTAACTTTGATACTAGTGATAAGGTTAACAAGATCCAACTACGGTAACTATACGTAACTCCACTAGCCATCTGAACTAGTCTGCTATTGCCCTGGTCACAGTGCACCCAAGAGAGAGAGAGAGAGAGAGACCCAATGTGGTTCCCTTTTATACCTCAGTTGGTCCGGCCCTCTAGTGATCACGTGGTGCTACTGATTACACATTAACCCCTTGTGTACATGCACATAGTGATCACTACAGCCCCCTTTCTCCAGCGGCAGGGGGACAGCCGCGGCATCATCCATGGTGGCCATATCCGAGTCCGATGTCCTCACCAGTGGCGAGTGTGAATGGTTTGTCGGGGAGGACTCTCCACGGTACTTGGTGTGCTGGTCTGAGTCAGCTGCGGGGGAGGAAACCAATCTGAGGCCCGCACCTGGTCCAGGTGCTTTTTTACTATGTGCTGTCCCACACGTATCTCAGACGACACAGGTCCTGTCCTGGCCTTGATCGTTCCTACTACCCATGTGGGGTAATTGGCATATTTTCTGACCCATACCTTTTCACCCGCGTTGAACTGGCGAGTGTTGTTGTGGACCCTGCATTGGGCCTCTTGGTGTCATTCTACTCTTCCGCCTAAATTTGAGAATAGTAGACTCAGTCTGGTTCGGAGTCGTCTGCCCATTAATAGCTCCGCCGGTGCTATTCCAATTGTGGCGTTACCCTATAGTCGAATAGCCAGCGCGACAGTTTAGTCTCCACTGATGCTGCTGACTGTTTTCTCAACCAGACTTTTATGGTCTGGACAGCTCTCTCCGGCCAACCCATTTGATGCCGGGTGGTATGGTGCCATCCTTGTGTGCCGAATACCATTTGACTTCATGAATTTTGTGAACTCCTGACTGGTGAAAGCTGATCCATTATCTGAAACTTAACACCTCCGGGATACCATGTGTTGCAAACAAGGTGCAAAATTTTGCGATGGTTGCTGTTATGTTTGCCGAGTTCATTTTGTAGACATCCAGCAATTTGGAATGGGCATCTACTATCACAGAAATCATTGAACCCATAAACGGGCTTGCAAAGTCGACATGAAGTCGCGACCATGATCTGCCTGGCCATTCCCATGGGTACAGCAGGGCTACCGGTGGCACCTTCTGCCCTGGTTGGCTTTCTTGGCACTGATCTACCAATGCCGCCATGTCTGTATCCAGGTCCGGCCACCAAACATAGCTCCTGGCCAGCATCTTCATTTTTGAGACTCCAGGGTGCCCATGATGTAGTTTAGCCAGAATGGCTCAACGGCCTTGACTTGGAACTATTACTCGAGCTCCACATATCAGTATCCCGTCTTCCACAGTGATCTGCTCTCTTCTGCTCCAGTAGGGGTGGAATTCCGCCTGGACCGGTCTTCCCATCTCCCCCGTTAGCACCATGTGTTTTATTTTTGATAAAACCGGGTCCCTGTGTGTCCACAAACTAATGTTGTGTGGCCACTGGAAGGGTGTCCAGGAAATATAGTGTCACCATTGTTTCTTCTATTCTGGGTACCACTGGTGGGGTGTCCGTTTATTTACAGCCTGCTTAGTGCATCGGCGTTTGCCACCTGGGTTCCCGGCCGATGCTCCAGTTGATATTGGTATGCTGCCAGTAGTAGGGCCCAACGGTGGATCCGGGCTGAAGCTATTGGTGGCACCGCTTTGTCTTCTTTCAGCAAGCCCAGCAACAGCTTGTGATCTGATAATAGTGAACTTTCTTCACTGCGAAGATCACAGTCAGTCCTTCTTTTTCAATTTGGGTGTACTTTCACTCTGCTGCTGCTAACGTACTGGAAGCAAACGCGATAGGCCATTCCTGTCTGTTTTGCCCTCTGTGTGCCAGAACTGCCCCAACACCATATGGAGATGCGTCGCAAGTGAGCTCCAGCTCTTTCCTGGGGTCATAGTGTGCCAAGACGTTTTCTGAGGAGAGCTTTTGTTTTATCTTCTTGAAAGCCCTGTCTTGGCGGACAGACCACTCCCAGGCTTGCTCCTTTTTTAGTAATTGGTGTAGGGGGTCCAGGATGGAAGTCCTGTTCTGTATGAACTTTCCGTAGTATGTCACCAGTCCTAAAAAAAAATCTTACCTCCTGGATTGTGCTGGGGGCCGGGGCATCTTTAATCACCCTCACCCGATCTTGTACCCTAGATAAGTTACTGGAGATGCTAGAAAAACACATTTCTCCCTCCTTAGGCGCATGCCTGCTGCTGAAAACCTCTTAAGTACTTCCTCCAGGTTTTGCAGGTGTTCTGCTTTTGTTTTTCCCGTAATGAGGACGTCATCCAAGTAAATGGCGACCTGTGGTAGCCCTTGTAATATATTCTCCATTGTCCTCTGGAATATCGTACAGGCTGACGACATCCTGAAGGGTAATATTGTATGCAGAAAAAGGCCCTTCAGGGTGTTTATCGTCGAGAATTTGCGCGACTCTTCGTCCAGCTCATCCAGCTTCAGCTGTAGATATGCGTGGCTCATATCCAGCTTTGAGAAGAAGAGTCCTCCAGCCAGTTTTGCATACAAATCCTCAATCCGGGAATTGGGCATTTGTCCAGTTGTGAGTAACGATTAATCGTTTGTTTGAAATCTCCACAAAGGCGGACTGATCCGTCCGGCTTAAGGATAGGCACCATGGGTGCCGCCCACTCTGCAAACTGGACCGGTTTTATTATTCCTTCTTGCTCCAATCTTTTAATTTCCCAATCAACTTTGTGCCTCAATGCTAAGGGTACTGGTCGGGCCTTGTAGAATTTTGGGACTGCCTCTGGATCTATGTGTAATGTCACCTTTGCTCCCTTTATTGTTCCGAGCTCTTCTCGGAAAACCTCTGGGTATCTGCACAGGAGTTCGCTCAGATGACCATTTTCCAGCTGGAAAATGTTTACCCAATCCAGCTGGATCTCTTTTAGCCAGTTTCGTCCCAATAAGTTTGGTCCCACACCATTCACTACCATTAAAGGCAGCCTAACCAGTTGCTCTCCATAAGCCACAGGTACATGTGTTGTACCCAACACGCTGTGGTTCCCCGGTGTATTTCCTCAGTTTTGCCGAGGTCCTGTTTAGGGATAATCGTTGGGAGTCCAGTGCGATTTTTATTAAATACCATTTCCCCTTCACTGATACGGCTGCTCCCTTGTCGATTTCCATTAATGTGGGACGCCCATTCAACCTTATGGTTAATTTAACCATCGCTACACAATTTAGTTGTTCCTCATTGGAGGTAGGGGGGGCTTCTAGGGTGTACATTCTTCTGTACCCCGGCCTACATATCCTTCACCAAGATATTGGTTTTGGGCTTCTATTTCTCCTCTCTGGCTCCGATCTCTGGCAACAACTACAATATCTTGCCGGGCGAAAAGCTGCAGGGGCTGCCATCTGTCTGGTCCTAATTTTCCCTTGCTTGGGAGCGGTTTTGCGAGTGGGCCTGGGTTCCTTAGTATCCGAGTCGATCCTGAGGGTGGCTATGCAGTTGCCTATCCCCAGCAGTAGTCCCTTAACTCAGTTTCACTGGTGTGTGCATCTACCTCCATCTGAGTACCCTGTAACTCGTGCTCTGCTCACCACTTTTTCTAAGGACAAAGCCAGCTGCAATGCTTGTTTGCAATCCAGCTCGGCCTCTGTTAGGAGACCTTTTTGTATTGCTACATTATTTATTCCGCACACGAACCGGCCTCGGAGCATCTCATTCAGAGTCAGGCCAAATTCGCATGCCTCAGCTAATTGCCTTAATCTTGTTAAAAAGTTAGTGACTGACTCCCCAGTGTCTCGGACTGCGGAGTAAAACTGGTTCCTTCGCAGGATCAGAGGTGGCTTAGGGTCATAGTACTCTTTTACTAAGTCCATCAATTCCTGGTAAGTTTCCACACCCAGTGCCTCCGGAAAAGTGAGACTGCACATAATGGCAAAAGCTGCCAGCCCACACGCGGTCAGCAGAATGACTGTTGTGTTTCATCCGGAACTATATCTAAAGAAGTACTTCATCCACTCCACATATTGGGCCCATTCTTCCACTGCAGAGTCAAAAGAATCCAACTTCACAAATAAAGGCATTTTGCCTGTCAGTGGCTTACCCTCGATATGTGGCGGCTGCTAATGAGCAGGTCCCTTCGGGTCATTCCATTTTCCTCATTGACACTATTATAATTTCACAGAGGCAGAAGTCCCTTCACCAGAATTCCTTTTATTTACAAAACCAACAGCCAAAACAACCTTGTGCATTCAGCTTGCTGTCTACACTGGGAGTGCAGAGGACTGACACTCCCTGTTATATACAGAGAAAGGGGTTCCCTGATTGGGCCACTAATCAGGGAACTCGTATTCTAATTGGCCAATCTCAAAGGCCTGGCCTAAATCATTACACCTCTGCCATCCTCAATCCCTGACTCACCACTGCCACAATAGTATCAACTCCATGCCTTGATGGCTTCACCCTGTATGCCAAGCTCATGCTAACCTTTCCCTGGTTTTGGCCTCCCCTGCCCAGAGACCCAGCTGTAAATTTGGAAGTTGGAAGAGGATGTAATTTTCAATAGCAATAGAGAGATCAATGAGGGCATGAGAGGCACAGTTACACAAGATATCTTTCGTGACTTTTTTAAAATTACTTTTTCAGAGTTACAAAGCCAGAGCTCAGAGTGTGGTCAGGGGCGAACCCCTAATCCAGCTCCTTGCCTGCTCCAAAAACCAATTCAAATTGAATCCAATTCATGGTCCCCACAAGAGAGACATACCAGATCCATGCAGTACACCTGACCTCACGCTCCTCTGAGCCATAAGGCCGAGAAGCGATTATATCTTTAGCGACTTGACCAGTGCCGTTTCATTACCGTGGGCAGCACTATGGCACAGTGGCATAGTGGTAATGTCACTGGGTTGGTAATCCAGAGGCCCAGGCTAATGGTCTGGGGACATGGGTTCAAATCCCAGCTGGTGGAATTTAAATTCAATTAATAAAATTTAAAGCTAGTATCAGGTGCATTGTCATAAAAGCCCACCTGTTTCAATAATGGAAAGGAATTGAGAAGGAACGCTGCCATCCTTACCTGCCAGACATGTGACTCCAAATCTACAGTAATGTGGTTGACTCTTTAATGCTCTCTAAAATGGCCCAGCAAGCCACTCTGTTGCAAGGAATTGGCAACAAATGCTGGCCTTAACAGTGACAAGAAAGAAAAATGGAGGGTGCCCGATGCAAGGGGAGAGCTGGAATGCTGGGATCATAGTTGCAACAAAACCACAAGGGAAAGATTGGAGTTCAGCCAGTATTTGGGAAGAATTGGGGAAATTGACATTTGTCATGAAGGAGCTGCATTTAAAAAAAGTAACCACAGGCCTCTTATGGTCTGCCTTTAATTTGATAGACAGGTTTCTGACTCATGGCTTTAATTTAAAAAGTAGGAGTTAACAGCACTAAAGATGAAAAGGAAACAGGTTAAAGAAAATGAAAACTTTTTAAAGTGAGAACCTTTAGAAATATTCCAAAACAATTGAGGTGAGATTAATAGCAGGTCAAGGATGCGTAGATAAGTATTCTTGTAAGGAAATCACAGAAGCAGCAACACGTACAAAAACAAGTTAACTTGATAGGAACCCAAATTCAAATTTCCAGTTTAAAGGTTTGTGTGTTATCTCCTTGATCGCTTTTTTAAAAACTACATTTCCAAAAGAATACTTGTAGGATCCAAGCCTGCGATCTCCCTTTGGGGCTGTAAAACCAACATTACTGCATACTTCAATGTAGGACTCAGTGCTCCTTCTCCCCATCCCCAATAATGGCTTTATGATAAACCATGAAACTTATTGGTGCCAATTTGTCAAATTGCTGCTTCAAATAAATTTGAAGAACAAACCAGCTGCTATCTTCTTGCTTTCCTTTCAAAGTAAAGAACCAATAAAAAGTACTGCGTGTTTAACCTTATTACTTTATACAAGCTATTTACCTTGGATTTTCTGTTTTATATTCTTTCTATGAGATTGGTGTTGATGAGATCAATTCCTTGTTAAGCTGGGAGGATGGTCATTCCAAACTGTAATTACAGCTCCATTTCTGATAGCATAAAACTATAACCTGGTGGGATCATCGTTTTGTTTATTTCCATGGAGCTGATTATATCCAGACCTCTTATTCTTGTATTCTTTTATAGTTTATTTATATATCTACACAAAGATGTATGTCCTTGAGGCAATCCATTATTATGAACCTATTAAAACAGTGCATTAGTATGTCAGAAGTGATGTTCCATTAAAAGTTGTTCTTAAGACAAATAACTCCACTGGAGAAAGTTGTTAAACTTCTTTTGTACCCAAGATTGTAAATTACTAATGTAGTGCTGCTAACGATGACATTTAAAAAAAAAATGCTTTTTCAAAAAAAAATTGTTCTGTGACTTTTCTGGTCTTCTGACTACAAAAGCATTGGTAGAATGAGACCAGTCTTTTAGGTTCTTGGACTAGATTCTCCACCGGCGAGATGCTCTGTTTTGCCGGCTGCCCGGGGGGTTCCCGACGCTGTGGGGCTGCTCCACAATGGGAAACCCCATTGACCACCCTGCGTAATGGAGCATCCCGCCGGCGGGGTGAAACGGAAATGCGGCGGGGCAGAGAATCCAGCCCCGTATGTAGAAGATAATGTTTAAACACAAGCTGTAAATCTAGTCGTCTGTACAGAATTTGAATGTGACATATCCTTACAAGCTTGTTATTATTCAGAACTATCAGGAGTAGTTTCTGTTGCTTCTACTTTACGAGGTTTGACCTAGGATAGTGGAATATTTCATTTGTAGTCAGTTCTTGCAAATGATACTTGAAGGATGTCTCTGATCAGGGGAATACATGTAATTTGTTGATGTTAATGAGAAAGAGGGATGATCTGAATCCGCTGCTATTCTGCCTGCTGGTTATATTTTTCATTTACGTTATAATTTTTGTTCGACTGTCAAATGATTTTTATTCTTGCTTTATATGAAAAGACATGCCACCTGTTTAACTGCCAGGTTCTTTTATCAGTTTAATGATGCTCGATCTGATACCTGAAAACTATCATTAGTGATTCTTATGTGATAAACCCAGTCCAGCCTGAAAGAGAAAACCTGAATTGTGCAATCAGCAAATACCTGAATTTTGCTCACATTCATGCATGCTACAATGTTGTGTTTTTGTGGATGCAGTATACGCATGCTACAATGTTCTATAACATAGTGCATAGTCGGTTGTCTAAGCAAATTCACAGTCTTGACCAGGTGTAGCACAGAGCAACGGTCAGATGCATCTCTCAGTTGTTTGGCAGTGAGCGGGATAACTTGGGGGGGGGTGATTTTATTTCAAGTAATTTTGCGAACTGATTCACATCTGCTAATGGTTTGTGTCAAGGGGAAAAGAGAAGCAATCCATTGCATGGAACTGGAGCATAATGCAGGCAAAAGTAAATAAAGACATTCAACTGAAAATATACATATATTTTTAATATGACACATACTCACTGGACTTGAATGCTCAACCTTTTGACTTGGGCGGGAATGCTGCCCCTGAGCCAAAACTCTGGAATTACCATCCTAAAACTATTTTCTTTTGTTCCTTTAAATACCCATCTTAAAACCTACTTCTTTGACTGAGCTTTTAGCGACCCCTCATAATATCGCCACCTTTGGCCCACTGTGGCTGTGGGCCATTTTTCAACGTTGAAGACCTAGGGTGCAATTATCTTACTGCGTTGTGCTCTCGCTTGAGGGCAACACGGGGCAGCACGGTAGCATTGTGGTAGCACAATTGCTTCACAGCTCCAGGGTCCCAGGTTCGATTCCGGCTTGGGTCACTGTCTGTGCGGAGTCTGCACGTCCTCCCCGTGTGTGCTTGGGTTTCCTCCGGGTGCCCCGGTTTCCTCCCACAGTCCAAAGATGTGCAGGTTAGGTGGATTGGCCATGATAAATTGCCCTTAGTACCCAAAATTGCCCTTAGTGTTGGGTGGGGTTACTGGGTATGGGGATAGGGTGGAGGTGTTGACCTTGGGTAGGGTGCTCTTTCCAAGAGCCAGTGCAGACTCGATGGGCCAAATGGCCTCCTTCTGCACTGTAAATTCTATGATCTATGAACGCGGCCAGAGAATGCTGGGAGAGGCTTGCAGTGAGCCTCCCGACAGCATTCACGCCTCCTGGGATTTTTCGAAGTCCCGCGAGACGTCGCAGTCGGATCCCCGCTCCAAATGGGCAGAACTGAATGACACTCGGGGAAGTAAACCTACTTATGACCTACCTACGCAGGATCAACTACCTCCCTCGATTTACATAAAGCAAGAATAAAACTCACTTGATGTTCAAACAAAAATAATAACGTAAATTAATAATATAACCAGTGAGGCTGCAGTCAGACGTCGATCAGTGTTGATCCCCCTAAAGTGGACCAGGCAGAATGGCTCCCGGGGGGTCTCCCAGGTCACTGGAGGCCCCAGGGTAAGTGCAGGGTGGCTCCCTGGCCCTCCCACTGGAACTGCCCAGCTGGCACCTTGGCAATGCCACCCTGGCAATACCGAGGTGCCTGGCTGGCACTGCCAAGCTAGCAGGAGCACGGCCTGGGTGCCAAGGTGGCAATGCAAGGGTGGAGGGGAGGTTTGAAGGGTGGGGGAGTGCAGGACAGGTAAGTAGGGACTCCCAGGAGGTTGGATGGGTGATGGGTGGGGGTTCTAGAAGGGTGCTGTAAGGGAGCTTGGGGGGGGGGCCTGAAAAGTGAGGAATCCCCAGCGACCCCAAGTGTGGGCTAAACCGGTGAGAAACTCCCCAGGGCCCACAAAAATGACTATGTGTAATTGAATAGTGGTGGGGAACTCATCGGCAAAGCCGGCAGGACACTCCCTGAAAAACACCCCACAAATTAATTGTGAATTCCTTTGGGAAAATCGCGCCCAGAAATGCAATTACTTGTTCTTCTCAGTGACTTGCTGATTGTGCATGGCGGGTGGGGTGGACTTGCGGTGGCCTTTCTCCATGTTCCTAATAGTTAAGCGAGCTAACTTTGAGATGAAATAACATTTTTGAGTTTTAAATCTCAGAACATGCATCATGAGGAAAATGTTTATTTTGCTGTTATTGGGTTGCCAAATCTCAAATGAATTCCTGGAAGATTGATCATGTGATTAGTTGCCATGTGAGGTTCTAACAACCAGTAGGCCACTGGATGAAGAAAGTACACAAACACAAACCATAGGTGCAAAGCTCTACTTTCCTCCCCACTTGCCACGAGCAGTGACCAGGAGATACATCTTCAATTCCTGAAGGCTCTTGGATAATCTGCATGGGTTGGCAACTCTATGCTCTAAATCCTGCTGTCATATCAGTCAAGCACTGCCACTTATTTACAGAGATAAACACAGATTGCAATGACTAAAGCCAACTTTCTTTGCCAAATCCTCCTCCCACATGTCAGCTTTCAGCTCTGTTCATTTAAAATGCACCCCATGTTGGCATAAGAATTTGTTTCTGTCATTGTCATTAATTACATTTATGCTGTTAGACTGAGCATAAATGACTTCGAGATAAAATAGTACCGTTTTCTGAGAGTAATATTGAACCATATTTTCTTTTCAGTTCAACATTAATTTTCATTGAAGTGTTTGTTAACACTGGACGTATTAGAGTGGGTTTGTTCAGACTTAGTGGAATGCATTGAATATCAGAGACCACATATTGGGAATAAATTCATATTCCTGTTCCTGTTGATTTAAATTTCTTTATATTCTTTCATAAGATGTGAGCATCGATGGCAAGGCCAGTATTTGTTGCCCGCCCTTAATTGCCCTTGAGAAGGTGATGGTGAGACCCCTTCTTGAACTGCTGCAATTTATCTGGTGTAGCTGCACCCACAGAGATGTTAGGAAGGGAGTTCAAAGATTTTGATCCAGCGGCAGTGAAGGAATAATGATATATTTCCAAGTCAGGATGGTGTGTTGCTTGGAGGAAGCTTGCAGATGGTGGTATTCCCATGCATCTGCTGTCCATGCTATTCAAGGTGACAAAAGACATGGGTTGGAAAGTGCTGTTGAAAGAGGCTTGGCGAATTGCTGCAGTTCATCTTGTATATAGTACACACTGTTGCCACTGTGTGCTTGTGGTGTTTAAAAGTGGTGGATGGGATGCCAATCAAGTGGGCTACTTTGTCCTGAATGGTGTCAAGCCTCTTGAATGTTGTTGAAGCCGCACTCATCCTGGCAGATGGAGAGTATTCCATCACACGCCTGACTTGTGTGTTATTGGTAGTGGACAGGTTTTGGATAGTCAGGAGGTGAGTTACTCATTGCAGAATTCCCAGCTTCTGTCCAAATCTTGTAGCCTCAGTATTTATATAGCTAGTCCAGTTCAGCTTCTGGCCTGTGGTGACCCCCAGGATGTTGATGGTAATGACATTGAATGCCTTGGAGAGATGGTTAGATTCTCTCTGATTGGAGATGTTCATTGGCTGGCATTTGTGTGTTGCAAATGTTACTTGTCACTCATCATCTGAAGCCTGAACATTGTTCAGGTCTTGCTGCACAGGGACACAGACTGCGTCAGTACATGAGGAAGCAGGAATGATCACTAACATCCTTTCTTCTGGACTAATGATGGAGAGAAGGTCATTTATGAAATGGCTGAAGATCATTTGGTGTAGCACACTATCTTGAAGAACTCTTGCAGTGATATCCTAGGGTTGAAATGATTGGCCTCCAGTAACCACAACCATCTCCCTTAGTGCTCTATATGACTCCAGCCGGAGACTCTCCCTTTCCTTCTCCCCCTTTGGTAGGGCTTCTTGATGTATCTTGGCTTCCGATCTGATTTGGGATTTGTCCAACAATTCCACAGGTTCGGAAAATCAACATCCTACTCTCACCATTATGTGAATACACCCCCCCCCCCCCCCCCCCCCCCCCACCCCCAAGAATTTCAAAACTACTTGAGGATCTGCATACTTTGTAGTAGAAACTTGGCTACTGTACTGATTTTCTTTTCTTATAGTTTTGGAAGATATCTAACGTTTGGTTAAGATTGCTAGACAGAAACATAGGAATTAGGAGCCGGAGTAGGCTACTCAGTCCTTTGAGTCTGCTCCGCCATTCATTATGGTCGCAACTGATCATCCAACTCCGTAACCTGTTCCGCTGATTCCTTTGCTATTCATAGTTGTGATATGTATTTCCTTGTTAAAAATGAAGTGGAGTTGAAGATTTTACTCAATCTAACTCTAAATGATAAATCAATATTAAACGTTACTTACATATCTTGTGAATTTAATAATTTCAGGTAGGTATAACCATTTTTCAATACTCCTGGAATATTATGTTTGCATTTATAGACCATTTCTAAATTAATTCTACATTTTTAGCCATTAGAAGTTACTTGGTATTTGGAGTTGCTCATTTTACCATAATAACAGGATTAAGCTGCTTTTTAAATATAGTAATAATAGCACTGACCGAACATATGTATCTGACTGTTCATCCGCAAACCTCCCATGGAACTATTGATGATGAATCTGCAGGTAGGTTGTTTATTGTTTTTATACAAATAGTTGCTTGGTAATACAGGTTGAGCATCCCTTATCCGAAATGCTTGGGGGCGAGTATGTATCGGATTTTGGAATATGATTTTTGAGGAGGCGAAACGGCCTGTTCATGTGACCTTCGCATGTGCGGCATGTTGGGACCTGCGCGTGTGCGGCGCATTGGGACATGCGCATCGCCCGGGAACCTTCCCAGAGCCTCAAAAAAGAGACAGATGCAAAAATACCAATTTTAAAGAAGCAACAATTTATACTTCATGTAAAAGGGTACTGATTGGCTGGCTAGTCGCGGTGTTGCCATGGAGAATGCGCCAGGGAGCTATTGTTCCCTATGCTTTTGCTTAAAAAAAGGCACAATACCTGTAAATGCTCTTTCTGCTTTCAGAGGCCGATGAATAGCAAATGCTGGGTTCAGTGGGTAGGCTGTCACCTCTGTCAGATAGTTGTGACACATTCCAGAGACTTGAGAGCTTAATGTAGATCAATCAAAAGAAGTGGGAGCAGGAGTAGGCCATTCAGCATATCGAGCCCACTCTTTATTCAGTAAGGTTATGTCTGATCTGATTGTGATCTTAACTCCACTGCCTGTCCCCAAACCCCTTGTTGATTCCCTTGTTGATCAAAAGTCTGTCCAACTCGATACGAGGCCCCCAAGCGTGGAATCCTGGATCAGCGATATGGCAGGGTTCATTAAATTGGAGAGGGTGAAATTTGCCTTGAGAGGGTCGGTACAAGGGTTCTTTAGGCGGTGGCAACCGTTCTTAGACTTTCTGGCAGAACGCTAGACATTGGTCAATGGCAGCAGCAGCTCGGGGGGTGGGGGGGGGGGGCGGGTTTACTTTATTTTTGTTTATGTTATTTACACTGGAAGGGTCTGAGGGGGTGTATACACCTGTTGTCTTAAGTCGGGGTGTTAATGTTAATTTATTATTTAGGTACGGGGGGGGAGGGGTTTGGGGGGTTGCTTTTTTAGATTGTGTTTTGTACTTAACCTTGTTGGGTTCTTTTTTCTTTCTCATTTTGTTATTGATATTTTATGAAAACCTTTAATAAAAATTATTTAAAAAAAAAAAAAGGTCTGTCCAACTCAGCGCTGAATATATTCAATTTTTTTTTAGGGGTAATTTAGCGTGGCCAATCCACCTACCCTGCACATCTTTGGGTTGTGGGGGCAAAACCCACACAAACACAGGGAGAATGTGGAAACTCCAGAAGGACAGTGATCCGAGCCAGGATCGAACCTGGGACCTCGGCGCTGTGCGGCAGCAGTGCTAACCTCTGCGCCACCGTGCTGCCCTCTGAATATACTCAATAACCCAGCCTCCACTACTCCCTGTGGAAGAGAATGCCAAAGACTAAATGCCATCTGAGCGAAGAAATTCCTCCTCATCTCGGTCTTAAAAGGGAGATCCCTTATTTTTAAACTGTTCCCCTCATTCTTGATTCCCAATGAGAGGAAACATGGTCTCAACATCTGACCTGTCTAGCTCCCTCAAGATCACTTGTCATTCTTCCTTTTTTCACAAGACAACCCCTTTGCCCCAGGAATCGAATAAATCCTAGTCTATATCATCTCTTAACTGCTTCCAATGAAAATATATCCCTCCTTGAGTAAGGAGACCAAAACTGTACAGAGTACTCCAAGTGTGGCTCCACCAATTCCCTGTACCATTGTAATAAAACTTGCGTACGTTTATACACCTTCTCCCTTGCAATAAAGGTCAAGAATCCATTTGCTTTTCAAATTACTTGGCAATATCTACATGCTGGCCTTTTGGGATTCATTTACAGGGATACCCAGATCCCTCTACTATGTTCTGCAATATACCTCTATTTAAATAATAGGCTGCTTTAATCTTCCTGCCTAAGTGAACAACCTCTTATTTTCACACATTTTTCTCCATCTGCCATATTTTTGCCCATTCATGTAACCTATCTTTATCTCTTTGCAAACTCCTTGTAACCTGCTCACAACTTGCTTTCCTGCCTATCTTTGTATAACCAGCAAGTATGGCTACAATCGGTCCCTTCGTCTAAGCCTTTAAGATAGATTGAGCAGAGCAGAGGAACTTTCCACCGCAGCCTAATATTTATCCCTCAACCAACCTCTAAGAATAAATCTTCTGATCATTACCATATTGCTGTTTGTGGGAACAAACTGTGTGCACATTGGCTCCTACAACAACACATGTTAGAGATACAATGCAATAAAATATTTTAGATTAACCGTGAAGTGGTATATGACCAACATTCTTGCAAGCTCTATCAAAAGTATCCCTCTTGTTAAATACTAAAATTAAAATTTGAATGAATTAAAAATCCTATGGATTTAACAGCTACAATTGCCCAAATTCCCAAAGAAAGATGAACAATGGCCACACAAACTTAGTGGTTACAGAATGAAATTCCACAGAATGTGTGTGAAAAAAACACCAGGAGATGCAAATGACTGAGATTCAAACCCCTTGTGTGGACAATGGGAGCACCTATATATGGTCACCTGACAGAAATCAGCTTCTGATGAGAAACATTACCACATCTTGAGCAGCAACCGCATGTCAGTCAGCAAAGAGGGATGAGATCCCTCTCATAAAGGAAGAACCCTGCCTGGAATCCACAAACAGACAAGGAAGCTATGCTTTTACCTGCAGATTTGCAGAACTAAGCCAGATCTTTGCTACAGAGGCTTAATCGGCAGAGACCTCCAAGCTCCATTTTCTTCAGTGAACCAAAGAAAATAGCCATGCCTGCGGTGTTTCAAGCTTCTCCCACAAAAAACAAGAATACCGGATTTGGGGATTTGTTAAATACCTGAGTGCATTCTAGCTCTTTTGCAATCATTTTTTCTTTGCCGTGTGTGCGTGCCTTGTGTGCATGTATGAGTGAGTGAGTGTTGCGATTGCATTCTTGTGTTGAGAAATAACCATTTGTTCTTTTTCTTAAGCTTGCAAGAAAATCTATCTTTGTTCCTAACAGTCACAGCACTCTAGGAGTTAAAACACTTCATCTTCAAAACACATCTTTTTGCACTTAGTCGAGAGGTTGACAAATTGTCGAACCATTCTGCATCTCAGTCATATCTGAAACCCATTGTCCTAGCAACCTGGAGATTATTAGTTTAAATCACACTCTGGTGAGTTGAAAAAACTGAACAGAAGGGGGAAAAATTGACCATAGAAAAAGTTGCTGGATTGGCCTTAAAAAACTAGGTGTTCACTAATTTCCTGCCAATTTTACCTAGTCTGGTCAAAAACAAATGCTCTCTGAAATAGTTCAACACTTGGTTCTAAGAACAGTTGCTAGAAAGTAGCTCACAAAAATGCATAATTAATGTCTGGCATCAATACTCACATCCTAAGAATTGTAAGGAAAAAAAAATCTAAGTTTTTAAAACAAAACTATTTTACATGTTCAAATGTGCCTTATCCAATGCCCAGGATTGTTAATAACCGAATAAACTTCATATGAGGAATGGGATACAATGTATATTGAGCATGGGGAAAGGAGAATGAGGATGGGCAACAAAAGCATGATTAGAATGGAGCATTTTCAGAAGCAGGAAGGGAGTCAGCAGGGTGAAGGGACCTGGTTAGAGTTCCAGAGAGCAAGTGTTGGATGCTGAACAAGGAGCAGCTAATAGTGGAGAGGAAAGGATGAGTTGTCTTAATATATCCAATTCTGCGGGGAGCTGGTAGAAGGGCCTGATCGGGTTGGAGAGGATAGTGGAGGGCTTGAAGGCCATGCAGTCGGGTAAGGCCCCGGGACCGGACGGGTACCCAGCGGAGTTCTACAAAAAGTTCTCCGCAATATTGGGACCGGTGCAGATGAAGGTGTTTAATGAGGCAAGGGAAAGAGGGGTTCTGCCCCAGACGATGTCACAGGCCACGATTTCGCTTATCCTGAAACGGGACAAGAACCCGGAGCTATGTGGGTCTTACAGGCCGATTTCCCTGTTGAACGCAGACGCTAAACTGTTGGCCAAAATTATGGCCTCCAGGATTGAGGATTGTGTACCGAACGTCATCGTGGAGGATCAGACGGGGTTCGTTAAGGGCAGGCAGCTGGTGGCCAATGTAAGAAGGCTGCTAAACATGATCATGATGCCCCCGGAAAGTAGGGAGGTGGAGGTAGGGATCGCGATGGATGCGGAAAAAGCTTTTGACAGGGTTGAGTGGGATTATTTATGGGAGGTTCTGGAGCGGTTCGGATTTGGGAGGGGCTTTATTGACTGGGTCAGGTTGCTGTACCAGGCTCCTGTGGCAAGTGTACGGATGAACAGGACGACTTTGGAATATTTTAGACTGCACCAGGGGACGAGACAGGGATGCCCCTCTCCCCACTGCTGTTTGCGCTGGCTATAAAGCCGCTGGCAATTGCTCTGAGGGCTGGAAGGGGTTGGTCCGGGGGGGTGGGGGGTTGGAGCACAGCGTCTCGCTGTATGCGGATGACCTGCTTCTGTATGTTTCAGATCCAATTAAGGGGATGGAAGAAATCATGGGAATTTTAGGGGAAATCGGCCGGTTTTCGGGGTACAAGCTTAATATGGGGAAGAGCGAGATGTTTGCGGTCCAGGCGAGGGGTCAGGAGAGGCGACTGGGGGAACTGCCGTTTAGATTGGTAGGGGACAGTTTCAGGTACCTAGGTATCCAAGTGGCGCGAGATTGGGACCGGCTACATATATTGAACTTGGCTCGGTTGGTGGTTCAGATGTAAGATGATTTCCGGAGATGGGATGCGCTCTCGTTGTCTCTAGCTAGGAGAGTCCAAACGGTGAAAATGACGGTCCTCCCGAGATTCCTGTTTGTATTTCAATGTCTCCCCATCTTCATTCCGCGGTCCTTTTTTAAGCGGGTCAATAAAGTTATTGCGGGCTTTGTATGGGGGGGGGCAAGTCCCCGCGAGTAAGGAGGGTGCTTGAGCGGAGTCGGGGAGAGGGAGTGCTGGCGCTGCCGAACTTTAACAATTATTACTGGGTGGCAAACATAGCCATGATTAGGAAGTGGCTGGTGGGAGGGGGAGGAGCGGGGCGGGGAGGGGTGGCATGGCTGCGTATGGAGGCGGCTTCTTGCAAGGGCACAAGTTTGGGGGCGCTGGTAACTGCGCCTCTGCCGTTCCCGCCGGCGTGGTACTCCACCAGCCCCGTGGTGGAGGCAGCCTTGAGAGTCTGGGGGCAATGGAGGAGATATGTGGGAGCAGTGGGAGCATCGGTCTGGTCCCAATCTGTGATAATCACCGGTTTGCCCCGGGGAGGATGGATGGGGGATTCTGAATATGGCAGAGAGCGGGGATTGAGAGGATGGGGGACTTGTTTATAGAGGGGAGCTTTCCAAGTTAGAGGGCGCTGGAAGAGAAGTTTGCATTGGTAGGGGGGAACAAATTTCGATATCTGCAGGTGCGGGACTTTCTGCGTAGACAGGTTTCAACCTTCCCACTCCTGCCGCTAAGGGGGATTCAGGACAGGGTAGTTTCCAGAGGATGGATAGGTGAGGGGAGTATTTCTGACATTTACAAGGAACGTATGGGATCCGAGGAGACGCAGACCGAGGAGCTGAAGCGAAAGTGGGAGGAGGAGCTGGGGGGAGAGATAGAGGAGGGCCTTTGGGCGGACGCGTTGAGTAGAGTCAACGCGACCGCAACTTGTGCCAGACTCGGCCTGATTTAATTCAAGGTCGTTCACCGGGCTCACGTGACAGTGGCCCGGATGAGCAGATTCTTTGGGGTGGAAGTCAGGTGCGCAAAATGTGCGGGAGGACCAGTGAACCATGTCCACATGTTCTGGGCATGTCCAAAGCTGAGGGGATTTTGGCAGGGGTTTGCTGATGTCATGTCCAAGGTATTAAAAACAACGGTGGCATTGTGTCCAGGGGTGGCGATTTTTGGGGTGTCGCAGGATCCGGGAATCCAGGAGGAGAAAGAGGCAGACGTCCTGGCCTTTGCTTCCCTGGTAGCCCGGAGGCGGATATTACGAGCATGGAGGGACTCGAGGCCTCCGAAGTCGGAGACCTGGCTATCGGACATGGCTAGCTTTCTCTGTTTGGAGAAAATTAAGTTCGCCTTGAGAGGGTCACTGTTAGGGTTCGCCCGGAGGTGGCAACCGTTCGTCGACTTATTCGCAGAGAATTAATCATCAGCATGGGAGGGGGGGGGGGGGGGGGGGGGTGTTAGGTTAGCGTAGATTAGGGGGTTAATTAATGGTGGGATCTGTTGGGGAGGGAGGTGGTATTTGCACTATGTTTATATTTTCATGTACATTGTTTATATTGCTGCTGTGAGAATGCCAAAAAAATACCTCAATAAAATGTTTATTAAAAAACATATATATCCAATTCTGGAAAAAATAAGGAATGGGATAAGTTGAATGAGAGAGGTTGCCTACCTCAGCATCCCGCTCCTTGCGTCAAAATGTACGATCTTTTTTATCATCAGAAGCACCCGCATTTTATGCAGTTCAGAGAAAACTGGAACACATTCAGCTACTCAAATGGATTTGTGATAGGCTTGGCTCCTGTTGATTGTAAGTCAAGCTTCTGATGCTTCAAATATTGAATCTGTTTGTAACCACAAATGCATGTTGCCCATCTCCCGCTGTGGACACTGAAAGGTTCCTGGCCAATCCAAAGAACATTGAATGTTGCTTTAATCCCCAACTTTCATCTGCACTTTGTACCTGGTGAATAAATGTTTCCAAGACTTAGCAAAAGCAAATCAACCCCATGGGCAGTCTTTGCAAAATCATCAGTGGTGGTTTGTAGGGGCGGGAGGGGGGGTGGGGGGGGGGGGGGGTGGCAGGAAATGGGGGGGGGGGGGGAGGGAGGAGAGGAAAACGCTCTCATTTTAAATTCTTTTGTCGAGTTGTTTGGAAAATTATTCCATGTGGAAACAAATACATCGGATTATTTTTGGTGTGCCTGGAATACTAACCTATTTTCTAACTGCCACAGGGCTTTGTCTTCTCACTGTAACACAGCATGACATGTGTCATGGCTCATTTTCTCAGGCTGCTGATGTAAAATAGCACATAAAGGGACAATTTTATTGTCTTGAAACAGTGTTTATGGAATCGGTGTATTTAAAAAAAAGAGTTTTCTCAAGAATGTATCATTTGAGCTCAGCTGGAGAATTTTGCAAATAGGGCACAAGAGTGTAAGATAATTTTAAATCAAACTATGAACCCTGATCTTTCAAACCAACAATTTGCTTTGTCAGCAGTAACTTTATTACTTCCAGTGATCCAACAAATTTACTTGTACTCTTTGTTTGAATTTATTTTTGGCTATTAGCTGCATGAAATACATACAAAGCTATTTGTAGCTCTAATTTACTGCACACCTTTGCTTTTTAATGTGATCATTACTGCATTTTAATGATTGCAAATCAAATGAGACAAATTTAAATGACAGCAACATAGACTTTTTAAAACATAATTTATCTTAAAAACATTGGTGATAACTGTTCATGTTCTGCTCCATTGTGTACTTTGCGTTTGATATATAACAAGAGCATTACAGCAATGGGTGTAGATCATGTGCCAACCTTTGGAAATTCCCCAGTTGCAAAGTTGGTCATAGCCATAGAATAATTTACACAGCAGTATTGTAAGTCATTTAAGGAGTTGAAGTAGAATCCGAAGGAAATTCGGCTCTATGTAGTTCTTAAAAGAGTATTTTTATAGCACTGTGCATGATGGTGCATCGAGCTTCATCAGTATAATTAATGATGACGGGATTAACCTTTTTCCAGCTAATTCACTAAATCCTCATTAGCAGCATGCAACCAAGTGGATTTACTGGGGTAAATGCATGACTTGTCAAATGTGCAAATTAGCATTAAAATGATTTGAATTCAGGTATTATACTGTGTGGTATTATAGGTATTACGGTACCTGAGAGGCTAAAGCACCATTGGTAGAACCTGTATGCTTGCTATTGGCTAGAGTGTATAATAGCTCTGCCCTGATAGGTGGGGTATAAGAACCCATGCCGCCCCAGCAGCCCTCATTCTGTACCAAGTTGGACTACAGCCTCGCTTTAGTGGTCATTGATCGTGCATCAATTTAATAAGCTAGATTTAAGAAGAAAGGATGGAGCTCCGAATCAAGCCGGAGTGTCTGCAACGTAGCCCCCACTCGGCGAACTCAGCGGCAATCTTTAAGCACTGGCTGGCGTGCTTTAAAGGGTATCTTGAGACGGCCGAAAACGCACACACGGGAGAGCAGAAACTGCACGTCCTGCACTCAAGGGTGAGCCCGGAGATTTACACCCTCATCGAGGAAGCGGAAGACTTCGATGCAGCAATTGAGCTGCTAAAAGGACACTATATTCGCCCGGTAAACCAGGTCTACGCCCGGCACCTGCTTGCAACAAGGCGACAAACCCTTGGGGAATCGCTGGAGGAATTCTACCGCGCACTCCTGGTGCTGGGAAGAAGCTGTGGCTGCCCGCAAGTTTCAGCGAGCGAACACACGGAACCCCGCAGCGGCCGGCCCCGTGACTTCCCCCGTTCCCCCACAGGCCTGTGCTGTAAGGCAGCCTGGCAACCCCGAGGGGCCCCGCTGCTACCTTTGCGGGCAGGCCAAGCACCCCCGCCAGCGCTGCCCGGCCCGCGCATCCACCTGCAAGGGATGCGGCAAAAAGGCGCATTTCGTGGGGGTATGTCAGGCCCGAGCAGTGGCCGCGGTCTCCAGCAGCGAATCCGGACCGCCACCACAAATTTATCCACGGGCCCCATGTGGCCAGTGGTCGCCGCCACCCCCATATCCCAGGGCCACGTGCGGACCCCGGGCGCCGCCATCTTGTTCCGCGGACGCCACGCTTGAGGGATGGGCGCTGCCATTTTGTGCACCCCCGGCCATGTGCGACCAATGGGACACGCCATCTTGGTTGAACCCCCAGGACCCCAGCTCGGCCGACCACACAATGCCTGAACAGAATTCCCAACTACTGCGATTGGCCTCGGTGACTCTGGATCAGTCTCGACCTCGAACACTCTCAACCGCTACGACGACCGTTTTCATCAACGGGCACGTGACGTCCTGCCTAATTGACTCTGGGAGCACGGAGAGCTTCATACACCCCGACACGGTAAGACGCTGTTCCCTCCTCATCCACCCTGTTAATCAAAACATCTCACTGGCCTCTGGTTCCCACTCAGTGGAGATAAAGGGGTTTTGTGTAGCAAACCTCACAGTCCAGGGAAGGGGGTTCAATAATTTCCGTCTCTACGTCCTTCCCCACCTTTGCGCGTCTGCACTCCTGGGTTTAGACTTCCAGTGTAACCTTCAAAGTCTGACCTTCCAATTCGGCGGCCCTATACCCCGCCTTACTGTCTGCGGCCTCGCGACCCTTAAGGTCAACCCGCCTTCCCTGTTTGCGAACCGCACCACGGATTGCAAACCCATCGCCACCAGGAGCAGACACTACAGTGCCCAGGACCAGATCTTTATTAGGTCAGAGGTCCAAAGGCTACTGAGGGAAGGGGTCATTGAAGCCAGTAACAGCTCCTGGAGAGCTCAAGTAGTGGTGGTAAAGACCGGGGAGAAGCATAGGATGGTCATCGACTACAGTCAGACCATCAACAGGTTTACGCAGCTGGACGCGTACCCTCTCCCCCGCATATCCAACCTGGTAAACAGGATCGCGCATTATAAGGTCTTCTCCACGGTGGATCTCAAGTCCGTCTACCACCAGCTCCCCATCCGCACGAGTGACTGCAAATACACTGCCTTCGAGGCAGACGGGCGGCTCTATCACTTCTTAAGGGTTCCCTTTGGTGTCACTAACGGGGTCTCGGTCTTCCAGCGTGAGATGGACCGCATGGTTGACCGATACAGTTTACAGTTTACGGGCAACATTCCCGTATCTCGATAATGTCACCATCTGCGGCCACGGCTAGCAGGACCACGACACCAACCTCCGAAAATTTCTCCAGACCGCTAAAATCCTTAACCTAACATACAATAAGGATAAATGAGTGTTTAGCACCAAACGTTTAGCCATTCTCGGCTACGTAGTGCGAAATGGAGTGATAGCCCTGACCCTGAACGCATGCGCTCCCTTATGGAGTTCCCCCTCCCTCACTGCTCTAAGGCCCTGAAACGCTGCCGAGGGTTTTTTAGCTACTACGCCCAGTGGGTCCCTAACTATGCGGACAAGGCCCGTCCCCTGATCCAATCCACAGCTTTTCCCCTGTCGATGGAGGCCCGCCAGGCCTTCAGCCGCATCAAAGCAGACATTGCAAAGGCCACGATGCACGCCATCGACGAGTCCCTCCCCTTCCAGGTCGCGAGAGATGCGTCCGACGTAGCTCTGGTGGCCACCCTCAACCAAGCGGGCAGACCCGTGGCCTTCTCCCGTACCCTCCATGCTTCCGAAATCTGCCACTCCCCAGTCGAAAAGGAGCCCAGGCCATAGTCGAAGCTGTGCGACATTGGAGGCATTATCTGGCCGGCAGGAGATTCACTCTCCTCACTGACCAACGGTCGGTTGCTTTCATGTTCGATTATGCACAGCGGGGCAAGATAATAAACAACAAGATCTCCGCACAAGTGGACCGCCTCCGAGCCCTCCACGAGTACCTCTGCCACCCGGGGGTCACTCGCTTTTTCCATTTCATCAAGACCCGCAACCTGCCCTACTCCATCGCGGAGGTCAGGACTGCCACCAGGGACTGCCAAATCTGCGCGGAGTGCAAACCGCACTTCTACCGGCCAGAGAGAGTGCACCTGATAAAGGCTTCCCGTCCCTTTGAAAGCCTCAGCATGGACTTCAAAGGCCCCCTCCCCTCCACCGACCGCAACACGTACTTCCTGAACGTGATTGACGAGTACTCCCGGTTCCCATTCGCCATCCCCTGCCCCGACATGACCGCCACCACCGTCATCAAGGCCCTCCATAGCATCTTTGCACTGTTCGGGTTCCCCGCTTACATACACAGTGATAGGGGGTCCTCCTTTATGAGCGATGAACTGCATCAATTTCTGCTCAGCAAGGGCATCGCCTCGAGCAGGACGACCAGTTACAACCCCCGGGGTAATGGACAGGTAGAGAGGGAGAACGGAACGGTCTGGAAGACCGTCCTACTGGCCCTACGGTCCAGGAACCTCCCAGTCTCCCGCTGGCAAGAAGTCCTCCCGGATGCCCTCCACTCCATCCGGTCACTACTTTGTATAACCACCAATCAGACACCTCACGAACGTCTCCTTGTCTTCCATAGGAAGTCCTCCTCTGGGACCTCGCTCCCAACCTGGCTGGCAGCACCCGGACCCATCCTGCTCCTAAAACATGTGTGGGCGCACAAGTCGGACCCGTTAGTCGAGAGGGTCCATCTGCTCCATGCTAACCCCCAGTACGCCTACGTGGCGTAACCCGACGGCCGACAAGATACGGTCTCCCTACGAGACCTGGCGCCCGCCAGAACTCCACGCACATTCCAGCCCCAGTCCCACACTCCCCTCCACCGCAGCACCTTACAGGAGGATGGGTCCTCCCGCCGCCCCCGTCTAGGTCCCCCCACCCACCGATGCCCCCCGCAGGCGCTCCCTTCCCAGGTCAGCCGTTTTCCCCACCAGCGCCATCTAGGGGTGACGAAGCTGCCATGGAGATCGAAGCCACGCTCCCAGAGTCACAGACGCCCGAGCCTCCACCGGAGTCACCACCGAGGCTCCGACGATCACAGAGGACGACCAGGGCCCCCGATCGACTGATTGCTTCATTTTAACTGTAATCTGTAAATATAAACCACCAAATGTACATAACTACCAGACTTGTAAATAGTTACTAAACACTGTACGGAGGTATTACGGTACCTCCATAACTAATTATACCATGTTGTTATGATTTGAAGTTTCTGGCCACCACCCCCGCCGGCCTTTTTTTTAACAGGGGGTGAATGTGGTATTATAGGTATTATGGTACCTGAGAGGCTAAAACACCATTGGTAGAACCTGTATGCTTGCTATTGGCTAGAGTGTATGATAGCTCCACCCTGATAGGCGGGGTGTAAGAACCCGTGTCGCCCCAGCAGCCTTCATTCTGTACCTGAGCTGCTGGGGGAAACATCTAGCTTATTAAAGCCTTCAGTTGGACTACAACCTCGCTTTCGTGGTCATTGATCGTGCATCATACTGAAATAGCACTGTAGAGTAAAATAGAGATTTTTCTTTGTAGAAACAAATTCACTAAATAGTGAAATATAATTTAATCCGACCAACAATTGGTAATAACAGGAAATTAGTTAAACTTTGTACAGATATTTAAAAAATCATTGAATTTAATATTCTCAAATAAAAGTAAATTTGACAATTATTGGTTTACATTTACCTATTAGATTGTCATTTTTGTTTCTTTTTGTGTTTTCATTAAAGTTGATACGTCAGCCTGTCTCTAAAGCCCAGATCACCTGAAAGAGGCTGAATGACAGGAATATAGTGGATGTAGGTACCTAATAGTTCTCAAAGGTTAAAGAGTAGTTCATTTTTTGCTGTCTGCTCCTCAAACTTAAGTTCCTGAACCCAACAATTCCTATCTCATTGATCCTGGAACCATTCCCAAGGATACTCCTAGACTATGGACCAGCTCCAAGTGTTACAAGACCCTGGGTCCACCATTCCCTCTGTATTGTAGACTTGAAGGGATGGATTTTTAGATCCCGAAGAGGGTGTGAATAGAGGTGGGAGGGCACTAAAATTCGCGCTGCTGATTTCCTATTGCTGTTCCTACTGCTGGCCATTTTCCTCAGGATGGTGAGGGCAGGTGCTCAACACCAGCCCAGTTTGGGAATACGACCAATTATTAATATTGTTAACAAACTAATTGACAGCTTCTGGAGAGCTAGTTTGGGATTTTGATGGGAGCATGTGGGTTGCACGCTGGATTGGGTGCATACAAGGTGCTTGGAGGTTCAACAGAGCAGGGAGCCAGTCATGGCTATACCATTAAGTATCAAAACCAAAAAGTGAGCACGACTGAGGGGGGAACCCAGCCCCACAGGTGCCCTTGGGTGTGAAGAAGATGTGGAAGAGCGGTGCTCTAGGACTGCAAGGGGTTCTGACCCTCCTGGCATCGTGGGTCAGAAGAGGAGGAGGCCAGCCATTATTAGGAGCCCAGACATTATTAGGAGTCCAGCCGAGTAAACGAAATACAGCACCTAGTAATCGGAGCATGATTCTCAGATACTGGGTCTGGTGGCGGTGAGTATCAATATCTTCAGCAGAAGCAGGAATGAGAAGGGCAGAGAGGCAGGAAGCCAACTGAGACCATACCTTCAGCATAGGATCCACTGCAAAACAATGTTGGATAACCAGTGCCACAGGAGACTGCGTCACAGAGATTTGTACCTTATGTGATAGACGACCTCAAACCTTGCAGCACAGCTTGCCATGCCCTAACAGTAACTTTCAAAGTCAGCATGCTTGAACCTCTTCATCTGGCGCTCCTTCCAAAGATCTAATGCAGATCTTGGTGGCGTCTTGAAAATGGCTGCACACCACTGCATCTAACATGTCACTGATGCCCTATTTTTGAAATTATATCCAATTTCAGACCGATTGGACATCGCAGGCACTAAGGGAAATGAGGTTTGCTTCCATTGCTGGATTCACCCTGGTGCAGGGTATCAAAGATTTCACCAACCTGGCCATCAAGACACCAAATAACTAGCCAATGAGATTCATCAACAGGAAAGACTTTCCTTCCCATTCCCGCAATGTTCAACTGGTCTGTGACCACAGTAGGAGCCTTGTGCATGTTTGTGCTTACTATTCTGGAAGCTGCCAAGACTCCTTCATCCTCCAGCAACCCAAGGTGCCACAGTTACCCATTCTACCTCCTAAACTCCCTGGATGGATTCTGGGTACAAGGGTTATCCTTGACGAGATGGCTGCTCACCTTTATATATGATCCCAAGATGGAACCGCAGAGGTGCTCCAACCAAAATTACCCGTTTACAAGAACCACCATCAAGTAAGCCAAAGGGTTTCTAAAGTTGCTGTTCCAGTGTATCGTCTGGTCAGGTGGCACCCTGCAGTACATTTCTGAAAGGCTCTCGTGCATCATAGAGATCTGCTATGCTTTCCATAACATGGCACTCCAGAGGGGTATAAGCCTTGAAGAAAGTGAGGTAGTGGAACTGCAGGTCATCTGAGGAGGAGAACGATACAGAACACTGAGATGCCCTGGCTGTACTCGGAGATGGCAGGCCCAGTGCAGGATGGAGGGTCTCATCAGAATGCCCTCAACATCAGAGATCATCTGATGCAGCCAAGGTTTAGCTGAGCCTTTCTAACCCATGAGGACAAAATGATCCGTAATTCACTCCCAAGCTGCCTGTGAAAGTACCTCCATTGAAGACATAACATGGAAGATCAACACTTACTACCGATGAATGTTGCAAATTTGTCCAGAGGTTCAGTGTCTCACTTCGATGACTCTTGCTTCCCTTCACTACCTCTTCCCTCCAATCCCAAGCTCACAGGTCTAGCATATTGCGTCAGTATTTATATTATCTTCAAAAAATGGAAGTGTGCACGTTTATAATTGAGGCAAATTCCAGTGTCCAACTCTGCTCTACCCGACATGGCCTCCGCGTTTGGCCACTTGTACACAGTACTCCCCTTGTGGCCTCAGATAAGGTGAAATCAGCTCACTTGCTTGCCTTTACTTATGGCTGAGATGCCCATGGTTGTCCTCGTCATGTAGGTGCCAGTTGGGACACACTCAAAGGCACTGGCACATCATTCATGGTCTCAATTAGATGGTCCCAGAATCAGAGGGGACCACTCTCTCAATGGAGGAGCTCATATGTTCAAACCTCTGAGCCATGGTAATGCACATGAGCTGAATAGACTCTCCACTCTCAGCCTGTAAGCTCGCAGTGCCTAGGGTAGTCAACATGGAATCTCCTTTCCAGGACCTCCTGAAGCCCTGCAACTGTACCCACCTGAGCTATGTTTGTTTTTCTTCCTCCGCCTGAGCCTCTCGCCACCTTCATAATCTTGATGTACTTTTCACCCAGTACCACCCTAACTAATCGACGCAAATATCCACTGATGTAAACCTATTGCTTTGGTTGTGGCTTCACTTATTAGTTTTGACGATGCTGCCTCTACTGCCTGTTACCTGTGTGTGCCCGTGTGCTGTTTCAGGATTCTGGCATCCCCCAACCAGTTCAGAATCGGTGGGAGCCACGAGCACGAGAACTAGCCTTTGAGAACTGAAGCTTCTGCAGTGCTGAGGCTTCGCAATATAGCTGAGTGTTTGGCATGATGTCAGATTGGGTGGAATAGGCTGAAAAGCCTATGTCTATAGATTGCTATATCTGTACATCCTGTTCACCAGGCATGTCTATTTCTCATTCTCTGATTTCCTCCTGCAAGACCAGGCTTGCAATTTCCATTACTTTTTAAAAAATATATATATATTTTTACAGAATGTGGGCGACGCTGTCTTGTCCAGCATCATTGCTCATCCCTGATTGCCCTTGAGAAGGTGGTGGTGAGCTACCTTCTTCAACCATTGCAGAGCCTGTGGTGTAGGTACATACACAGTACTGTTAGTGTTGGCAGTCCTGATGTGAACGTTGGGGCTCTTCCTGTCCAGAGTCCTTTCTTTGACATTGTGAGCCCTTTTCTCTTGCAAGAACACAAGACAGATGAGGTACTGCTGACCTCTGGACAAATGCCAGAAGCTCATTTAGATGAGAAGCTGCATGGAATAGAATCAATACAATGCAGAAGGAGGACATTCAACCCATTGATTCTGCACCGACCCACTGAAAGAGCATCCTACCTAGGCCCACGCCCCCACCCTATCCCCGTAACCCAGTAACCCTACCTAACATTTTGGAGACTAAAGGGAAAATTTGGCATGGCCAATCCACCTAACCTGCACATTTTTAGACTGTAGGAGGAAACTGGAGCACTCAGAGGAAATCCACGCAGACACTGGGAGAATGTGAAAACTTCACAGTCACCCAAGGTCTGAAGGAGGACCTCCTTTCCTCCGCTGCCCCGCAAGATCGATCCGGCATCTTCTTGCGTGGAGGATCAGCAACCGCGCATGCGTGGGTAACGTCATTTACGCGGCGCCGGTCGCGTCATTTACGCGGCGCCAAGGCCCGGCGCGCGTAAATGACGCGGCGCCGCTCCAAGCACCCCGGGGGCGGGAGAATAGGGGGCTGGGAACGGCCTCCGACGCCGGAGTGAAACACTCCGGTTTTCACTCCAGCGTCGGGACTTGGTCTCCCGATGGGAGAATTGCGCCCCCTATCTCAATACGGTCAGGTCCTAAACCCCTCCGTCCCTCTCCAGTGCTCCCAGACTCCAGAGACATGCTCAATACCGAGAATGAATATACACAATAATACTATTGAGCATGCTAACCATTCTTCTTAATTTACACTGACCAATTCTGCAGATAAACAACCAATGGGATAGCGGATCCTTGGATTTGGGAGCAGGAGTAGGCCATTCAGCCTTTTGAGCATGGTCCAAAACTTTAAAAAGAGGAGGTGGCGGTTAGCACTGCTACCTCGCAGAGCCAGGAACTTGTGTTCAATTCCGGCTTTGGGTGACTGTCGCTGTGGAGTTTGCACCTTCTCTTTGTGGGTTTCCTCCGGATGCTCCAGTTTCCTCTCCCATTCCCATTAACATGTGCAGGCTAAGGGGATTGGCCATGCTAAATTGACCCCAAGTGTCCAAAGATGTGCAGGTTAGGTGGGGATATGGGGTTAAGGGATAGGGTGGGGCAGGGGCCTAGGCAGAGTACTCTTTCAAAGGTTCAGTGCAGGCTTGATGGGTTGAATTGTCTCCTGCATTGTAGGAATTCTATGGTTCTATATAAATGCCTGGAAGTTATGATAAACATGAAAAATACATACTAGTTTAGCCCCAGCTGGAATACTGTGTCCAATGCAAGGTATCATACTGCGAAAGTTTGGAGTGCGATTAGTTATGTGGTTAGACTTGGGAAGCTGAGGTAATGTTTCCTTGGTGCAGAGAGACTAAGGAGATTCAATAGAGATGTTCAATATTATTTGATTTTTCTACCTTGTTTTTCCTACAGTTTTCACCCTGTAGGAATTGGTTCTTACTCCTACTATAGGGAAAGGAGCTAGCTGTTTGATGAGTACCTGGAAAGTGGTTAAACTCTGTTCCAGACCTAAGGATTAAAAACGTTTACAAACTGGTGGTGAAGTTTAAAAAACATATTACAAAGGAAAATAAATAAGTGAATAATAATATAATTAAGTAACAAGTAAAAACAGGTTAAGGATGGCAGGACAGGCTGCAGTATGTGGAAACTTCTGAACGTCACTGTGATCCAGACAAACAAAGCTGCATTAAGTGTTGTGACTCAAGGAGGTGATGGGGCCCATGCCGGTGACTCTCGCAGGGGAGGTGCCAGAAAAGTGCACCACCTCTGAATCCCCCCACCTGGCGCATCCGATTGGCAGCGGGCAGAATATGGTGGCAACCACGTTACCTGTGACACCCGGAAGACGGTCAGGCCCATCCAAAGGGGACACAGGTTAGAGGGTGGGATACACAGCAGGCCGCCTCTAAGACTGATGTATTGCCTGGGGGACCACCTAGAACGAGCTTAAGGGCACTTAAGGGTAAAGAGGTAGACACCAATTAAGTTGGCATGGGTGCAGCACATAGGGTAGTGTTAGGGGCTACGGCACAGATATTATGCATAGCACTGTCACCAATAAACACATTTTCACTGACGTTCTGAACTACCTCGGTCCTCTGTCCGCAGGGTGTGAGGGTTGGGCTGAACTCGGTGCAGTGGGTGTGCCGGTGGGGGTTGTGGGGGGTCGGTGATAAGGGGTGCAGGTATTGGAGGATGGGACAGGCCAGGGCCTTCAGAGCAGTCAGGAGCACCCCTGTGGGCCACCCACTGAGTCGGCAGGGGCCTTTTACAGACATGCAGGGGCGCTTAACATCAACCACTTCAAAAGGAGTTAAATGCATTCCAATCGCCGCCTTCACGCTTGAAAGATTTTGAAGTGCTCAGCTGGAAATTGACAGCACTTAACTTTCTTTGAAGTGATTAATGTTTATAAACATTGGTTACAGCACCTCAGAGTTACTCGACCAGGAAGGAAGATGAATGAAGCAAGGCTGACAGCTGTGTATGTGGAAGCTGTCAGTCACACCCCTGTGTCTGAATCCAGCAGGTGTATGCCCAGGTGAGATTTACAACTAGTTTTTTCACTGCTTCTGTCTGGACTGCTCTTTACATTACAGACAGGCTTCTCTTTTCTGGGGCCGGGGCTTCCTCACAGGTTTCTCTTTTCTGGGGGGTTTCCAGACAGATTTCTCTCAGGTTTCTCAGGTGGTAATTACTGCACAGACCAAATCCCAAAGGGAAACTTGGCATGAGAAGATACAGGGTTTAATGGATTCAAAAGCCGTAAATTTCAGTAACACTATTGGGGATTTTACACAATAAATTGAAACATTTATTCGCAAAAGTAAACAAAATCTAAACATACAAGATTACATTTACACAGTGAAAATAACTTTTACAGAACATTCCCCCAATAAACTTCCCAATTGGTCAGACTCACAAGTTAACACCTTTTAGGCATGATCGCTTGTTAATATTTGACTATACAAATCCAGTATTTTTAACTCCAAGGCAAAAATTACTGTCACTTTAGCAAGATAACTCACTCCTCACTTCCATTCTGCTGCGGGACTTCACAAATTCAGTCACCAGACTCAGTTTGTAGCCTCAGGACTTTTCTGGCTTAACTGGGTAACTGATTTTAAACTGTTTTCTGAAAAACAGATACTTCTCTGGTTTTGCTGAAAGGCTTAAGTATTCTTTTGCCTCTTTCATGTTTGATTCCATTGTCTTATCTCCTCTTTGAGACTTCACTTTCCCAGAATGTAATGAGAGGGGAATTTTCTGCACCCCTTCCCCACACGGTGTGTTTCGTGGTGGTGAGAGCCAGCCCACCGTTGGCCAGTGGTGGGATCTTTTAGCCCTGCCGCTGTCAATGGGATTTTGCATTGAAGCCACCCCCCACCCCTATGCCGAGAAACCTATGGCAGGGGGGTTGTTGTCGGCAGTGTGACAGAAAGATCCCACTGGCTTAAATGACCGGAAAATCCCCCCAGAATCTTTCTCCCTATTGCTCTCAAATTCGGGTCAAATAAATGTAATAACCGTGTCTCATTTATTTACCAAACTACTGCAAACTATAAAAGTATTTTACTCCCCTTTGATATTTAGATAAACATCCATACCGTTTCTTGTCTCCTAATGCAAATTTCCACCTACTACTTATTTACTTATAGAAAATTCAATTTGGCCATATTTACTTCAGGCGCTGTCTCTTCACAGCTAGACCTCGTTAATATCCTAAACCTTATACACAGTCAGTCTACAGCTTAATTAACGTAGTTCTGCACACATGCGCACACACACACAGAATAACACAATTAACCCCCAAAATTTTGAAAATAATAAAATCTTTCATCACTGTAGAAGCCAACTATTTCTAAAATACCTAATATAGGTAAAAGATAGCTATTTAGCGTAAATATTAAGCCCCAGTTTTAAATACCCATTTTAAATTAAGGATTTCAGCACTCATAACTACAGGTCATTGCAAAACACATATTCAGCACAATTCATTTTAAAACATAATTTTCTCTAACACAACTTTTAGTGCATAGTTTAAAAGAAACACAGAAGTCTGATAAAACAAGCACTTTTCACTACATTTCTCCAAGGACAAGGGCTGAATTCCAAGGCAACGAGGTGACGAGAGCCCAGTAACTTAAAGGTGCTATCGTTCTAACAGCAGACCAGTTCAGGCCATTTGTGATAACAGCCTGAATCACACTCCATAACTTAGACTATTGCTCGATTTTAAAGATGGACAGTAAATTTCTACTGAGTTCCAGTAATCGCAAAGTGCTGCTGGTAACTGAATGGTTAAATCCATCAATCACCGAAGTGCTTCTGTGATTTGACAATAGAGTAAGTGAAGATAAACATTTTCCAGTGGCTGAAGAATGGATAAACCAGAGGATACAGTTATAAGGTGATTGACACCATAAGTAGAGACGCAGGGAGAAATACATTTACGCAATGAGTAATTTTGATTTGGAATGTCGTGCATGATAAAATGGTTGAAAAAAGTCCAGTCATAGCTTTCAGAAGGGAATTGGAGAAATAATGGAAGAAAACGTCAATTGCAAAAATGTGGAGAAGTGCCAGGGAGTGGAAATAACTGGACTGATGTTTCAAAACAGCTAGTGAGAACTCAATGGGCCAAGTGGCCTCTTTGGTGCTGTCCTATTTTATGATTCTAGTTCCATTGCTTCCAAGGCCTGATATGTTGAACCCATTTTAATGCCTTGGACTTTGTGTGACCCCAGAGTGAAATTTGAGGGGGTGGGCGGAGCATTGTTTTGGTCAGGGGGGGAAGAGAGAGAGTAGTTGACCAGGTTGGAGTGGGGCGGGGGAGAGGGGGGATACGTGGTGTTCAGGGAAAGTTACAACTGCTGGAGTCACCCTGAAAAATAGCAAAGACACACCCTTTTACAGGCTGTGGTGTTAACACCAATTGGTCCTCAGGTCAGACAATTAAGCCATGCAAACAGGGAAAAGAACACAAATGTTTAAATGTTCAATCTGAGCTCCGTGGCTGCCATCGCTGACCTCAAAATCTCATCCAGTCGCAACCCTCAATTTGGGAACCCCCTGTTCTTGTGTACACACAAATAGTGATCTTTCTTTTAAACCCAGCTTTTAAGTGCTTATAAGAGGTTTTCACAAACTCGGCAGTAGATGTAAAGCTTTTACTTATGAAAAATAATCAATAATCGGTTTCACTCTGGCCTCTGGTAAAATTACTACCAACACTGAATATTTCAGTGACGTACATGAAATATACTTGAAATGTAAAACAGATTTTTCTTCTGCACTTATCAACCCACAATTTTCCATTATTCATTTTGAAAGAGAGGGGAAGAAATTATAGACACGTAACCACAGAAACTAGAATCTAAAATTCATCCCTCGAGTTAAATGAAACTAATAACTCACCAATGGCAGCATTGGGAGTGAGTGAGATTATATAACCTTTACAAAGGGACAAGCTTTGTTCAGTTACTGAGCTCATAAGTATTTATGTTCTTCTGCGGCATAGGAAAACCAACTGGATTGTGTGTCAGGCTTTCTCAAAATAAAGACACACAGATGTTGTAGAGGGGCCAGTGTTAATGAGGTTATCTAAATTGCTGAGACACAGAGCTAATGTTTACTGGTGCGGCGTACCGAGTAGTGGAGACGCAAGTGATGGTAAAATGGTGGGGATGTCAAAAGGACAGCTCCCTGATGTTGTTGCACCATCGGGGCTGTTATCCGCTTCACTTATACCCACCTCTTCTTCTGGAAATGCAAGACTATCAGCTACACCACTCCGATTGGGTTGACAGCACCTCCAGCCCATTCGCCAACCTTAGGGAGGAGACCACATCTGATAAAATTGCAGAACCAGTCCTGCTGCTGTCAAGTATTGGTTCAGGAAATGCTTTTCACTCTGATGTCGCGGCACAGAACCCCACGGCGCGATTTAGCGGAAATGAAACAGTCCCATGTCGAGCGCATTTTGCCGGGTGTTTCCCGAGGCTCGCAGCGGTGAAAAAGACCACGATATCAATAAGACTTATTTTATTTCGGGGCCTCAACGGGGAACGCACATTTCATGCACTGAGGAGCTCCAGTGCCCTGATCTCTAGACCCCCCTGCCGGGGCCTCTAACCACCCCCCCCCCCCCCCCGCCGCCTCCCCCCTCTTTCCCCCCCCCTCCCCCCAATGCCCCAACTCGTATAACTCCTATAAGAGGGTTGTAAACCCCCACCTAATAAGAGCAGGGCACCCCCAGGCCCGATTCCCGAAGTGGGCAAAATGCCACTCGGGTACCTTGGTACTGCTGTTGACTGCAGTACTTTAACACGCAGACTAGCCAGATCCGGATACTGCCCATTGTGGGTGGGATCCCGATCACGACGTCTTGTGAGATCCCATTAAATCTTGCAAGACGCAGTGAGCTGGGTAAATTTCACAAGAGAGAGAGACCTTTTGCGAGACGCGCAGCAGGGCTGTTAGATCGCTCCCACTGTGTTTGATACAGAAACGACTAGGATCAGTTGATACAGAAAAAGACACCTATATTTTCAGAACTCATTCCACCAAGACCCTTTTCATTCTTGGAGATATTAAAGTGTCTGATTTCATTAAAATTGTAAGTGAGCTTTTGTGCCATTGCATCTGAGTGGCAAATCCATCTGCCCAAATATTCAATGTTTCTATAACTAAAAACAGACATCTTAATAGTAAGACCAGAGGATAATCTCTTTCAAACTGCTCCAGGATATGTAACTTATCAACAATTGCAAATCAGCTTTCAAAATCAATTCTGGAATTGATATAATGATGCATTTGGCTAATGAGTAGAAGCTCAATGTCAGGAAAAAAATAATAAAATGGCCTACAGGGAGGCACAGTCGGGCCTGCTGTTTTTCACTTGCCAAATTAAAAACACCAGGAGATGCTTTTCTGAGATTAGAGTTAGAGGTATAATAGTGGAATAATGTTTGAAGGTTTCTAGTATTGCTATTGGACTCTGCGGTGGTTGATCACTGGGTCCTTTGGGTTGAAAGGAGAGCAGTTTCTTCAAGTAAAAATAATCATTTAGATTGTAGAGTGTATTGTTCAATCCTTTATTGATTCCTTATCTTCAAGCCACCTATTGGCCTGAATTAATGTTGGCCTTCCCTCTGATTTTCTCTCCTTCCTAAATCTGTTTTCATAAACAAATTTAAATTTCAAAATAATACACACGAGTGTTAAGTAATGCGTTAAGAGACATTGCAATTAGTTGTCTCATTTATGTTAAGTATCCATTAATTGACACTGATATGTAAAGGGGCTTCAGGTGGCCTCTGTCAGGTGATGTATAGTTAGAGTTTTGTGCAAAGGCTGTTGGAATTAAATAAATGTGTGTTTGTGAAAAAGGAACAGAACTTTAGACTCTTCATATCACAGCAACTAAAACGTCTAACAATTGGTAGCAGAGGATAGTTGCTGTGTAAATGTGAAGGGTTGAAAGATACAACTTTTCCAGATCAAACCAAGGAGTGAGTGAGAAAAGAAAAAAAAAAAAGGATATATGGCTGAACCGAGGATAAAGATGGCTGGATATGACTATCCTCCCTTATTTTCTGAAAGGGAATCGTACGACCAATGGAGAAGTGCAGTAGTTATGTGGACTAAGGTAACTGCTTTGGGAAAGAGAAAACAAGGTATGGCATTGGCTCTTTCTCTACCATATGGCAGTAAAATCCAAAACAAAGTGCTTTCTGAGCTGGAATTTGAAGAGTTAGACTCAGAAGAAGGTATGGAGACTTTATTACATTAAATGGATAAGATTTATAAGAAAGAAGACTTGTTAAGCGCTTATGAAGCATGGTTGGATTTTGATAAGTTCCGGAAAATAGAGGATTTCTCCATTGAAGACTATATAATGGAATTTGGCAGACTATATAAAAGGCTGCAGAAACACAATCTGGAATTTCCACAGTCTGTGTTGGCCTTTAAGTTACTTGACTGTGCTAGAGTGAGCAACATGGATCGGCTCCTGGTTTTGACAGGAGTTCAGTTTACTGATAAGGATACCTTATTCGAACAGATGACAAAAGCTTTACAAAAGTTTATTGGGAAACATTCGATTCCGATGGCTCTGATGACCCAAATAGGTCAGCCTGCAATAAGGCAGAATATGGAAGATACACTACTAACAGGATGGTGAAACCGTATGGCTACGAACAGGGCTCAAGACTATAGAAGGGGACCGAGACAAGGAAATTATGAAGACAGAAACCCAGTTAGAACCTACAATAGGAAGATGAACCCCAGAAATGCACAGAGCATGATAAATCAATGTTTTTGATGTGACTCTCAATACCATTATGCTTTCAACTGTCCAACTCGTTATGATAGAGTGTTTGAAGTGACACATGACACGGAAGAGTCAGAAGAGGAAAAAGATAGTGACCAGAAAGAAGGCATTGTCCTATTGACAGTAATGAGGGTGTTGGTTGCAGAATCCTTCAACTGTGCCTTATTGGACAGAGGCTGCACATCTACTGTGTGTGGAATTGACTGGTTAAAATGTTACCTGGACTCTTTGAATGCTGAAAATCGTAACAAGGTTAAGGAATTTGAAAGTTCCACAAGTTTCAGGTTTGAGGATGATAATACTCTGAAGTCGCTGAAAAGAGTGGTGATCCCTTGCAATATTGTCGGAGTGAATCATTTCATTGGCACGGATGTTGTATCAAGTGAGATACCTTTGCTTCTGAGCAGACCGTCGATGAAGAAAGCACATATGAAACTGGATATGGAACAGGATAAGACAACAGTTTTTGGAAAGACAGTGGACTTACAATTTACACAGTCGGGACACTATTGTATTCCATTACTGACAAATAATATTTCAAGTAGAGTGGTTAAGGATGTGTTAATGACAGTTGAAAATGGGACTTTAGCTGATAAAAAGCTTGTGGTATTAAAACTGCATAGGCAATTTGCACATCCGTCTCCTCGGAGGCTGAAAAATGTATTAAAGGATGCAGAGGTAAGGGATGACGACTATACTAAACTGATAGAACAGGTTAGTGACCGCTGTGAAGTTTGTAGGAAGTACAGAAGGACACCAGCACGACCGATAGTAAACCTACCTTTGGCCAGGGGTTTTAACGACATTGTGGCCATGGACCTTAAGATCTGGGATAAAGCAAATAATATATTTATTTAGCATTTTGTAGATTTAGCAACCAGATTTAGTCAATCAATGATTGTACGAAGTAAAGAAAAGAGAGTAATTCTGGATCAAATCGTGGAAAAATGGATAGGGACAGGAATGGGTCCACCGGCAAAAATTCCTTACGGACAATGGGGGAGAATTTGCTAATGATGAGTTTAGGGATATGTGTGAAAACATGAATATCAGAGTTATGAATACGGCTGCAGAAAGCCAATTTAGTAATGGTGTCTGTGAAAGAAATCATGCTGTCATCGATGACATGGTTCGGAAAATGTTGGCAGATCGACCAAATTGCAGACTAAATTCATCTTTAGCATGGGCAGTACATGCAAAGAATTCATTGCAGATGGTTGAGGGCTATAGTCCTTATCAATTAGTGTTTGATAGAAATCCTAAAATTCCGTCCATTTTGGATGACCAGCCTCCAGCTTGGGAGGGGACTACAATTAACTCTGGTTTTGCTGAACATTTAAATGCATTACATAGCAGTAGAAAAGTATTTTTGGAAGCATAAGTCTCTGAAAGAATTCGCAGAGCTTTAAGACATAACGTATGGCCATCAGATGCCGTGTTTCAGCAAGGAGGCATGGTATACTATAAGAGAGACAATTCTAATGAATGGAAAGACCTAGGGAAGATGATCGGCATAGATGGCAAAACAATTATTTTGCAACATGGTAATCAAACTGTTCGGGTACATTCATCAAGGATAATGGGTACAGATTACAAATTTTCAAATTTAGACAGAGCAGACAGACATGACGAGGAACCAGAGTCATCTGGTACGCATGTGTTACAGAACTATGAGAACCAATTAACCGATATAGACAGGGTTTCTGTGGAGGAACACAACACTTCTGATGAATTAGAACAGGCCATTTTTCCAAAAGGGCAACTGCCAAATGTTGGTACAAAAGTGACATACTTGCCTGAAGGGTCTAGTCAATGAAAGGATGCAACTGTTATTAGTAGAGCAGGGAAGGCCACTGGAAAGTATCAATATTGGTTGAATGTACAGCATTCAGGGGAAGGAGTCAAAACAATTGATTGGGAAAACGAAGTTCAAAAATGGAGGGCACAGAAACGCAGTGCCAGTTCAGATAGTACATCGGATAGTGAACAGGTCCGCAGGAAAAGGTCGAGAACTATTGAAAGGACATCCCTCAGCAGAAAGGAAAGATCAAGCAGTCGCAGCACAGAACGAGATACCAGGCGGGAGAGGGGACGTAGTTTATCAAGATCTCGGAACATGGGTAGGACTACAAATACTAATAGGAGTAGAAGCCCACATGCATGTGAGATTTTGGTGGCTTCCAATAAATTAGATGAAAAGGTTATCAAAGAAGCTAAATAGCAAGAATTGCTTAGTTGGAGTGAATTTGGGGTATACACGGAAGTACCGGATAGGGGACAAAGAGCTCTATCCCACAGATGGATTTGCACGGAAAAGGTTCTTCCGGATGGAACTTATAAGGCAAAGGCCAGGCTTGTGGCAAGGGGATTTGAAGAAAACTTAGAAGATCAGGATTTAAGGGTAGATTCACCTACAGCAGGAAAGGTTATTTTAAAGATCTTCTTGGCTCTATTAGCCACAAAGGCATGGGAATGCAAATCTATAGATATAAAAGCTGCCTTTTTGCAGGGGCATCAGCTCCAGAGAGACATTTTTCTCCGTCCTCCTAAAGAAGTAGCTAACACAGAAGGGGTACTTTGGAAGTTGAACAAATGTGTATATGGATTAAATGATGCATCTAGAGTCTGGTATTTTTCGGTAAGGTCAGTTTTGTTAAAGTTAGGCTGTTGACAGTTGATAGCAGATCCTGCACTGTTTTACTGGCACTATAAAGGAAATCTTTCTGGCAGTTTTATGATGCATGTTGATGATTTTTTGTGGGGTGGGACTAGTGATTTTGAAGCTATTGTAATCTCTGGTTTGAGGAAAGAATTCAGGGTTGGAAGTCAGGCTTCCGATGCATTTAAATATGTTGGACTGGAAATTGGACAGACTAAGTTAGGGGCAACTTTATGTCAGCAATCTTATTTGGAAAGCATCTGCCCAATAACAATTAGTCATGGCCGAGTTTCACAAAAAGACACAATGGTTTCAAAGATAGAAAAAGAGCAACTGCGAAGTTTAATTGGGCAACTGAACTGGTTAGGTAGACAGACTAGACCAGACGTGGGTTTTGATGTCTTAGAGCTGAGTACAAAAATGAATGATCCCAAAGTGGAAGACATAATAAGAGCAAATAAAGCGTTGGCCAAACTAAAAATGCACGAGTGTGTTTTGAAGTTCCCGGTTTTCGGTGACCTTAGGCACTTGAAACTCATACTTTATAGTGATGCGTCCTATGCAAATTTATGTGATGGGGTTTCAAGCGCAGGAGGTTTTATAATTTTCCTTTTGGGGAACAATGGTAAATGTTGCCCGCTTGTGTGGGAAATAAAGAAAATACGGAGAGTGGTAAAAAGCACTTTGGCTGCTGAGACGTTAAGCCTTGTAGAGGCGGTGGATATGGCCTTTTATATAAGTATGATATTGACAGAAATTTTGGGATTCGGGGATTTGGGTAATATACCTAATGACTGTCACATTGACAATATATCCCTGTGGGAAAATGTGCACTCTACAAAAAGTGTCAATGAAAAGAGGTTACGGATAGACATCGCAAGTTTGAAGCAGATGTTGGACAGAGGGGAAATAACAAAAATTAAATGGGTCGACAGGAGCTATCAACTGTCAGACTGTTTTACGAAAAGAGGGGTGAGTTCACAGAAACTGTTAATGAAGGGCATTTGTTTCTGTGACTTTTTTTTCTTTATCGTCCAGACAAAAAAAAGGGCGGGGGGGGAAATCATGTGTGTGTTTTTGAGTTTCTTCAAATTTTATTTTCACCTAATTATTTTTTTTTCTCCAAGGAAGGAGAGACTGCTAAGTAATGGGTTAAGATACATTGCAATTAGTTGTCTCATTTATGTTAAGTATCCATTAATTGACACTGATATGTAAAGAGCTTCAGGTGGCCTCTGTCAGGTGATGTATAGTTAGAGTTTTGTGCAAAGGCTGTTGGAATGAAAGAAATGTGTGTTTGTGAAAAAGGAACAGAACTTTGGACTCTTCATATCACAGCAACTAAAACGTCTAACGACGAGTTATCAGTGAAGATTGAATTGATTGACTTAGTTGCATGCTGAGTTGACGCAATTTTTCCATTAATTTAATGCTTGCTAAAATTCTAACATTTAGTACACTCATTGAAGTTGTAGACATAATTTGAGAATTTTTGGGGGAGACCGTACTATCCTTGTCATAAAGATCGGTTGATTAAAATACACATTTTAATGTTTTTACATTCGATCAGTTGCAGCAAAATTATTGCCGACTGCACAATAAATAAACCAACTGTTTTAAGAATTGTCAATAAAAAAGTTTATTTTGCATGATCCTATGGTCAAGCATTTCTGCAGCCAGAATATACAGCATGACTAGATCTAATAATTGTTTTCTTTATTGAACTATCTTAACGTGTAATTCTAACTTTGTAATAATACTTGTAATTATAAAATGATATGCAAATAACATGGAATGCTTTAGCTAGTTTAATTCCAATTATTGAGCTATTTAAAAATGCAAGAATGTTTTAATTGTTCATTTTCAGTTCCTCAGCTGATTTTGTTTTACTGGATAAAGTGCCATTTGAGGAGTTAGTATTTATTATTTGCATCTAGAGATTTGGAAATTACATAATTGAAAATATTTGTAATGCTGTTGTCTACCCTTAAAAGGCCAGCAGCGAGATTACTTTTTATGAGCCTGCAGAATGCTATTTGTCTTCATAGTTATTCCCAATGTTTTGCCCATGCTGTAGATTTTTCTTCAAATCATGTACTGTATTGGCACTCTAACTCAATTTGGTTCAAGACATTGAAGTCTCTGTACAGTTTTATAAACTGTAAAATACAATTATGCTTCCATCCAAGCTGCAATACTACATAACATCAAGCCCGGTATAAAATGCGGTATCAACCTCACAACAAAAAAATAATAATTATCCAGGCAGCCAAAGCAAAAACATGATGCAGTTTCATAAACATGGATTTTAAAAGCTCAGTATACTTTTCAGATTTGAGAGTGAACTTAAAACCTCATATGAAACCTGGATATCATGCTAAGCAATTTGTCCATGCAGTTTAGTGAAATGTAATCATTAGTAGTCGATATGAGTTTAATAATTTAAGTTCATTACCGCTGGAAATGTTCGGGAAATATTACAGCCTATAGCATTTGGCTCTAATTTAAGAGCTGGCACAGCCAGGAGAATGAATCTTCTACTAGCTATTTAAACGATTAATAGCTGTCAATCCTTCTATTAAAAATGATTTTAGCTATTTTTTCCGTATGCCTGTGTTAATGTTTATAATGGCAATCGTTTTCTTTTTAACTTCATCGGGGTGAATGAATTATCCTACGGCGGGATTCTCCGTCCCGCCGACAGCGCACCCCTGCCCCCGGGTTTCCTGGCAGCGTGGGGTGGCCACAATGGAAAATCCCATTGGGTGACTGCGGGAATGGAGAATCTCACATCATGAGGCGGGGGGGGGGGGGGGGGTCAGAGAATTCACCCCATTGTCTTTGCTAAATCTTCAACCATGTGGCATTGTACGGCATTTCATCATTAAAATATTGGCATACTCCCTTAATTTTCTTTCATTGCTGAAGCCCTTCAATGTTGGACCCCTTCCAGATTTCAAAGTCAAAGTTCCTTTCCAGTTACATTTATTTTGAGTTCAAATATTTTTCACCTTGAGCTGGATGAAAAATGGCAACAAAGAGCAGTGAGGGAAAGTCCTGAAACCATTTTCCATTCATATAAGATTCACGTAACAGGAAACATCTCTCAAAGTTTTTTTTTTAAAATATGTTTATTCAAGGTTTTCAATAAATTTTTACAAAACACTCCAAAGAGGAAAGAAAATATACATTAGAAAAATAAAAAGGGGGGCCTTACACCATCCCCTCCAACAACTTAAACCACCAAACATTAAACTATCTAACTAACTAAGAACAAAAATGGGGCAAACGCCCCTTACAATAATAAAAACAAGCTAAAACTACCCCCCCCCCTTCTCCCCCCTGGGTTGCTGCCGCTCTTGACATCCACCTAACGTTCCGCGAGAAAGTCTAGGAACGGTTGCCACCGCCTGGAGAACCCCTGCACAGACCCTTCATCCTCTCCAACTTGATGAACCCTGCCATGTCATTAATCCAAGCCTCCACGCTTGGGGGTTTCGCATCCCTCCACATTAGTAGGATCCTCCTCCGGGCTACCAAGGACGCAAAGACCAGAACCTTCGGCTCCTGTACTCCCGGCTCATCTGATACTCCGAATATTGCTATTCCCCAGCTCGATTTTACCCGAGTGTCCCAAGACTTTGGACATAGCCTTTGCGAAGCCCCTCCAGAACCACTCTAGCGCTGGGCACGCCCAGAACATATGGGCGTGATTTGCTGGGCTCCCCGAGCACCTCATGCAGCTGTCCTCCACCCCAAAAAACTTGCACATCCTCACCCCTGTTATATGTGCCCTGTGAACCACTTTGAACTGGATCAGGCTAAGTCTGGCGCAAGACACGGAGGAGTTAACCTTGCCCAGGGCCTCCGCCCACAAGCCTTCATCCAGTTAATTGCCCAGATCCTCCTCCCACTTGCCCTTCAGCTCCTCCACCGAGGCTTCCTCCGCCTCCTGCAACTCCTGATAGATCGCCGAGACCTTGCCCTCTCCCACCCATACACCCGAGGTCACCCTGTCTTGAATCCTCCATGCGGGAAGCAGCGGAAATTCCCTTACCTGCCTTCCCACAAATGGCCTCACCTGCATGTACCTAAAAGCGTTTCCGGGGGGGTAACCCAAATTTCTCCTCCAGCGCCCCCAGGCTAGCAAAAGCCCCGTCGATAAATAGGTCCCCCATCCTTTTAATCCCGGCCGACGCCAGCTTAGGAATCCGCCATCTATCCTGCCCGTTGCAAATCTATGATTATTCCGTACTGGGGACCAAATTGAGGCCCCCAACTCACCCTTGTGCCGTCTCCACTGCCCCCAGATCCTCAGAGTCGCCGCCACCACCAGGCACGTGGTGTACCGTGTCGGCGGTAGCGGCAAAGGTGCCATCATCAGCGCTCCCAAGCTAGTGCCCACGCATGACGCCGCCTCTAATCTTTTCCACGCCACCCCCTCTCCCTCCATTACCCATTTCCGAATCATTGCCACATTGGCTGCCCAGTAATAACTACACAGGTTCGGTAGCGCTAGTTCACCCCTGTCCCGACTACGCTCCAGAAACAGCCACTTGACCCTCGGGGTCTTACTTGCCCATACAAACCCCATATTGCTCCTGCTTACTCGCTTAAAAAAGGCCTTGGGGATGAGGATGGGCAGGCACCCGAACACAAACAGGAACCTAGGGAGGACTGTCACCATCTCTCAAAGTTGACTGCTAGTCACAAGTATTTGATAAAATTATAAAGAAGTGGCCATTCCACTATCACACTTATACTAGTTCTGTAGAAGACGTATCCAAGTTGTTCTCTCCGCTTTTCCTTTTTCCATGCATATTTTTTCATTTTAACTTATATACCAGTTATATCTGGTGCACAAGCCTGGTGTGGCAGGCTTGGAGGCAGGGAGTGGGTGGGAAAATAGCAGGGAGCCATATCAAGATAGCTGGCCACCAGCATACTCCATCTAGTGGAGATGTTTCCCTTGGAGAACTGAGAAATAGATCAGCTGCCCGCATTACAGAGGTGGGAAGACAATTTGAATAGGTAAGGCAATTTGGAGGGCTTGTAGCATTCTGCCGCCAGTGGAACAGTACTCCACTGCATACAGAGACTTAGCTTAATGGATATGGAAGTTTCAGAGAATGAAATGTAGTTGATTTCTATTAATTTTGCAATAACATAAGCTTGGTTAATAAGGTACGAGATAACTTTGCAGTAAAGATTTTTCTGCAATTTTAAATCAATTATGTATACGAGAGAGAGAATTTTCAATTTTGTGAAAATGTGAATTTGTAAATTAAATAATTTGTTTACTGTACAAATAAACTTCTTACAATGTAATTATTCGTGAATCAAGTAATGAAATCTCTCCACTCGTAAATATTGCAATCATGACCATTGAGTTATAAAAGTCAGTCCCCAGCTTAAACATGTCTTACCGTGACAAAATATCACACCGTGACATTGCACGGATTGATTTGAGATTTGCAGGTAATGAATTTGTAATTGACTGATGTGATCTTACTTTCTGATCCAATTTCTTTCAAATGCGATGAAAAATATGCATTTCAAATTTTTCATCTCGCTGATTGTGGGTACATTATGGTCTTTTAAGTCATGTTGCGCAAAATGTCTTACCAGTTAGGGTTTTGTCTTGATTGCCAACTTTAGTGCTTTTAGAAGAAAAGGAAGATAGAATCGTGGGAAATGAAGCATATACTTGTCCTTGGTGGTCACATCAGTCACCCCTGGGTTTGAGACAGGCCAGTGACTTAAAAACGCACCTTGATCCCCTGTACTGCCAACGTTAGAGGGAAAACGTTCTTGATGTAGCAGAACCAATGCCTGTGGCATGCAACCGAGCCTTATCCTGGAACAAAGCACATACGTTCAGGGAGTGACAGATTGGTGCACGGTCACCACAGCAAAAAAGACTGTCAGAAATCTGAAATAGTAACAAAAAATGCTGGGAAAACTCAGCGGCATCCATGGAGATAAACAAGGTTATTGAACCATAACTCCTGTGGAGTGACAGTCCGCTCCTAGTTTTTTACCTTTCAATTCAACCACTCCATTCTCACCCGACCTTCTGACTCAAGCTAGGCAAGGACAAAGGGAACCCGAGGCCTTGTGTCGTGGGCAGCCAAGTTGAAGGCAAGTAAGACACACCCCCGCCCCTTTTTTTATAGCACTAGCTTCTGCAAAACACGTAAATTTAAAGGTCCAGCCACTTTGAGAAGCCAGGGGGAAGGTAAAAGGGTAGGATGAGGAGGGGATGGTCAAGTCAGTGGGGGAGGTCGATGAGGGAGGTGGTTGATGGTGATTCTGGGTAGGGGTGGCCAGTGGTGCTGGTGGGGAGGGGTTGGGGGGGGGAACCAGAGCATTATTAACTTAGAAGGTGTAAAAACTGAAGGGGAAATAGAGAACAAAAATAAGAGAACATCACCCTGATGCTTAAACGCAGTGGTGTGAAGTGTATTTGTTTCAACGCCAGGAGTATAGCAGGTATGGCAGATGAACTTAGAGCACTTATTAGTACTTGGAATTACAATGTGGCTATCACAGAAACATTGTTAAAGGAAGCGCAGGATTTGCAGCTGACCGTTGGAGGATATAGATGCTTCAGGAGAAATAGAGGGGGATGTAAAAGGGGTGGAGGAGTAGCATTACTGGTTAAGGTTGGTTTAGCATAGTGGGCTAAACAGCTGACTTGCAGTGCAGAACAATGCCAGCAGTGCGGGTTCAATTCCCATACCGGCCTCCCCGAACAGGTGCCGGAGTGTGGCGACTCGGGGCTTTTAACAGTAACTTCATTGAAGCCGACTTGCGACAGTAAGTGATTATTATTATTATTATAGCCGTCCTGCAGGGGGACACCTTGGAGAGCTCATACAATGAAGCAATCTGGGTAGGGAACAGGAAGGGGGCAATCACATTGTTGGCCATTTATTACAGGTCCCCCAACTGCCATTGCCAGATAGAGGAGTAGATAGGTAGAGAGGTTTTGGATAGGTGCAAAAGTAAAGGGTTGTTGTGGCAGGGGATTTAAATTTCCCCTATATTGACTGGGGCTTTGGATTTGGATTTTGTTTATAATCACGTGTACCGAGGTACAGTGAAAAGTATTTTTCTGCGAGCAGCTCAACAGATCAGTAAGTACATGAAAATAAAATAAAATAAAATACAAAATAGGGCAACACAAGGTACACAATGTAACTACATAAACTCCAGCATCGGGTGAAGCATACAGGGGTGTAGTGTGACTGAGGTCAGTCCATAAGAGGGTCATTTAGGAGTCTGGTAACAGCGGGGAAGAAGCTGTTTTTGAGTCTGTTCGTGCGCGTTCTCAGACTTCTGTATCTCCTGCTCAATTGAAGAAGTTGGAAGAGTGAGTAAACCGGGTGGAGGGGATTATGCAGCAGGAGGTGTAGATGGAGTCAATGGATGTGAGGCAGGTTTGTGTGATGGACTGGGCTGTGTTCAAGACTCTCTGAAGTTTCTTGCGGTCTTGGGCCGAGCAGTTGCCATACCAGGCTGTGATGCAGCCAGATAGGATGCTTTCAATGGTGCATCTGTAAAAGTTGGTAAGAGTTAATGTGGACGTGCCAAATTTCCTAGTTTCCTGAGGAAGTATAGGCGCTATTGTGCTTTCTTGGTGGTAGCGTCGACATGGATGGACCAGGACAGATTTTTGGAGATGTGTACCCCTGGGAATTTGAAGTTGCTAACCATCTCCACCTCGGCACCGTTGATGCCAACAGGGGTGAGTACAGTTGCTTCCTGAAGTCAGTGACCAGCTCTTTAGTTTTGCTGGCATTGAGGGATATATTGTTGTCGCTACACCACTCCACTAGGTTCTCCATCTCCCTCCTATATTCTGACTCGTCGTTATTCGAAATCCGGCCCACTATGGTCGTATTGTCAGCAAGCTTGTAGATGGAGTTGGAACCAAATTTTGCCATGCAGTCGTGTGTGCACAGGGAGTATAGTAGGGGGCTAAGTACACAGTGTTGCGGGGCCTCGGTATTGAGGACTATTGTGGAGGAGGTGTTGTTGTTTATTCTTACTGATTGCGGTCTGTGGGTCAGAAAGTCGAGGATCCAGTTGCAGAGTAAGGAGTCAAGTCCTAGGTTTTGGAGCTTTGATATGAGCTTGACTGGGATTATGGTGTTGAAGGCGGAGCTGTAGTCAATAAATAGGAGTCTGATGTATGAGTCCTTGTTGTCGAGATGCTCTCGGGATGAGTGCAGGGCCAGGGAATTGGCACCTGCTCTGGACCAGTTGCGGCGATATGCGAATTGCAGTGGATCAAGGCGTTCTGGGAGTATGGAGGTGATGCGCTTCATGACTTTCTGAATGGAAGATTGTGACTAGTGATGTTCCACAGGGATCTGTGCTTGGGCCTCTGTTGTTTGTGGTGTACATAAACGATTTGGAGAAAAATGTAGCCGGTCTGATTAGTAAGTTCGCGGATGGCACCAAGGTTGGTGGAGTGGCAGATAGTGTTAAGGATTGTCAGGATATACAGCAGGACATATATAGGTTGGAGACTTGGGCAAAGAATTGGCAAATGGAGTTAAATCCGGACAGATGTGAGGTAATGCATTTTGGTAGGTCTGACATAGAGAGGAAGTATACCGTAAGTGGCAAAACTCTTAGGAATATAGAAAGTCAAAGAGATCTGGGCGTGCAGGTCCACAGATCTTTGTAGGTGGCAACACAAGTGGGCAAGGTAGTCAAGAAAACATACAGAATGCTTGCCTTCATTGGATGGGACATTGAGTATAAAAACTGGCAAGTCATGCAACAGTTGTACAGAACCTTGGTAAGGTCGCACTTGGAATATTGTGCACGATTCTGGTCGCCACACTACCAGAAGGATGTGGAGACTTTGGAGAGGGTGCAGAGGAGGTTTACCAGGATGTTGCCTGGTCTGAAGGGTGTTAGCTAGAGGGAGAGGCTGAATAGACTCGGACTGTTTTCATTAGAAAGACAGAGGTTGAGGGGTGACCTGATAGAGGTCTACAAGCTTATGAGGGGCATGGATAGAGTGGATGGGCAGGCACTCTTTCCCAGGGGTCATAGGTTTAAGGTCCGCGGGGCAAAGTTTAGAGGAGATGTGCGAGGCAGCTTTATTACCCAGTGGGTGGTGAGTGCCTGGAACATGTTGCCAGGGGAAGTTGTAGAAGTAGATACGTTAACGGCGTTCAAAAGGCATCTTGACAAGCACATGGAAAGGATAGAGAGATACGGCACAAGCATGTGCTGAGGGTTTTGGCAAAGGTTGGTATCATGACCGGTACAGGCCTGGAGGGCCGAAGGGCCTGTTCCTGTGCTGTATTGTTCTTTGTTCTTTGAGAGTGGGGGGGGGGGGGGGGGGTTGGGGGGGGGGGGTGCGGGGGCTGGGAATTGTCTGAACGAGGTGGGAAGTGTGGGTGGTGTCATGTGGGTGGGTCAGTACTATAATTACCCAGAAGTTAAAAGTGATTTTAATTCTTCTAACACTTTCTGGGAAGCTATTACTGTAAGATCGTCGGAACCATCCAAAGTTTGTGATTTGTATCATAGCTTCAGATACTTCGGATTCCCTCCCCCAGTTATGCGTCCGAGAGCTTGGAAGTATGGGCCAATGTTTTAGTCTGTGACCTTTCATCAGAACTGGGAAAAATTGGAAATTTAGTTGGATTTGACCAAGTGAGGCGAGGGAGGGTGGGAAGAGAAACAAATGGGCAGGTCTGAGATTGGATGCAGGGCAGGAGAAATTCACTCCCTTTGACCTTGCCCTGAAAACTTCTGTCGTTTGATCTCTTCTGCCCTTTTGTTCTTGTTTCCACCCTCGCCCTTTTCACTCACTCACTCACTCATTCACTCCAATCCTATTGGATTTCTAACTTTTGAGTTACAGAGAAGACAGACTGTAACCGTGTCTGAAGAAATGAGTTGCTTTAGAAAATGCTGCAGCTAAACTTTCATTTTATCTTTTCTCTGCTAAAATTTTGGAATAAAAAGAAAATTGATAAAATGGTTTTAAAATCTTGACCTCAGACCTCTTGAGGTAACTGACATGCAGGTTGAAATCTGAGTGGTTACCTCCTCAAGAAGACAATTCAAGTAATTTACAACTTGTTCAGGAGTAAAAGTAATCATCCTCTAAAAAATTTAATGTAATTGTACAAGAAAGTATTCTTACTATTTAGTCAATTCCATGTTAATTACCCTTTTCAACAAGGGTTTTAGTACTTTAGCCTTAAGCTATAGATTTATAATTTTAAATGAATTAATTAAACATCTCAAAGTAATAACTATCTCTTTGTTCACTCTTGTATTGCTGGACTGTTTAATGAAAATGTGATAATAGCTCAGCAATATAAAACCACAATCAATAAATTTGATTTATGGAAGCGAAGATGCATGAAATGTAAGATATTCCAAATAAATTGGTGCACAGAACTAATTAAAGCAGCAATAACACAATTCTTATAAAGTAATTAAAGTCACCATAGTCCCAGATGACCATAGGCTGCTTTCCCCTTTGAGGGGGAAGAGCTGACTGGTGGTGAGTTAACCTGAGGATTACCACAATCTCAGGCGAGGGGCAAGGTTGAGAAGGCTTCATGAATAACCTGAATAATTCTGAACGTGTGAATATGAATAATTGTGTTCCTCACAATTCTTAGAAATAAATGGACAAAGGTAATTCATTTTAGAAATTAAACATATAACTATTTTTAGGAGAGTGCTGAAAGAATATTAATTGTTCCAACAAAGAAATTTGTTTCAAATCATCAAATTTTTTTTACCTGAGAGCGAAGATCTTTCGATTGCAGTTATCAGGTAATGAGTTAAGGTGAGACAGGACAATGGAAAACATGGGGCATACCATTAAACATATAGTAAAAAAAGCTATATATATATCTGTATAAATGTCTCAGATAAGAGACTTTTCATTGGAACCATTTCCATTTTCTGATTATATTTATTCAAAACTTTTCTTTTGCAAATGAGCTGCAACTACACTTAATTTTGTGATCATTCTAAGTAATGGTACTGCTCCTGAATTTCTGATCAAAGTGCCGAGTAGGTGAAACTCCATGCTGAGAGAAGAAGAGCAGAAAATGATTGCAGCAAGTAAACTTTCACAGTTCCAGTTGAATTTATTTTAAAATCGCCAGATAAGGGCAGACCTAGATGCCTGGCAGTATCCACCGATTAATGCTTTTCACATTAGTCCCAAATCAACTACATTTGTCACATTGTAACAGCTGGTTACCTACCGAAACTCAACAGACATGCAGTATAAGTGGGGGATGCATCAGAAAAGGCTCTTTTCAGTATGACTAGAACCAGCTGTTTCTCTACAATTTATTAAGATCGATACATTTGTTGTTAGTGCGGTTGAAATTGATGATGCCACTTTTTAATCATATTGTTGTGGTACCACGACTATGGTTACAAGCTAACATACAAACCTCAAACCCCCCCCCCCTCCCGTCAGTGCATTTCAGAAATTGCATTTAATGATCAGAATATTGTGCACGTCGCACGCTCAAATTCACCTTAAGTGCTTCTGGGGTACAGAGCTTTTCACTGCAGCACAGCCTCAATTTACCTCATTGTGTAAATGTGTCAGTCCTAACTGTCCATGGAGCATTTCCCATTCTCTGATTCTTACTTTGTCAGATTGGAAAAATGACCTTTGACCTTACATCAAAACATTATTTTTTTTCATTTGAATGGCTGTGATAGAAGTGATGGGTTTTCATGTTTACAGTAAAAATTATAGTCCAACCTTTTTATTGCAAATGTGTGGCCGTTGAGAAGAATACTATTTGTAGGTCTGAGGTTCTTTACTGACTGCATAATGGCATTTCCAACAGAACTTTGGTGTCACGGACGCTTTAAAAAGTATTTCCCCAAAGTCGCCTGTGAACAATGCACTTGTATGTGAGTGTGTATATTTCACTCTCAGAGTGAGTAATTAAAAAACCCAGCAGCAAGGCCTTTTTGCTTGAAAAGAAAAGGCCAACATAGTTCACATCATTTCACTGGAATTACTTGAGCAAAGATGGTCACAAACAGATGCATACACAATGATTAGCTACAGATGAAGATAAATTTGTACTTGTAAAAATTGAGTCAAGTTCAGTCTCTGTTGTTTGGTGCAGGCTTGGTGTTTTTCAAGTCGAGATGTGTGCTGTTTGGAGTGAAGGTTTTACGGTTGTAGGAATTTCTCTGCCATCTGCTGTCGAACCGTCGGAGATTGCTTTCACAGATATGCTTAGTATTTGCACATTCTCTCCGTGTCTGCATGGGTCTCACCCCCACAACCAAAAGATGTGCAGGGTAGGTGGGTTGGCCACGCTAAATTGCCCCTTAACTGGAAAAATTAGAATAAAACAGATATGCTTAATAGAAGGAACAGGATACAGGGACGGAAGAAGGTTCCTTGTTTTTTCTGGTTCTGCGGGCACGGCACTTTCAAAGTGGTTGCTTAAGCAGAACCAGTGCCTGTTACTGAATGCCTCTCTCTTGTTTCTTCTCGCGCTAAAGCTCTTGTCATTTTCTCTCAAGACGTTGCAAGATGAATTTTATTTCTAGGCAGCTTCCAGCCTTTTTCAATACAACGTGAAGCAAAGAGGCTGCTGTCATGCTTCCGCATAAGGCAAGTGGCAATTCCCGTTTCGCAATCCAGTGTCTTCTTACCATGTGCATTGTCCAAAAAGGCCACAGATTTTCACACCTTAAAGTCTGTAACAGTTAATGCCTTTGTTTTTGAAGGAAGGCCATCAAGTCATTGAGATTCTATTAACACTCGTTGAATTTCAATTGTCTTTTCATGTCTGGGAATGCATCCGTATCTCCTCTTGAGGTAAGAGAAAGATGGCTGAAGAGAAGTCATGTGACCACTTCAGTTCCCATTTATTTCCAATCCATTTTTGAAAATGTAGGGCAGGATTCTCTGTCGACCGATGCCAAAATCGGGAAAGGTGATTGGGCGGAGAATCGGTTTTGACGCCGAAATTGTGGTGGGCGCTGGGTTCACGCTCCCATCGCAATTCTCCGGTGCCTCGACAGCAGCGTCAATGTGTTCCACTCCGCACGTTCGGTAAAATCCATTTGCATATCGTTAGCAGGCCTGGCCCAGTATTCTCCGGGGCCTCCACGATGCTCCGGGGGAATTCCCAATGGGGAGGTTTACTTGTGCTTTTAAAAATCGGGAAGCAGGTACTGTGGCTGCTGAGGGAGAGAGGAGGTAGGACATGGAGAGGCGCAACTGTAGGCTGCTGGTCCTGACACTGACCATTCTGACAAGGGTGGGGAGGACTCTGCCAGGGCCAGGGCCGTGGGGTTGGGGTCAACCCCCACGGGACTGGGGCCGAGTCCAGGCATGGACCGCCATTGCTGCGGCCTGAAAGGCATCCAACTTGCTGCACAGCCCACTGACCACCCACACATGGTAGCACAGTGGGTATCATTGTTGCTTCACAGCATCAGGGTCCCAGGTTCGTTTGCCGGTTTGGGTCACTGTCTGTGTGGAGTCTGCACATTTTTCCTCTGTCTGTGTGGGTTTCCTCTGGGTTTTTAATCCCACAAGTCCCGAAAGACGTGCTATTAGGTGAATTGGACATTCTGAATTCTCCCTCCATGTACCCGAACAGGCGCTGGAGTGTGGCGACCAGGGGCGTCTCACTCACTGCAGTGTTAATGTAAGCCTACTTGTGACAAACATTATTATTATTGGCCCCTGGTTCTCCACCGGCCCTATGAGTGCCTCCACCCCACTCCCCCTGCATCTCAGCCACCGACCCCGCCTCGACCTGCCACCACCCGCTGGCGGGGCATCACGTGCCCACCCAAATGCAAAGCCCATAGTAGCCCCTACAGGAAGACACTGGGTGGGGCCGCGGAGTGTACCTCTGGAAAAAGCAGCGCCAGATGATGGCAACCCGTGCAGCAAGGATGAACGGCAGGGCCAGAGGCTCCCACAGCACTGGGCACTGACGGGGCCAGGGGTGAGGGGATGGGGAAGGGGGGAGACATGCGGGGGCAGGGCCCAAAACTCATTTGGATGGCAGCAAGTCCCTGGGGTCACCCCACCCTCCGACCGTCCGCCTCCTCAGGAGTTCCTACCTCCACCTGCTGTACTGGAGCATGTGTGTGGTGTACGCCAGTTAGTGTCCCAGGAGCCTCTTCACTAAAGTGCCCAGCCGATGTGTGGAGCGTGTTGGAGACAGCAGTGACAGGAAGTCAATATCATCCCCGGACTCTAGCTCCGGGGTGTCGTGGGATGCGGGTTGAGGGCTTCCAATCATGTCGGTGTCGTCTTCGTCGATGGTTGACACCTGGGGTTCTGGCTGTGGGGGGGGACACCATTAGGGCCCGTCCCATCACCAGCAGCTCCTGCAAGACAAGATCGCATTGCGGGCCGGGGGAGATTGGTGTTGTGTGGGAGGAGGTTGGTGCTGGGGGCACAGTGCTGCCTATTCACCCTGGCCGCCTTGAGAAGGTTGCACATTTATTTCCGGCACTACTGGCCGGTGCGGACGGTGTTCCCCACGGCGCTAACCACCTCCGCACCTAAGCCCAGCGAACATCAGCAGCTGGCAGCCTTCTTCCCACGCTGGGGTACATGGTCACCCACCTCTCCGCCACAGCATTCAGCAGGGTCTCCAGTTCCGTGACACTGAACCTCAGAGCCATGCGTCTTGCTGCCATCTTGTTGGCTGGGATGGGTGTGTGTGGGAAGTGAAGTATGTGTATGCGGCTACAGCTTGTCAGCCTCCTGAGGACCCGTAGAATCGGGCACCGTTTCCCATTGGAATAGATTGTGTTCCATGTGGTGCCGGTGCTAGCCCCTAAACGGTCGTTGAATCGGTCCAGCTGCGATGCCAGTTTTGCTGTCATAGAACTCCACGAATTCTGCCCTGTCATTAACACAATCTCAGAAACAGAGAATTTGGCTGGTAATCATTAAAACATTAACAAAGAACAATACAGCACGGGAACAGGCCCTTTGGCCCTCTAAGCCTGTACCGGTCATGATACCAACCTTGGCCAAAACCCTCAGCACTTCCTTGTGCCGTATCTCTCTATACCCATCCTATCCATGTGTTTGTCAAGATGCATTTGAACGGCGTTAATGTGTCTGCTTCCACAACCTCCCCTGGCCACGTGTTCCAGGAACTCACCACCCTCTGTGTAAAAAAACCTGCATCGCACATCTCCTCTAAACTTTGTCCCATGGACCTTAAACCTATGCCCCCTGGTGACTGACCCCTCCACCCTGGGAAAGAGTGCCTGCCCATCCACTCTATCCATGCCTCTCATAATCTTGGACCTCTATCAGGTCATCCCTCAACCTCCGTCTTTCTAATGAAAACAGTCCGAGTCTATTCAGCCTCTCCGCATAGCGAACACCCTCCAGACCAGGCAACATCCTGATAAACTTCCTCTGCACCTTCTCCAAAGCCTCCACATCCTTCTGGTAGTGTGGTGACCAGAATTGTGCACAATATTCCCAGTGCCGCCTTATCAAGGTTCTATACAACTGTAGCATGACTTGCCAGTTTTTATACTCAATGTCCCGTCCAATGAAGGCAAGCATTCCGTATGCTTTCTTGACTACCTTGTCCACTTGTGTTACCACCTTCAAAGATCTGTGGACCTGCACGCCCAGATCTCTTTGACTTTCAATATTCCTAAGAGTTTTGCCATTTACAGTACATTTCCCTTCTATGTTAGACCTACCAAAATGCATTGCCTCACGTTTGTCTGGATTAAACTCCATTTGCCATTTCTCTGCCCAAGTCTCCAACCTATCTATGTCCTGCTGTCCCCTGTGACAGTCCTCTACACCATCTGCCACTCCACCAACCTTGGTGTCATCAGCGAACTTACTAATCCGACTGGCTACATTTTCCTCCAAATCGTATATGTTTACTACAAGCAACAGAGGCCCCAGGACAGATCCCTGTGGAACACCACTAGTCACAACCTTCAATTCAGAAAAACACCCTTCTACTGCTACCCTTTGCCTCTCTGACCAAGCCAGTTCTGTATCCATCTTACCACCTCACATCTGATCCCATGTGTCTTCACCTTTTGTGCCAGTCTGCCACGAAGCACCTTGTCAAAGTCCATGTAAACAACATCCACCGCCCTCCCCATATCAATCATCTTTGTCACTACTTCAAAAAACTCGATCAAGCCAGTGAGGCACAACCTTCCCAAAATAATTCTATTTATAAATGCTCATCTTACTAAGGTCTGAGGTTCTTTACTAACTACAGAATGGCATTTCTTGGAGAAATATCAGTTACAATAAGAGATTTCTAATTTGCATTCACAATAACCTACTGTATGTTGGGATAGTTTTGTCTTATTTTTGAGCTAGTTTAATAATCTTCTAAATTGCTTATATTATACCTAAAATAGCGGTGTGTTTAGATTTTAAAATGCAGTGCATGAGTCTAGAGAATATAAACATGATTGGTGACATTCCATGGTGCTCTAATTCACATCTGTCCCATAAATTTGTCGAAACGATCTCCTTTGAAAATCCCTGATTAAATCAAAGAAAGCATTTAGGTTCAGTTGAACCATGTGCTGAGTCTGAAGTTCCAGATCCAATACAACAAAAGCAATAAATTATTTTTTAATGAACATAAAGCAGTCAACTAAGTCTAAAAGAGAGAATAGGTACTTAATTTTTTTTAAATTTAGTGCAGTCAAAGTTTTGCAGGAATTACAGGCTAATTTAACAAGGTACAGGGGTGCAAAGTGAGGAAAGGGAAAGTAATTTAATTGTTTTCTGTGGGTATTTGTCCTGTTAGATCATCAAGAAATAGATTGATTGGTAGCCATGCCAACATCTCTCCCCCCCCCCCCCCAGTTGTCAATTGGTATCTGAACCGCTCTGCCATTTGTGAGGAATGTAGGAATTTCAGATATATTTTGTATTATATGTATTTGGTGCAGTAAAGGTTATAAGTCTGTGTTAGTGTGTATAATTGCTGCAGTAATGTTTTTTTTAAAAATCCTGGTTTGAAAGACAGCAAGACTTTGTGGCTACAAAAGGGATAATTAAAGCATTGTAAAAGTAAGGGCTAAGGGAATTTTGTTTATGTAAAGAAGGTTCCCTGGGAGTAGATAAATAGACGCATTGGCGTGATTTACCGGCTGCGTCCAATTGGAATCAGAGCAGGACACAGCCGGTAGATCCCAGGACAGGCCTCTCCAGGATTCCTGACAGTCCTTGCAGTTCGTGAGACGTCGCAATCTGGGTACCGACCACAGTTGGACCCAGTTTTGTTCGATTAATTGAGTTTAAAAAAAACACTTGGCCTTGCTGACTCCGGATGGAACGGCCACCTGGCATCTATCGGCCTTGCCGCGGCGACCCCAGCTAAGTGCGGATTTGTACCGTAAACCAGAAACGGAGACAAGGTCTACTGGCATGAGGGAGGGGGGGGGGGGTCTCCCAGGCGATCGAAGCCCCCGGGTGGTCGGCCTCTGGCCAGGTGGTTCACCCGGGCACCTTGGCACTGCCTGTCTGACACTCTGGCAGTGCCACCTGGGCAATTGTATCTATAAAAATAACAGATGTACATCCTTGAAATGAAAATACAAGAAATGTGATTAGAATGAATATTTGTGGGAGCCATGGTGACAATGTGATCAGTTGACAGATGTAGTAACCACTGTAGCCTAAACAAATACCCTGTTGTAACCTGATAGCTTCCCCCCCCCCCTCCCCTCTCTGCTGCCGACCCATCTGAGCAGGAGCCACTGCCAGGCAATCGGAGGCGAAGGCCAGGGCGTCGGCCCCTTTCCCCTCTCTGAGTTCTGGCTGTTCTGACACCCTGAAGAGCGCCACTAATGGGCATGATTCTACTCTCAATCCCATAACTTTGTACAAGGCCTTGAAAAAGGTGGTGCAGAACCCACTCCGCTTTGGCCAGATCCCCCTGACACCGTTCGCACTTGTCCTCCACCTCCGGTGAGAGCCCGCACATGCTTGTCCTGGTCAGGTACAGCACTTTCAGCTACGTTAGACTCGGCCCTGCGCATGAGAATGTGGAGTGCTTTTCTCCAGGGTCCTCCCCTATCTCAATGCCCAGTTTCACCTCCCGTCTTTCTTTTGTCTCTAGTGGGGCCCTTATCTCCTCTAACAACCATCCATATATGACGACGCTTTTACCGTTCCCTAATTCATCCTGCGCTAACAGTCTGTCCATAGGATAGGTTTGGGTAGCTGGGGGAACATTGTGGCCTCCTTGTGGAGGAAGTCCTGTACTTGCACGTACTGGAACCCGTTTCCTTTCGGGAGCTGGAGCTTCCCGTTAGCACTCTTACGGTTGCTACTCTCCCATCTATGTAGAGGTCTTTTACTGTCAGGAGCCCTTCGTCCTTTCCCCAGCTTTTGTAAGTGGGGGCTGCAGCAGATATGTCTCCACATTTGAAGTGGTGTCTGAGCTAGTTCCAGGTTCTTAGTGTAGCTACCATTACTGGGCACTGAATACTTGGCTAGAGTGAATGGAGTGGAGAGACAGCCAATGTCCGCAGGGACATTCCAATATAGGACGTCTCCTCCATCCATACCCATTCCGCCTCCGGCTCACCCAGCCCCAAACACACACACACACACCATTTTCTACAGTTGTTGCCCAGTGGTTGAATAGGAGAGTTAGTAATGCCTCCCTGCAGTACGGTTTTGCAAATCCCAGCCCATCTCCACCCTCACATTCACGTAGTGTGGTACGTGGTCCGAGATTACTATTGCGGAGTAATAGTAATCCCCCTGGAAGCACCGACTTTCCCACTACGAAGAAGTCTATATGGAGCAGGCTTTGTGGACATGGGAGAAGAAGGAAAATTCCTCCCTCGGATGGGTCCACCACACCATGTGTTCCATGAGGTTGTTAGTTCCCTTACCATTCCTGATTTGGCACCCGCCCTAGGGCTGGACCTATCTGCCTTCGGGTCCTGTACACAGTTAAAATCTGCACCCATATTCAGTCGGTGGGAGCCGAGGTCGGGGATCTCTGCCGTGGTCTTTTTAATGAACTAAGTGTCATCCCAGTTAGGGGCATATGTGTTGACTAGTACCCCCCCCCCCCCCCCGCACCCCCACCCCAGCTTGCTGCTCTGCTCCCCCCCCCCCCCCCCGCACTTCCCCCGTCTTGGGAGATCTGCCATAGCCTCCCCCCCCCCCCCCACCCGCCCCTTTTATTTTACTCCCATGGACCAGCTTGTCTGCTAGTGTGTGGCTCCTCCCTGGAAAACCTTTTGGTCCTAATCCATACAAATCCATTGCACCATGCCCCCAGCCCCTTGATCTTGATGAACCGACGGTCATACCTCCCCAAATGCAGTAATCCCCTCCCACCCCATCCCCCCTGGTCGTGTGAGTTTGTACTTTTGTGTCTTCCTGCATTATTTCCTCCTGAGTCTGTTCTTCTGCACAGACTCATTTGCTTCCTCCGTCGTATTAAAGTCGTTGTGCATGACCCAGTCTTGCCAGGTATAACATGGCGATTCGCACCTTGTTTTTAAGGAGTGTAGTTTTGTCCCAGTTAAATTCTGCCCGGCTCTTGGCCAGGTTGGCTCCAATGTCCTGATAAATGCGGATGATGTGTCTTTCCCACTTACATGACCACATGTTCCTTGCCCATCTCAAGACCTGTTCCTTGTATTTATGGAACTTTGTGATTATTGCCTATGGTGGTTTCCCTGACTTTGTTTTTTAACGGAGCGACCAGTGAGCCCGGTCTATTTCTGGGAGTTTGGCAAAACCCTCCCCCCCGACCAGTTTTCCGTGCATACTCAAGATAAATTTCATTGGACTCCTGCCCTCTTGCGCTCTCTGGTAGCCCAATGATCAAAAGGTTCTGTTGTCGGGACCTATTCTCTTGGCTTCCACCTCCCTCTTTTGTGTCTTCTGGGTTGCCACCAACCTTGTGGCCTCGGACGAAGCGACCCTCTTGTCCTGGTCCGTGGCTGCTTTCTCGTCGCTTCTTGGTCCTCCAGCCTCTGCTCCACTTTGTCCATCGTTCCTTTTATGGGGGCCAGCAGGGCCTCTATTGCCGACTTCACTGCTGCCATGGGATCCTGTTTTGCTGCCTCTGTGCCTTTGGAGCTCTGTGGAAATAAACTCCCATCAGTTCCTCCATCAACGACTAGGTCGGCGTTGGTGACTCTGCTGGGTCAGCCATGTTCAGGTCTGCGTTGCCGCACGGGTCCCGCTGGTCTGTGATTGGGGTCTTTCTCTCTTTGCTTTTACTAGCCTCGTGGCCTGGCTGCTGGTTTGCGGGCATCTCAATCGGGCAGGTTATAGTTGGGCGTTCGGTGGTTCATTTCTACGTGCTTTTGGTACAACAAAACTTTCCAGGAGAGAGCCACCATTCATGTAACTGCTTACCTCATGGCCGCTAACGGCTACTTTAAACCTTTTAAAGTAAAGTGTCAAATTGTCCTTTTGTCTAGTTTAATCCTCTTGTTTCGCCTTCAACGTCTGAATTTTTGGCTTCCAGATTCACAGGGCCGGATTCTCCGGCGACCGGAAATTCCCGCCCGAGATCAATGGACCTTTACATGGTCCCCGTCCTGTCCATGGGGATGATCTTGTGGTGGGCGTGGCTGAAGAATCCAGCCCATAGTGTCTCTTCATATTGACTGGTGATGGCCTGTCTTGATTTCAACAATTCACAAATAAGTCTTCAGAATCTTCTTGCGAGTGAAGCCTCCTTAACCAAAAGCAGCCGATTGTCGAAGCTGCTCAAAAACTGTGACGAATTAAACAAAGCTGATGAGTAGACGGCGTGGTCATCGGAAATTGTAAAGATAATTGGTGTGAGGATGAGCCTGAGTTCACTGCCAAAATTCTACCAGAGTAACTGGCTGCTGGCAATAATTTTTACGAAAGCTGTGTTGCCGATGGATAGTCAAGGCAAGTGGAAGTTATAAAAGACACCGCAATCGATCAGAGAGACAAATTACTGACACCAAAATAGGTAGCAAATCCAACATGCACAAACAACAAGAAGAAAGAAGATGTTGATTGCTGTTCAGCCCACTCACTCTCAGCACTGCCTGGCTGGCTTTTGGCTCTGGTCAAGACACCCCGCTCCCGCTGCTCCCCGATTTCGCGACACATTACGCTGGTGGTTGCCTGGCCTTCTTCGCACCTTCCGACTGCTGCTCTGCTTACCTCTTGGCTCTCTCTTGGGTGGCTGGGCCTCGACCCTCGACGACTGCGTATGTTCCTGGATGGCTCCTGCTGCTGGCAACCTGGTTTGGTCTCTGCTCTCTCTCACCCTCCTCGCTCGGTCTGGTTGCTGCACAATCCAGCCCCCTCACTCTCCGATCTTCCTGGCTGGACTCTGGCTCTGGTCTAATCACCCTGTTTCCATTAACGTCTGCTCCCCAATTCCCTGAGACACAACACCGGTGCTTGCCTGGCCTTCTTCACATCTCCAGACTGCTGCTCAGCTTACCTCTCACTCATGTAGCCAGGGGTAGAGCCTCGATGATCGCGTGCTCTCATGGCTGCTGGTCTTGTCTATCTGGCCTGTGGCCTCTTTTACTTGGTGGGTTACACCCCTCCCCTCTCTAACTCTGACCCTCCTCTCCACCGTCCCTCCTTCCCTCTTAAGGCTCTGATTGGTGTTTTCACCACAACAGTTATTCTCCATATGCCCCCTCCCCCTCCCCCCATTGGCTGGGGGGCCCGCGCTGCAGAGCTGTGTGTTTTACTTGTGACAGAATACGCAGTCAGTGCTTTGCTTTTGTAGTTACAATATGTGCACTGTTGCTTCAATTAAACGCCTGGTCAAAATATACACACATGTTGATGGTGGGGCAGAGCAATGGTACTGTTATTGAAGGCTCAGCAGTGATGGCTTATTCCAGATGATTTTTACCTGGCACATATGTGGCATGTGATATTTGTGCTCCACCAATTCTGGCCCCTTGAGTATCCCTAATTACTACACGATTAACAGTCATGCACAGCTGCCTTGGCCCTAAGCTTTTTCCCTTCCAAAACCTCTCTGCTATTTCACCGCTTCCTCCTCTTCTAAAAATTTATATCTTTGATCAAACGTTTGATCATCTATCCTGTTTACTCCTCCTCGATGTCAGAAAGCCATTGATGAAGCAGATGAAGACAGTTGGACCAAGAGTGTTAATACCTGCCGCCTTTTGTTAATTTAGGGCAATATAATTCTTCAAGGAAGTGAGATTTTAACAGATTGATATTTACTTGCTCACCATTAAGGTTTAACAATATCTTATACCGTGTTATAAGGTATTCTGCTAAGAAATCAGGCAAATTGCTCTCAGGCCTTTGGCCATTTGAGATGCATAGATGTATTGAAAAGTTGCCTATCCACTTATCTAAACTCTTTAGTCAAGCATTAGTATGTCTTATTTTCATTTGCCAAAACTGTTCACTATTCCAGGTTAATCCTAGAATGCAAAGATAAGCCCGGGCTCCTTTTCTCTACTATAAAACCATTCCCTGTCCTCTCATTTTCAACAACAAGTACAAGACACTCGTGGACATTTCTTCAAAAACATTGAGACTATCTGATTAGCTGTTTCTGCCACTTCCACCATAGGGCTTGAGCAAATCAGTCACGGCAGGAGTGTTGTGGGGAATGAAGGTTTGAGATTTTCCAGTGCAGACACAATAGGTCAAATGGCCTCCTTCTGCACCGTAACAACTCTTTTCTATTTCCTTCAGTTAAACAATCTAGCCTTGCATCAGTTTGTTCTGCTTGGTCAGGTTAAGTTCTGGAGATTTGTTCGGTAGCTTTGCCATATTGATTCAGAAGGCCCCAGATTTATTTGACATTTAAACCAGGTTAGCTGATATCAGGGTGGCAACAGTAAATGCATCATTGACATTAGATTGGATTGTTGCTGGACTCCTATCAGTGTCTTCTTGCAGCCAAATGTCAGGATTACAGAAGGAAATATCAGTTCTATATATGCTTGGGTATAAAACATTCATGGATTAGACAAGAAAGAGGAGTTTACCAAAAGATTGGTGAGAAATTGGATATATTCCAAATGCAGTGCACATTGGGCACACTGTTTCTGTCCGATATAGGTGCCATGTAAAATTAAAATCTGCTTTATATTAATGATTGCAAGATGATGAAAATTTGCTATGTACTGTTAGCACTCCTGGCGCAGGCCTGTCCTCCAGAAAGAACAGCAAACAGGGAAAGAAAAGGACTCCATTTGGTCTCCAAACAGCAGCCAAAAGGTCTGTGACAAGTGCAAACTCAAAAACAATTCCTACTCGTCATTTGGGATCATCTTTAGCTTTCTTTTTGACCCCTTCAGATTATGCAGTCAGAGGGAAGCCATACGTGAAATGTGGTTAGCATCTCTGGATGACTCTTCGTCATCCAGACTCGAAACGCTAGCTTCCGTCTCTCTCCACAGACCTGCTGAGATTGCTCAGTATTATCTGTTTTTGTTTCAGATTCCAGCAGCTGCAGTAATTTGCTTTTATCTACACTGGCATCTCTGCCCTTTAGGAAAGCCCTGGTACAATATATGGGATGGGAGAATTTCAGGGATTCCCAGCTATTGGATTTTCACCCCTTTTCCTGACATTTGCACAATAGAAAAAGGTGTTCCCTGATAGCTCCTATAACTACCCTGGACTATGCATTGGACTGAATTGAAGTATTTATAGCACAGAAACCGACAATTGGGCCGTGCTTGAAATGCACATGGGTCTCCTTCCCGGCATTCTCATCTAACTCCCATCAATACGCTCTATTCCTTTCTCATGTATGTGGTTATCTGTTTTGCCCTTCAATGCTGTTTTTATCAACTGCACATTCTGGTAGCGAGTTCTACATTCTTACCACTTTATGGATAATCTTTCCATTACAACACCTCTGCAGTCTGATTCTATTTGACAGCTGTTTTCAGTAAGAAACACCTTAATGAGTAGCACAATCATGCAGAAATGGGCTATAAGTGCTATTTGGCAATTATTTTTTTAATTGAAAAAGACATTTTCTGCTGAAAATGACAGCACTTTCTCCCTGATGGATGCACAAATCTAAAAGAGAGAGCCCTAAATCTGCAATAATTGTATTGGATTATGGACGGATAGGATAACAAGAGTTCTGTTTTATTTTGCTAAACTTCAATTATGACATTCATTTCATAAGTGAAACAGAAGATTAGTGTTTATATATTCTGTGTAAGTAGGTAGTAATTTTATTACTACAGGAGTGTTAGTTCCTTCACTTTTTGAATTGAGACGGTGGAACTTTTAGTGAATATTACTGCACATTTTGTAAAGAAACACTTGCAGTCATGTAACATCGTACATGACCTCAGGACATTCCAACTCACTTTACAGACCATGAATTACCTTTGAAGTACAGCCAGTGTTGCAGTGTAGGAATGTGCAGCTAATTTCCACGCAGCAAGGTCCTTCAAACAGCCAATTGATGATCAGATAATTTGTTTCAATTATTTTGGTTGAGAGAAAGTATTGGCCAGGACAGCACAGAGTGCCCCACTGTTCTTTGAACCGTTGCCTTGGTGGATCTCTTATGTCCACCTGAGAGAGCAGACATGGCCTTGTTTAATGTCTCATTTAGAAAGTGGAAGTCTAGCACAGTGTTCTTCAAAACCTTTTTCCAGGGACCCATTTTTACCAACCGGCCAACCTTCAGGACCCAACCCGGCCGACCTTCGCGTCCACGCGCCAGCCGACCTTCGCGACCCACGCCAGCCAACCTGCGTGACCCACTATTTTCTCTTACCTTGTTTGTTGCTGGCAAAAATGGAGGAAGTGGTTTTGGGTCCCTTTGGCCCCCCAAACTTGAAAAATGCTGCGACCATATAAAAAAAATGCGGCCGCACTGCGCATGCATGCCCGATCTGCGCATGCGCACTGATGATCGGGCACGCATGCGCAGTGCGGCCGAATTTTTAAAATCTGTTCCTGGCCATTTTGAAGGCTGCTTGCCGCCGCCATTATTAAAAGCCGGCTGCTGCTGCTGTTGCACGCGGATTTGTGCGATCGGGAGCGCCGCGAAGGACGACTCCGCGACCCTCCCGACATCCGCCCGTGGGCCGCACCCCCGAGTTTGACAATGCCTGGCCGAGCACCACTGAGGAAGTATTTTACACGATACCGACTTTCGTCATTGGCGGGCAGTGCCAAGGAATTTCTGACAGGACTTGCGGGTTTCGGCACATGCACAGTCCAGCATTTTGAAGTGCTTCGGGTGGAGGACATAACCAGTTACCTGCACAAAAATAAAGTGGCACAAAGACTTGGATCATGTGGCCAGGATCAGAATGTTTCGGAGAGAGAGTGGGTACCAGGAAAAAGTCCCAGTTAAGGAAAAAGGGAGAAGAGCAGAGAAAAAGACACCAAGCAGAAACAAAAATTGATGCCAAGTCAATTGTTAAATTTAATTTTGAGGTTGATCATTTTTGGTTGACACTAATATTAAGAATCCAGCTGATGTTAAATACAAGGATATTCCAAAACCCAGAAGTTGAACTTGGAACACCGGTTCTTGCTGATGTATATTTTCAATTTGGTATAATGTGGGAAAAGATGTGCAAGCCAGGGAGGAACAGTCCAGTCATTTTGTGATCAATGAATAAAGAATATTTATTAACTTTAAAAAAAAAAGACAGACAAGAAACAAGACTATAATAAACTACAACGGTACACTTAACTACACCGATGGTTATACACACGCAGTGTATTCCACATTTGGGAGGCTGTGTTCTCCTGCTGGAGGTGAATTGCAACCGATTCGCACTCCTGCTGGGAGCACAGATCAAGAAGCGATTCGCTATCCTTCGGCATGCAGATTTATACATGGTGAGGATTGCAAGGGAATCCCGCCATCAGGCCACCATTTTGAGCGGGCAGCCCGATACCGATGTCATGCCGCTGGCCAGCACCCAACCCCCCACCATCACCACATACAATTCGGCTCCCCACCCACAGATTTTCCGGGTCCCCTTCATCCCTTCATTCCCCCCCCCTGCCCCCGCCCCCCTCCAATAGGGGGATGACCTGACCTCCTCCTCCCCCAAGTACAGGGGTGACCTGACCCACCCCCCTGAGACCCCCTAAATAAAGGGACACCCCTACCAGAGACCCCTAAATAAGAAGAACCCCCCCCCCCCCCACAGACCCTCCAGAATAGAATCGTAGAATTTACAGTGCAGAAGGAGGCCATTCAGCCCATGGAGTCTACACTGGCCCCTGGAAAGATCACTCTACTTAGACGCATGCCTCCACCCTATCCCTATAACCCAGTAACCTCACCTAACCTTTTTGAACACCAAGGGGAATTTAGCGTGGCCAATCCACCTAAACTGCACATCTTTGGACTGTGGGAGGAAACCGGAGCACCTAGAGGAGACCCACGCAAACATGGGAAGAACGTACAGACTCCGCACAGACAGTGACCCAAGCTGGGAATCGAACCTGGGATCCTGGAGCTGTGAAGCAACTGTGCTACCATGCTGCCCACGTCAGGAAGCCCCTCCAGAAAAGAGACTTCTGTCAGGAATCCTCCCAGGAAAGAGACCACTGTCTGGAAGCTAGAGAGAAGTCCAAACAGAGGCAGTGTTAAAACTTACCATTGTAACACTCACCTGGCCAATACACCTTCTGGCGTGACAGGAGAAACACCACATATCAATTCCTGGAAAGAGAAACCAGTGACCTGTGTTTAAACCCCTCAGATTCTTGAGCTCCAAGCCACATGCTAAATTGCCCTTAGTGTCCAAAAAGGTGAGGAGGGGTTCCTGGGTTAAGGGGATAGGGTTGAGATGTGGGCTTAAGTAGGGTGCTCTTTCCAAGAGCCGGTGCAGACTCGATGGGCCGAATGGCCTCTTTCTGCACTGTAAATTCTATGATTCATTTCTCTTACTGGGCCATGATTAACAACTTCCGCACACACTGCTGTCAGCCTTGCTTCATTCATCTTCCTTCGCGGTTGAATAAATCTGAGATGCTCTAACCACAATGTTTATAAACACGGTAGCACAGTGGTTAGCACAGTTTCTTCACAGCTCCAGGGTCTGTACGTTGGCCCTGTGTCTGCGTGGGTTTCCTCCAGGTGCTCCGGTTTCCTCCCACAGTCCAAAGATGTGCAGGTTAGGTGGATTGGCCATGATAAATTGCCCTTAATGTCCAAAAGGAAAGGTTAGGGTTACGGGGATAGGGTGGAGACGTGGGGCTTAAGTAGGGTGCTCTTTCCAAGGGCCGGTGCAGACTCAATGGGCCGAATGGCCTCCTTCTGCACTGTAAATTCTATGATTCTATCCAACCACTTCAAAGAGAGTTAAGTGCATTCCAATCCCCCCCTTCACACTTCAGTGATTTTTGAAGTGCACAGCTGGAAATTGACAGCACACTTGCATCCTCCCACTGGTGCACGGCGGAAACCTTGATCCCACGCCAGTTTACAACGCCCATTTCTCCGCCATACCTGAGCCGCGCTACTGGCGACGGAGCGTCTAGCCAGTATCTCATTAAGTTACGTCCGTTTCCTGAACTCTGGAGAAACGCCCCTATTTCCCAAACAACATACAATATTAAATAACTCTTAAGAGCTAAATCCAGCACGTAGTTACCATTACCACCCACAGATTATTTGTCCATGTTTGGGATAGCTGTCTTCAGTTTCAGCGAAGGAATGATCTTCTCTGTTTGAGTTTTGGATTTACCAGGAGCTTTTTAACAATAACTTGTTTTCAGAAGAGGCTGCTTTCTACAACTGGAAGTGGCTATTGTCATGTGAGAGTACCTTTGAGAAATGGAAGTGTGTATATAAGTATCTGTAGTGAGAGTAGCTTTAAGAAATGGGTGTTTATTACTGCAGTGGTGTCAGAGTGTGGGTGGAGCTGGACTGTCTGTCAGCTTTTTACTTTCATTTTAGACTGTGCTACAGGGTGTGTTTTAGTTTCGTTTTCAGTGTTGGAGCTGAACCCAGACAGAGCAGGTGTACTGTTGTTCTCTCGGACATGAAAAGACTATCTCTTGATTATTTGGTGAATTCAGAATTATAAATATTCTCAGTCGTGAATGTAAACCTAATGTGCTTCTGTTTAAAGATTTTTTTTTCAGTGTTCTGGATGTTAAAAGGACAGCTTATGGATTACTTAGTGTTGTATTCTTTGGGGGTTGTATTTGAATTAATGGTTGCTAAGATGTTCACTGTTTGTTTCAAAAAGGTTAACTTGAATTCATAGAATAAACATTGTTTTGCTTAAAAAAATACTTTTCCATTTCTGCTGTACCACACCTGTAGAGTGAGCCGTGTGCTCCCCATACCACAATCTATTAAAAGTTGTGGGTCAGGTGAACTCCATGATACACTTTGGGGTTCTCTAAACTCTGGCCCATAACAAATTGGGGAATTGGCTTAGTGCACTTAAAGACAGTGAGGGGTGAGCATATTGTGGGTGCTTTTCAGGTGTGGTATTTCAGTTTAAGTAGGGAGTGTGTTGTGGACAATGGCTCTTTCAGAGGCTCTGAGGTTTTTGGGGGTGGAGACAGTCACACGCAGTATCTTATGGACAGAGACTAAAAGCAGACTGTTATATTTGGCAAAAACATTGCAGTTAACATTACCTGACAAAATGTGAAAAGATGAGGTAATTATGGCAGTGGCTAAGCATTTAAAGTTGCCTGAGATACAGTTTGACTCAGTGCAAATGGCAAAAAAAATCAGTTACAAATTAAACAAATGAAACATGAGAAAGAATTAAAGCAGCTTTAATACGAAAGAGAGAGAGAGGAAAAAGAGAGAGAAGAAAGGAAAACAGAAAGAATAGCCCTAGCAGAACAAAAAGAAAGAGAAAGGGAGATGAAGATCAGGGAAAAAGATAAAGAGAGAGAGTTTGAACTTCAGAAAATAGCCATGAATCATGACAGTCAGTTAAAATTGGCAGACGTAAAGGGAAATGTGCAGTTGGATGATAGTGATGAGGATAGCGAGAAAGAGCATCAAAGTCAAAGGCTTGGTGGGGATCTATTTGAATATGTCCAAGCATTGCCAAGGGTTGACGAGAAGGAGGTGGAAGCCTTTTCATTTCATTTGAGAAGGTGGCTAAACAAATGAAATGGCCATCGGACATGTGGGTATTACTGATTCAAACAAAGTTGGTAGGTAGTGCTATTGAAGTGTTGGCATCACTACCGGAGGAGGTATCTGGGTCGTATGAGGAAGTGAAAAACTCCATCTTAGGTGCATATGAACTAGTGCCTGAAGCCTACAGACAAACGTTTAGAAATTTAAGGAAAGAATTTGGTCAAACATACATGGAGTTTGAAAGGATCAGAGTAATTTTGATAGGTGGATAAGGGCTTTGAAAATAGACCAAATGTATGAAGCTCTCAGAGAAACTATACTTTTGGAGGAGTTTAAAAGTTCAATTCCTGATGTAGTGAGAACTCATGTGGAAGAGCAGAGGGTTAAAACTGCGAGGTTAGCAGCAGAAATGACATGATTATGAATTGGTTTCCGATATCAGTTTCAGCCTGTGAGGGTTAGAAACTGGGGACATGAGAAATACTCAAGTGGTAAAGGCAAAGGTGATCTGATGGGAGATAATAAGGAGAGTGTACCTCATATTAAAAAAGAAATCCAGGAGGGTGGAAAAGAAATGAAAAGTTTCAAATGTTTTCACTGTAATAAACTAGGTCATGTAAAGTCACAGTGTTGGTGGCTGAAGGAAAGCACTGGGAGGGCTAATGTGGTAAAACAGGATAAGACAGTGGGGTTTGTGAAAGTGGTAAAGGAAAGCCCAAGTGAAGCGAAGGAGGTGCAAAAGATTGTACAGCCTGACCAAGAGGTGATTGATAAGAAGTTACCAGATCTCTTTAAAGAAGTTACTTGTGTGGGTAAAGTTTACTCATTTGTATCAGGAGATTGACTAGCTCCCATATCTTTTAAAGTCACAACTTTAAAAGATATGGGAGCTAGTCAATCTTTAATGGTAAGAGATGAGGAGTTATGTAGTTCAGGAAGAATGTTGCCAGAAAAGGTGGTAATATGTAGAATTCAGGGTGAGAGGAGTAGTGTTCCATTATATAAGGTAAGGTTGGAAAGTCCAGTGAAGAGTGGTGAAGTGGTAGTAAGAGTAATAGAAAAACTATCTTGTCCAGGAATACAGTTTATCTTGGGTAATGCTGGATCACAGGTGGGACTGATGCCTACTGTGGTTGATAAGCCAGTGGAAAATCAGACAACTGAAGGGTTAAAGGACGAATATCCTGGGATTTTTCCGGATTGTGCAGTAACAAGGCCGCAAAGTCACAGGTTAAGACAAGAGGAGATATCAAAGAGTGAATATAAAGTTGAAGTGCACTTATCAGAAATGATTTTTGATTAGATGGTTGAAAAAGAACAAGAACAGGTGGAGGATGAGGCAGATATTTTTAGTTCAGGAAAATTGGCGGAGTTACAACAAAAAGATGTAGAAATAAAATGGATGTATCAGAAAGCATACACGGAAGAGGAATCTGAGTGTATACCAGAGTGTTATTACCGTATAAGTAATGTCTTGATGAGAAAATGGAGACCTTTACATATGCAGGCGGATGAAAAGTGGGCAGAAGTTCATCAAGTAGTATTGCCGGTAGGGTATAGATAGGAGGTGTTGCAAGTTGCACATGAGGTACCAGTGGGAGGTCATTTGGGAATAAGGAAAACTCAAGCTAAAATACAGAAACATTTCTATTGGCCTGGACTACATAAAGATGTAGTTAAATTTTGTCAATCATGTCACACATGTCAAGTGATAGGGGAACCTCAAGCAGTGATAAAACCAGCGCCCTTAATACCCATTCCAGCATTTGAGGAACCTTTTACAAGGGTCCTAATTGATTGCGTAGGACTGCTTCCTAAAATGAAATGTGAGAATCAATATCTTTTGACGATAATGGATGTGTCTACTTGGTTTCCAGAGGCCATTCCAGTACGTAATATTACAGCTAAAAGATTGTGGAGGAGTTACTTAAATTCTTTACTAGACATGGACTACCCACAGAAATACAATCGGATCAAGGATCGAATTTTACCTAAAGGTTATTCAAAGAAGTTATGGATAGCTTAGGAATAAAACAATTTAAATCAACTGCGTACCATCCAGAATCGCGGGGAGTGTTAGAAAGGTGGCATCAGACAGTAAAGACAATGTTGAGCTTATTGTCAAGATTATCCACAGGATTGGGATAAAGGAATTCCATTCGTACTGTTTGCAATTCGGGATATGCATCCAATGAGTCTACCAAATTTAGTCCTTTTGAGCTAATTTTTGGTCATGAGGTAAGACGACCACTTAAATTGATTAAGGAAAAATTGGTGAGTGAGAAATCGAAACTTACATTATTGGATTACGTGTCAAATTTTAGGGAACGATTAAATAGGGCAGGTGAATTGGCTAGACAACATTTATAAGTTGCACAAAATGTGATGAAACGGGTAGCGGACAAGAAATCCGAAGTTCGTAGTTTTGCCTGTGGTATTGTTATCCGTGGTAGGTGAACCTTTAAAAGCTAGGTTTTGTGGACCTCATCAGATTGAAAGGAAATTAAGTGAGGTGAATTATGTGGTAAAAACACCAGATAGAAGGAAGACTCACCGAGTGTGTCATGTGAATATGCTTAAAAGGTACTTTGAAAGGGAAGGAGAGAAAAGGAGGAGGTTTTAATGATTCTAACGCAAAGTGACGAACCAAATCCAGATGACTGAATTTGACATACCTCAAATTAAATTGGAAAACGAGGATGTTCTTAAAAATTGGGATAAATTGTTGAGTTACCTTCCAGAGGTAAAAAAAAACTGACCTGAAAGAGTTATTGATATCACGTGGGCAAGTTTGTGGAGATAAATTGGGAAGTACTAAAATGGCTATACATGATGTAGATGTGGGAAATGCTGTTCCAATTAAACAACATCCATACAGACTTAACCCTTTAAAATTGGCACAGATTAACAAAGAGATTGAGAGTATGCTTAAAATGGCATAATTGAAGTGGGTTGCAGCCAATGGATCTCACCCATAGTGATGGTACCTAAACCAGACGGTACCCAACGGTTGTGTGTGGACAATAGAAAGGATAATGCAGTTAAAAGAACAGACTCTTATCCTATCCCACGTTTGGAGGATTGCATTGAAAAAGTGGGACAATCAGCTTTTATTTCCAAACTGGATTTTCTAAAAGGTTACTAAAAGGTTACTGGCAGGTTCCTTTATCCGAATGGGCGAACGGGATTTCAGCTTTTGTGACTCCAATTATATCCAATGTATATACCAATTCAAAGTTATGCCATTTGGCATGGAAAACGCCGCCGCCACATTTCAACAGTTAACTAACAAAGTCGTTTCAGGATTACTCAATTGTGCGGTATACATCAACGATCTGGTAATTTTCAGCCAGACATGGCAAGAACATGTGAAATATCTGCTGGAGTTATTTGATCGACTTCAGGCGGCGGCTTTGGTGGTAAACCTAGCCAAAAGTGAATTTGGAAAAGCCCAAGTCACTTTCCTTGAGGAGTTTTCAATACCCTCGAGACGAAGGGAAATAATGTGATTTCCTGGCGCGAGTGGATTTGATCGATCATTTGTGCAAAATTTTTGTAGCGTGGTGGCTCCACTGATGACTTGCTGAAGAAACGTAACAAATTCCAGTGGACAGCGGAGTGTCAACAGGCATTTGACTGCCTGAAAGCTGTGATAACCAATGTTCCTGTGTTGGAGAATTACAAGGGACTCTGTGAGCAGATTGAACTAAAGTATCTGAGTTTAAAGAGAAATGGCGAGGCATAGAGAAATAGACGGATCGTGCAGAGACCTTCTTGTTCAAAGTGACTGTCAATCAAGAGGGATTCCAGTCGGAGGGAGAAGAAAAAAAAAAGAAATGGATTATATTATTATACCTGCTTGCTTGTGTTGTTTTTGTGAAACGAAAACATATATTTACTGTGTGCATTTCTTAAAGAATAGTGAAAAGATGAAAAATGAAACCATCTTGGAAGTCAATGGTTTTTTTTTCTTGGGGAGAGGTGTCATATGAGAGTGCCTTTAAGAAATGGGTGTTTATAAATGGGTGTGTATATAAGTATCTGTAGTGAGAGTACCTTTAAGAAATGGGTGTTTATTACTGCAGTGATGTCAGAGAGTTGGAGCTGGCCTGTTTGTCAGCTTTTTACTTTCATTTTAGGCTGTTTGTTGCAGGGTGTGTTTTAGTTTCGTTTTCAGTGTTGGAGTTGAAGCCAGACAGAGCAGGTGTACTGTTGATCTCTCGGACATGAAAAGACTATCTCTTGATCATTTGGTGAATTCAGAATTATAAATGTTCTCAGTAGTGAATGTAAACCTAATGTGCTTCTGTTTAGAGTTTTTTTTAAGTGTTCTGGATGTTAAGAGGACAGCTTACGGATTACTTGGTGTTGTATTCTTTGGGAGTTATATTTGAATTAATGGTTGCTAAGATGTTCACTGTTTGTTTAAAAAAGGTTAACTTAAATTCATAGAATAAACATTGTTTTGCTTAAAAAAAAACTTTTCCATTTCTGCTGTACCACACCTGTAGAGTGGGCTGTGTGCTCCCCATACCACAATCTATTAAAAGTTGTGGGTCAGGTGAACTCCATGATACACTTTGGGGTTCTCTAAACCCTGGCCCATAACACTATGATGGTAGCTGCTTCTACTGTTCTTTTCTCCAATTATCTATACGGATATATCATTTTTTCCCCATTGATATTATCCACCCTTTGGACCTGGCTTTTAGCATATAAGTGATAATTCCCTTATTTCTTCACTTTGAAGTCACCTGTTCTATACATCATTGTTGTTCCCCATGTCACATATGTAAACACTTGTTTTCCCACTTGTATGCTAATTCACATATCAAAACACCCCTTCCGACAGCTGCACTTATCAGTCCCCCTTTATCCCCTTTATTTTATCCCAATTTCATTTTTTCATAATTTTCCTCAATTCTTAACACTAGGTATTGAGGGTTATGGGGCTATAACGGACAGATGGAGCTAGATCACAGAACAGCCATGATCTGATTGAAGGCTCAAGGGGCAAGAAGTTGCTCCTGTTCCTTTGTTTAATTATCTCTATGTTTGGCCCTCCATGGCCTTTGCCTCTATTATCAGGAGAGTCGATGTCCAACCAACTTCCAGACTCCCATCAGTCTCCCCTTGAAGCCAATTGCTAGGAGGGGCTCATGATGACTCTGATCTTCTCAGCACAAGGAGTTGTTGCTTCCTCGCCATTCATCACAACTCAAGAGTAGGGATCACATACCCATTTGTGATCTATCCTTTAACCTTATGTTGCTCCTTCAATGGTTCAACGTTGCAGCTGTAAATTTTGACTTAGCTGGAGAATGCTTTCTCCTTTTTTGTTCTTCATTGTTGTTTTCAGCATTATTGGAAGCAACTGAATATCCAGTCCTTATGAAATTAGGAACATAATGTAAATTAATAAATGTAGTTATTCATTCAGTAGTTTCATTTGGGTTCTGTTATAAACAGACTGTTATCCCATGAGCCAAAAGATAGTCGGAACTGGAAGAAATAGTGTGATTTGACGACCTGTTTGAATATCATTGTGTTGTCATAGAAACAAAACCCACATGACATCTGCAGTGCTGAATTAAAGCTGCTGGCAGGATTATATAAAAGGCTTCTGTATGAAAATTACACACTAACAAATATCAAAAAGCACATTTACTGTACATACACCGCTCTGTGGTACTATCATCTGCCTGCTCTGAGTCATGCCAACATTCTGGTATCATCAGTGTTGCAATGTTCAAACATGTAAAAACAAGCCAGGTACACCTGGTAACTGGTAGGAGCATCCCTCATGCTTAAAACTATAGTGTAACCCTGATAGCAGAGCAAATTAATGTGACAGCGTGGAAAGTAGGACAAAGACGTACATTCTGAATTTACGGTTTGGTTTGGCCACTGCTGGGAGGCGTCGAAAGGAGGACAGAAACCCATTCTAAAGACAGGAGAATCCAGAGGTAGGTTGTGGTGTGTCACTCTTGTGCAATTCCTAGGTTCCGAGAGAACATTAGCTAAGTAATGTTATGTAGGAATGTACATCTGGCCAGTGCCAGTAATGTGTCGCTTGAGGCCCCTCAAATTAAAGAGGAGGAAAACATGTCTGTGAAGAATACATGTTTTAAAAAGCTGCACAGATTGATTTCATTCAATTTATTCTGATAATTATCTGCTTTGTTCTTGTTTTGCTACCACGATTCATTAGAAATATTTAAGTTTATCTGTGGAAGCAAATTTCAAGATAGTGTGAGTAATGCTGATGATGCAGGCTTAGAAATTCAGTCATGCATTATACGCTTTTCAGGCCATCCGCCATATTGATAAAGAGCAAAAAACCAACATGAAGTACCCGTGCCTAAAGCAGGCATTGAACATGTTGCATTTGCATTTAAGGGGCCTAATGCCTATTTGAGCTCCACCTGTAAAATTAGTTTGCCCTAAGGCAGTTTGCACCAAGAAACACAGGTCTAGAGGTAGTCCTTAAAGCCACATATCTGAATTTCTAATCCTTGCCAGTTTTACCTCACTCATGCCTCAGTAGTTGGCAGGAAAACTGGTTGTGGAGCGTGAATAACTAACATGCCCAGCCTGTAAAGAAATCTGAGTAAACATTTACTCAATTGCACCAGGAATAAAATGGGACACGTTAGCTTCCTTCACCCCTTCCTACCTATTAGGAATAAATGGGTAGAAGAAAGCTTTTGACATCTGTGGGATATTACAGAGCCAAGCAAATCCTCTGCTGGCTGGTTAAAGCCTGTATTTTGTTGCTGCTATCTCATTTTTCCACAATCCATACGATTGTGATCTGGTTGCTATGGTGTGAATCGTATGTGCAAAACATACTTCTGTGTAAAACAGTCAGAATTGAGTGATTTTCATAGTAAATTTAATTTTTTAACCACCAGAATTGTCAGTAGGCAAATGTAGAACAGTACTAAAGGTTAAATGTTGGAACAAAGGATGGCCACATGGTTAACATGTTACTAATACAGTATTCACAGTCAGTAGAATGTTCTTGTGAGGTCAAGGGAAGGGCTCTCTGGCTGCCTTCTGAAAGGCAGGCACCTGATAAGCCAGGACAAAGACTACTCAGTAACCAGCTGTGGCCATGTTGAAAGTTGCTGATTTTCTTTACCCCCTCACACTAAATATTACTGAGACATGGAAGGGTTGGATTACACTGGGAAAAAAAGCCTACATCAGCTGGAGCTTTGAAAGTGGAGCAGCTATTAGTTGCAGCGGAAACAGGGCAGTCTGAGTTGATGCCTGGAATGTACTAAGAAGCTTGTGATGTGCCAGATGAACAAATCAAGAGAGCATGGAATGGCAAGTACATATTTATATTTATTGTGGGGGGAAAAAGGAGCTTGAGTTGGAATTCCTCAGAAATCATTCGCTGGTGATTTTGTTGAATCAGTTTTTAACTTTTGACTTAATGGTAAATGAATCAAACATCCAACTTCACAGTAAGCCTGAATTTAATTAAGAGCTGGAAGCCATTCAACAGCTATTCTTAAAGTTTGACAGCTGAGGCTTTTGTCTGTCTAATTCACTTGCAGTCATTTTATAAGTAAATCTCAACCCCGTTGGAAATGGAAAGCATTTCTAATGCTGAGGCATACACTTTCTTTGTATTTATGTAGTCTGAACTCACTTGCTTTATCATTCTATTGTGAAGGAGCATATTTAGATTGTGCTTTCAGCCATTTCTCAGAGTGGTCAGAATTCTTTGTGAAAAATGTTAGCTTCTTGTTTCAATCAGAGTCAGATAGTGTAACAGCCTGAGAGTTCATTTTGAATTCTTCTCTGTTTTCCCTTTGTGACGAAGTCTGTTTCCTCATTCAGTGGATTGTAACATGTAGCTTGCAGCAGCTCCTGGAGATTCAAATCCTTTTGTTTACACTTGTTCTGAATTGTGATGCAGCTGAAACATATGGAAATAATCTCTGCAGCCTTTTACTGCACTAGACAGGCTAACCTTGCAGTTATCTTTATAAATTTAATTTTGTATTCAAGGTTCTTGTATTGAAATGCAGTGTTGCATAGTGAATAGAGCAAGGTTAAGGCTTTTAGTTAAGTTCATATCAAATTGAAACGATTTCAGTTCTTCCATGGCCATTTCATAAAATCATTCAATGACTGCGGAACAAAAGGAGACCATTTGACCCTTCGAGTGGAATTTAGAGGGCCCGTTCGTGGCGGGCGCAAATTCTGTTCTGGCCGCTAAATCTCGTGAGAGTGCCAGCATGGGATTTATGCCGGCGAGATCTCGATTTGGGATCTTCCCCATGCCCCCACCAGTAATGTGATCTGGGACACGCCCAGAAAGGGCATGAACCTGATTTCCATGAATTTAATACATTTAAATATATTTAAACGGCTTTATGTCCCAGCGTCAGCCAGCGCTGGATTCCCCCACCCCCAGCGGCATAACATCATGCCGACGCAAATCACTACTGCTTTTCTGAAGCAAAAACCAGTTGGGTTGACCAGGCCGGGATGTATGGAGGTGAATATATACTCGGGTGGTGAGGGACATGGCTGGGAACTGCCAGAGTTCCGGGGGCAGTGCCAGCTGGCATGACGGGGCGGGCCCATTGTGGGCGTTCTGCTGGTGTGCAGGGGGCAATGATTTCTGGGAGGAGGGGGAGGTTGCACGTGCATTGGGGCGAGGTGGGAAGGCTGAAGACTGTAGAGGGGTTGGGGACAGTGCCAGGGGGCTGGGTGATACCAGTGAGAAGGGGTATGGATGTCCCCTGATGCTGGTGGGATGGGGTAGGGGTCAGGCTTGCTTGGTGTTGCGGGGATGTTGCCCTGATAATTGCGTGGTGGGGTTTGGTGGGTGGTGTCCAAATTTCCATGTGTTGTACAATGAAATATACCATGCCTAGGCCGTCCCTGGGCCGGTGCACTGGTCATCCAATTGGAGGCTGATTACTTTGCATTTGCCTCTAGGCTCAAAAGCGAATGCAGAACAAAATCCCAATTGGTGAGCCTGAAAGAACTGGGAAACTGGTAATGAACGGTTAACTTGAGGCATACAGGCTTCCGGTTGCGGCGATGCGGAGCTAAGCCGCACATTTCGGCGGCTCCCGCTAGAACGGACTTTTGGGCTCTCCAGAGGAGCCCCAACGGACATTTTTCGACCTATTCCCGTGTGGGAAGGTGAGAGCAAGGTCCGTCCCCCTTCCGTCGTGTATGGAGGGGACCAGAAGTGGAGCGGGGGAAAAAGTGGCTTTGGAGCAGTGGCAGAAACAAGGGGGAAAAAACAAGATGGCGGAGGGCGGAGATCGAGCAGCATGGGGGCCGGATCAGCAGGAGTTCCTCAGGCGCTGCGTGGAGGAGCTTAAAAAGGAGGTGCTGGCGCCAATGCTGATCGCGATCGAGGGGCTGAAGGAGACCCAGAAGGCCCAGGAGGTAGAGCTCCGAGAGGTGAGGGACAAAACCACCGAGAACGTGGACGAGATCTTGGGCCTGGCGGTGAAGATGGAGGCGCATGAGGCGCTGCACAAGAGGTGGGCCAAAAGATTCGAGGACCTGGAGAACAGGTCGAGGGTGAAGAATCTCCGGATTCTGGGTCTCCCTGAAGGGATGGAGGGGGCCGATGCCGGGGCGTATGTGAGCTCGATGCTCCATTCGCTGATGGGTGCGGAGGCCTCTCCGAGCCCCCTGGAGCTAGAAGGGGCTCACCGGGTCCTGGCGAGGAGACCCAAGGCCGGCGAGCCGCCGAGGGCGATAGTGGTGAGGTTCCATCGTTTCGCGGACAGAGAATGTGTCCTGAGATGGGCCAAGAAAGAGTGGAGCAGTAGATGGGAGAATGCGGTGATCCGAGTCTAGCAGGACTGGAGCGCGGAGGTGGCAAAGAGGAGAGCTGGTTTCAATCGGGCCCAAGGCGGTGCTGCATAGGAAGAGGGTGAGATTCGGAATGCTGCAGCCAGCGCGACTGTGGGTCACATTTCAGGATCGACACCACTATTTTGCAACGCCAGAAGAGGCTTGGGCCTTTATCCAAACGGAAAAATTGGACTCAAACTGAGGGTCTGTGGTTGTGGGGGAGATGTCGAATGTATACAGGGTTGTAAATATGTGTAAAGAATGTTTCACGGGTGGGACGATGGATGGGGATGGGAGAAGAGATTTGTTGGGGAGACTGTGGGGAATGTGGGCGCCGGTGCTGGAGGGAGGTGAGACCCGGGGATGGGGGAATTGGGATAAGGCCGCAACAGGAGCTGCGCCACAGGGGGCGGGGCTGGCTCAGGAAAGCGTGGGCTTTTTCCCGCGTTAGGGAAGGGCGGAGGGGGGGGGATGGAGGAGCGCAAGGAGGAGGGGTGATTTCCACACCGGGGGGGGTCAATGGGAAGGTGGGTGAAACCGGGGTCAGCAGGAGTCAGCTGACTTACGGAAGTATTATGGGGGGAGCAAAAGAGCTAGATCTGGATCTAGCGGGGGTAGGGGGGGAGAGGGGGGGAAATTGGGTTGCTGCTGCATTGGCCGAGGGGGAACTGAAAACGGAAGAAGTGGTTGGGGCGGGGGTTCCCCGCCTGAGGGACTGGAGGGTGCGGGAGGCGCGGGCACGGGACTGGCCTAAAATAAGAGATGGCTAGTCGGCAGGGGGTTGGGGGTGGGGGGGGGGAAGCCCCCCAATCCGGCTGATAACGTGGAATGTGAGGGGCCTAAATGGGCCGGTTAAGAGGGCCCGAGTGTTCGGTCATGCTTCAGGAGACACATCTGAAGGTGGCAGACCAGGTCAGGTTAAGAAAGGGATGGGTAGGACAGATATTCCATTCGGGGCTGGATGCGAAGAATAGAGGGGTGGAAATACTGGTGGGGAAGCGGGTGTCGTTTGAGGCCAAGAACATAGTAGCGGACAATGGAGGTCGATACGTGATGGTGAGCGGTAGGTTACAGGGGACGTGGGTGGTATTGGTAAATGTATACGCCCCGAACTGGGACGATGCTGGCTTCATGAAGCGTTTGTTGGGGCACATTCCGGACCTGGAGGTAGGAAGCTTGATAATGGGTGGGGATTTCAACACGGTGTTGGATCCAGCACTGGATCGCACCAGGTCTAGGACCGGAAAGGGGCCGGCTGCTGCCAAGGTGCTTTGGGGGTTTATGGACCAGATGGGGGGAGTGGATCCGTGGAGATTTGCCAGGCCTCTGGCCAGAGAATTTTATTTTTTCTCCCACGTGCACAAAGCCTACTCCCAGATAGATTTTTTTGTTTTGGGCAGGGCGCTGATCCCGAAAGTGGAGGGAACGGAGTATTCGGCCATAGCCATTTCAGACCACGCCCCATACTGGGTGGAACTGGAGTTGGGAGAGGAGAGGGACCAACGCCCGTTGTGGCGGTTGGATGTGGGACTGCTGGCGGATGAGGAGGTGTGCGGGAGGGTGCGGGGTGCATTGAAAGGTATTTGGAGGCCAACGACAACGGGGAGGTGCAGGTGAGGGTAGTATGGGAGGCGCTGAAGGCGGTGGTCAGGGGAGAGTTAATCTCCATCAGGGCTCATAGGGAGAAGAGAGAGGGCAGGGAAAGGGAGAGGTTAGTGGGGGAGATTTTAAGGGTGGACAGGAGGTATGCAGAGGCCCCTGAAGAGCGACTACTCCGGGAGAGGCGAAATCTCCAGACGGAGTTCGACCTGTTGACCACAGGGAAGGCAGAGGCACAGAGGAGGAAAGCACAGGGGGTGACGTATGAGTATGGGGAGAAGGCGAGCCGGATGCTGGAACACCAGCTCCGTAAGAGGGTGGCAGCGAGGGAGGTAAGTGGAGTCAAGGATGGAAGGGGAACTACGGTGCGGAGTGCGGTGAAAGTAAATGAGGCATTCAAGGCCTTCTATGAGGAACTGTACAGATCGCAGCCCCCAGCGGGGGAAGAGGGGATGTGACGATTCTTGGACCAACTGAGGTTCCCAAGGGTGGAGGAGCAGGAGGTGACTGGTTTGGGGGCGCCAATTGGGATGGAGGAGCTGGTTAAAGGACTGGGGAGCATGCAGGCAGGGAAGGCCCTGGGACCGGACGGGTTCCCGGTTGAGTTCTATAGGAAGTACGTAGACCTGTTAGCCCCATTGCTGGTGAGGACTTTCAATGAGGCAAGGGAGGGGGGACCCTGCCCCCGACAATGTCTGAGGCGATGATCTCTTTGATCCTGAAGCGGGATAAGGACCCACTGCAATGTGGGTCGTACAGGCCGATCTCGCTCCTCAACGTGGATGCTAAATTGCTGGCAAAAGTGCTGGCTACGAGGATCGAGGACTGTGTCCCGGGGGTGATTCACGAGGAGCAGACGGGATTTGTAAAGGGCAGGCAGCTAAACACCAATGTGCGGAGGCTCCTAAACGTGATGCAATGATGCCATCGGTGGAGGGAGAGGCGGAGATAGTGGCGGCTATGGACACGTAGAAGGCCTTTGACCGAGTAGAGTGGGAGTATCTCTGGGAAGTGTTGTGGAGGTTTGGGTTCAGGAGAGGGTTTATTAGCTGGGTTAAGCTCCTATATAGAGCCCCGGTGGCGAGTGTGGTTACGAATCGGAGGAGGTCGGAGTATTTTCGGCTGTATCGAGGGACGAGGCAGGGGTGCCCCCTGTCCCCCCTGTTATTTGCATTAGCAATTGAACCTTTGGCCATGGCATTAAGGGAGTCCAGGAAATGGAGGGGGGTGGTTCGAGGGGGAGAGGAGCATCGAGTGTCGCTGTACGCAGACGACCTGTTGCTGTATGTGGCGGATCCAGTGGAGGGGATGGTGGAGGTCATGCAGATTCTAAAGGAGTTTGGGGACTTTTCGGGCGATAAGCTCAATGTAGGGAAAAGTGAGCTGTTCGTGGTGTATCCAGGGGACCAGGGAAGAGGGATAGACGATCTACCGCTGAGGAGGGCGGAAAGGAGCTTTCGGTACTTGGGGATCCAAATAGCTAGGAGTTGGGGGGCCCTGCATAAACTTAATTTGACGAGGCTGGTGGAGCAGATGGAGGAGGACTTCAAACGATGGGACATGTTGCCGCTCTCGCTAGCGGGCAGAGTGCACTCGATTAAAATGGTGGTCCTCCCGAGGTTTCTTTTTGCGTTCCAGTGCCTTCCAATTGTGATCACCAAGGCCTTTTTTAAGAGGGTAGGCAGGAGCATTATGGGTTTTGTGTGGGCGAGTAAGACCCCGAGGGTAAGGAGGGGGTTCCTGGAGCGTAGTAGAGATAGAGCTGGCGTTGCCGAATCTGGGTGGCTACTACTGGGCAGCCAACGTGGCGATGATCCGTAAGTGGGTGATGGAGGGAGAGGGGGCGGCATGGAAGAGGTTGGAGATGGCGTCCTGCAAAGGAACGAGCCTGGGGGCGCTGGTGACGGCACCGCTGCCGCTCTCGCCGACAAGGTACACCACGAGTCCGGTGGTGGCGGCAACGCTAAAGATTTGGGGCCAGTGGAGACGACACAGGGGTGCGATGGGAGTCTCGGTGTGGTCCCCGATCAGGGGTAACCATCGGTTTGTCCCAGGAAGGATGGACGGGGGGTTTCAGAGCTGGCATCGGGCAGGGATTAGAAGAATGGGGGACCTGTTCAGTGATGGGACGTTTGCGAGCCTAGGGGCGCTGGAGGAGAAGTTTGGGCTACCCCCGGGAAACGCTTTCAGGTACATGCAAGTGAGGGTGTTTGTGAGGCGACAGGTGAGGGAATTTCTGTTGCTCCCGGCACAGGGGATTCAAGACAGGGTGATTTCGGGTGTATGGGTCGGAGAGGGCAAGGTGTCGGCGATATACCAGGAGATGAAAGAAGAGGGGGGAGGCTTTGGTAGAGAAGCTGAAGGGTAAATGGGAGGAGGAGTTGGGGGAGGAGATTGAAGAGGGTCTGTGGGCTGATGCCCTAAGAAGGGTTAATTCCTCTTCCTCGTGTGCCAGGCTTATCCTGATACAGTTTAAGGTGATTCACAGAGCGCATATGACAGGGGCGAGGCTGAGTAGGTTCTTTGGTGTGGAGGACAGATGTGGGAGGTGCTCGGGAAGCCCGGCGAACCATGCCCATATGTTCTGCTCGTGCCCGGCACTGGATGGGTTCTGGAGGGGTGTTGCGAGAACTATATCTAAGGTGGTGAAAGTCCAGGTCAAACCAAGCTGGGGGCTAGCACTATTTGGAGTGGCGGACGAGCCGGGAGTGCAGGAGGTGAAAGAGGCCGGCATTCTGGCCTTTGCGTCCCTGGTAGCCCGGCGGAGGATCTTGTTCGTGTGGAAAGATGCGAAGCCCCCCAGTGTGGAAGCCTGGATAAATGACATGGCAGGGTTTATCAAGTTGGAGAGGATAAAGTTTGCCTTGAGAGGGTCTGAGCAGGGGTTCTGCAGGCGGTGGCAACCGTTCCTAGACTATCTCGCGGAGCGTTAGATGAAGTTTGGTCAGCAGCAGCAACCCCGGGGTGGGGGGGGGGGGGGGGGGGGATATCTCTTTCGGGGGGTGGGGGAAGAAGGGTGGACGGGGAAGGTTTTTTTCCCTAGGGGCACTTGAGCAAGAAAATACATAAACGTTTGGAAAAGTCGATGTGTGCGGGAGGAATCCAATGTACAAAGTTCTGTACTATGTTGAATTGGTATGTGTATGTCTTGCTATGCGACTTCTTTTCTTTTTGTTACGGGGGGGGGGGGGGGGGGTATGGTTGAAAATTTTGTTGAAAAATTCTTAATAAACATCTTTTAAAAATTTAAAAAAACTTGAGGCATACATGCGCGAGACCATGACGAGAGGTGAGGGAGAGGCTGCTGTGGTTTGCGAATCAAGCCCCAAGGAGGAGAGCAGGTTTGTGCCGGGTGCTGACTCGTGCGGTCCCAGGCCACCACCAACAGGCACAAAGGCATGATACCACAAATCAAAACCCCAGGAACTGAGGAGCAGAGGGGCGATCCAGGCCTGCAATAGGTGGACAACAGTGCTCTAAGGTGAGGAGAGGTGCAGCGGCCACGTCAAGTGAGACAGGCTGCCTTGATGACCTCAGCGAGAGAGGTGAGTGAGAATGGGAAAGGTGTGAGGGTATGGGAGGAGAAGGGTGTGTGAGGAGCTTTGGTTGCAGACTTGCAGGGAGGGAGTGTTTGTGAGGACCGGGTTGAATTATTGAGGGAGGGAGAGTTTGTGTTGGGGTTGGGGGTCCACGGGGAGGGAGGGTTTGTGAGGGGAATGGGCAGGAGGAGAGTAGAGTGAGTGTTGTTTGAAATCCATGATCAGAATCGCAGCTTCATAGTGAAAAAATGAATCCAATTTTTTCAGAGCTTGAACCTGATAAAAATGTGGGATTGACTGATCAAAAACATGCTTGCTCTTTCTCAGACTTTATTAGCTGTCTAAAATCAAGATCATATTCTTTAGCAATTTTAAGCCATACCATCAATCTGGTAGTTTAAAATGCAAAAAATTGAAGGCAAGGCAAGAGGATGAAGCTAGGCAATAAGACAACCTGCCTATTGAACAGTGCACAAACTGCACATTCGTCCTCATCCAAAAGTATGGGTGAATTAGCTGATGACTTAGACTTGCCGATTTCCAGAGATACCGCATTGTCTGAAAAAGTTTTTAAAAAAAATATATTTTATTGAAAATCTTTGGCCAACCATCACCGTACATTGTGTATCCTTTACACAGTAATATAACAGTACAAATAACAATGGCCTGTTTTATAAACAAAAAATAAATAATATATAACAAAAACGAAAACTAAAACTAAATGGCAACTGCCCTGTCTCAGATATATACTCTCCAAAAATATGGTTTAACAGTCCAATATACAATTATCTATAACAACAACCTGTACATATTATACATATATATTAACAACCCTGAGAGTCCTTCTGGTTCCTCTACGTAGGGCATCAGCCCACAGCCCCTCCTCAATCTCCTCCCCCAGCTCTTCTTCCCATTTCCCTTTCAGCTCATCTACCATACTCTCCCCCTCGTCCCTCATTTCCCTATATATATCTGACACCTTACCGTCCCCCACCCATGTCTTTGAGATCACTCTGTCCTGCACCTCCTGCGTCGGGAGCTGCGGGAATTCCCTCACCTGTTGCCTCGCAAAAGCCCTCAGTTGCATATACCGGAATGCATTCCCTTGGGGCAACCCATATTTCTCGGTCAGCGCTCCCAGACTTGCAAACTTCCCATCCACAAACAGATCTTTCAATTGTGTTACTCCTGCTCTTTGCCAAATCCCAAATTCCAAATCCCCCATCCATTCTCCCCGGAGCAAACCTATGATTATTTCTTATCGGGGACCCCACCAAGGCTCCCGTCTTTCCCCTATGCCGTCTCCACTGCCCCAAAATTTTCAAAGTCGCCACCACCACCGGGCTTGTGGTGTATTTCTTCGGTGAGAGCGGCAATGGGGCCGTCACCATAGCTTGTAGGCTAGTCCCCCTACAGGACGCCCTCTCCAATCTCTTCCACGCTGCTCCCTCCTCTTCTCCCATCCACTTACTCACCATTGAGATATTGGCGGCCCAGTAGTACTCACTTAGGCTCGGTAGTGCCAGCCCCCCCCTATCCCTACTACGCTGTAAGAATCCCTTCCTCACTCTCGGGGTCTTCCCGGCCCACACAAAACCCAGGATACTCTTTTCAATCCTTTTGAAAAAAGCCTTCGTGATCACCACCGGGAGGCACTGAAACACAAAAAGGAATCTCGGGAGGACGAGCATTTTAACCGCCTGCACCCTCCCTGCCAATGACAGGGATACCATGTCCCATCTCTTGAAGTCCTCCTCCATCTGTTCCACCAACCGCGTTAAATTTAACCTATGCGATGTGCCCCAATTCTTGGCTATCTGGATCCCCAAATAACGAAAGTCTCTTGTTACCTTCCTCAGTGGTAAGTCTTCTATTTTTCTGCTCTGCTCCCCTGGATGCACCACAAACAACTCACTTTTCCCCATGTTCAGTTTATATCCTGAGAATTCTCCAAACTCCCGGAGTGTCCGCATTATCTCTGGCATCCCCTCCGCCGGGTCCGCTACATATAGCAGCAAATCGTCCGCATACAGAGATACCCGGTGTTCTTCTCCTCCTCTGAGTACTCCCCTCCATTTCCTGGAACCCCTCAATGCTATTGCCAGAGGCTCAATCGCCAGCGCAAACAATAATGGGGACAGAGGGCATCCCTGCCTTGTCCCTCTATGGAGCCGAAAGTATGCAGATCCCCGTCCATTCGTGACTACACTCGCCATCGGGGCCCTATACAACAGCTGTACCCGTCTAACATACCCCTCTCCAAAACCAAATCTCCTCAACACCTCCCACAAATAATCCCACTCCACTCTATCAAATGCTTTCTCGGCATCCATCGCCACTACTATCTCCGCTTCCCCCTCTGGTGGGGGCATCATCATTACCCCTAGCAGCCTCCGTATATTCGTATTCAGCTGTCTCCCCTTCACAAACCCAGTTTGGTCCTCGTGGACCACCCCCGGGACACAATCCTCTATCCTCATTGCCATTACCTTAGCCAGAATCTTAGCGTCTACGTTTAGGAGGGACCCGCATTGCAGCGGGTCTTTTTCCTTCTTTAGGAGAAGCGATATCGTTGCCTCAGACATAGTCGGGGGCAGCTGTCCCCTTTCCTTTGCCTCATTAAAGGTCCTCATCAGTAGCGGGGCGAGCAAGTCCACATATTTCCTATGAAATTCAACTGGAAATCCATCCGGTCCCGGAGCCTTCCCCGCCTGCATGCTCCTAATTCCTTTCACTACTTCCTCTATTTCGATCTGTGCTCCCAGTACCACCCTCTCCTGCTCCTCCACCTTAGGAAATTCCAGCCGGTCCAGAAAGCCCATAATTCTCTCCCTCCCATCCGGGGGTTGAGCTTCGTATAATCTTTTATAGAATGCCTTGAACACTCCATTCACTCTCTCCGCTCCCTGCTCCATCTCTCCTTCCTCATCCCTCACTCCCCCTATTTCCCGCGCTGCTCCCCTTTTCCTCAATTGGTGGGCCAGCAACCTGCTCGCCTTCTCCCCATATTCGTACTGTACACCCTGTGCCTTCCTCCACTGTGCCTCTGCAGTACCCATTGTCAGCAAGTCAAATTCTACGTGTAGCCTTTGCCTTTCCCTGTACAGTCCCTCCTCCGGTGCCTCCGCATATTGCCTGTCCACCCTCAGAAGTTCTTGCAGCAACCGCTCCCGTCCCCTACTCTCCTGCTTTCCTTTATGTGCCCTTATTGATATCAGCTCCCCTCTAACCACTGCCTTCAGCGCCTCCCAAACAACTCCCACCTGGACCTCCCCATTATCATTGAGTTCCAAGTACTTTTCAATGCACCCCCTCACCCTTAGGCACACCCCCTCATCTGCCATTAGTCCCATGTCCATTCTCCAGGGTGGGCGCCCTTCTGTTTCCTCCCCTATCTCCAAGTCCACCCAATGTGGAGCATGATCCGAAATGGCTATAGCCGTGTACTCCGTTCCCCTCACCTTCGGGATCAACGCCCTTCCCAAAACAAAAAAGTCTATTCGCGAATAGACTTTGTGGACATAGGAGAAAAACGAAAACTCCTTACTCCTAGGTCTGCTAAATCTCCACGGGTCTACTCCTCCCATCTGCTCCATAAAATCTTTAAGCACCTTAGCTGCTGCCGACCTCCTTCCAGTCCTGGACCTCGACCTGTCCAGCCCTGGTTCCAGCACCGTATTGAAATCTCCCCCCATTACCAACTTTCCCACCTCGAGGTTCGGGATGCGTCCTAGCATCGGCCTCATAAAATTGGCATCATCCCAGTTCGGGGCATATACGTTTACCAAAACCACCGTCTCCCCCTGTAATTTGCCACTCACCATCACGTATCTGCCCCCGCTATCCGCCACGATGGTGTTTGCCTCAAACATTACCCGCTTCCCCACTAGTATAGCCACCCCCCTGTTTTTCGCGCCTAGCCCCGAACGAAACACCTGCCCCACCCATCCTTTGCGTAGTCTAACCTGGTCTATCAGTTTCAAGTGCGTCTCCTGTAACATAACCACGTCTGCCTTAAGTTTCTTAAGGTGTGCGAGTACCTGTGCCCTCTTTATCGGCCCGTTCAGCCCTCTCACATTCCACGTGATCAGCCGGGTTGGGGGGCTTTTTACCCCCCACCCCCCTCGTCAATTAGCCATCCCCTTTTTCCAGCTCCTCACCCGGTTCCCACGCAGCTGTGTCCCCCCCAGGCGGTGCCCCCCCGCCCACCCCACCCCATGCCAGCTCCCCCCTCTCCCCAGCAGCAGCAACCCAATAACTCCCCCCCCACCCACCCTGCTAGATCCCCCACTAGCGTAGTTACACCCCCCATGTTGCTCCCAGAAGTCAGCAAATTCTGGCCGACCTCGGCTTCCCCCCGTGACCTCGGCTCGCACCGTGCGACACCCCCTCCTTCCTGCTTACCTATTCCCGCCATGATTATCATAGCGCGGGAACAAAGCCCGCGCTTCCCCCTGGCCCCGCCCCCAATGGCCAACGCCCCATCTCCTCCACCTCCTTTCCTCCCTCCACCGCCACCTGTGGAAGAGAGAAAAGTTACCACATCGCAGGATTAATAACATAAAACTCCTCTTTCCCCCCTTTTTTCCCCCCTCTTTGCCCCCCATACTCGCCCCACCACTTTGTTTCAAACGTTCTTTTTTAATAACCCGCTCATTCCAATTTTTCTTCTACAATAAAAGTCCACGTCTCATCCGCCGTCTCAAAGTAGTGGTGCCTCCCTTGATATGTGACCCACAGTCTTGCCGGTTGCAGCATTCCGAATTTTATCTTCTTTTTGTGAAGCACCGCCTTGGCCCGATTAAAGCTCGCCCTCCTTCTCGCCACCTCCGCACTCCAGTCTTGGTATACGCGGATCACCGCGTTCTCCCACTTACTGCTCCGAGTTTTCTTTGCCCATCTAAGGACCATCTCTCTATCCTTAAAACGGAGGAATCTCACCACTATGGCTCTAGGAATTTCTCCTGCTCTCGGTCCTCGCGCCATCACTCGGTATGCTCCCTCCACCTCCAGCGAACCCGCCGGGGCCTCCGCTCCCATTAACGAGTGCAGCATCGTGCTCACATATGCCCCGACGTCCGCTCCCTCCGCACCTTCAGGAAGACCAAGAATCCTTAAGTTATTCCTCCTCGCGTTGTTCTCCAGCACCTCCAGTCTTTCCACACATCGTTTATGGTGTGCCTCGTGCATCTCCGTCTTCACCACCAGGCCCTGTATGTCGTCCTCATTCTCGGCAGCCTTTGCCTTCACGACCCGAAGCTCCCGCTCCTGGGTCTTTTGCTCACCTTTTAGCCCTTCAATCGCCTGTAATATCGGGGCCAACAGCTCCTTCTTCATCTTCTTTTTAAGCTCTTCCACGCAGCGTTTCAAAAACTCGTGTTGTTCAGGGCCCCATATTAAACTGCCACCTTCCGACGCCATCTTGGTTTTTGCTTGCCTTCCTTGCCGCTGCTCTAGAGGATCCACCGCAATCCGGCCACTTTCCTCTCCTTTTTTCATCCGTATCCAGGAGGGATTCCCTTCTGGTTTACCGCACAGTACTTTTAGCAGTTAAAATTGCCGTTGGGGCTCTTATTAAGAGCCCAAAAGTCCGTTCCACCGGGAGCTGCTGAAACGTGCGACTTAGCTGGTCATCGCCGCACCCGGAAGTCTTGTCTGAAAAAGTTGAACAAGAATTAGATCCTGAAATGACAACGGAACTACAAGATATTGCTGATTCTTTTGTTGAAGTGAGGGAAGAAACCTACCCTGAAGACATTACCTGATGGCTGGTTCCACTGGGCACGATAGAATATTTTGTACCAAACAAACTAGAAAACATGGGTAATGTGGAAAATGTGAGAAAAGTGTTTGAGGTTGGAGGCTGAAAGCAGGTTAGGAATCTTCATAAGTCCCATTTTCTGAGAGCGAAGAGAAATGGAATGACGGAAATTCAAAATTGGTCGATGTTTTCGGAAACCTCTAAAGTAGCCAACTATTAAGTTTGCAAATTATTCCCTGACACTTGTCAAAGGAAACGAGCATTTGTCGATGGGTACACTGTTGGAAGAGATACTGCTCATCGTGAAAGTTCTAAACACACATATTAAAGCTATATGTCTTGTTCATTCAAAGATGTAATTTGTCTGGAAGAATTGATTGTACATTATCGGCTCAGTTTGAAAAGGAGTGTTCTTATTGGAGGAAAGTGCTGAGATGTGTTGTTGTCAAACTGCTGTCTTCTTTGGGAGTACCTCTAAAATAATATGATGAGCCATCATTGTCAAATTGAAGAGGAATTTTTTTTAGCCTGCCTTGAATATCTCAATGAATTTGATGAGCTTCTCAAAAAACATTTGAACAGTTATCAATATCGCGGCTCAGGAAAGACCAACTTTTTAAAGCACCAAATGTATGATGACTTCATCGCTATAATGGCAGAGTGGCTCAGAAACCAATTCACTAATGAATAAAATATGCAAAATACTATTCCGTAATAGTTCATTCGACACCAGAAGCGGGATTTTTCCGACCCCCTGCCGGGTCGGAGAATCGCCTGGGGCTGGCGTGAATCCTGTCCCCACTGGTTGCCAAATTCTCCGGCACCAGGTGGGAATCGCGCCGGTTGGCGGGCCCCCCCCTCCCGGCGATTCTCCGGCCCGCGATGGGCCTAAGTCCCGCTGCTGGAATGCCTGTCCCGCCGGCGAGAATCAAACCACCTCTCTTACCGGCGAGACAAGGCGGCGCGGGCGGGCTCCGGGGTCCTGCGTGGCGATTTGGCCCCGGGGGGTGCCCCCACGGTGAACTGGCCCGCGATTGGGGCCCACTGATCCACGGGTGGGCCTGTGCCGTGGGGGCACTCTTTTCCTTCCGCCTTCGCCATGGTCTCCACTATGGCGGAGGTGGAAAGAGCCCCCTCCACTGTGCATGCGCGGGGATGCCGTGAGCGGCCACTGACGCTCCCGCGCATGGGCCGCATGGCAAAGCCATTTCCGCGCCAGCTGGCGGGCCACCAAAGGCCTTTCCCGCCAACTGGCGGGGCGGAAATCAGTCCGGCGCGGGCCTAGCCCCTCAAGGTGAGGGCTCGGCCCCTCAAGATGCGGAGAATTCCGCACCTTTGGGGCGGCACGATGCCGGACTGATTCGTGCCGTTTTTGGCGCCGGTCATCAGACATCGCGCCGATTGAGGAGAATCCCGCCCCAGATGTGGACCAGTTAACATTAATTTTAAGATATGTGACCAGCGATGGTGAAGTTGTAGAGTAATTTTTGTTCAGTGACAATCTCACATTTCTAAGTGTCTGGAGTCAACTGTTTTGGATATCATTTTAAATTTAGATTTGGACATCAAAAATTGGCATGGGCAGAGCTTTGATAATGCCACAAATGTGTCAGGAAAATATTCAGGTCTAAGACTGAACAATGCAAGCCCTTGTGCATTATTTATCTCATGTTCCAGTCACTCATTGAATTTAATCTGCAATGCTGCGTCTGAATCCTGTGAGGGAACTGCAAATTTCTTTGACTTTACAGTTTCAACACATCAGTAAAATATGTTGCAATAATGCTTGGAGCAGGCAAATGTAAAACACTTGGTGGTCAAACGAATTTATGACATAGGTTGCCTGTGCAGATGCTGCTTTGAAAATGAACTTTGCTGACATAAAGCAAACCTTATCAGACATAGCCACATCAGATTCAGAAAAAACACATGTGAAGGCTAAAGTAAAATCATTAGCAGAGATGTTTGAAAAGTGCAATATCATTGTTTTTACTTCAAAGAATTAATGCTGTCAACAAATTGTTGCAAAATGTTGATACAACTTTATTTAATGCTGCACAATTGTTCCCCTCAATTCAAAGTTTTTTTCTTGGAAGTTTTAAATGATTACAACTTGGTGGAAGCAGAGACACTAACATTAACAAAAAATATGGGTCCCTTTGATGATGAGATGCGTACGGACGCAGGAAGTTATTTTTCAATGAAATTATAGACAATGAATTCACTTTAAAAGGGAAAGACAAGATCACCATTGAGACTGCCACTGTTACTTGTGACACAATAATCGTGTGATTGCAGAGTAGAAGTGAATCTCTGAAGAAAACTGTTGATATTGTTTTGTGTGATTTTTGACGGAAGTTTGGATCAGAATACTAAAGACACTGCAGTAAGAAATTCAGTGAATTCTACTGGGAGAACATAAACAGAAATCTTTTTAAAGATGAAGTGAAAAAATTCATTCATTTTATCGATAATGATGAGCTTTATGCATCATGATCACCAGCTGATTTGTACAGACTTGTACATGGTGGTTTACAGGAATCTTTCTAAATGTGAAAAATATTTTTAACAATACTTGTCGCAAATGCTTCCGATGAACATTATTTTTCTATATTGCAAAAGTTGTCAAAACTTATTCGCGAAGTACATTAAGTGAGGAACATTTGACAAGCTCAGCAATATTGACGATTTAAAATGCGTCTTTACAAGATTTTACATACAATGATGTAATTGATGGTTTTGTTATGAAAAAGTGTTGAAAAAAGCTATCTAAATTGCCTTGCCAAGAAGGGATGAAACAAGAAAATATTAAAAATATACCTCTTTTCCTTATTCTCTTGCTAAAATTCCGTCTTTCAAAATGGACCATTGATGGTCTCATATAATGGCTGCAGCTGGTCAAAATCTGGTAGTTCAAACCACCATCGCTCTCAAGGTTGGACTTCAGAAAGTCTCCAGGACAAAGAGTGGAATCTTGTCAGGCAAAGCCACTGATATTGGACTTAGACTGACTGAGCACTCCACTCTCATGAATTTACGTCAATAACTTATTTGATTTTGTGAGAGGAAGTTAAAGTATATTTACTGACGTTTTTCATTTTAACAAATAACGCAACAAAACCACAGGCATTGTACAGCTCCGCAAAAAAAATGTATCAACACACATGGATACAATGGGGAACAGGAGAATAGCGATATAACTAGCTCAGTACAATCATTAGACTTGGTCTCTCTATACACTCCACCAGGGAACAAGTGAGAGAAGGATAAGACCAAGAAAACATGGTATAATGGTGCACACCTTCCCATGCAGCAATTTCTTGCAATGACCACGAGAGTTCAGGATAAGTTTTTTTTGCACCATGTTCAGGGGTACACCAGAACATATTTCCCTTAACTCCAGCAACACCAGAGGCACCAAAGACACACTGTAACCTCCTTCCATGGGATACCAGACCCTGCAGTGGCCAATCACAGATTCTGAAATCCCACCACCAAATTTTTCTTAATACGCGGGAACCCCAGTTCGAAAAGGATGTTTTACACGTACCACACAACACACCATAATCCCAACCTCAGGCACAGTACAGAACGATCATCATTCCACATATTTATACAGAGAGGAGCAGCAGCAATTGACCTCAATATGGTCAGCACCTCCCAACAGACTAATTGAGACAGGAGAAATAAGGGAGAGCTACCAGGAGCAAACAGTCTCAGGATAAAAGAGTACCAAGGTACAACCATAGTTCCATAATCCTCCAACCCATGCCCACCACCATATGATGAAGAGAAGAGGCTGCTCGTTCAAACAAGGGAATGCCCCAACCATAAGGAGGGGACAGGATATCAACCACAGTACAAGACCCGGCTCAACCCCACGCTTTTGTGCACTTAGGAGACAATAAAGCAAGGCTATTCAAAACAAATCAAAAGCCTAGCCTCTCAGGATGGCCCTAAAAAGTGCCTTCAAGAAGGAAGATCCCAAACATGAGGGGGCGACAGGATACCAGACCGGATCTGGTCCAGTCCAGTACACTCTGACACAAAGGAGTTAGTACTGCAGGACATCCTGTACGCCAGGCTCTACACCTCACTAACCACACCCAGGGCAGCATACCAAACCCAAATCGTGATTGAGGAGACCTCCCCACTGAAGAGAAGAAGAATCATCAAGACCCCTAACAATTGGGTGTATTGGTATGGGTTGGGGGGGGGTGCTGATTTCCTCTTCCTCCTTCTGTAACTCACTGGACAAAAACAGGGCTTAAAACAGCGCGCTGCTTACGCAGCTGAAAAGAGAAAGCACCCCCACGGGAGGAACTCAAAAATGTTAAACACAATCAAGCAGACAAGCACTGTATGCCATTACAAGGAGGACATTAGAGACAGAGCAGCACTGCATCAACCAAGAGAAAAACACTGCCTCCCCCTGGAAGACCATAATGAGGAGGACACTCAGGAAGCCACTTTATATGACTACTTGGAAGAGGATGCTTAACTTCCCCCATCAAGCCTACCCCAGACTGAAGAAGGGCTCCAACAATGCAGAGTCGTAGCATACAGACGCTCACATTAGCAAATGGAACGAGGATTAACCGACTACACCCAGGCATGCGCGGCCATTTATTTCCCCCTACTCCATTATCTCTAAATAGGCCGACCACAAAAATGAATCCAAAGAAACCCAATTCTGTTCAGGATACATGATCTGCCCAAGCCTTCGATGGAGACAAGCACAGATTCTCAAAATTTCAAAGCAACAAAAAAAAGGCCAAAAAAAGCCCGATACAATTAACTCTAACTGGGGGGCTATCTTCAATCCATGTGAGGACTTAAATAACCCTGCAAATCTCTAACACACTAACCATCCACCCTTCACCCCGCCTTGGCTCTACTCATCTATAAATGAGATAAGAGGGGTCTAGAAAATGCCCTCCCTTCTCATGAATGCAAGGATTACACATTAAAAACATAGCAAATCAGTGCACAAAGCACATATCACTTTACCGAGTCAATATAGTTTTTGCTAAATCAGAATAACAAATGAGCCTCGCCCTCGTGCTCAGCATTGCACATGCTTATCAGGAGAAAAGGCAACAACATGAAATCAACGACATAGCTGCAAGAGAATAAACTCCAGGATTATTGCTGAACAGCAGGTAAATAACACCATTTATGTTGTGTGGAAAAGCCCCGGCCATGTCAGGATCGTCGAACAACACTCAGGATCTCTCATAAGTTCCATTGAATGAAGCGCCGTCATCCTAACAACCAGACTGCTAGAAATTTAGGGCCCGGCAGATTTGGTGGGGGGAGGGGGGGATGACTTGACATGACCAGCCACCTCCAACCCCTCATGGCGAGCATTGAGGACAGGGCAACTTAAGACCAGTGGTCCGACCCCAGGCCTCAAAAATACAATGTGCTCCGTCGAACCTGATGCGCCCAGCCTTCAAATCAAGATTATGAAAGCCTGGCAGCCAATTTTCAAACTTGTCTCCCACTCCTCGTAAGAGACCGGGCTTACAACACTCCTTGCCTGGCCCGTACTCTCGGATCGATCAGGATGGACGACACACCATGCAGTAGGATTTTCAAAGACTAGGCGAGCCTAACCACAGAGATTGCTCTATTAAGTACCTGGGGCGGGATTCTCCGCAAACTGGCGCGATGTCTGCTACCCGACGCCAAAAACGGTGCGGATCACTCCGGCGTCGAGCCGCCCCAAAGGTGAAGAATTCTCTGAACCTTTAGGGGCCAAGCCCTCACCTTGAGGGGCTAGGCCCGCGCCGGAATGGTTTCCGCTCCGCCGGCTGGCGGGAAAGGCCTTTGGCGCCTCGCCAGCCGGCGCCGAAAGGACTTCGCCGGGCGACGCATGCGCGGGAGCGTCAGCGGCCGCTCACGGCATCCCCGCGCATGCGCAGAGGAGGGGGTCTCTTCCGCCTTTGCCATAGTAAAGACCATGGCGAAGGCGGAAGAAAAAGCGTGCCCCCACGGCACAGGCCCGCTCGCCGATCGGTGGGCCCCGATCGCGGGCCAGACCACCGTGGGGACACCCAGATTGCCCCGCGCCTCCCCCAGGACCCCGGAGCCCGCCCACGCTGCCTGCTCCCGCTGGTAAGGTAGGTGGTTTAATCCACGGCAGCTGAAGAGGGTTGACAGCGGCGGGATTTCGGCCCATCGCGGGCCGGAGAATCGCCGGGGGTCGGCCCGCCGACCGGCGCGATTCCCACCGACCGGCGCGGCCCGATTCCCGCCCCCGCCGAATCTCTGGTGGTGGAGAATTCGGGACATGGCGGGGGAGGGATTCGCGCCAGCTCCCGGCGATTCTCCAGCCCGGTGGGGGGTCGGAGAATCGCGCCCCTGATATCTCTCCTGTGCTTCTACCATTCTCTCAAGGACACTGTTCAGCAAAGTGAGCACCATAAATATGCACCACTGAGCCAAGATTATCATCGAAAACATCATTCGCAATGGCCACCATCATCTCGATCCAAACAGCACCACCGAGGCGCAGATCTGCTCACCTGAAAAACTGCCGCTGCAAAGTTTAGGGCAGCACGGTAGCATTGTGGATAGCGCAATTGTTTCACAGCTCCAGTGTCCCAGGTTCGATTCCGGCTTGGGTAACTGTCTGTGCGGAGTCTGCACATCCTCCCCGTGCGTGCGTGGGTTTCCTCCGGGTGCTCCGGTTTCCTCCCACAGTCCAAAGACGTGAAGGTTAGGTGGATTGGCCATGATAAATTGCCCTTAGTGTCCAAAATTGCCCTTAGTGTTGGGTGCGGTTACTGGGTTTGGGGATAAGGTGGAGGTATGGACCTTGGGTAGGGTGTTCTTTCCAAGAGCTGGTGCAGACTCGATGGCCCGAATAGCCTCCTTCTGCACTGTAAATTCTATGAAACTGAGCCCCAGCCCAGCCATCTCCGACCACCTCAATCAATCGAGGATTTACTCTGTTTGAATACGGCTCTTTCACAACCAAATTCCGACCAGATGATCCAGGGACATAACGCAAGACCCAAAATAAGATAATTATGGAATGTGCCTTAGAATAAAATAAAGGATTAAAAGACAAGTAGAGTGATTTCCGATGGCAGCTATGTGGTGAGTAGTCATACATGCGATGGCCTCCACCAGGGTACTTTGGTTTGGCCCTTTTTGCCCAGTTTATGGCCGATTATTTGGAGGAACTTGGTGTAGTGTGATGGAATAAGATCCCTCATTTGAATAATGTCCGGTAAATATAACACTAGGCAGAAATCGGGCAAGGGATCGTCATCAGGCACCGAAGTTCCTCAAGCCTCAGCAGGGGGGAAATGGCAAAGACTTCTGCTGTGTCGTTGGCCCCTCAGTGGTCGACTGAGACTTCTTGACCAACGAACTGAAGAAGCGGCAGGCGGTCGCTGAGGATCTGGAGAAGGCAATGGAAGGAATTCTGGCCCCAATTCGGGCTGCCATGGACAAGATGGACCGGTGGATAGAGGTACAGGGGCAACGATACAGAAGGTGGAGGTGGCGCTCTTTGACCATAGTGTTCAGATTGTCTGCCTGGAGGCAGAGATGGCGTTGCTGGCTGAGGAACGACGAGTCCTAAAGGCCAAGGTTGACGATCTGGAGAATATCTTCAGGCGGCAAAGTCTAAGTTGTTGGAGGGCTTGGAGGGCTCATTCTCCACGGACTATATGTCCAAGATGTTCAGAAAGTTGTTGGAGGAGTGGGTCTTTCCGACCCCTCCTGAGTTGGACCAGGCCCATCGGCTACTGAGGCAGAAGCCCAGATCTGGGGAGCCACCATGGGCGATCATAATCAGGTTTCATTGATACCTGGCTAAGGAGCGGGTCCTGAGGTGGGCGAAGGACCATTGAGACTATAGATGGGAGGGCCATACTATCCGAATATACCAAGACATTGGAACAGAACTGGTGAGAAGGCGTGCGGCGTTTAAAAAGGCCAAGGCCACATTATACAAGAACAATGTGAAGTTTGGTGTGGTGTTCCCAGCTCATCACTGGGTGATATTCAAGGACCAAGCCTATTATTGTGATACACCAGAGGTGCAAATGAGTTAGAGAAGCACAGACTGAGGATGAACTAAAGTACTTAAAGACTATGGAGTTGATTATTTTGTTCTTTGTTAAGTTCATCTGTATTTGTATTTTTTGCGGGATTTTTGTAATGTGCAGAAGGGCCTGTTGATGGGTGGTATTTCTGGGCGAAGTTGGGATTTGTATATTGCAAATTGGAGTCTTTTTGGGAAGGGAGGGAGCTTGCTTGTTGATTTTCCTCATTGTTCTGCATTAAAGTTTGGTTTGGGCAGGGGGGCAGATCATTGATATACTGTTTAGTTGACTCTGATTTCTACCCCGTGCAGCGGTCACCCTGCTAGCAGTATAGCTAGTTAAAGGGAGCAGATGGGTGAGATGTCTGCAACTGGGGTGTTTTTTTTAAGGTAACAAGCTTAGGCTCTTTGTTTCTGTTTGGTATGGGAACAGGGAGGTGGCTTTTATTTTTCTGCTTAGTTTTCAGGGTGGGGTGGATGCTGGGTGAAAGGTGAGGAAAGAGGGGGAGGGATGGAGTTCTGATGGCTCTTTTGTTTTTAGACAGGCTATAGGGGGATTGGTGGCCATATTGGGTGGACGCAGAGCTGGCGCAGGTTGGGGCACTGCTTACCTCACAGGAAGGTTATGGCTGATCCTGGGTCCAATGGGAGTGGTCAGAGGCCCATGGCCCAGTTGATAACTTGGAACATGAGGGGGTAAAATGGCCCAGGAAAAAGATCTTGGATCTTTACACATCTGAGAAGTATGAAGGTGGATGAGGTTTTTCTACAGGAGAGCCATTTAAATATCAAGGATCAAACAAGGTTGTGGAAGGGATGGGTGGGGCAGGCCTCGACGTTCTAGGAAGCCATGAATGTGACTATTAAGGGGGAGGATAATCTCTTATAAGGTGCATAGGGATAAATCTGGGAAGGTTGAGAGGCAGAAGCTGGTGAACACCATTCCCGAGGTGGATCGCCAGTACCCGATCACCCTGACACTGGAGTTATTGGCGGATTGAAAAAAACTGCAAATTGATTTTGTGTTGTTGTTGATGGTAAGGCTCCGACACTCGAGGGGAACTTATTATGAGTAGGGGGAAAAGGCCAGTCAGGTGTTGGCTCACCAGCTGAGACGCTGCCTTCCGGGAGTTCGTGCAGGTTAGGGACTCAATGGTGGGCTGGTTTCTGCCCCAGAGAACGTTAATGAGGTGTTTGAGGTCTTCTCACGTGGGTTGTATGAGTCGGAACCAACAGAGGAGGATTCATCAATGAAGCAATGTTTGGATGGGTTGACCTTGGTTGTGGAGCAGAAAAGAAGGCAGAAGTTGGAGATGTCAATAGGGCTGGAGGAGATTATAAGCTGTATTCGTTCACTGCAGTGGGAAGGGGAGTTAGGACGGATAGTGGGTTACGAAGTGTGGAGTGAGGCCCACTAACTCTACATCTTCATGTGCGCGGCTCAGCCTGACCCAGCTGAAGGTAGTGCATAGGGCTTACCTGACCAAGGCAAAGGTGAATGGCTTCTTTCCCGGGGTAGAGGACAGGTGGGAGTGGTGCCTACTCCACACACATGTTCTGGTCGTGTCCCAATCTGGCAAGCTTTTGGGTCTCCTCCATGTCAGCGATTTTGAATATTGATATGGAGCCTTGTCCTTTGGTGGCCATTTTCGGGATGTCAGACTGGGCTGCACACTGGATTGCCTGGAGGCGAGTTCTGCTGGGGTGGGGGTCCCCTACTCGCCCAGTGCCTCGGTGTGGTTGGATGACCTAATGGAATTCTTGTACGTGGGAAAGTCAAGTACACTGTCAGGATGTTGGTTGAGAAGTTCTACCTGAGATGGCAGCCATTCATTGCCTACTTTAAGGAATTAGTCACTGTCAGCTGCTAAGGGCGACATGGTTTAGGTGGAGGGGAGGGGCTTATTTTTCCATTCTTTTGTGGGTGAGCTGCATACAGTTGGTTGTGTTTTGTTGGGTTGTTTTGTGTTACATCCGCTGTTTGTGATATTGGCTTTGTTATAAAATTTATGGCAAATGGAAAATCATAAATAAAATATTTTTTAAAAAGGCTGATCTGTTTGAAAATGGTCCGCCAATCAATACATATTTGTAATTTACACCTAATTTTGCTTCTTCTAAATATTACGATTTGATTTTTGTGACCATTGCAGACAACTTGAACGTGATTGTTGATTCTGCCTGTAAATTGTATGCAGTGCCAAATACACAAGTGTGAACAACTTACATGAAGCGTGTAAACTAGTTGTTTAATTTTAGTGTTGCTCTCTGACAATTTTGCGTCATAGATTGGAATTAAGAAACCAAGTCCAGGATAAGTGGGTAGAAAAATTAGCAACAAAAATGCAGAACTCTCAATCGTTTCCACAAATGATAACTACACAGATATTCCAGTTGGTGTATAGTATGTGAACATTAGCAAAGTGTGTGGTACTGTAAACAGGCTGAGAAGATACACATTGGCCAGGAACAGAAACTGACTCATGAGACCCCGGCTGGAATCGATACTGGCCACCTGAAAAAGCACCCACGTTAAGGCATAAACTTGTTATTGCAATATGGATTTTGTGATTACCCACTCCAAGTCTATGAATATGTAACAAACTTCCAGATACAGGTGATCAACTTTGCAGCAGGACGAAGAACAGACAAAAGAGGCCATCATAGACTCCTTAATGAACTGATGGCTGGTCAGACAAGGATGTTTCAGAGAACAATGGGGCCTGATTGAACCACCATGGATAAACAGGAGTATCCGTTCCTTCTCATTAACAAGTTGGGGTCTGGCACGGACAATGGCCAGTGGTGGGCGTATACGGATGACTCAATCCAAACTTCCCAGTATAAAGAGAGCAGCATCGAACAGATCTTGAGTGATAACCTGGAAGTTCCCCAGGCACAACCATCGCAAGAAGAAAGGACCCTGGGTTTCGAACCCAGAGAAGACATCAAGATAGGGGCTGGTTAAGCACAGTGGGCTAAACAGCTGGCTTGTAATGCAGAACAAGGCCAGCAGCCCGGGTTCGATTCCCATACCGGCCTCCCCTAACAGGCGCCTGAATGTGGTGACTCGGGGATTTTCACAGTAACTTCATTGAAGCCTACTTGTGACAATAAGCTATTATTATTACTATATTATTATTAGCATCGAGTGATCGAAGCCTGCCAGCCTCCTTAGTGTGGGAAAAACTCAAAGCTCAGCTGTGAGTCTGAATCATATTTTCTTGAGTAATAGAATTGTGAATAAAATTGGGTTAAACTGTGAACCTGTTTGCCCTTTGTTCATCTCGCAAATAAGGGCACCTGAGTAAAACGTTTGAGTTAGTAAACTGGTCAAATGTATCAAAGGTTTTAAAGGTACAAGTGTGTGTCATGAAAACAAGTCAGAAATTAAAATCTTCCTGATCATGACCAATTCAATGGTAAACAGTGTAATTACAAACACTTCCACTGACTACAGGCACTTTGCTTCCAATGTTCTTGTTGCTCCCAGTATATGTTACCTGTTCAGTATCTGCTCACACAGCAGGCTGCCGAAGGAAACATTTTCAGAAAGCTCACAGCTGACACTAATTTAAAGGGCCTTGGCAGCCAATTGAACACTTGAATTTTCACCCACCATACAAGGAAAAGTGTTTAGAGTTATCAAATTTCCTAGACTGCAGATGCTTGATGGTTTTGAAAGCACAGCACAGATACAAAGACCCATATGGACATCCGGGCCATTTTAGAGCAGATAATTTGCATCCTGTTGCAATATTTATGAAACAGTGCCCCAGACCCGCAATCTCAAGCCTTCTACTCCCTCTCAATTGCTGCTCCAACAACCCCCTCTTTCCCCACCCCCCACTTCTTGCCCCATGGTCTTTCACTGACTGCCTCCTGACAGCCAACCAACCTGTCAATCTATCCAACTGTTGGGTAATAAACAACATGATAATGAGAATCTGCCATTAACTTCAACAGAGCCCATACACTTCAGCGATTTCTGGGCTCCACCCCAACAGCCATGCTCTCCTGCTCCATTCTTGCACACCCAGTGAACACCAGGGACAGTGTGACTCTTGCCGGGGAAGCAGATGATCTACATAATTAAGTGTTGGTGGTAACAGTGACGGAATAGAGCCCCCTTATTTTCATGTAGGACATTACCTTGTTCTTAGGACATATTTGATTGTTGACGCCCCAATCAATGACAGCTTTACTTTGAACAATTGTGAAGTACAGTGATAATTTGACAGCATTGTGGGGAGGCAGAGCACATGGTATTGTCATTGGACTAGTAATCCAGATACCCAGGGTAATGCTCTGGGGACTCAGGTTCAAAGCTAAATTCAAGAAATAAATCTGGAATTAAATATGTAATGATGACCATGAAAGCATTATTAATTGTCGTAAAAACCTAGCTGTTTCACTAACGACCCTTAGGAAAGGAAACCTGCCATCCTTAACCTTGTCGGGCCTACATGTGACTCCAGATCCACAGCAATGTGGTTGACTCTTAAATACCATCCAAAATGGTCTAAGAAGCCACTCAGTTGTATCCAACTGCTACAAAGAAAACAAAAAGGAGTGAAACCAGGTGGACCACCTGGCATCGACCTAGGCACCAGAAACGGCAATGGCAAACCCAGCCTTGTCGACCTGCAAAGTCCTCCATGCTAACATTTACAGGTTTGTGCCAATATTGAGAACGTTGTCTCACAGACCTGTCATGTGAGAGTACCTTTAAGAAATGGGTGTTTATTACTGCAGTGATGTCAGAGAGTGGGTGGAGCTGGGCTGTCTGTCAGCTTTTTACTTTCGTTTTTGAGCAGGCTGCAGGGTGTGTTTTAGTTTTGTTTTCAGTGTTGGAGCTGAAGCCAGACTAAGCAAGTGTGCTGCTGTTCTCTCTGCCATCAAAAGACTATCTCTTGATCATTTGGTGAATTCAGAATTATAAATGTTGTCCGTAGTATGTAAACCTAATGTGCTTCTGTTGAAAGGTGTTTTAAGTCTTATGGATGTTAAAAGGAAAGCTTTAAGAATTACTCAGTGTTGTAGTCTTTGGGGGTTGTATTTGAATTGATGGTTGCTAAGATGTTCACTGTATGTTTTAAAAAGGTTAACTTGAGTTCTTAGAATAAACATTGTTTTGCTTTTAAAAAATACTTTTCCATTTCTGCTGTACCACACCTGTAGCATGGGCCGTGTGCTCCCCATACCACAATCTATTAAAAGTTGTGGGTTAGGTGAACTCCATGATACACCTTTGGGTTCTCTAAACCCTGGCCCATAACAGACTAGATGAGCAACAACCTGACATAGTCATATTCACAGAATCATACCTTACTGATAATGTCCCAAACATCTCCATCACCATTCTTGGGTATGTCCTGGCCAACCCTGCAGAGGTGGCGACACAGTGGTGCACAGTCAGGATGGAGTTGCCCTGGGAGTCCTTAATATCAACTCTGGACCCCATGAAGTCTCAGGTCAAACATGGGCAAGGAAACCTCCTGCTGATTACCACGTATCATCCCTCCTCATGATGAGCACCACTTGGAGGAAGCACTGGGGGGGCACTGGGTGACAAATTTCAATGTTGGCTCAGTAGTACCACTACAGACCAAGCTGGCTGGGACCTAAAGGCCATAGTACTAGACTGGGTCTGCAGCAGATGGTGAGGGAAAAAAACATGAGGGAGAAACATACAACCTCATCCTCACCAATCTGCCTGCTGCAGATGCATCTGTCTATGACAGTATAGGTAGGGGTGACCACCACGCAGTCCTTGTGGAGACAGAGTATTGACTTCGCATTGAGAGCATCTTCCCGAGCACAGATCACTGTGGCATCCCACTATTCACTGCCTACCAGTTGGAAAAAGATCAGTTTATTCCTACTCTTTGTTTTCTGTCTGCCAACCAGTTTTCTTTCCATCTCAATACACTGCCCCCAAACCCATGTGATTCAATTATACATGCTAATTTCTTATGTTGGACCTTGTCAAAAATCTTCTCAAAATCCAAATAAACCAGATCCACTGGCTCCCCTCATCAACTCTAATAGTTACATCCTCAAAGAATTCCAGTAGATTTGTCGAGCATCTCTTTTGCAAATCTGAGTCTTTCTTTCCAATGCTGCCAGTTTTCCAAGTCTGTGCTGTTAAATCTTTTATAATGGATTCGCGCATTTCCCCCACTATCGTCGTCAGGCTGACTGGTCTATAATTCCCTGTTTTCTCTCGAACTCCATTTTTAAATAGTGGGGTTACATTAGCAGCCCTCCAATCCTCAGGAACTGTTCCAAAGTTTATAGAATCTTGGCAGATAACCAGCAATGCATCCACTATTTTTAACGCCATCCTTAATTTTAAGATAGTGCAGATCACCACAGTAGCTTGACAGAAGGGAATTAGAGACACCCAGCTTTGTGTCATCCACCCATCTTTGTGTTTTCTTTAGTTTTGTTTAGGCTACTCTAGTTAGGGGGTCATAATGATGGGTGTGGCCATCTCACATCTCTTGCACTCTTTCTTCATTTGATTTAGCAAGAGGATAAAAGCAAACACGATAACTTGCAAATGTCTTATGGACAAAAGGGGTGAACCTACAGCTTTAATGGATCGATTTCCAACATTTAATCACCTAAAGAAGGACCTTGCAATCATGTCACGCTTTTCAAGTCTGAAGGACATTCCGAAGTTTACTTTATACCCAATGATTTATTAAAACGTGTTATGTAAGCAATTACAACAGCCGTTAGTCTACGTTACATCATAGGGATACACACGTTTGTCTCAACCATTCTTCATGAGGCCAGGTTTGGTTCCACCTTCACCATCATGGCGGGGAGTCGACACTTCATTATATTCAAGAAGCAATACTTCTGGGTGGTTCATGCTAAGACCTAAACAAACCTGTCTGTGGCTGGTTACAGTAGATTGGTGTTTGAATAAGGCATGGGGAATCAACAGCGAGATTAAAATAAAGACATTTATTTTACAACAGTTCATACATGAGGCCCGGTCATCCTCACTATATACTCTCTCCTCTTGACAGTCGGTTCCACACTGGCCGACCTTTTATACAGGTACAGATAAGCTACCCCGCATCTAGAGGGGAAGCTCATACACCATGTATGGGGAAACAAACATCCCCACACCTTATGTCCCAATCAGGTTATTACATTCCTCCCCCACAAAGTCCGAAGGTCCTCTCAAAGAATGATGAGGAGGCGAAGATGACAAAGAAGAAGAAACAGCTGAGAACAACTATGAGGAAGAAATCAGTGCAGTACTCTCAACAGCCGGACGACAAAGGCGTTCTGACTCCGGTAGGTCGCCGTCGAACAGATCAGCCGGACCAGGTAGCGGATATCTCACTGTTGATTATGTCTGGCTCGATGCCCCCACAGATCATACAGGGGTTGGCGTCTGTACCAGCCGAGCCCGGGGATGGCGTGCGACACGGTGCCTGGCCCATTAACCCAAGGCAAAAATCGCCGCGGCATTCCTTCCAAGCCACAAAGGGTTAGGGTTAGGGTGGGCGGCAGTGCCTGACAACGGTCAGCCCACATCCTGGATCTCCTGAACGCCTCATTGCAGTGCTACCATAGAAAAGGGAGAGTCGCAGCGCCCGCCAAAATGCTAGAGAGCTATCGCAGAGTGTTTTTTTAAAACGTTTTTGTTGATTTTGTTTTTCACTTTGTTGTTTTCCGTATCGCCACATAAAGCACCACTGCAAAAAAAAGAACAAGCCGGGTCAGTATGCCCATTTGGAATGTGCCAGACATTGCACCATAAACGCTGTTAATAGGGCATTTGAAGCATCACTCCAAAACACCGCACAGAAGGGCAGAGTCCCACCTGCCAAAGACAGTAACAAATGATGTCTCATCAGATCCCCAGGTGCTTTTTCCTGTAGCGAACAACCCTTCAGCATCTTAAATTGCAAACCTACCAGCCATACGGTACCCGTAAGCATGTCTTCTAAAAGTCACAGCCGTACATCCCGCAGACCAACCGGTGGCGGAGCATGTTAGTCAATACAATGCTGGACTCGTAAGATTTGGTAACGTTCTGAAGTGTAGTAGCAAACTGAGCAACAGATTCCCCGGCGAACCGCTGCACCGCATCGGACCTGTATCGTGAAATGATGTTAGACGGAGTTGGTAGAAACACCGCACCACCAATGTGATAAGCGGATCAAATGGCACCGTATCCAGCGCCGCCGGATACACGAGGTCCTCCGGACCACTCCAAACGTGCGCGCTCCACAGGCCAGTAGCAGAACCTTGGCCTGGCTCTCGTTTTCCACGACATTACAGGCTCTGAACAACCACCACATTCCAGACATCCATACTGAGGTCAAAAGCATCCAGCCACTCACGCAGGAACAATGTGAACCAACTAACTCCATACCACAGTCCAAAACAAATTCAGGGAGTTGGCCCAGCTGGACAAGCTGTATGCCGAATGCTCCAGTTTTACCCTCGTCGCTAGTTTAATACGGCTCTGGGAGTCCACATGGAGATTAAAGTAAAGACATTTATTTTACAACAGTTCATAAATGAGGCCGAGTCAACCTCACAGGATACTCGCTCCTCTTGACAGTCAATTCCGCATTGGCCAACCTATTATACAGATATGATGGATAAGCTGATGAATAAGCTACTCTGCCCCTAGCGGGGTGCTCCTACTCCCCGAGGAGCACGGGGAAACAAACATCCTCACACTATGTCTCGTGCAGGTTATTACAGGTGTCTTAACCAATTAGATAGGAAAGTGTATTTACCATGAAGATCTGAAGGTGAAATAAACATTTTTTGTGCTTAACAAAATAAGCATTAAAAAAAAACCATTCCAATGCACGACTTGTTCATGACCTTCCCTTGTGCTTTTTAGTTAGTTTTAGTTTGGCGTGTCTTAGCGAGCACTACGGTTCATTATGTTTTAACTTTGATTTAACAGAAAAATTCAATGGTGCTCAGTAAATTTATGATCCTACTTTTCACTGAAGGTGACTTGGAAAGAGGGATATTGGCTGCATTTGGAAGTGGAGTTCCTAAATATTGCCCTTGTGTCCAACACAATATCACGCAATTCTTTTCTTTAATTTAAAAAACCGTGAGGAGTCTCTTTATGAAATGTGCACACATAGCACAATTTAAACTTGTTGAGAATTTCATAAGCAATAATAATTTATAGGAAATAATTTTGCACTATAGTAATTTATACATATTCAAAGGCATGACTGAATAAATTGAATGACTTTTTAGTATTTGGTAAATGCGCAATATGGACAAAAATCCCTGAATGCATTTAAACTTGTTTTTAGTTTGCTTTCACGCAAGGTCCAAAATATCATCCAAAAATGAATTCTGTCTTAATTACCGGAATGTAACAGTTTCTCCCTCCGGGCTCCTGCAATGTTAGATGCGTTTGCTGTTTTAACAGCCAATTACGTGTAGGTGGAAGGATGAACTTGTACAGTGAACTTAAACATTCCTTGAAAATTCTCCTGGAGTATGAACAAGATTTTTCAACTGGATTATTAATAATTACATTATTGCTGTTGCTTGTGAAAAGTGTCCACAGTGTTGCACATTTGCATTGCAACCTTCCAGATGTGGACTTTTTTTTTGTGCTTTCGCCATATATGGTGATCATTGTTTTGACTCAGTACCTTGAGACTCCCATTTCCTGCTAACACAAAAGCTATTACTTCTGTGGGAAAGCCTGACAGCAGTGTTTGAAACATTTCAGAAAGTTTCCTATTACAGTGATTTGTGGAGAAGTCCAAATCACAATTTAATCCAGGCAATGTGACTGGTAAGTCTCTTTGGGCCAATCTAAATTTATGGTAATGACAGTTACGTTCATATTTCAGCTGAAATGTTGTTTTGTGGGTCGGAAAATGTAATTTTTATTGTAATCAGCTCATTATAAAGAAAAGCCCGGAGATAATCCTGATTTACTCTGTGAACTGGGAGCACATTCCGACATGATGGCCTGCTGTTACTGGATGTTTAGTTAATTATTTTTGCTTTTTAAGTATGAATGTGCGCCTCGTGCCCAAGGAGGGGGAATGTTTTTTATGTGTATGATAATTCCGGCAAAGTAGGAGCTTTTAACACCAATCCAATTTACAGCAAAGAAAAAATTACAGCATTTAATGTTTCACTGTGCAGCCAATGCACAGTCGAAGTGAGACCCATATGAACACATATTTATTGAACTTAGTGTCTAAACTCCTCTGGATGCCTGCTGTCACTGTTTGAACTTTTCATTTTAAACTAAGTATTTGATTCCATTTTGGTTGGAATTGCTAAATTTTCTTTGAGGAATACAATTTGTCAACTGAACAGTGTGGGAGTCCAATTATTTTTTTTTACTTTGGAGCTGCAGTCATTGCCGAGAGGGCCTGTGGTGGTTTGGGAAAATGGTAGGCTGCCAAATCCTTAGATTGTAAAAACATCCTCTACAGTTAGATCAATGACCTCAACTTTTCCAGGCCAGTAACTGCATGGATTAAAACAGGATATATTGTTGACTCAGATTTTTATAATGCATCCAAAACAGGAATGCAACTTTGTACTGCCTAAAATCTGCCTTCTTTTGTATTTAGACCATAAGACAGAGGAGCAGAATTAGGCCACTCGGCCCATCAAGTCCGCTTCGCCATTCAATCATGGCTGATATTTTTCTCATCCCCATTCTATGTTCTCTTGCCTTCTCCTCATAACCCCTGATCCCCTTATTAATCAAGAACCTATCTTCCTCTGTCTTAAAGACACTCACTTAAAGGCCTCCACAGCCTTCTGCGGCAAAGAATTCCACCGATTCACCACTCTCTGGCTGAAGAAATTTCTCCTCATCTCTGTTTTAAAGGATCGTCCCTTCAGTCTGAGGCTGTGCCCTCTGGTTCTAGTTTTGCCTACTAGTGGAAACATCCTCTCTATGTCCATTCTACCGTGGCCTTTCAGTATCCTGTAAGTTTCAATAAGATCCCCCCCTCATCCTTCTAAATTCTGATTACGGACCCAGAGTCCTCAACTGCAATTGTTAGTAATTTGCTCTGATAGTGTTGATTGATATTCTTTCAATTTAGATGGTTGTTTGGTGAGGAAAATACGAAATAGTGCAGGAAGTGCAAGATAAGTGTTTAAGTATACCAGAAGGTCATCCTGCAAAGGAACAGCAATCTCAATATTACTGTTGTAAGCATTTCCTTGCTCTATCAAACAATTATTGCCTTCTTTATCTTTCATGTGTATTGGGTTAGGCACTGGCATTTCACCTCGGGGAAATCCAGGCCAGATTTAAAAGGTGTATGTCCTCTTGCTAGCAGTAAGACTCCCATGTGAAATACATTTGATAATTTACAATCCAATTTCGACAGAAGACAGGAGTACTGTTCAAAACTACCACTAATCTTACTCGGTGGCTGATGTGGAAAACTGAAAAAAATGTCCCAGTGGAGAGACCATAAGACATAGGAGCAGAATTAGGCCACTTGGCCCATCGGGTTTGCTCTGCCATTCAATCATGGCTGATATTTTCTCATCCCCATTCTCCTGCCTTCTCCCCATAACCCCTGATCCCCTTATTAATCAAGAACCTGTCTATCTCTGTCTTAAAGACACTCAGCGAATTGGCCTCCACAGCCTTCTGTGGCAAAGAGTTTCACAGATTCACCACTCTCTGGCTGAAGAAATTCCCACTCATCCAAGTCATTAATGAAAATCACAAACAGCAGAGGACCCAGAACTGATCCCTGCGGTACACCACTGGTAACTGGGATCCAGGCTGAATATTTGCCATCCACCACCACTCTCTGACTTCTATCGGTTAGCCAGTTCATTATCCAACTGGCCAAATTTCCCACTATCCCATGCCTCCTTACGTTCTGCATAAGCCTACCATGGGAAACCTTATCAAATGCCTTACTAAAATCCATGTACACTACATCCACTGCTTTACCTTCATCCACATGCTTGGTCACCTCCTCAAAGAATTCAATAAGACTTGGAAGGCAAGACCTACCCCTCACAAATCCGTGCTGACTATCCCTAATCAAGCAGTGTCTTTCCAGATGCTCAGAAATCCTATCCCTCAGTACCCTTTCCATTACTTTGCCGACCACCGAAGTAAGACTAACTGGCCTGTAATTCCCAGGGTTATCCCTAGTCCCTTTTTTGAACAGGGGCACGACATTCGCCACACTCCAATCCCCTGGTACCATCCCTGTTGACAGTGAGGACGAAAAGATCATTGCCAACGGCTCTGCAATTTAATCTCTTGCTTCCCATAGAATCCTTAGATATGTCCCGTCAGGCCCGGGGGATTTGTCTATCCTCAAGTTTTTCAAAATGCCCAACACATCTTCCTTCCTAACAAGTATTTCCTCGAGCTTACCAGTCTGTTTCACATTGTCCTCTCCAACAATATGGCCCCTCTCATTTGTAAATACAGAAGAAAAGTACTCGTTCAAGACCTCTCCTATCTCTTCAGACTCAATACACAATCTCCCGCTACTGTCCTTGATCGGACCTACCCTCGCTCTAGTCATTCTCATATTTCTCACATATGTGTAAAAGGCCTTGGGGTTTTCCTTGATCCTACCCGCCAAAGATTGTTCATGCCCTCTCTTAGCTCTCCTAATCCCTTTCTTCAGTTCCCTCCTGGCTATCTTGTATCCCTCCAGTGCCCTGTCTGAACCTTGTTTCCTCAGCCTTACATAAGTCTCCTTTTTCCTCTTAACAAGACATTCAACCTCTCTTGTCAACCATTGTTCCCTCACTCGACCATCTCTTCCCTGCCTGACAGGGACATACATATCAAGGACACGTAGTACCTGTTCCTTGAACAAGTTCCACATTTCACTTGTGTCCTTCCGACAGCCTATGTTCCCAACTTATGCACTTCAATTCTTGTCTGACAACATCATATTTACCCTTCCCCCAATTGTAAACCTTGCCCTGTTGCACGCACCTATCCCTCTCCATTACTAAAGTGAAAGTCACAGAATTGTGGTCACTATCTCCAAAATGCTCCCCCACTAACAAATCTATCACTTGCCCTGGTTCATTACCAAGTACCAAATCCAATATTGCCTCCCCTCTGGTCAGACAATCTACATACTGTGTTAGAAAAGCTTCCTGGACACACTGCACAAACACCACCCCATCCAAACTATTTGATCTGAAGAGTTTCCACTCAATGTTTGGGAAGTTAAAGTCACCCATGACTACTACCCTGTGACTTCTGCACCTTTCCAAAATCTGTTTCCCAATCTGTTCCTCTACATCTCTGCTACTATTGGGGGGCCTATAGAAAACTCCTAACAAGGTGACTGCTCCTTTCCTATTTCTGACTTCAACCCATACTACCTCAGTAGGCAGATACTCCTCGAACTGCCTTTCTGCAGCTGTTATACTATCTCTAATTAACAATGCCACCATCCCCCCACCTCTTTTACCACCCTCCCTAATCTTATTGAAACATCTATAACAAGGGACCTCCAACAACCATTTTGTGCCCCTCTTCTATCCAAGTTTCCGTGATGGCCACCACATCATAGTCCCAAGTACCGATCCATGCCTTACGTTCACCCACCTTATTCCTGATGCTTCTTGCGTTGAAGTATACACACTTCAACCCATCTCCGTGCCTGCAAGTACTCTCCTTTGTCAGTGTTCCCTTCCCCACTGCCTCACTACACGCTTTGGAGTCCTGAATATCGGCTAGCTTAGTTGCTGGACTACAAATCCGGTTCCCATTCCCCTGCCAAATTAGTTTAAACCCTCCCGAAGAGTACTAGAAAACCTCCCTCCCAGGATATTGGTGCCCCTCTGGTTCAGATGCAACCCACCCTGCTTGTACAGGTCCCACCTTCCTCAGAATGCGCTCCAATTATCCAAATACCTGAAGCCCTCCCTCCTACACCATTCCTGCAGCCACGTGTTCAGCTGCACTCTCTCCCTATTCCTAGCCTCGCTATCACGTGGCACCGGCAACAAACCAGAGATGACAACTCTGTCTGTCCTGGGTTTTAACTTCCAGCCTAACTCTCTAAACTCGTTTATTATCTCCACACCCCTTTTCCTACCTACGTCGTTGGTACCAATGTGCACCACGACTTCTAGCTGCCTCCCCTCCCCCTTAAGGATCCTGAAGATACGATCCGAGACATCCCTGGCCCTGGCTTCCGGGAGGCAACATACCTTCCGGGAGTCTCGCTCGTGACCACAGAATCTCCTATCTATTCACCTAACCATTGAATCTCCTACAACTATTGCTTTTCTATTCTCCCCCCTTCCCTTCTGAGCCCCAGAGCCAGACTCAGTGCCAGAGACCTGGCCGCTAGGGCCTTCCCCTGGTAGGTCATCCCCCCCAACAGCATCCAAAACGGTATACTTGTTTTGAAGGGGAACGGCCACGAGGGATCCCTGCACTGTCTGCCTGTTTGTTTTCTTTCCCCTGACTGTAACCCAGCTACTCTTGTCCTGTACCTTGGGTGTGGTTACCTCCCTGTAACTCTTCTCTATCACCCCCTCTGCCTCCCGGATGATCCGGAGTTCATCCAGCTTCAGCTCCAGTTCCCTAACACGGTCTTTGAGGAGCTGGAGTTGGGTGCACGTCCCGCAGGTATAGTCAGCGGGGACACCGGTGGTATCCCTCACCACCACATCCTACAGGAGGAGCATGCAACTGGCCTAGCCTCCATCCCCTCTTACCTTACAGAATATAGCTGCCCTGTGGATCAACTGGACCTCCGCCCTCCGACTCTGCTCCCAGTCAGCTGCACTCTCTGTAAACTCCTGGCTCCCTTCTCACTCTTTGCGGAAATGTAGGAAACAAAATGAAAGGAGCGCCTTACTCCCTCCTCACCTAACTCCCTCAGTCACCAAACTCTCACTATAGCACTCAAATGCACCAAATTCAGCACTCCCTCAGTCACCAAACTCTCACTATAGCACTCAAATGCACCACATTCAGCACTCCCTCAGTCACCAAACTCTCACTATAGCACTCAAATGCACCAAATTCAGCACTCCCTCAGTCACCAAACTCTCACTATAGCACTCAAATGCACCACATTCAGCACTCCCTCAGTCACCAAACTCTCACTATAGCACTCAAATGCACCAAATTCAGCACTCAGTGCAAACAAAGTCTGCACTGTAGGGGATCACTTTTATACTGTGAATCTAGCCTCTGAAAACTGGCCTAATCCAATTAACTAATTAACAAGCTCCAGCTGCAAGTACCTACAAGTAGATCCTTTGTTTCAAGCTGATTGAAAATTCACCTTCTTCTAAACCAAACAGCAACTTTTAAGTTAATTAACTAAATAAAAGAAAGACTTTACTTTAGATAAAAATGAAGCCTTGTACTCCCTCAGTCACCAAACCCTCACTATAGCACTCAAATGCACCAAATTCAGCACTCAGTGCAAACTTAGCAACAGTGCCTTCAGTACCTGCTTCCAGATCATTAATGTATATTGTAAAACGTTGTGGTCCCAGCACAGACCCCTGAGGCACACCACTAGTCACCAGCTGCCATTCTAAAAAAGACCCCTTTATCCCCACTCTCTCCCTTCTGATAGTCAACCAATCCTCTATCTATGCCAGGATCCTACCCTGAACACCATGAGCTCTTAACTTATTTAACAGTCTCCTATGCGGTACCTTGTCAAAGGCCTTCTGGAAATCTAAATAAATCAAGTCCACTGGTTCTCCTTTGTCTAACTTGCTTGTTCCCCAAAGAACTCATAACAGATTTGTCAGATACAACCTCTCTTTGACAGAGCTGTGCTGACTCAGTCCTATTTTACCATGCACTTCCAAGTGCTTTGCGATCTCATCTTTAATAACAGACTCTAAAATCTTACCAATGACCGAAGTCAGGCTAAACCGGCTTATAATTTCCCATCTTCTGCCTCCCTCCCTTCTTAAACAGTGGTGTTACATTAGCCACCTTCCAGTCCTCTGGGACCCTTCCTGCCTCCAGTGATTCCTGAAAGATCATCACTAATACCTCTACAATTTACTCAGCTATCTCTTTTAGGACCCTGGGGTGTAGTCCATCCGGTCCAGGTGACTTTTCCACCTTCAGACATTTCAGTTTCCCCAGAACCTGCTCCTTAGTAATGGTTACTGCACTCACCTCTGCCCCCTGGTTCTCCGGGAGCTCTGGCCTCCCACTGGTGTCTTCCACCATGAAGACTGATGCAAAGTAACTATTCAGTTTGTCTGCCATTTCTTTGTTTCCTATTATTACTTCTCCAGCCATATTTTCTAGTGGTCCAATGTCTATTTTTGCTTCTCTCTTACCTTTTATATATTGAAAAAAATCTCTTCCTATCTTCCTTTATATTACTAGCTAGCTTGTACTTGTACTTCATCTTCTCCCCCCTTATTGCTTTTTTAGTTGTCCTCTGCTCGCTTTTAAAGGCTTCCCAATCCTCTGGTTTCCCACTAATGCTCGCCACTTTGTGTGCTTTTTATCATAGATTATCATAGAATTTACAGTGCAGAAGGAGGCCATTCAGCCCATCGAGTCTGCACCGGCTCTTGGAAAGAGCACCCTACCCAAGGTCAACACCGCCACCCTATCCCCATAACCCAGTTACCCCACCCAACACTAAGGGCAATTTTGGACACTAAGGGCAATTTATCATGGCCAATCCACCTAACCCGCACATCTTTGGACTGTGGGAGGAAACCGGAGCACCCGGAGGAAACCCACGCACACACGGGGAGGATGTGCAGACTCCGCACAGACAGTCACCCAAGCCAGAATCGAACCTGGGACCCTGGAGCTGTGAAGCAATTGTGCTATCCACAAGGCTACCGTGCTGCCCCTTAACCTTTTTCCTTAACCTTTATGCTGTCCTTGACACCCTCATCAGCCATGGATGCCTTATCCTCCCCTTAGCATGTTTCCTCCTCCTTGGGATGAATTTCTGTTGTGCCTCCCTAATAACCCCCAAAAACTCCTGCCATTGCTGTTCCACTGTCTTCCCTGCGAGGCTCCTTTTCCAATTAACTCTGGCTAGCTCCTCCCTCATGGAGAAGTGGAGAGTGGTCTAGAGGGTCGAGCTAAGACATGTCAGTGCAGGCTGGAGGGATCTTTACTCTTCACTTAGCTGTGGTAGTTATGACCTGGGAGTGTTTGTTATCAACGTTCAAATAAAAAGCGAAGATGGATGTTGCCAGCATTAAAATTCCTTGTTTTGGTGAACACAAATACAGCAAAATATTTTGTTGTTGTTGTGAAATATGGAATAATTATTCCTGTGAAGAGGTTCATGTTTTGTATTTTTTGAGCCTCTTTAATATTTTAACCCTTTTTCTTTTCTTAGCATCCAGAGCTCAAGGATAATGTTTCCTATTCTCACCCATTTGCAAACATGAAACCAGCTCTTCCAGAATGCCCATAAGGAAGATTAGCATCATATAACTTAACTTGGCATGTCAGCTACGACCTTCACCAACTTCTACAGATGCACCATAGAAAGCATTCTTTCTGGTTATATCACAGCTTGGTATGGAGCCTGCTCTGCCTAAGACCGCAGGAAACTACAAAAGGTTGTGAATGTAGCCCAGTCCATCACGCAAACCAGCCTCCTATCCATTGACACTATCTATAATTTCCGCTGCCTCAGAAAGGCAGCCAGCATAATTAAGGACCCCACGTACCCCGGACATACTCTCTTCCACCATCTTCCGTCAGGAAAAAGATACCAAAGTTTGAGGTCACGTACCAACCGACTTAAGAACAGCTTCTTCCCTACTGCCATCAGACTTTTGAATGGACCTACCCGTATTAAGTTGATCTTTTCTCTACACCTTGCTATAACTGGAACATTATATTCTGCAGTCTCTCCTTCCTTCCCTATGTACGGTATGCATTGTTTGTACAGCATGCAAGAAATAATACTTTTCACTCTATACTAATACTAATGACAATAATAAATCAAATCAAAAGCTGCAACGAAGAACAAGGATCTGGTGTAGCTGAATGCACAAATAATTCAATCTTTGCAATTGCTCTGCCTCGTCATTAGATACAACCTCACCTTTCTGTGATCAACTAGTACAATTGACCAGGATTGGAATAACACTCTCTCTCTAAATAGGATTATTGATTTAAAGTTATTGCAGACGTACTTTGCTTAATTTCTGAACCAATATATTCAATAGTCCAACAAGCCTGGCTTCGTATTTTAAATTTTAATCTTATTAGTATTGTTCAAATTCTGCAGTGCCACCCTGTGCAAAAGAATATGCATTAAAAATGCCTGGATTTTTTCTTTCAATAAAACATTGCGGGATTACTTTTAGTTCAACACAAACTATTTTTCGAAAAACCGAACTCGCCAAAAAAATACCAGACCTGGGAAGCATCATTCAGACTGTAGAAGCATTTGTTTCATTTCCTTAGTTTCCTTTCTCCAACTTCTACCTCTTTTGGGCGATTTCAGAAACACTTTTCTCTCTGAAAGGTTTTGTGTTCATTGACTTACACTCTCATGAATGTGGTGAAAAGAGCTAAAAGGCTGACTAAGTTTACTTTATCAGCTGTGGGAGATCCCACTCTAATATCTGCTGAAGGGATTATGCCCGACTCAGTGACGCGACAAGGCCGTTTACAACTGAACGTCTCATGTGATCTAACGAGATGTCATGAGATGTCACAATCTGGATCTCGCCCTCGTTAGACGAGAGCCAAAACTTCACAATAACAAGGAATTTATGTTTCTAGTTCTGTTGTGAGAATGTCTTTTGGTCTTTTTCATCATGTAATCTCTTTAGGCTATGGCCTCTATTTCCACTTTTATTTCTGCCAGGACTACTGCTGTGAGACCTCCCTCTTGCACCATTGAGTACTCTTTCTTGAGTATGTAATTATTTTCTCATGCAAGAGATGTTCCCAGACTCCATCAGTGTTTGCTGTGCACTTACTTGCTTTCCATTCTTTTATTCCATAATGCCACCAGCTTCTTGATCATCATCTTGAACATTCAACCAATATTTTAACTTGCCAGTAGCTTTACCTTCATGTCCCACAATAGTTGCATCACACCATTCTTAAGACTCCTCTGGAATATATGTCACCCGAGTACAATTGGTCAGTGAATGTGTTAGCTCTGCCATGAATACTCACATTACCATTATACAGCCTTTGGTCCAAAGATTCTGGTCCTGAGGAATAGAATTCTTTGGTCAAAGGCTGAATAATGGTTCTGTTCCTCGGGACCATCATCACAGAACACATCAGTATTTGACGTACAAGGTGCCTCGTTTACTTCCACCAGCTGTTGAGTCTGAGATTTTGTAATTAATTTTGATGAATGAACCTTAACAGCTTTGTTTGATTATTCCTGTCTTATCATCACAAAATATCCCCTTACCAGGACCTTTCTATTTCCTATGATCATCTGTGTTATCTATACCAAATCTCCTGATTTGAAGTCTGACTCAGATGATTTTATACAATTCCTCAGTACTCTATGAACCTTCTCTGAAATCTCAGCCTTAAAAACCTGTCTTCCTGCATGCAATGCAAATATGCAGAAGAAATTTACAATTTGCGGTACCTTCTAACACAGCATACACAATAATATCCTGACTGGGTAGACTGCATTGGTCTTCGCAGTAAAAGACACAAGTTCCATACCAGATGTAGACGATAGCCATGGGGCTGAAAAAGTGAGGAAATAGGTGAAATTAATATCAGCAGAGATAAAATATTGGTGAATCTGAAGAGACTGAAATCCAAGACGTTCCTGGGACCTGATGGCCTACACCCTCGGGTTCTAAAAGAGTTAGCTGCAGAGATAGTGGATGTGCTAGCAATGAATTTCTATAATTCCTTAGATTCGGGAATGGTTCCAATAGATTGGGAGTTGGCAGATGTGGCGCCACTTTTCAAGAGAAGAGAGAAAGTGAAAGCAGTAAACTAACGGACCAGTTGGCCTAACACAGTTGTTGGAAAAAGCTGGAATCTATAATTAAGGAAGTCTAAGCAAAAGCATATTATGATTAGACCAAGTCAACATGGTTTTACTAAAGAGAAATCTTGTGTTCCAAATTTATTGAAGTTTTTTGAAGATGGAACTAGTAGGGTGGATACCTGGGGCTGGATTCTTCGGCCGCCCCTGCCATAATATCGCCACGGACGAGGACCATGCAAAGGTCCATTGACCTTGGGCAGAAATGACCGGTCACCGGGCGGGCGCGGCCAAAGAATCCCATCCCTGGGTTTCCAAAATGCAATCGATAAACTGCCACATAAAAGATTAATAGGCAACGTAAGGGCTTGTGGAACTGTGGGGCAATATATTGGCATGGATAGAGGATTGGTTAACAGATGAAAAACAGAACTTTTTCAAGCTGTCTGGCAGTGAAGTTCATTGCTGGGGCCTTAGCTAGTTACAATATCTATATTAAAGTTTAGATTAAGCATGAGAGAGTAATGCATCTAAATATGCTAGGTTGAAAGGTAAGCTGTGGGATGATACAGAGGCTGCAAATAGATATAGACAGGTTAAGCGAGTGTATAATAAGATGGCAGATGGAGTATAATAAAGGGAAGTGTAAAGTTGTTCACTGATGAAATAAAAAAGCAGAATATTTTTAAAAGGTGTGAAACTCGTTTATGTTCAAAGAGACTTAGGGGTGTTTGTACAAGGAACAGAGCAAGTTAGCATGCAACAAGCAATTTGGAAGGCAAATAGCATGTTGGCTTTTATTGCAAGGGGTTTGGAGTACAAGAATGAAGAAGTCTTGGGTTTTGGTGAGACCGCATCTAGTATGCTGTTTGCAGTTTTGGTTTCCACATTTAAGAAAGGATATGCTCGCATTGGAGGTGCTACACTGAAGATTCACTAAATTGGCCCCTGGGGCGAAAGGGTTGTCCTATGATGAGAGGCTGAATAAATTGGACTTTTATTCACTGGGGTTTGGGAGAATGAGAGGCAATCTCATTCCAACCTACACAATTGTGAAGGGGCTTGATATGGGGGATACTGAAGGATTGTCTCTGTTGGTCAAGAAATCCAAAACATGGGGGCACAGTCTTAAGTTCTCATGGCTGATCATTAAGGACTGATATTAGGAGAAATTTCTTATCTCAGAGGGACGTGAATCTTTGGAATTCCCTATCCGAGAGGAAATTAAGGGTAGAAGGCAGGAAAGTTGAGTTGAAGCCAAAGATCAGCCAAGATCCTAGTCGATGGTGGAGCAGGTTCGATGGGCTGTGTAGTCTTCTCCTGCTCCTATTTCTTATGTTTGTGAGTGATTTTCCTGTTTCCTGCTTTTCAACCCATGCACTGCTAGCAGTTCTCTTTGTAGGGAAGTACCTCTGCTAAGCACCATCCTGCAATAAATTGACTGCACATAAGCTTTCAGCAGACCTTGCCACTCTGTTGATTGCCCATAAGTGCAGTGACAATGCACTGTTCTTGTTTGTATGTATACAGGTGGGATACTGAAGACTTTAAGTCTCCATTATGTTTAAGTCTTCTCAATTTCAGGTATTTTATAAGTCCAATGAATTTAAAGGTGAAATAAGTTTAACCCTAATGGTACAAAAGCAAAATACTGCAGTTGTTGGAAATCTGAAATAAAAACTGAAAATGCTGGAAATTATCAGCAGGTCCGGCAACATCTGTGGAGAAAGAAACAGAGTTAACCTGGGTGATTTTGAGCCCGCCTTAGCCGTCAGTGAGAACGCCAATGCAGGCAGAAAATTCGGCGATAAGCGGAAAATGCGATTCTTCAGCAAGACCATTATTTTCTATTTTCCAGGCCCCTCGCCAGCGGCGAAATGGGAAATCTGCCACAGAAGGCCAGGGACCTAATTTTCATACATTTTAATATCAATAGCGAACCCTCTCTTCGGGACTTCCCCACTCACTGAATATTAATCGATCCCCTGCATGACATCACGCCGGAGTGAGTTACAGCATTTCTATAAAATGCGAATCTGGCGACCTCATCTCCGAAGGAGATATCAGCAAGTGAGTGCTCAGGTCACCATTGACAGTTGCAGAGGAGGTAGCAGAGAGGCTGGGGAGAACCTAGGTAAGTTCAACTTGCGGTTGGAGTGATGTGGGATTCAGTCTCAGCATCTGGTGGGGTGGGGTCGCTCGCAGGTCTTAGCGGCCCTTCATGTCTGTGAGCCTCTAGGTTTAATGGGGTCTGGCGGCTGGTTTGCTGGCAGCACTTCCCGTGTCTTACTAGATGGGCTTGTGTCGATATCACCGCTGAGGGATTGGCCTTCCAGAGTGGCAGCTGGAACGTGAGTGGGAGTAGGTGAATCACTGGCGACTGTGAGGTTCTTGGTGGGATCCCATGAGAGGCCAGGCTGCATGGGCAGAGTGGGGGACTGTGGTAACTTGAGACCACAAAAAATGGAAGTTGAATGCGTTGTTTAAAAGAAGGAGCTTCTTTATATAGATAAATAACAAAGTTCAGAAATAACTAACTCAGCAGAATAGGAGTAACAGTAATAACTATGAAAACAGGAGCTCTAGTAAAACAGGTGTTGCTTACAAGGTCACCCTCTTGCAGACTGAAAAGCCCGCCAGTGACTGCACATGCTCAGAACCCTCAACAGACGCCAGTAAAACAATTACATTGAAGAAAGGCTGATTAGAACACTCTGTTCTCAAATTAACACTTCTTCCCCCCCTTAAATTTCAATCCCCCATCAGGACGAAAATCAATCAAAGCAATATCTTAACAATATAAAAGTCTGTCAGGAGCTTTGCAATTGCATCACAACCTAGGCAACACCACTGGTGAATCTTGTAACGGTTGATCTGGAATCGTAGGTGAAGAGGTAGATTCAGAATCTGAACATGAACGTTCCTTTTTCACTCCCCCAGGAGAGTCCACCAGCAAACCTGGAAATACAGAACCCACTTCCTGGTGAATGTTTGCAGCAGCATTACCTTCTGCCATGTTATCTGTAACAGTTGCTGACTCTGATTATAACTTAAATGAATATGGTCTTGGTGTCTGCGAACAACCCATCCATGGTGTGCTCAAGTTTGTCCTGCAATGAAGCAGATGGGAAGAGATTGGAGTCCTGCCAGGTCAGATGGTGAAGAAGGCTGACATGCGTGGGAAGTAAGTGGGAGCAGGAATGTGAGGAACAGATCATCTCCTGGGGGGGTATGGGGAGTGGGAGCATCATGAGTTACGTTGGGAATCCTCGTTGTGGCTGGATGAGAGATCACCGTGGAGGTGTAAAGGTTGTGCGAAGGGCTATACATCAGGAGGCAGACCTATCCTGGCTGCAATATCACTATTGCCCCATCCTCTTATACAGTAAGCTGGCACTCACTACTGGGGCCTGTGCCTCTCAGGGGTGGTGATCTTGGCAGATGGAATGTGGGTATAGGATGCCATGCCTCTGCTCCACACCACCCAGGAGTTTGGTGAAGGGTCCCTCCAAAAATCTTGATGCTGTCTCCCTGGCAGCCATCCCCCGACTGGATGTGGGAGAAGTGCAGAGGAGTGCTGTGGAGGTGTTTAAAAGGAGCGCCCCACTGATTGCAGAGATTAAGTTTCCACACAATAGTTAGAGAGGTATTTCAGAGTAAGAGTAAATGAATAAACATTGATGTAGCTGACGTTGCCATTCACAAGGCAGGACTACGTACTCTAAGAAAGAGGACAGGTGAGCAAAGCGCCAGCTGTCCAAAGTGGGAAGATGAAAACATCTGACATCGATGCTAAAATACATTTTTAAAATGCTGACCATATTTCTTTGACCAATGATGTGTTCCAATTGCAGATTTCGAAAGTAAGTGGATTGATATGTAATCTAGTTGAAACCGTTCTCCTTTGTAAAGATTCTTTCCTTTTCAATGTTTTTTTTACAAAACAACTTTTTTTCTTTAACAAAGCCATGTCTGCCTTCCAGTCACTACCTCCCTCCGTGCTCCACAATGTTCTGCATCCGTGGGAAAACCAGACATCCTGCCTGCAGTGCTTCAGAAGCAGCCAGTATGGTGTGTTAGTGACACAGGTTAAAGTTGAAAACAATTCCTGGGATATTTATGTAGAATATTAAGTATATTAATCTGAAGTGCAATTTATGTTATCGTATCATTGGCCAAGCAGATTTTCACAGTATGTGTCTTGTTTCCTACCATTACTCTCAAATGTGATTCGTTTGCTTCCAGACCAAAACCTGAATGTCAGCTCCCATACATTTTAGCAAAACCCTGCTCGACTGAGTTAAATTATTAAATGGGACCCATCTACACTGGAAGCAAGAGGTGCTATTATATTCGCTGGAAATCTTTTTTTCACTCCAACTTTTTTTTTGTTCTTTCACTATTATCCCACTTTAGGTCCAGCCAGTGCCATCCCAGGTGGCAGATAATGAGATTGGTAATTTACTGTGTAGCAAATCACAGGTGGATACTGACTAATAAACTTGTCTTACCATGAGCATAAGCATTCTAAATGTCTATATGTAGATTCTGACTTCTGCCTGTTGCACCTGTAAAACTTCAGATACTTTCGACCAGTTTACTTACTCAAAGGTTTACCCAGGTGCCTTGATTTTGCGAGATGAACAAAGGACAAAACAGGTTCATGGTTTAACGCAATTTTATTCACAATTCTCTCACTCAACAAACTGTAACTCAGACTCACAGCTGAGCTTTGGGTTTTATCCACACTTCGTGAAGGAGGCTGGCAGGCTACGATCACTCGATGTTGATGTCTTCTCCGGGTTTGAAAGCCATGGTCCTTTCTTCTTGAGATGGGTGTGTCTGAGGATCTGTTCTGCGTTCCTTTCTTTATACTGGTATGCTAGCATTGAGTCATAGGTATACGCCCACAACTGGCCATTGTCCATCCAGACCCCAACTTGTTAATGGGAAAGACAGGATACTCCCGTTTATTCGTGGTGGTTCAATCAGACCCATTGTCCTCTGAAACACCCTCATCTGACCAGCTATCAGTTCATTAAGGAGGCTGATGGCTTTTTTTGTCTGTTCTTCGTCCTGCTGCAAAGTTGATCACCTGTGTCTGGAATTTTGTTACATATTCATCGCTTGGTCTTGTTCTTTGGAGTGGATAATCACAAAGTCCAGATAGTGATAACAAGTTTATGCATGGACTTGAGTGCTCTTACAGATGGCCAGTATCGATTCCCGCCAAGGCCTCATGGCGCAGTTTCTGTTCCTGGCCCATGTGCATCTTCTCGGCCTGTTTTCAGTACCGCATGCCTAAAAATGGTGCTTTATTAAACTTGTTGTGTAAAGTTGCAATGAATGTTAATTTCTTCTTCACTTTAGAATTTGTGGAAATTGAACATTAATGAGTAATGAGAGGTCTTAAAATAGGAGATAGTTCATGTACAGACTAGACACATTCCCAGGAGGTGGACATGAAAGGCACCACAGCGAGGGTCCTTTGACTCAAGGTATAGAAGTTAAAATACAAAAGTGAAAAAGAGGTTCATGGTCACGGTCAGTTCCGTGGAAAACCAAGCTGAATGTGAAAAGTACAGGGGAGAATTAAAAAAGAAAATAAGGATCAAAGAGAGTGTATGAGAATAGAACGGCAATAGCAGAAGAGAACATTGTAAAATATTTTATAAATATATAAATAGTAAAATTGTAGTCAAAAGAAGCTTGGGGCTAATTGGGGACCAAAAAAGAGATCTTGTAAAGATAGAGAACATGAGATATTGGGCAGAAACTTAACATATGCTTTCAGTCGGTTCCGCTGAGACAATGGGAGAATCCTCCCATCGGCGTTGGCGGGAAAACTCACCATATATTCAGATTCTTTAACAACATTTTTTTTTCTCCACGTGAATAAGTATATATAAATGATTTGGAGGAAAATGTAACTGGTCTGATTAGTAAGTTTGCGGACGACATAAAGGTTAGTGGAATTGCCGATAGCGATGAGGACTGTCAGAGGATATAGCAGGATTTAGATCATTTGGAGACTTGGGCGGCGCGATGGCAGATGGAGTTTAATCCGGACAAATGTGAGGTAATGCATTTTGGAAGGTCAAATGCAGGTAGGGAATATACAGTGAATGGTAGAACCCTCAAGAATATTGACAATCAGAGAGATCTTGGTGTACAGGTCCACAGGTCACTGAAAGGGGCAACACAGGTGGAGAAGATAGTCAAGAAGGCATACGGCATGCTTGCCTTCATTGGCCGGGACATTGAGTATAAAAATTGGCAAGTCATGTTGCAGCTATATAGAATCTTAGTTAGGCCACACTTGAAGTATAGTGTTCAATTCTGGTCGCCTCACTACCAGAAGGATGTGGAGGCTTTAGAGAGGGTGCAGAAGAGATTTACCAGGATGTTGCCTAGTATAGAGGGCATTAGCTAGGAGGAGAGGATGAATAAACTTGGGTTTGTTCTCACTGGAACGACGGAGGTTGAGGGGCGACCTGATAGAGGTCTACAAAATTATGAGGGGCATAGACAGAGTGGATAGTCAGAGGCTTTTCCCTGGGGTAGAGGGGTCAATTACTAGGGGGCATAGGTTTAAGGTGAGAGGGGCAAGGTTTAGAATAGATGTACGAGGCAAGTTTTTTACACAGAGGGTAGTGGGTGCCTGGAACTCGCTACCGGAGGAGGTGGTGGAAGCAGGGACGATAGTGACATTTAAGGGGCATCTCGACAAATACATGAATAGGATAGGAATAGAGGGATACGGACCCAGGAAGTGTAGAAGATTGTAGTTTAGTCGGGCATCATGGTCGGCACGGGCTTGGAGGGCCGAAGGGCCTGTTCCTGTGCTGTACATTGCTTTGTTCTTTGAGGTTGAGGGGCGATCTGATAGAGGTCTACAAAATTATGAGGGGCATAGACAGAGAGGATAGTCAGATACTTTTTCCCAGGGTAGAGGGGTCAATTACTAGGGGGGCATAGGTTTAAGGTGAGAGGGGCAAGGTTTAGAACAGATGTACGAGGTAAGTTTTTTACACAGAGGGTAGTGGGTGCCTGGAACTCGGTACCGGAGGAAGTGGTGGAAGCAGGGATGATAGTGACGTTTAAGGGGCATCTTGACAAATACATGAATAGGGTGTGAATAGAAGGATGCGGACCCCGGAAGTGTAGAAGATTTTAGTTTAGACGGGCAGCATGGTCGGCGCAGGCTTGGAGGGCCGAAGGGCCTGATCCTGTGCTGTACTTTTCTTTGTTCTTTGTGAATCATGGCGTGCTCGTAGCGGCTGCCTCTGATACATTCATACACTCACCCCAGAAAAATGTAATCTCTGTAATCAGTGGGCGCTTCTTTTAAATGCCTCCTCAACACTTGTTCCAAGACTAATTGGGGGGATGGCTGCCAGAAAGACTGCACCACGTTTGCCCTGAGCAAACTTCTCAATGGGGTCGAGCAGAGACGATCGGATGAAGTCCATCCAACAAATTGACCACTCCCTACCTGGGAGAGTGTGGCTGTGATTGACAGCGCCAGCTCACGCCAAAAGAGGGTGAGGCTACAGTGTCATAAGAAGATGAATTACCTTCCTGCTGCCAGGATAGGTCCAGCTCCTCATGACTCCCTTAACACCGCCTTCACACCTCCACAGTGATCTCACTCGCACCCACCTTGCAGGGTCACAGCACTTGTCATGCACTGTCTCTCTCCCCCCCCCCCCCCCCCCCCCCCCCGCCCAGTAGGTTCGGTGCCCCTCAAATGCCCACTCCCACGCATGGCACACTTCATACCCATCTGATGTACCATGATACCCGCCTACACCCTTTCCATTTATCTTGCTGCAGGACAAACTCGCACAGGCATAAATGGACACATCCTGCCGCAGTGACGCAGCAATTCAAGACCCTAACCCAATTTGAGGAACAAGCCCTTGAGCTTGCCGGCAGGGAGCAGGATCGCTGCTGTCCAGAGGGCGAGGGCTCTATTGGAGGCCTCCCCCGACCAGTCATAGAACCACAGAATTTACAGTGCAGAAGGAGGCCATGTGGCCAATCGAGTCTGCACCAGCCCTTGGAAAGAGCACCCTACCTAAGCCCACATCTCCACCCTATCCCTGTAACCTCATCTAACCTTTTTTGGACACTAAGGGCAATTTAGCATAGCCAATCCACCTAACCTGCACATCTTTGGACTGTGGGAGGAAACCGGAGCACCCAGAGGAAACCCACGGAGATGTGGGGAGAACGTGCAGACTCCACACAGACAGTGACCCAAACCGGGAATTGAACCTGGAGCTGTGAAGCAACTGTGCTAACCACTGTGCTACCGTGGTAACAGTCCAAGCACCAGAACTGCATCTTGAGCACTCCAATCGCCTGCTCGACCAGCGCACGCATTGACGCATGAGCCTCGTTGTTGCGAGGTGGCTGATGACACCAGTGGCACTTTGGTGTTGCTGCCACTGGTCAGTCGCAATCAAAAGCATTTTCAGCTTGATTGGTTTCATGATTCCCGAAAATCATAAACTCAAAGGAAGAGAACATCAATGTGAGCGATGAGGAGTCTTGACAATATCCTGACCCTCCGTCCTCTCAGGATCTGGGACATTCACCCATGTGCATCCCCCTACGTGAACGAGCCTCACTCCTTCCCTCTCACACAATAGCCATTTCCCCACAGTTGCCCCTTAATTCCACCTGAATGAAACGCCTCAACGCTTGAGTGCCTCAGCAGCCTGAGTGCCCCCCATGGGCAAGGAGTGAGGGAGGTTGAGTGCATTCAATGGACCTACGTTCTAACCTCATGGGGGAACAAGATACTCCCCCTCTGACATCCTTTGAACGGAGTGACTGATAAACAACTTCACCATAATGCCTTGAATTGGGGGCCTCATCTGTGTCATCTCTCTAATGTAGATGTGAGTATGACCCTTGGGAGTTCAGTGCTTGGGGGATTCCACTATTTTGTTTACAACCAATGAAACAAAATCAATGAACTGAAGGACAAAGTAAAAGGGACACTGCCGTAAATTAAAACAAATCACAAATGCTCATCCATGCCTGCCAAAGGACAATCATACCGTCTACCATGGTGGAATTTGAGCCAAGGATCTCAGAGCACTGCTCTCAGTTTGTGGTTTACCAGTGCAGTGACCGATACCACTAGGCCGGAAAAGTTAATTTTTCATGTAATTCCACATGGAATTGGTCAACTATATTTAGAAGTTTCATTCCAACCATTTTGATGAACAAAAATAATCAAGTAAACTAAATTAAATAAATGAAAGTCGCCAAAGCCTCAGAGGACCATCGGCTGCTCACCCCTTTTTGAGAGAGCGAGCTTACTAGTGGTGAATTAACTAACCACGGGGTCACTACACCTCAGGAAAGAGGCAAGGTTGAGAAGGCAGGGTCTTCATGGATAACTTCAGGGAACTCGGGCCCAAGTTGAACCCGCATCACGAACCAGCTATCCAGCCCACTAACCAAGTATTTTGTTCAACACAAATAGCTAAGTAAACAAAATCAAATGAACTTGAGGGACAAATTAAAGGGGCAGTGCTTTTAAGGGAAACAGCCTAAAACAAAAATCAAATCACAAATGAAACTTTAAAACGTTAAACCAAAATGTGATTAACGGGTTCAGTAAGGCACCCCAGCCCCTGCAGTGCCCAAAGCGCAGAGAAGGCCTCAAAGGTGCCCATGGACATCGCATTTCCCTCTCCAGGGATACCTAACTGCGAATGTAACAGCGGACGAGGGGCAGACAGTCTCACTAACCAAAAGGTAAAAGATTGGGCGCCAATCAGTGGCACACTGGAGCATTGAAATGCTGACTAAATTGGCACAACGGACTCATCAAGGAAGAAGTCTTAGAACACCAGGTTAAAGGCCAACAGGTTTGTTTCAAATCACTAGCTTTTGGAGCACTGCTCATTCCTCAGGTGAATCATACTGTGCTCACCCCAGTCCAACGCCGGCATCTCCACATCATCAAGGAAGGGTCAGGGACTTGATTGGGCACTTGGCTTCCCCTTGTGGCAGGAGAGGCACACCTGATGCATATGAAGACTGAAATTAGAATGTCAGCTTCATCCTTGAGGGCACGCTCAATCCCCCAGTTCTCAAGGGCTGCAGATTAAACAAAGCTTCCCACTTGAACGGCAGCAGCACGGTAGCATTGTGGATAGCACAATTGTTTCACAGCTCCAGGGTCCCAGGTTCGATTCTGGCTATGGTCATTGTCTGTGCAGAGTGTGCACATCCTCCCCGTGTGTGCGTGGGTTTCCTCCGGGTGCTCCGGTTTCCTCCCACAGTCCAAAGATGTGCAGGTTAGGTGGATTGGCCATGATAAATTGCCCTTAGTGACCAAAATTGCCCTTAGTGTTGGGTGGGGTTACTAGGTTATGGGGATAGGGTGGAGGTGTTGACCTTGGGTGGGGTGCTCTTTCCAAGAGCCGGTGCAGGCTCGATGGGCCGAATGGCCTCCATCTGCACTGTAAATTCTATGATCTATGATCTGAACAGCTTGCCATCCACACATTGAGAGCCTGGCCTCCAAAACTAGTTTGGGCTTTGAACTTCCGTACAACTCAGGCACTCTGACCTTCCGCTTCCCGATTATCGCAGTATTTTCCACCCCGCGTCGCCGCTCTCGCTGACAAGTAACGCGGACTCAAAATTCCGTCCATTGAATGAGTACTTTGCATCTGTCCACTATAGAAGATGTTGCCAATACTCAGTAAGGGTGAGGTGGAAGGGTTGGAGGGATAGTAGAGAAATTGAAAAGGATAAATTTTTATGAAGATAAGATACAAAAAAATGTTGACAGCACTCAGTCTGGATGGGATGCATAGAGGTTGCTGAGGAAAATAAGCGTAGAAATTGCAGACCCTGTGGCCACAATATTCCACTGCTGAGTGGTGCTGGAGGACTGCAGGATTGCAAGCATACACCACTGGTCAAAAAAGAGGAATAAACCAGGCAACTACAGACTAATCAACCTAACTTTGGAAGTGTAGTATCTTTGAGATATTAATTCGGGACAAAATGAATTAACACTTGGACATATACAGTTTAATAACTAAAAACCAGCACGGATTTGTTAAAGGCAAAATATCTTTGGCTGCTTACATGGGATTAGACGCAATACTCAAGTGGAAACAGGCCACTTGGGCCAACCAAATCAAAGCGGATTTATGCACTACTCAGGTCTCCTCCCATCCTTCCTTATTAAAATGACCATTGTAACCTTCTCTTCTGTTCTTCCTCATCTGCTTTTGTAGCTACCTTCAAATCCATCTAACTTGTCTCAGTTATTCCATATGGTGGTGAATTCCACCAATCCGTTGGTAAAGAAATTTTTAGGAATTCCCTGCTCAATTTCTTAGTGATTATCTGATAATAATTTTGTTTTCTCCACCTATGTAGATCCTCTTTCTGTGTCTCCTGTATCAAATCATTTCAGAATTTTAAAGCGTTTAAAAGGTTGCCTTTCAGCTTTCTCTGTTTGTTGATCCTTTCCTGATAGCTAAAACGTTCCTGTATCTTCATTGTTAAATCTTTTTTGCACCCTTTCTAGTGCTTCCTTATCCTTCTTATAATATAGTGATCAGAACTGCACACAGACCAGCGGGTTGAACCAAGGTGCAATACAAGTTTAACATGAAATAAAAACAGAAAATGCTGGAAATGCTCAGTTGGTCAGGCAGCATCTGTGGAGAGAAACAGAGTTAACGTTTCAGGATTTTATTTATAATGATGTATAAACAAACAGGCATCTCATTATCCCTATTTCCTCATTGTGTTAGGTTCCATTCTATTTCAAATGGAGTCTGCCCCATTGGTACATTCCCTTCCTTTCCATTACTAGTTTCAATGTCCCTTGAACCAAGGGACCCTCTTTCCCACAACAGCCCTTTATAACCACCTGTTAGCTTGCCAGACCTGTCTGTCTCTTTGCCAATTCACACATGACTTCAAAGAGTATCAACCTCGAGGCTTTGTTTTTTAAATTTTGTTCCTAACTCCTAGTAAGGCCTAAGCAAGATCATCTTTCTGTTACTACCTATGTTATTTGTTCCAACATGGACCATTACAACTGAATTTAGCCGCCCCACACTTTCCAAATTGCTTCCTAGTTGCCTAGATGTGTCCCTTACATTGAACGTCTTCTCTGTTTAGTAGACCAGTGTATCCCCACGCAGAGTGAAAGTGCCACACTTAAAGACTCACCTGCCTGGCTGGGTAGGACTACCATGCAACTCTTAAGGAGAAAAGCATAAATAGCTATGAAGGAAAAGGATGCAGAATCCACACAAAGTCATCTATGGTGATGATGGTGGTAGCTTTCCATCTCGTAAGATGATGGTTTGCATCATGATAGTCAACTCTGTGTTCAGCATCACCTGGTGACTCTGGCAAGGCAGCTTCTGCCGCACTTCCTGAAGAGGAAGACAGTCAGTGCGGCTGGAGAAGGTACACAGTTCTCTGGCCTCTTTTCTCTGGGCCCTCTTCTCAGCCCGTTGAGCTCACCTCTTTAAATAACCTTCCAAACAGCCAGCCTCCAGAGGTCACAATGTCAGCAACCATCTCTCAGTTGTCCACATCCGTGTCTTCCATCTTCATATATCACTGGCAGGTGTCCTTGCACCGGAGTTATGGATGCCCAGGAGTCGTGATCCTGGCTAATTTACCATACTGAAGGTCTTTGAGTACACAGTATAGCTGTCTTCCATCTGATTAATGTGGCCAAGCCAGCCTGTGCCTAGTTGTAAAAAGAGAAAAACGACAAAGGAAATTTTTGGTTTGAACATGGAAATGAAGTGAAGGTTAAAATAAAGCTTTTTTAAAAAATGTATTGAAGAGAGGAAGCTGGGAGGAAACAGTGAGATTGGCTGAAGGCAAGACAACTGACCGTTGCGACTGCAAGAGTGATAAATAAGTTTTTTGCCTCCGTGTTTTCCAAGGAGAAGGCAGGTAACCTATTTGATTTGGAAAGGAAATGAAAGGGTAAATGTGACATGCACATTTCTACTCAACCAGGTTACTGAGCAGCTGTGGAACCCTCATGTGAGTAAATCTCAGAGGCCAGATAATATGCATTCATAGACCTTTGAGGACACTGCAGGGACTCTGACACATCTTCCTGAAATCACTGAATACTGGAGAGGTGCTTGGGAATTGATGAAAGGCAGATGTTACAGCTGTTTATTTTTAAAATGGTATCAAAAGTGACCCAGAAAACTCCCCCCTTGTGGGGGGGGGGAGTTGACAAGATAGAATCATAGAATTTACAGTGCAGAAGGAGGCCACTCGGCCCATTAAGTCCGCACCGGCTCTTGGAAAGAGCACCACACTTAAGCCCACACCTCCACCCTGGGACCCTGGAGCTGTGAAGCAACTTGTGCTAACTACTGTGCTACCATCCCTCCCTCGGTGTGAGACAATGTTTTATCTCGTGAGGGAATCTCGAACTAGGAGGTCGCAGTTTAAAAATCAGAGGTTTTCCAATTAAAGACAGAGATGAGGAAGTGTGAGTGTTTGTAATTCTCTTCCAAAGAGAGCATTGGAGGCTGGGTCGTTGAATATAATTATATAATTAAATAGTTAGATTTTTTATTGACAGGAGAGTCGAGTGTTATGGGGAATAGGCTGGAAAGCGTAGTTAAGGCCACAATCAGATCAGCCATGATCTCAGTGGATGGTACAGCAGGTTTGAGGGGCTGAATGGCCTACTCTTATTTCTTACAATCTTATAATCATACGGTCACAACTGCACAGAAGGAGGCCATTCGGCCACCGAGTCTATGTCAGCTCTCTGTTAGCAATCCAGTTAGTTGCATTCCCTCACTCTATCTTTGTAACCCTGCAGGTTTCCTAGAATTCCTGAGCGGAATTCCCCCCCCCCCCCCCCCAACGCCGGGTGGGAGAATCGCCCGGGCGCCACACCGCCCCGATGCCCACACGCGATTCTCCCACCCCCTCCAAACCGGCGCGGTGCGAATCACGGCTGGCCGCTGGGAGAATCGATGCTTGCCGTTGGTAATGGGCGAGCAGCGATTCTCCGGCCCGGATGGGCCGAGCAACCTGCCCAACATGACAGGTTCCCACCGGCGCCATCCACACCTGGTCGCTGCCAGTGGGAACAGCACGGGAACGCTGGGGGCGCTGTCTGTGGGGGGGAGAGAGGGGTTCTTGCACCGGGGGGGGCTCAAAAGGGGTCTGGCCCACGATCGGCGCGCCGGCCTCTCTGAAGGAAGACCTGCTTTCCTTCGCTGCCCGGCAAGATCCATCGGACATCTTCTTGCGGGGCGGCCGCGGGGAGGACCCGCATGCGCGGGTGACGTCATTTATGCAGCGCCGGTCGCGTCATTTACGCGGTGCCGCTTTTACGCGCCGCCAAGGCCTGGCGCGCGTAAATGACGCGGCGCCGCTCCTAGCCCCCCGGGGGCGGGAGAATAGGGGACTGGGAACAGCCTCCGACACTGGAGTGAAACACTCCGGTTTTCACTCCGGCGTCGGGACTCAAGCTCCCAATGGTTGAATTGCGCCCAATGTTCCTTTACAAATCATGATTGTATCTACTTCTACCGTCCTTGTAGGCAACAAATTCCTGGTCATTAGCACTTGCTATGCAGAAAAATGAATTTCATTCCCCCCCCTTTATCTCTTGTCCCAAACAATAAATTGTGCACCTTTGTCCTTGTACCATCAGCTAATGGGAACAACTTTGCCCACCTATCTAAACCTGTCATAATCTTTTACGCTTATAACAGATCTGTGCTCAATCTCCTTTTCTCCGAGGGAGCAGCCCCAGATTCTTCAACGTAACCTTGTGGATAAATTCCCTCATCATAGAGCCATAGAAAAGATACAGCACAGAAAGAGGGCATTCAGCCCATCTTGTTCATGCCAACCTTGAAACCAATCTAATAAATCTTCCCTGAACTCTGACAAGGACCTTCACAATTATGATGATACTCCACAATGAAGGCCTGATCTAAAATATAAATCATTACATCAGACCAGACCTGGTTTGCAACTCAGGAGTTAGTTGCACTAGTCAGATTAACCAATGATGCTATCCCTGAAATCTGAATTAAGCATGTTCCTGTGGGAATTCAGAGTGCCAGTAAAAACACTCCACTTTGTTGGTGATTTACAAATGCCTGTTTTTCATGGAATCCAGACACAGGCCGATGACTGTTGCTTCAGCACAATCTCAGTGTATGTTGTAGCTCCAGCGTTATGGCCAACGCGAATACTGCCACCCTCAGCAAACGTAGTGTCTTTCTCTTCTGTTGTAAATTTGGAAACTTGCAGCCTCCAACATGTAGGATAATACAGCCAATTGCAATATTGGAATGTAAGCTTGTCTGACAATTTGAGTTAATTGGAGTTAAATGAAGTTATTAAGTTATGAGAAAAAAAGATGTTTCTTTCAGCTTATCAGTACCTTCCAAGCTGTAGAAACTAGTCAGAGGGAATATATCATTTTCCATGTAAATGAGTAATGCTGTATGTGCAATGTTCTTGCCGGATAGTCTGATTTATATTACAAGAACACTTGTAGCTCAAGCTATAAATGGTTTATTAACATTAACTGTGGGTCAAATATATACAAAACAATAGATGAATAACAGCATGGGCATGCACAAGCAACCTCTCTCTCAGTTCCCTAATCAGTCTGCGGTCACCTGACTCTAACATTCACTTATATACTAATGAGACGCCTAGTGGTCAGTCGGCGAATTACAACACAACCATGATATCACCACAGTATGTATATAACCTTGCAGTTTAAATAGGGGTATTCTAAACCATGGGATATAAATAGAAGATAATCACTCATAAATCCAATAGGGGATTCAGGAGAAATGTCTTTACCCAGTGATTGGTGACTCCCACTTGGAGTGATTGAGGTGAGTATCACAGATGGATTAAGGGTAGCTAGATAAATGCACAAAAGAGAAAAAGATAGAATTATGCGTTGTAGGGTGAGATGAAGGTAGGAGGAGGCATAAACACCGGCTTTGAGCAGTTTGGCCAATGGCCTGTTTCGATGCTGTACAATTAATTCTGTAATATTGATACAAAAAGTGATACAAACAGTCAAAAGAAAGTGTAATTCGTCTTTCAAAGACAAATTCTTCCAACAAGGCTTCCTTTTTATATCCAAAGACATTCCTTCAAAGGTAATCAACTCATTGTACACTTATGTTTGTGTTTTATCTTGTACTTTTTATTATTTGCCAAATGTAGTGTCTCGGTGCCAGTTTGAGATAAATACAATTCCCGACCCGGCCTTCCTGAACAGGCACCGAGTGGCTACTATGGGCTTTTCACAGTAACTTCATTGAAGCCTACTTGTGACAATAAGTGATTATTATTATTATAAACAGCTGTAATGGTGAAAAGGCTGGCCTTGGTGACCACGAGAAATCATTTTTACTCTGGAGAGTTGTTGATTATTTGCAGCAGCAGTTTTATTTTGAAATGCTGGCAACTATATTTGGCTATTTCCGATCCTTTTGTTGAAGTTGAGCATTAATTGGTTCTCTTGTATATAAGTCGTTGTTGTTCCACTTTGTATTGGAACCCAAGACTGCAGCATCCTTGGCTTTGTGAGCCATGAATTTGGAGTCCTGATGTCCTGTACCGGTGGTGCCATGGCGTTTGGCAGACTGAATTACCAATCTCAGCAATGCCAACTTGTGAAAGCATCGAGAGGACAAGTAATTTCCTTCGTATGAACCAATGCATTACCCTGTTGATCTCATACATCACCTAATAATGAGTTAAAGAATATTTCTGGCCACCTTTTTACACAATCGAGTTTATTCATTCATTGCACAGTGTGGAGCAGAAGCCTTGAGTTATTATTGCGACTGGGTAACCTTCACAGTGAAATGAGCCTGGAACTTTGTGTTTTTAATTCACAAGGATATCACTCCTGCTCCTTTTGTTAGAGTATTGAGTACTATTAATCTTAACATTTTATTTTCACTTGTCCATCGGATATGGGCATTGCTCACTAGGCCAGCATTTGTTGTCATCCCTAATTTCCCATGAGAAAACGGTGGTGAACCTCCGCCTTGAACTGCTCTCGTCCATGTAATTAGCTACACCACCGGTGCTGTTAGGAAAGGAGTTCCTGGATTTTGACCCAGGAACAGTAAAGGGGGTGATGTTCCCATGCATCTGCTGTCCTTTGTCCTTTTAGCCTGGTAGAAGTCACGACTTCAGAAGGTGCTGTCTAAGGAGTCCTGATGAACTTCATTGTATCTGCTACACAGTACACACTGTTGAATTGGTGGTGGAAGGTGAATGTTTAAGGTGGTGGATGGGGTGCCAAATAGGTGGGCTGCTTTGTCCTGATGGTGGCGAGTTCTATGAGTGTTTTTGGAACTGCAATCACCCAGGCAAGTGGAGAGTATTCCATCACACTCCTGACTTGTGCCTTGTAGGTAGGGGACAGGTTTGAGGAGTTAAGAGGTGAATTACTCGTGGCAGAATTCCCAGCGTCTGACCTGCTCTTGAAGCCACGTATTTTTATATAGCTTGTTCATTTTCTGGTCAATGGTAATCCGCAGGATATTGAAAGTGGCGGATTCGGCGATGGTAATGCCATTGAATGTCAATGGGAAATAGTTAGATTCTCTTTTTTGGAGATGGTCATTGCCTGGTACTTTGTGTGGCATGAAAGTTTCTTGCCACTTATTGACCCAAACCTTAAAATTGTCCAAGTCTTGCTGCGTATGGATACTGACAGCTTTGCACCTGAAGATATGAATGTGAATGATACTGAACGTTGTGCAATCGTCAGTGTAATGCAATTACATTTTACATCACAAATAAATTCAGCTTTGTTCTATTGTTTTTGAATGGGTTGGCATAAACACTTATAAATGGTCATTGGATAAACATCTTGGGCGAAATTCTCCTACCCGCCCCGCCACATTTCTGCGCCGACCGGCCGGCAGGAGTCTCCGTAACACCGGCCGGTCAATGGGGTTTCCCATTGTGGGGCAGCCCCACGCCGTCGGGAAACCCCCGGGCGCCGGCAGAACGGAGACTCCCGCCGGCGGAGAATGACGCCCATGTATTGTAAGGGAATAGTGTAGGGCTTTAGATTGGTTTCACAGGTTGGCACAACATCGAGGGCCAAAGGGCCTGTACTGCGCTGTAATGTTCTATGTTCTATAAATGAGTATGGTTGCGGAATGTGAAAATAGCAATGTTGAAATAATAATGTTTTTTAAAGGACACATTTAAATTGGAATTAAATCTTGAAAGTAATTTAGACATGTTAATCTTACTGCGCTAACTATTTAATAGGTAGAATTGCTGCACTCTCCTCATGTGGTGGGATTGATTTTGTGGAAGCATTGTTTGAAGGTTAAACCAGAAAGATCCAAGCTGACATGTTACTTCCACACAGCACTCACCCAGGGAGAGTGAACAGGTTCCTCTCATTTGATTGTAAGAATTGAAGTATTTTAGAAAATGGCAAATTTATAGATTATTCGTGAATAAAGGATAACATATATATAGCAACAATTTGTCTTTAAGTTATTTTAGGGAACTACAAGAAAGTTAAGTAAGAAATATGAGTATATTTGATAATTTATTTGTATTTTTAATGCAGCATGGAAAATATATTCCTTTAAAGCACTGAGGGCGTGATTCTCCGACCTCGTTGAGCTCTCACTCGAGCGAAACGAGGCCGGTGAACAGCGGGAGAAGCAGAAAACTAGAACCACACCAAGCGCCAAACAGTTTGCGATGCAACCCGCCGCTCCCAGAGGCGGAATCAGGATCTCGCCATAGCATAGAATCCAATTATCACCACTTAAGCCCTATTTCCATACAATTATCGGGAGCCACCCCAGATTCAACAGCTTCCAGTCATTCATCAACAATCCCCAGCAAGTGGCCACGCTGGCGCCGATTAGTAATCCTTTTTAAACATGTGAACTTGGCGGAAGGGCTTCTGCGGGGAGCCGAGGAGGTGAGTAGCCATCTTTGCTCACAGGCAAAGAGCCCGGGAGAGTCGGGCTTGCCGCCCCAGTGCTCAACGGGGGGTGGGGCAACGTCGACTGGAGATAGGGGACCCTCCACAGGGGTGGACCGCCATGGGAATGTGGAGGAGGGGGCAACCGCGCGCAGCACCACCATATCAACCACTGGATCGTGTGTACCCGCTCCGTGACAACCATTGTCCCTGCCTTCACCCATCCCAAATGATTCCCAGGGTGGACGGGCCTTGTAGCATGTGGGAGTCATTGCCGAGCATCCTAATCAGAACGCGATGCCTGGACATTGTACCTGAACACTGAGGGAGGCAACACCACACAGGGAGCAGCTAGGGGGTGGGACACAGCTCCGGGGACATGTCCACGGCCAGAGGGTGGGTGAGAGGGAGGGGACCAACGCCCGGTCCAGGTAACATTATGAGCGGATGTCTGGAGCACAGGGTCTTGGGTCCGGTGAGGGGGAGCCCACTGCTGCCAGATGTGCGTGGGCAGGGCATTCCTGGTTGAGGGGGGAACCAATGAGGGAATTGAGGGTCCCGGGTTGGGAGCCACCATTGTTTGTTAGTCTCACACCCTCTCCCAATGTCGTACAGACATCGAACACTGTGGCAGGGATTTTGGACCCAGAACTTACCCTAGTGATGCTGCTGCTAGGCCGGGCGTCCAGACGCTGGAAATGGCGGCAGCAGCAGCGTCTGCAGATGCTCGAGGCAGTGGACCATGTGACGGACCCCGCCCCACGCCCTGAGGACCCAGCCGCCCTATCAGACCTGGGAGGGACCCAGAGGGGGAATTCCGCCTGAACAGATGAAAGACAGCGCGTGCTGCAGGAGGCTCTGCCTCAACAAGACAGCTGTGCCATGCCCTCACGGACTTGGCACCACATGGAGGAGGAGGACACCCGCTCCCAGTGGCTGTCAAGGCCACGGCAGCTCTGGACATTTACCCCGCAGGATGATTACTGGGCATCTCAAACGCCACACCCACAGGTGTATCCAACAGGTCACAGATGACCTGTTTGCCCGGGCGGAAAACTACATCAACTTTGACATGGATCTAGCCCAGCAAGATGTTCGGGCAGCAGGTTTCTCCGGCATCGCCGGGATGCCCCAGGGGCTGATAGGCTGCATACACGTTGCACTGCGCTCACCGGACCATCTGGTAATGCCCTATGTGAACAAAAAGGGGTTCCACTTCCTGAACATACAGCTCGTGTGCCACCACCACGTTTGTGCACGCTTCCCGGGGAGTGTTCACGACAGCTACATCTTGGAGTAGTCGGTCATCCCCGGCCTCTTTGTGGATCACGACAAGATGGACGGATGGCTAATGATCAGTAGGAGGAGGACAAAAATGATGAGGCTGGAAGATGAGCCTAGGGAGGAACCGGAGGACCAGCCGGAGATTGCAGGATTGATGGCAGCGGCAAGAGTCAGGCAAGCCCGGAGGGCAGGGGATGCCCTCAGTGATCCTCGATGTGCTTCGCCTAGCTAGCTCTACCACTACAACTAGGTGTGTACTCAGGATGCACATCAGAAATGGAGGCAGATAGCTGCTTATCACATCCCAAAGCCTTCAATGCCTCTGGTGGGTGTCCTCTGGGGCTGGAAGCCCAGCTCATTTCTCGGCGCACATGCACAGCCGTGCCGCTCTGTTCCAGGTGCTGACTGACATGCGGCCTCTTCAGAGGGGTGGAACTCGGGAGAGCTGTTAGCCACTGGCGTCACTCCATGGGACTGGTCCGAGTTTGCACTCACCACCCCCACAGGGCCCTGGGGTTCACCTTGGGACGGAGGAGCAGGACAGCTGGTTCGAGCCCCGGCTGCCCCTGCATCATCTGGCTCTGTCAGCCCTGGCGGCTCCCCATGGTTTGCACCATCGTGCCGATGTACTCTCCAATACTCCTCCGTGACTGTGACACGCTCTGCACGCATCGGCAATGCTCATCTGCGACTGAGACAAGCTCCTCAGGACCTTAGCCAGTCCCACCTGAGAGCGGGACATGTCCCGCAGAACCTCATAAAGGTCAGCCTGGTACTGGGTCACATCCCCCTGCAAGGCAGACATTCTGTTGAGACTCTCAGCGTTGGTTGTCACCGACTTCGTGACACCTTCACTAATGTTGCTGATGTCAAGTACCAGGCTCTCTTCTGCGGTCGCCACCCTAGCAGTGTTGGCCTTGGTGCCAACATCTATTGCGCCCGGATCATCTGGGACTCTTCCAATCAGCCATGGATCTGCTGGACTGTCGCTGACGTCTCCCTCTGAATGTCCTGACCGCTCCCTATCATCTCCATCATCAGCTCTAGGATTCCATAGGCTCAACATCAGGCTGGGACCCAGCTGGGTCCTGTGATCCAGCAGACCTCCGACTGCTGTCTCGCCTGGCGGTTCCTGCCTCCACCTGATGTACATCAGCAGCTGTGTAGTGTTCACCAGATTGTGCCCCAGAAGCCTGACCACTAACATTTCCCACCGAGGTGTGTGTATCAGCGCTGGTGGAGGGTGGGGATGAGAAAATATCAGCCATGATTGAATGGCGGAGCAGACTCGATGGGCCGAGTGGACAAATTCTGCTCCTATGTCTTATGGACTTTTGAGATGACAGCTGTGACACCTCGATCTTCCTCTTCCTTGGAGCTCCCCTCCGAGATGGTCTCGTGAGAGGCTGGAGAGGGAGCCACTCGGGATGAGTCGGTGCCATCAGCTAGAGGACCTTTCGGAGAATGGACATGAGGTCAGTGGGTCGGTCAGTAAGGCAACAGTAACTCACGTTTGAAAGCTACCCCAGTGAGGCATGCGGCGTCCGCCAACCTCCACGTGGGTGATCACCCTGTCCTCGGCCACCCCAATCACCTCCAGGGCCCATTCCTTGAAGTAGGTTAGGATTCTTAAGTCTGGTACCCCACCGCCGGTCTCGACCCTCTCCTGGCGATTGTGCGACAGCCTTTTCTGAGGAATCATAGAGAGGGCACCGTGGTTCATAGTGTTGGGGGGGGGGGGGGCGGGGATGTGAAGGAAGGGTTGGGGGGTGTTGAAGGGAGAGGGGAGTAGAGGGAGGGTTGAGGGTCGCATGGAGAATTGGGGAGTGGGCACCGTGGTTCATAGTGTTGGGGGGGGGGATATTGTTTGTAAGGGAGAAAAATTGTGTTAAAAAACTTTAATAAATATATTTTTAAAAAACAAACATTGATTAGCGTTGCCTGGCTCACTGGGCTGGGTGCCGGGAAACTCGCTGCAGTCCCCCTCGCTACCATTTTCCGAAGAATAGAAATCTTTCCGGAGAATGGCGCCCTGAACATTTCTCTTCTTCCTTTGGCTCAGTAATTACATTGTAACAGAACCGAGTTAAAAATAAACAGGTTAATGTACGGTCAAACAGTGGTTAGCACTGTTGCTTCGTGCCAGGGTCCCAGGTTCGATTCCCGGCTTGGGTCACTGTCTGTGCAGAGTCTGCATGTCCTCCCTGTGTCTGCGTGGGTTTCCTCCGGGTGCTCCGGTATCCTCCCACTTGCCCAATGTGTTGTTAGGTGAATTGGACATTCTGAATTCTCACTCTGTGTACCTGAACAGATGCCAGAGTGTGGCGACTAGGGGCTTTTCATAGTATCTTCATTGCAGTGTTAATGTAAGCCTACTTGTGACAATAATAGATTATTAGGTTATTGTTACAACCTGCCTGCTTACCACTGGCTGGGGACTAATGACAATCCCACAATCCTTTGGGATAATGAGCTTCCCCAATGAGGGGGACGGAGAAATCATTAGCAGATTCCCTGCATAAATAAAGCTGGCCAGTTTGGAACCAGCTAGAGAGGAGGGAGCAGCAAGCAAGTTGCTGCTGCTGTTGTATATATATATGTGTTATTGTAAATAAATGTTATTTCTTTCTATCCTTCAACTCGTGCTTGGATTCTTCGTGGCCCTCACAAACATTATTATTACAGTTGGTAATGAAAGGAAAGTTTTTGACTCCATAGAGTTCCCACGAACAGTTTTGTTAATATATTTTATGAACTTTCCTTTTGTTTGCTGTGCTATTCTTCAGCTACTATTTTGAAGTCTTGTGCAACTGCTGTATGTCATTTTAGAATGTATAATTTAGCAAAATGATATAGAACTAATGCGTTCAGAGTGTTCTGTTCTCAGTTAAGATGAGTCTCGGATCATTATTGATGAAATTCCAATTTTTATTTTTATCATTCACTTTCGCATAAAGAGGATAATGGTTTGCTCTGTATAGCAGATCCCATTAAATACAACACACATATTTTACATGAGATAAATTGTACCTCACCTTGATACTGATGAGAGTTGGGAGATTAATTAATGTATGTATGGCATAAAGTAAAGACATAAAGAAACCCACCAATGGCAACAGGCAAACACCAGGTAGCCTTTATAGTTATTGAGGCTTATAAAGTTGACAATGCTGTGCCTATTTTAAAAACAGGCATTCAATAGGGTATGTTGACATACGTGTGCATATTTTGAGCAGTCCACGATATGGATATAGGCACCACATAAAGGGCCTGTCTGAACCAGGCCTTTGATTGGATTGGATTGGATTGGATTTGTTTATTGTCACGTGTACTGAGGTACAGTGAAAAGTATTTTTCTGCGAGCAGCTCAACAGATCATTAAGTACATGAGAAGAAAAGGGAATAAAAGAAAATACATAATAGGGCAACAAAACATATACAATGTAACTACATAAGCACTGGCATCGGATGAAGCATACAGGGTGTAGTGTTAATGAAATCAGTCCATAAGAGGGTCATTTAGGAGTCTGGTGACAGTGGGGAAGAAGCTGTTTTTGAGTCTGTTTGTGCGTGTTTTCAAACTTCTGTATCTCCTGCCCGATGGAAGAAGTTGGAAGAGTGAGTAAGCTGGGTGGGAGGGATCTTTGATTGTACTGCCCGCTTTCCCCAGGCAGCGGGAGGTGTAGATGGAGTCAATGGATGGGAGGCAGGTTCGTGTGATGGACTGGGTAGTGTTCACGACTCTCTGAAGTTTCTTGCGGTCCTGGGCCGAGCAGTTGCCATACCAGGCTGTGATACAGCATGATAGGATGCTTTCTATGGTGCATCTGTAAAGGTTGGTAAGAGTCAATGTGGACATGCCGAATTTCCTTAGTTTCCTGAGGAAGTATAGGCGCTGTTGTGCTTTATTGGTGGTAGCGCCGGCGTGGGTGGACCAGGACAGATTTTTGGAGATGTGCACCCCTAGGAATAAGACATCTTTTGACTGTTCGATGCCTCTTTATCAAATTGATTTCTCCTGAATCCAACCAGCCTGTGTCCAGGAAAACAAGATCGACATGCAGCTTAAACAGCGGTACTTGAAGTGACCATTGAAAACTGCCATCAAAATTGAGACTTTTTTAAAAATGTCTGAATGAACCACGTTAAAATCATGAGTCATTCCTCACCATATTGAACTCCATCTCTGTCCCCTCACTCCCAATTGCTTACTAACCTCAACTTGTTAGTCCGTTCCTTCCAAATTTTTTATCCACCAATGTAGTTGATTGTTTTATGCCCTGTTCTAAGGCCTACTTGATGACAGATGCGGCCTTCTGCTGAGAGCCCTTCTCCCAGTGCTGCCCTTCCTCATCCTTTTCATCAGCTTGTCTTGATGAGGCCCAGTCTCCCAGGTCAAACTGGATTTGGGAATGGCTACTCGTGCCCCATGTAATGGAGTAACTAATTTGTGCAGAATGTTTAAAGGGTGTCCAATCTGCAGTTACAAAAATGCATTTCCATCCCCCCCACCCCCCCCCCCCCCCCCCATCCTCTCCTACCCTGAGTCAATCCTCACACATTCATAAGGGGAACCCTTCTAAATGGAGCTCCCCGGAGGGTCTGCGCCTTGCACTGCCTCCTTGTTTTTCAATTCTCGTAAGATTTTGCTCCTGCTTCGCCATTCGCACTTGCGGCAGATCGGCAGAATGTTTATCTAGAATGTATGTATCCGTGTAGTATCTAAATGTCACTGGAATGTATGTATGAGTGTAGTATCTATAAGTTGTTGTATTCTGTGTTCATTGTCTGGCAAGGAATCTACAGAACTGTTGGTGACTTGTCCGAACCAGGATTTTTATTAATGTACACGTGGTGAGGTAATGATCAAATGCAGAGCAAGTTGTCACAGAGTTTCTTTAGAACTACCCCTATGCATGACTGTCCTCATGTACGTCTTACAACCTTCGGAGGATAGCCGGATGTGCTCTGATTTTGTACCTGATGCCACCTGCTGGTAGGAGGTTACGCTGTTGCATACATGGCCACCTGCTGGTGGGAGGTCACACTGCTGAGTACATGCAATATTATCTACAGGCATATCATCACATAAATCACTGGAATTTATGTACCGATGTGATATCTCTACATCACCAGAATGTACCTGTGTGGTACCTACATGTTGAAGAATTATTTTAAAGAAGACTTCACCTCTATTTTATGCATCTTAGGAGATTTCTTCTGATCTCTGAACTGCTGACATTTTGAGTGTTTACTTCCACATTAATAATGACATCTGGCCGAGTTATGTAAAATTATTCTGTCTATGCCTTTTCTCAAATCAATTCACACTGCATGATTATTCTGGCATGACTGTTTCATTACTTTCTTGTTTGAACTAGATACTCCGGAAAAGCCTTTTGGAGATAGTTAAATATTAGCTGTGTGTTAAAATTCAAGGAGCTTTCAAGCGTTGATCCTGTTAAAGGGCAAATATGAAGACATATTGTTGGCAATGTAATACAGGCTGAAGAAACAGAGCTCAGTGTTTGTGATGGAAGCAGAAGGCAGTAATATTCTTGAGCAAAGTTGTAGCTTTATGGCATTGGTAATTTGAAATTATTATTGAAAGGCTAAAGTTTCCTTTAATTTTAAATGTGATAAATCTAACACAGCATCAAAGTTACACCCTGTGAATATTAATGTAGATACATTCATGCATTTGTATGAAACTATTGTCTGTTAAATTAAAGTGAATGGCTTAACGCCTCAGTTAAAACAGTGGACAAAGGAATTTCAATGCATCGTACACCGAATCAGAGTCCCGACAGTGCAGAAGGATGGTCATTCGGACCATCGAGTCTGCAACGACCCTCTGAAAGAGTACTTCACCCAAGCTCACCCCACCCAACCCTTCCCACCCTGCCCTAACCCATTAACCTCTTCATCTAACCTGCACATCTTTTTGGACACAAAGGGGCAACATAGCATAGCCAATTCACCTAACCTGCACATCTTTGGACCGTGGGAGGAAACCGGAGCACCCGGAGGAAACCCACGCACACACTGGGAGAACGTGCAAACTCCACACAGACAGTGACCTAAGGCACCAGTATTGAACCTGGGTCCCTGGTGCTGTGAGGCAGCAGTACTAACCGCCGTGCCGCCCACATTAATATTTGCAGAGTGTACTTTCAATACCTCTCGATGCAATGATGCAAATTCAGTGGCTTTGTTCTCATTTAGATGCAGCTGCATTTAGTTCACTTACCCCATCAAAACTACTGCTGTTTCATTAATTTTACTATATATTATCCAATCAAGATAGGTTGCAATTGCTTAAGATCTCTTGGCTACATTCCCAAATCCTCTTTCAGGGTGCAAACCACATGCCACCCACAGACCCTCCCAGAGCCCTTTCACTGTTGACCCCCTCCACCCTGCTGCAACATCGGACTAATCCTCAATCATAACTATTTATTTGAAATATTACAGCAACTATTGGGGAGACCCTTCCCAACTGCACCTGGATCTTGAATCCTGGTGTCTATTCTTGAGAGTGACGGAACTTGTTGCAGTGGGACTGAGAGCTGGACCTTGGCACGCGTAGTGATGGATACAATGTTTTTCCCATGTTGGAAATCTATGTTCCGTAAAAGAAATAATCAGCTGCATTTTAGTTGAAATTGACTTTACCAGCTCACTAATGGTGAAACCATTTTTAGAAATAATTCCCCTTCCTTGTCTCTTCCCCCCCGCAATACCCATCCACACCTTCCCTTTTGCTGTTACTTGTTGTTTGACTCCTTTGTCGACCACCTCACGCTACTAATTCAGTGTTTTTGGGAGCAGTACTTTCGTACCTAGCAAATGTAATTATCTCCCAATGTATGTTTGTATTACGTATCCCAGCAGCGTCTTCAGGGTAAGTTCCAGTCTTTTCTTACTCAGCTTCGCATTCTAGCGCAATCCTGCAACTACAGAGACATCGCTGACTCCCTCATCAGGGATCAGATCGTGTTTGGCATCTATTCCGACGCCCTGCGGGAGCAGTTCCTAAAAATAAAAAATATGCCCCTGCCAGTGGCCATCGAGACCTGGAAAGTCCACAAACTGGCAAAAAAGTCGCTATTCCAGCCTGAAGTTGCCAGAGCAGGACCAAACTCGCCTCCCACGAGGCTGAGAGTGTACAGGCCATCGCCCGAATGCGGGGCCTGAGTATCAATGATGGCGGGCATTTCGCGCGCTTTTCCAAGGCTCCCGCACATGCGCACCACGGTCGGGAAAACGAAGCGGCCGAAGACTACACTGCGCAGTTGCGAGCGGCGGCTGACCGCACTGAGCAGGTGCGACGACGCACCGAACGTTACAACGTCGACGTAATGACATGCCCCAACTGCGGCACCGCCCATTTAAAGCGGCGATGCCGCGCGAGAGGCAGGCGATGCCTCAACTGCAAGAAGCTTGGCCATTATGCTGCTCTGTGCAGATCTGCACCTCCGACAGGGGGCCAGCAGCACCAGGTCCAACGAAAACGAGTTTCAAGTGTGCAGCACGAGCTGCTGGACTTGGAACCGGATCCCATCACCGATCCAGAGGACAACTGCCCGCCGTCCACGTGTCGAGTGGGCATCATCACCATGCATAGCAATGCCTCCTCACTTTCCCAACACACATGCCCATCCTTAAAGTGGATTGTATGGACGAGTGGACGAAGGCGCAACTGCAGGATCTCCAGGATCAAAGGATAATATCCTAGGTGACGGAACCAACTAACTGGGTCAGCTCGATGGTTTGCGTCAAGAAGCCCTCGGGAGAACTGCGCATTTGCATCGATCCCAAGGGTCTGAAACGCAACATTATGAGGGAACACTATCCGATCCCAAAGCGGGAGGAGCTGACGAGTGAAATGGCGCACGCCAAATATTTTACAAAGCTGGACGCATCGAAGGGCTTCTGGCAGATACAGCTGGACGAGTCCAGCCGCAAGCTATGCACATTTAACACTCCCTTCGGGAGATATTGCTACAACCGAATGCTATTTGGCATTGTGTCGGCCTCCGAAATCATTCATCGAATAATGGAGCAAATGCTCGAGGGCATTGACGGTGTACGGGTCTATGTTGACGATGTCATCACCTGGTCCCCGACCCTGGAGTACCATGTTGCCCGTCTGCAGCAGGTCTTCAGGCGCATACATGCCAACGGCCTGAAGCTCAACAAAACTAAATGCTCCTTTGGCAGGTCGTCAATTAAATTTCTGGGCGATCAGATCTCACAACAGGGCGTGCAGCCGGACTTGGACAAAGTCCACGCAATCAACACGATGAAGACTCCAGAGGACAAGAAGGCGGTCCTCCGCTTCTTGGGGATGGTGAACTTTCATTCCCAATCTCGCGTCACACACCACGGCCCTCAGACACAAGAAGAGTGGCTTGAGTTGAAAGCGAAGCTAACCACCGCTCCTGTTCTAGCCTTCTTTGACCCAGCAAGGGAAACCAAGATCTCCACAGATGCCAGCCAGAATGGCATTGGGGCGGTGCTCCTGCAAAAGGCTGACACCTCGTCCTGGGCTCCTGTGGCCTGCGCGTCCAGGGCCAATACGGCCACTGAGCAACGCTATGCTCAAATTGAGAAAGAATGCCCAGGCTCCAACGCAGTCTCCTTCGACTCCGCAGGTATGATTTTGAACTGGTTTACACACCTGGGAAGGAGCTAATCATCGCGGATGCCCTTTCCCGTGCCATCACCTCACCATGTGAGCAGGTAGACTTCATACACAAAATCGAGGCGCAGGTGAAATTGTGTGCCAGCACCCTCCCGTCATCCAACAACCGACTCGCCATCATTCGGGAGGAGACCGCCAAGGACCCTCTGCTACAGCAGGTCATACATCACCTCACAAATGGCTGGCAGAAAGGGCAATGCCCCCAATACTAAAATGTAAAGGATGACTTAACTGTTGTCGAGGGGATCCTTTTGAAATTGGATCGCATCGTCATCCCTCGCAGCCTCCAGAGCTTGGTGCTCACGCAGATACACGAGGGACACCTCGGCATTGAGAAGTGTAGGCACGGCCCGGCAAGCTGTCTATTGGCCCGGCATTAATGAGGACATCTCAAATATGGTCCTCAGCTGCGTGACATGCCAGCGGTTCCTGCCTGCTCAGCTCAAAGAGACGCTCCACCAGCATGAGATTGTGACCTCTCCATGGTCTAAAGTTGGTGTAGACCTTTACGCCAACAGGCGTGACTACGTCATGATAATTGATTACTTTTCCAGTTACCCCGAGGTAGTGAAACTATTGGACCTAACATCCCGGACCGTAATACGGGCCTGCAAAGAGGCTTTCGCCAGGCATGGCATCCCGCTCACGGTCATAAGCGACAACGGTCCCTGTTTCTTCAGTCAAGAATGGTCCAACTTTGCAAAGCAATACCACCTCCAGCACATCACCTCGAGCCCGCATTACCCACAATCAAATGGGAAGGTCGAAAAAGGGGAACACGTCGTGAAGCAAATGCTCTGTAAGGCTGCGGACTCAGCTTCGGACTTCAATCTCGCTCTTCTGGCATACAGGGCAACCCCTTTGTCCAATGGGTTATCTCCGGCTCAGCTCTTAATGAATCGTAACCTGCGGACGACTGTCCCGGCCATTCATGTACCTTACCTGGATCACCTTCCAGTGTTGCAAAAGATGCAGCAGATCAGAACCAGGCAAAAGATCACATATGATGCTCATGCTACGGATCTGCCGCTTCTCTCTCCGAAGGACACTGTTCGCATTCAGTTGTCTGGTGGCGGCTCGTCAGCTCCTGCTGTGGTGGTTCGACAGGCTACTCCCCGGTCGTTCGTGGTTTGCATGGCGGATGGATCGATTGTAAGGCACAACAGAAGGGCGCTACGCAAACTTGCATGTCCACCACTGGATCTCACTTTCTCAGATGTCACTTTGCCCGACCCGGACACCTCGTTCCATGAGGCCACCAGCCTGGCTGCATGCCAACCGGTCAAGACACCATCATCTCCGCCTCCACCTTTCACGAGAATCCGTCGACAGCCTCAACGACTGGACTTATAACTAATTCCCTGTATGTATGATGTAATGTTTCTGCACGCTAGACACCTTACATGTACATATCCATCTACTCACCGATTTTGTATATAGTTAATCTTGTAAATATGTCATTTCTGCTCTACGCAGCCGACAATTTTTTTTTTTTTAAAAGGGGGGGATGTCATTATATGCACCCATGTACATCATGAGGTAAAAGCAGGCAGTGACAGACACCCAGATGAGCCAATCAATGTACAGAACAGAACACGACCAATCACAAGACAGGACACCAGAGAAATTAGTGAAGCAGATGGGTTTTTATAATAAATGGTTTCATGGTCATTGTTCTATGTTGGTTGTTGCTGACTGTAGGAGTGATGGCAGACACTTGTCTGAACCGTAACTGGTTTATTGGAGGAACATAACCACTTACAAATATACAAGACTCGCCATGAGCTTTTGCCTTCTGTACACTTGGTTATGTGACTCTCTTACATCATTATAAGGGCAGTACTATTTTTCTAGTCCCACTTATTAAACCTTTCTGCCCTGAATACCCTAATACTAGAGTCATCATTAGACTAGCTTTTTAATTCCAGATTTATTAATTGAATTTACCTTCTACCAGTTGCTGCGGTGGGATTTGAACCCGCGTCTCCAGATCATTAGACTGGGCCTCTAGATCACTAGTCCAGTGAAATTACCACTATGCCACTGCCTCCCCATTTGCTGACGCTTGACCAGCAGATATTTGGGACATGGAGCAGGATCTCGCATGAGGTAGTGGGACCTGGAGTGCAGGATTTGCTTCCTACCTTTTCAACCAGTATGTTAAATAGAGTTGGGTGGTAATGATTATTTGTGAAAGGAAAGGTCTTGTCTGTCCTGCGACACAAAGTTAACCGTGTTCGTCTTCTGGGATATTTGGTAATGTTTCGGTAGATACGTAGGTGAAAAACCAGCCGCTATTCTTTAGCCTTCAGTTTAAACTGTTCTAGGATTTTTAAATCCAATAATTCTTGACTCCAATTGTATTGTTCAAACTTTGAGAGAACACATTATGCAGAGCTGCCCATAGAAATGTGTATAAAATTATACCAATGAGAGTGTTTCTGGACCAGAATTACATTCATGGAATCAATAGATCTATAGACCACAATTCTTAGCTATATAATACCACACTTCGCTGGACAGCACTGAGCAGGTTCCAATATAATGCCTCTGGCCTTCAGAATACTTGTTTAAATTGTATAATGCAAATTCTTTTGCATTCTATTTTCCTTTGTGTGTTTTTGTGCAGTCTAACTTTTGATCCCAATCAGTTTTGTTAATGAGCAGCAAAATTAGTCTTGTCAGGATGTTGTTGACTGGAAATGATTACTAGAAGCGGAATATTATACAGTAATGTCTGCAAAACTGATATAATCAAATGCTTCCCTAGGCTACGGACCAGCGGCTTGTTGTATGCAGATTTTGTTGTATATGTTCTAATGTTTTGTAGTTATCTGTTGTTTATCTCTGGGCTAGCAGTGAGAGGCATGGAACAATTTAACCTGCTCCTTGTTCTTAAACTCTTCCAACTCTCCTTTCCAGCAGAAAATTAACAATCAGTTGTACTGCTTTCAAACGGCCAAAACAAGTAACTTGGGTGAATCACAGAAATAGGTATGAATAATGATGAACAGTTTAATTGTACCACTCCCCTGAGTTTATTGGAGTGGTGAGAATATATTGCACAGCAGGATGAAGTAGCAGGATGTTGAGAGATGCAAAACAGAAGTGAAAATTAGACTAAATAATAATCATATCTATGTAAAGTGGCTGTACAGTTACCTGATGTGACTTAATGCCCTAATTTCCAAACAAGATTTGTAAGGAGAAGCAAGGCCCAACCCGCATTACCTCCAAATGCCGAAGCCCAATCTTGCGCACTAACTTGTGGTTAGGATCCTTTGAAAATTTTTCAGTTTTATGTTGGAACTTTTACTTTCAAAAAATTAAATAAATTGACGAGGAAGCTTGACAATTCAACCCAAAGTTCCTGCACGGGTCCTATACAAATCAGCCCCTTTATGCTGCCACCCAGCAGCACAAAAGGTAAAACACCTTTCCTGTATCATAAAGTCAGAAGTGGGGATGTGTGTTGATGATTGTGCAGTGTCAAATGCCATTCGCAACTCCTCAGACAGTGAAGCAGTTCATGTCCGCTTGCAGCATGTCCGCTCGCAGCATGATTTGGACAGCATGTAGGCTTGGGTTCATAAGTGGCAAGTAACATTTGCATGGCACGAGTGCCAGTCAATGACCACACCACCAAGAGAGAGTCTAACCGTCTCACCTTGACATTCAATGCATTACCATTGCCGAATCCACAATCATGGGGGTTACCATTGACTAGAAACTGAACTGGACGAGCCAGATAAATACTGTGGCTGCAAAGGCAGGTTAGAATGGGGGAATTCACCTCCTGACTCCTTAAAGCTCGTTCACCATTTATAAGGCACAAAGTTAGGAGTGTGATGGATTAATTGCCTGGGTGAGTGCAACTCCAAGGATGTTCTGCTGAACACCGCCCCGACAAAGCAGCCCAATAGATAAGCACCTGATTTTCACCTTTAACCAATCTCCAGCACTGGTGCACAGTAGTGGCACTGTACCATCTACAACTCACCAAAGCTGCTTCAACAGCATCTTCCAGATCCCGACCTCTGTGACCTAGAAGAACAAGGGCAGCAGACATGTGGGAATACCATTACCTGTAACCTCCCCTCCTAGCCACACATCGCCTGATTTGGAATTATATCGCCGTTCCTTCCCTGTCTCCTGGCTAAAAATCCTTGAACTCCCAAAGAGCCCTGGCAGTATACCTACACCACATGGAGTGCAGCGGTTCAAGAAGGGAGCCCACCATCATCTTCTCAAGAGCAGTTAAAGAGGAGCAATAAATGCTGGCCTGCCAGTGATGCTCATGTCCCCGAAGGAATAAAAACAATTGCCTTCCCTGTTTCAGATTAATTTATTTATTTATGAAAGTTCAAAAGGATTTTTTGTTGTAAATCATAATTCTTTGTCGCTAGCTGATTATTAAGTTGGATCATGAAGGGAAGGCATTCTTTCATGTTCAGCCTGTCGCCTTTTGATCCATGCCTCATTAAATATCAAAATTATATGCGACTAGCCATCAGTGTCATTGTTGGAGACTGTCCACCAGCAACTACTGAAAGTTAAAAAAAAAAGCATTTGTCCCATGCTTTATCCAAAATGGTGATATTCAATCTGCTCTTGTGTTTCCAGCATTTTCAATTATTATTTCAAATTTCCATAATTCACAATTTTTCTTTTGTTTTCCCTTCTGCTTGCTGTTCGTCGGCTGGCAGGAGATTCAGCTGGAATAATAACAGAATGGGTTGCCACTTTTTCTTTTTTTTTAAAAACGCATTTTATTCAAACTTGTATCAAAGTAGTTACAGCAAATAAACACCCCGGGAAACATTCTTCCCAACAATCAACTATACAGTTTGTACAGACTTTCCTCCTTTTTCACCCCCCACCCCCGGTAACGAACAGCTCCTCAAACACGGTCACAACCATCCCCCACCTTTTCTCAAACTCCCCTGCTGAGCCCTTTAACTCATACAGTTTAAGGTGGTGCACAGGGTGCCTATGACTCGGGCGAGAATGAGTGGGTTCTTTCAGGGGGTAGCAGATGAGTGCGAGAGGTGTGGGCGGGGGCCAGCGAATCATGCGCACATGTTTTGGGGTTGTGAAAAATTGGGAAGATTCTGGGCGGGAGTGTTTGCGGTCTTAGCCAGGACAGTGGAGGAGGGAGTGGACCCGGACCCTTTGGTGGCGATATTTGGGGTTTCAGAGAAGCCGGAGCTCATGGAGAGGAGGAAGGCCGATGTCTTGGCCTTCACCTCTCTGATTGCACGGTGACAAATTTTGCTGGAGTGGCAGTCGGCATCGCCACTGGGGGTAGCAGCACGATTGGGTGACCTGTACAACTTCCTGCGGTTTGAGTTGCCATTTTTTCAGTGACGCTGTTTTAATTGGATTCCAGCGGACAGGCAGTTATAAACCTTGCTGAATCTGGTTCTTTTATGCCAATGGCAAACTTGTAGAACAATATTAAACTGAGTCTACAAGCCTTTCGTGGAAATAAGGAAATTGGTTTTAGATGTAAACACAAGGACCTAGTTCCTCAACACTGGATTCCAAATGACAGCATTGGATAAAAATGGCAATAACGGCACTTTTTTCTCTCTCGCTGAGGAAATGTGTTTAACTTGCATCGGCAGTCCCACTTAAGTTCCAATTATGCTTCAAAACCCCCCCAAGACAAAACTTAGCTCGTCATAATGACCCTAACTCTAATTTTCCTCCCTTCACACCATACCCTGCTCCCGCAGGGTCTTCAGGAAGGTTGCTCCAAGCCAGATCATGAACATGGGATGTTAAATTTAATTTAATTACTGCTCAGCATGCAGGCTGATTTTTAATTTACAGTTTAAATCCCAATGGAGATTTGAATGAAGCATTTATGCAAGTGACATTCAAACCACCTACCTTGCAGTCTTACTGTTGGGACAACAGTGGGAGTTTTCATCTAAAACCTGAACTGACTAAATAACCTGTTAATTTCAATTTTTATACTCTATGCAGTTGTGCTGAAAATTTCCTACAGTTTGATTTCCTTGCTAGTATTAGCAGTTTTCCCTTGAAAATGCTCCGTTAGTTTGGGTTGCAGAATCCTGTGTTCCATGTGACTTACCCACACAAAACTGACGTTGCCACATCGGTCTTGCCTAAGAGCTATGTTTTTCTGTTGCGATAGGTAGAGATAGATATATGGTACTTTGAACGCATTGAACCAGGTAGCTTGCAGGCCCCCCCCAAGTCTGAGGTCAGGGACTATTTGTCTTCCCTTTTCAACTGTCTCCGCGAAATACCATTCTTTCATCTTGTCCTGTAGGCAAGGCTAAAATTGAGCACCTAAGTGTTGGCATCAAGAGCGGACCCAAAATAGAGTCCATTATTACAAGAGAATTATTCTGAGAATTAAAGATAATATTTTCACCAAAATTGAGAAAACTGCAAGTGTACAGTAACTACAACTCAAAAATATATTTCTATTTTCTCCAAATGGAGCTGTATTGTTCTTCTATTTTTGTGTATGCCGTCTTGGGAAAAGGAAGACTGGACGAGATTTGGTCCTTTAATATTTCAAAAAGTGACAGCTTTTGCAGAGTAACAATGTACTGAACCTACGATATTGCACAATGCTATTTAATGCTGGTGCGTAGTCCCTTGCAGCTTTCCAAAACAACAAGAATGCACCTTCATTGGCTATTTTTACAGGTGGAACTTTAAGGAAATAGAAAGAATACAGATTTTCTGCTGATTTGTTTTTTTGAAACCCTTTTACTGCAAACGTTAGTATTGATTTTGCTGTACTGGAGGTGACTTTTCATGCAGAAGAATATCTGATCTTCTCTGCCTGATTAAATTGTGACTGAAGTTTGGAAGGCACTCTTTATTTTAATGAGAATGAGATGATTGTACAGAATATGTTGTATGCAAACTATTTTGGGGTATAATTTGCTTTTTTTGTTCTCAAGCAGTCACATCAGGTTGTGTGCCTATACGGTGAAGATTGCAGTGGCATTGTTGCGGCAAAATTAAATAGGATTAAAATGCAATCATTTTGTAATTCTATATTCTAAATCATGTTAATTATTTGAAATAAAATACTTTGCATACAACCATAAAAACAATATAAATTTCATACTAAACTATATTGTTTTGCACGGTAACATGCCAGCATCAACGTTAAGTTCTGCACCATTCAGACAATACCTGGCAGCTGTCTATATATTGGATCGAAACATGACATTTGTTTTTTTGAGTCGTAGTAAATGTCTAAGCATATTTCAGATTGTAGGTGTTTTTAGAAAATCATCATGCTTCTTGCTAAAAATTTTGCTATTAAGATTAATCTAACCAACCAATGGAGATGTATGTAGATACACATTTTGGAGTTTTATTTGATTGTCTTTGGGATCGAGGGAGAATTTTGAGGCAGTCATTCAGTTCATATTGGTGGGAAGGGATAGATTTTGGTGGGTCGAATGCCTTTTCTGACTGTATGCTTTCTTGTGATCATGAAGTGGCATCGCCAAACTGATATCAAGCTCCAAATGGTCATAATATCCTTCCAGGCACAGACATGGGTATTTGGATTAATCAAGCTTGATTGTCATTCTGAATGAAATAATGTATCACTTATTCAGAGACAACTGAAAATTGATGTGTAAATTACTGGGCATTCAATAATTGTGTCAATAAGCTGCTATATTTTTTTTAATTGGTACATTTACTCATTGTCTTGTACATCAAAGTTTAACTTTAAAACTTAAGACAGAATTTTTGCTCATAAGCCAAACATCTTTAGTTGCAATATATCTTCCTATTTATCAGCTTTAATTAGAAAGAAAACATTTTATAACGCTCAGTAAGGAAGCTAAATGTCCTGTAGTGTTTCTGATGAAGACATTAAAGTGACATTCACTTCTATCCCCACACAAACAAGTTGATGTTTTCAACCAAGCGATGCCGGGTAGAAAATTGTCTTGGAAGCCTGATTGATTTTTTTCCCCTGCCGATGTCTAAGATACCAAGGTCAGTGGCAGTGCCAAGCTGAGACCAGCACAAGGTGTTTTTTTTGAGAGCCTAGGCTCATACTATTAGGGTAAAGGAACTGGTTTTAGCAGTTAAAACATGAGGAATGCTAGTTGAACTTGCAATCTAAACTTTAGAGAGGTGTTGAGCATAATAAATGCTCACAGACCAGAAATTGAATCGAGATTTCCTGCATGCCTCAGTTTCATCCTGTGCCAGCTGGGCAGTGATTAACAGCTGAGTTTCTTGTCACAGAAACAGTTGCGGCACAATTTAACCAAATGGAAACTATGTCCCATTGTGAGCGCACTTAGCCGCTTGTTTCCTCGCGCTAGCAGCGCTGAGAAACACAACGCTATTTAATGCGACTCCGGTTAGATAGGTGGCCTCACCAGGAATGTGTGGCCAAGGCTGCACTTAATCCTGGCTCCTGCAATGAGAAAGCCCGCTCATCGAAACTCCTCATTACAGGCTCCCTCAAAAATGGCGTCCCGATCTCTCAAGCCCCCAACGCAATCCCGAACAACCCCAAACCCAAGCCCAAACTCACTACCCACGCAGGGTACCCCAGCCTAATCACTGCCATGCACAAATTGCCACCTGGGCACCATGGCAGTGCCAGCTGGCAGGTAAGACCCTGCCCATAGGGCATGCACCTGATGGCCTCCATTGCCTTGGTGCACACGAATGTCGTTCTATCTGGTCCCCATTTGTGGAGACCAGTACTGAACAGCGCTTGCCCGAGGTCTCCAAGGCAAAGGGGATCGATCCCAACGCTTTGGTTATCTCCAGGAACAGCACATTAGAGTGAGCTAGCTGCCTCGCTCTAATATGCAGATTGGTCAAAAAGTGATCGCGCTTACAATGGGTGGGCTCCACATTGCAACGTCTTACGAGATCACGTTAAATTTGTGTGGCGTGCCGGGTGGATCCCGGAAGCTGGGTCTCCCATCATTTACCAGCCACATTACGCCCCGGTGCGCTGCTTTTCGGGCGCAGCATGGCCTGTAGATCATACTCGGTGAGGGGTGGGGGACCCTCTGCTAGGAGGGAGGGGAGTACCACCATGGGAGGGTTGGGGGGGGGTGGGGGAGATTAGCCAGCTTGTCCCGTGGCCTTCGATGCCCCTGGCAGGCATGCTCTGGGACCAGATGGCCCTGGCACATGCACAGCTGTGCCGCCCTGTCCCGTGTGCTGGCTACGAGACGCGGCCTCATCAGAGCAGTGGAACTCGAGGGAACTGGTGGCCAGATCCCCACTCCATGGGACGGGTCCTGGTTGGTACCCAGTGCCCCCTCCGCCCGGTCGATGCCCATAGGGCACTGGGGTTCACCCTGGGACGGAGGGGCAGCTGGTTCGAGCCCTGGCTGCCCCTGCATCATCTGACCCTGGCAGCGCCCCCATGGTCTGCACCATTGTGTCTATGCCCTCAGTGACTAGGACATGCTCTGCAGCACCTCGGCA